>NW_028327176.1:115658502-116908502 GCF_987537825.1 Furipterus horrens | reverse complement strand
AGGTAACTAACTGCTTTTCTCTTGCTGCTTTTAAGATTCTCTCTTTGTCTTTAACAAGTTGCATTGTAATTACGATGTGTCTTAGTGTGGGCCACTTTGGATTTATCTTGCTTGGGCTCATCTGTACTTCATGGACTTGTATGTCTATTTTCTTCACCAGGTTAGGGAAGTTTTATGTCATTATTTTTTCAATTTCTTGCTCTCTCTCTTCTCCTTCTGGGACTCTCATAATGCAAATGTTGGTACACTTGAAGTTGTCCCAGATGTTCCTTACACTATTCTCATGTTTTGAGGATATTTTTTTCTTTTTCCTGTTCTGATTGAATATTTTTTGCTTCCTTATATTCCAAATCACTGTTTTGATTCTTGGTTTCAGCTACTCTACTGTTGATACCCTATATATTATTCTTTATTTCAGTTAGTGTAGCCTTCATTTCTGACTTTATGGTTTCCATATCCTTTTTTATGTTGATGCAGTTTTCACTAAGTTCACTGAGCATCGTTAAAACCAGTGTTTTAAACTCTGCACCAAGTAGATTGCTTGTTTCCATGTTCTTTAGTTCTTTTTCTGGCATTTTGTTCTGTTCTTTTATTTAGGCCATGTTTGTTTGTCTCTTTATTTTGGCAGCCTCTTTGTGTTTGTTTCTATGTATTAGATAGAACCCCAATGCCTGCCAGGCTTGCTAGGGTCACCTAATATAGTAGGTGTCCTGTAAGGTCTAGTAGCATAGCCTCTTCACTCACCCATGCTGGACACCTCAGGTGCCCCCCGCTTCCCTGTGTGAGCTATGTTCACCCTCCTGTTGTAGTTGAGCCTTTATTGCTATTGAAATGTTAATGGGAGGGATTCATCCGCAGGCAAATCAGCTGAAAAACTGGCTGGGACCATCAACCTCTGACCACCATGGAGGATCAGCTATGCAGGGGCCTATCCCACAGAGCAGGACTTATCTCAGTGGGGCTCCGGTACCTGCTGAGTCTACCCCATGAGTGTGTTGCTTGTGGAGGTGGTTGGGTGGTGATGCTTCAATGTGATCTTAAGTTATCCACTGGTTGTGCTGGCTCTGGGGCCTCCTAGGAGGTACAGGCCTAGGTCATCAGCCTCAGCATCCTGACTTCTGCCCAGGGCCATGTGGCATGAGATAGAAAGTGATCTGCAGATGGATTGCTCTTGTGCTGTTCCCAGGAAAGGCCAAGCTGCAATGCAAGTCTGGCTGCTGCTGGTGCCGGGCCTAAGGCCATTTAGCAAGAGATATAGGGCATACTGAGGCCATATTTTGCTTATTTGAGAGATTTCAGGAAAGTCTGAAGCCTGATCCAAGATAGGCCATTTGTATGGAAAAGCCACTGGAAATAGTTTGGGTGGGCCCACAAATTTGTGGGGCAGGGTCTCAGGGAATCACCAGGGTTGGGGGAGGGCTCAGAAAAGGGACAATGGTCTCTGCCAGCACTTGTCTGGGAGAAAACTGGCCCTCTAGATTTTACCCTGATACCAGATACTTCATTTCCTCTCTGTATGTCTCTGGTACCTTCTGAGCTACAGCCTCAGCACCGGAGCTCAGAAGTACTGAGCCCAAGTAAGTTCATGTGTGTGCCCTTTGAGAGGAATTGCCCGGGACTCCAGGAGCTCTCCACCCCCGCTTAGCCACAATCCCTGCTGGCTTTTACAGCCAGAAATTATGGGGACTTGTCTTTCTAGTACCAGAATCCTGGGCTGGAGGGTGGGCAGGTATAGGGCTTGGATCCCTTGTACCTCAGGAGGGGACATGCTACAGCCAAGATACCCCTCCCAATTTTTATCTGTCACATGTGGATATAGGATCAATCCATTTGCCTCTTCATCCCTCCTACCAGTTTCTATATGGCTTCTTCTTTATATCCTTAATTGTAGGACTCTGGATCAGCTAGAATTCAAGTGGTCCTGAATGAGGATTTTTCTGTAGTTTAGTTGTAATTTTGATGTGGTCGGTGGAGATGAGTGCCACACTTACCTTGACCAGAAGCCCTACGCAGTTGACCTTAAAGTCAGAGGAATATCCTGGATTTTCTGAGTGGGACCAATCACATGAGTTCTTTAAATGCCAAAAAGGAAGAAGAGAAAGCAAGAGGAAATCAGAGCATAGTGACTCAATATGCTATTGCTGGCTTAAAGGTGGAGGAGGACTTGCAGGGAGCCTGAGAGGAATTCTTCCAACAACCAGTGATCTTGGAATAGGACCTGAGCCCCAGGTGAGAGCTGCAGTCCTTACTGATACCAATCCAACCACACTGTGATAATCTTTTGGCCTGCAGAACTGTGAGATAATGAGTGTTAAACTGCTAAATATGTGATACTTTGTTATGCAGCAATAGAAAACTAATACAAATCTGTGGATATACAGTCTATAAGAGAATATATATATTTATTTACCATGTTTTTGGTTCCACTTATATAAAACTTTTTCTGAACACTGAGATGAGAGAGTGGCAACAATCTCCATTTATCATCGTCAAAAAGCACACGACTACAGAGGATTCTAAACAGCTTTGTCACATGTTCTCCAGAGACTCTTATTACTCCTTAAGGAGCAATGATATTGGTCTACCTTGTTAATAAAAAAAAGAAGTCTGAACCACTTCAAGCTGTACATTTGTGTAATTCCAATAGTGAAGATGGTCTCTGCCAAACTGACTACATGCTATTTCATCTACCTGCACTGACCGTCGTCGTCGGCAGCCGTCCGTCTCGAGAGACGATGGTGTAGCTTCTCAAGTGTCTATCTGCACCGCCGAGAATGGCTGTGCAGTCCGACTCGGGAGTGACACGGCATCTGTCTCCTCCCGTGTTGAATTGACATCTTGCGATGACGCTGGAGTGTCCTCTCCAGTGGAGCTGAAGCTACAGAGCCTGGGCAGGGTGATATGGAGGGTCTGCTGTTGCCCATGCAGCAGACCCCCCCTCTCTTCGCAGCTGAAGGGTCCAAGGGAAAGACGGAGTCGATACAGCTTGGCTTCAGGTGCGCCGCAGGAGTTGCCGGTGTTGACTACAATGTCAAACCGCCTTAGGGACTCCGGCTCCGGATTTTCTGTCGGGGTTTACTCCCTTAGCCTTTCCCCAGAAGAGGTATGCCGCAAGGCAGCGGAGGTTTTTTGGAGTCAGAGTTTTCCTTCTCTGATGTACCCTGACTGGAAGATCGAACCAGCAACACTTAGCTCGCAGGCCGACGCTCAATCCACTGAGCTAAACCAGCCAGGGCAACCTGCACTGACCAGGGCCATACATTTCTCACCATAGGGACCCTGTGATCTCAAAGCAATGTTTGCTTGTTTGTTTCATTTTGTGTGATTCTAATTGACCCCTGGCACTGGACCAAATATCCCTACTTTCTTTGTAGGAAAAAATACAGACAGCATTTAAGTCCCATTTATTGGGCATTTTGTTTGGACCATGAGTTCTATTCCTAGTATTATGGGTTGATTTGTGTCTTTCAAAAATTCATGCTAAAGCCCTAATCTTCTTTACCTGAGAATGTGACATTATTTGGAATAGGTTGAGTAGAGATATAATTAATTAAAATGAGATAATATTGGAGTAGGGTGGACCTTCCTACTCCGTTTTTACTGATATCCTTATAAAAAATGAATATTTAGACACAAATACACACACAGTGAGAGAGCCATGTGGAAATGAAGGCAGAGATTGGGCTGATGCTGCTGAAGTCAAGGAATACCAGATATTCTAAGAAAACCACCAAAACCTAGGAGAGAAGCCTGGAACAGATCTTTTCCTTATTGTTCTTAGAGGAATCAACACTGCCAATTCCTTGATCTTGAACTTCTAGCCCCCAGAACTGTAAGACTATAAATTTCTGTTGTGTAAACCACCTAGTCTGTGGTGTTTTGTTATGGCAGCCATAGCAAGCAACATGTCAGGTGGTATGGAAACCATTCCCAGTGGGACCTCATTGTAGCTGAAGAGTGGCAGGGTAACCTGTCCCACATGCTTGTGTCAATATTGTAATTTACCTTGGGGAATTTTTTTTCTGACACTGTTAAGGTGTTCTATAATCTGGTGTCATCTTTGTACCTTTTTCAGATCAAGTCTGCCTATACGATCATATATTCACCCAATACCCTGAGGGTCCAAGTGAAGGAACATCAAGGATAACATATTACTCATTGATGTGAGATGCTCCAAACATCTGAGAAACACTTTACTGCTTGTCATAAGAAATATTAGGTAAGACCACAGAATATCGTCGGCAGCTGTCCGTCTCGAGAGACGATGGCGTAGCTTCTTGAGAGTCTATCTGCACCGCCGAGAATGGCTGTGCAGTCCGATTCGGGAGTGACAATCCCTGCCGCACTTGGTACAGGTGAAGGCAGATGGCTGTTGTTGCTGCTGTTGACGCTGCTTCCGCCTCGACCTTTTCTGGACCGCCTCCTCGTTGCGCGCAGCCTCCGCGCGTGACGTACCTTGCCTGACCGCGAGCCTCCAGGCTAGGCGGTCGTCTGCTTGAACTTCCCATGTGTTGAGATTGATGGAGCATTGTGTCATGTCCTTTTTGCAGATGTCTTTGAACCGCAGTTTTGGGCGCCCTGTCATCCTCTTGCCTTCTGCTAGCTCGCCGTAGAGGAGGTCTTTGGGGATACGGCCTGCATCCATTCTTTTGACATGGCCGAGCCACCTGAGGCGTCTCTCGCTAAGAACTGCATGCAAACTGCTCATATTGGCTCGCTTCAGCACCTCGGTGTTGGGGACCTTATCCTGCCAGGCGACATGCAGGACGCGTCGCAGGCACCTCATGTGGAAGCTGTTGAGTTTCCTTTCGTGCCTTGCGTAGGTGGTCCACGTCTCGCTGCCATAGAGGAGAGTGCTGAGTACGCAGGCTTGGTAGATGCGCAGTCTGGTTTTCTCAGTGAGGCTGGAATTGTTCCACGCTCGCCGGTTCAGTCTGGCCATAACTGTGGCTGCCCTGGCGATTCTCCGGTTGACCTCCAAGTCGACTGACAGAGAGCTCGAGATGGTGGACCCGAGGTAAGTGAAGTCGTTGACAACCTCCAGGGTGTATCCGTCGATGGTGATGCATGGGGGAGTCCCCGTGCCTTGAGCCATAACATTCGTCTTCGTCAGGCTGATGGCTAGTCCGAACTCCTTGCATGCGTGGGAAAGGCAAGTGACTAGCTGCTGGAGTCCCTCTTCGGAGTGTGATGTCAAAGCTGCGTCGTCGGCGAAGAGCATCTCACGGATGAGCACCTCTTTGACTTTGGTCTTGGCTCGTAGACGGGCCAGGTTGTAGAGCTTGCCATCGGATCTGGTGTGAATGAAGACACCCTCGCTGCAGTCCTTAAAGGCGTATTGGAGGAGCATGGAGAAGAAGATTCCGAACAGCGTAGGCGCGAGGACGCAGCCCTGCTTTACTCCGCTGATGACTGGGAAGGCCTCAGAGGTTGCGCCGTTGTAGGACACCGTGCTGTGCATGTTGTCGTGAAAGGACATGACCACAGCAAGCAGATGTGGTAGACAGCCAATCTTCCGTAGCAAGCTGAAGAGTCCGCTTCGACTGACCAGATCAAATGCCTTCGTGAGGTCAATAAAGGCAAGGATATATTTCCAAAGAATTAACATAGTCTCTTGAATGAGCAGGGCAATAGGTTTTCTGGAGTTAAAATCAACTCAATGGTCCTTTACATCCTTCTAAAAGTTTAGAACAGGAAAAATTTCATGACTAAGCTTTTCTAATTTTAATAGCTTTTTGTATCAAAAGCCAAAAATTGCCACGTATGTTTAACTTGACTTATCTGTCAAGTAGAGCATGAATTTAGTTATAAAATGTTGTTTTTCTTATCTATGTATTTATCATCCTTAAAGAGTTAAGAACAGAGAGACAAAGAAAAAAATGTAATATTTGGGAAACATGGGTTCCACATCTAATTTCTTTACACAATTTATGATTTTGAGCCACTGCCATAACCCTCCTCTGCCTGGTTCTTCATTTGTAAATGGGAGTGGATGAAATCCCATTATATCCCTAGGATGTTATGATATAATAGCTATGGAAGTTCTTTAAGTTCTTTGAAAAATATGTTCAATATATATCTCCCAAAGGGAATATGAAAACTATTTCTGTATATGTATGTGTGAAAACTCATCTGTCACTCTGATTTCCAAGTCACCAGTTTATTGGAATCATTTTCTATCATGATTTGGTTGAAGGGGAAGGAAAGTGAGTGGGGGGCATGGAGGCTAGAGCTGATGGACATAGCAAACGGCCAGGCCTTCATCAAAGCACCAAGGCTGGAAGAAAAATGGGGAGGGTGCAATTTGAGCATTATGAGCTTCTATATTTAGTACTAATTTTGATACTATCAATGCCATATGACATTTTGCAAAAATGCTAAGGTTGGGGCAACTTTATGTACATATGTATGTTCATTTATGTGTATATGTGTATATATGTATATGTATAAATATGTTTTATATATACTTTGAAGCTGTATAGAATGAAACCATATATAACAAGTACTTTATATAAAGACTGAAATAATATGGGAAAGACATACATGAGAATGTCCAGTTTTGAAAGATTTATCTAATAATATTCAGTTTTACATTTGTTAAGTTCTATTCATAGATTCAGAGCTTTAAGAAACCTCTAAAATACAGGGTCATGATGAGAAAGTCAAGTAGGATAACTGGGGCAGATCGATCTATAAAAAGTCTTTGTAAAATCTTATTCATTCCTCAAAGCCTAATTAATTTTTTCATAGTGTTTCTGACCTCCTACCTCCCACTCCCAGTTCCTAGTGCTCCCTGCACAGAATTTATTTAATCTACTGCAATAAAGTTATCATGTGATATTAGCTCAGATATTGCTTTCTCCTTTCCTCACACAAATAATTTTGGTGCTGAGACCATAGTAGTAAGAGAGACACTGGCAGGGACTGGATCTTTTTCTCTCCTTAACTCCACACAGAACATCTGGAACTTAGAAGTGGTTGATGAACATATTTGAGTCCATGATTTGAGTCTGTAGTCAGGTCAAGTTCTACCTTCTGCCTCTAGTCACTTGTGCTTTTTTTTATTTCCTTCTGACTTTCTATTTTTAGGAGTTAGGCTCTTATCAAGATTCTTAGCATAAGGCCTGAGAGGGTCAGTGTCAATAACTATACACTGAATCAGTGAATGAACTCCTACACAATTTGCTGTTTTGTGGTGTTCAGGAGCTCAGGCTCTGTGGTCAGATTTGTACTTAAACTCTATCTTGGCCACTTATTAGCTTTGTGGTTGCAGGGAAGTTCCTCAATCTCTATAGGCCTTATCTATAATATGGAGGTAACACTATTGACCTTTCATGGTTAGTTGAAAGCAAAAATGAGATAATTTTTCTGATATATAATTATCTTTATGATTTTTGTACTCATGTTTATATCTTCAGAATTGAGACCAATGCACCTTGATTCGGCAGTGGGTAACTTAGTGTTGGCTAAATGGCAAGATCAATGGCAGGTCACTGGAATTTTTTAAAAGGCTTTTTTTAGATCAGTTTTAGGTTCACAGAAAAACATTTTAAAGAGCAGTTTCAGGTTTGGCAAATTGAGTAGAAGACACAGAGCTTTCCTGTATGCTCTAAATTCCAAAATGCGGAGCTTCTCCAATTATCAACATCCTCCACCAGAGTATATTTGTTACAACTGATGAACCTACATGACACATCATAATATAATGGGTCACTGGAATTTTATAATGTCCTTTTCTGCCTATTTATATTTTTCCTGCTGTAGCTGTCTTAGGATTGAAAACTTGTATTTTTTCAAATTTCTTGTGAATAATATCCAAGAAATGCAAACAAAGCTTTTTAAGAAGAATCATAGAATGTTTGTTGTGAACCATACATGCCCTCCAGTTATTATAAGAAGAAAGGTTTAGATGGGCTGGAAAAATCAACTACTGGGTGGGCTTATTAAACAGGCTGTAAGCTGAAATTTCCAGAAACACCTTCAGAAACAGACCACAGAACTGGCCTGGAAAGGGAGCTACTGCAATAGCTGTTAAGATGCCACCAATGCTATCAACACAGAACCATAGAACAGTTGCTGTGATGGCCTCCAAACCATGCTGCTTCTTGTTCTTCCCACCCCAGCAAAATAGTCATCTTCCACAACTTCCTTTAATTACTTTCTAAAACTAAGCCTCATGCCAGTGTGTTGATTGCAGAATCTGTCCCATGCTTGCATTGTTGCAGTAAATTTAGGTGTTTTGATTCCCTGGTGGGAAGAAATGATGGGAAGAAAACTTGAAATGTTTATAGACCTGAAAGAAAGCCAGTGTGCTGGAGTAAAGGGAGTGAGGGAGTGAGGCAGCCATAATGTGGAGACATATTGGTTTATGTGGCAGAAATTTTGCTAATCTACATGAAATACATTAGGATGGATCTTCAATCTTCCAAAGAACAGTCTTGGAAAGAAGGAAGGAAGGAAGGAAGGAAGGAAGGAAGGAAGGAAGGAAGGAAGGAAGGAAGGAAGAAGTGAGAGAAAAAGAGGAAGGAGAAGAGGGAGGGAAAGAGGGAGGGACTCTATTGTGAAGGGGATTTGGAAGCTACTTGGAACTTCAGGTAGATCTTGTGATTCACTTGAGTTTCAATTGCTTATTCCTCAGATATCCCATAAAAAGAGGGGAAATGAAGTGTTTGATTTTAAATAAAAGTATAGGTCGAGATGAGAAAAGAGTCAGTCACACAGGGAGGACATTTTTGGATTCAAATACTAGAAAAAAACATGTTTGGATCTAGTGATTTATTCAAAAAAGAAGCAAGGGTCACATGGATTTACTCTCAGCAGTGTCAACAGATGGTCATTGCCATCAATTCAACACCAACAGGAATGCTCAATTTGGGATGCGGTGAGAAGAAAACTATTCAGTGCAAAACAGCTCAGTTGTGATATAGCATGACTGCGAAAACAGCCAGGCTTCCCTCCATATAGACAGCTCTGCTCTGCTTCTCCATGTTCATCTGCTTTGTGCTGCACCAGTCTGCTCCACTCTACTCTGATATCTTCACGGTTTCAGCTCAGCCAGAGAGATGCAGTCCACAGTCTTCAATGGGAAGGGGAAGTGCACTGCCAAGCTAGTAGGGAGTTGGCTTATATGGACAGAAGTCCCCACCCCTAGTCCCTGATTGGTCTGTCCTAATGCAAATGAAGACTCCAAATCCTGGCAGTTTGATTGGTCCAAAGGCAACTCTCCCAATTAGTTAAAATATAGCCTCTCTGACTGGGTAGAGCTTCACAGCTCTGATTGAAGGGTAAGGGCTGGCTCAGATGGCAGAAACACAGGCTCGTCAGTGTGGGGACAGGCAGTTCAGTGCAGACATAGGCAGTTCAGCATAGAGGCAAGCAGTTTAACTCTGGCTTCTCAGTGAAGTACAGTTTGCATGAGAGGCCACTGTGCAGAGACGGCTGCTTAGATCTGTTTTTTAAAATTTGAACTCAGTCAGGAACCAGGAGCCCTTCTTAGTAGGTGTCTTTTTTTCTTCAAGGTTCACAGAGGTGTTTTCTGCCAGGGCATGAGTTCTTAAAATTGGGTGAACATTTCATGTCCCTTCCTTAGGCCAAGTGACTCTGACTGCTAGTTACCAGTAAGACAATGGGCTACCAGTCTAAGATCCACATCTGTCTTACTTGAGATAAAAACATCGTTAAACTTCCTTCTCTGAGGGAAAGGAATACCCATCAGGAGTCTGTGAAATTGTTTTTTAAAAGTCAGATATAGGTTGTTCATTTTTTTGGTGATGAATTGGTAAGTTCTTTATAAATTTTGGATACTAACCACTTATTAGATGTATCAGTGAATTTGTTCTTTCATTCTGTGGACTGGCTTTTTATTTTGTTGATGATTTCCTTTGCTGTGTAAAGCTTTTTAGTTTGATATAGTCTCATTTGTTTATTTGTTTTCTTTTGTTTTCCTTGCCTATGGAGAGATATCTGATAAAAAATTCCTAAGGGCATTTTTTGAGATTTCACTGCCTATGTTTTCTTCTAGGATTTTTATGGTTTTGGGTGTAACATTTAAGTCTTGATTGATTTTAAATTTATTCTTGTGTATGGTGTAAGAAGATGGTCTAGTTTTGTTTTCCTGCACATGTCTGTCCAATTTTTTCAACATCATTTACTGAATAAACTATCTTTGGACCATTGTATGTGCTTGCTTCTTCTGTCAAATATTAATTAACTATAAAGGTGTCATTTTTTTTTCCTGAGCTCTCTGTTCTGTTCCATTGATTGATGTGTCTGTTTTTGTGCCAGTACCAGGTTATTTTGATTACTATGGCTTTGTAGTGTAGTTTGATATTAGGTAACATGATTTTTCCAACTTTGTTTTTCTTTCTTAGGGTTGCTGTTGCTAGGCAGGGCCTTTTGTGGTTTCATATACATTTTTGAAATACTTCTTGTAGTTTTGTGAAATACCTCATTGGAATATTGATAGGAATTGTGTTGAATATGTAGATTGCTTTGGGTAGTATGGACATTTTAATTATGTTAAGTCTTCCTATCCATGAACATGGTATGTGCTTCCATTTATTTGTATCTTCTTCAATTTCTTTCTTCAGTGTCTTACAATTTTTGACAGATCACTTATAGCCTTGGTTAGGTTTATTCCTAGGTATTTTATTATTTTTGAAGCAATTGTAAATGGGATTGTTTTCTTAATTTTCTTTTCTATTAGTTCATTATTGGCATATGAAAATGCAACTGATTGCTGGATATTAATTTTGTATACTGCTACTTTGCCAAATTCACTTATTAGTTCTAGTGGTTTCTTGGTGGAATCTTGGGATTCCCTATTACAGTATCATGTCATCTGCTAATAAAGATAGTTTTACTTATTCCTTTCCAATTTGGATGCCTTTTATTTCTTCTTCTTGTCTGATTTCTGTGTCTAGGACTTCCAGTACTATGTTGAATAAGAGAGGTGAAAGCAGACATCCATGTCTTGTTTCCAATCTTAAGGGGAATGGGCAAAGGACCTAAATAGACATTTCTCCAAAAAGGACGTACAGATGGCCAATAGACATATGAAAAGATGCTCAACACAACTAATCATCAGGGAAATGCAAATTAAAACCACAATGGGATACCATCTCAGACCTTTCAGAATAGCTATCAAAAATAAATCAACAAACAAGTGCTAGTGAGGATGTGGAGAAAGGGGAACCCTTCTGCACTGTTGGTGGGAATGCAGATTGGGGCAGCCACTGTGGAAAACAGTATAGGGATTCCTCAAAAAATTAAAAATGGATCTGCCTGAAGGATTCCCACTTCTGGGAATATATCCAAAGGAACTAAAAACACTAATTCAAAAGAACACAAGTGCCCCTATGTTCATTGAAGCATTATTTACAATTGCCAAGATATGGAAGCAGCCCAAGTGTCCATTAACATATGAGTGGATAAAACAGCTATGGAATATTTACACAGTGGAATTCTACTTGGCTATAAAAAGAAGAAAATTTTACCCTTCGCAACAGTATTGTTGGACCTGGAGAACATAATGCTAAGTGAAATAGGTCAGTCAGAGAAAGAAAAATACTATATGATTTTACTCATATGTGGAGTCTAATGAACAAACTGAACTAATAAGCAAAACAGAGACAGACTCATAGATGAATACCAGATGACAGCTAGTGGTGGTGTAGGTTAGGGGGTGGAGGGATTGAGCAAAAAGGAAAAAAGGACTCATGGGCATGGACAACAGTGTGGTAATTGCTGAGAATGAAGTCGGTTAAGGGGATTAATTGGTAATTAAAAAATACAATGCATATTAAATTTAAAAAATAAAAAAACATTGAATATAGGTTTTGCTTTTCTGGCCAGCTCAGTGCTCCTCAGAATTTACTGGATTCTTGAAAATGGTATTGTCTAGTAAACAATTTTATTTACTATAATATTAAAAGTGACTCATAAAATTCTCAAGTGCAAAATTTTAACATTATCATATAATTACAAAATAATATATATATGTATGAAAGTCAGAAAATACATAAAACAACGGAGAAGACAACAAAAATTGCATAATGGTCTGCATTTCTGAGTATATTCGTTAATAACATATAAAATATATATTTAAATGTATATAAATTTATTGGGTTTTTCTAAGTATACTTCAGGGTCATATTGTATATACTCTATGGAAACCTGTTTTTTAATCAATTAATTATAAATTTTTCTAATGTCATAAGTATTTTTCTATGAAATAATTTTAGAGTATGGCATAATTATTCATTGTAAAGCATAATTTATTTATTTCAAGCCATGTGCTTAGACATTAAAAAATTCTTTGATGAATATCAATACTCATGAGCATAATAGTTTCTATAGAATACATTTCTAGAAGGGAATTGCTTCGTCAAATGGTATACATATTTTTAAAGGCTTTTAATATATATTAAGCAAGGTATTTTAGAGAATTGTTGCAATTTTTTCCTGAATCAGAGGTCTGTGAATTATGACCCATGGGCCAGATCTGGCCCCCTGGCTATATTTGCAAATAAAGTTCTATTGGAACACGTTCAGGTCTATTTGTTTATGGTTGCATTTTTCCTACAACACCAGAGTTGAACAGTTGTGACAAAGACCATATGACCCGCAAAGCTGAAAATATTTACTATCTAGCCTTTTATAGAAAAGATTTACAGTTCCCACTCTAACTAGTAGATTATAATATAAAAGCACATGTTTCCCTGAATTCCCGATAGTCTTAGATATAAACAGATAGATAGATAGGTGTATAGATAATGATAATCATACATTTGGTAGGCTAAGTTAGTATTTCAATAAAGAGAAGAAAATTTCTATGTTTACTGGCCATTTGCCTATCTTCTTTTATGCCCCTTATTCCTTTTTTACTATTACACTCTATTTAATTATTTGCCATTTTGTTTGTTGAGCTCTTCATAAATTAAAGATGTATATACCTTGAATACATTTGCATCACCTGTTTTTTATTTATAATGGCTCTTGATATATGAAAGATTTAATTACTTTGTAATGAAATCTATCAATGTTTGCATTTGAGATTTCTTTTTTTGATTAAGTTCTACTTTGTAACCCCTGTTTTCCTTTGTGATTTGTGTATTTTAAAATGTATTTTCCACCTGGCTCTTTTATAGTTTACCTATTTATGTTTTATTCATTACTGTCATTTCTTTAATTTGTCTGGACTATATTTGAATGAGGCTGTAAAGTGAGGAACTAGTTTAAACTATCTAGATAGTTAGGCACTTATTCCAGCATCATTGATGGGAAGATCTTCTTATGCTACTGAGTCAGAATTTCACTGTTATACTAAATTTTGATTTACATTAGTGTCTACTTTTGACTTGTGTGATAATTCACTTATTCTCTCTGTTCTCATGATATCTACTAAATTTCAACTCAGTTTTAACTGATAAAAAATTCCTTCATTACTTTTATATAGTTTTTGACTCTTCAATCATATTTATTTTTTTAGCTGAATAAACTTTAGAGCTATTTTTGGACTTTGAAAAAAATTCATAAGGATTTAAGTTGAGATTCATTAGAACAATACATTAATTTGTGAACAAATGAAATATTTACCATATTGTCTTTCCATTTAGTCAGGTTCTTTTTATGTTTCTGAGAAATATTTAGTAGTTTAAAAAATACAGATCCTGCATACATTTTCAAATACTTATTTGTACATATACTAAATGTTCTTGTTTTAATAAACTTTCATTCTTTGCATTTCTTAATGGATTTTATAAAAAATTTAAATAGGTATTATTTTTCTAACAGGTCACATTTGTGTAATCTCTTACTACTTTAAAGCTATTACTCAGTTGATTTATTTGGGTTCTCTAGGTGGATAATCTTTCAAATTATTATGCTTCTGACTTATTTTTTTAGTTGCATCATTTGGAAATTTCAGATACTGTCAAGCAATGGCAGTAGCTGTGTGTGTCTTATCTGTATATTTTCCCTTACTTTAAAGTAATTCTGCACAGACTGACAGCTGTCAGAGAAAAGGGTTTGGGGGACTGGGTGAAAAGCTGAAAGGATTAAGCAAAAATCTCATAGACATAGATAACTGTATTGTGATAACCAGAAGGAAAGGGGGATGTGAGGAGGTAGAAGAGTGTAAAGGGAGGGGTGGGGAATGGTGATGGAAGAAGACTTGACTTTGGGTAATGAACACACAATACAGATGATGTACTATAGAATTGTACACTTGAAACCTATATAATTTTATTAACCAATGTTACCCCAATAAATTCAAAGAAAAAAATTTTAAATAATAAAAAATAAAGTAATTCTGCAAATTCTTCTCAGTTTTATATGAGGTTGTCCTCTGAGTTAAAGTACATTTTTTACATCATGTTAAAGAAGTATTCTGCTATTCCTATTTTATTAGGGATATATTTGCTTAAATGCCAGAAGGATCTGTTAAAAATTAACAAATGAATTTAGACATCTGGCAACCTAGGTTGTTAGTTTGAACTTTTCTTTTTGACGTGTTTATAGGGCATATCATAATAAGTCTCTAATGTTAAATCATCTTTACTTTCATGATATAAGTTTTACTTGCCATGGACTATCATTCTTTTAATATAGCACTGAATTTGATTTAATAGCATTTCATTAATTATTTTTATGACTATCTTATGGTGATAATGAACTGTGGTTTTATTTTTTATATTTTTTAGATATTATTAAGTTTACACTAATTTGGTAAAGTAAACTCAGATTACAGTGTGACTTTTATTGTTGTGGCATGAACACTTAACAGTAGATCTACCCTCTTAATTTTTTAAGTGTATAACACAGCATTATTAACTATAGGTATGATGCTGTATAGCAGATCTCTAAAGCTAGTTCATTTTGCTTAACTGAAACTTTGTACCCATTGAATAGCAACCCTTAATTCTCTTTTTGCCCAGCACCTGGCACTTCCTATTCTATGACTTTGTCTATTTTAGATACCTCATGTAAGTGGAATCAGGCACTATTTGTCTTTCTGTGACTGGCTCATTTCACTTAGCATAATATCAGGGTTCATCCATCTTGTTGCATCAGGCAAGATTTTCTTCTTTTTAAAGACTAAATAATATTCTATTATATGCTTGTACCACATTTTCTTCATCCATCAATGAAAATTTAGGTTGTTTCTACATCTTAGCTATTGTGAATCATACTGCAATAAACACAGAAGTTCAAATATCTCTTTGAGGTTCTGATTTCAATTCTTTTGGATGAATACCCACAAGAGGGACTGCTAGATCATATGGTAGTTCTAGTTTAAATTTTTGTGGGACCTCCATACTGTTTTCCATATTGACTGTACCATTTTACATTTCCACCAATAGTATATGACAATTATCCACATCCTCCCCAACACTTAATCTTTAAGAAGAAATAAACATACTAACAGATGTGATTTGATATCTCATTGTCTGATTTGCATTTCCCTGATGATAAATGAAGTTAGCCATTTTTATGCCTTCCTGGAGAAAGTATTATTTAAGGTTTTTCCTCAATTTTTAAAATAAACATTCTGGAACAGTTAGTTTATGTAGCATGACAGTCACCTTGAAGTTTAGCAAAAATTACTAATAAATTCCATTAAGCTAGTGACTATTATGATTGCCAGTAACACTTTTAAATAGTTTTTCTCTGGTTAGTGATTTCTTTCAATTTTTTAAAAAGTTTTGGATAAGTTTTAAAAGTATACTCAATCAGAATGTGATGAACTTCCTGGATATACAGCCTGAAGGTGAGAGGACTTCTAGTATATAAACTCTTTAAAATTTTTTTGCTTTCAAAATCATCTTCCTGCTCTCAGAGTCTCTGGAATCTGCCAGTTCAGACACCCTCTGCTTTACTCTCTGCAGAAAAACATTCTCTGGTCTTCTGCTGGGTGGGAAAGGAGGAATTCGTGGACTCCAACTGGAGAAACTGGATTTGCTTCTTAGGCAGTTTTTTTCAATCAATTTGTTTTTGTTAGAATTATAGAGGTAGCTGGTACTGCCAAGACTGGGCCTTTTGGGGGATTTAGCATAAGCCAGCTGGCTCTTTGTATCTGTTAAGTTAATTACTACTCATCCATCTACTTCCTTGTTTCCCAAGTTCTAGTACTTCTGTTGATCTCTTTGTTCTTGTGGATTTTCTTACAATTCTTTGTATTTCTTTGGTGTCAGTTTTTATTTCTCCTCTTTCATTTCTGGTTTTATTTATTTGGGTCCTTTCTCTTTTTTTTCTGAATAAGTCAGGTTAAAAGTTTGTCAATCTTTGTTTATCATTTTAAAGAACCAGCTCTTGGATTCATTGATTTTTTTGTATTGTCTTTTAGACGCTATTTCATTTATTTCTGCTGTGATCTTTATTATTTCCTTTATTTTACTCACTTTGGGCTTTGTTTGTTGTTCTTATTCAAGTTCCTTTAAGTGTGAAGTTAGATTGTTTATTTGAGCTTTTTCTTGTTTTGTTTTGTTTTTTGAGACAGGCTCTTAACACTATGAATTTCCCTTAGGATTGCTTTCCCAGTGTTCCACAGATTTTGAATGTTGTGTCCTCATTTTCAACTTTTTCATGGTATCTTTTGGTTTCTTTGATGATCTTGTTGTTGGCCCATTCATTGTTTATGTGTTTTTCAGTGTTCTTCTTGTGATTGATTTCTAGTTTCATAGTACTGTGGTCAGAAAAGATGCTTGATATGATTTCAATCTTGTTAAGTTTATTGAAACTTATTTTGTGACCTAACATGTGGTCTATCCTAGGAAACATTCCATGTGCACTTGAGAAGTATGTATCTTCTGCTGCTTTGGGGTGATGTTCTGAATATATCAATTAAATCCATTTGATATAGTGTATAGTTTAAAGCTGCTATCTCCTTGTTGATTTTCTGCCTGAAAGATCTATCCACTGATGTCAATGGGGTGTTAAAAATCCCCAACTATGACTGTATTTCTGTCAATCTCTCCCTGTATGTCCATCAAGATTTGCTCTACATATTTAGGTGCTCCTATGTTGGGTGCACAAATGTTTACTAGGATTATATCCTCTCATTGGATTGTTCCATTTGTCATTATGCAGTGTCCTTCTTTGTCTCTTAGCCTTGGTTTTAAAGTCTATTTTGTCTGACATAAGTTCTACTACGCCAGCTTTTTTTCTTTTCCATTTGTGTGAAATACCTTTTTCTATCCCTTTACTTCTAGTCTCTGTGTATCTGATCTCAGATGGATCTCTTGGTGGCAGCACATATATGGGACTTGTTTTCTTATCTACTCAGCTACCCTTTGTCTTTTGGTTGGAGCATTTAAGCCATTTGCGTTTAAGGTGATTATTGATAGATACATATGTAGTGACCCCTGGCTGTTTGGCTCAGTGGATTGAGCGTCGGCCTGCGAGCTAAGTGTCGCTGATTCGATCTTCCAGTCAGGGCACATCAGAGAAGGAAAACTCTGACTCCAAAAAACCTCCGCTGCTTTGCGGCATACCTCTTCTGGGGAAAGGCTAAGGGAGTAAACCCCGACAGAAAATCCGGAGCCGGAGTCCCTAAGGCGGTTTGACGTTGTAGTCAACACCGGCAACTCCTGCGGCGCACCTGAAGCCAAGCTGTATTGACTCCGTCTTTCCCTTGGACCCTTCAGCTGCGAAGAGAGGGGGGGTCTGCTGCATGGGCAACAGCAGACCCTCCATATCACCCTGCCCAGGCTCTGTAGCTTTAGCTTCACTGGAGAGGACACTCCAGCGTCATCGCAAGATGTCGATTCAACACGGGAGGAGACAGATACCGTGTCACTCCCGAGTCGGACTGCACAGCCATTCTCGGCGGTGCAGATAGACTTTTAAGAAGCTACACCATCGTCTCTCGAGACGGACGGCTGCCGACATATGTAGTGCCATTTTATTGTTAGACTGTTTTCCTTTGTTTTCTTTTCTTTTTCTTCTTCTTCTTAAAGCAAGCCCTTTAACATTTGTTGTAGTGCTGGTTTGGTGTTAACGAGTTCCTTTAGCTTTTTATTGTCTGGGAGGCTCCTTATTTCTCCTTCAGTTTTAAATGATAGCCTTGCTGGGTAAAGTAGCCTTGGTTGTAGGTCCTTGCATTTCATCACCTTGGATTTTCATGCCAGTACCTTCTGGCCTGAAAGTTTCTGTTGAGAAATCAGATGCCAGTCTAAGTGGTGCTCCTGCTTATGTAACTACCTGCTTTTCTCTTGTGGCTTTTAGGATTTTCTTCTTATGTTTAAGCTTTGTCATTTTAATTATGATGTGTCTCAGTGTAGGCCTCTTTGGGATTCTCTGAGCTTCCTGGACTTGTTTGTCTTTTTGCTTCACCATATTAGGGAAGTTTTTGGTCATTATTTAAATAGGTTCTCAATTTCTTGCTTGTCCTCTTCTCTTTCTGGTATTCTCATGATGCAGATGTTGTTCTGCTTCATGTTATCCAAAATGTTTCTTAAACTCTCTTCATTTAAAAAAAAATTTTTTTTCTTCTTGCTGTTCTGCCTGGGTGTTTTCTCTACCTCATCTTCCAAATCACTGATGTGATCCTCTTCTCCATCTAACCTATTGTTTATTCCTTCCAGTGTATTATTTATTTCAGATATTGCATTCTTTATTTCTGACTAGTTCTTTTTTATGGTTTCTATGTATTTTTTCATGCTTTTGAGTATCTATAAAATCATTACTCTAAACTCTCTATCTGATAATTTGCTTTCCTTCATTTTGTCTAGTTCTTCTTCTGGAGAATTCTCTTGTTCTTTCATTTGGGGTCTGCTTCTTCGTCTTCCCATTTTGGCTGCTTTTTTGTATTTTCAATCTTAGTAGTTGAACAAATTAATCATTAAACTGATCAGTTTCTAAACTAATCAAGCTATAATTAGCAGCCAGCTTAAGCTCCACATGATAGAGCAGGGTAGTTCCTGTGGTCAGAGCTCTTGCTTCCACTTTGGCTGATTCCACTTGGAAAGGAGTGCTCTAACTGAGAAAGATGGCTTCTGCAGTAGGGAGAATTACTCAGTACAGGGGACATGGTAGCTGCTCCTTCAGTTCTCTCCCCAGGGCCACCAACCCAGACTCTCCTCAAGCATCTCTAGTCCGCTCTGCTCTCCCTCTTCTGGAGCCCAGGGTAAGTGGATACAAATGAAATTTTGTATGTTGGCTCTTTAAGAGACTCTCTGAGTCTGCTGACATCTCTCCCTGGCAGACAGAAATGCTACCTTTTCATAGCTGGTAGGCTGGGGAGCCCAGCTTGGAGTTTAGACCCCACACTTCTCAGGAGGAACCCCCTGGCCACTGATACTTCTTTCCAGCACTTCAGCTGCCCCTAGTGTGAGTCCAGCCAGCCCTCTCACTTCCCCATACTCCCTACCAGTCAGTGTTGTGGTGAAGTGGTTCTTTTGTCTGTCTGTGGTTATAAGGCTTCTCTCCTGCTAGTGTCTGTCCTTGTGGATTTATAATGTTTAAAAGTCACTTCTAGTTATATTTTGTGAGGCAATGAAGCTACCTGCATTATTTATCTCCTTATTTTTGGTTGTCTGTTTTATTTTAACTTTTATATTAAAAAATTTCAAGTCTATGGAATGCTTTAAGTACATTAACTCTAGATTTATGAATTGTTAACTCTTTTACCGTGTTTGCTTTATCTCTCTACATGTTCAATTGCATGTTATTATCATTGACATTTTCTGATTATCAATTAAAGAGTACATTGCAGGTATTATGATCCTTTACTATTATAGCTTCAGTATCTATTTACTAAAAAGAGACATTCTCTTTCATAAGTATAATAAAATTATAATACTCAGGATATTTGGCATTGTTACAACCTTGGTAGGTTATTCTCTAAAAGACAGACCAGATGCAAACTTTGCCAATGGTCCTAGCAGTGTCCCTCACAGCAACTCAAGTTCTTATTACATTATATCTCGTTGTCATGTTGCTTTAGTTTTCTTTAATGTGGAATAGCTACTCTTATCCAGTAAGCTTCCTCAGTCATTTCTTTTTTTCTTTTTCTTTTTTTTTTTTTTGTCTTTCATTTATATGACTGATTCCTCATGAATAATTCAGGTTAGCATTTCTGTGCAGAACACTACACAAGTCATGCCATGCCCTTCTAGCTGATCACATCAAGGGTCATGTGCTGTCAATTGGTCCCATTATCAGTGACATTAAATTTCATCACTGCCGTAGACTGAATTGTGTTCCTCCCAAATGCACATGTTGAAGCCTTAATACCCAATGTGACTATATTTGAAGATGGGGCTTTAAGGAAGTAATTAAGGGTAAACAAAGTCAGAAGTGTGGAGTTCTGATTCTGTAAGACTGGTGTTCTTATAAGAAGAGAAAGAGGCACTAGGAGCATATGTGCATAGAGGAAAGGCCTTGTAAACACACAACAAGAAGGTCATGGTCTGTAGGCCAAAGAGAGAGACTGCACTAGAAATCCACCCTGTTGGCACTTTGGTCTTAGATTTCTATCCTCTAGAACTGTGAGAAAATAAATTTCTGTTTTTTAAACACCTAGTCCATGGTATTCTGTTACATCAGCCCTAGAAAATTAATAAAACTAACCAGTTAAGGTGCTATCTGCAAGAAATTTAGGAAATCAAGAAAATTTTATTCCTTTTTGTAATCAGCAAGTAACATTTCAGGAGATACTTTGAGATTGTGTAAATAACTTACTATTCAACAAACTTTCCCTAAATACCATTGATATTCATTGATGTTATTCACTCGAAACAATTATTGATATGGTGGTTGCAAATAGTGATTTCATAACTCTATCATTCCTTCTACCTTTAAATTTGCAATCTTATATTGACCTTGCCATCTTTTTATTCAGCATGGTCTTCTGGGTATTTATTTTAATTCAATGATAATACTTTTTACTGCCATTATTCTTTTGGGTGATCAACTGTCCTAGATCTAACCTGTGTTAGCACCTTCAGCCTAACTTCTTCCTTTCTGGCACATAAGGTCTTTTGTTTATTCCTACTTTGCACCTGATCTCTCTTACTCCACACCTGGAGCTCTAGTTATTTCTCCAAGGAACCCATATTCCTCTTAATGAGGTATCGAATATGCATATTGCTGCTTAGGTTTCATTGTATATATATGTATATATAATATATATACTTTAAAAATAATGATTTCATACCAATACCAGAAATTCTAACACAGTACCATATAATTTTTTCCTCATCTTCCTTATTTCAATTTGCAGTTTTGTATTTTTCTTTTTATTGCTGTATTTGTCAATAAAAAAAAATAAGTTCAAGGTCAGCTGAGATAAGAGAGGTAAAAGAAATAGGTGGAGTTTTGTGGAAAAAAGAAATGTGAAATGTAATCTCAGAGTGAAGGAGTAAATTGTTTGCAAGAATATAATAGGATTGTGAGGTATGCCTTAGGGCTCACTTAAGGTTTGGAGGAATTAATATAAAGTGAACCCAGTCTGCACATCTGTGTGTTTTTGTAAACCAAGGTCTACAGTTTCAGAAAAATCCTCGGGTAAAGAGAGAATTGAGTATAATCAAGTCTGAATTTTGCCCACATATATAATGAAGAGGTGGGTCAAGGGAGCTGAGAGTGAACACAAGAGAGGGATTCATATGATCATAGAATCTAAGCTACATAAGTAGAGCAGGTGATGATGGAGATAGGCAATGAGACGTGTTAGAGCAAAATGGATTGGACAGTGTAAGAAGATCAAAAGACGTTGACTGGAAAGATTAATGGTGGTGATCAGAGGTGTGGATCTTTGAGAAGGACAGTTAGGAACTGCTGCTGATATTGGTGGTGTTAAAGTTTGACTGTAGGAGTACATGGCTGAGTGGACTGCGTGGAAGAAAAAAGGTAAAGAAATTGAGAGTCGAGGGTATGGAATGGACTATCTGCATGGATCTTGAAATAAGAAAGAATCACAACAGGAGTAGTGAAGAAGAAAGTCACAAACAAGACGCTCACTACTGGAGGGGGGTTGACTAGAAGAGAGACAGGAAATTTGTCTGAAGGTATCAACAAGGAGCAAGGACACTACCTTACCTCCAGATCCTGAAGTATGTACAGAATTGAAGAAAGAAGGTTGCACATATAGTTCTCAGGATAGTGTCTGACTTCAGTTTCAGCAAAAAGTGAAGCAAAATGCTCAGTTATGAGTTTGGGGATGATAACTCATTTATAAGTTATCGGTATTTTGCTGTTAAGCTGCAAGTTGGAGAAGTCCCAGTGGCACAGCTTAGAATTCTGGGAAGGACAGAATAACATTAGAGGGTCTACAGAGCTGTGTGTGATGATTACAGGTGATGAAAGATATCTGGAAGGCTTGGACTGAGGTAAACAAAGATATAAAGCATAGGATTAGTTCCAATGTATTTTTAGGGACAAAGGGGCAGGGAACTAAATAAAGTTTACCTTTGCATCTGAAGGTCTTTAAACTTATAAAATCATGTATTTAACTTGCTGACATAAAGAGAGATAGTGATAAATACTGATGAGAATTTTAAAATAAACTGAATTTTAATAACACCAACAAATGTTGACATTACATATTTATGGACAAAAGTCATATAAGTATATAAATATCTTATAAATTCTTGAACATTGATCGTTAAGCCAATACAACAGAAGTAACTTGAAATTGTCTTTTCAAAATGGATATTCCCTAACATAAAACAGAAACCTTTATTATGACCTATTAATTATTCTTTTAAAATGCTGCCTATTGAATTATTTCATTCAAAATAATTTAATAAAATAAAATGGGAGAACTGATATTTAGTGAAATCAGATTATGCTGACAAAATGAAAGAATAATAAAGAAAACAATCAAATCAGGAAACAATAAGTTTAACATTTTATTTATGGATTTGAAGATGAATCAGAAGAAACATTTAGAAGAAACTGGCCTTTTTTTTTTTTTTTTTTTTTTAACACTCTTTTTCTATGTCTCATGCTTTCTCTGTGATCCCAAAGTCTGATATATTTTGCTTTTTGTAACATAATGTCCCTTCAGCCTTCACTGTGGGGTTGAGGTATATGGAGTCATGGCTAAGGTGAAGTGAGAGGGAAATTTCATCCTCACCACCCATTCTGTTTAGGAATCCAGCCCTTCGTCGATCTCCCTTATGCTATAATTAGACTTACAAGAACCCGATTGCCACCTGTGAATGCCAAATGAGCTTCCACACCTTGTCTCACGTTTTCTCTGCCTCGGGTTTTCTCTGCAGAGACAGAGCACCCAGGAAACAACCAGCTTAAAGAATGTGCAAATTCACACCCCTGAACTGCTGAGAAATTCTTTAGCTCTAACTTAGTAACTGTCAGGGTGATCTAGCTGTATTTGCCCTTCCTGACTGACATGTAAGAAGAGTTCAAGAAGTCCCTTATTTTCATTCTGTTGTTACAAATGTGACTAAAAATATAATAGAAGCAGAAAGTAGGGTTTTTGCTCCCAAGCTGAAAAAAATCATAGTGAGCAACACCAGCCACACAGAGCACAGTAGTTAGCTTGGGGATCCCAGCTGGCCTTGCTTAGACTGCGGAGAACACCCAGACAGCCATGGTGGGTTAGATTATCCTCCGAGCAGGTAAGCCAGCAAGAAAAGGCTTTCCCTTTAGCTAAGAGGACTCACCAGCCAACATGGGTGTCCTGGATAGTTTCAATAGGCCAGGCCACTTTCCTGTACAATTTTAATTCAGTTACAGCCTCCGAGATATTTCTTCTGTCATTGACATTTCCGGGGAGTAATTTGAGAGTGGAGGCATAATCAAGGAAATGAAAAATGTCTATTTCTCTACTAACTTTAGAACTAGGGGGGATAAAAGCCGAGGCTGATACCTTGCAGGAAGGCTGAATGTCTCAGAAGAGAGGCAGTTGCCACTTGATGTGAACAAGTGGGAGAAACTGAGGAAAATGTCACCTAGCCACAGACATCACAGAATTGATCCTGGGGTTAGGTTCATCATGGACCTCAACACATAACTTCAATGTCGAGTTTAGATTTCTTTCTTGGAATACAATGTGTTCCGAATTTAGTCCAGGATTTAGGTGAATGTGTATGGAAGCAGCTGGATCTTCTAAAATTACTTTTTTTCATTTTATGACTCAGTATGTTGACAGCTCACATGAGACAACCGGACTTCAGCCTAAGTAATGGGGAGGGAAGAGAGCTTATGAAATGAAGCTGAAAAGGATCAGGAGGAAAGCGAGTGTTATCTCTGAAATAAATGAGTAATTTTCAGAGCACTTATGTTGAATTCAAGCTGCCGAATTACATGTAACATTGAAACATTGTCCTTCCTTCCTTCCTTCCTTCCTTCCTTCCTTCCTTCCTTCCTTCCTTCCTTCCATTTTCTTCAAGTTCCTTCTCAGAAAAGTCATGATTTGTACTGTTGCAGTGGTTGGTGATTATGTGTCTGGGTTGATCTTTGGTATAGTATTAAATTAGAGACATATTGGTTTCATTTGCTAATAAAGGATGTGTGTACAAGCTTCATTTCCTAATCTTTCTATCTGGTCTCCTTCCAAATACAGGATGGTCTTTTATTTTATTTACTTTTCAGCTCTTCCACAAGCTTGTTCATTTTATTTAACAACAGCTGCACTGTTATCTAAATCAATCTCTCTAAAGCAGTGTTTTTTAAACTACAGGTCCTGACCTATTAGTGGGTCTAGACATCAATTTTGTGGGTTGCAACCAGCATTTAAAAATAAAGTAGAAGAAAACTTATGATATCAGAATTCATTTCACATGGGAAGAGTCTTGTTTCAATGGAATTGGTTTGATTATATGTGTATGGCTGTACTAGCATACTATATAAAACATATTTCTTAATATGGAGCATAGATAAGAAAGACTGAAAAACAATGCCAAGAGATGGTGTGGATTCACTGGTGGCTTTTGTGGGAGTCTCTGGGGCAGGGCTTATTGTGTCTTCCAGATGTACTCTCTGGACTAGCTGAGGAGGTGTTTTGTGCAGATGTTGTTCTGCTTCCTGGACCTCTTGGAATTGCATTAGTTTCTGTCTGTTTTCCAAGTCTCATCCTTTAGACAGTTTTATAAGCTCCCATTATCCTTCTAGTAAATTATTTTGCTGCCTAAGTGAAGCATAGCACTGGGGAACACAATTTTCGTTGAGTTAGATCTGACACTTATTTTTAACTAACTTTTGGTATCTGAATCCAAAAATGACAGCAGTTTTTCTCTATAACGTCAACTTTTTAAGCTACAGGATACTGTTCCTTTGTCCCAAAAAATCATACAAGATGTACATACAAAGGAAAATAAAGAAAAGTTATATGAATATACTGTTTATTTAGAGTTATTTTATTCATATAAAGGCTATATATTGTTACTGTAAGTCAAATTGTGTACAAGTAGTAAAGTTCTGCTGCAAAACATACATAATAAGGTATATTTTATCTTTTCAAATGACAGTCTAGGAAATGCCAAAATGAGATACTTGAAACAGTCTCCTTCAGTTGGCAAAGCTTTAACAAATTGCTTCATGAAACCCAGTTTTATGTGCAGAGGTGGGAATATGATGTTATTTCTGTCAACAAATGGCTCATGTAGAATGTTTGGATGACCAGGTTTAAGTTCAGATCTTGGAGGCCAGTTCGACTTCACTCAATGCCTCTTACGAGCTCTGTTATCCCACATACACAGAAAACAGGGGTACTTGGTGTATCTGTGTTGCTGACCAAGAAGGAAGCAGACCATTTTAAGGTCAACAAAGATGATCTAATTGTGCTTGTAATATTGCAACAGATCAATGACTCTCCTTATGTCTTCATATTCTTCACGATAAAAAACTGAATGACCAATTGGGACTGCACCAGATAAATTGCCATTGTAGGGGAGGACACACTTAAAGCTCCGCTTTGAGCTATCGATGAACAGTCACCATTCAGTTGTGTTATAGATTGGAATTCCCAATTCCTCCACTAAACCATGTATGTTATGGCAATACACAAAGCCACCGTCACTTCAAAAGTACTGCAGAAATGCACTTTCTCTTGAGTGGAAGTAGGATGCCTTTGCTCCTTTTTTAAGCAAGTTTTTCTCTTGCAGTCTTGATGCTAGGAGTTCCGAAGCCTCTTTGGATAGTCAAAAATCTCATGCCAAATCATTCAAATCATGCTGATCAAATCCCTTATGAACCGAATCATCTTCAATTTCAAAATCTTCATCATTTCTGTCACTTAGTTCTTATGTATACTTCTGTTTTTCAGAAGAGGGTAGTTCAATGAAAACTGGTACTGGGATTTCAGCTGAATGAGGCACTGGGCATATAGCTGATAGTAGACTAGCATACTCTATTTTACATTTATTTTTCTTGTTATATCCTGATGTTTTCACTATACAAAAGGAACAGTCACTTGAATGATCTCTGGGCTCTCACCAAACTATAGGTATAGCAAATGATAATTTATCATGTGTTCTTTTCATCCACATCCATAAACTCTTGACACATTGCTTGCACACCTTGTAAGGGGCCAAAGACTTACCTTAATCACCAAGTTTTACTTTAACATATGCAAAATAGGCTTGCCTGACAATTAAGCTGATGTTTGTCTTTTGACTGGGAATGGTGAAACTGCCACAGATATAATAAAACACATCAGGGTTGCTTAGGCATTTACAATGAGAAATAGCAGAGGCAAACATGATTTGAAGGAAAGGAGATAAGTACATACATAAATTAAAAAATAAATTCTGCTAACTCCTTATATACAGATAAGAACTCAGATTACACTTCGGAATATGATTCACTATATAGAGTGGCACACAACCTCTCACCACACTGTCTCATGTGTAACTGAATAGCCTAGACAAGTATGAACCTGTTGCTGGTCTCCAAGGTCATCCCCCACCCCTCCCCACTCAAGGGAGATTTGCTCTCAGCGAACAGGAGAGCACTAGTGCTTCCCTCGATCCAGGCTCAATCCAGCCTAGAGTGGTCGCATTAAGATAAGCTGTAGAGAAAAATGACGTGGTAGAAGAAAACTGACTGCAGTTTTGAAATCAGCATGCCTATTTAAGTCTAACACAGTTAAAAAATTGAATTCAACAGGAATTATGTTAAAAATTGAACCCCTGTGTTGTTGAATCATTGTGACTTGCAAAGGTTTCTGAATTATGCTGCAATGTAGAAGCATTAAATGTTAATCCACCTGATACTGATGCTACAAGAGTTCTATAATGGGGAAGGCCTGTTGTAACTGGTCTCACGAATACAAAATTAATGTGGTTTACTTCCTTCCTTTCTTCTCCCCTAGAATGTACAAAGAAAGCCAAGTTGAGCTCACTAATTAGGGTCAAGCAGAACCTCCAAATAAAGCAATAGTCTGATGATTGGTAATGTCATTAAGAATTTTAATGAAATTTAATATGCCTCATCACTCTTAATGAATGTTCACAGAGAGCCTACCGTTATACTTGGCAATTATAGTAGGAAAGGACTGTAAAGGGTGAAATTACCAAAATGAATGGTTTCAAGCTGATGATGTGTCTCTGTGTTAATATTTCAACCAATATATTAAATATTTACAGGGTTTAGAATTTAACAGAGTTCTAGGCTAGCACTATTTTATATAGATATATTGCTTTATTTGTTTATGATAATACAATTGGAAGGCAAGCTAAATATTTATCAATAGGAAATTTTAATGATCTATTGAATATTTATACAATTGACTATTATGCAGTGAAATAATGTTTTCCTTATGTGCTGACATGAAACAATAGCTGAAAAAAATTAAGCGAAGAAAGCAAGGTACAGAATGATGCATATAGTAAGCCCCACTTGGTTAAAAAAGAGAGAGAATATTACATATTTGTTTGTTTGGGCATAGAAATATTTCTGGAATATAAGCAACTGATACTTTTGTCACTGGAACCTGGTAGACAGGGGAGGCTATTTTTCCTCTAGCTGTTTAGATGTTTTGAATTTTACATGTAAAAAAAAATCAGTTAATGTAAAATTAAAAACAGCTTTTTACATGCTGATTTTTAACCCTGGCTATCTGGATTTTTATCTGCTTTTATCCAGTGATGAAAATTATAGATTGCTAAAACTCCCCATTTGAGATAATGTGGAATTGAGGTGAGTAATTAGCCCTGATGAATCCTGAAATACTTTGGACCCTGTGGCTTGTGACTTTCTGGCGTGAAATTTGGCGCTTGTTACTTGGACAAAGTGTATATTGTCATATTGTGAGCAAGCATCAATGTCTGTTTTATTATTTTGCATAGAGTATTACCACTTGTGTTTGAATTTAACACCAATTATGCACAAATAAAAAATCTTCAGTGATGAGCACTCAGCTGCTGTTATAATTGTTTAGTGACATCCACGATACCGTTTGGTAAGATTAAGCCATGGTAGTGTCTACTTCTTATTTAAGGCAGTACTGTGTACATATATAATGAACAAACATTTTATTTTATATTTATAAAACAGATGAAAAGTTCTGATGCAATGTACTGATTTTTTTAAAAGACATTGTAACCTACAGGCAAGAACACAATTTTACCATAATCTTTTAAAGAACTCAAGAGAAAAGAAAATAATTAGATAACTTTTAATAGGATGTGTATTCCCTTTATTTCTATTTTTCCATTTTCTTTGAATTTTTCAAGTACTCATAATAAAGTAAATCCAACATGGCTATTTCTCTGTGAGCTCTTATATCGGCAGCCGTTCGTCTCGAGAGACGATGGTGTAGCTTCTTAAGAGTCTATCTGCACCGCCGAGAATGGTTGTGCAGTCCGACTCGGGAGTGACACGGTATCTGTCTCCTCCCGTGTTAAATCGACATCTTGCGATGATGCTGGAGTGTCCTCTCCAGTGAAGCTGAAGCTACAGAGCCTCGAGAGACGATGGTGTAGCTTCTTAAGAGTCTATCTGCACCGCCGAGAATGGCTGTGCAGTCCAACTCGGGAGTGACACGGTATCTGTCTCCTCCCGTGTTGAATCGATATCTTGCGATGACGCTGGAGTGTCCTCTCCAGTGGAGCTGAAGCTACAGAGCCTGGGCAGGGTGATATGGAGGGTCTGCTGTTGCCCATGCAGCAGACCCCCCCTCTCTTCTCAGCTGAAGGGTCCAAGGGAAAGACGGAGTCAATACAGCTTGGCTTCAGGTGCGCCGCAGGAGTTGCCGGTGTTGACTACAACGTCAAACTGCCTTAGGGACTCCGGCTCCGGATTTTCTGTCGGGGTTTACTCCCTTAGCCTTTCCCCTGAAGAGGTATGCCGCAAGGCAGCGGAGGTTTTTTGGAGTCAGAGTTTTCCTTCTCTGATGTGCCCTGACTGGAAGATCGAACCAGCGACACTTAGCTCGCAGGCCGATGCTCAATCCACTGAGCCAAACCAGCCAGGGGCTTGTGAGCTCTTACTTAGATGATATTAATATATTTGATCTATAAAAATTTTTATTGTCATATTCATACTGTATTTCAAGAACTTGAGCTGACATTCTTGAAATGTGTTGGCTAAGATACATTAACAATATCCTATATTCTGCAGAGTTTTGTTATTAGAGATATAGTTGTCAGATAAAGTTAATTTAATCTTTCAAGTTCAATTCCATAATATCTAATTCATTGTATGCATTTTAAAAGATGTCATATTTTCCACTGATACAACTTGCATGCCATCTGTTTGGTGAGGGGATAGTTGGAGTCCTGCCAGTTGGCAGCAATAGTTGATTGTTGAAGCTGAAATTTGGCACTTAATACCTTCCTCTTCTCTACTTTTAGCATTTATACATTCACCCATCTATAAATGTGCCTGAGCTCTAGTGGATAGGGTTAAACAGGTCAATCATCCAAAGTGAGTCAGTCCCTCTCCCTCTCCCTCTCCCTCTCCCTCTCCCTCTGCCACTTTGGAGTGAGGTTCCAGAAAAAAAGCAATAGGCAGCATAAAGCAGTGGTATTAAGAATAATGAGAATTTCAGGCTGAAGGAAACTAATGATTCTAGAGAAGATGAGACAGAAAGGAAGTGAGAGGTCATTTGAAGGTTAAGACATTTAACATGTCTTAACACTGAAATAGATCTTGGATTTGGCAAGAGTTTGTAAAAGCTTCAGAGATAACCTCTGCTACCAAAGTTGATATCTTTCCTTGTCTAGCAGTTAGCTGATGTTAGCAATATCAGCATTTTGGGCCAGAAATTTGGTGAGAAAACTGGTTTAACTCAGAATATAAATATTAAGTTTTAAACAGAAACACCCTTAGGTTTTATCTGGTTATAAAATTATTTTAAATAATGCAAACAAATTTAAATTGGATTTTGTAAATGTTATTGTAATTTCAATTTCTTCATAATAACAATGCATGCCTAGTGATGATGCTTTTGCTGGTTCAAAATTCTGTGTTACTGTTACTTGATCACTGGCTTCCTGAAAAACTGCTATATAAGACAGAGCAGTATTTAAGCAGAGATACATTTAATCTTTTCCCATTGAGACAACTGTTAGTACATTTATTTGTTCATTTGTATTTCCAAAACATAAACTCTCACTTGGGCTCTCTCATTAGAAAGAATAGTAAGGATATGTCCTTGAATTGATTAGATATAATAACCTTAATTTGAGACTAGACTTAGAGAAACTCTGCACCAATTCATCAGTTACATACACGAAACAGTATTTTCTTCAGTTTCACTATTGATAGTGACACACTCTTACTCCTATATTGCATATCTATACAGAGAAACATGGCAATACCTGGAGAGTGGAATCTTGAGATTAAAAGCATAGGCTTTGGGACAAATTAAGTTTTTAGTTCAGATATCCACTCATTAGTTAATAGCTATAGAAGCTTGAACAAGCTACTTAATCTCTAAGTATCAGTTTTCACCTGTAAAATAGGAAAGATAATTATATCTGCATGAAAGAAAGAACTAAATGGGTTACAAATATTTTGTATTTTTCTTCTTTGGTCAGCTGATTTACTTTGTTTTATTCTAACATCTTAATATTTTACTTATTGATTTGTAATCATGTTTTGTATATAATGCTAATAACTATTTTGTTATGAAAAATTATTTCCAAATCATAGTCTTGCATTTTGTTTATATATTAAATGTGCAGTTTTTGAAGTTTGATGTTGGCAAAATCACCTCATTCTTTCCATATTATTTCCTCCATCGTGCTTTATGTTAAGAAAGTCCTTCCCTATCTAGAGAGCAGGTTCTCATAGATATACATATTCATTTTTATGCTTCAGTTTTCCATTTATTTCTTCAATTCGTTTGTAGTATATTTAGCATATAATGTCAAATGACATCTTATGTAAACATTCTTCTAAATAATTAGTCAGTTTATCCAGTGGCATTAGTTGAATAATCCTCCCACTATTTCATATTTAAAAAATAACATAATAAGTTCTTATTTTTCCAGGACTGACTTCTAAACTATTTTTTTCTGTTACCCTGATCTCTGTTAATTCTCCTGTTGGTTCTTCACTGTTTACATTTTTTCTATGCTTATAGCAGGCATTACCATCTGGCAGGGCCAATCCTCCTTCATTAGATATTATTAAATATCAGAATTTGGGAAGTTTTTCCTCCTGTTTTTCCAGATATGCTTTAGAATTTGTGTGATATTTTAAGTAATTTTTATTTTTATGTTTTTCAAAAATAGTACATGTACATTGTAAAAAGACAAACAATAAAATGGAAAGTAAATATGCCTCCCAACCCTGACCCCCAGATTTTCTTACCCAGAAGCAGATTACCTTGAGGTTCAAAACACTGGTTCTGGAGACATCTGGGTTCAAATCACAGCTTGCAATTGCTAGCTGTGTGATTTTAGGATCACTTAACCTCTCTGTGCCTCAGTTTCCTCATCTGAAAAATGGGGATAATAATTGTATTGAAACATATAAAATTGTTTTGATGAGTAAGTAATATAAATAAGCCATTTAGAACAATGCCAGGTTCATTATAAGTGCTCTGTAAAGCTTAGTTCTTGCTATCAGTAGTAAGAGTTTTTGGAAACCCTTCCAGAGATAGTCTATGCAGATAAAAGCACAAACTTTTTTTGCTTTAAATAAACAAGTTGAAGCAAAATGTATATATTCTTCTGCAACTCTTTTTTAAAAAAGGATATGGAGATTATTTTATATCAGTATATTTATGTATCTTCACCTTCTATGTCTAATTATTTCATAATATGTTATTGTATGGATAAATTAATTATTTAAAGAATGTGTTGCTAATAAATAAATTGTTTCCAGTCTTTTGAGACTACAAACAATGTTGCAATGAAATATTTTAATCTTTATGTACATATACAAATACATTTGTTGATCAATTTCTAAAGGTGGAATTGCTGGGCCTAAGTACATTCTCATATTAAAGAATAATAAATCTTTTTTACTTGACCTTTCCAGATAGTGTGTCAACTTGTACAGCCATCAGTGATGTGTGATGGATTCTGTGTCAACACACTGTTATTAACACAAGATTATCATGCTTGTTCTTTGCTAGTTGAGAGGTGAAAAATGGCTTCTCGCAGTTTTAGTTGGCATTTGTTTAACTATGATTAATCTTAATTTATTTTCAAATGCTTTAAAGTTATATTTATTTTTATTTAAACAATCAATGAATGTCTTTTGCTCAGTTTTTAATTGAAGTTGATATTAAGATTATATGGTCTTTTATATATGTGTGACAATTATATTTTTCCCATTTCTACTTTGTTTCAGAGAGTTTATTAATTTTTTTATAATGTAGAAGTCTAAAGTTGCTGTGTGGTCAAGTTTATCAATATGCAATTTGTTACTGGCTTCTGACCTCTCTTTTAAATCATGGGTTTGTAATAAGTCACATCTGTTGTTCTCTGGATCTTCTCTGTGCTATTCAAAAATGAGCTGAAGAGAATGAAGGGTTAGGAAGATGTTTAAGTTCTGATGGTGATTAGCCCTGTTTAACAGGTTTTCAGGCATTCCACCAGAAAATTACGGGCATGGAGTCAGAGAAAATAAATTGTATATCTGTCATGGAAATAGAGTGATAGTCCCCTTTAGAAGAGGGCTGTTTGCTGGGACTGCCCAAGCCATAGGCCATGAGATTTAATATCTCACTTTATCCTTCTTGGTGATTTCTTTTGTTTGGGCAAAATAAATAAAGTGAAATTTTGGATTCAACAGTAGGTGCATTTTTAAGGCCTCTGACACCTATTCATATGCTATCTTCCATAATTTATAGAAATTGATTCTAACAATGGACTAGAGTGTCCTTTTCTAGAGCCCTTGTTAAAATTTTAAAATCTCTTCCAATTTGTAGCTGAAGTACATAATTCTATTTATAGCATAATTTGTACTTATTTGGTTGCTAGAGAGGTTAAATGTTTTTGTTGTATTTATTCTTTTAGAAAATAATTATGTACTTAAATTTTTTAAATTTTATGACAGTTTATTATTGATTTATAGTAGTCATTATATAATAGGGTTATTAATCCTTTATCATCCAGTACACTAAATATTCAACAACTCAAAAGTTCTACTGGATTTTGTTAATATATATGGATATAACATACTTAACTTTTGTATATCTTTTTACCATTTTGCTTTCAAATGCCTATATAAATATAAATACTACTATAAATATATAAATATGTATTATTTCCTTTTAGATTTTAGATAACAATATAAGTCAAAGTGACTAATTACTATGGCATATTGTCTTGAAATTTGAAAAAAATAGTATCAATACAAGTGTCTGTTAAAATTTTTTATGTTAAGTCTTAGAAATTCTATCATTTTAAACTTGTATTGTGGGTCAAGGCCATTTTGCCTCTGCAGTGTTGCTTCAGATGCTTCCTTTTATTCAGAACTTGCTTCAACAAGACTGTCATATATCAAAGTATGCTTCTTAGTTACTTTCAAGCTGAAATCTCTGCTGCCTTGTGCTCAATTACTTCAATTTATATAGGATTTTGAAACTGGAATATGCTCTGAAAGGAATTCTTTAAGTCAGCGAGAATGTGCAATGCCTTCTTAAAGCAAATGATCATGTTGGAAACCTTTATCACTCAATTGTTTATCTATTTCACAAAGTATGCCTTGCTGATCTATTTTCAGTAATTTTCCTGTGTTCTTTTTGATGTTTGCCTAAGGTTCCAAGGGTCAGTTTGTCAAATAAAACAGCTTGTGCTACTACTACTACTACTACCTAATGTGTATTACTACCAGCACCGTGCCGGGTGGTGTTCCAGGTACTTTCAGTATGTTGGCATTTCATTCTCACAAGTTCTCTGTAAAGCAAATTATATTATTACCCCCATTTTATTAATTAGGGAATTCAGGCACACACAGGGTAACCAGAGTGAATAAAAAACAACTGTATTTTTATGTAAAACCTCCAGGCTTGTTAATGGTGGCAACTAACTCAGATACATTTTCCGTATTGTGTGAGTCAACAAAATGCAGGCCGAAGACCAAAAAGTTGCAGACTGATTGCAGCCCTTTGGCCACCTTTTTGTGACTTCAGACTTATAGGATTCCTTGTTGATTTACATCTTGCATATTCTCCTGGCTTTGCTCACTCCTACCTTTTCTGGTCATTCTATAGGCCATTTATCATACTCTGGTAACTACATTATTGAGTTGGGCTAATTCAGTCTTTTCTTCTCACATTTTTGCAAGTAATGTAAAAGGCACACCTGAAGGAGTAAGGGAGGGTGGTGCAGAGAGAGGGGCGGGGAGAGAGAAGCGCTGTGAGCCATTGAAGTACACTGAAATAGAAAGAATTTTGAAGATGAGTTCAGGAAAATGAAAATAGTTCTCAGATGAATCAGGCAATTTTATAAAGGACCTGTCCCTTGGCTCTTATCTCTTTAGAGGTTCTATGAACGCATGTACTGCGGTGCTCTGTCTCATTAGTGAAGTGCCCTATGTCTGTTGGAGGGTTATCTTATTTCTTATCTCCACCCTATTGTCCTGTCCCAAACCTCCTTTTAGAATTTGAAAACTCATTTGAAGTTCCTTCGCCATGCTCTTTCTTGTGTGACATTGGTCACATTCATGTTTTTTCCATTTTTATTGTTTTGCATATGTATATCACGAATGGTGCCAGTCTTTACATTGCAGCTGCACTTTAATTGGGATATTTCATTTGACTCCTTAAGCATGTCAGTTTTACACGGTCTTGCTCACAGCATCCCGCAGAGAAATCAGCCCCATCAGTTCTCTCCTCTCCGAGCTGACACAGTTGAAATGCTCTACAGGCAAGGGATGCATTTATTCTAGAAATAGAGAGAAACTTCATGAACGGAAGGGCTGGTGTGTGACCTGCAAAACCAAAAATGAGATTGACTAAATTGGGACACAGCTGCCTCGTCCTGTTGCACTAAAATAGAATACATGTAGCTGACTCCATTTGTAGTCTGGGGTTTGAGGGCCCCTGTGATAAGAACTCCATAAAGGCAGGGAGTGAAATCTAAACAATTGCCAGGATTAAAAAATATATACTTATGGAATTTCTTTGAAGCTATAACTGCTTTAATTTTCTAAAAGAGATTATGATTGAGAATTTATTCTATTTGTAGTTAAAACAAACTTCCCCCTCAATTTTTGTAAGATACTTTTTGAATCATATGCAATGCTAAGCAACCAGGTACATAATTAAAACTACATTTTCTGTATTTTCTAAACTGTACATTTATATTTGTCTCATACTTAAAAAAAGACTTTTAAGGCCAAAGGAAAAGAGTTGGGGGCAAAGTAGAAAGGAAGATGTTGCAGTAGCCTTACCTGTTGTCATCTACAGGACTCTACAAACAGCCAAATGAGGAATTGCCCATGAGCTAAGTATGATTTTTACATTTTTAAATGGTTGAAAAGTCAAAAGAAGAAGAATATTTTATGATATGTAAAAATGATAAAAAATTTAAATTTCAGTATCCATAGTTTTATTGGATTTATGTATGATCTGCAGCTGCTTTCATGTTACAATGGCCGAGTTCAATAGTTGCAAAAGTCACTGTATGGTTAAGTTTATAATATATACTATCTGGTCCTTTACAAAAATAAGCTTGTTGACCTCTAAATTGCAATGATAATGTTTTGCTATAATAGTTTATTCTGAATTTACAAAAATCAATGTGTTTTATGGATTACCACCTCACTCTTTCAGTTCAACTAGAAGTTTTCCCCTCTAACTCATTGATCTGCATATATTTGCTCTGCAAAAACTTTTTTCAATCTTGTCTTAACTTTAAGTCAAGCCCCTTATCCCTATTTCTGTCTATATTTGTGCAGAAAAAATGTTGAAGCTGCACCCAGATTTCAGCAAGTGCAAACAGATTGGTTTTAGGAAATATTCCCCAGCAAGGCTCTGTGTCCTCTTCTATTGAGCCTCACTTTCATCTGCTAGAAGCTACCTGAATTACCAACTTGCTGTCTAGCAACAATAAACAGCATTTATGGTGATGTAGAATGTAATATCCATACTCCTTATATTAGCCTTCAATGATTCTCATAGTCTTGCCCCAACCTCTCTCACCTCCTAATACTCCTGTTTATGTACCCCTTACTTCTACCGTAGCTAACCTCTTATTCTTCCTTAATATGCCTTGCCTAATCTCCACTTATTTGCTCTCCCTGGACCTCTCTCCTCACCACTGTGTTCTCTATTTTTAAAAAAATTTAAGTTTATTGGGGTGACATTGGTTATTAGGATCATATAGGTTTCAAGTGTACATTTCTATGATCCTTGATCTGTATATTGCATTGTGTGCTCACCACCCAAAGTCAAACCGCCTTCCATCACCATATATTTGACTCCTTTTACCACCCCCCATTACCCCTCAGACCCTTCCCTCTGGTAACCACATACTGTTGTCTGTGAATGATATCTGTTTTTGAATCTACTCAGTATTTTATTTACTTATTTATTGTTTTCCTGTTATAGTTGTCCCACTTTTTCCCCCATTGCTCCCCCCCATTCTGCCCACCCCTTCTCCCACGGTTAATCCCCACCCTGTTGTCAATGTCCATGGGTTGTTTATACTAGTTCCTTGACTATACCCTTCCCCTACTTACCCCGGTCTCTCCCATCCCCTGCCCCCCTGGTCACTGTCAGTCTGCACCTTGTTTACATGTCTCTGGTTCAGTTTTACTTGTCTGTTTGTGTTGTTCATTAGTTTTCTGTATTGGTGATATCATATGGTATTTTTTTAAATCGCCTAGCTTATTTCGCTAAGCATAATTCTTTCTACTTCTCTCCATGTTGTAACAAATGGTAGGAGTTCCCTCTTTCTTTCTGCTGCATAGTATTACATTGTGTAAATGTACCACAGTATTTTTGATCCACTCATCTACAGATGGGCACTTAGGCTGTTTCCAGCACTTGGCTATTGCAAACAGTGCTTCTATGAACATAGGGTGCACAGGTTCTTTTGAATTGGTGTTTCAGGATTCTTCAGGTATAGTCCTAGCAAGGGAATTGCTGGATCAAAAGGCAGTTACAGTTTTAGTTTTTTGAGGAAATTCCATACTGTTTTCCACAGTGGCTGCATCAGTCTGCATTCCCACCAGCAGTGCAGTAGGGTTCCTGTTTCTCTACATCCTTGCCAGCACTTGTTGTTTGTTGATTTGTTGATAATGACTATTCTGACTGGTGTGAGGTAGTACCTCATTGTGGTTTTTTATTTGCATCTCTCTGATGACTAGTGATGTTGAGCATTCTTTCATGCTTATGGACCCTATGGACTCTTTGGAGCAGTGTTTGTTCAGGTCCTTTGCCCAATTTTTAATTGGGCTGTCTGTGTTCTTGGTATTGAGTCATATAAGTTCTTTACATATTTTGGAGATCAATTCCTTGTCTGAGGTATCATTGGCAAATACGCTGGTTTCCTTTTCATCTTTCTGATGTTTTCTTTTGCTGAGAAGAAACTCTTTAGTTTGATATAGTCCCATTTGTTTATTTTTTCCTTTATTTCTCTTGCCTTAGGAGATGTATCAGTGAAAATATTGCTACGTGGGATATCTGAATTTTCCTGCCTATGTTTTCCTCTAGGACTTTTATGGTGCCATGGCTTACATTTAAGTCTTTGATCTATCTTGAGTTTATTCTGGTATATGGTGTCAGCTGGTAGTCTAGTTTTATTTTTTTACAAGTCCCTGTCCAGTTCTCCCAGCACCATTTGTTGAAGAGTCTCTGTTCACTCCATTTTATGTTCCTTCCCCCTTTGTCAAATATTAGTTGGCCATATAGAATTGGGTTTATTTCTGGGCTCTCTATTCTGTTCCATTGATCTATGTGTCTGTTCTTATGCCAGTACCAGACTATTTTGATTACAGTGGCTTTGTAGTATAGTTTGATATAAGGTATTGTGATTTCTCCTACTGTGTTTTTCTTCCTCAAGATTGCTATGGCTATTCAGGGTCCTTTATGGTTCCATATAAGTTTTTGAAGTATTTGTCCTAGATCTGTGAAATATCTCACTGGTATTTTAATAGGGATTGCATTGTATCTATAAATTGCCTTGGGTAGTATGGACATTTTAATGATGTTGATTCTTCCCATCCATGAGCATGGTATATGCTTCCATTTATTTGTATCTTCTTTAATTTCTTTCTTCAATGTTATGTAGTTTTCTGAGTACAGGTCTTTTACCTCCTTGGTTAAGTTTATTCCTAGGTATTTTATTTTTCTTGTTGCTTTGGTAAATTGAATTTTTCTTTCAGTTTCTATCTCTGAGTTTTTATTGTTGGTGTATAAAAATGTCTTCGATTTCTTAATATTGACTTTGTATCCTGCTATTTTGCCAAATTCACTTATTAGGTTGGGTAGTTTTTTTGTGGAGACTATAGGGTTTTCTATGTACACTATGATGTCATCTGCAAATAATGACAGTTTTACTTCCTCTTTTCCAATTTGGATGCCTTTTATTTCTCTTTCTTGTCTAATTGCTGTGTATAGAACTTCCAAGACTATGTTGAATAGGAGTGGAGAGGGTGGACATCCTTGTCTTGTTCCTGATCTGAGAGTGAATGCTTTTAGTTTTTGCCAATTGAGTATGATGTTGGCTTGAGGTTTCTCATACACAGCCTTTATTATATTGAGGTATGATCTCTCTAATCCCATTTTGCTGAGTGTTTTCATCATAAATGGGTATTGTACTTTATCAAATGCTTTTTCTGCATCTATTGATATGATCATGTGATATTTGTCTTTTATTCTGTTTATGTGGTATATTACATTTATTGATTTAAGAATATTAAACCATCCTTGCATCCCTGGAATTAATCCCATTTGATCGTGGTTTATGATCCTTTTTATGTGTTGGCTGAATTTGGTTTGCCAATATTTTGTTGAGGATCTTAGCATCTATGTTCATTAGCGGTATTGGCCTATAATTTTCTTTCTTTGTTGTGTCTTGACCTGGTTTTGGAATTAGGGTAATACTGACTTCATAGAAAGAGTTTGGGAATCTTCCCTCTTCTTGGATTCTTTGGAATAGTTTGAGAAGGAAAGGAGTTAGTTTTTTCCTAAATGTTTTGTAAAATTCGCCTGTGAAGCCATCCAGTCCTGGGTTTTTGTGTGCCGGGACTTTTTTGATTACTGCTTCAATTTCCCTAGCTGTTATTGGTCTATTCAGGCTTTCTGCTTCTTCTTAATTCAGTTTTGGAAGATTACATGTTTCCAGAAATTTGTCCATTTCATCTAGGTTGTCAAATTTCTTGCTGTACAGTTTTTTGTAGTAATATCTTACAATCTTTTGTATTTCTGTGGTAATGGTTGTGATTTCTCCTTTTTTGTTTATGATTTTGTTTATTTGGGTTCTCTATCTTCTTCTCGATGAGCCTAATTAAAGGCTTGTCGATTTTGTTTATCTTTTCAAAGAACAAGTCCCTGGTTTTATTGATCTTTTGAATTATTTGTTTCTTCTCTATGTCATTTAATTGTGCTCTAATCTTGATGATTTCCTTCCTTGTACTTGCTCTGGGCTTTGTTGTTGTTCCTCTAGTTCTTGTATCTGTAGGGTTATATTTTTTATTAGAGATTCTTCTATCCTTTTTAGGTATGCCTGTATTGCTATGAACTTCCCTCTCAGAACTGCTTTCATTGTGTCTCATAGGTTTTGGGCTGTTGTGTATTCACTAACCATTTGTTTCCAGAAACTTTTTGATTTCTTCCTTGATGTCTTTGTTAACTCATTCATTATTTAATAGCTTGGTATTCATTCTCCATGAGTTTAAATGACTTTGAGTTTTTTCCTTAAGGTTGATTTCAAGTTTCAAGCCATTGTGATCTGAGAAGATACTTGATATAATTTAAATTTTCTTGAACTTGTTGAAGCTTGTTTTGTGTCCTACCATGTGGTCTATCTTTGAAAATGTCCCATGTGCATTTAAAAATAATGTATATTTTGCTTCTTTGGGTGAAAAGTTCTATATATATCAACTAAGTCCATTTGATCTAGAGTATTGTTTAATACCTTAGTATCCTTGGTGTTTCTTTGTTTCAAAGATCTGTCCATTGTTGGTAAAGGGGTGTTAAATTTCTCTACTATGAGTGTGTTGCTGTTGATACCCTTCTTGTAATCTTCTCATATTTTCCTTATATATTTGGGTGCTCCTATGTTGGGTGCATATGTGATTACCAGAATTATATCTTCTCGATGGATTGTTCCCTTAAGTATTATGAAATGTCTTCTTTGTCTCTTTTTGTGGCCTGTGTTGTGAAATCTATTTTGTCTGATAAAAGTATTACTACCCCTGCTTTTTTTCATGTTTGCTTGCTTGAAATATTTTTTCCATCCCTTCACTTTCAGTCTGTAGATCTTTTGTTCTGAGGTGGGTCTCTTGTAGGCAGCATATATGTGGGTCATGTTTTTGTATCCATTCCCCTACCCTATATCTTTTGATTGGAGCATTTAATCCATTTACATTTAGGGTTATTATTGACAGGTATTTATTTATTGTGGCTTTTTCCTTTTGTACCTATGTTCCTCTCCCTCTCTCTTTTTCTCCTTCTTCTTAAAGCATTCCCTTTAGCTTCTCTTGCAACGTTGGTTTGGTGGAGAGGTATTCTTTTAGTCTTCCTTTGTCTGGGAAACTCCTTATTTCCCCTTCCATTTTGAATGAGAGCCTTGCTGGGTAGAGTAGTCTTGGTTGTAGGTCTTTGTTTGTTTTTCACTACTTGAAATATTATTTTCTGCCATTCCCTTCTGGCTTGTAGTATTCTGTTGAGAAATCAGCTGATAGCCTTATTGGAACTCCCTTGTATGTTATTTGCTGTTTTTCTCTTGCTGGCTTTAGGATTCTCTCTTTGTTTTTGAATGTTGCAATTTTAATTATGACATGCCTTGGAGTGGGCCTCCTTGTGTTCATCTTTATTGGGACCCTCTGTGCTTTCTGTACTTGTGATATTTTTTCTCTCCTCGTGTTTTGGTAGTTTTCTGTCATTACTTTTTCAATCAGGTTTTCTATCCCTTGCTCCTCTTCTTCTCCTTTTGGTATCCCCATGATACTGATATTATTATACTTCATGTTGTCCTGCAGTTCCCTAATCCCTCTTCATTCTTTTTCAGTCTTTTTTCATTTTGTTGCACTGTCTGAGAATTTTTTTCTACATTGTCCTCTAACTCACTGATCCAATGTTCTGCTTCATTTAGCCTGCTTTTGATTCCTTTTACTGTGTTCTTCAGTTCAGAAATTGTATTCTTCATTTCTTCCTGGCTCTTATTGATAGTTTCTATGTCATTTTTAATGTTGGTATAGTTCTCAGTAAGTTCTTTGTAGCTCCCCTGGAGTTCATTGTAGTTTTCTCTGAGTTTGTTGAGTTCATTGAGCTTTCTCATTACCATTGTTTTGAATTCCATGTCAGATAGTTTGCTTGCCCCTATTTCACCTATCTCTCCTTCTGGGAATTCTTCCTTTCCTTTTGATAGTGTGTTGTCCACCCCATTCTCCCATTTTATGAGGCCTTTCTTGTTTGTTTCTGTTTATTAGATTGATCTGCTTTTATTTCCTGCCTTTTGTGGTGTGACCTTCTGTGGTAGGAATCCTGTGTGATTCAGTGGTGCAGGCTCCTTGATCTCCTGAACTTGATGCTCTTGGGATGTCTTTATGCCTTTTATTTGGACTCTTTCATAGTATTTTGGTTTTGTTTGTTGTCATGTTGCTCTTTGGTGGGTCCTTCCCTCCAGTTAGCTGACTGAGAGTTACTCCTTCCATCTCATCTTGTAGACAGTTGTTGAGCTGCCTCCAGCTGATGCCACTTGGAGGGGAGTAGTCTGCTTAACAGATTTCTCCCATGGCACTGGGGGTGTGTTTGCACTGGGATCTGGTCCACTGTTCCCCCAGCTCTTTCTCCAAAACTAGCAGCCAGAACTTTTCCAAAGTGCCTCTAGTTCACTTCACCCTCCTTCAGCCACAGCCCAGGTCGAGTGGGATGAGTATGCTTCCTCGTGCCACCCATGATGTGCAGGCTGGCAGCACACCAGGGTACATGGGCTGGGGGGTGCTCTCTCTTTCTGACGCAGGGCGGAGGGGCACCCCGAGTGCACTCCTGTGTGTGTGCTCCTGTGCATGTGCTCCTCAAGAATATTGCCCTGCCCCTAGCTTTTCCTCCCTGATCCAGAAAAAAACAATTAAAACTAACAAACAAACATTGCTCCTGGCCTCCCAGAGCTAGACACCACCTGGTCAACTCCTGGCTCTGCAAGTGGGCACAGCCTTGATCTCCACCCCTGACTCCTCTCAGAGGAAATCTAGGGACATTTAAAAACTTTATTAACTGCCAGCGGATGCCCAGGGAGCCAAGTCAGACAGAACTTGTGTCTCTCCCGTGTCTGCTCTGCCATCCTCACCAGACAGGTTGCTCTGAGGCAGCCTCTGCTGCTGGCAGCACTAACGTTCAACTCCCGTCAGTATCCAGATGGTAACTGAGATGCTCTGTCCACATTTAGCTGAAACTACAGACCGGTCTTGGGAGTAAGATAGTGCAGCCTCTTCTTACTCATCTACCATCTTCTCTTGTCCGAATCTACTCAGTATTTGAGGTGACATCACTCTGTGGTTCAGATCATATATGAATTTTATTCATTTAATTTCAGCAATATGAAATTTTCATGTCTTCAATATAAGGAACTGGTCAACAGTTTTAATCTCCATTTATTCCTCATTAAATAACTGTTCAAACCATACTCAGCTATTACCCCCAAGTTCTCGGTCTTCTGTCTAGGCATATAAAACTGAACAATATTGGATCTAGGTCTGGTTTAGCTTATTCTGAGTTATGAAATACAATGTATGCTGATAATTAGAGAATTACAGGCTCTCAACTACAGCAACTGGAGATGAAATCCTGTTTTTCTTATTTTAGGGGCTAAAAGGGTTAATCCTATTAATTCCTATCAAGAGGCATTGTTTTAAGTGAATCCTTAAACTGCTGGAGGGTGATTAGCAAACAAGGGCCTGGAAAATGAAACTGTAGGTAGGCAAATTTAGTCGTACTAGTCTTTCTTGCTTAGTGCAAGCATACAAACACTTCACAGGGAAAAATGGGTATAGTAATAGCTGGCATGCCCTGTTTTAAAATAATGGTCATATATTTATTAATATAATTTTTATAATAAGAATAAAATAATTATATAATAGGATGGTTTGGGATTTTCTTTAAAATTTCCCATAGCAATCTGGCAAGTTCTACTCAAATTTTAAGTTCAGCTTTTATTATGCTCCCTAACTCTGCCAGAAATAATTAGTTACTTATCTTTTATGCTCCATAGAATTGTTTATAGTACTTAGTGTGTTGTATTATAATTTATATCTCTGTCTCCTTAAAAGAACCATGATCTTCTAGAAGAACATATGGTATATATCTGCAATAAAAGGGCTGCACAAAAATGTTAACAATAATTAGCTTTAGATAGTGAGATTATTTGTGATCTTTTAAAATAAATTTTTGGTTGTTTATTTAAATGTTCTATTTTTTAACTATTGTGTTACGTTTCAGCAAGTATGTATTTTTGGCAGTTATTGTTCTAGGCATTAGGTAATATATAGGGAACAAAATAGAGCAAAATTCCTGTCTTCATGGAGCTTTTATTCTTGTGGGAGGAGACATACCAAAAAATGTAAAGTAGAAAAAGAAGACAAGAAAAAAAGAATAAGAAGAAGAGGAAAAGGAAGAGGAGGAAGAGAGAAGGAGAAGATGAAAAACTAATAACACTAATAGTAAAGAGTGATCAATAATAATTGAAGGTCATTTGGAGGTTAAAGCAAGATAAAGGATGGTTTCTAATGGGGAAAATCTTATTAAATAGGAAAGACTATATGGAAGATATAAGCATAGTTGTATGTGAGGAGTTCCATAAAGATAATTTACAGCAGTAAAAATTTCTTTTCAGAAAAAAAGTACAATGGAAACCTCGTATCCATGATGTGGAAAGCCTGTCTGCTGTTGTGAATAGTCGTAATAGACAGGGGCTAGATGGAGCCCTAGCCTCACAGCCTCCTCCTGACTAGCTTCATTTGCCCCCACAGAAACTTCAAGAAGACTATATTTGTAGATTTACCAGAGAAGGTGGCAGGATATATAAAACATATATATATATATTTAAATAGTATGTGTTTTATTTATAAAAAGAACCCTAAAAACTCAGCAGACTTATGAAAAATAAAATTTAAAAACCGATCTCATGTTAGAAGTCCACCACCAGGGTTCAGTAGGCAGGTTAGGTGATAAGAGAAAGAACAGAGTAGGGTTGTCAGACAGAAAGATGCCCACCAATCTTGTGTGGGGACAGAACAGAGAAGAAGGCACACATAAGTAACTTTATTACTGGGCCTTCATACAGGGGAGTTTGAGGTAGATTCTCGATACACTATCATATACCTGTATCCAAGCCGATATGGAGCAGTCTGTTTTATTACAATTGACAGGTGATTTGGTTAGGTTCCGGTATTAACATTATGTGTGTGGTGAGCATGGAAGACTAGAGACATGAAAGTGGGCAGAAAGCAAAGCAGGTGAGTCAGGGAAACAGAGTGCCCATTGTTAGGGGCTGGGGGCTGGGTGGTGGTGGTCAACAGGACAGTTCTGTATCCATCACCAATTTCCTGGGCCAATGTCATTGGAGTGGAGTAGTTCCACTCCAGTGCTGGTAATCATTGTAAGGGATAGGATCTCCCACCCCGTAGGCAGAATATGAAGAAGGGGCCCAGTATCCAGGCTTGCCAGAAGGATCTTGTGGTCTAGGCACCCCCAGGTGACCTGGTGGACCCCGTGGTCCAGAGGAGCCAGGGGGCCCCAGACTTCCTTGCCAACTCTCCCCAGCAGGTCCTGTTGGCTCAGGGGGTCCTCTTGGACCTTGGCTTCTAATGTCTAGATTTCCTTTCTCTCCCTTGGTACCAGTTAGACCACTGAGGCATTCATGGCTTGTGACTGATGTGTTTTCATTCTGAACTTGTGACCAAAGTTTTCTGCCAGAAGTATCATCAGCGCCAACAGCCCTTTTCAACCACTGGAATATTGAACATAAGAACCTTACTTCTCTCTCTCTCAGCATTAAATGAATCTAGGACCCAGTTTTCTCTCTAGACTTCTCAGCCTTGCTGATTCACAGTGAACTAAGGCATGAGGTATATTATATACAGTATGAGAGAGGGGATATTCATGGATCAAGGTAGGCTAGGATGTTTAAGACACAACTTTGACAAGGAAGCAGAACCTAGTTCTTTGGCAGGAAGAAATAAATATGAGGAAGTGTTAAGTCTGCAGAAATGTTAGGATGATAGCAATGGTGAGTTGGACTCATTTTAGCTCTATTCCCCAACCTCCAGAATTATCACCAAGGCCACCACAATCATGAACATCATCACTATCACCTTTAAAATGAGGAATTGCCTTTTATTAATATTATGTAAAATGAAAATAAATGATGTTTAGGAAATGTTATGTTTATTGGTCCAGAACAATGTGATATAATAAAACTAATGTGCTTGCTTGCAAATATAATTTCAAGACTTGGTCTTTAATCTTGAAATTAAAGTCTCCTCCAGCCTCTCCTGCTTAGCAGTCAAAGGAAGTAGGTTAAGAGAACTCACATTGGACAGCTTCATTTTTCTCAGAGAAGTCAAAGGCTGGCTCATGGGTTAATATTTTTAAGCTTGACAAAAGCAAAATGGTATCTGGAGTAGCAATGAAAAATATCACATACAAAAAATGAATTTGAATAATGTGGCTCATAAGTATTCTCCACTCTATTATGTGCCACTACTTTTTAAACTTATTTTCTTCCTTATCAATAGTAATGAGTAATCATCTTTGCTGCTCTCCTATAAATTTACTCATTTAATCTCAAAATTCTAATTTAACTTTAATCTTGAGCTATTGCTATTATTAGGTTGTGGTGTTTTCATTTGTACACATGACTACTAACTTACAATAGTAGCAAAAGTATACAGGATTGAACCACCTGGATAAACACCAGAAATCTGATAAAGGAAAATTTCATATATAGGATGGAGATAATAGGGCTCCTTTAATACACTGAAAAGAAGTCAAGGGTTGAATGTGACAAAGTATTTAGTGTTCTAGGTAGGTTATTGCTGTTTGCATTGATTCTGTACTGGGATGAGGATGATAATAAACGATTACCTGTCTATCCAAGAAAAGGTAATTGTTAAATATACTGATTATTTAAGGAAAGGATAGGATAATAATTCTTAGGTGAAACTGGTTCTTCTACTTTGATGCCAATCTGGGACTAGAAATTTCGCAGTTGTAATAGCTCCTTTACTGGAGAACGCTGCTTATTAGCTCTTAAGTCCAAAAGTCATTGGGTGGGCCAGATAACATTGGCATTCTATTTTTTCATTCAGTGAAAGATAGAATTTAACTGCTTCTGTTTGGGGAAAGGACAAAATGATTTAGTTAACTATAAAAAAAAAAAAACCCCCAAAACTGTTAAGCCTAAAATAAGAGACAAATTACATACAACAGTAAGGTTCATTTACATAAAATCCCCTCATATTCAGAGTTAGATATCAGCCTTTCACATTTCTTGGTTTTTGCCTTCCTCATTCCTGGTGAGAAATCCTCCCTCTGTAGCTCAGGGAACAGGAATTCCTTACAGAGATGCTTTCCTTTAGAACTGCCTTTACCAGGAAACTTCTAGACTTAGTCTGCTTCTTCCCTTAGCGAGATCATCAGATTTTCTCTCATCATGATGTAATTCTGGGTGTCATGGGCTGAATTTGTCTCCCCTCCTCCAAAATTCATATGTTCTAAGCAAAAAAAAAAAAGAAAAGAAAAAGAAAGAAAAAAGCCAAAGTTGCCAGCAAACCACCAGAATTAGGGAAAGAAGCATGGAACTGAGTCTCCTTCAGAGCCCTCAGAGGGAACAACCCTGCTGACACCTTGATCTCAGTTCTAACTTCCAGACCTATGAGACAGTACATTTCTGTTGTAACACCACACCATTTGTGCTATTTGTTACAGCAGCCCTAGCAATCCCATACACTGAGGAAATAAATTCTCAAAAATAATGTGAACATGTAACAAAGCCATTACCAACTACTATCACAGTCTTTTCATAGTTCCTGACAATTAGAGACACCATATACATAATGCAGGGGTGAAGGGAGGAGTAGAAAATAGGAAGTATGGTTGAAAATGTGCATTAAGAGCCATTGCATCTCCTGGGTCACTGCTACCACTTCACACAAGTATACAGTATCTCAGCAAAATACAGAAGGCTTAGTCTTTGAGAAGTTGACCCGAGAAGGTCTGAACTGAAGGACTGAAACACAGAAAGTACAGTAGATGGCAGGGATGAGGCATTATACTAAAATTTTGAAAAATAAGTAAAAATATATGTCTTGAATGGTGAGACAACTCCATTCCCACCAAAATTCTTCCCTTCTTCAGCTCCCAGAAACCAGGCATTTTGTATTCATCTCCTTTCAGACAAGAGATGATAGAGGTCTCTTTGGAATCTGTTCATTCCAAAAGAAGATGTCTATAGTTTTGTATACCTTTCTTACACTTAAAACTTCTGGCCCCAATGAAATGGCTAAGATTCTATATGATTATAGTGAAGTTCTTAAATAATTTTAAGGGATTCTAAGTAGCTCTTTAGTACTCACTCTTTGAGTTAAGGGAAAATAAAAGATCATCAGACATTTGCAAAAAACATCTAACATGAAAAGCAAGAGACCAAAAGAAAAAGAATTAGAAAACCAGAAGTTGTGAAACAAATTCCAGAGACCGTGAGGGGACAGATGGAAGTATCAACAAATTCTACACTATCCAAAGAAAGATCTTAGAAAACATTGCTTTTGTTAGAAAAAGGTCTCAGAAATTTAAAATATGGTAGTGGAAATAAAACAAAATTAATAGAGAATATTAAAGACATTTTTCACAAAGTAGGAACAAAAGACAAAGTAGGAACAAAAAAGATGGAAAATAAAAGATAATACATTTTTTAAAAAAATCAGAGGATCAATGCAGGTTGTCTAATACTTGACAGATAGGAGGTCTAGACAGGAAAATCAAAGAAAATGAAAAAGGAGAGATCAACAAGTAATACTTGTTGATACAAGTTTTCCAGATCTACAGTATAGCTTTCTGATTGAAATTCCCACTCAAACTGTCAGTCAAATGTGAGAAAAGAACAAAGATCTTTTTATACATGCAGGGTCTCAAAAAATTACCTTCCGTATATTTCCTTAGGGAGTTTCTGGAGGAAGCACTCCACCAAAACAAGAGTGTAAACAATACGAGAGGAAAACTAGGAATACAGAGGACAGAGAAGCCTAATGAAGGGGATGGACAAAGGAAATTCCAATCATGAAGGGGAAGGGAAATGCCAGGTCTGCTGCCGGATAGCAGGGCCAGACAAGTCTAGAGCAGAGCAGGAGGGCAAGGTGCTACCTGAGGAAAGTCTCCTAGAAAGACCTGAATGAAACAGTGGAATATCTGATGAGTTTGCACTGAGATGAATTAGAGAGTTTGTTAGAAGATTTAAAAAGAAATAAATTAGTGGTGACACACAGAAAACTAAGCAGGTAATCAAAAACTGAAATTGAATATAAACTTTAGGAAAAAATAAGTGAAAAGTAAATGTTACAATATAAAGGAAATATAATCATGTACACCATATGGGTTAGTTATAAATGTGCATATATAATCATAATTTTGTTAAAAATGAACACTGACTTAATAAAAATTATGATATAACAACATGTGAGACTGGGTTAAGTAAAATGTATGCTTGTTAGTACAAGGGATTTTTAAAAATGTAGCGTGCCAATTGATAATATCTAAAAAAATACTATCACAAGCCTGCTACTTAGAAACAGGAAATAAAAATATAGAATAAAGGAGTAATATAGTTTAAAATGATTACCTTTTGGAAGCAGAAATAATTGGTGAGAAGGGGTAGTGTAGGACATTTTTTTTTTATCCTTATCCAAGAATATGTTTATTTTATTTTTATATATTTTTAGAGGGTGAGGGACAGAGAAAGAAAGGGAGAGAAACATCATTGTTGTGGTTGCCTCTCACACACCCCCAAATTGGGACCTGGCCTGCAACCCAGGCATGTGCCCTGACTGAGAATCAAACTGGTGACCCTTTGGTTCACAGGTCAGCACTCAATCCATTGAGCCACACCAGCCAGGGCAAGAATATGTTTATTGATTTGAGTAATAGAGAGAGAGAAACATGAATGTGAGAGAGAAGCAACGATTTGTTGCCTCCCATACACAGCTGCCTGACAGGGGATTGAACCTACAACCTTTTGGTGTACAGGACAATGATCCAACTAACTGAGCCACCTGACCAGGGTAAGAAACTGGGTTTGTTGTTGTTGTAGTAAGACTTATAATAGCATTTGACTTATAAAAATGTATACATGCATTATTTTGATGGAAGAAGGTGGAGGGAAGAATGAAAGGGGGAAGGCAGAAGGGATGAAGAAAGAGAGAAAAGGAAAGAAAGAAAAAAAAAGAAAGAGGAGGGAGGAAGGAAAGGTAAGAGTCAGGACAACTAGAATCAAACAATAAGATAATGTGCACTTTAGAGCTGTGGAATATATGAGCTATTTGTGTGTGTGTGTGTGTGTGTGTCTGTGTGTGTGTGTTGGTGAAGAATGAATGATCTATCCTATATCTTTTCCTCTTAGGAGCTACCAGTTCCCAAATCTTTGTTATGATGAGAGTTTAACACCCAGCCTCACTTTTCATGGAAAAATTATACACTCTAGGTATATCCAGTGTATCTCATAATTCTGGACAAAGTGATTGTCTTAAGGATGAACACATTTTTGATAAAGATTGATAGGAATAGTGGCGGAGAGAGTATGTTTTTCTTTTCTCTGGAGGGGGGGAAGTATGTCTTTCTTTTCTCTGGATTTCTTAGCTCTAACCTTGTAGATGCTGAGAATCATCTTGCTATGAAATAATTGAGTTTTCTCAGAATGGAGCAAACACAGGAAAAATCAGAGGGTAGAAATAAATATAACTTCAGATATATGATGATATTGCACTTGGATTCTATCATGTCTGAAATGGGTCAAGAATTTCTTAATTATCTATGCCAATACATTTCTTTTTTTTAATAGTTTATTTTTATTGTATTTTTTCCATTACCATTCATCTCCCTTATATCCTCTTCCACCTCCACTCAGGCCCCTTACATCCACAATAGCCACACTATTGTCTGTGTCCATGAGTTTTTTTTCTTTTTTTCTTGATCTTGCCATTCCCCAACAACTCTGCTCCCAGACCTGTCAGCCTGTCATCTACAAGTTTGTCCCTGTTTTGCTCATTACTTCAGTTTGTTCATTAGATTCCACATATGAGTGAAATCATGTAGTATTTGTCTTTCTCTGACTGGCTTATTTCACTTAGCCTAATGCTCTCCTGGTCTATTCATGCTGTCACAAAGGTAAAATTTTCTTCCTTTTTGTGGCCAAGTATGATACTATTTTATTGTAGAAATGTACCACAGGTATTTTACCCACTCATCTACCGATGGACACTTGGTCTTCTTCCAAGTCTTGGCTATTCTAAGTAGTGCTATGATGAACATGAAGGTGCATGTATTTGTGCCAATATCTTTTGTGCTCCTGCTAGTTTGAGTTGGTTTCTGTCATCTACCACCATGTGTTCTAGTAGTACAAAACCTTATCTCTATTTTCCAGCCCCTTTCCTCTTTGTCCTTGACTTGTTTACAACACCACCTTCAGGCACGCATAGTTTTCCCTTGTGAAAATACACACAAAGAAATTTGTGTAAACTTTGTTTTTAAAATAATGTGTTATTCACCTGGGAATATTTAAATGTTGATAGGGCATAAAATAGAGGTGAGTTTTAGGATCTTTTGAATTTATTTTGTTTCTTAGAATATTTTATTGATTTACATATATTATTTGTTTATATTTCGAAGAATAAAAATTGTGTATCTTTAAAAATACACATCATGGTGATTTGATTTGCATATACTTAGTGAAATGATTACTATAGTCAAGCTTACTCATATACTTTTCCTCACATAGCTACCTTTTTGTTTGTGTGATGAGAGCACCTAAAATCTACTCTCTTAGCAAATTTCCAGTATTCAATACATTATTATTAAGTACAGTTCTCATATTGTTCATTATTCATCCTAGATAAATGCAACTTTGTACCCTATTATCAATATCTTTCCATTTTTGCCACCTCCCTGCCCCTGGTGACCACTGTTCTGCTCTCTGTTTCTATCTAGTTGACTTTTTTTAGATTCCACATATAAGTGAGATCATGTAGTATCATGTAATTTTTTTTTTCTTTCAATGTCTGGCTTATTTCATTCACCATCATGTCTTCCAGATTCATCCATGTTGTTGTAAATGGCAGACTCTCCTTATCTTTAAGGCCTACAATATTCATATATATATATATATATATATATATATATATATATATATATACACCATAATTATATTTTTTTTCACAATTTTTTTATCCATTGGTGGACACTTAGGTACTTACATTGTTTCTATACCTTGGTTATTACTAATCTTCAGAAAACATGGAAACGCATGTTCCAGATACTGATTTCATTTTCTTTGAGCGTATACCCAGAAGAGGGATTGCTGAATCATATTTTTAGTTTCAAACACTTGTTATGTATGTATGTATGTATGTATGTTTTGTAATAGCTATAATTTGGATATGTTAACTAGATATGGCAATCTAGCTGAAAGTTGTCAAGCTTTATCTTTCAAATTATGTTTTTTTGAAATTGTTTATAAAAAAGAAAGAAGTATGTTTTTATTACTGCAAAAAAATGCTTGAAATAAGTTAGTAAAAGTTGAAGCTATCTCTAAGCCATTGACCTTATGGTTGCATTTAAAACATAGCTTAATTCAGATAATTTTTTGTATTATTTTTAGAAACAAAATCATATGTGTAAAAATGTGTAAATATTCAAAACTGATTTTTCTTTTTGAAAATTAGACATATGTCTTGCATAATTTATATAATAATACATTTTAAACATTTTCCTTCTCAGTAATCCTCTCATTCCTTCCCTTCTATCATTACTAGAAATTTTAAGCCAACTGGAGATAATCTTTTTGTTGCGTCACAGTTTTTTCCTCCCTTTCCTCTCTCCAGGATGAACACCTTGGTTCTGAGAGATGGTGATGGCGGTGTGGAATGTATTTCTGGATTGTTAAAATGTTTATTCTACAGATCAGTTTCCTAAATGAACTTTCCTGGCTAAAATTAAGCAGAAATAATAATTAAGGAGCATTGAAATAGCTGGCACTTTGTGGTCTCTGGACTCATCATGTTAATCAAAAGGATGTCACCTAATTGAGGCTTAAGCTCTTTTTTTATTTGGAAAGGTTTCAGAAATCAGCTATAACAGAAATTCTCAAATGGAAAAACCGAAGATCAGCAAAATTGAAAACCTAACTAGATAAATGTGATTATTTTACCCATTCTGATTATAATTGTAAAATATCTGCCATAAAAAGGGTGAAATTTTTGGTAACTTGCATAATTGCACATGTTTACTGCTGACAGTGTCTTTATTTAGATTTTATGAGCTCTTTATAATTCTTAATGACTTTTCTTGAAAGAACATTTCCTTTGTAAATGAGTTTATCAATTCACAAGCAAAGAGTACTATTACAAGGAGTATTTTTACAAAGAGTACTATTTATTATAACAAAATCTCCTTCCTGTGATAGGTAAAGGTCAAGCTTGGGAACTTTCTATTGCTATTACAGATATTATTTTGGGTGTGCCATTACAGAGAAAGATAAAGTTCAGACTGAAGCTGAGCCATCATGCACTTTATGCAGAAGAAAAATGTCAGAACCAGAGAAGAAAGTGGAATTTATATCCATGTTGTAAGGGTGACCTCAGCACTCATGAGTGGTATTACAAATTGATAAAAAGGATACCTCTATGTCTAATTAATGCCAATTCCTCAGCATACAATATTTGTGACATGTTTAGTTTATGGAGTTCTCCATCTTTAACTTTCCCTGGGTTTAAATTTAGTGATAGCTGCTCCTACCTTCTCACTGTCAAGATGCAGTATTGTGTCTGATTTGACCTTCAGAATCATGGAGGGAAGAAGAATGAGAAAGAGATGTGCTTTTTACAAATTAACCTGTAATCACAAAAAATGTACTTCCCTTTTTCATCTCCTCAATTTTACATATAGCTCTCTGTTAGCATCATAGAGATTTCTAATATTAAGCATTGTGTCCTAAAATAGTCAGTATTCCATCTACTATTAAAATACAAAGTTGTTATTATTAAGGAATAAGTTTCCCAGAGTCAATGCTAATAGAATCAAAGAATCCTAATTATTAAGGGACCCAAACTGCTTGGACAATTTTCTCTGATAACAAAGCCATCTGAGGTAGGTTACCATGCCGTCTATTATAAGCCTCTCTGAGGAGAGAGATTGTATTAATTTTTGCAGAAGCCTCTTATTAAATGTTATAATGCCTATGAACAGAGCTTCATTATCTCTGGTGTAAATATTTTTTCCAAGACAGTAAAGACCCATTTCCCACCATATAAAGCCCTCGCAGTAGGACAAAAGCTAGAGAATACCCTTTAAAGTAGTTGTCATTCCATTACCTTCATCACTGCAGATTAAATAACCCCAAATGATTTATCTGTCCTTAATAGGCTTTATTGTCATTCCACCTATAATTTTGTCCTGACTTTTTCAAATTCTCCAAATTTCTCTTAAATTATAGATATCAGCAGTAAACTTATGCAAGTACTGGGGAATTGTTGCCTGTTCTCATCTGGACAACTTCTCTAAGGATGAATTTTTAAAGAACCCAGTGGTGATTCATAATAAACTAATGGTCTTTTATTAGTTTCCACTTTGGAAAAATGTGGCCAGTGATTTTACAGTTCAGGTTGTGCTTATTTTAGAACTCAAACGATGGGGCTACATGGTAAAGTCTTTCTTTTATCTGGCCTCACATTAATGATACTTTGTACCCCTATTGGGGAACTGTCAAATTTCTTTATTCTACTTTGGTGATGATAGCCTTGTTAAGAACTTGAAAATGTTTAAATACTTCAAGAATGAGAAAGCTATTTGTCAGCAAACTTGACATTACTATGTAAAGATAACTTCTCAATCTATGGAAGTAAGCCAGTGGTTATATTTAAGAAAAATTGCTAATCTGAAACTCTTATCAAACTTCATATATTTATCTATAATTTGTACATTACCACATTTATGATAACACATATGTTTATTATGTATTCTCAGTGTTCTAGGCAATGTGTAGAAGAGAAGAACAGCTCTGGTTTCCATCACTTTGCAACTTCACAGCATGTCACAGGTAGAATATGTGTCTGCATAAATATGGTCACATGTATTAAAATGTATAAATGCTATAATTTTGTTTTTCTGTGTTGGAATTTAGTTTTCTTTTATTTTCCTTGTTAGGTAAACCCAGGTAGACAGAACATTGTCAGGCAAATGATCTAAATGTAAGACATCCCATTCCTTTCCAGACTCATGCTTTTTCAGAAATGAGCTGGAATGTAAGAAAGATTTTTAATGAAGGAGAAATGATGGTTTAACAGATGGCAGATGGAAGCTTGTTCTAGGTGTTTGAAATAGCATAAACTGTCCCATAAAGCATCTATAGAAAGAGAGAGACAGAAGGGGAAATGGGCGGTATTTCTTGATTAGTGTGTTGGTAACAGGTGGGGGGAGTGATGGAGGTGATATAGGTAGGCGGACTGAGGAGAGTGATGGATGCCCAGATTTCTTGGCAAGGCAGAATGGAGCACCACTAAAAACCTTTGAAAAGGAAGCTAATTTTTGCAGCAGTAAAGGAAGAAGAACTAGCTATTTGCAAAGTGAGAAAAGACAGAATACAGATAGTAAAGAGAAGGCTTAGCATATGGTGAACATTCAACCCAATTAGAAAGCATCCCAGCAACTCTCTGTAACTTTGCATTGTTAATTTCCCCTACCTAAGAGTAGGCCTCTGAACTAAGAGTTATGAGAACTTTAGCTAAAGAGTCTCTACTTTTATTTTTTTTAGCACCTTTGAGTATTTTATTATTTATGTTTTTAGAGTTGTCCTAATTTCCCTCCCTTTGCCCAATTCCACCTATTCCACCCCTCATTCCCACAGTCATTCCCCACACCATTTTCCATGTCCATGGGTAACATATATATGTGCTTTGACTATTCTGTTCAACTTCTTTCAACCAGTCCCTCCTTCCCTCATCCTCTCTTACAGCAGTTGCTCTGTTCCATGTTTCTATGCCTCTGATTCTATTTGGGTCGTTAGTTTGTTTGGTCTATCATATTCCAATTATAAGCGAGATCATATGGTATTTATTTTTCATTGACTGGCTTATTTCAGTTTACATAATAGACTCCAGTTCCATCTGTGCTGTCACAAAAGGTAAGAATTCATTTTTCACTGCTGCATAGTATTCTGTTGGGTAAATGTACCATGCTTTTTATCCACTCATCTACTGATGGGCACTTAGGCTTTTTCTAAATCTTGGCTACTATAGATAATGCAGCTCTGAACATAGGGTGCACATATTCTTTTGAACTCATGTTTCAGGATTCTCAGTATATATTTATAGTAGTGAAACCACTGGGTCAAAAGGCAGTTTCATTTTTAATTTTTTGAGAAAACTCCATACTATTTTTTAGAGTGGCTGCACTGGTCTGCATTCCCACCAACACTGCACTAGGGTTCCCCTTTCTCCACATCCTCACCAGCTCTTGTTGTTTGTCGATTTATTGATGATAGCCATTCTGACAGGTGTAAGGTGATATCTCATTGTGATTTTAATTTGCTACTTTCTGATGGCTACCGATGAGCATTTTTTCATGTCTATGGGCCTTCTATATGTCCTCTTTGGAAAAATCTCTATTCAAATTCCTTTCCCATTTTTAATTGGATTTTTTGTTTTCCTGGTGTTGAGTCATATAAGCTCTTTATATATCTTAGAGATCAACCCTTGTCCAATGTATCATTGGCAAATATGTTCACTCATATGGTGGATTTCCTTTTCATTTTGATGATGGTTTCTTTAGCTGTGCAAAGGCTTTTTGACCTGATATAGTTCCTTTTGTTTATTTTTTCTTTTGTCCTAGGAGATATATTGACAAAAATATTGCTATGCAAGATATCTGAAAAATTACTGCCTATGTTTTCCTCTAGGATTTTTATGGTATCACAACTTATATTTAAGGATTTCATAGATTTTTGAGTTTTTTTCTAGTGTATGGTATGAGTTGGTGATCTAGCTTCATGTTTTTGCAAGTACTAGTCCACTTCTACCAACATATTTCTTGAAGAGACTATTTCTACTCCATCGTATGCTCTTGCCACCTTTGGCAAATATTAACTTACCACAAAAGTGTGGGTTTATTTCTGGGATCCCTATTCCATTTCATTGATCTATGTGTCTGTTCTTATGCCAGTACCAGACTGTTTTGATTACCATGGCCTTACAGTATAGTTTGATATCAGGTGTTTTGATTCCTTCAACTTTGTTCTTCTTTCTCAACATTACTGAAGCTATTCAAGGCCTCTTTTGATTCCATATAATGATTTGAGATATTTTTTCTAGATCTGTGAAATATTCATTGGTACTTTCATAAAGATTTTTTTTTAAATCTATGGATTACTTTGTATAGTATGGACATTTTTATGATATTAATTTTTCCAACCCATGAACACGGTGTATATTTCCACTTATTTGTATCTGTCTCAATTTCTTTCTTCAGTATTATAGTTTTCCAGATACATGTCTTTTACCTCCATGGTTAAATTAATTCTTAGGTACGTCTGCTTTTTGTTGTCGTTGCAATAGTAAATGGGATTGTTTTTTTGTTTCTCTTCCTGATAGTTTATTATTGGTGTATAAAAATGCCTTCAAGTATTGAGTATTGATTTTGTATCCTGCTGATTTGCCAAATTCAGTTATTAGGTCTAGTAGTTTTTTTGGTGGAGCCTATAGGATTTTCTGTGTACATTATCATATTGTCTGTGAATAATGACAGGATTACTTCCTCTTTGCCAATTTGGATGCCTTCTCTTTCTTTGTGTCTGACTGCTGTGGCTAGGACTTCCAGTACTATGTTGAATAAGAATGGTGAAAGTGGACATTCCTTTCTTGTTCCTGGTTTTAAGGGAAATGTTTTTAATTTTTACACATTGAGTATGATGGTGGCTGTAGGTTTTTCGTATATGGCCTTTATTATGTTGAGGTATGATCCATATATTTCCACTTTGCTGAGAGTTTTTTTTAAATCATAAATGGATGTTTGATTTTATCAAATCTTTCTCTGCACTATTGATATGATACTGTGGTTTTTGTTTATGTGGTGAATCAACACTGTTTTAGATAGAAACATGTTAAAAGAAGCTTTTCTGAACCGGTAATATTTCAGATTAGACATGGTTTCAGAGAAGTTGACAGTCAGCGAAAGAGCATTTCAGTCAGAAAGAGCAGCATTTGTGATGATTTTAAGGCACGGCAGAGCTTAGTGTGTTTGAAGAGTTAAAGAAGGCCAGTGTGGCTGAAACTCAACTTACAAGGAAAAGAACAGTGAGAAATGAGACTTGGCCTGATCATGCAGTTTTGTAGGGCATATTAAATTGTTTTATTTTATTCTATGTAAAATGGGAAATCATTGAGAGTTACCAGTGTGTTAAGATCAGATTTACATTTTATAAGATTTTTTTGGTGTGGTTTTGGGAAGATAGAGGCCAAGTAGGTGAAAGCTGAGTCCACTTGCTCTTGCTCTCAATTCAGACACTTGGCTGATCTTTCAAAAAATACACTGAATATTCAATGGTATCTTAGCTGACATGAAGTTTAGAAGCCAAGGAGTACAGAAGCTGCTTCACAATGGGCAGTAAGGAGATTTTATAAGTGGAAGGGGAAGTATCCCATGTGTGGCACCTGCAGCCATGGAGAGCCTGGTCAGAGATTACAGCTCTTTATCTCCCTCCCCTCCCAGGGCAGGGGACCCCAAACCCAGGCTGGGAGTTCCCTACAAAAGACCCACCTCAGAACAAAAGATCTACACAGGTTGAAAGTGGGGAATAGAAAAAATATTCCAAGTAAATGGACATGAAAAGGAAGCTGGGGTAGCAATACTTATATTAGACAAAGTAGACTTCAAAACAAAAGCCATTAAAGGGGACAAAGAAGGTCACTACATAATACTTAAAGGAATACTTCAACAGGAGGATTGACCCTTGTAAACATATATGAACCCAACATAGGAGCACATAAACATAAAGAAAATCTTGGAGAACTTCAAGGAAGATTTTGACAACAACATAGTCATTATAGGGTATTTTAACACCCCGCTGTCAACAATGGGGAGATCTTCCAAATAAAGAATTAACAAGGATATTGTGGCACTTACAACACTCTAGATTAAATGGACTTAATTGATATGTACATAATCTTTCACCCCAAAGAAGCAAAATATACATTCTATTAAAATGCACATGGAACACTTTCAAACATAGATATGGTAGGACACAAAACAAGCCTCAACAAATTCAAGAAAATTGAAATCATATTGAGCATGTGCTCAGGTCACACTAGATTGAAGCTAGAAACCAACTTTAAGGAGAGAACTCAAAAACATTTAAATATATGATGGCTAAATAACATGTTATTAAATAATAAATAGTTCACAATGACAACAAGGAAGAAATCAAAAAGTATCTGGAAACAAATAAAAATGAATAGACAAACCCAAAACCTATGGGACACAGCGAAGGCACTACTGAGAGGGAAGCTCATAACAACACAGGCCTACCGAAAAAAGATAGAAAAATCTCAAATTAACAACCCAATCCTGCATCTACAAGAACTAGAAGAACAACAACAAGCAATGCCTAGAGTGAGGAGAGGGAAGGATATTATCAAGATCAGGGCAGAATTAAATGATATAAAGACTAAAAGAAGATTTCAAAGGTTTCATAAATCCGGGAGCTGGCAGAATAAAAACTCAATATTCAGAAATAGATGGCATTTTTATACACCAACAATGAAGTATCAGAAAGAGAAACTATAAAAAAAATCCCATTGGCTATAGCAATAAGAAAAATAAAGTAGCTAGAAATAATTTTATCCAAGGAGGTAAAAGACCTATAATCAGAAAACTATGGAACATTGAAGAAAAAAATTAAAGAAGATACAAATAAATGAAAGCATATACTATGTTTATGGATGGAAAGAATCAACATCATTAAAATGTCCATACTACCCAAAGCAATCTACAGATTCAATATAATCCCTATTAAAATACCAATGGCATATTTCACAGATCTAGAATGAATATTTCAAAAATTATATGGAACCTAAAAAGATCCCAAGTAGTCTTAGAAATCTTGAGAAAGAACAAAGTAGGAGGGATCACAATACCTGATATCAAACTATACTACAAGGCCACTTTAATCGAAACAGTCTGGTACTGGCTTAAGAACAGACACATAGATAAATGGAACAGAATAGAGAGCCCAGAAATAACCCCAAGTCTCATAGTCTATTAACATTTGACAAAGGGGACAGGAGCATTCAATGGAGTAAAGATAGCTTCTTTAATAAATGGTGGTGGGAGAACTGGACTGGTACATGCAAAAAAAAATGAAGTTGATAACCAATTCACACCACACACCCGAATAAACTCAAAATGTATGAAAGACTAAAATATAAGCCTTTACACCATAAAAGTCCTAGAGGAAAACTTAGGCAGGAAAATTTCAGATATCCCATGTACCAATATTTTTGCTGATATATCTCGTAGGTCAAGGGCATCAAAGAAAAAAATAAACAAATGGGACTACATTAAACTAAAAATCTCCTGTGCAGCTAAAGAAATCATCAAAATTAAAAGGGAACTGACTGTATGGGAGAACATATTTTCCAATGATACATTGGAGAAGGGTTTGATCTCCAAGATATATAAATAATTCATATGACTCAACACCGGAAGACTAACAGTCCAATAAAAAATTAGGCAAAGGATCTGAATAGACACTTCTCCATGGAGGACATACAAGAAGGCCCATAGACATATGGAAAGATGCTCAACATCACTAGCCATCAGAGAGATGCAAATTAAAACCACAATGAGATGTCACCTCACACCTGTCAAAATGGCTGTCATTCATAAACCAACAAACAAATGCTGGTGAGGATGTGGAGAAAAGGAAACCCTAGTGCAGTGTTGGTGAGAATGCACTCTGATGCAGCCACTGTGGAAAACAGTATAGAATTTCCTTAAAAACTAAAAGTGGAACTGCCTTTTGACCCAGCAAATCCACTGCTGGGAATATACCTTAAGAATCCTGAATCACCAATTCAATAGAACTTATGCACCCCTATGTTCATAGCTGCACTATTTACAATAGCTAAGTGCTGGAAACAGCCTAAATGCCCATATGCAGATGAGTGGATCAAAAAACTGTGGCACGTTTACACAATGGAATACTACGCAGCAGAAAGAACAGAACTCCTACCTTTTGGGACAGCATAGATGGAACTGGAGAATATGTATTATGCTAAGTGAAATGAGCCAATTGGTGAAAGACAAATACAAGAAGACTCTAATGAACAAAATAAACTAACAAATAAAATAGAACCACAAACAGGGAAATGTGGAAGAGACTGACAGTGACCAGAGGAGAGGGCGGAGGAAGATAAAGGTGGAAAGAAGGGGAAGGGACTAGACAACCAACATGTTTGAATGACCCATGGACATGGACTACAGTGTTGGAACTGACTGTTGGAGCTGTGGGGTAGGATAGGTGGAGAAGGACAAAGGGGGAATAATTGGGACAACTGTAATAGAATAACAATAAAAATAATTTAGTTAAATAAATAAATAATAAAGACTTTGGAAAAAAAAGTTTGTTTTTGGCTATTTTGTTAATAATGTATGGAGCCAAATAGGCAGAATTATAATTCGACAGATATAGTAATTTTGGCAAGAGGTGATGGTAAATTTCATTATAGCAGTGGCATTTACGATAAAGAGAAGTGACTGGAATCTAGATATTTTTGTAACTGAGTTGACAGGACTTGGAGGTAGATTAGATATGAGACAAAAGGAGGAGGAATCTAAAACAATCCTTAGGTTTGAGCAACTGGTGAATGCTGATGTACCATCTCTGGGGATGTGAAAGACACACAGGAATAAAGTTGGGAGGTTGGGAATTAGAGTCTTTTTATTTTATTTATGCTTTTCAATTAAAGTTGACATACAGTATCATATTAGTTTCAGGTGTACAGCATATGGTTAGACATTTGTATAATTTATGAAGTGATCAGCCCACTGATGCTAGTACCCCCTTGACATCATACATAGTTATTACAATATTATTGACTATATTTTCTATGCTGTACTTTACATCCCCATGACTATTTTGCATGGTTTTATATATATATATATATATATATATATATATATATATATATATGAAATTTTAGATGCCTATAAGACATGCAAGGGAAAATTTCTAATAGCTGCTTAACACGTGAATCTAAAGTTCAGAGGAGATGTCTGAATTACAGATATACACTTAGAAGTTATCAGCATATTCAGAATATGTGAAATATTTATATGGACATACATAATATAGTGCACATCTATTCTGTGGATATTAAATATACAGAATATAAAAGCAAATGTATTTTACCATAAAGTTAAATTTGCCGTCTTTGACATCTCAGGTCACACAAACTTTAGATTTTACTCAAGAATGGGCAGCTTTAGTACCCTGCTCCATTTCACTTAGCATTTTGTGTAAATTTCAGGATATACTTGAAGACAGCCAGCATAATTGGTTTTGAAAATTATGTTCTGCAAGGCAAAAGGTGAGAAAATCCACGCAGGACTTCCAATGTGAGACTTCAGCCCTCATCAGTGTTGTGCTGGCTACCTTGCTTCTGCAGTTGGGCCCACAGGAGGCGTTCCTGACCCCTTTCACAGGTGGTGGAGGACATCTGTATTAAGTCACTAATTGGCATCACAGAGTTATATTTCTTGCCTTGAGCTATAATAATAATAATCACAATTAGCATTCTGGAATAACCTTTTATATCTTCTGATTACTTTTAAAATACTAACCAATTATTCCTAAGTACACGCTTGTGTAAAAGAAAATGATTTTATGGAGATTAGGATGGAAGAGCAGGTAAAGAGATACCATTTTGACAGATGCTATTTATTCAGACAAATCACTGAAATTGTTTGTTAGGGAAATTTATTAGCTGGTGAGCATATTGCCTTGCTTTTTGAAAAACAGAGTGACAAAGAATGAGTTGATGGTCACAAGAAAGTTTAACTTCAGTTATCCTAAAGCCTAGGAGACTGAATCCTGGATTAGCTGAACTATAGTCTGCATAACTATATAAGTATATAGCTATATATAGCCACATATATATATATATATATATATATATATATATATACACACACACATATATATATATATTTCATCACTCATAATATAAAGCCTTATATCTATAACTACATATAACTTCATTATATAATTTTATATATGAAACTAAAGGTTTGCCTCTTTATCAGACTTGGAATGTCAACCATTTTACATAAAATATTTTGAAGTTTTTTTTATCATTTTAATTAGAACAAAGAATATAATTTAATATTTCCTAGATGATTTGGCTCATCATTATAAATATTCATTATTGTATTGTTCTATAATAATTTGAGGCCCACCTCCCAGAAGCTGTGGAGGGTTTGTCTTCTGATCTCTCCACAAGAGGGCCACAGACAGCTGTCCTGTTGCTTCGATCTGCTCTTAGTACTTCTTGCTCCCTGTTCCTGCCTATAACTCTCACTAACTTCTCCTTCATTTACTTATTTCCACCGTCTCATCAGACTAAGCAATGCCTAATGAATTTTATTGGGTAATATCCATAAATATTAAGAACATGTAAATGTGTTTGGCTACTTTTTAATTTACTTGGGCTTTATTAAACTTCTCAGCAGCTCTATTTAGATAAGTGAGTTATAATCAGAATAATATAAATCCATCATGTTACTCACTTATAACTTACAGGATGATTCTACATAACTATGTATAGATTCTCATTTGGACTCCCCTCATGGTACCACAACCCCAAAGTGAAACAGTAATATAAGAACTGTCTAGAAAGAGTGAATTTCATAGAGCAATTGACATAACTAATTAAAAAATTTTGCCCTATGGATTTATTCCAGCAAAGCAAATTTAATAGTTTTTTAAAAAGCAATAAATAGATTTCATCAATGATTGAGATTAAAGGTAAAATCATGTAATTATCTCAGCTGCAGATAAGTATTTCCTAAATTTCAGCACATGTCTATGATTAAAGTTCTCAGAAAACCAGGAATAAGGAACAATTTTTGAAATATTATAAAGGTTATCTATCAAAAACCTACAGCAAACATCATACTTAATGGTAAAATATTGAATGCTTTCCCCTGACATTGGAAACAAGACAAAGATGTCCATGCTTATCACTTCTATTTAACATTTGTGTTAGAAGTCAATTAATAAAGAAAAAGAACAATGGTATAAATGAGAAAAGGAAGAAGAAAGACTGTCGTTATTTACAGTAACATGATTACATTCAAAAAAAAAAAAAGAGAGAAACATTACAAACCATATTAGAAGTAATGAAATTAGGAAGGTTGCTGATCAATGAACAAAAACAATTGTATTTGTGTTTACAAGAAGCAATTAGCCCTGGCCAGGTACACTGATACACCAAGGTTGTGGGTTCAATCCCAGGTCAGGGCACATACAAGACTCAATCAATGAATGCATAAATGAGTGCAACAACTAATTGATGTTTCTCTCTGTCTCTCTCCCTTAATCTCTCTCTCTCTAAAATCAATAAAAAATAAAATGAAAAAGAAACAAAATTAAAAATTGAAAGCAATATCATTGACAATAACACTAAAAATTATATAAATCTCATATAAGTGCACCAAACACTACAGAATATGTCTGAGAGAAATTAAGAAAGGCCAATAAGTTGAATGGTTTACAGTGTTCATGGATTGGAAAAGTTAATATTGGTAAAAGGCAATTCTTCATAAATTGATCTATATATCTAATTCAATCATAATCACAATTCTAATGAGATTTTTGGTAAAATATGAAAAGCTGATTCTAAAATTTAGGTGGAAATTCAAAAGACCTAGAATAGGAAAGGCAATATTTCTGAGGAACAAAAGTGGAAAACATACTAATATATTTTTTTCCAAAGAAACAAAACTGAAAACATACTAATAATAACATATTAATTATCTACATCAAGGTAATTAACTTAAGGTAACTAGTTACCTTGAACATAGATAACTATATCAAGACTTATGTAATTACCTTTTAGAGACATTGACTGATAGGGGACACAAGGATCTAGGAAACTGCACAATTTACCTTTGAGCAAAACAGTTTTGAACTGTTGGTTCACTTACATGCAATTTTTTTCAATAAATACAGTGCTGTAAATATATTTTCTTTATGATTTTCTTAATAACATTTTCTTTTCTCTAGCTTACTTTGTTGTAAGAATATGGTATATGGTACATATAACACACAAAATACATGTTAATTAACTGTTTATATTATCAGTAAGGTTCTAGTCAACAGTGGGCTATTCGTAGTTAACTTTTGGGGGAGTCAGAGTTGTATGTGGATTTTTGCTGAAGGGGTATATGTGCCCCTAACCCTCACTTTGTTCAAGGGTCAACTGTGTATTTTTATTTGTGTGATGGTTATATATATATGCAAAAATTAATCAAGTTAAACACAACATTTCTGTGTTTTAATGTGTATAAACTATATCTTAACTTAAAAATAGCATCAAATTGGTCATTGGGAAGACTATAATCTGAAATGTGTATTCCTTTAAAGAGAAGCTCACAGTCAAAATGATAAGCACACAGCCAAAATCCACCACCAGGAGATGAATAATTTGCTCCCAAAGAACAAGAAATAATAGAGGAATATGAAAATAATGTTGTTTAAAATCAAAACTATGTTTAAAATAAAAGATTTAAAATCAAAAGGATAAGTCAAAGATTTATCAAAGAGATAAATAAAGGCACAGAATACATAAAACAATGATAAAACATTCTACGTATTTATGTTTGTATCTATCTCATCTTCCTCTTTCTCCCTCTTTTCCTTAAGGTCTATTGAGATCTAAAACCTGTGCTTTGTTTGTTTTATCCCACTAAATTGCCTCCATTGAGCAGTAAACAGATTAACCCTTTGAGTACTATGTGTAATTTGAAATTTGGATTAACATGAGAAAAAATTATATCAATATATAACCTGAAGTACAAAAAAAGAGAAAAAAACATAAAATATGAATTCTTCCATTGTTATTTACATTTATAGTTATCGGAAAGCGAGTCACTGGGAGCAACGCTGGCACTTTTGGAAACATTTGTCAGCGTTGTTCACAGTGATGTTGGCACTCAAAGGCTTAAAGAAACTATTTCAATTCCCATTTTTGTTTTTGAAGTAGAGTCAGATTAATGAAAGAATTAGTAAATATAGATTAGAATGTTGAGTATGTTATTAAATCAAAAATGGGTATATACTTTATATATTTTTTGAAATCCTTTCCTTATGTTATCATATAATACAAAAATTATAAAATAAAAAAAAGCTATAAAGTATATTTTTACACAATTATGTCTAAAGGTATCTTGGTATTGGCCATGATGCAAACTAATGAAACATTAAATAGTTTAAAATAGAAATACTTGAATATTAAAAAATTAAAATTAGTTTCTTTTATAAAAATCATAATCTTTTGGTTCAGGGAAAATACATATTTATAAGTTGAATATTTGGAGGTTTACAATTGTAAGTTGATTTTGTAATTGTGTCAGTTTAAACATAGATATTAATTTTTTCCCAGAAAAAGTTATAATTTAATGGATAAAAATATAAACATGGTCAATACAGCATTTTGCCATTTCTGATACCTGAACTCCAAAATATTTCATCTATTTTGGTGTTCTATTGAAGTGTGTGTAACCTGAGCTGTACACACACACACACACACAGAGGCAAGGCTGTAGAGTTAGCACCTTTTAGTTGTTTTGAAGGAACAGAAATAAAATGTTTACAAGATTCCAAGAGTTTATTGTTTTTATACCAGTATGCTGGATGCTGAATTCTGGGTCAGAACAGTGCAGTAAAGTAGCTATAAAAATGAGTCAAGATGCAAATATTGGCCTTAGACCCAGAAGATAAATAACTTAAAAGGCTCAGCAGTACAATATCTGACAATTCAAAGAACTTGTCAAGATGGATTTCTGTCTTATGGCACACACAAACCATAAATTCAGACTAGAGACTATATTTTGCCTTTTTGTTTTGGAAATTGTTACTGAGGAAGATTTATGAAGAATATTTAAGCTAGATGAAATTTTATATTAGTGACACATTTTATGATTTGAAAATATAGAGTATGGTTAAGTTACTTTATTTTGTATCCTGAAGATTATTGTGTTGGGTAAAGCTACTCTCAGATCCAGAAGAATATAGTTAATGTGATAAGAGCTGACATCTATGACATTCTGCTTCTTCCTTGATGCTTTGCCTATGATTTGTGTTAACTACTCAGCAAGGCCGACCATGGTACATTACAGCTAAGCCTGCAGGATTCACCCAGGGAGACTCAGATGGCAAAAGGTATCTAGGCTGGATATACTCCCAAAGAATTTTATTCCTAAATTTGGGAAAATTAATTTAGTATTAAGTGGAATAAGGAAGCAAAGTCTTCTTGCATTAATAGTTTACATTGTCATATCTGGCTGTCTCATAGTAAAAAAGGGGGTTAATTTTAATTTTTATACAGTTTGGGAGGATAATTAAGGATGAATAACTTCTAGGTGGCTAATGAAATCTGTTGGGCAGGAAAAGGCATTATTTTGGATCTGAGACTTAGTTTTCAGACCAAGAGAGTTATGCCCAATCAAGAACCCCTTCTGTCTTCATTACCCATATTATTCAATTATATTTGAAAGCATACTGCTTTGTAGTAATATCAACAATAATAGCTATTGTTTACTGAGCATTGGAAAACTTTGCCTTAACCTAGTAGATTAAATGAAGTTAATCAATATGGACTTGTTTCAGATGTAGTTGTTTTCTTTTGTTTCTTTTCTGCATATCTCTATAAGACATATTCTATTTTTTTGTTGCAAATTCATATAAAATTATGTCCTTTAAAAATGTACAGTAGTTATGCTACACTGATGCACAATTTAGATACTTTGGTCCTTTATGCTCCAATGCAGGGCAGGGCAGTGTTGTTATGTTTGAAGCTGGGGTCACATATTAGTTTTGTAATCTTGGGCCCATCATTTTACCTCTCTGAGCTTCAGTTTCTTCATTTGCAGAATAACAATAATACTTGTGTCTACTGTGTTGGACTGTTGTGACACATTTAGTAAATGCATGACACAGCAATAGCTAGCTATTAGAATTCTTCTTCTTTTAGAAAGTTTAGCAAGGTTTTATTTTCACCAAGTTTCCAGAAGTATTTATAGAGAAATTTCTTAGAAAAATATTCAGTACTGCACAATGTGTCTGAAGGCTTCTGATAAATGCTATTTGGTTGCATGATTATGAATGATCAGGTGAGAAAGGTTCAGAATTGAGGAACTTTATGGTACCACAGATAAATGAGTCAGTAGAATATAAAGTGCTAATAAATTCAAAGATTCCATGGTATACTTTAGTAGCCTTTCAATGATCTGCTAACTGCTTTGATAATGGTGTTGTCTTGTCTTAACTAGATTTACTGCTGACCATAAGTGGGAAATTAAATTCTTGTGATTGTCAACATCCTATTGTTTGGTATCAAAAGGACAGCTCTGTGTTTAGTAGTAGTGGGTTTCTCATAATAGACCTGATAGCTTAGAACAGGTAGGAACTGTCACTTTTAAAGGAACAGCATACCGACCCTCTATTGATCATAGAATATGTCAGCACCATTTACAGATACTTTTATGCCCATATTTTCTTTTCTTTTCTTTCTTCCTTTTTTTTTGCAAAACAGGCTTTTTGCATATATATATGTGTGTGTGTATATATACATATATATATATCGTCGTCGTCGTCGTCAGCAGCCGTCCGTCTCGAGAGACGATGGTGTAGCTTCTTAAGAGTCTATCTGCACCGCCGAGAATGGCTGTGCAGTCCGACTCGGGAGTGACACGGTATCTGTCTCCTCCGTGTTGAATCGACATCTTGCGATGACGCTGGGGTGTCCTCTCCAGTGAAGCTGAAGCTACAGAGCCTGGGCAGGGTGATATGGAGGGTCTGCTGTTGCCCATGCAGCAGACCCCCCATCTCTTCGCATCTGAAGGATCCAAGGGAAAGACGGAGTCAATACAGCTTGGCTTCAGGTGCGCCGCAGGAGTTGCCGGTGTTGACTGCAACGTCAAACCGCCTTAGGGACTCCGGCTCTGTATTTTCTGTCGGGGTTTACTCCCTTAGCCCTTCTCAAATAAGAAAAGACCCAAGTCACAGGGATGCATGGAAGGGAATGTGTTGATGGTATACAGTGTGCTTCAGAGATATCAAGGGTTTGATTCCAGATCATGGCAATAAAGCAACTATTGCAATAAAGCGAGTCACACAATTGTTTTGTTTCCTAGTGCACAAAGTTAAGTGCAAAATAGCATAATGTCTAAAAAATGTACATATCTTAATTAAGAATACCTTATTGCAAAAAAATGCTATCATCTGAGGCTTCAGTAAATCATAATCCTTTGCTCGTGGAGAGTCTTGTCCCCAATGCTTATGGCTACTGACTGATAAGGGTGACTGTTGCTGAAGGTTGGGGTGGCTACAGCAACTTCTTAAAATAAGACCACAGTGAAGTTCACTACAGTAATGGACTCTTCTTGCACAAATGATATCTATGTTGCATGTGATGCTGTTTGATAGCATTTCGATCACAATAGAATTTCTTTCAAAACTGGAGTCAGTCCTCTCAAAACCTGCTGCTGTTTTTTTCAACTAAGTTTACATAATATTTAAAGTCCTTTGTTGTTATTTCAACAATCTTCACAGCATCTTCACTGGGAATAGATTCCATCTTAAGAAACCACTTTCTTTGATCATTTATAAGAAACTCCTCATCCATTCAAGTTTTATCATGAATTCAGTCACATCTTCAGGCTCTACTTCGAAATCTAGTTCTCTTGCTATTTCCACCATGTTTGTATCTACTTCCTCCACTGAAGTCTTAAACCTCTCAAAGTCATCCATGAGGGCTGGAATCAACTTTTTCTAAACTCCTGTGAATGTTGATATTTTGACCTCTGCCCATGAGTCACAGACGTTATTAATGGCATCTAGAATGATGAATCCTTTCTAGGTTTTCAATTTATGTTGTCCAAATCCATCAGAGGAATCACTATCTATGACAGCGATAGCCTTATGGAATGCATTTCTTCAATGATTAGACTTGAAATTAGAAACTACTCCTTGATGCATGGGGCAGAACGGATGTTGTGTTAGCAGACATAAAAACATTAATCTCACTGTGCATCTCCATCAGAGCTCTTGGGTGACCAGGGGCACTGCCAATGAGCAGTAATATTTTGAAAGGAATCTTTTTTCTGAGCAGTAGGTCTCAACAGTGGCCTTAAAATATTCAGTAAACTATGTTATAAACAGATGTGCTGTCATCCAGGCTTTCTTGTTCCATTTGTAGAGCATAGGTCAAGTAGATTTAACATCAGGCCCTAGGATTTTTGGAATGGTAAATGAGCATTGGCTTCTACTTGAAGTCACCAGCTGCATTAGCCTTTAACAAGAGTCAGCCTGTCTTTGAAGCTTGAAGTCAAACATTGACTCTCTTTAGCTCTGAAAATTGTAAATGGCATCTTCTTCCAACATAAGGCTGTTTCATCTACACTGAGAATCTGTGGTGTAGCCACCTTCATGAATTATCTCAGCTAGATCTTCTGGATGACTTGCTGCAGCTTCTACATCAGCACTTGCTGCCTCACCTTGCACCTCTGTGTTATGGAAATGGTTTCTTTCCTTAAACCTCATGAACCAACCTCTGCCAGCTTCAAACGTTTCCCCTGCAGCTTCCTCACCTCCCTCAACCTTCACAGAATTGGAAAGAATTAGGGTCTTCTTCTGGATTAGGTCTTGGCTTAAGGGAGTGATTTTCAAACTTTTTCATCTTATGGCACACATAAACTAATTACCAAAATTCTGCAACACACCCCAAAATATGTTTTCTGTTTATCAGACAAAAAATAGGTATAATTTTGATTGATTTACAAAAAATAAAATAAAATAGTAATTACCTACCCTTTTTGTCCAAAGTGACTTTTAAAAAAATCAGTTGTCTATACATCTGTATAAGGATTTGTGGTACCAAAATCAGACACAATCTTATTATGTGACGTGACCAATAAGATGCAACTCTATTATCTGACCTGCCTGTTTATGCTTCAAGACATGGCATTCATACCGGATGGCTGTTGTTGCATTGGCTGTTGGCATTTTTTAACTTTAACAATCTAAGAGAAAAGAGGTCAGTAGTCCTGACTAAATAGTCAGGTATTGCGTGTTTTACAAATTCTTGCAACAAACCATTGAAAATCACTGGTTTAACAGAATGTTGTGGCTGCTTCTTCCTTCTATCCAGATCACTGAAACTTTCTTCAAACCAGCAATAAGACTTTTTTGCTTTCTTATCATTCATGTGTTCCCTGTGTAGCGCTTTTAATTTCCTTCAAGAACTTGAACAAGTAGGCTAGCTGTAAGAGTCCTTGTTTTTTGCCTCTCTTGGCTTTTGACAGGTCTTCCTCACTAAGCTTAATAATCATTTCTAGCTTTTAATTGAAAGTAAGAGATGTGTGACTCTTCCTATCAGTTGAAAACATAGAGGCCATTGTAGGGTTAACAATTGTTCTAATTTTGACTTCTGGTCAAGATGGAGGTGTAGGTAAACATGGCTCACCCTTTGCACAACAACAACAAAAATTATAGCTAAACTACAAAACAACCATCACCCAGAATCATCAGCAAATTGAGATAAATGGAAGTCTGACAACCAAAAAATTAAAGAAGTCAAATCCATTCAGCTAGGTAGGAGGGGTAGAGACACAGAGACATGGAGTGGGCAGTCTCAGACCCATGTATAGTGGATAAAAATTGGGAGAGAGGTCTCAGGAGCAAGGGATCCTAGCCCCACACCAGGCCCCCCAGCCCAGGGTTCCATTGCCAGGAAGATAAATCCCCATAACTTCTGGCTGTACAAACCAGCAGGGATAGAGTCAGTGGAAGAAACAAACTGAGCAAATAAGTAGAACAGAAACAGAATCATAGATATGGAAATCATTTGGATGGTTGCCAGTTGGGAGGGGGAAGGGAAAGAATTGGGGAAAGGTGCAGGGATTAAGAAGTACAAATTGGTAGGTACAGAATAGTCAGGGGATATTAAAAACAATATAGGAAAATTGAGTAGCCAAAGAACTTATATGCATGACTCATGGACATAAACTAAGGGGTGGGGGAATTGCTGGAGGAAATATGGGGTCCTGGGTGGAGGAGGGCAAAGAGGAAAAATTGGGACAACTATAATAGTATAATCAATAAAATATAATTTTTTAATTGTCTTAATTTCAACATTACTGTGTCTAAGGGAATAAGGAGGCCTGAGGAGTGGGAGAGAGATGAAAAATGACCAGTCAATAGAGAAGTCAGACTGCACACATTTATCAATTAACTTTGCCATCTCATATAGTGCATTTTGTTGCACCCCAAAACAATTACATCAAAGGTAATTAATATCACAGATTACTGTAACAAATATAATGCCAATAAAAAGTTTGAAATATCATAAGAATGAACTAAAATGTGACAGACGCAAAATAAGCAAACAGTGTTGCTCTGATAGACTTACTTGACATATGACAGTCACAAACCTTCAATTTGTTTAAAAAGAAAAACAAAAAATGTAGTATCTCTGAAGCGTAATAAAGTGAAACACAATCAAACAAGGTGTGTCTATATTTAAGTTTGGCTTAGAAAAGTAATTTACCTTCCTGCTTTAATTTTGAGCATTTCCTAATTGCTCTCTTTAGAGTAAACACTGTGATTCCATTTAAACCCCACACATCATATTCTTTTCAGATTTTTTAACCACTCTGTTTACTCAGAAATTATAATTTTAAAATTAGCTAATCTACAGCTTACACAGAAAGTTCTTGTATTTTCTTATGACTTCTCTTTTTATTGCACAATTTTTTCCTTTTATTTGTTAATAAATATCTTTAAGTGACAAAGAATAAATCATAATGAACTATAATGATAAACTTCTTGGGCCTTGGAAGTGAGTTATTAGTAATAGTCCTATTATTAGGTTTCTGGGGAAAAGTGAGGTAATTAATTATAAAATAAGAATGCTGATCTATTAATTAAGATAGAGTAAATTAACACCTTAAAATTATAATTTAATAGAATAACTTTTCATTAAAAAAGGAATACATTAAATTTTATGGGTACTGTGTTTTGCTTCTTTTTTTAAAAATCATTTTTATTGCTATTCTACTACAATTGTCCCAATATTTTCTCTTTTGCCCTTCTCTGCCCATCTCACTCTCTGCTTCCACAATCAATTCCCACCCAGTTGTCCATGTCCATGGGTCATTCATACATGTTCTTTGACTAGTGCCTTCCTCTTCTTTCCACTATTATTCTCCTTCCCCCCACCCCCTCTGATCACTTTCAGTCTCTTCCATGTTTCCCTGCCTGTTGTTCTATTTTGTTGGTTAGCTATTTTGTTCATTAGATTCCTCTTACAGGTGAAATCATATGGTATTTGACTTTCAGGTAAAGACAAAATAAAGAAATAAAACTATAGGCCAATATCTCTGATGAACATAGATGCTAAATCCTCAACAAAATACTGGCAAACTGAACCCAGTAATACATTAAAAAAGATCATACACCATGGTCAAGTGGGATTTATCCCAGGGATGCAAGGATGGTTTAATATTCACAAATCAATAAACATAATACACCACATAAAAAAATGAAGGACAAAAATCATATGATCATATCAATAGATGCTGAAAAAACACTTGATAAAATCCAGCACCCATTTATGACAAAAACAGTCAGCAAAGTGGGAATAGAGGGAGCATACCTATACATAACAAAAGCCATATATGAGAAAACCTTTAGCCAACATTATACTCAATGGGCAAAAACCAAAAGCTTTCTCCTGAAGATCAGGAACAAGACAAGGGTGTCCACTTTCACCACTCTTATTCAACATAGCACTAGAAGTTCTAGTCACAGTGATCAGACAAGAAAAATAAATAGAAGGCATCCAAATTGGAAAGGAGAAAGTAAAACTGTCATTATTTTTATGACTTCTTTAGTTATATAACTAGGTAGGATCAAATAAATTACTTAGTTTTAAGTTTTTCTGTTATTCTCTGTGCTCCAACTTTTCTAAAATCATGTGCATGAAATACAGTTTAACTTTTAACTTTAAAGTGAATTTAAAATCCTTTTGCTTTGATAATTTTATAATATACCCTTGACATTAATGTGAAGCATGACTTATTATGGTTTGAAAACATATACAGGGATGGGCAAAAATAGGCTTACAGGTGTGAATGACATTCTGAGTTAATAAACCTATTGTAATATCATAACCTGCATGTCTTTTTCCATACAAACAACTACTTTTGTCCATTCCTGTATGTATGTCTATATTTACATAAAATTTTTTACATTTATATACATTAACATATTATTAATATTCATATTTAATAGCAAATTCATATGAAAAGCAAGAAATTTATTAAATGGCAAATATTATATAGAAATATTAACCATGTGGAATAAGAGAACAGATAGCAGTGATTTATTTGAGAAACTAATGACATATTTTGGCAATTCTAGCCATCTCTGTTTTGGTCAGGGAGAAACAGAAGAACCAGACTCTAATTGGCAATATTTTCTCTCCTTTCCAAATTAACTTTAACTCTTGGGAATCCTGGAAATAAATAAGAAGAGTAAATAACACCTCAGGATTTATAGTCCTTCATATTTTTCTTTACCTAATTCATTTTTCTTTGATTTTGTTGTTGGAAAGTGGTATAGGGTATATTTGAAACTTTGTATTGCTGATAGTTGAATCTATTGCTGAGCCCTCTCTTTTCCACTAAGGGAGCCAGAATACTCTTTGACTTCTGTGATTCTCAACTTCTTATCTACATCTGTTTTCCTTCATTCTCTTTTTCTTGTATACATTCTCTTTTTGTTGTTCTGCCACCATCATACTTTCATGAAAAGTTTTAAGGGCAGTTTTATTATGATAAGTGTAGCAGAGCCTGCTAATTGCCTACTCTAATGCTGTTCTTTACTACCTCCTTAGAAGGAAGCCTGGACTTACTCCAAGCAACAATTATGTCTAGGTAAAGTCTCCAATTCCCAGCTTGCACATAATGGTGGCAATGAGATGTTGTTAGGAAGGGCTTCCAGGAAGGCTCCTCAAAGGGGTCTCACTTGGTAGGAGTTGTACCCTTTGCCTATTTTCTTGCATCCTTCTTTCTGGGAATGCAGAGGCAGTGGCCTAAAAGGTGATCCCAAGGAAGGAACCTAGTTCAACTGGTAGAGCAGAAATGTGTGAGGAGCATAGGTCACTGGTAATTCAGAAGCTGTTATGCCAGTTCCAGACTTTTTTTCTCTAGATTTCTATTAAGTCATAGGGCATGTACTTGGATTTTCTATGATATAAAGCTGAATCAACCCTTTAGACACATATATACAGGGTTATTTCTGGCTGCATATATTGAAAATAGAAATACATTTTATATTTTAAAATGTCAATAGTAAATAAGATACATATACACATATATGTGTGTATATGTGTATGTATATCTGGATTGGCAAAAATATCCATATGTTTTTTTCTGTAAAATACACATTTTTTGTTTTCACCAATAACTTTGTTGATTTGAATATTTTGGGTAGTTGACTATCTCCCATGTGGTATAACGTTGATTGTTCTCAATTAATGTCTTGATTTGATTGCTACAACTTCAACTGGTCTACCTAACCATGGAGCATCATCCAGCAAGATTTCTCCAGCACTAAACTTTGCAAACCACTTTTGACACATTCAATCATTCAAAGCACCTTTTCCATACACTGCATAAATCTTTTTTGTTTTTTGTTTTTGCGTTTCTGTTATGGTTTTACCTTTCTTGAACTAATAAAGCTTAATATGCCAAAAATTGCATATTTTCTTCCATATTTAATATTAAAATGACTACACAAAAGTTCACCAATTTTGATAAGTTTTTAGAAAAATTTGTTGATATGATGGCAGTCACAATACAATCTAACAAAGTTGTTTTGAGTGAAATAACTACTAGAACCATCTTATGGAGAAAAAAAAAACAAGTGAACTTTCTGGCCAACCCAATACACACGTGTGTGTATATATATATATACACACACACACATATGTCTCTGTGTGTGTATATATTCATTTTGAAAAGTTTCAAAAATGTGAAAGAGTGTGAAAAAATAGGTGTAATCACTCATAACCCCATTACCTCAAGACATCCATTGTTTTTTATGAATAGTTTCAAAGTTGATATAATCTTTTACATTTTATACCCTGCTTTTTCCCCCACTTACAATTATATCATGAACATTTTACCATATCATTAAATAGTCTTCTAGAATCTGATATTAATAATCACATAGTTGTCCACCTTTTAAATCCACTGTACTGATTTACCAAAACTCCAATTGTTAGATATTTAAATTGTCTCCAACTTTCTCCTAGTCTATTTTTTAATATTTTTTTTCTGTACATCTACAACTATTTCTTTAGGATAAATTTAAAGGGATTGACCCTATTGATCATAGTTTAAAATAAAACAAACATTTCTGAAATTCTTGATAATTTTTGTCAAATGGTCTTCAAAAATGGATATTCTTTTCATCACTAATATAAAGTATTGCCACATAAATATATTGCATAACTAATTGATAAAAAGTAATCTATGTTTTTTTTAAAGTGTGCTTATTTTATAGTTAACAAAATTAAATCTTTTAAATACATTTACAGCAATTTGTTGCTTTTTTTCTTATCAGTTCATAAAAGTCCATTGTATGTTAAGAATATTAACATTTTGGTTTGAATTTCCATTGTATTGCCTAGCACAGTGCTGACACCTATTAAGTGCTTGATCAATGTTTCTTTATTGTTGGCATTTCTCTTCTAATATTTAGTAATAGAAGCATAGGAAAGAGATACATTTTGGTTTGTGGTAAAAAAACAAAGAAGAAAAAGAGCTGTTTTGTTTTGGATAGGTTGTTTGGGGGCATTGGCAGCGCATCTATAGTTGGTGTTATCTACTACAGCAGTCTGCAGAGAGGGCTGTGGGCCCTCGTGTATGAAGAAAATACTAGAACTTCTATTTGTATTGATTTTTACATACTAAAAAATGAATTAAGCCTTACTAAGTATCAGCCATGGATGGGAACTGGTTGCCACATGTCTTTTGTGCCAGGATGTTTTATGTACAGTGATTTTTCCTGTATGAAGAGCTTATTTCTGCACTGTGAATGAGCTGACAGTGGTGCCCTCTCATGTCTAATCAGGGTCCTACCACATGGTAACATTATTGGATGAATGGATTCACAAAATTTGTTATTAGGTTTTAAATAAATGTACACGAGGAAATACAAAGAGGCTTAAAATATTAATATAAATATTGTGCTTTAAAATATTAACAATCATATAAGCACAAAAAAGTGTTAGAGCTGGCACTTCCCCCAGTAGGAGCTCTTTGTTAGTCACATTTCATGGTTAAAAGCAATGATCATCTGCTCAGGTCTGAGAGGGTCCAACAAATATATCACAGTTATCCATATGTAAGTTTTATATTAACAGTAAGTGAGAAAACCACTACCTTTTGTACTATAGAAAAATACAGCCGTTGAATAAGTAGGTTTACAGTTGTGAGTACATAAAACAGTTTATTCTTGTATTTATTTATTTATTATATTTATTTGTACTATTGATCTTATTATTTTATTGTTCTTATTTTATATCATTGTTATTATCTTTTAGCTAATGATGGCTGGTAATTTACAACCTACTTTTGCCCACCCCTATATATTAAAACTGCATATTTGGAAATCTTTCCCTCATTTTAGCAATATGTGTGCCATTGAACAGTCACATTTATTTATAACACATAAACATATACACACACAGACACCACACACACATACACATATTTAAGAAACATAGTAACAGAATTTTCTTAACTGTTTCAAAATCTTTTACGTTTTATTGGCTGTTTGAAACCATTTGTTAAACATATAAACAAACAACACCATTTAGTATTTTCAAGGACAGTTGATTAAAATCAGGGAAAATGCATATCGATTAGTTGAATATTTGCTTTTCATGACTGCCGTAGCCAAATGAAAGATGCCTCACATAGGAATCCAAATCTTAGCAACTGACCTTGAATCTAATTAATGTATAACAAAATATTAAACCAAGACTTTTAAAAGTAAGGTTGAGAATTCAGTTACATTGCACTCAATATGTTCGGGCAATGTGGATAAATACCACTTTGTACTAAAATATTATAGTGGAAATATTATTTAGTCTCATTTTAAAATGATTCTGTCTTTGGAGTAGTGTTATAATGTTACTATGTTAATATAAAATTATAAAAAATAAATATACATATAGTATTCCCTCACTTATCACGAATATTACATCCTAGAACCCTCCACTCTAGGTGAGAATCCATGAAGTAGGAACCTTACATTTATTTTAGTATTTATATATATTTTAAGGCTTTATAAACCCTTCCCACATACTTATAAACTGTTCCCAGTTCCTTATTAAACTTTTCTAGTCCCTTATTAACATTTTCCACACTTTTGTAAACACTACTTATGTTCTTAAACATATTCTACACTCTTATACCTACATAACTCTAACAACATATGTATACAGTACTGAAAAATCCCACATATAGCAAAAAATCCACGATAAATAATTAAATATAATATTTTTAAAAATCCCGCGATACAGTGAGGCTGCGATAAGTGAACTGTGATATAGAGAAGGACTACTGTACATTGGTACTTCATGATCAAAAATTTTGTACTAACAGGAAAACATTATAGAAAAAGCTTGGAGACTGCTGATTGAGTAGAAAGTTGGAACTCAGAATGAGGGATTGCCCTTTTGAAGATAACTGGGCAGTTAAAATCATCCGGCAATTACATGTTAGATGAGAAAAGGAGAAATCAGAGAGCTCATCAGTCTCATGACCATTTAAAATCAAATTATTGATAGGAAACAATGGGAAACAGAATCTATACTAGAACCCAGAGTACAAATAAATGCAAAGGGTACCTTGCCTAACAGTCCCCAATTTCAATCCTGTTTCCACCATTTCCTTGTTGTGTAATTTGGACAACTCATTTCTCAGAAACTTATGCCCCATATCGTCGTCGTCGGCAGCCGTCCGTCTCGAGAGACGATGGTGTAGCTTCTTACGAGTCTATCTGCACCGCCGAGAATGGCTGTGCAGTCCGACTCGGGAGTGACACGGTATCTGTCTCCTCCCGTGTTGAATCGACATCTTGCGATGAAGCTACAGAGCCTGGGCAGGGTGATATGGAGGGTCTGCTGTTGCCCATGCAGCAGACCCCCCCTCTCTTCGCAGCTGAAGGGTCCAAGGGAAAGACGGAGTCAATACAGCTTGGCTTCAGGTGCGCCGCAGGAGTTGCCAGTGTTGACTACAACGTCAAACCACCTTAGGGACTCCGGCTCCGGATTTTCTGTCGGGGTTTACTCCCTTAGCCTTTCCCCTGAAGAGGTATGCCGCAAGGCAGCGGAGGTTTTTTGGAGTCAGAGTTTTCCTTCTCTGATGTGCCCTGACTGGAAGATCGAACCAGCGACACTTAGCTCGCAGGCCGACGCTCAATCCACTGAGCCAAACCAGCCAGGGTCTATGCCCCATATACATAACAGGTAAATAATACTTAATGCTTAGAATTACTCTGAACATTTCTGAGATAATGTGTGTGGAATACTTAGCCCCCTGTCTGACACACAGTAGGGTGCTCAACAAATGACAGTTTTTCTTATGGCATTCTTCACAAGTATGTTTTCAGTAGCCCATTTACTCAATGAGATGCCATTGGGAAACAATATCCATGTAATTAACAGATAAAGCTGAATTTCATTTATTTTCATTACTATAATAATGTGAGCTTGTATTTACTCCCATTTTGCAGTTTTTGATAGATATATTTTTATGTGGTGGATAGGGCTTTTAAATTTTATATTATCAATACTTATAGTATGCTCCAAAAGCACTAATGTTTAATTTTATCTCTGATCACTGTCTATCTTGCATCTTAAATATTTTTATTAGACATCACATCTCTTTTATTTTCCCTTTGTCTGTTTATTAAATCCTATTATTTAAAAAAATATCCCCATGCACTTTTATCTTGCCCTCCTATCTCTCTACCCATCCCCATTGTGCTAAAGACACTACTTTTAGACCATCTGTTCTTTAGACAGAACACTGCTGCTGAACAGTGCTGCCTCCCTACCAGGAAATCTTGAAAACATCTTTTGTAGCCTTTTCAGTTTATCTGCAGGTGCTGAGAAATTTATATTTTATCAACCCTGAGGGTCCAAATGCTTTTCAGAAAACCCAGCCTTCAACCAAGCTTTGTGCTTAATTATTGCTGTCAGTCACATGTGCCCACCTTGGGCTTTTTCATCCGTAAATCTAAGAGTCTAGGTGAAGACAGTCAAGAAAATGAGGGCAAAAATAATGCCAGGCTTATCTGAATCTCCACCAAGAGCTCTCTTCCTCCTCCTCCTCCTCCTTCTCTTCCTCCTTTCACTCCCCCTCCCCTTCCCCTCCCCCTCCCCTCCCGCTCCCCTCCCCCTTCCCTCCCCCTCCTCCTGTTGGTCTTAAGCTGTAACTGACATACAACATTGTATAAGTTTAAGGTGTACAATGTGTTGATTTGATACACTTAGATATTGCAATGTGGTTGACACGGTAGCATTAACTAAAACCTCCATCATGTCCCATAATTATCTTTTTTATGTGTGTGTTTAACTTTAGTTTCTGAGCAACTTTGAAGTATAAAATTCAGCATTGTTAACTCTAATCACAATGCTGTGTATTAGATTTCCAGAACTTACTCATCTTCTAACTGCAAGTTTGTGCCCTTTGACCACATCTCTCCAGTTCCCACATCCCAGCCCTGGTAACCACTATTCTATTCTCTACAAATACTGTATGGTACAACTGACATGAGGAATCTAAAAAAAGCAACTCTCTTTTTCTATGGTGGGAGAAAATTTTTTAATTATTTAACTTTTTTTTTTCACATGGACTGGTCATTGCTTATTTATTTGTCAGTAAGCTACCAGTGTTACATACTTTACTTATTTCTATTTCCTGTTTGTGAAGATCTTAGTGCTGGCTCTGTATGGCAGACTCACGGGAAAATGAAAGAGATGCTCACATTCACATTGCTATCCCCTAAGTCAGTGACTCCTAAATTTGCTTCACATTAAAATCATTTGGGAAAGGTTTTTGTTTTGGTTTGTTATTAATTATATTCTCTGGACCATAAACTTAAGTTCCCCAAACTTAGTGAAATGACCTTTCACCCCTGAGTGACCATCAGTGTTTCTGAACTGTGTCTAAGAACCATACTTTTACCTCCCTCAGAGGAAGTTCTATGTTTCTTCTCTCCTGATTTCTCTCCACAGCCTCCTCTCTGGAGCGTTTCTGTAACTGACCTCCAAACCTCTCCTTCCTCGTTACACATAATCACGCTAGGCAGAATGAGGAAATTAAAGCTATGGTATAATTGTGAGGACAAATAAAAATTAAGAGGCCTAACTCTCCCTATAAAAAATAAGGGAAGAGATTTTCCCTCCGTTTTCTTGGAGCATTTACTTTAGAAAACTTGTAAGTTCTTTCTTTGGTCTTTAAAATTTTATACATCTTTTTGAAAGCTAGGTAGGCATTTTGTCAGCTTTATGACCTAGGAATGTGATCAGGGAGCATCCCTTCGAAATGTAAATATCAAGGGAGATAGCACCCCTGTGTCCTAGTTTTTGTGGGAGATTAATCCTAACCTTGGTGAGTACTTACTCTAAATTGTAAAACTGCCTCCTGTCATATAGAGGAGGAGTTTGTTTATCTTTTTGATAAGTGGTGCTGACACATCCTCTTACTTGAGGACTGGTTATTGTTTATCTTGAAAACATAAATGGAATAGATTGTATTCATCTGACTATATAAAGGGGTGGGATTTCTTTCTGTCTTTGCAGTCTCTTAGTGGGTTCCCTGTGATACCCCTCACAAGCTGATTCAATGCTTCTTCTTAGAAAGGATTTTGAGAGAGGATTTTTAGAGAGGATTTCTGGGTTGGGGGATTTTGTTTTTAGTTACATTTCCCCAACATAATTGGTGAAGAGGGAAGAGTATTTACAGTGACTAAGATGGATTTAACTGCTTGGAGAAGCCCCTGAAGAAGATAGGGAGGAGAAATGGAGGGGGGTTGAGGAAGAGGACTGTAACAGCCTATCTAGGAGTAAATAGGGCAGAAATGTGAAGGTCATCTTGAAACAGGGTACAGAGCAGGGCAGGGGGTCCCCAAAGTCCCCACAGCCCATGATTGGGGATGGGGGAAGGAGATAATACAGCTTTTAAGGTACTTGGCATATCTGTGGCAAGCTGATAGCTAGATAATAGCTGTGCTGCTGCCCCATGGCAAAGGTGTACTGGCTTTCAGGATTTAAAAGGAAGGGAGGGCAGCCTTGAGGGAGAGAGTCATGAGGGAGAGGGCCATGCAGTTTTAAAGGACATAGAAGTCTCCCCCACTCGCCATCTGCCTTGCGGTCTGGTGTGAAAGAAGATGCCATGAGGTTTTGGATTAACGCTGGAATAAGAAAAAGGAGCATGTTGAAGAAGCATTATGGAAGTGGGTACCATGATGAAGGAGAATATTGTAGCAGCCATGTGAGAAACAACAAGCAGCAATGAGGTTTGTAGTCAGGATTCAGCCATGCGGCCTGGGCTAGTAGGAAAGAAGACATGCTGCTGCTTTGATTGTGCCTGCTCTAGCTGACTCCAAAGCCACCAAAGACTCTGCCTTGCAGACTTGAACTCTGTCTGGACTCTTAGAACTCTGAACATATGGAGAGGACACTGTCTTAAGACTTGTGCCTTTCCTAGACTTCACTGGGATCCAGTGTAACACAGCACATATTTTCCTAGACTATTATATGGAGGCTGAAGACAACATACCCCATATCCTGAAGGAGAGAGCTGACAGATAAAGGATGGGGAACTATTGGGCTTGTTTTTTGTTTATAGCCTTTTGGAGAACAAGGGAAGTGCTGAGTTTCCTGTGAGAATAGAGCTCCGTGCTGAAGTGCTCCTAGCCCCCCCCCCCCAAAGTTGGAATATTGTAAATAAAGACCTGCTTTTATCAACACTAATTGTTGGGTCTTACACCAAGATGTGATACGAATGGGCCCCAGTTTGCCCGGTAACAATCTAAGAACTGTTGTGTTACAATAAAAGACAATGCCTTTTCCTCCTACTGTTCACAGTTACCTCAGAGTCAAAGTGCAAAGGAAGCATGTAGGCTACAGCCTTTCTAAGGGCAGACCAAGCTGGACTGGGGCAGGGAGCAGGGGGAAGGAGTCATATTTCTTTCTCAAACCAGGGCAGGTGGAAACAATTCAGAAAGTCTAAAGTTAATGACCTATTCTCTTTAAGAAAAAGAAAATTTCTGATAAGAACTTCAAAAAAGTATCAACAACTGTCAGAGAAATCAAGAAGACTTGAATTAAATATTCAGTAAAACAGAGAGAAAAAACTTTTGGGGATATGGACAGCAATAATTTATCTAAAACAAACAGAAGACTTGTTCCCATGCCATCTGACTTCTTCCATAATCTCACTCCCCTCTGCAGATTGGCAACTGTCTGCCACCTCCTATGGTAAGTGCAAAGAATTGGGAGCAAGCAACCTCATGTAGTCCAGAAGTCAGCGCTGATATTGTGCTCACTCAGTTTTCCCTTTAGCAGCTTCTGACATGTATCTGTAGGTGGGCTTTTGGCTGACACTGTAATTGATTCATTTGTAAGAATGTCCTAAGAGCTCTGCTATAAGCTAATGTGAATAGACAGACAACATATCCCCATTTAAGAACTGCACACTGGGTTTGCAGAAATGGCCCTACACCTTGTAAATAAATAAGATTAGTCTACTACAGTTCCTCAGGGAGCAAAGGCCTAGATGTTAGTTCAAGAACTTTTGAGTTCTGACACTTGAGTCCTTGACAAGCCCGTACATTTCTGTTTGCTTCATGAATTGGGACAAATATAAACAATATCTGATTAGTTTTTGTTCTTTAGTTTAAATGTATCTAATGTCTTATCACTTATGTAGAAGGTATTGCTATGTAGTTTCCAGGGTATCAAAACATCTTGTAAATAATAAAGAACTTGAGTGTGGAATTAAAGCCACGTTGTTGAGAGCATGACACATCTGTCTAATTTTTATATCATGATGGCTTTACTAGGCAGCACATAACTCTTTGCCTAAATGTCCATCATATGCAATTTCAAATGGCCTGTTGTGGAACATATCTTCTTTAGGCTGGTTCGCACATTATGATTCAGCACTGGTAGATATTCCGAGTATAAAGAATGATAACCTATGAGCTTATGAGTAAGTATGGCTCATTTAGCCCAAATTTATTCAAATAAATTTACCAAGTATTTTGTGGTAACCTGTAGTATGGCAACCCTGGAAATAAAGATAAAACAAAATAAATTATTGTAGTCCTTTATTTTTAAAATTTAATCTTAATTGCATTATTTTTCCATTACCATTTAGTCCCTTTATACCCCCTCCCCCACAATCACCACACTGTTATCCATGTCCATGAATCCTTGTTCCTTTTTCTTCAATCCCTCCACCCCCTCGCCTGCCCCACTAGCTGTCAGTCTGCTCTCTATCTATGAGTCTGTCTCTAATTTGCTTATTAGTTCAGTTTATTCATTAGATTCCACATATTAGTGAAATAGTATGATATTTGTCTTTCTCTGAGTGGCTTATTTAACTTAGCATATTGTTCTTCACGTCCGTCCATACTGTTGCAAAGGGTAAAATTTTCTTGTTTTTTTTTTTTTTTTTTTACAGCCAACTGGCATTCCATTGTGCAAATGTCCCATAGTTGTTTTATCCACTCATCTACTGATGGACATTAGGGCTGCTCCCAAATCTTGGCAGTTGTAAATAACACTGCAAAGAAGAAATGATCCTAGTTCTTTAAATGTCTACACTCTCACTGAGCATAAAGGGCCAAAACACATGATTTAAAGAATGTAATAGAGTGTGGTGCAATCTTAGTCCAAATATATTACACTTATAAAAGGGAAAAGAGAATAAAATGCTTTAGGATATGGATAGAATTTCAACTGCTTTGAGTAATTTAGAAAATATGTTCAAATGGACAAGGAGAGAGTGGACAGTCTACCCTGAGCTAGCAGAATGAACAAAAGAAGGGAGATGAGTAAGCATAGTTAATTCAGCAAGTTGTAACACTGTTGGCTTGTCCGCAAAAGAAATTCTGTATTGGAAAGTGTATCACTTAGGATGAAATACATGGGTCAGAAAAATTCTAATTCACAGAGGATCTTTTAAAGCATAAAATTATATTTATTACTCATGTGAAAACCCAGAGGTATGCAGTCTTCAGTAGGTAAAAACACTTTGATGTCAGGAACCCAGGATCTTTTCGTCATGTTGCTCTGTCATATATTAACTCTAAATCCAAAGTCATGTCCTTGTGCATGTTGGGTTTTGTACTTATTTTGGCACCATTCTAACCAGAAAGAAGGAGCAAAGGGAAGAGAAAGGCATACTTCATTCCTTTAAAGACACTTCTGTCTTCAAGGGAGAGTTCCTGTAAGTTGTATATACAAGTGCACTGGGCTTTTATGAATTCCATTGGCCACATCAAGATTCAAGGGAAGTGTCCCTGGTTCCAATCCCAGTCAGGACACATTATTAGGTTGCATGTCAGGTCTCCAGTTGGGGGCGTGAGTGAGAGGCAACCACACAGTGATGTTTCCCTCCCTCTCTTTCTCCTTTCCCCTCTCTCTGAAAATAAAATAAACAAATAAATACATTATTAAAAAAAAAAAAAGATTCAAGGGAAGCTGAGAAATAGAGTCTTCATTCCAGGCTATCATGAGTTTATTACTATTTTTTAAATTAGACATTTTATTACAGTGCAACAGAAAGTGATGAGGAATGAGGTACTTTGCGTGAGTCTAGATCACAGCTCTAAGAACTTTCTCTATGAAAGACTAGAGAGTAAATATTTTAGGCTTTGTGAGGCATGCAGTCTCTGATGTAGGTACTCAGCTCTGCCTTAGACTGTAAAGCAAGAGTAACCACAGACAGTAAGCAAATGATTATAAATATGCTCCAATAAAACCTAATTTACAAGCAGGTAGGAAGTGAAATTGGTTATGAGCTGTAGTTTTCTGACCCCTGATTTAGATTATAAACTTGACTTGATCAATAAGAGTCTGACAATTTTGTGCAAAGGGTAGTGTGAAGAGAAAGTATGGCACGGTTCAAGGATCACTAAGCTATGACACGGGAGATCTGGGGTCCTGCTCTAGTCCATCACAAATTAGATTTGCAAATTTGAGAAAGTTGTTTTTCCTCATAGAGTAGCAATTTCCTCATTTTGCTAATGAGAGGATTGAACAGAAACTCTCTAAAGTTGCTTTCAATTCTAACAGACTATGGTGATACTGGGATTCAGATGCCTAATTGGAAAATTGTTGCAGGCATCCTGGTGTGAAATGATGAACCTGGGGCAGTAGCAGGAAAAATGGAAAGAAGATTTCAGACATTTTAAAAGAAAAATAAACAGGAAACAAATTGTGATTAATTGGGTAAGGGATTTAAGGAAAGTCATAAAACGCCTGCCAGGTTTTGAGCCCAGGGAAGGGGACTGAGAGAATGTTGGCCACGTTTCAAACACAAGCCCTGGAGGGAGATTCCATCTCCAGTAAAATCCAAAAATCCCAGGAAGACTGCTTCTTCCCCAAACCAGACTTTTCTTTCATTGTCAGGGATCAGCTTTTTTTTTTTTTTTTTTTTTTTTAAGGGCCAAATGACAAATACTTTAGGCTTTAGGCACCATCCAGTCTCTGTCACAATACTTGGCTCTGCCACTGTGACCTGATGGTATAGACAATATGTAAAAAAATGGACAGGGCTCTGTTCCAATAAGACTTTATTTATGGACCCTGAAGTTTAAACTTTATATAATGTTCAGGTGTCACAAAATAGGCTTCTTTTGATCTTTTTAACCACAAAAAAAATTTTTTTAAACTATGTTTAGCTTGCCGTCTGTATGAAAACATGTGATGGCCCAAACTTTGCTCCTATTCATGGGCAAGCAATTCTCTGGTGATAAGATTTCTGACCTCTCTTGACATTCTCATGCTGGGAGTCTGGAGAGAGAAAATGGGCTTGTGTAGCTCTAGCCCTTCTGTTCCTTTTGCTGTTAGGAGCTAGGAACATAGTCCATTTTGCTCCTCCAGAGGGAGGCTCTGTCAAATTGGGTATGTAATTCTGTATGTATTAAAAAGAATTTCTCTGATCCAACTGAGGGTGCATCTCTTGAATTCTTTGAATTCTGAGATTCAGTATTGAGCAATTCATTTGTTCACAAATATATCACCTAATACAGGAAACTAAAGAACAACATAAACAAATGAACTAAATAGGACTAGGAGCAGAATAGCAGTCAATAGGGGGGAGGGGGATGGAGAGAATGGGGGATAAGTAAGGGAAGGGTTTAGTCAAGGAACGTGTATAAATGATTCAAGGACATGGACAATGGAGAGAGATATGATTGTGAGAGAAGGGGTGGGCTGGGTGGGGGAGAGCAATGGGGGAAAAATGGGACAACTGTAATTGAAAAACCAAAAAATAAAAAAAAAAATAAAAAAGAAACAAACAAGCAAAAAAACAAATATAAATTACTTCCTCTAGTCCAGATTTATCTGAGTGACATTTGGACCTAAACATATTTATCTTACTGGGTTCAGAATTAGAACAGTAAGAGGAGAGTTATTTATCAGGTTACCTCAAAGATCTTAGAAGTTGATATCTGTTCCCAGAAACCAACAAATCATTTTTTTAGACTTGGTCACCGACATTAGTGACTGGAAGAGTGCCTAGAACATATTACTTAATGGGGAAATGAATGATGTGTAAATGTTGGGTGGGCCAAAATATTCATTTGTTTTTTTCCATAAGATGGCTCTAGTAGTGCTTAGTTGTCTTTAACTTCATCTGAAACAATTTTGTTAGATTGTATTGTGACAGCTGCCATATCAGCATGCATTTTTTAAAAATTATCAAAATTGGTGAATTTTTGTGTAACCATTTTAATATTGAAGATGGGAGAAAATAAGTGACATTTTTGGCATATTATACTTTTATCATTTCAAGAGAGGTTAAAATGCAACTGAAATGTAAAAAAAAAAAAAAGATTTGTGCAGTGGATAGAGAAACTGCTGTGACTGATCAAATGTGTCAGAAGTGGTTTGCGAAGTTTTGTGATGGAGATTTTTCGCTGGACAAGGCTCCATGGTCAAGTAGACCAGTTGAAGTTGATAGTGATCAAATTGAGCCATTAATTGAGAACAGTCAACATTACACCATGTAGGGATAACTGACATACTCAAAATACCCAGATCAATAAAGTTATTGGTAAAAATGAAAAAACAAAACAGAAACAAACCACACATGAACTTTTGGGCTAACCCAATATTAAAGCATGGGAATATTACCAGGGATAAGATTCTGAAATGGGGGTGGGGAGACAGAGGTAAGTTGACTACCAAATAGGGTGCTATACTCCAGCAATTTTGAAATTGCCAATCAGGCGATACATGCAGTTGTCAATAGTTTTTAATAAAACTATTGACATTAATAACAACAACTGAGACAAGTGAGAATTTAAACCATTAGTCTCTTCTTATTACATAAATATTAAATTTACTTTAGATATAAACATAATCACTATGTTTTTAACTTTTGAGGAGCTGTTTGTGAAAAAATAGTTAACTTCATTTTAATAAAAAGTGTGTCTCAGAAGCAGAGAGAGAGAAAGAGAAAGAGAGAGAGAATCCATGAAAAAGAGATTTATTTGGATTCCTAACTAATGCCTATAAATACATTTAAATTGTTGTATTTATTGGAACTGTCATTCAGATTTAAAACAAGCACTACAGGATTTCACATTTTAGCTTTGTAAGCAATCTGGGCTCTTCTCTTCATTCACTCTTTCTTAAGATTTCTCCTCTCTTCTAGACAAGTTGGTCTAGGAAAGCCACTGTCTCACCATGTGGCATCTGTGCATAGTATTTGCCTTTCTTGGTACATATCACATGCCTGTTCAAATGCAACTCTTTCCTGAACAAGCAGCCCACCTTCCACCTTCTTTAAGATGTCTTCTCTGACTACCCCAACTCTCATTCATTTTTCCCTTTCTCTAAACTCTCATAGCATGAACCGTCTATTCCCTTTGTTGTGCATGATGGGTGTTGTTAACATTAAAGACCTACTCCCATTGGGCATACACAGATCTTGACAAAACTACAGAGAAGTATTTTCTAGACCTGCAAACTCATTTTATTGCATAATAGTACTTGCAAAAATAATTTTCTGTGTATAACTATAAATGACACACTGGTAACAGTTACTCTAAGTAGTGATTAAGACAGATTGTGGGTTATGTTCATTTTTTAGGGTTGCTATGTAACTCTATCTCTTTTTTCTCCTATTTAAGAGAAACAAGCTGAATACAAGTAAAAGTTAAGCTTGGTTTCATTTCTCTATTGCTGAAACAAACAAGCCAACTTTAGTGGCTTAAAACAACAATATTGGTTCCCCTCTCAAGATTGCCATTTGGGCATGGCTTGGTGGATTGGGTCCACTCAGAGTCAGAAGGGAAGGTTCACTGGGGCACTAGAGGGTCTGCTTCGAAGACGGCTGGCTCACATGGCTGACGAACTGGTGCTGGCTGGAAACGCAGCCAGAGGTCGGAGGTGGAGGCCTCTGTTCCTCTCCATGTGGGCCTCTCAATGGCTGCTTGGGCTTTCTCGTAGATGACAGCCTATTCCTAAGAGCAAACATCCCAAGAAAACAAGGCAAAAGTATGTGGCCTTTTAGGACCTGGTCTTACAAGACACATGGTGTCAATTTTCTCTACTGTATTTGTGAGGCTCAAGGCTCAAGGACAGGGCACATAAATGCTACCTTCTGACAGTGTGTGGCAAGATTCTAGAAGAGGATTAGGGATGGGAGGTGTTGCAGTCATCTTTGTGTGACTGTGTTGCAATCTGTCACAACAGATTTTACTTTGAATGAAACTAACCACTGATGGCAACACACTAGTATTTTAACCACACTTTTGTAGAAGACCCGCTGATTTATAATTGTGTTCCAGAATTAATTTTAAATTGGTTTTAAATTATTTTTTCATTGCTTTTTGTGTTCATCCTTTATACCCCAAACAGTGTTAAAGAGCAAGGACCATGTCTTATAGTTTTTAATTACTCACAAAGCTTGGCAGAATGTCGGGCATGTAGGAGGCTCAGGATATACTAATTGAGGGATGAGCAGAGGAAGATTTGTGCCATAAATTCTGTCTTAATAAGGAAATAAGATGGGTGTTTTAAGTAATACCTGAATTAAATATTCAATTGAGTATTGTCAGTAATCTTGGAAGGTTTACACTTTTTCCAAGGTGAATGCACTTGCTGATAACTTGCTGAATTTTAAAGTTCTCATTGAAGCTTGCTTCTTGGACCCTCGCCAATGTGTGAAAATGTCTGGGGTTTGGGGGTGAGGGAGCTGGACAGCAGCACAAGAATGAAGAAGTTAACTGAAAATCAGCCATAACTTTGCCTAGAGCCTAATCCAAATGCACCACCATTAGCTGTCCAAGTCACACATATACGTGTGTGTGCATGTATCTATAGGCACATAGAAAGAGAGGTAGATGAATGGGTAGATATACAGACAGACAGGTAGATCTAGATAAGTAGATGGATTGATCATAAATCTGGTCCTTTCTTGGCACACTTCTGCATCCTGAACCTCCATTACCTCTCACCAGCGTGCAGCATTCTCTGTCTTTCTGTTTCCACTCTTGCACTTGTACTATGATTTTATACCATAGCAACATGCATAGTCTTTTAAAAATGTAAATCAAAATTCTGATTCATAATGCATAATGGATGAACCTTGCAAATATTATGCTAAGTGAAAGAAGTCAGACCGAAAAGACAAATACAAGATTCCTGGCCACACACCCTCTGGCCTCTCCACTTGCCATCCCTCTGCCTTTGCTCACTGGGGCCCTCGCCTATGATGCCTTGTGTTCTTTGACTAGGTTCACAGTATTCCTCAGGGCTACTTCCCCTGCTATGCCCTCATTTGGAATATTCTGACTCTCCAGAATTTTTTATCACTCCTTGTTTTCTTTATATCTCTGCTTGACTGTTACCTTCACTAAGAGACCTTTCTTCCTCATCCTATTTCTGATAGATACTCAACACTCCCCAAAACTTTATATCTGTCTATCCCTCAGCCCAGCTTTGTCTTTCTTTATTAAAAAAACAAAAAAACAAAACCCACTGTCATCATATTATCATTTTTGTTTATTGTCTGTCTCTCTTCTTAAAGTACAAATTTCTGGATCAGGGGCATGTGTATCTTGCTGCCTGCTGTATCCTCAGTATTCAGAACACTGCTCAAATTAATGAATGAATAAAATTAAAATGTGCTCTTATATTTCTGTAGCACTTAAATAATTTAAAAAGTGCTGTAACACATATCCTCAAAATAATCCAGGAATATATCCTAAAAATAATCTTGAGGGATTATCAGGTATATGTACCTAAATAGAATCATCAATGATAAATATTTAATATCTATTATATTCTAATATATGGTTATAATTATTATCACTGCTTAGCTTTATTATGTGTTTACAATGCTCTAAGCAGTGAGGTAAGAGCTTTATAAGATCAATCTTATTCACTCAATAATAAATGCATAATATATTATTTATTTCTCATTTTATAAATGAGAAAATTGAGATTGAAAGCAATGGCTTGCCTGGTGTTACTCAGATAGTGGCACTGTTCTGCACCCAAATGGGTTCCTACTGTACTGACCACAAAATGTGCTGAAAATCAGGGGTTCTCAAAGATGACTTGAATCAGAATCACCTGGGAAGGTTAAAAATAATCTCCATATCTCAAGCTCAGATGTAAGTGTTAGATTAATGCTTTGAGCTAATAACTAAAAATTATCTGTCCCACTTTTTTTTTCTTATTTCTTTGCCTATTGAGTAAACTTTGCATCAGGTGAGGGCCCGCAGGTCCCAGGACAAAGAAGTAGTTTAAAGCCCTCAACAGATTACTTTAATTCAAAGCAGAACAATAATCAGAAAAGAAAAAAAAAAACACAACTTTTAATGTGCTTTTTGATTTCCAAAACCAAACTACATCAACCCTAAGTCCATGACTGGCAATATTAGAATCATTATCTGTTGAAAGGAAGGTTATCACATTTGACTATAAGCAATTAATAGGGGTTGAGGGTTGGGAGGGGGTCGAGACAAGGAGCCTTTTTCCTATCTGGAGAAGAGGTGGAAGACCTCCAGGACTAGCTGCAAAGAAAACCTGGCCCACATACTTTCTCACTTCATGTTCATCATGGTTTTGTCTCTTAATACTCAGAACTGTGAAGCGTTTCAGAATTGGGGAAAGCATTGGGTTGACTAAAATGTCCATATGGTTTTTTTTCCATAAAATAAAAGACACACTTTTTATTTTCACCAATAACTTTATTGATCTGGATATTTCGAGTATATTGGCTGTCTCCTGCATAATATAATGTTGATTGTTCCCAACTAATGTCTCGATTTGATTACTATCAACTTTAACTGGTCTAGCTGACTGTGGAGCAACCTCTAGTGAGAAATCTCTACCATGAAACTTCACAAACCACAAACCACTTTTGACACATTCGATCAGTCCTAGCAACTTCTCCACACACTGGACAAATCTATTTTTACATTTCAATTGCATTTTAGCCTTTCTTGAAGTAACATAATATGCCAAAAATGTTGCTTATTTTCTTCCATCTTTAATATTAAAATGGCTACACAAAAATTCACCAACTTTGATAAGTTTTTTTAAATGCTTGCTGGTATGACAGCTGTCACAACAAAATCTAACAAAATTGTTTCAAATGAAGATATAAACAACTAAGTACTACTAGAGCCATTGTATGAAAAAACCAAATGAACTTTTTGGCTGACCCACTATTTATGATGGAGGAACAGTGGAGATCAATTCTATGTGACTGTGCCCCCTGACTGGTTGATGAATCCACCTAGCTAAGCAGAGGGAAGCACTTATGAAAGTCGTGTGTCTTCTATCTCTGTCCTCTGTTTCTTAAATTTTTCTTTTAATAAGTGCTATGCATTATTCTGATCTTTATCTTGGAACTCTAAATTCTAAGTTGATCTTGTTCTCTCTACCCCACCACCTCTGCATGTGTGTGTGTATATATATATGTTTAATATCTTGGAATCATTGTATACTTTTTGATGAAAATTACTTTACAAGTGAAAATAAAAGAAATAAGAATTTAGTTCATAGTATTTCTCAATTTGAGTATGTTTAAATTCACAGTTTTAATTGTGTATGGTGGGCAGACTTCTAAGACAGAATTTATGCCTCTGTGTAATTCCTCCTCTTGAGTCTCAGTTGGACCAAGTAACTTGTTTCTGAAAATAAGAGTACATAAAAAGTAATGGGAGGATCCAAGATAGTGAAGTAGGTGGAAGCTACACTCCAACCAGGAACAAACTGGAATTACAACTAAATTATAGAAAAATCATTCTGGATAAACAAATGAACACTACCTATAGAGAAGCCTTATAACCAAGGACTTAAGAAAGAAACCACATCACCACATCACCACATTGACACTGGTATGGAGTGCAGAGGAGGCACTTGAGGGCTAGCTGAGCTCCCAATGACTGGCATCTGAAGTTCCAGAGGGATATTTCAGCAGCCAGAGGGCTTTCCCTGAGAAGTCTGGGGTCTAAACTCCAAGCTGAGCTCCCTAGCCTAGAGCACCAGAACCAGAAAAGTAACCTAGAAACATCTGGCTGTGAAAAGCAGCAGGGTTTCTATCTGCCAGGGAGAGATGGCTAGAAATGCAAAAAGCCTCTTAAAGGGCCAACATACAATTTTTTTCAGCCATTTACCATGGGCACCAGCAAAGGGAGGGCAGAGAGACTAGAGACATGTGAGGAATGTCTGGAGTTGGTGGCTTGGGTAGAAAACTCAACAGTCAGCCTCCAGGATCCCTGTGTCGAGTCATTCCTCACACTGCAGAATCTGTCTTTCTTGGGCAGGACACTCCCCTCAATATGGCATCAGCCTGGGGGAAAGCAATACCTCACCTGCAGGCATTCTTCTTGTCCCACCCTGTAGAGCTTAAGCCACGCTGATGAGGAGAATAGCTGGAGGTTATTTAAGTGATTAACTCTATCAGAAAGCCTGCAGGTGAAGGCAGACCTCTGGAAGCTTTCAAACTTACGCTGACCCTCCCCAGGTTACAGTGCTTGTAAAAGTTGGTCTTGGTGCACAGACAGGTTTTTCCTGTACACACAGGCCCAGCAGAGGGAACCACAAACTGTGGATTGCTGAGAGCTCCAAACAGGTTGCACAGGGCCATTCACAGACAGCATTTAACACAGGACACAGATCTACCTAATAATAGAAACAAACACAAAGAGGCAGCCAAAATGGGAAGATAAAGAAACAGACCCCAAATGAAAGAACAAGAGAATTCTCTAGATGATTTAAATGAAATGAAGGCGAGCAACTTATCAGATACAGAGTTTAGAGTAATGATTACAAGGATGCTCAACAGTATAAAAACAAAACAAAACAAAAAAAAACAATAAAAACAAAAAAGGACCAGTCAAAAATAAAAATCTCATATCTGAAGTAAATAATACACTGGAAGGAATAAACAGGTTAGAAGTAGCAGATGAATGAATTAGCAATTTGAAAGTCAAGGTACAAAAAAATACCTAAGCAGAATAGCAAAAAGAAGAAAATAACTTAAGAAAATTATAGGGTTTAAGAAATTTTGGGGACAACATGAAAAATAACAATGTCTGCAATATGGGGATAACTTAAGAAGAAGAGAGTGAGCAAGAGATCGAGAACCTATTTGTAAAAAATTACTGAAACTTTCTTAAACTGGTGAAGGAAAATCACATACAAGTTCATGAAGTAGAGAGTCCCAGACAAGATAGACCCAAAGAGGCCCACACCAAGACACATTGTTATTAAAATGGCAAAGCTTAAAAACAAGAAGAGAATCTTCAAAACTTTAAAAGAAAGGTACTTAGTTACCTATGAGGGAGCTGTTACTAAACTGCCATCTGATTTCTCAACAGAAACATTTCAGGCCAGAGTGGTTTGGCATGAAAAATTCAAGGTGATAAAAAGCAAGGACCCACAACCAAGACTACTTTACTCAGTAAGGATATCACTTAAAATTGAAGGAGAAATAAAGAGCTTTTCAGACAAGAAAAAGCTAAAGGAGTTTGTTAATGCCAAACCAGTACTGCTTGCAAAGAAGAGGAAGAGGAAAAGGAAGAAGAAAAAGAAGGAAGGAGAAGGAGGACAAAAAAGAGAAGGAGGAGAAGAAATAACAAATAAAAATAATTTAAAAATAAAATGGCAATAAATACATATATATCAATAATTACTTTAAATGTAAATGGCTTATATGCTCCAATCAAAATACATAGATCAGCTGAATGGATAAAAAGAAAGGCACATATATATGCTTTCTCCAAGGTACCCACCCCAGAATGAAAGATACATACAAGCTAAAAGTATAGAAAAAGAAATTTCAAGAAAATGGAAAAGAAAAGAAGCTAGGTTAGTAAGACTTACATCAGACAAAATAGAGTCTAAAACCAAGGCTGTAGTAAGAGACAAAGAAGAACACTCTACATAGTAATAAAGGGAACAATCCAACAAGAGGATATAATGCCAGTAAATATCCACACACCCAACATAGGAGCACCTATGTAGGGAACTAAAAAGTTCCTCAGCTGAAGTCTTACTAACTGGCATCCTAAAGTTCTGCTTGGCATGGCCTCACCATCCCATAATAGTTGTTTACTCCTTACTAGGGCAACGACCCTCTTTCTGTTCCTGGGATTGTTGTCCTGCGGTTTAACTCATATCTACCAGATAACGCCCAAGCTGCAGCTGCGTTCCCACCGAATGAAAAATTCCTCCTCTCCTGAACTATAAGAATACTGTTTTGACTAAGAATAAATGAGACTTGATCAGAGCACTGTCTTGTCTCCATTCTTTGTGCCTCTTGCCCCTTTCTCATCCTCACTCCCCCTCTAGGGTCCTCGTTGCTCGACCTGCAGGACGGGTCACACCTAAATATTTAAAGCAAATCTTGATGGACATAAAGAGAGAGATCAACAGAAATATAGTCATAGCTGGGGATTTTAACACCCCATTGACACCAGTGGATAGATCTCCAGACAGAAAAGCAACAAAAAGATAGCATCCTTAAGTGACACACCAGATCAAATGAATTCAATTAATATCTACAGAGTATTTCACCCCTAATCAGCAGAATATACATTTTTTTCACGTAAACACGGAATGTTTTCTAGGATAGACCACATGTTAGGACAATAAACAAGTCTCAATAAATTTAAGAAGATTGAAACTGTATCAAGCATCTTCTTGAACCAAAATACTATAAAAGTAGAGATCAAGCAAAGAAGAAAATGGAAAAATACATAGAAACATGGAAGTTAAATAACATGTTATTAAACAATGAAGGGTCAACACTGAGATCAAAGAAGAAATCAAAACATACCTTGAAACAAATGAAAATGAGGACACAACAACCCCAAACCTGTAAGACACAGGGAAAGAAAACCTAAGAGGGAAATTCATGGCATTAAGCCTGTCTCAAGAAACAAGAAAAAGCTCAAATAAACAATCTATCTTTGCACTTAAAGGAACTTAAAAAAGAACAACAAACAACACCCAAAATGAGAAGAAGGAAGGAAATAATAAAAGATCAGAACAGAAATAAATGAAATAGAATATAAAAAAGTGATACAAAATATTAATGAGACCAGTAGCTATTTCTTTGAAAAGATAAACAAGATTGACAAACCTTTAACTAGACTCATCAAGAAAAAAGAGAGAAGACCCAAGTAAATAAAATTGGAAATGAAAAAGGAGAAATAACAACTTACACCATGGAAATGCAAAGGATTGTAAGAAAATATTACAAACAACCATATGTCAAAAAATTGGACAACCTGGACAAAATGGATACATTCCTAGAAAAATACAATTTCCCAAAACAAAATCAGGAAGGCTCAGAGAATCTGAACAGACTGGTTACACCTAATGATATTGAAGCAGTAATCCAAAATCTCACAACAATCAAAGCCCTTGGTTGGATGGCTTCAGAGGTGAATTTTATGAATCATTCAAAGAACTAACACCTCTCCTTTGAAAACTATTCCAAAAAAATGTAAGAAGAGAAAAGACTCCCAAGCTCATTTTGTGAGACCAGCATTATCCTGATTCCAAAACCAAATAAAGACACTACCAAAAAAGAAAATTGTAGAAAAGTATCACTGATAAACATAGATGCTAAAATCCTCAACAAAATATTAGCAAACTGAATATAGCAATACATAAAAGCAATCATACAGAATGATCAAGTGGGATTAATTCCAGGGATTCTAGGTTGGTACAACATTAGCAAATCAATAAATGTGATACACCACATAAAGAAAATGAAGGCTAAAAACACTATGATCATATCAATAGATACAGAAGAAGCATTTGATAAAATTCACAACACATTTATGATAAAAATGCTCTCAGCAAAGTGGGAATAGAGGAAACAGACCTAAACATAATAAAGGCCATATATAACAAACCTGCTGCCAGAATCATACTCAATGGGAGGAAACTACAAGTGCTCCCCTTAAGATCGGAACAAGACAGGGATGTCTGCTTTTACTTCCCATATTCAACATAGTACTTAAAGTCCTAGCCACTGCAATCAGATAATAAGAAGAAATAACATATGACAGATGACATAATACTGTATACAGAGAACCTAAAGATTCCATCAAGAAATTACTAGAACTGATAAATAAATTCAGGAAAGTAGTAGGATACAAAATTAATATCCAGAAGTCAGTTGCATTTTTATATGACAATAATAAACTATCAGAAAGGAAAATTAAGAAAACAATCCCATTCACAATTGCTTCAAAAATAATAAAATACCTAGGAACAAACCTAACAAAGGATGTAAAAGATCTCTACTTGGAAAATTATAAGACACTGAAAAAAGAAACTGACTGAAGAAGATACAAATACATGGAAGTACATACTGTGTTCATGGATAGAAAGATTTAACATCATTTAAAAAATGTCCATACTACACAAAGCAATCCATAGATGCAACACAATTCCTATCAAGATTCCAATGATGTATTTCACAGAACTAGAACAAAAATTTCAAAAAAATATATGGAACCACAAAAGACCCTGCAGAGTAACAACAATCTTGAAAAAGAACAAAGTTGAAGAAACCATGCTACCTAATATCAAACTGTACTATAAGGCCATAGTAACCAAAACAGCATAATACTGGCATACAAACAGACACAGAAATCAGTGGAACAGCATAGAGTCCGGAAGTAAGCCCACACCTTTATAGTCAATTAATATTCAACAGAAGAAGCAAACACATACAATGGGCTAAAGATAGTTTATTCAATAAATGGTGGGGGAAAAACGGGACAGATAGACACAGAAAAACAAAACTAGACCACCTTCTTATACCACACACAAAAATAAATTCAGAATGGATCAAAGACTTAAATGTTAGACCCTAAACCATAAAAATCCTAGAAAGAAAACATAGGCAGTATAATCTTGGACATTGCTTATAGCAATTTTTTTCTGATATATCTTCCCAGGTAAGAGAAACAAAAGAAAAAATAAACCAATGGGACTACATCAAATTAAAAAGTTTTTGCACAGCATAGGAAACCATCCAACAAAATTAAAAGACAACCCATTGAATGGAAGAACATATTCACTGATACATCTAATAAGGGGTTTATATCCAAAATATATAAGGAACTTACAAAACTCAATACCAAAAAACCCAAAAAAACTCCAAATAAAAAATGGGCAAAAGACCTAGATAGACACTTCTCCAAAGAGGACATACTAATGGCCAATGATATTTGAGAAAATGCTCAATGTCATTAATCATCAGAGAAGTGTAAATTAAAACCACAATGAGATACCACTTCACACTGATCAGAATGGCTATTATGAATAAATAAACAAACAACAAGTTCTAGTGAGGATGTGGAGAAAGGGTTCCCCTTTTGTACTTTTGGTGGCAATGCAGATTGGTGCAGCCATTCTGGAAAGCAGTATGGAGTTACCTCAAAAAATTAAAAATGGAACTGATTACATGCAATGATTCTACTTCTGGGAACTTATCTGAAAAAATCTGAAACACTAATTTGAAAGAATATAAGCACCCCAGTGTTATTGCAGCATTATTTATAATCGCCAACATATGAAAACAGCCTAAGTGCTCATGAGTAGATGAATGGATAAAATAACTATGGTACATTTATACTATAGAATACTGTTCAGCCATAAAAAGAAGACAATTTTACCCTTTGGGACAGCATGGATGGAAGTGGAGAATATTATGCTAAGTGAAATAAGCCATCCAGAGAAAGATAAATATCATATGCTTTCATTACTATGAGGAATCTGATGAGCAAACCCAACTAACAAGCAAAATAGAGAAAGACTCCTAGATAGAGAGCAGGCTGACAGCTCCGAGTGAGAGAGTTAAGGAGTGGAGGGATCCAACAAAAAAGAAAAAGACTCGTGGATGTGGGCATCAGTGTGGTGATTATGGGGAGAGTGGGGTGGCTGGAGATGGAAGAAGGTATATGGGGGTTAAATTGTAATAGAAAAAATACAGTACAAGAAAAAAAAATTTAAAATAATGGGGTATCACTTCCATGATTAAGTTACCAAAGACTGACTTCCATCTTGGTAGAATGCTCTCTGTTCTTAGAAGGTTCTCTCTTGCATCCTTGGCTTTCTCACTTTGATGAAGCAAGCTACCACATAGAAGAGGGTCATGTGTCAAGAAACAAAGGGTAGTCTCTGGACAACAATCAGCGAGGTATCAACTCCTACCTCCACTACATAATTGAGTTTGGAAATAGATTCTTCTCCAGGTGAGTATTGGGATAACTTCAGCCTTGATTACAGCCTGTGAAAGACCCTCAAGCATGGCATGTAGTGAAAAGTACCTACAGAAATTGTGTGATAATACATTTTGTTGTTTTAAGCCACTAAACTTTGGGGCAATTTGTTACACAGCAATAGATTACTAATACCCTGTGGTAAGTAAATAAAATCTTTTTTAACATTTATTCATGTTTCTATTTATTTATTTTTATTGTATTTTTTTATTACCATTTATCCTCCTTATACCATCTTCCCCCATGCAATCACCACACTGTTGTCCATGTCCATGAGTCCTTTTTATTTTTCTCGATCCCTCCACCCACTAATCTCCCCACCCAGAACTGTCAGCCTGCTCTCTATCCATGAGTCTGTCTCTATTTTGCTTGTTAGTTCAGTTTGTTCATTAGATTCCACATACAGGTGAATCTTAATCCTAATATGACAAGAAAATAAATTGCAATTCTACTTTGGAGAATATAGTGACTGCCCCAAATCAGATGATCACTAAGAAGCTAGATATTTATTTTCTTTTGCATAACCTGCATTTCCTTTCTTGAAAAGTGTTCATCAATGAAAAACTAGCATTGGATAAAAAATATAGTGAGTTTAAAAGTATTATTTCCCAGTATAAATTATTTCAAACTTTCTGCACTGAGCCCCATGCTCAGGGCTGTCATGTGCCAAGGTTTGGTAAATGTTCCCAATAGCATTTTCTTTTCGCTTTGAACTGAACAAGTTAAATTAATGTTTAAACTCAACGACAAGTCTGTGTTATTTATAAATGCCAGTTAAACAGAAAGCAATACATGCAACAACAAGAATATATAGTTTTGGAACCTAGGTCATTTGAGCTAGAAATGTATCTGGTGGGCACTTATGCATGTGTATGAATGTGGAGTCCCCATTGCAACAAAAATCTATACTTTGCAAATATTTCATTTCAACTTTGTGGAAAATTTTCTGCCAATCCAATGTTGGAGGAAAGGCAATGAAATGAATTCCCTCATCTCATTAAAGCATTGTAGTCCAATGATACTAAAATGAAGATGATCTAAAATGCCAATTATTCATTATTTCTCACATATATTTGGTATCACAAACCAAATTTGGGTTGCCAATTAGGTTTTACTTAGCTGCCTTTGGTGTGATGAAAGCTTCAAATATGACAAGCTGCACATGAATTGAAAATCCGTGAATAAGCGAGAATAAATTAGTTTGTGCCAACAGTAGATAGTAGCTTGCCTCATATGGATTTTTAATAAATATGAGCCCATCATGGTTGAAAACATTCATCCTGTGCTAGTTGTACCAGATTCTTATTGTTTAACAGTCTTTCTCTATGAAACTAGATGTTTCCTGGGAGATAACTGTTATGAGTGAGTTATTAAGGTAACCTCACAGGAAAAATAAAAAAGAATGATTGCTCTCAATGATGACACTTTGTTTAATGGGGCAATATTTTTCCTTACAGAACCTATTGCTTTCTGGCTAAGGGTAATGAGTGAACACAAGCAGAGCTGTAGCCAGACATCAGTAATTTTCAGGGTGTTAAGGGCTGGGAAATGTCCTCCTAACGTAAAATGTAACTGATAGAATAAAGTTGCAGCATTAGAATAGCTTACTATTTTTTTGTTTTTGTTTTCATGGAACCAATATGCACAGCAAAATATAAATCAATGCAAAGGCTGGGCTAAGTTTCCAGAATTTGGTACAAAAATATATGTGAAGAGCATCAATATGCCTTTGTATTATGTATAATTAAGTAGGCTTTTTTTCTTTCAGCTCTCACAAGAAACATTAATAATCATCTTTATAGTAATATAACGTATTGGGTTCATTAATAACTGCTCATTTGGGGAAACTTGGAAAATATGAAGCACGCACAAATATGAAAACAAAAATTACCCATACTTTCACTGCTCAGTGGGAAAATAGCAACTACTGTGTTATTTTCTGGTATAAATGTGTGTGTACATGTATGTGTGTATGCGTGTCCAGCTGTGCCACTTCCTGCATAATCTTAAATTATAGAATTTCCCTGTGCTGCGGCATCTCCCCTGTAAAATGATAATATAATATGTTCATAGGATCATTGTGAAGATTAAATAAATTTATACATATATATGCCTGGCACATGACAAGTAAATGCTGTATTATTCTTATGTTTAATTCCAACTAGGATTATAGTATACATATGACTTTTAAAACTTTAGCAATATCTTAGGAAAATTGGTTCTAGTTTTTGAAGTTGTCTTTTATGATATGATTTTAAGTGGCTACATAGTAGTTCTCAAATGAATGTGTCAGAATTTATTTAACAAATTTCTTCTTACTGAATGTTACATTTGTTGATGTAAATAATGCCACAGACAAACTCCTTTATTTTCATCTTTACCACATCTGACTCCTTCTTAAAAAATAAAGATATATAGGGTAAATTCTTGGATCAAATGGCATTTATAGTTTAAGACTTTGTAAATATTGCCCACCAACTTACCCCTCCCAGAAAATCTGAAAAGTTCCTTTTCCATGAACCCAAATAATATTTTTAAAAAAACAAAAATCAAAACCCAAACCAGACCATCTAATAAATTTATATGGATAAATACAATATTTTAATTTTCTTTTAATTATAAGTAAAGCTGATTTTTAAAATGTGATCATTTCTATTTCTTTTCTTTTTCTGTCTGGATGGTCATTATTAAAACCTTTATTTAGTTGCATTTAGATATAAATGTTGGAGACTCGGCAGCTGTCCGTCCTGAGAGACGATGGTGTAGCTTCTTAAGAGTCTATCTGCACCGCCGAGAATGGCTGTGCAGTCCGACTCGGGAGTGACACGGTATCTGTCTCCTCCCGTGTTGAATCGACATCTTGCGATGAAGCTACAGAGCCTGGGCAGGGTGATATGGAGGGTCTGCTGTTGCCCATGCAGCAGACCCCCCCTCTCTTCGCAGCTGAAGGGTCCAAGGGAAAGACGGAGTCAATACAGCTTGGCTTCAGGTGCGCCGCAGGAGTTGCCAGTGTTGACTACAACGTCAAACCGCCTTAGGGACTGATAACTAAGAAAAGTAGTAGGAAATAGTCTCCTATATCTTTGATTAAAAATATATAGTCAATGTCATAGCAACCTGCTACTCTATTAAAAAACAGGCAAATTAAGTTTTGAAATTTCTCAGCTTAACTAAAAACTGACAATGGTGATTAAATCAGTTAATATCTAAACTGATCTGATTTAAAAAACAAAATGTGAGGTTTTACTTGACTTATTTCCACATGAGGGTTCTCAATGCTGCTGGACTTCATTTGTGGAGGAAACTTTTTTTAAGAGGAGATGCTGAAAATGAATATTTATTTAAGTCAGTGAATTCCATTTTGATGATTAAATACCTTGGTCTTTAAGAATGTTGTACTATCCATGTAAAATATAAAGTAAAATGTCACAGATGATGTGATGAACTATAATGGAAAATCCAATAAAATCTACAAACTATTAAAACTGAAAAATAAGATCGACAGTTTGCTGAATACAAAAATCATTACACATAAGCCAGTCAGAGAAAGACAAGTACCATATGCTCTCATTCATATGTGGAATCTAATGAACAAACTGAACTAACAACCAGCATAGGGACAGACTCATAGATAGAGGGCAGGCCGAGAGCTCCTGGGGAGGGGTGTTAGGGGTGGGTAGATTGAGCAAAAAAGAAAAAAAAAAAAGAAAGAAAGAACTCATGGACACCAGCAACAGTGTGGTGATTGTGAGGAGGACGGGGTAGGTGGAGGTGGAAGAGGGTATGGGGGGATAAATGGTGATGGGAAAAAAAAAAAAACTATAAAAATCAAAAAGTAATCACAAAAATCAATAGCATTCTCTATACCATCAAAACCAATTAGAATATGTAATTTGAAAGTTGACTTAATATAGCAAAAAGTCTATATAGTACTGTTAAAAGGTAAATTAAAGCACACTAAAAGTTTCAAAAGTTTATGTGCGCATACAGTGATTTGAATGGGGCAGTGCCAAACAGGACACGGTTAGGACCGACTGCTCCACTAACAGGAGCGAGGGGAGAGGTTTATATAGAGAAGATGAGGAAGCAAAGCAAGGAACTCATTTGATTGGCTGTAGCTTAAGCAGTCGATTTAATTGGAAAAGGCTAATTGGCTGTTTGTGATTAGTTGTTCTTAAGCTACATTTCTTGGACTCACGTGTGTTGCCTCTGGCTTAGGCTCTGGTTGCTTAAGAAGGTTGCCAAGGCAATAGAGCCACCTCAGTCTGATGGCCTTGTTCAATTACTTTAATAGCATCTAGGGATAAATATAACAAAAGTCATTCAGGTCTATTTTGGAGAAAATCTTAAACCGTAAACTAAGGCTTGTTTCTATTTTGTTTTGTTTATTAATTTATTTTGTTTTGTTTTGTTTTTTAGACTCCACACATAAATAATATCATATGGTATTTGTCTTTCTCTGCATGGATTATTTCACTTAGCATAATACCTTCTAGGTCCATTCATGTTGCAAATGGCAAGATTTCTTTTTTTTATTTTTATGGCTGAGTAATAGCTCATTGTGTGTGTGTATACATGTATCACATCATTTTTATCCACTCCTCTTTTGATGGACATCTAGATTGCTTCCATATTTTGACTATTACTAGTAATGCTGCCGTGAATATAGGGTGTACATATTTTTTTCATATTAGTGCTTTTGGAATTGCAGGGTCATATGGCAGCTCTATTTTTAATTTTTTGAGACATCTTCATACTGTTTTTCACAGTGACTGCACTAATTTACATTTCTATCAACAGTGTAGGAGTCCCTTTTCTTCACATTCTTATTAGCACTAATTTGTTGATTTATTGGTGATAGCCATTCTGACAGGTGTAAGGTGATATCTCATTGTGGCTTTAATTTGCATTTCTCTGATGATTAGCGATGTTGAGCATCTTTTAATACATCTATTGGTCATCTGTATGTCCTCTTTGGGAAATGTCTATTCAGGTCCTCTGTAGATTTTTTAACTGGATTTTTGGTTTTTTGGTGTTAGGTTGTATAAGTTCTTTATACATTTTGGATATTAACCCCTTATCTGATGTATCATTCATTGAGGAATATCTCCCATTCCATAGGCTGTCTTCTCATTTTGTTTGTGGTTTACTTCGCTGTGCAAAAATGTTTCAGTTTGATATAGTCCCATCCGTTTATTTTTTTCTTTTGTTTTTCTTGCTCAAGGAGATATATCCAAAAAGATATTGCTAAGAGTGATGTCAGAGTTTATTACCTATGTTTTCTTTTAGTGTTTTATAGTTTTGGATCTAACATTTAAGTCTTTAACTCATTTTGAGTTTATTTTTATATGTGGTGTAAGAAAGTGGTCCAATTTTATTTTATTTTTTTGCATATGTCTGTTCAGTTTTCCCAATACCACTTATTAAAGAGATTGTCTTGACCTCCATGTATATCCTTGCCTCCTTTGTTGTAGACTAATTAATTATATAAGCTAGGATGTATTTCTGGCCTCTCTGTTCTATTCCATTTACTTGTATATCTGTTTTAATGCTGGTACCATGCTGTTTTGATTATTTTAGTTTGTAGTATAGCTTGGTATTACAGTGTACCTCCTACTTTGTTCTTAGTCAACATTTTTTTTTTTTTTTTTTTTACTTTTCATGGTGTTTTTTGTTTCCATATAAATTTTAGGACTTGTTCTTCTAATTCTGAGAAGAATATAATTGGTATTTTAATAGGGATTGCATAAATCTGTATATTACCTTAAGTAGTAAGGACATTTAAAAATACTAATAATACTTTCAACTCATGAGCAAGGTATATACATCTATTTACTTGTATCTTGTTCAGTTCCTTTTTTCAATGTCTTATAGTTTTCAGAGTATGAGCATTTAATTTCTCTGGTTAAATTTATTCTTAGGTATTTTATGCTTTTAAATGCAACTGTAAATGAGATTATTTTTTTAATTTCTTCTCCTAACTGTTCATTATTGGTATATAGACACACAACAGATTTCTGAATATTGATTCTGTATCTTGCAACTTTGCTGAAGTCATTTATTAGTTCTATCCCAAAAAAAAATTTTAAAGGGAAAGATGGAAGAGTGTTTATTTATTCTATCAGATTTCAAATTTATAAAACTATCATATTAAAACAGTGGACATTATTACTGGGCTAGTGAACAGGCCAAATTGAATAGAATAAAAACAATCTAGGAATAGGCCCATGTTTATAATACCCTGTTAAAGGGTGAATTTGTACTATAAATTAGCGGGGAAAAATTATTAAGTGCATAGTGCTGAGGCAAAAACTACTGTCTGTATGGAAAAAAGTAAACACTTGTGCTTTATTCATACACAATTTCCAAATGTTTTAGAGACTTAAATATAAAAAGCAAAATCCTAAGACTTCTGTGAGGCAAATAGGAGAAAAGCTTTATGATATTTCATTTAGGATAATGAAGAATTTTTTAAATAGGGCAGAAAATGTACAGATCATAAATGATCATATTGATCAGTTTCTCTATATCAAAAGACATTACTGAGTATGAAGATGAGTCACAGATTTAGAGAAGATGTTTTCAAAACATAGATTTTACAAAGTATCCTAAACACATAAAGAACATCTTACCACCACCACCCCCAAAAGAAGCACATATGTATATCACCTATTTATTTATCATCTGTCTTCCTGCCTGCCTACCTATGAATTAAAAAATAAAGCCAAGTGGCAAATAAACATGTAGAAATATGTTCAACCTCACTCATTATACCAGTCAGGATCCACTCAGGAGACATTAATCATATTAATAATTTGAACAGGAAAATTTTAATATGTAGAATTAACCAGTAAAAAGTGTCTGAGTGCTTACAGAAGCTAAAAAAGGGCTCTAGGGTATAGAAGTGGCCAATGTAGCTATCTCTGTACTGTACAAGAAAGGACTTGAGAACTTAGAATACTCTGCCTGCCCTCTCTCCTGAAGCTTCTAATGGGAAGAAACTCACCAGATCATGGGCTGGAACCGGTCCATGGGAGCAGGCAGCCAGGTGGCTGAGAAGCTTGCCAGAGGGCATGTGCATGCTGGAGTGAACCATGCAGGCGACTGAGATGAATTCATGCTCTGGAGCACCTTGCTTATCAATTTGCTGGCTGCTGTGCTGGGCAATCCCTTGCTGGGATTGAGGAAGGGGTGCCCTGTTCTCTGGCTATGGCATTGCACTCCCTCCTGTGGCCTCTAATGACAGAGCCTAACACAGAAGGACAAATGTTTATAGGACACAATTCTAGTGCCACAGAGCAGGACAGAAAGGGTTGGATTTGGAGCTGAGAATCAGTAACTGGATAATTGGCACACTGGTAATAAGGAAACTGCTTATAGAATAACAAGGGGATACCAATGAAACTTAAACAAATGTGAAAAAAACAAATATTGTCAAAGGGAAATGGGAGTAATCACACATTGCTAGTGAGAATGTAATCAACAAAGCTGTTCTAAATAAAAATTTAGCAATTGTAAGCAAACCCGAGGATGTGCATACCTTATAGTCCATAGTGCTACTTCTCAGTACTTACAACAGAGGAAGTCTTGAACATGTGTACAAGGAGATGTGGATGATGACATCTATTCCAGATATTTTTAATGACCAAAAAATGGGCACCACCTAAATGTCGTTCAGGAGGGATATTGTACAATAAACTGTGGCATTTTTCAGTGGCATTTCAACTATGCAGCAGTTCAACAGGATAAATTATATTTATAAATGTCAACATCAATAATTTTCAAAAACATGTTGAGTGATAAAAAGACAGTTGCAGAAGGCTTCCTTAATATGACACCATTTATATAAATTTAAGAAACATAAAATAATACTCAAGTCAGGGATTAGAAAATTTTCTGTAAGGGACCAAATAGTAAATATTTTAGACTTTGAAGACCACAGTTCCCATCACATGTATTCTTGTTTTCAACCCTTTATAAAGATAAAAACTGCTCTAACTCATAGAGCATACACAACAGGCCATAGTGTATTAAGCACACAGACTATAGTTTGCTGACTTCTGCTCTATATTGTTTATGAAAATGTGTCTGTGAAAATATGGATGGGAAGACGATAAATCATCTTCACAATGGTGGCTACTTCTCAGAAGGGAGTAATATAATCCATGTGGAAGATTATAGTAGATTGTTAATATTTTCTGGCCTTGGAAAGAGTACATATGTTTCATTTACTGTTTTCTGTATTTTTGTATATTTACTATATTTCATAATTGAATATAACTTCAGAAAAGCATAATGAAAACCACAGCCATACATAATTTGTAGATTATTAAATTGTAAGTATTTGATCTAGTTGGAATAGATAATAATTGTTTTTCTTGTTAATTTTTATATTAGTTATATAAATACCTATGAGATCTGTCTGGAAAAAATGCAGCCATTGTTAATATAACAAGAACAGTTTACATGGCATGATGTAACCTGGCAGCCAAGGAGAGTGGACAGGAATGCACATGCATGAACAATGATGATTTCACTGTATTATCAGTGGGGGCCATAGATGCTGTTGAGTGAGTGTGTGTACTGTGTGGCCATCACATTCAAAATGACTGAGCAAGTAGAGCAATGAGTCTGCATCAAGTTTTGTGTTAAGCTTGAACATTCCTCCATGAAAACTATTCAGATGATTCAGAAGGTGCAGCTATGGGCAGCTGGTGACTGGCAGCCTCATCACAATGATGTGCCTGCTCATGCATAAAGTCTCATGAAGAGGTTTTTGGCAAACCATCAAATCACCTAAGTCACTTAGTCCTTCTACAGCCTAGGTTTTGTGCCCTGCAACTTCTGGTTTTCCCAAAACTAAGATCACCTTTGAAAGGAAAGAGATTTCAGAGCATCAGTGAGATTCAGGAAAATACAATGAGGCAGCTGATGGCAATTGGGAGAACTGTGTGAGGTCCCAAGGTGCCTCCTTTGAAGGGGACTGAGGTGTCATTGCCCTATGTACAAAGTTTCTTTTATCTTCTTCAGTAAAAGTCTCTAGCTTTCATATTACATGGCTGAATACCTTCTGGAAAGATCTAGTATATTAAAATTAAAGTTGTTATGTCTCATTTATAATATTAGTTTATGAAGCTTTCCATACTATTTAGGAAGAGATAAGGAAAAAACTAAGAAAAATAAAACCATGAAGTTGCTAAGAGTGAGGTCTAGAGATAAATATATATATATATATATATATATATATATATATATGAGGCAGATATCATCTTTGTGATGAAAAAAATGAGGAAGGCATAATATCAGAGAACTTAATCTTTTAAAATGTTGGATTTAAATTTTGAGGCATAAGCCTCATACACAAGGCCCATAAACATAGATTGGGGGAAAGAAATTTGTTTCCTTTTTAAAATTTTTATCGGAAGCAGTACTATTTGAGTTACAGAGTAAAAATCATGACAGATTTTATTTAATAATGGTTGCTGCCTGCATTTAGAAATACCTTGGAATGAAGCTGTTACTGTTACTGGTTTGGTAATGATAAAATTCAGGTCACAGAGAGAAAGTGCTTTACAGAAATGCCAAGGAGATAGTCATAGCCCCTTTTCAAATGGCCAGAGTTCTTAGGTTATTATTATATCTTTGTTGAAGATCACAGGGCATCCTTTGCTTATGTGTAATGTAATGAGTTTAACATTAAAAATGAGTAGTCTTCATTTTATGTTAACTTACCTCATATTTTATTGCAACATCTTCCAGGGAAGTCATTTTAAAGGTAATTTTAAAAATATGACCTAACCAAAATAGAGATCATTATACAAAGGCTAGCACACATTCAAAGAGGTCAAAAGCTCTCTAGAAACATTAATTAAAATTTGTAGCTCTCCAGAGAAGTAAATAAATATTATTTTTCCTATGGAGCAGTGTTCTTGACCAAATAGAAAATTGTGTTGCTGTGAACTAAGCTCAAAGCAAAGAGTAAGTCATTATCTAGGATGAGCAGAAAACTCAGGGCTCTCCTTGTTATTTCCTTGAAAAGGCTATGGCATAATTAATTCTCGAAGTGCTAATTAAGAAAACAGACCTACAAAAATCCAGTAAACAAGTAACAAAGAAACCAAAAGACAACTGAAATCTAGAACTAACTATGACATTAATTTTGGAATAAAGATCTTGTAGTTACTCATAAGGTATTTATCTAATTTAATCATCACTGTTCTATAACTATTGATTTCCAAGTATAGTTTGATGATGATTATTGCTAAGTATTTTATAGACATTCTCAGTTTATGTCATGACAAGATGCATAGAAAACATCTTTAGCTTTGGGGGATAAACTTGCTCTAGAAATAAGAAGTTCATTTTGGATGATGAAGACAATGTATGTATGGATCATGTATAAATGAATTATTCATTAAAAGCATTTGTTTGGCTATGTACACAGTAATGTGTACACAGAAAACTGTTATTAATAAGGAAGTTTAACAATTTACATACACACTTGGGAGATATGATCTTCTAGGGTATCAAAATGCAGATAGTTCCATTTTAGGATGAAAGGAAATTTTTTTCAGTTTCTGTGTTATATGGTCAATAATCACTCAGTAATATTGCTACTTAGCCAGATATATAATACCATAAATCTGTTTAAACTTCTAGAGTTGACAATATAGGACAAGGTAAATATTGACAATATGTTTTTGGTTGGCAATAGGAGATTTCATAAGGTTCTGATAAATGTTGATCACCTATTAAAGCTCATGTACCAGATGAGTTGATTATTCATATATTAAATATTATATCAGTAGATTTTGTTAGAGGCTTTATTCAGGAATTTTTCTTAAAAAGGTGTTACTATATTTTCAACCAATTAACAATCTAACCATGAAACCCAAAGAGTAAGTTCAAGAAAAGCATCTCTGTTAGAGCACAACTTAGCAAATTTCCTTATGTAATTAATTTCATGGAATATTGTTGGGCTGGCATATTTCCTCTTCTAGCATTTTCTCTTGGGAATATTGAAATACAGGATAGCTACACATAATACATGGTTATAATAATAAGTTTAATTAAGATAAAACAACATTAAGTCAATGGTTTGACTATGAAGTTGGCAACACCTCTTCTTCTGTGCTGCCAAAGCCATAATCTCATGAGTGTCTGTCAGCTGCTTTAGAAAAGCTGAACGTGGGGAATTTTCTTTCAAAGCTTCCTTAAGGAAGGTGTATTTTTCTTTAATTTGGGTGGTTTTCCTGTTTATTCAATTACTTCTAAACCTTTTGGGGCTAGTAAAGTCCCATAGTTACCATATCAACCTCACCCCTACATTGCTTATCTAAAACCTAGGCTCTTGGAACAATGAATAGTTCGCAATTTTGCCACAGAAGAGGGAATTTTGCACTTTTGACCCAAAGTCCCCGTCATTATCTTCCTTTTTATTTGGATTACACTTGAATATCTCTCATTCTAAACCTTTAGTTACTGGCAGAATATGTTATTCCGTGATGCGAAGGTGCATTTTTTTCTAAACAAACATCAACTGTCTTTTCCTAAGGCACTTCCCATAATGTTGTTGGCAAATTAGGCTTTATGATTGCTATCCATCCAAGCACATTTTCCTCAGTTTGAATTGCTGAGAGGCCTTCAGATGTACAGATCCATCACCTGGATATGGAATTGAAGAGAGAAGTATTAATCTACTCCAATATTTTAATAATTTACTGATTATTAGAACACATGACCCTGTTCAAACTATAGTCTATGGATGTTTGGCATAAATAGGACCTAGAGTCTCGATTTGTAAAGACACATGGAACCAATTAAGTCTAGACTCATTCTCTTTTCAGGAATGTCCTCTATGAGATCCCTCATAGATGAACTTTGTATTAGTTAGCCTTTCCAGTAACATATAATCGCAAAACATGTATATCATATTTATTTAACATTGGTGACTGTGGTTATGCTGCATATGTCTTCTCATTCCAGAACCAAGGCTAGAAAAGTAGCCCAAATGAAAGACATGCTGGCTCTATGGCAAAGGGTGCATCTTAAAGCTTAGCTGCTGCATAAAATCTTGCTTCTCACAGTCTGGTTTGATGACCAGCAGCTTCAATAGCAGTTGGAAATTTGTTATAAATATAGAATCTCAGGTTCTTTCTGGACCTACTAAATATGAATCTTTATTTTAACAGGGTCTTCAAGTAATTCATAGACACATTAAAGTTTTAGAAACACCAGCACAGATTACATTCCCTCATAATCACTGAGCAAACCACTTTATGTGGACAAATGTGATGGGTCAGGGGAGTCCATACCCATAGAGAGATCCTGCAAGTCACATGGCAATAGACAGGGATAAGTAAACTTCTTTAAGGAAAGGGGGAAAATCTAGAAACAATAATAACTCACAGCTCTTAAAGCTGCTGCATATACCAAATGAAACTTTTTTGAGGCAACCCATTTTAATTGTTGAACATATCTACCAATCCAAGTTTTCATCCGTTGATTTTACTTTTGTCCTCTGTAATGAAGCAAATATTTAATTCCTTTTCCATATAACTAATAGTTAATGAATTAAATACACTACCTGTGGTCTTCATTCATCCATTATCCAGATTTCCTTTCTTTAGCATTTTCTTAGGGTTGTTCAGCCCAGTATCCTAGTTTTAGGTTTTGGAGGTGGAGTTTGGTGGAGGTAGAGAAGACCAGCAGCCAAATGTTAAGAAAAATGGTTTATTGAGTATGTACATGGTGGGCTGGGGTCTTGGAGTCAGATGCCCGCAGCCAGGGTCAGGGCAGGATGAGTTTTAAGGAGTTCTGAGGCTTTGAATGTAGAAACAGCACAGGATAGAATTAACTGCCTCCTCATATGGCCAGCAGGTTGGGGACTGGCCCAGATGAAACCTCCTGATAGCTGCCTTAGTCTAGGGCAGCTAGGGGTGGGGTGAGGAAGGTGAGCTGCCTCACGGTGGGCTTTTGTTTTGAATGGTGAGCTTTTGGATGGCTTTTATTTAGAACAGCAGGCTTTAAAAAGGTGGGCTTCCTCCTCACACCTGGTATTTCAGCTCAGTAAACAAGCTATTCAGGTTGAGGAAACTAGAGCTGAATCTGACCCCATAATATTTATCCAGCATTGAGCAGAATGAGGCTATTTAATATTTCCTTATTAGGAGATAATGCTCCTATAATCTTAAAGTTTACATTAGGTTTACAGTAGCTGGGTCATCCTTGCTGGCTCCTCCTGGGCCTATGTCTCTTCCCAGCGCTTAATTATTCCAAAGGCCTTAAAAGTGACCTATGAGAGAGAGGGGCCCTAAACATTAAGCATCATTAGTTTCATAGTAATTCTGCTGCTGAATTGGGATATGACATATGAGAAATTGAGGAGTTGAAGTGTCATACGGGGTAGTTCAATACTCTTATTTTTCTTAAAAAAAGGTATCTCTAGAATGGTATAGTACAGGAAGAAGAAAAATAATATGGGTAGATAGGATTGAAAAAATGTTAACCATATGCTAAAATCAGGAACCTGAGCAAAATGAACAGTTAAAGCAGGATTAACATACTGTGCTTCCTATATTTTCCAGATTAGAAATAAAAAGAATAAACAAAACAGAACCATTAGAAAAGTCAGTATGTAGGCGCTAATTAAGAAAACCAATAGGCATATGTATATATGTATGTGTGTGTATAACTATATGAACATTTATATATATAAGTTTTCCTATTTTTTCCATTTAGAGTTCTCTTATTGAAGTCACAAATTTCCTGTTAAACATATATAAACTCTACTTTATGAAATAGAACTCATCCTTGTCAAAAGTCCATCATTCTAATGCCATACATTTTTATTAAAAATATACACATTATGTTTTGAACTCATCATTATTATTACTTTTGCCCTGGTGCGTGTGGCTCAGTGCACTGAGCGCCAGCCTGCAAACCAAAGGGTCGCCGGTTCGATTCCTGGTCAGGGCACGGGCCTGGGTTGAGGGCCAGGTCCCCAGTTGGGGGTGTGTGTGTCTCACACATGGATGTTTCTCTCCCTCTCCTTCTCTGTCCCTTCCCCTCTCTCTAAAAACATTATTATTACTTTCACCATATTAGTTAGGGCTCTTCAGAGAAAAAGAATCACATATATCTATGTATCTAAATCTATATCTATATATCTATATCTATATATAGATATATAGATATACACATATAGAGAGAGAGACAGAGGGAGAGGCAGAGGGAGAAGGAGAGATTTTCCTCAGGGAAGATTACTTTTTAAAAAAATTATGTCCTTCAACTGATTGGATGAAGTCCATCCACATTATGAAAAGTGATCTGCTTTACTCCAAGTTTACCTACCAGTTTAAATGCTAATCTTATATAAAAAAACATCCTTACAGAAATACCCATTATAATGTTTGACCAAATATCTGGGCACTGTGACCCAGCCAAGTTGACACATACAATTAACCATCACATTTATTCTTATGATTATTGATTGAAAGACTTGAAATATCTTATTTGTGCCCCTAACTTCTGTTTGCTAATTCAAGATTGAAGTCTTGAGGACTATGGTTCACTTCCAAGATTGTCCAATTCTCTCATTAATGGAATGAATCCAAGCTGTTGGCAAGACTCATGAAACCCACATCTTGAATTATTTCTACTGATTCACATAGAAGATAAAATTTTATTATCTGAAGAAAGCAAGAATTCTTTGATGACACATAAATATGAAAGGAGTCGGGGGTGATGAGGCAAGGTCTGGGCTTTGTGGGTTTTGTCAATCTCTCTGGGAAAGTTTGGGCTCATTCTCATAACAGGGGGAAGAGGCATCTGGGAGAACATTTTCTAGGAGCTCAGACCACCATACATATAAATCCATGTAAATAATGGGAGCAACTTGGAGAGCTGAGACTATTGTGTTATAATAAATAATTCTTTGAGATTATTGTTTTGAGAGGTTGAGGGATCAGTGTGGGAAAGTTTATCAAGGTAGTTGGGAAGGCTACAAGAACAGACTTCAAAAGAACACTTGCAAAATCAAAAAGGCACAAGGTTTTGTAAAACTCACAGATACATTCAGATCACAAATTGTTTGTTAGACTATATAGTAGGAAAAAGAACAATAGGAAATATTTGCTCATGTTTCATTCTCCACCCTGAATTTTTGGGGACCCCCCTGAACACCTTGATTAACTTTTAAAAAAATTTGTGTGTATCCTCCAGTAAGGTTTGCATAACATCTTAATATTTAGACCTTTTCTTTGTTATGAGTTTCCATATACCTTTTGTTTTTTTTTAAATAGGCTTTACATTTTAGAATAGTCAAGATACTGGTCTAGACCCAAGCCATTTGAGGTAAAAAGAAATCATTTGCTTTTTCGAGAAAATGCCTCAGGAAAATGGCACACTTCATAATTATCTCTCAGTTGAGAGTTTACTAACCATCATGATTTAGCTCTTCATCTCAGGAGTGGCGATGAGAATCTTCAACTAGTGCCTGGGTGTTTCATTAAGTACTGTATACTTCCCTGGCCAGTGTGGCTCTATTGGTTGCTGCAGATTCAGTCCCTGGTCTGGGTATGTATGGGAGGCAACCAATCAATGCTTCTCTCTCTCCCTTCTTCTCTCTCCAAAAGCAATAAAAAAATGTCCTTGGATGAAGTTAAAGAAAAAAAAAATACTGTGTCCTAATAATTTTAGAACATGTGTATTTACCTTCCATGGGCTAAATGTCATACTTGTTTTTAACTTGTGATTGTTTTCTTCTGAATCACATCAATTTACACTCTAACTTCTTTATACTGCCTCTGATTCCCTTCACTCTTTCAGGATTATTTTATTCTTTGCTTTCCCTCCCTCAATCAGTGGGATCTCTTGTTTTTGTGATGCACATGATAACTGACAATGTGATTATTATTACTAATTACTGTGCTGGGTTATAGTAATATTGATTGCACATATTTGTACACAGACTTACAAATATGTTTGTTCTGTGGCAAGCACTGTTGAAGCACCTAAGAAAAGTCATCTCATTTCAATCGTTACATCAACTCTGAGGAGTAGGTATCATCTCTATTGACTGATGAGGCAACCAAGGCAAAGAGAAGATCTGTAAAAACTAGTGATTTAACAACATTAAAAGACACAAGGACTTCCAGCCAAGATGGAGGTGTAGACAGACATTCTGCATCTCCCTCCACAACTAACAAGGAATACGACTACCTCAAAACTAGAAACAACCAGAAGTTCCAGAAAATTAAACTGCATGGAAGTCCAGCAAACAAAGATATAAAGGAGAAATACTCATCCAGACAGGTAGGAGGGGCGGAGCCCGGGAGGAGAGGACACAGTGTGGTGGCACCAGCAGCAGTGGCAGCAGCAGCCTAGTGGAAAGTGCAGTCACACATTTTAAAAAGCCAGGAGGGACACTTGGGAAGCATTTTCAGCTCCTCACCAGACCGCACAGCTCACTGTTCCAGTATCAGGGAAAATCAAGCCTCATTGCCTCTGTGCAGACCAGTGGAGGTTGGGACAGAGGCAGAAACTGCTGGTCTCTCAGCAGAGTCCACTTGTTTAAAGGGCCCCCATGGACCTAGAACATCCACAGACCCACCCACTCTTGGAACTATGACCAGGGCAACAGCTAGAGGGGTGCCAGTCCAGTGTGGAAGTGGGTGAAGTGCCTGGAAAAGGGGCGAGTGCTGGGCAGGAGGCATTGTTCCTTCTCTGACCCCTCCCCCACATACAGTGCCACAACGTGGTGAAACAGGTCACCCCTTACTGACGAATCCCTAAGGCTCTGCCTCTTACAATGTAGTAGGAGTGACAGCTGTCCCTGGGACATGGAAGCAAACAAACACAGGAGACTTCCAGCCAAGTTGGAGGCCTAGACTGACACGATAAGTCTCCCTCCACAACTAATAAGGAATACAACTACTGCAAAACCAGCAATAACCAGAAGTTCCAGAAAATAAACAGAAGTCTAACATATGAAGTTATAAAGAAGTGGTGCTCATCTGGACAGCTAGGAGGGGTGAAGCTGGGGAGGAGTGGTCAAGCTGTGCTGTCTGTGGCAGCAGCAGTGACAGCAGCAGTACAGCAGTAAACACAGACACCTGTATTTGAGGGGAGGTGAGAAGGCCCTGGGGAGCACCCCTGGCTGCAGACCAGACCCATCAGCTTGTGATTCCAAAGCTGGGGAAGGCAGACCTCCATTGCCTTGGACTGTGAGGCCCAGTGGGGGTGGGGATGGAGGAGGAGGCTCCCTGTCTCTCAGCAGGGAGTGAACAGCAGAAATCCATCTTGGATCCCCACCCTCACAGAAAATGCCAAAACGTGGTGAGATGGGTCACCCGGTTGTGACGAGTGCACGGGGCTCCTCCCTCTATAGTGTAGGAGGTGTGACAGCCCTGCCCAGGAAGCAAAAGTAAACACAAAACTGTCTGGATGGCACAGATCACGATAGAGATCCCAGTGACTCAGCTGACCAGACAGCAAATATCTAATCTAATGAAGCAGCAGATAGAAAATTTTTCTGAAGCACAGTTCAGAGCTTCGGTTATAAAGGTGCTTACAGACCTAACAGCAGATCTTAAGACAGGGAAGGAATGAAGGCTAATCCTGATGAAATGAACAAAAACACATATGAAACTAGTGGTGAGGGAAAGAAAACCAGGGATCAAATCAACAAATCGGAACATAGGGAAGGAACAAACAGTCAATGAGTACAGAAAGAGGAAACGAAAAGTGAGAAAAATGAGGAGAGGCTCAGAAGCTTATCGGACAGCTATAAGTGGGCCAACATCCGAATCACAGGGTTGCCAGAAGGTGAAGAAAAAGAACTAGAAGTGGAAAAATTATGTGAAAAAAGAATGAAGCAGAACTCCCCAAACTTGGGGAAGAAAATATACTTACAAGTCCAGGAAGCACAGAGAGTTTTAAAAAAACTGGACCCACGGAGAACCACACCAAGACACATTATAATCAAAATGTCAAAAATTAAGAGAGAATCTTAAAAGCAGCAAGAGAGAAGAAGAGAATTACATACCAAGGGTTTCCAACAAGACTGTCAGCTGACTTCTCAAAAGAAACTCTGCAGGCAAGAAGGGACTGGCAAGAAATATTCAAAGTAATGAAAAGCAAAAATGTACAACCACAATTACTCTATCCAACGAAGCTGTCATTCAGAATAGAAAGGCAGAGAAAGTGCTTCCAGGACAAAGGAAAACTGAAGGAGTTCATCACATCCAAACCACTGTTATATGAAATGTTAAAGGGACTTGTTTAGGAGAAAGAGAATCAAAACTATGAACATTAAAATGAAAACTGTATCATAACAACCAACAACAGAAGCTAGGGAACCGAAACAAAAACAAACTAAGTAGGCAACGACAGTGTGAACAGAATTATAGGCATGGGGAAAATTATGGTGGGAGGTCAGCAGGGAGGGAGAAGGGGGAAAGGGAGGGAGATGATACAGGAATAAAGAAGCGTAGTAGGAGGGAGTGGAGTAGATAGGAAGATGCTGAGAAGAACTATATGCACAACCAATGGGCATGGACTAAGGGTGGGGGACAACTGGAGGGAGGGATGTCACTTGGTGGAGGGGAACAGAGTGAAAAGAAATTGGGATAACTGTAACAGCATAATTAATAAAGCATATTAAAAAAAAAGACACAAAACACAAGATCAAAATCTTTGTATTCACTGCTTTTTATGCTGACCAAACTGTGTCATCTAGCCTCATTTTTAATGCCCTATTTTTAATGTGACCACACTGGTACATGTCACAAGAGGAACATTTGTTCTTTTAGCTAACATACACCTGTTTCAGGGGCTGTCCATATTGCTCTGTAAAGAGACTTCTGATCACTGTCCTGGCACAGTTTTCAGACATTTATAGTGACACTCTCTTTACAACAATGAATTCTGTATCAAATAGATCTCCATGTAAAAGCCAAAAATCACTCTTTCAATTGCAAGGGACAATCCTCATTCAAACAGAAGTTTCAGATGGTTCACGTTGCATTAGAAGGGGTGGAAAATATAGTTGGGTTTAAATGCTCACATAGTACTGTACTCTTTGACACTGCATGGTTTAATCTCCAAAGCTGCCTGATACAAAGGACTGGTCTTTGTTCTACAGCTAAGTGTGTAGGCTATTGAACTCAGCTGACTCAGCCTGCACTTGGCTTTATCACTGCCTATGGAACTTGGGTAGGTTACTGAACTTCTCTAAGTCTCAGGTTCTTCCTCTGTCAAGTGGAATCATGAGTGAATCCACCTTATAAAATTATTGCATAGATTAAATAAAATATGTAAAGCATTTAGTGGCAAATTAAAAATGCTCAATATATATTAGAAGCTATTGTCATTATTATTAATAATAACTATATTCTTATACTCCTTTATGTAAGGCATCATAATTAAGCATATGGACTCCAAAGCTCAGTCCACATTTGCTAACTATGTGACCCTTAGCTAATGGCCTGGCTCTTAGCTTGCTCATCTGTTTAGTGGAGATAATAAGAGTACACACTTTATAAGATAGTGGGAAATGATTTGAATAAGATAATATGCCTAAAGTACCCTCTTAAAAACTGAATAGCTATTGCTATTAGTATAAGGTTATTCTTATCATGAAGTTTCCTTTCTGGATCTACCTATCCATGATGGTTTTCTCTTGTAAATATAAGAAGAGTATAACATTTACTTCAGCAAATAGCACATGCTAAGCTGCATGATTTATCTTGTTATAGAAGTGTCCTTCACCCAATCTAGGTTGTAAGTCTGCATGAAAGGGTTCATATTAACATTGTCATTTATGTACATTGCCATACACAAATCTCCACTTAATATATATTTGCATATGATTGACCGCAGGGTGCATGTATTATATGAATGCTCAGGGAGATCCATAAGTTATGTTGAGTGAGTAGTAAAATCATTCATCCATTTAATGCACATTTTGAGGACCCATGGAGTGCCCGGCCTTCTTTTAGGCTCTGGCATTATTACAGCAAATAAAGAGATTCCATTTCAAAGATGGAGGTTTTGTGTATTTCACTCTCTGGCAGTTTGGGGTGAGAATATGGTGGTGAAACATGAACATGAAAAGTGAAAAGATGTGGCTGCAGAATTTTTGGTGTTGAGGTGACGAAATAGATCCTATAGGAGGTCAGGGTGTTGATTGGGTTATAGGGAGGCCTGAGGAATTGTGCTTTTGAGTCATGAGGTGCTGCACCATGTTCTCTCTGACAGCTCCGTTTTTGCTTCCAAGGCTCATTGCTGCAATTCTGCCCCTGGCCCTGCCCATCTCATTTGTCCACCACTCATGCCCATAGCACTTATTGGACTTCTCAGTGTGACTCAGATGTTCGCTTAAACTGTGTCTCTCCTTTGATATTTGTCTGATATTTTTTATGTGGCAGAAAGAGAGAGAGAGAAACAGTTTATGAATTCTTAAGATTGATAATTATTGATCAGAGGTAATCTATAAAAGAAAGGGGAGGCTAGGATAATCAAAAACACTGCATATGCTGTTTTTGCTTATATAATAACCATCTGAATAGCTTAGGAAGATTAATCTATGCTTTAAGTGCCAAATAAAGTACATAGTACTACATGTAGATCACATATATTTTTAGAGTTGTTTTGTAAGGAATGGTGGTAGAGATGATATGGAATTGAATATGACAGTCTCAATTTTTAATTAAAACTATATACGAGGTTTTTTTTTAAGATGAAAATGTAATAGCTTAGAAATATCAACAATTAGATGACTGCTCTTTCTGATGTTTTTAAATTTATACCTCTGTGACTTATTTTTTCTTTTCAATTATAATTCTAGTATATTGCTGTTCCCATCTCATCACTCATCTTCACATTTTGTTACATTGAATACATAAATATTTTGGCTTTAAAGACTATTGAAAGTTATGTAGATCTCTTCAGAAGCCTCTTGAATAGAGAGTGATGTGAGAATTCCCTGACCAATATCCAAATATCCAGTAAAACTTCCTATAAACTTTTGATAACCATCTTACCCTCAAACACCCATTTATGGGCACTTCCTCTAAAAGGAAGTCCTCGCTTCCTCTAGTTCACTTAACATAAGCATACAGTTCAATAAACTTGTACAAACTGAATTTACCAGTTCCTAGATTAAGAAATAGAATAGTCTCCTAAAGTCCCCTCATGCTCTCCTTCGATATTATCAGACCACAACAATGTTGACATTACCTGAATTATAACAGCTTAGATTAATTTGGCCTGTTTTGTGCTTTTAGAAATCTAAAGTATTCTTTGAGTTAGGCTTAATTTAACCAACATAATGTTTATGAAGTATATCTATAATAATTCATGTAGTTGAAGTTATCAGCTGCTGAATAGCTTTCCATTGCGTGAACATACTACCACATTTTATCCATTTTCATTTATAGCATTTGGATATTTTCTAGTTTCTGGCCATTAAGAATAGTGCTGCAAAGAATATAATAGTTCTCAGATGTGAATGAGTTGTTTGCCATTTGCCTGTGAGTGGAATTATTGGGTCTGAATATATAAACTAACACACAGGATAGAATTGTCAAATCAGACTCCATGAATCACAGACAAAACTTTATATACTCTTAGTAAACTTTACTAAATAACTTCTATTTGAAGGCAATTGAAAACTTCAGAGAGCAGAGAGAGGTTTAGGGCACCAGGGGTGTTTTCCCAGATCCTGTCTTTCCTTGTTGGGCATGTGGCACTGGCACAGAATAATAGCTGAGATCTCCATGTTATATCCACAGCATCGCATCATACAGCAGAAACATCTAAATTGGGAAGTCAAAGAGCTATGTAGCTTAGATGAACTTCTCCAGAGGGTCATTTCTCATATATCCTGGGTTCTTTTTCCATAGGCAATCCTTATCCAGTATATCCTGCCAAGAGGCATTTCAGATTTCAGGTCACTTCTTCCTAGCAAATATCATTGGTCTATTTAACTGGAGGTCTAGTTTTGAAGAAGATTAGACTGGATGACCCCACCAGCCTTTCTCCCAAGAGCCACCACTTGGTAAGGGCAGCACTTTAACTCCTTCCTATTATGGGTAGCTGTAATAAAGGCTGCCAAGGAGTTTTACAGTGATTGTACTAATTTTCTCTCCCAACAGTAGCATATGAGCATTTGGGTTGCTCTACATCCTCACCAACATTTAATTTTAATATTATTTGTTTATTTTCCTTTTAACATTGTGGTAGGTATGTGGTGAAGCCTCTGTAGTTATATCTGCATTTCTGTGATTACTGATGAAGTTGAATACATTTTCCTATCCTTCTTGTTTTTTTTTTTTTTGGATATCCTCTTTTAAAAATAGTTGTTCAGAAACTCTTGCCCATTTTCTGCTGCATTTGTGTGCCCCTTTCCTATTGATCCATAGAAGTTCTCTATATATTCAGAATAGATTTTTTAAAAAGATATATGTGTTATGAGTGTACTGCTTTTATACTCTTATTAGTATTTTTAATGGACAGAAATTCTTAATTTTATTATACAGTTCTTTGTGTCTTTTTTGAAATGCAAAGCTACGGGAATTCTGGTCAAGATGGCAGCATGGGTAAGCATGGCTCCCCTCCTTGCATGACCACATCAAAACTACAAATAAAATATAGAACAACCATCACTTAGAACCATCAGAAGTTGAGTTGAATGGAAGTCTTACAACTACAGAATTAAAGAAACTACATCCATCCAGACCAGTAGGAAGGATGGAGATGTGGAACAGGCTGGTCCTTCATCCACACGTGGTGGGTAAAAGTTTGTGAAGGATATCTCAAGAGTGAGAAGTCCTAGCCACACACCAGGCCCCTCAGTGCAGGGTTCCAGTGCCAGGAAGATAAGTTCCCATAACTTTTGACTGCAAAAACCAGCAGGAATTGAGCCAGTGGAAGAAATTTCTGGAGTCCCAAGCAGTTTCCCTTAATGGACCCACATATGAACTTATTGAGACTCACTCTCCTTGAGCTCCATCACCTGGTAGCAACTTGAAAGGCACCAGTGACAGACATGAAGGAACTGAAGTGTCTGGCATCAAGGCAAGATATGGGGGACAGCTTTCTCCCAGACAGAAAGATGAGCAGAAACACAGAACTGGCAGTGGTAGTCAGTGGTCACAGCCAATCCTCGCAGCTAACTGGTCTGTGTAAATTTCTCCCATTGACCTGCCAACAGCAACCAAGGCTCAACTACAAGAGAAGGATGTGCTCAGCCCAACATGAAGGGTGCACCTCAAGTACCCAGCTTGGGTGATAAAGAAGGCTATGCCACTGGATCCTACAGGACACCTACTACATTAGGCCATGCTACCAAGACAGGGAGTCATAGCAGCTGTACCTGGTACATAGAAACAAACAGGGAGGCAGCCAAAATGAGAAGACCAAGAAATATGGTTTAAGAACAGATCAAAACTCCAGAAAAACAACTAACTAACCAAAATGGAGATAAGCAATTTATCAGATGCAGAGTTCAAAACACTGGTTATAAGGATGCTCAGGGAACTTAGTGAGGACCTCAACAGTATAAGAAAGACCCAGTCAGAAATGGATACACTAATTGAAATAAAGAGCAATTTACAGGGACACAACAGTAGAGTGAATGAAGCCAGGAATCAAATCAATGATTTTAAACATAAGGAAGCAAAAAACAACCAATCAGAAAAACAAGAAGAAAAAAGAATTTTTTTAAAAAAGGATAATGTAAGGAGCCTGTGGGGCAACTTCAAACACTTCAACATTAACATCACAGTGGTGCCAGAAGAAGAAGAGAAACACCAAGAAATTGGAAATCTATTTGAAAAAATAATGAAAGAAAACTTCTCTAATTTGGTGAAGGAAATAGACATGCAAATTCAGGAAACACAGAGTCCCAAACAAGATGGATTCAAACAGACCCACTCCAAGACACATCATAATTAAAACGCCAAAGGTTAAAGGTAAAGAGAGAATCTTAAAAGCAACGAGAAAAAAGCAGTTAATTTCTTAGAGGTGAGACCCCATAAGACTGTCATCTGATTTCTTAAAAGAAACTTTGCAAGCTAGAAGGGATTGGCAAGTAATATTCAAAATCATGAAAAGCAGGTACCCACACCCAAGATTGCTCTACCCAAAAAGGATATAATTTAGAATAGAAAGGCAGATAAAGAGCTTCCTAGACAAGAAAAAACCAAAGGAGTTCATCACCACCAGAGGGAGAGGGACTTTATTTAAGAAAAAGGAGATCAAAACTATGAACACTGGAATGGCAATTAATACATATTTGTCAACAATTGAATGTATAAAACAAACAAAGCAAATAAGAACAGAAAAAGAATCATGGATATGGAGAGTGTTTTGATGGTTACCAGGTGGGAGGTTGTGGGGTAACAGGTGAAGAGGTGATGGGATTAAGAAGTACAAAGAATAGTTACGAAATAGCCATGGGGATGTAAAGTACAGTATAAGAAATGGAGTAGCCAAAGAATTTACATTCATGACCCATGAACATGAACAAAGGTGTGGGAATTGCCTGAGGAAATGGGGGGTGCTGGGAGGAGGGGGGCAAAGGGGGAAAATTGGGACAACTGTAATAGTATAGTAAAATATAATTTTTAAAAATGCAGAGTTGTCACCTAATGACCTTGCAATTTTCTCCATACCTTAGACCTAAGTAGGGAAATAAAGGACCCAGCAAAGACTGAGTGAAGATGATGCCTTAGAAAGGAAGGAAGAGAACTGTAGGTTTTAATTCTACTTTGTCCATTTCACAAAACTACATAATTCATACTATCACATCTTACACTGGCCCTGTTGACTTTTGGCATTTTTGGCAGGAGAAGGCCTGAGAGTTTTTAGTTTCTTGTGGTTCAGCAATATCTATTTGCAACTTTTGGCACTAAAAATGTTGCCTAGCTCCTGCTTTTCATGTCAGACATGGAGAAACTACATGTGTGTGTGCATGTGTGTGTTCTGCATCCAACACTATAAGCAAGTACTTTTATATCTCATTTTATTTTCTAGATACAAAGGATTTCCAAAAGCCTTTGAGGGAAATGGACTTATGACCAAGCTCCTTCTCAGTGCCTTCTTAATGATTCACTTATTTTAGTAAAGCAATTGTAAGAAGTTTGTCTACAGTTTCCTAAATCTAAGTAGGTAACTATGCATTTGGCATTGTCAGATTTTTAGATTTTTGCCACTCTAACATGTATGTAGTCATATATCATTGTTTTTATTTGCATTTGTATAATAATACAAGATGTTGAGCATATTTTCACATGTTTACTTGTTATCTGTATGGCTCCTTTGGTAAGGTATCCCAATCTTTGCCCATTTTATGATTGGGTTTTCTGTATCCTTATGGTTGACTTTTAGGAGTTGGAACTAGAGTTGGTTGGTTGCTCTTTTCCCAAGTAGGATAAAGATCTTCTAAGTTATTTTCCCTTGGAGAGTAGCCCTTTGTTATGGAGAAAAACACAGTACATATTTTAAAATTGTTACTGTTCTCCTCCTGCTGCCAGAAATATGAGGGAATTTTTCTTGGATCTTCACTGTGAGAACTTGGTGAGGTTCCTGGAAGTAAAACAATGAAATGTGTGGAACTGGGTCCTCAGGTTTTCCTCCCTGTCAAGTTAGTCCACACTCAACCTCCAGCAATTCATCAAAATTACCATTTACTGTTTCTACCAGTTTATGGCTCCAGCAGCTTCTGCTCCAAGTAAACTGATCTCATCTGTGATTTTCTGAATTCGCCTTACCTTTCCAGATTTTGTGGTGGTAGTTTGCCCTGTGACCTCAACACTCTAACAAGTCCAAGAAAAGTCATTAACTTTCCATTTGTTCAGTTTTTTCTTGTTGTAAGGACCAGAGTGACTACCAAGCTCTTTAAATATTTGAGCTAGAACTGGAAGTTGAATATATTTTTCATAAATAAAAATATATGAAACTTTTTATTTTCAACACTATGACTAATAAAATTTTCACAGAGACTTTTAGTCTAGATGATTTTAAAATAAATGAAACTGCAATGCTTAGTATTAAAGCCATAAACTCTTAGATATCCAAGGGCTCAATTTACTTATATATTGTCTGTAGCTATGCCTTCTCACATTTTCTCCCAAGAGTCTCTGATCTGGAACAATGATCTTACTCAGATAACTTCCTAAAGTGACTAGGAGTGAAGGAAAAAAAAAAAACAGGAAGAAAAAAATTTAAGACTTTCTTTTTGCTCTGCTAGAAGCATAAGGGTAAGAAGTGAGGAACAAGGTTGAGACTAACAGATAAAATGAAGTGTTGGGATCATGGAAATGAATTATATTCTATCCCAGGCTTCCATTATTATCTCTAATTAAATAGGCTATATAGAAGATAGGTGTGGAAAGTTTGGTGGGTGTTACTAAGGAAAAGACCTTGCAAAGTGTGAGATTCATTCTCTTAATCTTGTAAAAATTTTCTCCTTCATTCACAATGGTTAGCAGTTCTCAAAGTCTTTGTCATATTCATCATCACAGAAGGCTTATCCTCTTAAAGACTCAACAGTCTTCTAAAGACCCACTTCTGTGATGATTTGCTCCCCAAAAGGAGGGTTGCACATTAGCATCCAGGATGTTGTCTGCCAGTTACTATGAGTTATAGTAGAAAATCTTTTTTTTTTTGCTGTTGATTTTCAGGTAATATCCTTGGAACTTTCTTTCTGAAACACAGAATATATGCTAATTTGGAAGGTAAATAAAATGCTTTATAAACATGAATGCTGAATTGGCAAAGTGTATCTCTGTGACTTATATTAACAAGGAAGTATCATTCAGAACAACGTTTTTCTAGAAGAACTTCATATGTTAGCTATTGCTGATTTTAAAAACACCCCAGTATTTAGTGGCTTAAAAGCACAAGGATTTTTTACTGTCTTGCCTGGTTTCATAGGTCAAGGATTTAGGATGGACTCAACCAGGCAATTCCATCTTGGGGGTCTCTCAGGCAGTTTGCAGTCATATGTCACCAGGACCTGCAGTCATCATGTTTTTTAAAGTATATTTTATTGATTATGTTGTTACAGTAGTTCCAATTATTTTCCCCTTTGCTCCCCTCTGCCCGATACCCCTCTTCCCCCCAGCTGTTCCACTCCTAGTTCATGTCCATGGGTTGTGCATATAAGGTCTTTGACTTCACCCTTTCCCATATTATTCTTAACTTCCCCATATCTATTCTGTACCAACCAATTATGCTTCTTAGTCCATGCACCATTCCCCCATTTCTCTGCCTCCCCCTCCCAGCTGATAACCCTCCAAATGATCCCCATACCTATGATTCTGTTCCTATTCTGGTTTGCTTAGTTGGATTTTGTTTTTATTTTTTAGATTCAGTTGTTGATAGTTATGAGTTTGTTGTCATTTTGGTGTTCATAGTTTTGATCTTCTTTTTCTTAAGTAAGTCCTTTGACATTTCATATAATAATGGTTTGGTGATGATGAACTCCTTTAGCTTCACCTTGTCTGGGAAGCATTTCATCTGCCCTTCCATTCTAAATGATAGCTTTGCTGGATAGAGTAATCTTGGTTATAAGTTGCTTTTCATCACCTTGAATACTGCTTGCCAGTCCCTTCCTGCCTGAAAAGTGTCCTCTGAGAAATCAACTGATAGTCCCATAGGAACCTCCCTGTAGGCAACTCTCCGCCTCTCTCTTGCTGCCCCCAGGACTCTGTTTATCTTTCACCTTATGCATCTCAATCATGATGCATCTTGATGTAGTCCCTTCTGGGTCCAGCTCGCCCAGGACCCTATGTGCTTCCCAGACCTGTATGTCCATCTCCTTCCCAAAATTTGGGAAGTTTTCCTCATTTTTTTCAATTCTTGCTTCCTCATTCTGCACTGGCTGACTGTTTTTTTTTCCCTCCTTATGTTCCAAATCATTGATTTAAACCCTGGTTTCCTTCCCTTCACCATTGGTTTTGTGTGGATTTTCCTTTGTTTCCCTTAGCATAGCTTTCACTTCTTCTCTTATACATTTGCCATACTCAAGCATATCTGTCAAGCCTGTGAGCATCTTTATCACCAGTGTTTTGGATTCTGTGTCTGTTAGGTTGTCTATCTCCTCATCTGTTAGGTTGGTTATCTCCTTCTCACTTAGTCCTCCCACTGGAACCTTGATCTGTTTCCCCTTTTGGACCATACTTCTCTGCCTCCTCATTCTGACAGGTTCCTGTTTGTTTGCTTCCATGTCCCAGGTAGAGCTGTCGCTCCTGTTATGTTGTAAGGGGCAGAGCCTTAGGGATTCGTCAGTACAGGGCAATGTGTTTCACCACACTGTAGCACTGTAGATGGGGGAGGGGTCAGAGAGGGAACAATGCTGCCTGCCTAGCACTTGTCCCTCTTCCGGGCACCTCTCCCACTCCCACACCAGACTGATGCCCCTCTAGCTGCTGCGCTGGCTGTTGTTCCCAGAGTGGGTGGGTCTACAGATGTTCTAGGACCGTGGGGGCCCTTTAAACAAGAGGACTCTGCTTAGACCTGCAGTGTCTGCCTCCACTCCAATCCCCACTGGTCTGCACAGTCAGAAGCAATGAGGCTTGATTTTCCCCAGTGCTGGGACCATGAGCTGCAAGGTCCAGTGAGGAGCTGGGAATGTTCCCGTGGTGTCCCTCCTGACATTTTAAAACATGTGACTGTGCTTTCTGCTGGCCTGCCACTGCTGCCACCACCACACTGAGTCCTCTCCGCCCTGGCTTCACCCCTCCTACCTGTCTGGATGAGTATTTCTTCTTTATATCTTTGTTTTCTGGACTTCCATGCAGTTTGATTTTATGGAACTTCTGGTTGTTTTTAGCTTTGAGGTAGTTGTATTTCTTCTTAGTTGTGGAGGGAGATGCAGCATGTCTGTCTATGCCTCCATCTTGGCTGGAAGTCCTGCAGTCATTTTAAAGCATGCCTAGGGCTAGGAGATCTGCCATAAAGTGGCTGATTCAGGTAACTGGTAGTTGATGCTGGCTATTGGTCATGGAGACCTCAGCTCCTCCCCCTAAGTCTCCCCAGTTTATAGCTTTAGAGTTTTCATGGCCTAACAGCTGGCTTCCCTCAGGGTAAGCAAACCATGAGCTTTTTAAAACCTAACCTTGAAATTCAAAGCCACCTTCACTACCTTCTATTGGTCAGCAGTAGGGTGAATCAACATGGAGGGTGCAGAGCAAGGGTATAAATAGCAGGAGGCGTGACTCATTAAGAACATTGTGGAGACTGGCCGCTGCCAGTCAAGTGTACATTCTTATTCTTAGAGGTATGTAATAATTTGTATAATTTTTGAAGTGTATATTTTTTTAAATTGCTTTTCTCCACAATACTTACTTAGAAGTAAACCCATCTCTATTATTCACTGTTTTTATACCTCTTCAGGGGAAAGGCTAAGGGAGTAAACCCCGACAGAAAATCCGGAGCCGGAGTCCCTAAGGCGGTTTGACGTTGTAGTCAACACCGGCAACTCCTGCGGCGCACCTGAAGCCAAGCTGTATTGACTCCGTCTTTCCCTTGGACCCTTCAGCTGCGAAGAGAGGGGGGGTCTGCTGCATGGGCAACAGCAGACCCTCCATATCACCCTGCCCAGGCTCTGTAGCTTCAGCTTCACTGGAGAGGACACTCCAGCGTCATCGCAAGATGTCGATTCAACACGGGAGGAGACAGATACCATGTCACTCCCGAGTCGGACTGCACAACCATTCTCGGCGGTGCAGATAGACTCTTAAGAAGCTACACCATCGTCTCTCGAGACGGACGGCTGCCAACGACGACGACGATGACGACGACGACGACGATATTTTTTTAAATTGCTTTTCTCCACAATACTTACTTAGAAGTAAACCCATCTCTATTATTCACTGTTTTTATACTTCTAAAATTATTTCATTTTTATATATTTGCAATAGCCTAATGGGTTAAATCATGTTCTTGTTTTTTCTCTTCAATATTATTTTTTTAAATGTGAGTGAAAGGTATTTCTCCATACCAGCAGCACGAAAAGCTAGGCAGAGCCATCTACTAAAATCCAGTTCTGTTCTGTAAGAAAACATTCTATATCTGTATTTCCCAAGGGATATTAATATGTGCTATAAGTTTCAAGGTTAGGTGCAGTCATGATATTCTGGGTTTCACAAAGTTAAACATGCTTTGTTTTCTAGCTGTTTTCTGTCACAGCATGAGTCTTTAATAAGCTACATTCATTGCAGATTTCTAAGAAGGGATACAATATGCAGCATTTCCCAATGTTATTGAATCATGGAACATTTTGCCTTTAGGACATATTGCATTGGTGTTTCACAAAATATATTTTACAATGTGCTAAGTATCTAATTTCACCCATACCTTCTCTATTTAAAGTTGAGTATTACCAGCAGTATTAAGGTTTGAACTCTTTTTTATGGCTCGCGTACCTTCCTGCAATTCATTTCACCTTGCTACAGCCAACATGTTCTTTTAAAATGCAAAGCTCATCCAGCTGCATACAATCTCTAAATAATCTTCCAGTTTTTCTTAACTTAAAGACCAATCTCTTTAATAAGGTCTTGAACGGTCTCAAATTTTCCTGAGTGCCCCTTTCCGCCTCTCTCTGCACTGAGACACACTGACCTTCTCTCCATGTCTACCACAGGCATACCTCAGAGATACTGTTGCGGCGTGTTCCAGACCACTGGAATAAAGCCAGTCATAACCTTCTTGCTGGTGGAAGGTCTTGCTTTAATTTGTAGAAAGAGCAACACGTGTGAAGTGCAAAAAGCAAAGCACAATAAAATGAGGTCTTCCCACCACAGAGATTTTTCATTTGCTCTGTGTCTGCCTAGAAGGCTCTCACCTTCCTTCTATGTCTGATTAATTCCAACTGATCCTTCAGACCAAGCTCAAGTGTTAGTTGAAATTCACCTCATTATTATAAGCATGTTTGACCTTTTGAAATACATATAGTTTACAGTTTTGTGGTTATTTGCATTATTATTTGGTTACAATCTGTCTCTCACAATAAATTATAGCCTACGTGAGGGCAAAAACTTTTTGACCACCATTTTAGATGTTCTGTAAATAATTTGTAAGTAAATAAATTACTGAATGCCCTCGGAAATTCCCCTTTTCCTTTTTGTCACATCACCATGCTGGTGGTTCAGGACTTCATCACTTCATCCTTCAATTTCTATTGCTATGTCCTAGTACATTTTCTTCATTCTAGTTTTTATAAACAGCACAGCCAGACTCCTGTTCTGGAACTACCATATTGCATATAGTATTCTTTTACTAAAATGCTTTACATGGCTCTCAACTATTCTGAAGCAGGATTTGCAGCCCAAATGCCTTCAGGTGAAGTAAAACTGGAAAACATGTGCTACCGTTAAAGCTCATAGATGACTGGAGTGACCCTAAGTTATAACATATGTAAATAAGATGTCTATGTTCCTTAGTTTGGTACTCAGGCCACTCTTAGATCTGGAATTATATGGAATTGCCAGTTCACATTTGTTTTAACTGCTATATCAATTGGAGGTTCAGTCAAAAATAGCCTCTTAATTACAAAGCCCTGAACAACTGATTACTTTCACCTTAATTTATGGAGACCTAAGTCTTTAGTCACATTTCCTTGACTTAGAGCCCTTCTTCAAGATCTATATCTTTAATATCTTTCCAAGGCAGAAACATTTTCTATGTTCCAAATCATTGCCCTAACCGGGTTGATCTCTATCCCCCAGTTACTGTATGGCTAATTCACACTAAAGCATTAAGGTGCAGTGCTATGATCTATATATTTATAATTGATAACAAAACTATTATTATATTTAAATCTCTTATTCAAAATATTCTTCTCATTTAGCAAGTGCATAATAAATATTTGTCAATTGCTTTCTTTAACAAGCAGCAGCTCTTGTTATCAGGTGGAAAGGTAGAGAAAGCTCCTTGGAACATTACTTGTTAGACTGCAATCAGTCTTGAAATTAAGAATTTATCATTTTTATTTGGGTGCTCCTTAACGAAGCCATCTAAACAATCTTCAGTTTTCTGCATATCAACATCAGTATGTATTCATTAAATTAACTATGTTTAGGAAGCTGTATAAAATCAAGTAGCAAAAGGGGGTGACAACCTATTCCATGGAAAACAATATAGACATCACTTATATTATTTTTGCCAGTCCTGAGAAAAAAGACATTTAAAATAAATTTGATGTTGAGCATTGTGAATGATAATGGCCTGGAATGTCTAACCTATGTCTAAGAAAAGAGCTACAAACATCCTGGAAATAATCCAGTAGTAAAATATTTTTGAGCTTGTTGTCAGCTCTGTCAGTGATTGAATGATATCTGAAAGGTTTGGTGTGGTGGTGTGGAAATGCAACAAAAGCAGACAGTAATATTGAGTCTGTACTCTGATGTTATTGTTGGATCCTAGAAGTATTGAAGTATGAAACTTATGAGGAAATGACCAATATATGTTGCCCATTTTCATTTATTTATTTAATGTATAATTTATTTTTAAAATTTATTTATTTTTAGAGAGAGGGGAAGGGAGGGAGAAGGAAAGGGAGAGAAACATCAACGTGTGGTTGCCTCTCATGCACTTCAACCGGGGACCTGGCCCAAAACCCAGTCATGTGCCTGACTGAGAATTGGACTGGCAACCCTTTGGTTCACACATCGGCTCTCAATCCACTGAGTCTCACCAGCCAGGGTCCATTTTCATTTAATATGTTCTTCCTGTACTTTATTTAGAACAACCACAGTCTTTTAATTTAGAACCAAATCAAAGTACATAGTCTTATGAATAAAGATATACTAAGTTCTTGGAATTTATCTGTGGTTGTGCATATGACCTCAAGCCAGTCATTATGAATCTCTTCATTTTACACCCAGTAGTAAGTACATTGAAAAATTTCACCAGAGAAAATTCTTAAAATTATGTGAGATTTTAAAATTGAAAATTTTGTATGTCACTTCTGTAAATGGTGACAGTATTTATTTTTAAAGGACCTATTAAGTCTAGCATTCTGCTTAGATACATAAAATGTATCTGTAATACAATTCAAATTATCATGTATATTAATGTTATTGTTTTTGATATGGGTACTATTTTATTGATATTTGTACCCAAAACAGCATTGCTGCAGAGTAAATTATGATTTATTTCCACTACTTTCTCCCATTGGCAGTATGTTTGAGAAAAACAAAGCCCATGTACTGGAGCACAACAAACCAGGAGAGTATCTCAGGGAAGAAGATTGGCAATCACATCCTGCAGGTCCTTGTAAGTAATTTTAAAGTCTTAGATTTTATTTTGAGTGACATTGGAAGCCACAGGGAGACTTTGAACATAGAGGCATGGTCTGATTTACATTTTTTAAAGATTTCCTTTGATAATGTGTCAAAAAGATATGTGGAAATTGTAATGTGGCAAAGGTGGAAACAGGAAGATGAGTTGTGGCAGGGGTGGCTCCAGCCCAGTGGTAGCAATGGATGTGGTGGGTGTAGTCAGATCCTGAATATATTTTGAAGGCAATGCCAAGAGAGTTCCTGGATTTTCTCATCCCAGATGATTGATGACTTTTCCCCTGAGAAAGTAGACTTGCCAAGTGTATCAAGAGGAATGCATCTCCATGTTGCATATGGCTGTAGGCCAAGGAGGATAAGGACTGAAAAATGATAACTGTCAATGTAGGTGTTATAGGTGACCCAGATAAGAGCAGTTTTGGTGGAGTTTGGCATAAAAGACACACTGAAAGAAAATGAAAGAGGGCAATTTATGACAGTGTGGACCATACTTTCAAGAGATTTTGCTCTAGGAAAGCAAAATAATTTAGTGCTACTTGGTAACAGGTAAAGGGAAGATTTTTTGTTGTTGTTTTTTAGTATGAGAGAAATAACTGCATTTATATGCTAATAAACTAGCAGAGAAACCATGGTGATGTAGAAGAAACAAAAAAAATATGCTAGAATGATGTCCTTGAATAAGAAAGAAAAAAAGGAATTCAGTGTTCACATGGGTGGCCTGGTTTTATAAATGTAGGTAGGGACAGTTCATCTTCAGTAACAGCAATAAGGTTGAGCATGTAGTTATAGAGGCTGGTAGGGATCTGAAAATTGTCTTCTAATTGTGTCAATTTTATCAGTGAACTAGGACTCAAGGCCAACAACCAAAAGTGAGTTGAGAATGATTATTAGATCAATTAATGATTAGTCTGGCAGGTGGCTGTGATACAGCTCTCAGAAGGTTAGTCAGGCTGAATAAGGACTCCAGCTAGTAGCTGAGCATGACTGGAGAGGAAGAGGAGGTGAAAATTGAATCTCAATTTCTCAAGGAGGATATTTGTAAGAACTAGGCAGGTCATCAGGCCCCAATAAAGAAAAACAAAAAACTGGGGCTCAGGGTAGATACTGATTGCAGCAGTGGGTATACTGAGGAAAGAAGGGAGACTCAACTTCGTGTGTGAGATGCAAAGAAACCATCCCAGGGACAGCTGAACCCATCCCAGGAGCAGCTAAACCCAGCGGAAACACTAGCTTCAGCCCTACTTCTAATATTCTGCTCAGGTGCTAGGAGGCTGAACCAACATGTGAAAGTCCTTTGTTGCCTGGAGCTTGATGTTGTTAAGATAAACAGAAAATTGCAAAATTCAGCTTGTTTTTAGTCTATATAGTGCCAAATGGTGGAATCCTATCAATTATGTTAATGTTTTGTCCACACAAGCATGTAAACTTAAGCAAATAGCTGAACATTGGGCTTGTTCCAACATGGTTCTGACATCTCAAAATAAGATAATAACTTCTAAGTGAAGTGTAGTAAAATGTTGTGATAATGGGTTCCTTTTTAACAATTCAAACATTTGTATATACTGTAACATGTTATTCTGCGAGATGTGTACTTTATATTAGCTGAGAATGCTGTGTGATAGAGAAGCAAAATATCCAAGATCCCAAAGTACAGATTCAGAATTTGATTAGATTAGTCTACTCTGGATTCAGTGAACACTTAACTAAGTTGCTGTGTGCCAGATACCCTGTTGGGCACTTTGTTTTGGTCTCCTTATTTCCATCCCTGTGCTCTTTACTTAAAAAAATCATCTCAAGAAAACTTCCATCACCAAAAGAACTATTTTTGTTTTATGCTAAATAATGTGAAATAATGCTCACACTTTATATTCATAAGTATACTCCTATTATTTTCACTATAAGTGATTTCAACTTAAATTTGCAAATACCTTCACAGGAGGAGTTAAAACTACTTGCAGGATTCTAATGCCTACATTTCAGCCTTTTTGTTTAAAATATCATCTCCTTAAAGAGTCTTTTATAAAATAAGGAGTATTTCTATATTTATTTGTCAATTTAAAAAAAGTTTGTGTTTTTGATAGTAAGGCAGTTGCTACCAGTGAGTTCAGGCCCTGCCATTCTCCAGTGAAGACTGCTTTTTGACTTCAAGCTAGTGTGCATTGCAGAAGAATAAGAGGCAGTAAGTAAGCTGTGCAATTTTTGTGCCTGCATTAATCTTGTAGACAGGTGTTTATAGCGACTTTAAATGAGTGTTTGGATAATGTGATGCATTTTGTCATCACTATGTCAGAGCAAGTAATCGGAAGCAAGAAAGAGATCTGTGCTTAAAGAACTCTGTCAATACGTTGACAAAATTGATCTCTATAAAGAGCTAATGGGTTTGACCATTTTAAGTGCTTGCATGGGAAAGCATTATGAAGACAAAACATCTAACAATGCCAGGGGCAGTGCAGGCTAAAGTTCCAGTTATTTACTGTACTACTATTTTAAGATCAATATGCCTTTAATTTATACAGTTTGGAACCAAGATAGGACTTTATGTCTCAGTATTTCACTCTGCCATCTGGGTAAGGCTTGTTTTTCAAGAATGTGTATGACTATTTGAAAATTCCATCATGATATGTGAAAATTGACATGGGTAATAATAAAATACATACTTTAAAGATCTTTCTTTAGGAAACATGGGTCCAGAAATTGGTACACTTGTTATGTTCTGAGTGTATTGATCACATTCTCTGAATTTCCTTTGACTAACCTTGTTGCTTTTATGAAACCTGAATGGTTTCTCAATAGAGCAGTGCAAATACCAATGAGCATAGTTACTTTAATAATGAGTCGACACATTAGAGAAAATCCCAAAGGAATTTTCAGAAACCTGTATTTAAAAGCAGATTTTCAGTTCAAAAATCTAAAACCAGAATTGAGTTACCACTCAGTTCATTGCTTGTTTCAAGAAAAATAAAATACTTTTTCTGGAGCTGCTCCTCTTCATTCTCTTTGTTTTTAATGAATAATACTTCTATATGTTTCAGAAATCAAAATAATATAAAAAGGTGTACATTGAGAAGTTTTGCTCCTACTTCTGTTTCCTTCCATTCCCAACAAAGGACTAGTTGTGAAGAAAATATTTGTCTTATTGATATTTGTTGAGCATCTCTAAGCTCTCTGGGGTGTAGCCTTCCTTCTCAAAGGAGGATCCATTCCAAGTGAAGGTGAGCTGTTTCACTGAATAATTGCTGTACATACTATGCAGGCAAAAACTATAGAATATATCAATGTTTCTCTTTCACACTTTTGTCTATATAAACACATGGGCATATCATTTCCAACAATGGAGCAGTTCACCTCTCTATGAATTTGTAAATGCAACAAAATTGTCTTATATATGAAGTGATTCAATAGTTCAAAGAAAAAAGACAAGTCAGACAAAATGGACCCTGTTGAGCTGACTTCAAGTAAAATGACAAAGTTTAAAATATTATAATTAATGTGTTTCCTTAACAAGATCCAAGGTAATATTGCATTTATAAAAGCAGAAGAATTATAAACCAGAAATGCTTTATTTCAGGTAACTCAGGATGATTGAAATTGAAAAATCAATCCAATCATTAAACAGTAAATCAACAGAAAACTGAATCAGTGAATTAGAAGAACAACTCAAGAAACTATCAGAAAACAGAGGGGGAAAAATATAATAAGGGTATAAATGACATGGGGGATAGATCTAGAAAACCAAATATAGATATAATAGAAAAACATTAAAATGCTTCCCAAATGTTCATGAATATAATAGCCACATGAACACATTTAAAATGGTGTTTGGTGCACCCTCCCCAGGGATGCTAGTTCCATATGCTGGGGATTAGGCTTAGGTTTATCTATGTTTAAAAATTAAGAACATGAAGTAATTATAATGATATGTAAATTCAGGGAAACACTACTGCAAATGAAAGGGGAAATTCCAAACAAACCATTAAGCCAAAAATAAAAATAAATATTATATATATATATATATATGATTTAAAAAATTCATTCTTCATAATAAAGAGTTTATAACACATCAAACAAAATAAATGGAAAGGGCCATATTCTAGTAAATTGACTATCAAAATTAAAGGGAGAAGTCCTTCAAGTATCCAGTCAGAAAAACTTACAGACTTAAAAAAAATCAGTTGACATACTATAAAACTAAATGCTAGAAGATGAGGAAGAAACGTCAACAGAGTTATGGCAGAAAAACCTATTTCCTAAAAAGCCATTGTTCATTGCAAGAACAAGAAAGACATTTGCAGATAAGCAACAGCTTAAAAAGTGTTTTATCTGCCTACATCTCCTGAAATGATTACACAAAAATGAACGTTAATTAAAATTAGAAGAGGGGAAAATATAGCCTAATATTGTTAATATAATATATATTTCAAAAGTATAACTTACCGCATTAGAAGATAGATAGTATTCAAAAAGAAATAATAATGGTTATCTCAATTTTTAAAAGATATTATTTCAACAAAAACTTGGAGATGGAAAGAAGTAAAAGTATACTAATTTTTCACTTTAAGTGTGGATATCAATAAACATAGTCTATTTTTTTCCCTTGATAGAGAAATACATGATAAAATATGATTAAAATAGAAGGTGACACTTCGGCCAAGATGGAGGCATTGACAAGACATGCTGCGTCCCCCTCCACAACTAAGAAGGAATACAACTACCTCAAAACTAGAAACAACCAGAAGTTCCAGAAAATTAAACTGCATGGAAGTCCAGCAAACAAAGATATAAAGAAGAAATACTCATCCAGACAGGTAGGAGGGGCGGAGCCCAGGAGGAGAGGACACAGTGTGGTGGCACCAGCAGCAGTGGCAGCAGCAGGCTAGTGGAAAGTGCAGTCACACATTTTGAAAAGCCAGGAGGGACACCTGGGGAGGTTCCCAGCTCCTCACCAGACTGCACAGCTCACGGTCCCAGCATCAGGGAAAATCAAGCCTCATTGCCTCTGTGCAGACCAGTGGGGGTTGGGACAGAGGCAGAAACTGCCAGTCTCTCAGCAGAGTCCAGTTGTTTAAAGGGCCTCCATGGACCTAGAACATCCACAGACCCACCCACTCTGGGAATGACAGCCAGGGCAGCAGCTGGAGGGGCACCAGTCCGGTGTGGAGTCAGAGAAGTGCCTGGAAAAGGGGCGAGTGCTGGGCAGGAGGCATTGTTCCTTCTCAGACCCCTCCCCTGCATACAGTGCCACAACGTGGTGAAACAGGTCACCCCTTACTGATGAATACCTAAGGATCCACCCCTTACAACATAACAGGAGTGACAGCTCTGTCTGGGACATGGAAGCAAACAAACAAAGGAGACTTCCAGCCAAGTTGGAGGCCTAGACTGACACACTCCATCTCCCTCCACAACTAAGAAGGAATACAACTACCGCAAAACCAGCAATAACCAGAAGTTACAGAAAATAAATGGAAGTCCAAAGTATGAAGTTATAAAGAAGTGGTGCTCATCTGGACAGGTAGGAGGGGCGAAGCTGGGGAGGAGAGGTCAAGCTGTGCTATCCGCAGCAGCAGCAGCAATGGTGGCAGGACAGCAGTAAGCACAGACACCTGTATTTAACGGGAGGCAAGAAGTGCCTGGGGAGAACCCCCAGCTGCAGACCAGACCCGTCAGCTTGTGATTGCAAAGCTGGGGAAGGCAGACCCTCATTGACTTGGACTGTGAGGCCTGGTTGAGGTGGGGATGGAGGAGGAGGCTCCTGGTCTCTCAACAGAGAGTGAATGGCAGGAATCCATCTTGGACCCCCACCCCTGCAGAAAATGCCACATCGTGGTGAGACAGGACGCTGGGTTGTGATGAGTGCACAGGGCTCTGCCCTCTATAGTGTAGGAGGTGTGGCAGCCCTGTCCAGGAAGCAAAGGTAAACACAAAGTTGTTCAGGATGGCACAGATCATGATAGAGATCCCGGTGATGCAGCTGTCCAGACAGCAAATTTCTAGTCTAAAGAAACAGCAGATAGAAAATCTTTCTGAGGCACAGTTCAGAGCTTTGGTTATAAAGGTGCCTACAGACCTAACAGCAGATCTTGAACAAGACAGGGAAGGAATGAAGGCTAGTCCTGCTGATATGAACAAAAACACATATGAAGATAGTGGCGAGGGAAAGAAAACCAGGAATCAAATCAACAAATCAGAACATAGGGAAGGAACAAACAGTCAACGAGTACAGAAAGAAGAAAAAAAAAGTGAGGAAAATTAGGAGAGGCTCAGAAACTTATCGGACAGCTATAAGCGGGCCAACATCTGAATCACAGGGCTGCCAGAAGGTGAAGAAGAACTAGAAATGGAAAAATTATGTGGAAAAAATAATGAAGCAGAACTTCTCTAACTTGGGGAAGGAAATAGACTTACAGGTCCAGGAAGCACAGAGAGTTCCAGAACAACTGGACCCAGGGAGAACCACTCCAAGACACATTATAATCAAAATGTCAGAATTTAAGGATAAAGAGAGAATCTTAAAAGGAGCAAGAGAGAAGAAGAGAATTACATACCAAGGGGTTCCAATAAGACTGTCAGCTGATTTCTCAAAAGAAACTCTGCAGGCAAGAAGGGACTGGCAAGAAATATTCAAAGTAATGAAAAGCGAAAACCTGCAACCACGATTACTCTATCCAGCGAAGTTGTCATTCAGAATAGAAGAGCAGAGAAAGTGCTTTCAGGACAAAGTAAAACTGATGGAGTTTATCGGATCCAAACCACTATTATATGAAATGTTAAAGGGACTTGTTTAGGAGAAAGAGGATCAAAACTATGAACATTAAAATGAAAACTGTATCACAACAACCAACAACAGAAGTTAGGGAACAGAAACAAAGACAAACTAAGTAGGCAACAAGAGTGGAAAAAGAATTATAGGTATGGGGAACATTATGGGGAGAGGTCAGCAGGGAGGAGGAAGGGGAAAAAGGGAGGGAGATGGTACAGGAATGAAGAAGCATAGTAGGGGAACTTCCGGCCAAGATGGAGGCTTAGACGGACACGCTAAGTCTCCCTCTACAACTAGAGAGGAATACAACTACTTCAAAACAAAGGATAACTAGAAATTCCAGAAAACAAAACTACACGGAAGCCCAACATATGAAGGTAAGAGTTAAAGAGGGCAGCGCTGTTTGCGGTCAGCGGCGGGGCGGCGAAAAATCCCGGCGGCAGTCAAGCCCCTGGCAGTGCGAGACCCCAGCGCTGGGGAGAGTGGCCACCGCATCGCCTTGAACAGTGAGGCCCAGGGGGGCGGGAGGACGGCGGATCCCGGTCTCCTAGCTGAATAACTGTGTGAATCCATTTTGGACCCCCGCCCCCAAAGAAAGAAAGCACCACAGGGCTGCGAAATAGGTCGCAGACAGGCGCCGGTCGCTGACTTGTGACGCCAAACGGCGCCGGTCGCTGGGTCATTACGAGTACACAGGCACTGCCCCATACAGCCGGCCCAAGAAAACAAAACGCATCTGTCAAAATGAGGCAGACAACTATAGAAATCCCGGTAGCACAGCTCACCAGGCAGCAGATAGAGAACCTGACAGATGAACAGATAAGAAACCTGTCAGAGGCTCAGTTCTGGGCCATTGTTATCAGGTGGCTTACAGAATTCACAAAAGAGCAGGAAAAAGATAAGAAAGAAGCGAAAAACTTTCATAACGAAAGGAACAAAACCGCATACGAGACAGATGGTGAGGAAAAAAAATCCAGAGTTCATTTCAACAAACTGGAATATGGAGAAGGAACAAGCAGTCAACCAACGCAGCGAGAGGAAATGGGAAGCAACAATGAGAGGATCAGAAACCTCTGGGACAGCTATAAAAGGCCCAACATAAGAATCATTGGTTTGCCAGAGAATGAGGAAGATGAACTAGAACTTGAAAAATTGAGTGAAAATATAATAAAGGAGAACTTCCCAGACTTGGGGAAGGGAATAGACTTGCAGGTCCAGGAAGCAAGGAGAGTTCCCAAGAGACTGGACCCAGGGAGAACCACTCCAAGACACATTATAATCAAAATGTCAAAAATTAAAGATAAAGAGAGAATCTTAAAAGCAGCAAGAGAGAAGAAAAGAATTATGTACAAAGGGGTCCCAATTAGACTATCAGCAGACTTCTCAAGGGAAACCCTACAGGCAAGAAGGGACTGGCAAGAAATATTCAAAGTAATGAAAATCCAAAACCTACAACCACGAATACTCTATCCAGCGAAATTGTCATTCAGAATAGAAGGACAGAGAAAGTGTTTCCAGGACAAAATAAAACTGAAAGAGTTCATTAGATCCAAACCACTGTTATATGAGATGTTAAAGGGACTGGTTTAAAAAACAGAAGCTAAGGAGATGAAACAAAGGCAAACTAAACAGGCAACGAGAGTGGAAAAGGAACTGTGGGTATGGGAAGCATATTGGGGGGAGGTCAACAGGGAGGGGGAATGGGGAAAGGGAGGGAGATGATATAGGAATTGGGGATCAAGGTAGGAGGGAATGGAATAGACGGAGAGAGGTTGGGAGGAACTGTATGCACAACTAATGGACATAATCTAAAAGGGGGGGACAACTGGAGGGAGGGGGGCCACCGGGTGGAGGGGAGCAGAGGGAAGGGAAATTGGCACAAATGTAATATTTTAATCAATAAAACACATTAGATCTGAAAAAAAAAAAAAGAAGCATAGTAGGAGGGAGTGGAGTAGACAGGAAGATGTTGAGAAGAAATATATGCACAACCAATGGGCATGGACTAAGGGGGGGGACAACAGGAGTGAGGGGGATCACTGGGTGGAGAGGAACAAAGGAAAAAGAAATTGGGACAACTGTAATAGCATGATCAATAAAGCATATTAAAAAAAAAAATAGGTTACCACCAGTTAGCTGAGTACATGGCACCCAGAATAAAGATTATATCTTCCATGCTTCCTTGCAGGTAGGTGTGGCCATGTTGTTAGATACTGAAGGAAAGATATTCCAGCAAGGAGAAGCACTAGGAGAGCCCCCAAATCTGTGTACACACTTCTCAAATTCTTGGCAGACTCCAGAACTGCGCAAGTTACCCCCAGGAAAAAAAACAGCAGCTAGAACACTTAAAAAAAAAAAAAAGACTGCATAGATATTTCAGCAGGTACCTGGATACTAGGGATATAGAGCTGGGAATTTAATTCCCACCAATTTAATGGTATTTAGGAAACATCTCCAACTTTCCACTGGAAATCTCAAGCTTGCCATGGAACTCAGAGGGCCATAGCTTAGTAAGAACTGTGTCTCGTGAGTAAGGGCAAAACTGAAATGAATCTGCTTGAACAAAGCCTGAAATCACTCCTCCACTGTTGAGACCATCCTCTACTAATTTAACTGTTTGCTAGAATAAAACACAATATTCTTCAGAGGGAGAAACAGAGTTTTGTTTCAAGGGCAAATAGATGAATAGGATGGAACAGCTCAGATACAAACCCAGATAAACATATTTTATTAGGTAATAGAGCGTGTCCTAGATAACATTATTTCATTCAATGCTATTTCATTATAACATTGATGAGAAAAAAAAAACTGATTCCTGCTAGACCACAGATTACATGGAGTTTACATGTTCTCCTCGTGTCTGCATGGGTTTCTTCCAGGACTTTGATTTTCTTGCACATCCCAAAGATATGCATTGGGGTGTCTATCTAGATTGTCCAGTCTGCATGAGTGTGGGTGTGGGTGTGAGTTTGCCCTTCCATATAAAAGCCTTCTTTCCAGGGTTGGGTTTGGCCTAGTGCCCTGAGCTGCTAGGGTGGGGTCTGGTCACACGTGACCTTGAACTTGAATAAGTGGGTTGCAAAATAATGTTACTTGTGTTTATTAATCTTTTTCAAATGTATATATAGCTCACATTTATTTAAATGTTTACTATTACAAGTGTTTTGAGTCTTTACATAGAAATTTGATGATTTTGTGACCAGAAATATGCCATAAGAACTTAGCTCTTGTTTATATCAATTAGCCTATGGTAAAACTGGTTTTTGTTTAAAGTCACTGGTTTCGTTTAAAGTCAGAGTTTCCAAGAACCTGTCTATGATGTTGAGGACTTGCTGTACTAGTTCAGTTACATTTATAGGAAATTTAAAGAAAAGACCTTAAAGAGAACAGAGGCTTAAAAACTGTACCATATATTATCTACAATGTTCCATATACAATAAAATAATTCTAGACATAAGGAGAAACAAAAAAAACATAATTCATATTAAAGAGGAAAATATGGTTAATAAAAACAGAACAATAGATCACCCAGGCAAAATTAGACAAGGACATTAAAATAGCTATGATTAATATGCTAATGAAGCTACAGAAAAATGATGGAAGTAATGGGAAGAAATTAGAAAACTTCAGGAGAGATATAGAAAGTCTAAAAGGAACAAAATGTAAATCCTAGAACTAAAAAATTATAATATCTAAAATAAAAGTTAATTGCATGGTATTAATAAGTAGTAATATTTAAATAAAAATATGTAATTCTATGTAAAAACAGTTATAAAATGTAATTTTACATAAATATGTAGGTAATATTTTTATTACCTTGAGGTAGAGAAGGCTATCCTCAACATGGCACCAAATGTGCAAACTATCTTTTTAAGAATAAAAGATTTTGTGAAATAAAAAATAATTTTATTTTAAAATTATTAACGCCCTCAGAATTAAAATACAAACAGGAAAGAAGAGCTGTAAATAAAGGTAACAGGAGGCCAGGAAACATGGAAAATGCTCAGTTTCAGCAGCAGTGAGAGAAACAATGGAAAACAAACGAGCTGTCATTATTTCCTGTCAGATTACAAAGTTTATAAAATAGGTTCACAAGAATGTCAGGGACTGGATATCCTGTGCAGTTGGAATGCAAGATAATTCAGCTTTTCTAGGAGGCATTTTGTGGGTCTGTATATGAAGACCATTAAATTGGCATTCTCTTTGACTTAACATTTTAATTCTAGAACTTTATCCACAGGAAACAATATGTGAAGATAGATATCTAGTGATAGACATATATGTGTATTTATAATACAAAAAGAAGGAAATAATTTAAACACCTAAAACAAAGTTTTGTTGCCAAGCTGTTCTTCACTTATATTTGTAAACCTATTAACAATTATACTGTAAATATATATTTCTTGCTATAATATCTGTAATATGTGGTGAAAAAAGCAGGTTTCAAAACAAAATGCATAATATAATCACACTTCTGTTAAAAATTAACTTTATATACATCCACATCCACATATGTGTCTTTGTATAGAAATAAATCTTACAGAATATACATAAGAATAATATATATAGTTATCCCCAGGCAGTAGAATTACAAGTGAATTACAAGACTTACAAGTGATATTTTTTCTTGTGTATCTGGGTTTCCTAATTAAAATAATACAAGTTTAAGACACTGGATTTTTTATTCCCTTCCTGTGTTCTGTCTCTATTTCCTGTAGTGAGCTTATTAACTAAATCATTTTTAGAAAAATAAAGGGTTACTTCTATGAAATAATTAGCACTGGGTTGTGTAAGCTAAACTTTGGGTTAAATAGGTTCTGTGGACTGGCACATCCACCACATAGAAAGCTGACAACAGGAGAAAAAGTATTTGGGGTTCCAAATAACATTCTTTGGAATAAAAGATATTGTAGGATAGAAACTTTTTGTTCTAGTCACTCTCTCCCTTTATCAATCAGTTGCTCTTTGGGGCCATCATGAGTCTCTGAATAAACAAGAGACAATCTGTGTTCATATTTTGAGTGGCAAGTTTAATTTAGATAGTCTGCAAATTTGAGAAAAAGATTCCATCAACTCCCACTGAGCTCTTTTTCCCCTCAAGTCAGCTCAAGTTCTTCCTGTCTTTCCACAGCCATGGTTAGGTTCAAACAGTGAACACAGAGCTTTCTTGGCACAATTCTGCACCAGCATCCAATGCAACTCAGTCAATTGGAAGCCCTCGAGAGCTCCTTTTAGAATCGCAGCTTTGGTTTCCTGGGTGATGTAGACATCTGCACTCATGTGAGAACAATATACAACTTAGTTTATCAGAAGTGTAAGCTACTTGAGTTCCGTACAGGAAGGAAGACGATCAGAACCTGCACAGCATTTAGATTAAACTTTTTTTTGGGGGGGGGGTGTAATTAAACTGGGAATATATTACACTGAAATATTAAAATCGAATGTCCACAGGGACAGCATAATTAAAGCTGAATGAATGAGTAAACCTTTTCCTTCACTCCCCACTTTGGAAATAAACCTCTAGTGGGAAACCACAGGTTCCTTTTAGTTATTAGGTTAAAATAAAATTTTAAAACTGTTATTGCAGGTAGTCCTTGCTTTGCACAGTAGATGGCTGTGCAAGCTGAGGCGATGCACAGTGATCTTAATAATAATGGGAAATGTGTGATTGTTTTGTGACCATTAGAAATTATTGTCAAACACTGAAAACTCTCACTTTTGGTTTTAAGTATATAGGGAAATGTTTTTAAATACTAAGCTATTATTTATTTTATACACTGATATTTAAAATATTAGAAACAATAATTGAATAAGTGTTTCATCTATTTCTAAAAAAACATTCAAGGGTAGTTTGAGCCGAGATTGCCTTGGTGTGGTTATATAATTTATGATAAGAAGTGAGCATCCTTCCATGCCTTGGCCAATTGTTAATCCTGCATTGTATCTGTGCCCCTTCCAATGTTGTGAAATATCTCCAAGAATTTCCTTAGAAGAAGTGTTTGGGACATCATCGTCCATTTCCTTACCACTGCTTTCTTCAGATGCCCCCATAGCTTCATCTTCGTAATGTCTTCTGGCTGTATATCTAGAGTGTCCCCAATGGTGGCAGTGACAACATTCCCACAATCAGCTCTAATTCCACTTGAATTCATTTCCCATCTCTCCCGGTGTTATCACTTTGGCCTTTTCTTTTGGTTTCTTTACTTTCATCTCTGTTAGCCAATTCTCTCTTCAACTATCTATTTTTTCTAATAAGCCACGTGGATTTAATACTGGGTGACAAGTTTTCAGCAAAAGTGCATGCTTTCCTCCGTGTGAACTGAATGGAGACACACAGTGGCCAATCACTGACAGACTTTGAAAGAAGTGATATGATTGGTTACTGATCACGAAGCAAATTTACTTGGTGATATGTGGACCTAATTGCTCAGCAAGTTTGTACTTTATGCAATTATTCACAGGGATTGTAACATGGTAACTAAAATTTGAACTGCATTGTTGGGGGACTGCTCTTATTTAACCAAACGGTGGTAACAAGAATTCTTGCAAATTGAAAATGGTTGGTACTGGATCAGAATTAGTTCCTCAACACTTAAGTGAAGGGAGACAGAGTTCTGTGGGGAAAGCAGAACCGCTTCTAAACTTCTGGTTGTATCACTCTTCTGAACTATTTCATTTATTGCTGTGGGTTGAACAAATCATTTTGATGGCAGCCCAGTCTAATAGTCAGTTGTACTAACAGAGCTAATGTGATCCAAACTGGCACTCAGAGGGAACAAACCTATTGGCAGATTTGTAGGGATAGAAAAGGGTTCTTTTTCTCTGGGTAATGGGGGGAAATGAAAGTTAGAAAAAATGGTGGAGCATTTCTAGATATTATAAGAAAAGTAGAGAAACTCTGATTTCAACAAGGAAGGAGTTTTCCACAGAGACTTCTCATTATTTAAGTAAGCTAATTACATTAAAATTTTCTTCCATAACTTATCATTCCTTTGTGGCAAAGTGAATTCTTTTATCAGGATTGTGTACACACACACAAATAGAACATATATATATTTTTAAATTAAATGGGTAACATAATATTTGAATGACCAAAGTAAAATTTGAAAGAAAAAGTTTCTAATAAATAAGGCTGATTGTGTAGTGACTTTGTAAAAGTATGTGGGCTGCGTTCATTAAACCAATTAGCAAAAACATTTAAAAAATTATTTTAGAGTATGAAAGAATTTGTCAAAATAGGTTTTAGGTAAATAACAAGAAAGCTCAAGAATATTAAAAGAGTCAAAAGAGCTGATCCATGTTTTAACACATTGTACCAATCAATTTTGAGAGTTAAAAAAGGCAAGAATTCCCTGTAGCACAAAATTGTTATTTGCAGCTTAATAAAGGATAGGTAAACATATGAACTTCATATTAGGAGAAATTACAATAGGAAAATCAGTATGTATAGAAGCAACAAGTAAAGTGATTAAAAGAATAGGTAAGGATAAATTTGATTTCATTTTCAGGTTTTATTATTTTCCAATGATGTTACATTAGAAAATAAACAGAATGTGGCTCTGCATCTGAGGTTTGCTAGAATAATTGATAGAGTATCTTGTGAATTGGATTTATTTCCCACACTGGGGTTAGCAGGCTTGAAGAAGAGAATATTGCAATCTGTCTGGCAAAGTAAACCCTGATGATAAATGTGCGTAGGTCCAGTCGGAGGTAGGCAGGAGCAGGTGGGGTGCCTCAGCAATCACTATTAGATAGGATCATAATTAGCATTTTTATTAGGGAATCTGAATGAGGAGTAAACATCAAATTAATGGAACTGCTGAAAGATGAAGTAGGAGCCTTAGTTTATAGCAGTGGGGAAGGTAATAAAATATAGGTATGTAGAAACTGAAGAACTGGAGTGAGGAAAAGCAAAGCAAAGCAAAACAAAATAGAAATCTGGTTCAGTAAAATGATGACTCATTTCCACAGGGTTTTAATCCGAAACTCTATAATTATAAAGTGCTCTGAAATTTTATAATGACTGAAGGTGCCTGCACAGACAATAAACTTGGGCATTACAAGTTGTGTCAGGGTTTTGTCACCCTCAATAAATTTTCCTGCCTATAGCCATAGCTCATCTGAAGCAAGAAAACACTGAAATGGAATGCCTGGTTTGGAGCCTCTGTGGCCAGAATATCTTACGTAATGTCACACACATACAAATGGGCCTTGACAAGAAAGCCCATAAATATTGCCACCAGTTGTGAAGTAATGTTGGACTCCCTTTTTCTAATCACAGCTGTAGTACCTAATTGTAGATTCATCCGGAGTGCAAATGGGGGGTATGAAGTCACGGGGGCTTGGAGGAGCAAGGGTGCTGCATATCTAAAACAGAAAAAGTCCCAAGGAACGGTTCCTTCTTTCCGTCCTCATTTTTTGTCTTTCTAGTTTGTTTTTCCTCATACACTTGGGGATCCAAAGAACATATAGGGCACTGGCCATTTTTAATCTCCAAACGCCCTTTTGCATTAAATGGCTTGATTTTTAAAAATTATTACTATTATTTAATTTTTGATTTATTTGTTTTTCTATTATAGTTGTCCCACTTTTCCCCCCATTTCTCCACCCACCGACCCAGCCGACCCTTCTCCCACAGTCAATCCCCACCTCGTTGTACAAATGGTTTGATTTTTTGACTAAGGGAGAACCCTACAGTGAAAAATGAATTTCAGTGCCTATTTTAAGACCATATACATCTATCTTTCAATGTAAGAGGGGTTTCCTGGGTTTTTGGTGGCCAAGAAAGAACTGAACCAGCTAGTTATTTAGTGCCAAATAAAAAAATCCCCTAGAATTTAATATTTATGCAATTTCTCCCATTTTCATTTGGAAAATTGAGTAGACAGAGAACTTTTTGAATTGAGCAGCAAAGCTACTGTGGCCAATGAAAACCAAATTGGAACCAGCAAACTCACTTGGGAAGGCTTCCCTAGGTTACCGCCCCCTCAGGAAAAAAGAGCAGCGTTATTAGCAAACTGAATAGAAATTAGAAGTGTGTATTTTTTCCAGTCTTTATGGGAGAAATAATGAAATTTTCTTTTTTTCTTACCTTTTTATTCTGAAGTCAGTCAAAAGTGGAGCTTTAAGAGCAATTATGTCTACTTTGCCCGAACAAACAGGCATTCAAATCCACTCAAATCTATTCTGCTCTAATATGACTTGTTCTATTTTTTACCTCAGAATATAAGTCCCCTCAGCAACCTGACAAATTATTTTGTTGTCTCATTATTGCCTCTCAACAAAGGGTGCCCTCTTTTTATCTTGAATAAAACAGCATTTTGAGTGAAAGGGTTTGAAAAATAAACTTCTAAATCTCTTTCTTCATACCTCTCCTGGAATTAAAAAAAAAAAAAAAAATGATAGCAAACAAGTAAATCCAAGCAAAATCCAAAAGTAGCCAAGCAAAACAGCTAATACCACCACCAGCAAAAACAATAACGAAGCATTAAAATTTTTAAATTAAAGGGATATTCAAATGAAGAAAAAAATTTAATGCAAACCACAAAAACAAAACTAAAATCCTTTATCACATCTTTATAGTGCTAGTTAAGCAATATAGATATTATATGTGGAAACAGAATATCTCATTTATTTTGTATAACATCATAAGGGGATAGTATTGTTGTTCCTACTTTGCCAATAAGGAAAGGGAGGGATAGAGAAGTTCAGAACTTACCTAGAGACACTCATTCAGCAGCACCCAACTCAGCAGGCTCCTTCCCCCCCCCCCCCCCTTTTATTTTGGTTATGCTGTACTCAACAATTTAACATATCTCATTTTTAAAAATGAATTTTAGTAATACAAGAGGCCTAGTAGTGAGTCACAGTAGGACTCTTCACTGCTGAGTGAAGGTAAAGAAATCATTGTGTTTTCAACTTTCCAGTTGCAATTTAATCTCCTGTAGCACTAGGCGAGTATTTGTATTGTGTTGTCTGGGCTCCGCAGAGTAGGCAAATGTATAGGGATGTACTTTGGGGCAGGTTTATGTTAAATTATAATGGATGGAAAGGTTTCATGCATTCTTTGTACTGGAGGAAAGAGGCTGATTATGGAGCTTATCTACATCTGCAAAATCTCTTTTGTAAAGTAACAGAATCGTGGTTATGATATCCCATCATATTAACAGTCCTACCCATTCTCAAAGGGAGTGATTTATACAGAATGTGTACACTAACAAGCAGAAATCTTGAGGGCCAGCTTAGCATTCTGTGAAATTTTTGTTGCTTCACATATAATAGAGGAAAAACAAAATTTGTGATTGTTGAACTTCACCGAAACCCTGGGATCCTGAAAAAGAGCTATGGCTAATAAGAAATCCTCTCACTCTTTTATACTCTACAGAACAGCTTATTGCAAAGAACTACCCTTTCCTATATGGCTTAGATAAGACTCAAGGATGCCTCCCTAGTTTACTCCAAATTCCCACTGCTTTGTCATAAATGATTAGCTAAACTGGTTTGTCCCCATTAATCAATTGGAGCAGAATATTCATTAATCTGACTTGATCAAACTTTAGTTGAGCTTCTCTGCTTCCCCAAGACCCCTGAACTTTTCCAGCCACAGTTGAGTAAGCAGACACCCCCTCCTTAACAGGCCCTCCTGAGAATAGGCTGATTGTAGAGTGAAATGTTCTCTGATCTACTGTCCTATCCCTGTCACTTCCACCTGTTCCTCACCTGGGTCCTACTTCCCTCTGTCAGGCTCTCTCTAGCCTTGTTTACTTGTCCTTTAAAAGAAAACCCCTTTCTGCCAACTTACACTGAGAACCTTGCAGATCTTATAGTTAGAGCATCCTCCTGACTGCAATAATACTTTCAAAATCTCTCCTTTCCTAAGTCATATATTTTTTAATATATCTGTGTCCTTCAAGGCAATATTCTATTCAACTAATGTAAGTAATTTTTTAAACCATTGCTCCGAAAGCAGGACAGTTATTTCTACATCTTGGGCCGCTGTGCACTGAGACAATGACCCAAGTGAGTCATGCAGAAATCTCCATATAGCCATAGTTCCTTTCCTTGGAACAGTTAATTAAAATTACCTCTCTCAGACCCCATGAATTTAATCTGGTTAGCTTAAATTAACACTGAACTAAAATTAAACTGAAAAAAAATTTAAGAAAGAATAATGCAAGGAAATGTCACAATAGTCTTAAATTTACAAGATTGGCATATATGTTGACAGTGTGGCAAACTTTTTTATTTAGAAGATAAGTGATAATTCTAATCCTTTGATTTGGTTGTGCCCTGGGATCCATATGAAATAAAGCAAAACTCACCAAACCTGTGATCTTCAGATGAGGTCTTATAGCCTTCTTTAGGAAATATCAGTCATACTACATTTCCATTTGAGACTTCATAGCTTTCTGATGAAAACATTTTGAAATTATAACTGATTTTTTATACTTTCTCTTCGAAAATCAAAATATTTTTTCTTTCCCCCATAGTAATTGGTCATTATTGCTTGATTTAATGATCAACTCTACCATAAGACACAAATAGAAAACACTGCACTAAAATTATAAGAGGACTTACTTATTCTTTGACATTAAGTAGGTTCAGCTTTTTTAAGTTTATTTTATTGATTATGTTGTTAAAATAGTTCCATTTTTTTTCCCCCTTGCTCCCCTCTGACCAGTACCACCCTTCCCTCCAGCAATCTCAACCCCCTTAGTTCATGTCCATGGGTCATGCATATAAGTTATTTGGCTTCACTGTTTCCTATATTATTCTTAACTTCCCCCTGTCTATTTTGTACCAAGCAACTATCCTTCTTAATCCCTGCACCATTTCCCCATTTCTCCCCTTTCCCCCTCCCAGCTGATAACCCTCCAAATGATCTCTATACCTATAATTCTGTTCCTATTCTGGTTTGCTTAGTTGGATTTTGTTTTTCTTTTTTAGATTCAGTTGTTGATAGTTGTGAGTTTATTGTCATTTTAGTGTTCATAGTTTTGATCTTCTTTTTCTTAAGTAAGTCCCTTTGACATTTCATATAATAATGGCTTGGTGATGATGAACTCTTTTAGCTTTACCTTGTCTGGGAAGCACTTTATCTGCCCTTCTATTCTAAGTCATAGCTTTCACACTCTGGTTTCTCTTCAGATCATATAAATCTTTCACCTTTTACTAAATCATAGCTTTGTTGGATAGAGTAATCTTTGCTGTAGGTCCTTGCTTTTCATCACATCGAATACTGCTTGTCAGTCCCTTCTTGCCTGCAAAGTGTCTTTTGAGAAATCAGCTGATAGTCTTATAGGCACCCCTTTGTAGGCAACACTCTGCTTCTCTCTTGCTGCTTTTAGGATTCTCTCTTTATCTTTCACCTTTTGTATTTTAATCATAATGTGTCTTGGTGTGGTCCCCTCTGGGTCCAGCTCATCCAGGACTCTCTGTGCTTCCTGGACTTGTATGTCTATTTCCTTCACAAAATTTGGGAAGTTTTCCTCCATTATTTTTTCACATAAGTTTTCAATTTCTTGCGCTTCCTCTTCTCCTTCTGGCACCCCTATGATTTGGATGTTGGCATGTTTAAATTTATTCCAGAGGTTCTCAAGCCTCTCCTCATTTTTTTTTTCAATTCTTGTTTCCTCATTCTGTACTGGTTGACTTTTTTCTTCCTCATGTACCAAATCATCTATTTGAACCCCAGTTTTCTTTCCTTCACCATTGGTTTGTGTGGATTTTCCTTCATTTCACCTAGCATAGCCTTCACTCGTTCCCTTATGCATTTGCTGTACTTAAGCATATCTGTCAAGCCTGTGGGCATTTTTATCACCAGTGTTTTGAACTCTACATATGTTAGGTTGGCTGTCTCCTCATCTGTTAGGTTGGCTATCTCCTCATCGCCTAGTTCTCCAACTGGAACCTTGATCTGTTCCCTCTTTGGGGCCATACTTCTCCATCTCCTCCTCTTGACAGGCTCCTGTGTTTGTTTGCCTCTATGTCTTAGATAGAGCTGTGGCACCTGTTACATTGTAAGGCATGAAGCCTTAGGGATTCATCAGTACAGAGCAACCTGTTTCACCATGTGTGGCACTGTATGTGGGGGAGGGGTCTGAGAGGGAACAATGTTGCTTGCCCAGCACTGACCCCTTCTCCAGGCACTTCTCCCACTTCCATGTGGGACTGGAGCCTTTCTAGCTGTTGCCCTGGCTGTTGTTCCCAAAGTGGATGGGTCTGCAGACTCTCTAGGACCATGGGGGCTCTTTAAACAAGTTGACTCTGCTGAGAGACTGGCAGTTTCTTCCTCCACCCCAACCCCAACTAGTTTGCACAGTCAGAAGCAATGAGGCTTGATTTTCCCTGGTGCTGGGACTGTGAGCTGCGAGGTCTGGTGAGGAGCTGGGAGTACTTCCCAGGTTTCCCTCCTGACTTTTTAAAATGTGTAACTGTGCTTTCTGCCAGCCTGCTGCTGTTGCTGCTGCTGCCACCACCACACCGTGTCCTTTTCAGCCTGGCTCTGCCTCTCCTACCTGTCTGGGTGAGTATTTCTTCTTTATATCTTTGTTTGTTGGACTTCCATGCAGTTTGGTTTTGTGGAACTCTGGTTGTCTCTAGTTTTGAGGTAGTTGTGTTCCTTCTTAGTTGTGGAGGGAGATGCAGCATGTCTGTTTATGCTTCCATCTTGGCCAGAAGTCCTCCCAGTTTTTTAAAAGAAAAATTAATAAAACTATTTAGGTTATTGAAAAAAAATTTGACCTTATTTACCTTACAAAGTCTAAATATTTTGTTCAAATTTTCAGAGCTCTATTTCTACCCAAGGAGAGTCTGATTGCCAGATTTTGATTTAAAAAGCAAAACAGGAATCAGAGCTTAGAATTTTTAGTCAAGCAAGTTTTGAAACCTCTATTGGGCTGAATTCTTATTAATAAACTAGGTTTTTATATTTGAATAATGTCAATTTCTATATAACATCTACATTCTGGTTTAGAGGTGGAAAAAGAAACAAATCAGCTTAATGTATGTGTGATTTAAGACCTGATATATTTCTCTGGCCACCAGCAAAGCAGAAAATTTGCTTGATTTAATGCCTCCAGTCACAGATTAGCATAAGCATAGTGGTAATTTAATAAAGGATGTAAGAAGTCTAACTTAATGTCAATTAAATGTATCCATGTCATGTTATTATAATCTTCATATAATTCTTCTTTCCCAGCTCAGAATTTATGTTTGAGGACACTGTACAACACTTAATCATATAAACTCATATAATAAATTAATATAAAATTATTTGGAGTTTCAGTACTTATATATTTGAACATTTCTGCAATTCTATGAATTTCATTCAATATGTAAAATCAGATTGTAATCTTATAGATCAAAACATGGAAATGGTAGATAGAATTTTTGGTACATTAGGGCAAAAAAGGAATAGTAGGTTTGTTCCTAAAATGTGATGCTTTGGGTACAGTTTCAGAAGGTACAGTAAAAGGAATCAACCTTGTCTAAATATTTAAAATACTAGAATGTCAACATTATCTTTTCATTTTAAACCTATGGCTAAATTACCATTATCCAGCATGGTGTCATGATAATGTCTACATCATCATTGCTTGGAGTCTACCACCAACTCATATGGCCTGATCTTACCTGGACCCACAATGCATTCAGTAACCACTTCTTTACGTCTGATCACTGGACACATTGCACATGGTATCGTGGTACTTTTATCTAAAAATGCTTACAGCTAAGCTTTGCTTATCACAAGCTGATCTATCACAACCAGGCCATATTGTTCTTTTGTTGCACATAAACCATCTCAGAGCATAACAACATCAGACAAAGTCACTCTAAAAACATGATAAGTGGTTTTAATGTGGGAACAAAAACAAGGTCTCTGTGCAACTCACAAAATACCAAACATTCTCCTGTATCAGCTAATGATTTCTTTACCAACTACACCTTTATTCTTGCTGTGGTCTGCTCTCCATGTAGGTAAGATTTACCAAGAGATGAAGTTATAGGGGTATGTATGTGAATGACTTGGATCTAGTCAGGGTAGCCCATTTCCCTGACAGTGACATCATGTTTCCCTTCCATGTAGAGATAACCTCTTGGTAGTGAGAAAGAAAATGAAGCCAGTAAGCAGAGAAGCAGGGTTAGAAATGGAGTCAGCATCCTGAGGTCCACTGGGATTCTGTGGTCTCAAGCGTTCCTGAGGCCTCATATATCTCTAATCTTGCCAGAGTTTGGCTGTTCAGCTGTTCCTTAGATTCTGAGAATTCAGTAGTTTTATCTTATTTTCTTTGCTCCAGCTAGGTTTCTGTTACATGGAAACTAAGTATTCCAAACTGAAATACTTATATTCTTCTGCTGGTCTCCATCCTAGTGTCTTGAGGCCAGACTCCTAAAAAGAAATAAATTATCTTTCTGGCTGGAGAACTGCAGAGGAGGGCTGCAATGAAAAGGCAGAGCCTGCTAACCTTGACCATGATCTGTAATTTTGGTTAATACTCATTAGTATGTGTATTTAAGACCTCTGCTAGATCTTTTTGTAATCCTCCAGATATATTATTTTTTAACTCGGGAAAGGTATGCTGAATGAAAAAAAATGCCTTTTGTTGAGAAGCACCACCCTTAGAGGAATTGCATGGGATGAACACAGTGAGAAAGTGAATGGCATATGAACTTTTAAAAAGGAAGAAGAGGCACCAACATCTAGCTAAATTGTGTTCCAATTTGAATTTCCTTTTTTTTTTTTAAAGAAACACATTTACATTTGGTATTTAAAGCTTTGCAATTTGAAGAGATGAAAAAAATAAAAAAAGCAACCTGAGTTTAGTAAATAAAAATAAATGAACATCATTAATATGTATATTTTATTTGGTTACCAGATTTCTCCCCCATCTAGAACAATATTCTTGGTGTTGGTTTTAGCAAGTGATTAAACATAGGGAGAAAGACAATGCATGGTCTTAGTATTTATAATAGTTCTAGGTAACTATCTGCAATGAAAAAAATGTTACTGTTGCAGTGAATTAACTGTTTGGAAATCTCATGGTTTCTATACAAAGGCCTACCAGAGAGCTAGGAAAAAAAGGATCAGAAGAAAGAATGCTTGATTTGTTTTTTAAGTTAAAATGGCAACATGGTCAACTGGTTGTTACAATGAAAGAGAACAATGTAAAAGAAACATAGTTTCCTTTGATGGTATATTTACATGTAACATTGTCTCCTGAAGAGTCACAAGGACAGTGTTGCCTTCTTGAATTCTTACTGAAGTATTTATTGAGCACCTTCCCTGGGCCATGGGCTATTCAAGGTAGTAGAGATACAGCAATAAACAAAACACAAAAAGTCCCTGCCCTCAAGAAGCCTGCATTCTCTGTAGACAATAATATATTGAAGATCCAATATATGGCTAGTCTTCATGCTTGCCCATGGTGATAATGAAAACGACCATCATTTCTGTATGTGCACAAGACAGTTGCATTGCCCACATGGAAATGCAAAATAAGGCTTTACTCTGCAAGTTTTACAGTGGAAGAAAGATCTTTTGGGTATGCTCTTGCACCTGAATACCTGTTTTGCAGGTATATTGAGGCCTACAGTCATATGGGATGAGGGCAATAGCATTCTTTTTTCTACTTACAAGGGAACTATATAAATTATGTTCCAAGCTAGGAAACTTTAAAAGGTAAAAGGAGGTACTAGTAATGATTATGCTAGGAAGGACAACAAGAATAAAATTAGCCCCTGTGCCTGACTACCACACCAGTCTTCTCCAGATCTCGTATCTCATTCAACTCAGTGCTGATCAGCAGCCATTCTGCTGGGATGGTCTAAGGCATTAAAGAGTCATCCTGTGCCAACTGGAAAGATCCTGAGCTTCAGAAAAAGTTGACTATGGAGATAGAAGGGAATCTCCAAATTTAACTTTCCCAGTTTGTAGAGCTAGACAAAACTGTCAGCAGGGAACCTTGATATTTTGACAGCTTTGTCCCCAGTTCCACAAGGAAGAAAATATTTTCCAAAAAAAAAAAAAAAAAAAATCTGTCATGCTGTACCAGCTCCAAAGAGGGCTAAAGGACTCATTTAAATTTTTGGTTCTTGGGACCTATAAATTAAGAGTGAATTGTGTGTGAGAGCTCCATACAGCACCTCTGCTGAGTAATTGAACACACCACAAAATTCACTAGGCTGCCACCCAAGAGTGAGTGGCACAATATAACAACTTACAAAGGTCTTTCAATTTATAATCTTTATGGTATAATATATAATGCTTCATAATAGTGATGCTTTTTATTAGCCCAGTAATAAAACATTTAAGTATTTTGCTTGATAATTGTTGGTGCAGTAGGTTAACAGATCTGGATGTATTATTATTATTATTATTATTATTATTATTATTATTATATAACTTTGATTTCACTTCAATAGTATTGCTACTAATAAGATACATTCTGTGTACTTTAAGAAACATCTGTTATATGACTTAAAACTCATAGTTACATATGTGAAAATTTGGAAGCCGGGACAGTGTGGGGAAGATTTGGAGAGAAGCTTCCTTATCTGGAGGTAATAACCATTCAGTAATTACCAACTTTATTTCATTTGATGAATTAATTTACATTTCCATTTGACCTCACTTGTTCAGGCATCTTTCTGACCACTTTCCCCCAGGAAACTGATGCTCCTTCCCTCGACCCTTTGGGCAATTCCTAAAATGGCCTCAAAAGCCATATCTGTCTTATTCTCTGTTGAAGTCTCAATACCTGCACTGCTCATGACACAGTCGTCATATGATGGATAAAGCAACAAAAGTTTTAGTAATTTGTGTGGGTTGATAATGTGCAGAATATAACAACACTGAAACACAGAAGTTGCCAAAGTATGATCTATACTCTTGGCAATCAGTTTACCACATTGTTTTCCTATGGGCATATATAATCTCCGTTAACATGTCCTTCTATACCTTAGAGATTAAGGAAGCATCTCTGTGATTTCACTGAGGTATAGCTAGCGAACATTTCTAAAACAGAAACCCAAATATATCATTTTAGCTGATGTCTTTTGAATTGAAGGGCTTTCTTAAAGTCCTCTATTAAAATGCAAATAAACCCTTGCCATTTACCAGTCCCCATGGCTGAGATTAGCTCCTAAAGGGACTTGGGATAGAGGTGTGAGGGCATCACCTGAACTGTCTGCCTCCAGGTTGCCCCCCAGTGCCCCCCAGTAATGCTTCACAGAGGTTCCAAAACACTTGAAAGCCTGCAGATTTGTAGAAAAAGACTCTACATTAATCAATATATAATATGATATATAGAATTTGAAAAATAGCAACCATAGGCATTATTTTTTCTTTTATGAATTCACAGCTGTTTTGAGGGATAATGACCATGGATCAAGGGAAGCAAAGGATTTAGCTCTTATTTCAGATTAAGATAATTGTCATCAGGATTTAGAGATATGGCAAGTAACAGTATCAGTGCTGCATTGATGTTGTGTATTATTAGCTTTTCTTGATATTTAAGTTCCTTGAAAACTTTATTTCAGTAGTTAAGATGAAGTTTTGATAGATGGGGTGAAGACTTGTTTCTGCCTTTGAAAAATGTGTTTTCTCCTTGGGCACTTAAATTTCTCATGGCAACATTGATAATTTGGAGAAAGTTATGAGCACTCAGTTATGTTTTCAATTACAGAGAGCAGAAGGTAGCACCTGTGAACATCAGAGTTTCTATCTACTTATGAAACAGTCAGTACTTTAATATATCATTGCCTTACTTAATCTGGAAAGTGCTGTTGGGGTATGAGACTCTTCTTCAGTCTAGGTGAATGCTCTGCAAAGCCAAACTGTTTTAAATATGTGCTGTTGATTCAGTGGAAGTATTAAGATGAAAACTTGAAGCTTTCCATACCTTTCTAACCTGTTGGTATGGAAAGCTTCAAGTAGATGGTCATTTATAAAGGGATTAGAAAAATTTTGATGACTTTGAAAATTTGGTAAAAAGGTACACAAAATCAAAATTATGAGTCACTTTTTCTACATAAAATAATTTAGACAATTAACATAAAATCTCGGGCTTATTATAGTTTGGATGATGTAAGACCATTTTCATCTATACTGTTGTCACCATTGCCATTTAGACATTCTTGTATTTCACTTGCTTCTACCACATTCCATAAGCCCACATGTTCATCTTTCTTCCAAGTGTAATGGATCCAAACTGCGTCACCAGTCTAATAAGCAAAGAATGTCAACTCTGAGCTCATCCCCTTCTGAGGACAAATTTCTTAGCTTCTCTGAAAGAAAAATAGGTTTATAATTGAAAAGTGTGGTGCCAGTATGGACAAGTCATCCAATATAATAATTCATATTTCAGATCAGTTTATTAATATAGATGAAATATAAAACAAAAGGGAAAACAATGTAAAATAAAATGCTTGTTATGAATCTTCCCTTAACATAAAATCTCACTATTCTCCTGGCTCTCTAATATAAAGAGTTTAGCTTTTATTTTATTCTACTTTTGAAATTTATGCATGCCTCACTACTCTTCAATCTGTCTTCTTTTATTTATGTTACCATAGCATGGAGAGAGAGAATGCCAAATATATGCAGAGGCCCAACCCACCCAATTTGATATTCTAAAATACAGATCTAAAAAAAAGTCCCAATAATGTATGGAAGAAAGGAATTCTGGTTCTAGGATAAACACAGAACAAAACAAGAACAACAACAACTTACTTCTTTTGTGCTTGCTTAAAATATATAGTAAATATATAGTTCTACTGTGGCATAGCAAAAACTCAGAAATAAATAGATAAACTGAATGGGAGAGATTTTATTTCTACCCCCCTTTTTTCACATTATGAGCTTTGTTAGAGTTGAATTTCTTTATTTATTTTTATCCCCAGCATTTAGCAAAGCATTTGACATGTAAAAGGTGCTTGAATGAATGAACATATGAAAAGATGAGGATTAGTAAGTGACCAAGAGTAGGAAAAGTGCAGATGACAGGCAAAGGAATCAGTGTGACTTTTTACTAACACCTTTTTCAATGTGAGTTGCCATAAACAAGAAGGTTTTGGTCTTCCTGCTAGTCCTCCTACTAACATCTCATAGAAAAATAAAGCACATTTGCTTCACTCTTGTTTTTGCCAATTGTGTGCTGCCTGGAGGTTATGACTGCTGTTCCAAAAGAAAGCATATTCTCCCATTTTTTGTTTTTCCCCGTGAGGACTGTTCTTCCTGTACATCATCACAATTACCTTGACCCTGATCTGAATCTGATAGGTTCTCATACTGATGACCCAGGAAAGATCATGAATATATATAATTACTGAACAAAATACAGTTTTGCTCAATTGCTCTCAATGATCCATTTCTAGCTAAAGTCCTCTTTCTGTTTTTTTTTTTCCATGTACTTTGTACCATTGTCTTAACAAAGGGTTGTATTTTTGGTTTTTCTTTTCTTGGACAACTTTATAGGTGAGAGCAGCATCTTGAACCCTCTTGACATCTATTTCTCTAATGATAACCATGACATTTATTTTAATGTCTTTTGGTTCACATTTCATGCTTTTTATTTTCCCCCAACAAGCTCATTGTGGGATAATTGGCATATAGTAAACTGCATATATTTAAAGTGTACAATTGGTTAAGTTTTGAAAAGTATTCACAGGTGAGACCATCACCATAATCAAGAGAATTAACATATCTGTCACCCCCAAATTGTTGTTGGATTTGCAGACCCATTGTCTTCAGGCCCCTAGACGATTTCTGAAAGAAGTGAGGTGGAGAAATGAACTCATTTTAAAAAGAATTTTAGTTATTCTCTTTGTCTCATTCCATTTATAACTTATAAAAATAATTTTATTTTTACAGTTTAATGTAATTTCATTACTTTTCTTTACACTGCTAAGGATTGCTTTTGTTTCTTCCTATGGTAGGAACAACTAGTTGTCCCCCAATATTCACATCTTCACTTTTCCTTGATAATAGCCACCCTGAGTTTTAGCTGGACAGACAAATATTCTCTCTATTAATACCCACATTTCCTAGTTTCCCTTGTAGTAGGTGTGACCAGGTTCTGTCCAATTCTGATATAAGCAGAAGTAACAAGTTCAACTTCCCTGTTGTTCTCTTGAAGGAACATAATGTATGCACACTTTCCTTTTAGCCTTCTGACTGGCTAGAATGCATCTTAGACTATGAGATAGAAAGTTAAAGGTGGCAATGTAAAACAAACACACAAACAAACAAAAAACAGACAGGACTGTATCAGTCCCAGACTTTTATACCAAACTGATATGTGGGAGAAAAATAACTTTCTATCTTTTTTGAGACACTGTTACTTGAGGTTTTGTGGCCGTTATATCCAAACCTGTATTCTAATTAGGACACTAATATTTCATAAATATGGAAACCTTGGACACAGTGGATAAATGAACAAAACTGAGCTTTTTTCCATCTTATTACAATAATTATTTCTTCTAAAAATGAACTCAAGGATAAAGAGCGGACTATTTAAAATAATTTTGAATAAATGTCACAGCTACTCAGACATTTGTTTAGGAAAATGTTTTAGCAAGATTGGAAACTTAAAATATTCACATAGCTACTGCTTTTCAAACTTGTGTAATTCCAGAAAAGTCAATTCTCAAGAATTGTCATCTGTACAAATACTTGGCTAGATATACTAGCCTTATTTATTTTATCCAGAACATTGATATTCTTGTTTTCCCAGGCCATTGCTGTTTTACCTTCATTATAGTAGAAATTAGAAACTTTTCTAGAATGAAAAGACTTGAATTGATATCATCAAGTAAATAGCCCTGGCATGATGCTCTGTCAGTGCTCTGCCAGGAAGGACTGAGTGTTAAATATGTCATTGTTTTATACTTATTTTATATGCAGAAAGTATAATTTGACATTCTCTCAGTGTTACCCAAACACCCCTCAACATTTGGAACTCCTTTATTATAATGGTAGATGTTATATAATGAAGGTAGTTATGAAAGGCCGTAACATAACAGACATTTACTGCTGCTGAATTGAAATATCAGGCTCAGCAGATGAACAGGTTGCCTAGCAACTGATACTGCAAGCTCCAGCGACTGCTTATGCCCACTGAGAGTGACAAGGGAGCCATCACAGGCTGCCTGTACCTTTCTATTTAGCAGTCTGCAAGTGAGACCAAAGCCTCTGGGGCAAGAGGGGGGTGGTGATTAAATGCTAACATTTGAAGACAGTGTCTATAAATACATTTATATACATAACCCTATATAGAATACAGTTTGAAACTTTTAGAGAAATTCCTACATTAATAGGGAGGAAGGGAGAGAGGGAGAAAGAAGGAAAGAGAGAGAAAGAATGTGGGTTCTTTGAGAATAGAGGAAATAGAAAAATAAGGATCTGAAAAACAAGAAAAAAATGGACCTGCTGCAGGGTTTGGCTTTCCATTTTATACTGGAGTACAGTTGAGTTTGGCTGAGAAGCATGACTAATACATGCATGACCTGGCATGTCCAAGAAAATTTATCTTAGATTATAACAACCATGAAATGACCTTTGAAGATCTAAGCAGGTGGAGCTCCACGTTTCTGTACACTGTTCTGTATGCAGGCATACTTAGCACATGTTATGCTCAAATTGTCAATCAGTGCCAGCTAGCAGTCCGGGTTAGCAGTGCCAGCTTTCACCCGCTGGGAATGAGATTTTATTCTTTGCTATGATCCAAATAACTCTTATGAAGTATTCCTTTTCTATACTGTTTAACAGACAGCAGTTTATTTTCTGGAGTTGGTTAAATATGTAAACATGAAGCACCATTCAAAATGTATCTCCTTAAAATAAGGCCAGGATCCCATTGTGCATGGCAGTACTTTTATAAATTGTTCAAGCAAGGGTTTGAAATTTCTTTTGTTTTAAGGGGAAAGAAAGGATCCATCTTAAGATCTCTTATATTTTGAAGGAAAATCACGAATTATAACCTCTGACCCATTTCAAATAAAAGTAAATTTATATTCTACTCTACATTTCATCTAGAAATTAATACTTTTATTTGAAATGGGTATAAAAAACACATGGCCCAGTTAGTACAAATAGATTAACCTCTGACCCAGCAATCCCACTAGTACAGTGGTTCTCAACCTTCCTAATACCGCGACCCTTTAATACAGTTCCTCATGTTGTGGTGACCCCCAATCATAACTAAAACATAGTGATTAATCACAAAAACAATATGTAATTATATATGTGTTTTCTAATGGTCTTAGGTGACCCCTGTGAAAGGGTCGTTCGACCCCCAAAGGGGTCATGACCCACAGGTTGAGAACTGCTGCACTAGTAGGAATTTCTCTTAGAATAGGCTCCTGATACATGGAAATATATAGATTCAAGGACTCTCAATACAATATTTATTATAAGGTGAAAATTCATAATTTAAATATCATTAATAGGGTACTAATGATGTAAATTGTCATATAGTCATAAAATGGAAGACTAGGGATCGTTATAAATAAGGATATAAATGTATTTTCTATTGCAGGAAAAACATTCAAGATATATTGCTAAGTAGACAAAATTTGAAGAAGATTAAATATAAAGAAAAATCCAGAATACATATTAACACATGGATACAAGCTTTTACAGCAGTTACTTTTAGAGAAAATGTTTAGGGTACACTGGGAAATAAGGTAGGGAGGGATATTTTGGTGTTCACCATAAACTCTTTTGCTTTAAAAAAATCATAAACATTATATTACTTTTATATAAAAAACTCTAAAGCACTAATTGCTAAGTACCACTACTATGAAATAAATTATTTCATGTCTACTTTGTGCAGACATACGCAAACTGAAAAAAAACTGTTTGTATCATTTTAGCTCAGCATCTTTAGAATCATCTCTTCAATAATCCTGTTAGGGGAAAGATTATAAATGGTGTCCCTAGGTCTTCCTTGGGTCTTAATGTGTGTTTCTAGGTCTTAAGTAAATTAACACATGAACTTTCTGAATTACAGGCAATTATCTTTTGAAAAGCATTTAGAAGAGTTAGGGGATTAAGAAGCAACTGTAATACTGATCTATTTCTTCAGAGCCTCAAAGCCAATAATATAATTATCTTCTTTTAAGTCTATTTCATTCTCCGGTAAAATAATGAATCAAATATTAATCAAGTGGAACTGTAGAACTTGTACTATTTCTTATGCAAAGAGTATTTATGCAAAATTTTGTAGAACAAATATTCTATTTGTGGGGAGATATGTGTCTGCCTTGGATAACGTCTTCCATCTGACCACGGCTCTGGAAACAGAGCTTACATGTTTATTAGAGGAAAGCGATGACTGATTTAGTTGCAGGAAAGCAGACAGTTTAAAAAAATAGAGCGACTTTATGATAGATATCTAACCCTGGTCTGAAACGAGACTGTTCAGATACAGTCAGTTTGGGTTTTTAATTACAGAAAGAGGGTCTGCCTTCTGGCTCACCACATTTTCTGAAAGGAAGGTTAAAATACAGAGGCCCCTAAAGTAAATACAGTAGACAATATGTGGAAGGGCTGAAGAAGAAACATGTGTTACTTAAGAACTTGCAGGTGAACAGTACTGGACAAGCATACTACCTTTGAGAAATGGATTCAATTCAGCCTTCCAGTTTCCTGCTCAAATGATCTGTTTTGTTTTGTTTTGTTTGCTTCAGCCATCTCAGATTTAATATTTCCAGATATACTCACCCTGAGGCAAACCCTTTTGCCACGTTGCCTGCACCAAGTAACACTGGATGTCTCCAGCCAGGCAGCTTATTGAGCACAAAGCTGAACTCCGATGAACTGTTACTCACCGGGGGCTCCTCCTGTTCTCTTTTCCCTCACCATGTGGCTGAGCCTGTAGCTCATCTTAGTAACCCCAGGAAACGGAAGGAGATAAAATGTTTGTATGCAGTTTGTTTCATTTCTGTGCTTACTATTAAGAAGTTGAACTTTAAAATGGTAGTGATCTAAGATCCAGATTTGACTACATGACGGAGGCTGGGTTCTGTCTCCTCTGTTCTCAGCTTTCACCTTACTCTTCAGGAAAATGCAGATTTTGAAGTCAAACAGATTTGGGCCAAAACCTTGGCCTGTGACTGGCTAACCTCCGAGTTTCCTCAAATTCCACATCATTAGTACAGGGATACTACTTACATCCTTGTCGGAAGGCTTTGCGAATTAAGTAATCATTGGTAACATGTCTCGGCATAGTAATTGGTACACATTAGGCTACTGTATTTTCTCCTCCTTCCTTGAGAAAAATATTTTTTTAATTAATTAATTAATTTAATTTTTAGAAAATAAAATAAAATTTTTTTCAATTACTGTTGTCCCATTTTCCCCCCATTGCTCCCCCACAGCCTACCCCTTCTCACTCAGTCATATCCCCGCCATTGTCCATGAGTCATTTATACATGTTCTTTTACTAGACCCGTCCCTTATATATCCCCCTTCCCTCCCTCCCCCTCCTCCTAATAACTGTTATTCTGTTCCTTGTCCTATTTAGTTAATTTGTTTGTGTTGTTCATTAGTCTCCTGTATTAGGTGAGATCATATGGTATTATTCTTTCATTGCCTGGCTTATTTCACTAAGCATAATTCTCTATACTTCCACCCATGTTGTCGCAAATGGTAGGAGTTCCTTCTTTCTCTCTGCTACATAATATTCTATTGTGTAAATGTACCACTGTTTTTTGATCCACTCATCTACAGACGGGCACTTAGGCTATTTCCAGCACTTGGCTATTGTAAACAGTGCTGCTATGAACATAGGGGTGCATAAGTTCTTTTGAATTAGGGTTTTAGGATTTTTCAGGTATAACCCTAGCAGTATAATTGCTGGTTCAAAAGGCAATTAATTCCATTTTTAGTTTTTTGAGGTAATTTCATACTGTTTTCCATAGTGGCCGTACCAGTCTGCATTCCCACCAATAGTGCACTAGGGTTCCCGTTTCTCCACATCCTCACCAGCACTTGTTGTTTGTTGATTTGTTGATGATGGCCATTCTGACAGGTGTAAAGTGGTATCTCAGTGTGGTTTTTATTTGCATCTCTCTGATGGCTAGTGATGTTGAGCATGCTTTCATATGCCTATGGACCTTCTGTATGTCCTCTTCGGAGAAGTGTTTGTTCAGGTTCTTTGCCCATTTTTAATTGGGTTGTTTGTTTCCTTGACGTTGAGTCATATAAGCTCTTTATATATTTTGGAGATCAGTCCCCTGTCTGAGATATCATTGGCAAATATGTTTTCCCATATGGTTGGTTTCCTTTTCATCTTGCTGATGTTTTCTTTTGCTGAGCAGAAGCTCTTTGGTTTGCTGTAGTCCCATTTGTTTAGTTTTTCCTTTATTTCTCATGCCTTAGGAGATGTATCCATGAAAATATTGTTACGTGGGATATCTGAAATTTTCCTGCCTATGTTTTCCTCTAGGACTTTTATGGTGTCGTGGCTTACATTTAAGTCTTTGATCCATCTTGAGTTTATTCTCGTGTGTGGTGTAAGTTGGTGGTCTAGTATCGTTTTTTTGCATGTCCCTGTCCAATTTTCCCAGCATCATTTGTTGAAGAGGCTTTTCTCACTCCATTTTATGTTCCTTCCCCCTTTGTCAAATATTAGTTGACCATATAGTCCTGGGTTTATTTCTGGACTCTCTATTCTGTTCCATTGATCTATATGTCTGTTCTTATGCAAGTCCCAGACTGTTTTCATCACAGTGGCTTTGTAGTGTAGTTTGATGTCTGGTATTGTGATTCCTTCTGCTGTGTTCTTCTGTCTCAAGATTGCTTTGGCTATTTGGGATCTTTTTTGGTTCCATATGAATTTTTGAAGTATTTGTTCAAGGTCTGTGAAATGTGTCATCGGTATTTTAATAGGGATTGTATTGAATCTGTAAATTGCTTTGAGTAGTATGGACATTTTAATGATGTTGATTCTTCCCATTCATGAACATGGTATTTGCTTCCATTTATTTGTATCTTCCTTAATTTCTTTCTTCAGTGTTACATAGTTTTCAGTGTACAGGCCTTTTATCTCTTTGGTTAAGTTTATTCCTAGGTACTTTATTTTTCTTGTTGTTATAGTAAATGGTATTTTCTTTTTTGTTTCTATCTCTAATATTTAATTGTTGGTCTACAGAAATGCCTTAGATTTCTGTATATTTATTTTGTACCCTGCTATTTTGCCAAACTCGCTTATTATATTGAGTAGTTTTTAGTGGAGTCTATGGGGTTTTCTATGTATATTATCATGTCATCTGCAAATACTGGTAGTTTTACTTCCTCTTTCCCTATGTGGATGCCTTTTATTTCTTTTTTTTCTCTGATTGCTACAGCTAGAACTTCCAGCACTATGTTGAATAGGAGTGGAGATAGTGAACATCCTTGTCTTGTTCCTGATCTCAGGGGGAATGCTTTCAGTTTTTATCCATTGAGTATGATGTTGGTTTCAGGTTTCTCATATATAGCCATAATTATGTTAAGGTATGCTCCCTCTATTCCCATTTTTGCTGAGTGTTTTCATCATAAATGGGTGTTGTACTTTATCAAATGCTTTTTCTGCATCTATTGATATGATCATGTGATTTTTGTCTTTCATTTTGTTCAGATGGTGTATTATATTTATTGATTTGCGAATATTAAACCATCCTTGCATCCCTGAGATGAATCCCACTTGATTGTGGTGTCTGATCTTTTTAATGTGTTGCTGGATCCAGTTTGCCAATATTTTGTTGAGGATTTTAGTATCTATGCTCATCAGTGATATTGGCCTGTAGCTTTCTTTCTTGTTGTGTCTTGACCTGGTTTTGGAATTAGGGTAATACTGGCTTTATAGAAAAAGTTTGGAATTTTTCCCTCTTCTTGAATTTTTTGGAATAGTTTGAGAAGGGTAGAAGTTAGTTCTTCCCTAAATGTCTTATAAAATTTGCAGTTAAGCCATCTGGTCCAGGGCTTTTGTGTGTTGAGAGATTTTTAATTACTGTTTCAATTTCATTCTTTGTTATTGGTCTGTTCAGACTTTCTACTTCTTCTTGATTCAGTTTTGGAAGGTTATATGTTTCTAGAAATTTGTCCATTTCTTCTAGGTTGTCAAATTTCTTGTCATACAGTTGTTTGTAGTAATTTCTTACAATCCTTTGTATTTCTGTGATATCAGTCGTGATTCCTCCTCTTTCAGTTCTAATTTTGTTTATTTGGGTCTTCTCTTTTTTTCTTGATGAGCCTGGCTATAGGCTTGTCAATTTTGTTTATTTTTTCAAAGAACCAGCTCCTACTTTTGTTGATCTTTTGAATTCTTTGTTTAGTCTCTATGTCATTTAATTCTGCTCTGATCTTGCTGATTTCCTTCCTTCTACATGCTTTAGGTTTTGTTTGTTGTTGTTCTAGTTCTTGTAGCTGTAGGGTTACGTTTTTTATTTGAGATTCTTCTATCCTTTTCAGATATGCCTGTATTGCTATGAATTTCCCTCTCAGGACTGCTTTTGCTGTGTCCCATAGGTTTTGGGCTGCTGTGTGTTCATTATCATTAGTTTCTAGAAACTTCTTGATTTCATCCTTGATGTCATTGTTAACCCATTCATTATTTAACATCATGTTATTCATTCTCCATGGGTTTTGATGTCTTTGATTGTTTTCTTTGAGGTTCATTTCTAGTTTCAAGGCATTATGGGCTGAAAAGATGTTTGATATAATTTCAATTTTCTTGAATTTGCTTTGTCTTTGAAAATTGCCATTTTAATTATGATGTGCCTTGGAGTGGGCCTTAGGGGGTTCCTCTTCATTGGAACTCTCTGTGCCTCCTATACTTACATGACTTTTCCTCTCATCAGGTTAGGAAAATTTTCTGTCATTACTTTACCTATCAGGATTTCTATCCCTTGCTCTTCTTCTTCTCCTTCTTGTATTCCTATGATTTTAATATTATTTCATGTTGTCTTGCAGTTCTCTTAAACCCTCTTCATTCTTTTAAAATATTTTTTCATTCTGTTGTATTGTCTGAGAATTTTTTTCTACATTGTCCTCTAACTCACCGATCCAATCCTCTTCTTCATTTAGTCTGCTTTTGATCGATTCTACTGTGTTCTTCAGTTCAGAAATTGTATTCTTCATTTCTTCCTGGTTCTGGTTAATAGTTTCTATGTCCTTTTTTATGCTGGTGTAGTTCTCTGTAAGTTCCCTATAGTTTTCTTGGAGATGTTGGTAATTTCCTTGGAGTTTGTCGTAGTTATCTTTGAGGTTGTCAAATACATTGAGCTTCTTCATCACCATTGTTTTGAATTCCATGTCTGATAGTTGGCTTATGTATATTCCATCAACCTCTTTCTGGAGATTCCTCTTTTCCTTTCATTGGGAGGTTGTTTCTGTGTCTTCCCATGTTGTATTCTTCTTGTTTGTTTTTGTTTATTAGATTTGTCTATTTTGATTTCCTGCCTTTGTGGTATGAGATTCTTTATAGGAGACCAGGGGTTTCAATGTTGCAGTTTCTTTTGATCTCCTAAGCCTGACACTCTTGGGATACCGTTTAAGTTGTTTGTTTATGCTGTCTGGTTATATTTCAGTTACTCTTTGGTGGGACCTTCCCTCTGGCTAGTTGAGAGTCACTCTGCCCACCTTGTCTTGAGTTCTTTTGTGGAGATGCTGTTAAAACATAAATACACAGCCCAAGCAAGAAACCCACACCCTCAAAAATATCCCCCAGCCTCTATCCCTGTAACGGCAGCAAATGAGCCAGTATTAATATAAATGTAGTGAGGTTGAGACTATTATACTATAGGAGAAATAGATAAGAGTTGTTATAAATTTTTAAAAAAAGATGATTTTTGAGAGGGAGGGATGATAGAATAATAATAGTAGGAAGTAGGATCAAGGCTATGCAAGACAGTAAGTTATATTTACATTGTATGTTAAAAAGAAGAGAGGGAAGAATGCAGAATAAAGTAGGAAAGTGGAAGTGTATAGTATTAGGTTTATATAGCAGTTATATGCTATATATTTAGTGTGAAAGGGAGGTAAACAAAATAGACAAACAAAAATTGAAGAAAATATGAAACAGATTAAAGAGATAGGTTTTTAAAAAGTAGAATAAAATAAAAACAATAAAGTAATAATAAAATAAATATATATAAAATAAAATTAAAAAATGGTATTAAAAATATATATTAAAAAAAAGAAAGTTTTTACTCAGTTCAGGCTTTGTGTGTCGTCTTCTTTTTCTTGATCCACACCTGGTCAAAATTCCATGAGTTTCAATTTTTTTTCTGGCTGGCTGGCTGTGAGGAGATCTGGCTAGTTTCTGTGGCTGCTTTTCTCTCACTTGTAGGCCTGCTGTAACTTTCTGCTGTGAGCCCCTCTGAGTTGGGTCTCTCCCCACTTGTCCTGCGGTACCCTCCAGCAGTCCTCAGGCTTCTCTAGCAACGCTGTTCTGTTGGCAAGCCAGTGCACATGTTTCTAGTCCCGCCCAGCCTTGGGTCCTGTCTTTGCTCCTCCTCCCAAGAAGTCTCTGTGCTCCAAGTCGCAGCACCAGGGCCATGTCCGTCCCCCACTGGCAGTGTCTCACCCTTAGTCTGTGTGCACTGCCTACCCATGTGGGGCCCCCACTGAGTCTGCGCTTCTGTCACAGTTATCCCAGCCCAGCTCAGTTCCCTTCTGTCCAGTGGCGCCTTGATGTGTGCACCCAGGGCTTGGGGCTGCCAGCTCAGACCTACCAGTCCAGGGGTTCTCCACCCAGACTCAGTTCACACAGCTTCCCGCAGTCTGGGCCACTAGCTGTCCTCTCCCATCTCTGGCTGTTTCAAGGAAACCTTCCTATTATCTCCCTCCGGGGATTCCGCTGGTCCCAGTGCCTGTGGCAAACAGCAGTTTCCAGGCAGATCCCAGCCAGTGAGCCAGTCTACAGCTGCCCCTCTGGGGCTGGCGCCAGGCTCGGTGGGCCCAGCGACTGGGCTGGAGAGGCCCAGAGACTCCCCTTGAGGGCACGGGCAAGCCCTTTGCCCTTTTCCGCTCCCCTCTTGCACTCCCTTCCCTGTTCGCGCTGTCCGAAATTCACACCCACTCACTCGTCTCCATGTTTGTACTCCAGGCCCCTCCACGATAGAAGCCAGTAGGCAACACTGCCACCTACTCCACCACCATCTTCTGCATATTGAGAAAAATAATTATTTAATCTTTTCTAAAGGAAGAAACGCAAGCTTAGCAAAGGTATTTTGTATTATCTTGACTCTTTTTGAAATATTGATGTGGGTTATTTTACCATGTTTATAATTGCTCTGTATGACCAGTCCCTGAAGAGTAGTGTTAGCTCCTATTTCTGTTAATTTCTTGCCTTTTTCTCCAGTTCAGGCAAGCCTCCTGACTGCCACTCCTCTGGGCAAGTGCCACCTCTTATCTTCTCCTGTGCTTTTGTTTACATCATTTTCCTTCCTAGAATCACCATCTTTTAATCAACCTATCCAGCTTATTCACTTTCAAAAGGTCCAGGCCAGGTTCCACCTCTGCATGAAGACTTCTTCGATGATTACAGCTGACATCCAAGTATCCATTTCTTATACTTCTATAGCAGAAAAGAGCAGGACTGAACTTTCCCCCTCGTTCGGGTTCATTCCACAGTACTGCTCGAGTTTGTTTGGCACAACGTCCTCACATTAGCCACACAGAACTCACTATGCCCAGAAACCACCATGCTCCTGTCTTGTAATTCCATCTCTTTGTCCCTTTAGTCTATCTGAAAAACTTGTTCAAGGTTTCAATGACAGCTTCTCTGCAAATGCGTTTTTCACTCTCCCCAGCTTAGTGTCTCTCCTGTGTACTCACCATCCCATGACACTTTGTTCATATCTCTGCTATGGCACCTGCCTCTCTGTAACATGACATTGTATCTGACTATGCACCTCTCTCTTAGACTGTAATGTAAGCCCTTCATGGGCAGGGGCTGTGTCTCCTTATTCCTGGGGCTTGGAACTTAGAATGTGTTTTATAAGAGTGGAGTAAATGATTTGTCTGTCAGGATTCTCTTAATGTGTTATGTACTCAACTTATGTCCCTGAAAGATCCGTAAGTCCTGGGCTATAGTACCTAGCACACATTAGATGTTCAATAAATACTTGTTGGTGTGCTATCAATTACTGCCATCTATGCTGGGCATGTATAAAAGGTAATCAGTGATTACTTGTTAGTCTATTTGAGGCACACAGGACAGAAGACTCTAAAGGGGACTCTTCCTCCTCAATTACATTATCCCTTGTGCCTTGGCCCACAGGAGTTAGCAGCATTGAATGTCCTGGCTTTTTTAGTTTCTCTATAATCACATTTTTATTTTTACTTATTGATGTAAAGAAAGAAAGCCCTGGAATATCACTCAATTAGCTAACAAGTAAATAAAATAATATACCTGAATATAAAAAGGTAAAGAATACTTAGAAATTATAAACTATTTACCATGTCCTTTTTAAAGATTGCACATAATGTATGATTTTCCCAAAAGTAGTCATTTATTGTCTAATTGAAAATCTATAAGAGATAATAAAGCCCTAACATCTGTTACTGGTTTTAGGAATAGCTTTAGGCATTTTTTACATAGGACAGGGGCTTACCCTACAAAAGAACTCGCACTCCTTTGCAGTATCCAGGTTGTCCTGCATAAAATCATGTCAATCAATGAGAAATGAATGAGTGCATAATGTAGTTTAAATGTTTCAGTACAGTCCTGCTACCGGGACCTGTCCTGCAGTGGATTTTATTGAGTGTAAACGGTCTATATTAAACCAAATGCCACTGTAGACCGCTTGCTCCAGTGCTAGCAGCACTTCCTGATTATCCGTAGCGATGACCATCCTTTCACAATACTTTCTGTAGCTACTGATTTTTTCCTCCACAGAGATCTAGAAATTTTGCTTATAAACATGAAATGTTACCCTGTTTTGGTTATTGTCAATGTGTAACAAACAAACCCAAACTTAGTGGTTTGAAACAACTATCATTTAATTATTGTCAGAGAGTCTGTGGCTCAGGGATTTGAAAGGGCACAGCAGAGGTGGCTTGTCTCTGCTCCTTGATATCTGGAACCTCAGCTGGGAGCACTCAGAGGTTGGGTGGACGACTTGATGGCCAAGCCCTGACTGAACTGAAGGCTCCTTCACTCATAAGTCTTGAAGGGTGACTCAGAGACCAAGACTGACAACCAGTGTGCCAATAATATGCTGTCTCCATGTGGCTTGGCTTCTTCAAAACATGGTAGCTCCTGGCTGGTCCAACTCATGTAGTGGCTCAGGGCTCTAAGTGTAAGCATTCTGGCAAACAAGAGAAGTTTACATTATCTTTTATGACCCTTCCTCAGAAGCCACACAGTGTTACCTCCACTGACCCCACTGACAGCATACTGAAGCACTATTGGGCACTATTGAAGCAGATACAAGCCTGCACAGATTCCAGGGGTAGGAACTCTACCTCTCAATCAGAGGAGTATCAAAGAATTTTGAGGCTTTCTTTTAAAATTACCACATTCTCATTTATAAAAACACATTAACAGGTCATGCGGACCATGGAAAACCTTTGAACATAAAGAAATATTATTCATAACCAGACCATTGAAGACATCATTACTGAGCATCTGCTTTTTGCCATGTTCTGTATAAAGGCCTGCCATGTATCTATTAAACCATAGCATTTTCTTTTTAAAATTTTATTTTCAATTACACTGATATTCAATAATATTTAGATTAGTGTCAGATGTACAGCATAGTGATTAGGCAACCATATACTTTACAGAGTGATCCCCCGATATTCAAGTATCCACCTGGCACCATACATATTAACTATAGTGTTTTCAAATTTGACTCAGAAAAACAGACCTTAGAGAAGGTAGAGTAGATTGGAATGGAGGGGCATGTAGTTTAACCGTTGACCTAATGCAGAACCCTGTCTACACTACACTGACTGTGATCAGCTAGATTCCCCTTGAATACTTTCACCACAGGAACTTACTGTTCTGTGCAAAGAACTATTATATTTGTTTACAATTCAAACACTACAGTTGTTTTTCATTATACTGAATCAAAATACTTATTTCTCTTAATCTTTGGTCCTAATTTTTCCCATTATAGCAATGTAGAATAACTATAATACCCTCCTACATGACTTTTTTTTTTTTTTTTTGAAAGCTAATTTATTTCTTCTGAATTTTCTCTAGACTAACCATATTCTGAGCTTCAATGTTTCAGCCAAAAATCTGAATTTCAGGACCTTTATGTTCCTAACTGCCTTTTTCTGGGTACTCTCTGGTTTGTCCCTGTCCTTTTAAAAATGTAGTTCCCAAACTAAATTTAACATTACATTTGAGTTGGTTAGTGAGCAGTCAACTACAGCGGAAAATTAACTTATCTTTGATCTGCACAACATATTTCTATGAATACAACCCAATATTTCATTTGCTGTTTAAATCAGTCATATCCTAAACTGGCTTAGCATTATTCATACTAAACAGCTTTGCCTGGTATGATTGTGAGGCCTCAGAGTCAGATGGCTTGGTTGCAAATCTTGGTTTCACCATTTCCTTTTATATGATCTTAGACTAAACACTCTGTGCCTCAGTTACCTCATCTGTAAAATGAGGATGAAAATAGTATTACTGTGAGAATTTAAAAAAATAATACTGTGTATAAAATATTTAGTATACTTGAAACAAAATCTATAAGAAATAAATATTACCTACTTTATTCAACTAAATTTAATTCACACAAATTGCTATTGATCAGCCTACTCTCCTCCCACAACACCTGAATGTTTACAGTGTTTGAATATAAAGTGCATTCCTTCAAATTATCCATACATATTCCATTGTGTTAGCTTGGAATTTGACTCTACTAATACATATTTTATTCTTATTATGAGTTTTATGATCTTAGGCATTTTCCCTGTTTTGTGTCATCTGCTGAGTTGCTTGATGCATCTTCTCTGTCTTTATCAAATCTACTGATAAGCTATTGAATATGTTGAAACAGCAACCAAAGAAATAAGCCACTGAAAATCCCTTTTGTCTTCCTTTCCTCTCTCCCTCATGCTACTTCTCATCCTCTGAGTGGTACTTCTGGGGTGTTTTGTCCAACTGCCAATACCCTCGCCAAATGACCTGGCCTTAGACTTGCATTATTTCTTCCCACACTGAATACCCTGGCCTCCACATAGTTCTGATACATTGCAGTCACTCAGAAAAGAGCCAAACCAACGTGAAATAAATTGATATCAAAACACAAAGGAGACAATTATTAGTTTGATCCTCAGGAATCAGGGAAGACTTCTCAGAGGTGGTGATGCCTGAGCTGGGCCTGAGAATCAGCATTATTACTCATGTTGAATGTGTTTATAAAGGCAATAATAATACAGTAATTCTAGACCAGAGGGAAAGCCTTGTACTATAACTCTGAGGAGGTAAATGCTTGTTGCTTGTATTTAGAAAACTTAGCCTTTGGTGATTAGAGGGAGTGTGTGTGTGTGTGTGTGTGTGTGTGTGTGTGTGTGTGTGATTTTCTCTGTAAAAGGAGGGTTGGAAGGAGAGAAGGAGAAAGTAAAAGAGAGTTTGGAAGATAAGGCTGGAAAAGTAGAACAAATTCTTAAGGTCTTTGAAAAGGTTTGTTACAGAACTGACCTTTATTCAGCAGGCAGAAAGGAATCACAGAAGGTTTTCTAAAGCATGGCTATAGAATAGATATTTGTTTTAGATAGATAACTGTAGACAAGAACGTATAGGGGATTGAACTAGGGAAGTGACAGAGGGGAGGGAGATACCATAGTGTGGAGTTGACTGCTACAGAGAATTTTGTAGGTGGCAACAATAGAACTTGGGGGCAGATAGAAATGAGGGGATGGTGGGCAGAGAGGAAGCTGGCCAACTCTGAGGTGTCTATCCTGATTAGAATGGGTAGATGAAGATGAGGATACCACTGAGCAAGGTAGAGAATGGTGCTGGGAAAGACAAGGTCTTCCAGTCTGTTCCCCTGTGAGTTCGTGACTGCAAAGTATAGTAGACATGTAGAAAAGCAGTCAGGAGTCCAGAATAGGAAAGGTGTACTCTGTCATTGGATTTCATCATTACCAGCATGGAACCAAAGAAACTTTGTAAAGGCAGCATTCTGCAACTGGTATTGTTTACTTGGCTTGCTCATTTCTGGCAGCAGAGTCTTAACTGCAGTTATCAGGAGCAGTCTACCTTATCCAGACGTCTTCACCTATAAAGATTCTACAGTTGGTCTTTCTTCAGGATTTGAAGAAGATAATTGAATAAGTTGAAAATAACAGTCAACACCAGGAAATTAGCACAAAATATAGTTAAGTTCAACCCAATCATGGGAAATCCCTAAATAAACAGTGACACTCAGCCATGTCCAAATCTAGATCTTTTTCATTATGAAACTGGTGAAAATTTTCGGTCAGATGCAGTGAAGGTAATACTTATTTTCCTCCTGGTACTCCTGGTCCTAGTCTGTAGTCCATGCTGTTTTTGTCCAATACAGAAAGTGCTGCTTATAAATTTGTTTGTAATTGCTCACATTTCAGTTTTCAAACATAGCAATTATTATGGTATTCAGAGGACCTTTATTTTATGCTTTATACTAGGAATACACTTTGAGCTATTAGTTAATCCTGGAATTACTTCTTTTCCCATATGACTGGTCTGCTCCCCCACCTTCAACTTGACAATTTTCTCTTTCTTTTGCCCATGGGTGCTGCTCTGTATTCAGTTTCAAAGGGGAGGAGGAAAGACAGAAGAGCTGAGGAGTACTGAGTAGAGAATGAGTCAAGTACTTCCTCTTTTTTTTCTTCTTTTTACAGGCAGATTAACTTTTCAATTGTCTAAATCAGAAATGGTTGCCTTCGTTGGCCTGCCTGATATTCACACACTGTAAAGGTACCTAAATAATTGTATGAAAATGTTTCACTGCCTTTTGTACTTCTGGGATGTCAGGGTCTTGTTGGCTTCCCTTGGGTTGTAATAGTTAAAGCCATGAATGTATATGAGACAGCCTGGTGAGGAGAATGTAGAACCAGCAGAGAGAGACTTGACAGAATCCTGGTACTGTAAATTACAAACATAAGGAAGAGAAGCCCTGGAATGTAAGAGTAAGAAGGAACATAGAGCATTCTATTCTGGTATCAGAGATCAGCAACTCCACTGCCTCTTTTTCTAAGATGCTCATAAACTGCTCATTTAACAGTCTTTTCTAGAATACTGCTGGAGATGCATGTTAAGCTCATTTGGAACTCTGGGGCATTTGTGCATCTGAGCTCTGGCTTATCTCCTAACTTTCTTATCCCTCAGTGAATACTGAGAAGTTCTGAGTTCACTACTGCAGGTTCTTCAGCATTTTCTATGAACAAGTCATCTGTTCCCTGAGGCTCGTGTCCACTTTAAAGGCTGGGTGCTCTATAACCAACTTGTTGCCTCTCTTCCTCTGAAATTTAAATTCTGAATGTTCTTATCTCAGAAGCTACCTCAATTCTATGCTATGAAATAGGAAATCTTAGGAAGAAATGAGAAGTTCTACAACTTTATGGAAAACAAAAAAGGCCAGGTAAAAGAAAAGTTATTTGATCTACCTATATGAAATTTAACACTCCAAAGTTTATTAATTTTACAGAGAATGGAGTTCTTTGAATCTTAGTTTACTTACTGTTCTTTTAGAACATTGCTCTGTTAAACTACTGATTTCTATGACCTCTCCTCACCCTTCAAGTCTCACCTGGATTTTACCTCTGCTGTAATTCCTTCTATGGGTCACAACCTTAAGCTATTTAGGACGAGGTCCAAAGGCATTTACTAGGAGTTTAACAAAAGAATGCTTCAACTATCTGGGCATTTACAATTCTCATAAATGAAAGAGATCCAATGGCAGGCAAGAACTTTTATGGTGGCTCGAGAGTTGCCAGGGACCCAGGGACCTTCTCTCTCACTTGGTGTTTGTGCTTAGTGACTGGTTTCATAGCCATGATGGCTGCTTCAGTGACAATCTTAATATTTGCATTACGGCCAGCAGGAAGAAGCAGAGCTGGGCAACCTTTCCTTTAAGGAGGCTTTCTGGAAGTCACCACGCAATGCTGTAGTTCTGCTTACATCACAGGTGGCCACATATCACTACAAGAGAAGCTGGGGCATGTATTGTAGTTCTTGAATTGGATAACACTGGGGCCAGGCCTTGTTTAAGAAAGGAGAATGGATGTCTTCTTAAAATAAAAGATTCAAGCTTTGTTTAAAAAAAAAAGAGAGAATGGATTTTTGGCAGGCACCAGTTATTTATGGCTGCCATATTGTCTTTCTTGAATTCATATTATATTTATAAGATATCTTACTATTTATTTATTTGCTTGTTTGATGTATGATTGATTTTGCTCTCTTAGAGTGTAATTTTTTTTTTTTACAATCTTATATTTCTTTCCATATAATGCTTAGCTTCATAATGACCTCTAAGCTCATCACAGAATGTTTTTGGATATGTCAGTCTCAACTTTTTTCAGCACAGTTCATCAGTCTTTTATAGGAGACCAGGACTTGGAGATGGGTAAGATCACTTGATCTTCATATTAAGTTATGCATAGTTTGCTGTCTCTGAGAGATAAGAAATTTCTGCCCAAGCACTGGAGAACAAGTTATTAAAGAAGAGTAATTTTAAAATCTCACTCATAGCTTCTATTGTATCTCTCATAAACTCTAGACCATTCCTACATGAAAAATTATTCTGGATTTTTTTTCACCTTTTTGAATAAAATTACTCTATGGAACTGCCCAACATCCTGCTATTTTCTCCTTCTTTGGCGGTCTTGTCTCTGATGCTATCAGGGCTCTACTTCCTCTACCTCCTCATCATCATGTTAGAGGTCACAGTTCCTATGTTCTCTTGTTTTCTTACTCCACTTTCTAGGAGATGACATCTTCTCTATAGGTTCAGTGACCACCCACGGGCAGACTGTTCACAGATGTATTTCTCTCATGCAAGCCTCTCTTCTAACTTATAAACCAAGTACTCATCTCCCTACCTGACCTCTTCTGTTCCAAGTCCCAAAGTCATCTCAAAGCTAACAAGCCCAAAATTAACCTCACGCTCTCCAGTCCTCATTTTCCTCTACCACAAGACCTTCTTCAGATGCCACTCAATGATTGCCACCAGCATCCATCTAGTTGCATAATCTAGGTATCAGCTAGCTAACTAGACCTTTTCTCCCTCCATGTTTTCAGCCCATTCTGTTTTTTTCTTTTTCTTTTACCACATAAATAACACTTAAATTTAGTCACTTCTCTTCATCTTTTCAGTCACCATCTAAATTCAGGTGACTGTCACCCCTCACCTACTCTGCCACATCCTAATTTGTCTTTCCCACCTATCTTCACCCAGCTCATTCATTAATTATGTCCAGAGTAATGTTTTCTTTTTTTTTTCTCAGCCACCATATGTCTTTTTATTGGAACACTTAATCCATTTACATGTAAAGCAATTATTGATAGGTATGTACTCACTGACATTTTCTTAATTGTTTTCAGGTTGTTTTTACAGTTGTATTCTGTCCCTTTCTTCTTCTCTTGATCTGTTCCCTTATGGTTTGCTGTTTTTCTTTAGTCTTTTGTTTAGGTTTCTTTCTCTCTGTTCATTATACATCTTTTGTAGGTTTTTGGTTTGTTGTTACCATGAGGTTTATGTGTATAATTCTTTATCGATTGCAGTCTATTTTTAGCTGATAGACATTTAAGTTCAAATATATTTTATAAGAACTACATTTTTATCCCCCGCTTCATGCTTTATGATGCTGATGCCATATTTTAGAACTTTGTGTTGTGTATCTCCTAACTACTTATTTTAGTTTGAGTTTAAGCTTGACATCTTTTTAAAAAAAAATCTCTGTAGTAGCTTTTTTAAGTATCGGGTTATTGTATTTATTGAAGATTGGCTTTACCTGTTGGGTTTTCTTACTCATGTTTTTCTATTTCTGGTTGGGGCTTTTCCTTTCCTACTTAAAGAAGACACCTTAATATTTATTATAAAGCTGATGTAATGGTGATGAAGTCCTTTAGTTTTCACTTGTTTGGGAAACTTTTGATCTCTCCTTAACTTCTGAATGATAAACCTTGCTGCATAACTTATTCTGGGGTGTAGATTCCTTTCTTTAAGCACCTTAAAGATGTTCTTCCACTCCCGGTCTGTAAAGTTGCTGATGAGAATTTAGTTGATAGCCTTAGAGGCTTTTATTTGTATGTGACTTGTTTTCTGCTTGCTTCCTTCAACATTCTCTCTTTAACTTTTGCCATATGGGGTGGGGCAAAAGTAGTAGATTTACAGTTGTTCAATTGTTCATATGGAAAATAATACAATTAATAATAAATAATAATAAAAGAATAAACTCTGTTTTTTACATACTTACAACTACAAACCTACTTTTACCCACCCTCTATGTCTTGGTGTGGGTCTCTTTGGGTTCATCTTGCTGGACTTCTCTGTGCTTCCTTGACCTGGATGTCTGTTTCCTTTCCCAGGTTAGAAATGTTTTCAGCTGTTATTTCTTTCAATAGAGTTTCTGATCCTTTCTTGCCTTCTTCTGAAATCCTTATAATATAAATACTTGAGTGCTTGATGTTATCCCAGAGGTCCCTTTAACCATCCTTACTTTTTTAAAATTCTTTTTTTCTGCTCTTCTGATTGGTTGATTTCCACTAGTCTATCTCTAGGTTGCTGGTCCATTCTTCCATATTAGCTAATCTAGTGTTGATTATTTCTAATGCGTTTTTCAGTTGTTATTGTATTCTGCAGGTCTGCATGGTTCTTTCTCACATTTTCTAACTTCTTGTTGAAGTTCTCCTAAGTTCCTCTATTCCACTCTCAAGTTTGGTGAGAGTTCTTATGACCATTTATTGGAATTCTTTGTCAGGCAAATTATCTCTGTTTCTTTAGGGTTTTTATCTGGGGATTTTTCTTGTTCCTTCATTTGAGAGATACTCTTAATGTCTTTTCATTTTGTTTGACTATGTTTGTTTATATGAATTAGACAAGCTAGTCTTGGAAAAGTGGCCTGATGTAGAAGCAGGCTCTGAGTAGGCTGTATGGCTGGGTAGTTTGGGCAGGTAGAAGCCAAGTGGGTGCCTAGGTATCTGGGGTACTGGCCCATCCAGCCAGAGTGGGTCCAGGTAGAGAAGTGAGGTGCATGTGGTAATGCCCTGTTGATCCTGCCTGCTCTCTTTGTCTGGGGCTGAGATGGGCTCAGATGATATATCTGGGAACCCACTGCAGAGACCTTGCAGGAAGGCCAGGCACGTGAATGGAGCCCTGCCCACCCTGTGGTGGGGGAGAGGATAGAAACCATGGTGTCCACCAGCTCCTCTGGCTGGAGAATTCCTGCAGATGCTGGAGAGTTCCCCTGTGGCTCCAGGCTTCTCTTTATGGTAGCACTCTTGTCCATTGCACAGCAAGTGATGCCACGTAGAGTCGCCCTCAGTGCTGCTCTAAGTGCCAGGTGGTTGGGAACCAGTGGAGCCAGGGCACATGCTCCAGGCACCTGGCACACCGTGGGCAAGGAGAAGCTGCTCTCCACAGGAGGTGGGTGGCTGTGCTGATACCTGTTCTTCTGGCTTGCTCCCTTGGCTTGAGGTCAAAGCTCCAAGCAAAGCACAATGTAGTTGTGAATGCCCTGGCAGGTAGGCTGAAGTGCTCCCCAGTAGAGCCCTTGTGGCCTTCCAAAGTTGGTGGGGGTATAAGTGGTGCTCATGGACTCTTCACCCTGAAGCATTCCTGTAGATCCCAGCACCGCCCCCCCCCCCTTCCCCAGCCTTTTCTGTTCATCTCTTTCTCTTATTTATCATCAGAAGCTATTCATTCAGCACTCAGTTGCCTTGCAGGACTGGTTGTTACCCATATACCTGTGTATTTGAGATTGCTCCCAGGAGGGTTCAGGTGCAGCGTCCTTCTTGGCTGTTGCCATCTTGGACCTCCCAGAGTAATGTGTTCAAAAGGCAGATCAGAACATATCACTCTTCTGTTTAAAATACTTACAAGCTTCCCCACTTTCTCTTGAGAAAGAGATAAGTTCTGTCACATTACCTCTGAGGCTCCCTCTGGTGAGACTCAAACTCATTCCAAAATTTTATGTACTTTTTAGCACAGGCCCCCTTTGGCCATTTCATGCTCCATCTCTTCTTCTCACCACAAGGCTATTGCACACGCTCATCTTTCTATGTTTTCACCTGCATAACATGTAGCATCTCTTCATCATCAGATTTCTGCTCAGTCATCATATTTGCAACCAGGTAAAATTCCCTTATATACAGTTAGCGCTGTGTCCTAACACTTCTCTTATTCATAACATTTATTTTAGGAATTCCTCATTAATGGCAGTCTCCACCACAAGAAAACAAGCTCCACCAATTTAGGACCATATTCCTTTTCACCATTGTGTCCACAGCTGTCAGAATAGCTTCTGGCACATAAGAGGCATTAAGTGACTATTTGCGGATTGAATGGACAGCCATACTATAATAAGTCCTCTAGGGCTATTGGTCTTTTCTGGATGCATGCATGAGATTAAAGCAAATCTCCTAAACCTGATGAGGTGCCATTGATAGTGTATTGGGGCTTCGTGTGTACCTGTGAGCAATATCACTGGTCTTGTGCACTCTACTTGTCCATAGGCAGTTGACACTGACTCTTAAGTCAAATTGTGAAGCCTTTTGGTCCCTTTCTGTGCCTTTTTGCTATCTACTCTTGAACACTTTCCTTTCTTTTATAACAGGTAAACACATGACACCAGATATACACTTATTTTCATTGTGAGTCTCTACCTTCTGTGTCATTTTATCCTTTAGACATTGATCCTTTACCTTCTCACCTTTGGGTCTTCTCATTTTTAGTATCTGTCTTCTGTTAGAACAGATATGGGTCTGAGAGTGGCTATTTCACATTTCCCTGCCCTCCAGTTTTCTAATCTTATCTCTTGGAGGGAACTCGGATCTTGCTGGTCTAGAGCTGTTGGAAACATATCTTTAGGGCCTTTGGAGGGTGAGATGGACTGGTCCTGTTTTCACTGACTTCCCCTAGGATCCAGCCTAGCAGAGCTGTTGAGAATGGTTTGTGCAGGATTTTTTTTTTCTGCACGAGAACACTTGGACAAGTCTGTAGGAGGTGACTGAAATTTAGCATGTCACCTGCTTGCCAGGTAATGTGCCCTGTGTTGGAGTGCCTCCACCCGGGGAAGGGGTGTTCTCTTCTCATTTGTACACAGTCACCATAAGAGACAGAAAAGCAGTACGGTAGACTGTCGTATTTTCCCGTGGGGCCTCTGATCAGGCTTCCACACTTCATGCCCTTTCGGCCAGCCTCATCCTCTCTGCCTTTCTCAAATTCCTCTCAATTCTTCCCCTCAGCTCCTGTTCTGCCCTCCTTTCTCTCATAACTCAAATTCATATTTTATATTTTCTACTAATTCTGACATGTTACTCTATATTTCTTTCCATAAATGGGCCTTTATTTTTTTTGTTATGCATAAGCAAGTTGAAAAGTCAAATAGTTTTACAGAGCTTCTTAGGAAAAATAGCAGATCCTTACTTGTAACACTTCACCATTTTCTGTTTCTTATTCAAACCTATATCAACACATATGTATTGAGCATCTTATATGTGCCACACACTTCTCTAGGTGTTTGGGATACATTAGTGCATGAAACAGACAAAAATTCCTGCCCATGTGGGACTTCTATCAGAGTCAGTAGGCACAGACAAGAAAACAAGACATATAATAAACAAATTATTTAGTATATGTGACTGCGGTAGGAACTGTGGTTGAAAAACAAGTCAAGAGGAGGAGAATCCTGAGCATGGGAAGGAGGTGCAGATAGAATTCTAAGATAAGCCTCCTTGAGAAAGACCTGAGGCAGTGAGAGTTCAGCTGTGGAGATATCTGGGCAAAGTGTAGCCCAGACAGCCCAGAATAAAGAAGCAGGAAGAGATGCCTGGTGTGTAGACAAGGCAACCTTGAAAGCCAGTGTGACTGGAAGAGAGTCAGAAAAAGGTAGAGAAATGGATGAGAACAGATACGTAAGGAAGGAGTAAGTCATGTAGAGCTTACAAATAAAGACAACTTATAACTCATACAGTAGTTTCTTTTGTTATTTGGCATATAATGTAAAATAATATTATAAACTTTAATTTTTAGGTTTTAAGTGGTTATTTCCTTTTTTCCCCTTTTAGATGATAAGGTTTAACTTTTTCACCTACCTGTGCTCACCATCAACATATTTCACCCCTCCCCTTTTTCTAATATTATAATTTTATTTAGATCTATATCAATGATTCCATTATTATGACCATGTAAATGATATTGACAGTTGATTTGGATAGTATACATTCTCCTTAACATTTGATTTTTATGGAGATTTTGATATGCAAGTGGTTCTCAATGTGTGGTGTCTAGACTCTGGTGGTCCCCAAGCTCCTTGCAGGGGGTATACTAAGTCAACACTAGGGTGATATTTATATATTAAAACAACAATGGCAAAACTTCTGGTGATTTTTAGTACAAATAAAAGCAGTGGTACCAAATATTACTAAAAGTCATTGTGTTGTTCCTTACTGCAAGACATTCTTAGTAGAAAAACATGCCAAAAACAAGACACAGCACAAGGCCAGTTCCATGTAAAATAGCATTAATGAAACAGTAAAAAATTGCAAATTGCATTAAATCACAAGTCCTTTCAGTATCGTGTGTGATGAAGTAAGAAGTACACACAGAGTACTTCTGCCTACTGAAGTACTGAGCCTGTCTCCAGAAAACCCACTCTGCAATTTAGTTTCAAACTCAAGGAGCTACTTGTTTTGTGGAGCAACATCTTTACTTGGAAGGACCCAGTACAAATAAGCACTCTCCTTGAGTATTTGGGAGATATTTTCTTGAAATTGAACACAGTGAGCCTGCCATTTGAAGAAAAGCAACTGACAGTATTTGTTGTCAGTGAAAAAATGTAAGTTTTTAATGAAAATTCAAATTTCAAAAAACTTGAGTCTTCCACGAGGAGAGTTATAGCATAACAACACTTAAAGACCTTTCTGATGAGATTGGTGGTATATAAGTGAATGTGATTATTTGCTATTTTATAAATAAAATGTTTTAACACTGGATGATCTGTAGAACTCTACCAATATTTTCCAAATGGCCGATGTACAATATCACAAAATTGTGCAGTGTACAAGGCCCATTAAAGTACAAAGTAGACCTATGGATTTTAATGTAAGAGAATATAAAAAGTTTATTGATATGGTTTCAGATACGACATTGCAACTAACTTTTAAGATACTCTTAATGCTGAATTATAGTATAGTATCAAAAAGAAAAATATGGAGTAACCTAAAAAGATTGTTAAAAGTCTCCTCCCTTTTCTAATCACATCTGTGTGGAGATGATTTTCATATGTACTTCAATGAAAACAGTGTACTGTATCACATAACATTGAATGCAGAAGCAGATAAGAGAATCCAGCTATCTTCTGGTCAGCCAGGTATTCAGGAGATCTGGAAAAAAGGGTAAACTGATGCTATTTTTCTCACTAAATTTTATTTGGTTTTGGAAAGTGGATTGCTTCTAAAATTTCATATTTATATTAACAGGTTATGGGTTTATTATTTTTATTTTAAGGTAAATAAAATTTAAAACCAGTAAATTTCTAATATGTATATTTCAAATATTTTAATAAAAAAATTGGGGGTGTAATCAGTAATTTTTAAGACTGTATAGAGGTTTTGAGAACAAGAAAAATTTGGGAACCACTGTTGTGCAGGACACCTGGGGTGACTGTCGCCTCTTCACTGCCCTGCAGCGTTCTCCTCGGCAGCCTGAGAACTCCGTGCGAGGCACATCACTCCCTTTGGGTGATGCACAAAGGAAGGTATACTGTAAGGTCCTTTAGGCATGAGAAGAACTTTTGGTTATTAAAAGAAGCTGAAAATGATTTGTGTACTGGGCAGAATAATGACAGAAGTCCACATTCGCCTTGGCAGTCATTGCTCTAGGTGCTCTGTGGCGTCGTATAAATTAAACACCCAGAACACAGGTGTGTGTTGGCTCCGCAGCTAGCGCAAGCAGGAACCTGAACCAATTTGCCAGAAACTGTTGCTTTTAATTATCCTTTGTTTTCTTAAATATCTTTTTCTCTGAAATATATGATAATTCAGAAGCAAATTTCTTTCCAGCATGTTTTCCTTATTTTATTTTTTCAAATACTTGAGTGATGATAAGGAGAGGTAGAATATACGCTGTGGAAAGTTTTGCTCTACAATAAGTTGTGCAGGTAGCATTTTGAGTTTTTAATTAAAATATTTACTTTCTTTTGGAAATATATGTGGGGCTTCACTGATCACAAAATTGTGGTGGAACCATTTCCAAGAAGCACTAACCTCCATCAGTTTAGGTGTACAGTATAATGATTATACATTTATATAACTTATCAAATGAGCCCCCCATTAAAGTCTCCTACCCACCTAACACCACAGGTAGTTTTTATATACTATTATTGACTATATTCCCTATGCTATATTTACATCCCCATGCCTATTTTAACTGCCAATTTGTACTTCGTAATCTCTACACCTTTTCACTCAGCCCCATGACCTGTCTCCCCTCTGCCAACCATCAGTTTCATATATATATACATATATATGTGTGTATATATATATGTGTATATATATACATATATATATGAGTTTGTTTCTGTTTGTGTGTTTGTATAATTTGTTTTTTATATTCCACATATAGTGAAATCAAATGGTACTTTTCTGTCTCTGTATGACTTATTTCACTTAGCATAAAACTCTCTAGGCCCATCCATGTTGTTTCAAATGATAAGATTTCATTTTTTTTTATTACCCAATAATATTCCATATTATACACACACACACACACACACAACTTTTTCTTTGTATGACCATCTATTGATGGACACTCAGGTTGCTTTCATATCTTGGTTATTATAAATAATTCTACAATGAATATTGGGATGCATATACCTTCAAATTAGTGTTTTGGGTTTCTTTGGATAAATACCTAGAGGTGGATTGCTAGGTCATATGATAGTTTTGTTTTGTTTTTTTAATTTTTAAGGAACATTTATACTGTTTTTTACAGTGGTTGCACAAATTTTCAATCTCACCAACAGTGCCAAGGGTTCCCTTTTCTCCACATCCTCATCAATCCTTGTTGTCTGTTGGTTTATTGATGATAGCAATTCTGACTATCAGGTGTGAGTTTTGATCTGCATTTCTCTGTTGATTGAAGAAGTTGAGCATATTTTGATATATCTGCTGGCCATCTGTATGTCCTCTTTGGGGGAATGTCTGTTTGGGTCCTCTGCTTATATTTAAATTAAATTGTTTCTTTTGGTGTTAAGTTGTATGAATCTTATTTTGGATATTAACCCAATATTGCATGTATCATTGACCAATATCTTCTTCCATTCAGTTATTGACTTTTCATTTTATTGATGTTTTGCTTTGATATGAAAATACTTTAGTTTGATATAGTCTCATTTGTTATTTTTGTTTGATTGTTTCCTTTGCCAGAGGAGACATATAAAAAGAATATTACTAAGAACAGTGTCAAAGACTTTACTGCCTATGCCTTTGTTCTAGGAGTCTGATGGTTTCAGGTCTTATATTTAAGTCTTTAACCAATTTTTAGTTTATTATTGTATGTGGTATAAAAACGTGGTCTTTTTTTTTCCATGTATTTATACATTTTTTCCATCACCATTTATTGAATAGACTGTCCTTACCCCATTGTATATTCCATATAGGTGTGGGTTTATTTCTAGGCTATCTGTTCTTTTCCATTGATCTATGTGTGTATTTTTATGCCAGTACCATGCTGTTTTGATTACTAGAGGCTTATAGTATAATTTGATATCAGGTAGTGTGATACCTCTAACTTTGTTCTTCTTTCTTAAGATTACTTTGTATATTTAGGGTCTTTTGTGTTTCCAGATAATTTTAGAATTATTTGTTGTAGTTCTGTGAAAAATTCCATTAGTATTTTGATAAGGAATCTATATATTGCTTTGGATAGTAAGGACATTTTAATTATGAGCACAGTATATGCTTCCATTTATTTGTATCTTCTTCAATTTCTTCAGTGTCTTATAATTTTGGGTATAGTTTTTTTTTTTTACCTACTTGGTTAAATTTATTCTTGGTATTTTATTTTGTTTTTGATAAAATTGTAAATGGGATTGTTCCCTTCATTTCTCTTTCTGATAGTTTGGTGTAAAAAAAATGCAATATTTCAACTTTTATGCATTTGAAATTAATGAGGAAATGTAAGGAAATTACATGTGTGTGGGTGAAAGCACGATAGGGATATAGCAAGATTATGTGCTCTTTCAAGGGTGGTTATGGCTTATTTCAAGGATGTGTTAGCCTATATGTACAGAAAAAATGGAAAGTGTTTACTTAAGGTGAAGATAAATCTTTTCCTAAAAAATTATATGCCTGAGGTATGAGAGCCCACCATGACCTTCCCAGTTAGAAATTTATGATTACATCTCCCTATAGTGTTATGTCCGTAGAACTACTCCCCGGCCCCCACAGTTTCCTCTTCTAGTCACAAATCAATCTGAAGGATTCATTGATGACCAACCTTTTGTTGGATAGTGTGGTCTCACAGTGCTAGGAAGGCTTATTCCTAGTAGGTCTCAGTATCAACATTGCCTTGTTGACCATTGTGGATGGGGCAATACTGGAACCATGAGATGTGAGTGTAGGCCAGATTTTCCCAGAACAGGAAGGGCAGGTAAATGGAAGACAATCGGGTGTTAGGGACTTCATTGTGCGAAAACACTCTGAATCATTTCTATCTTTTGAATTATCATGATCCAAGATCTGCCTTCTATTTCATTTTTCTGTATTTGGCCTCTAGTATAACATTTACGTAAACCATGAAAACTGTATTAACAATTACATTATACATGTTCAGTAATCATAAGCAGTTGGACTATAGTAGTCCCTCGCTATATTGTGATTCACTTATCGCGGCCTCACTGTATTGTGGGATTTTAAAAAATATTATATTTAATTATTTATCACAGATTTTTTGCTACATCATGGGAGTTTGTGGTACTGTATACGTATGTTGTTAAAGTTACATAGGTTTAAGAGTGTAGAATAAATGTAACGTTCCTACCTCACAGGGGGTGTCTGGAATGTAATACCCGCGATAAATGAGGGAATACTGTATATAGAAAAACCCAAAGAACAAGTATAACTATTATCATGTATAATTGGCAGACCAGTAAAGACAAAATGGATTATGAATTCAATATCAATCTATAGGTTTACAGTCCTTGTCAATATCCTGGGAAGGCTGTCTACCTCTGATTTCAACAGCCTCTCACTCTAGAGGAGTTTTTGATGTCCACAGATAGGGTAGATATCTATTCTCAGGTGTCTGATGAAGTCCCTTCTGATGAGGTTGCACAGTATCTTTTGATGTCTTTTTTAATAAACAAAATCTCCAGGTGGCAGTAAAATGATCTTTAAAATCTTTGTCTCCTTGTAGCTGGCTGTGGGAAACAAACAAACAAACAAACAGTTACCAACTTGTCATTTTCTTGTAGTAACTCTATCAAGTACTGGCAATAGTGTTAGATGTCTTCTTTCTATAATGTCAGCTCATAAATTCCATCATGTAAGCCCAGATTAAATGCACTATGATGCATGAAGGAATGCAAAACCTGAAAAGAAATGAGAAGCCAGGAAGCAGGAAGAACCAAATGGCTATCTTGGGTTTTCCATTGCCCACACTATTTGTTTAATTTACAGCCATTGTTTACCCATACAATTTACTCTAGAAATTTTCATCACTTACTTTATAATGCTTTCCATGCAATTTCAAATCTTTTGAGGTGTTCCAGGAGACCTCCTGAAACACCCCAAAGTAAGTCCTATGTATATTGATGCTTTAACCCTTAAAAATCTCAATGTCTAATGAAAACTTAGAAGTAAATCAATTAGCGTTATTTAGCTTGGACATTTTATAATCTCTAGAGCTCTGGCCAGCATTGCTCAGTTGGTTGGGCATTGGCCTGCAAACTGAAAGGTTGCCGGTTTGGTTCCCGGCCAGCACACATGCTTGGGTTGTAGGTTCTGTGCTCTACCCCCATTGGGGTACTTGCAGAAGGCAATCAATTGATATTTTCCTCTCACATAGAGGTTTCTTTCCTTCTCTTTCCAAAATAAAATTAAAAAACATTTAAAACCTCTAGAAACATTTATCATAGACATAAAAGTCAATTATTAAGATGGACTTATTTTTGTAAAACTCAGGTAAAATAAAGATATATCTGTTTTGCTTACACCAAAATCTTAAGCTAGTTTTTATTTACTAGGTATTATTCTCAGATCCTATGAACTTGAAAAGCATTTGAGTTAGTTTCTATAGGTCTAAGAAATTTAGAATACCTAATCCTTATAAGAACTCACCTTCAAATTAATTTAACAATATCATCCAAAGGTAGAAAATTATCTCACATGCATATATAGACATAGACAGACACAGAGAGCAACTGGATCCAAATTGTGTTTTGGAAGCATTTTGTAATTTATGTCTGTCTTGACAAGTCACATTCTAAATGACCTTTCCCCCTTTTAAAATAAGGATAACTATTTTTAATACATCAAAGAATGGGGTTACACCTAAATGACATCATAGCTTTATCTATTTTTCTAAATACTTTCCCTTTCTCTTTTTGTAAAACCCTTTTACGTAGTTTCATTTTTAGGTTTTGAGACAGTCTAATAATTTTGTTTCCATTCATTCTGCCTAATTTTATAGCCAGCTTTTTCTAATTGTGCATGCAAAAATTAATTTAGAAGTATCAAAGGATTCTTATCTTGGCCATCTTAGTTATAAATGAGAGGCTGACTCTGGTGGGTCTGGCTGGCCTGGGAGGCACGATTTTCCCTGTTAATGTTGAGATTTATAGAGTCTGAACAAACTCTGTATGTTCACATCTCCAGATGTTACAAAAGGAGATTAGCCTCTTTCTTGAGGGACTCAGGGTCAAATTCCTTGCAATTGATGAGTATGTACCCCAAAAGGGGACTTTAGGCACTGTGTACTGGTAAGAGCCAGATATGTAGCGCTCCCAGAGTTAGAGGCCTCCCTGTAAGTCTCTGGGCTGTTTTAGGCCATTCTGAATAGAGCAGTTACCCTGGTAAGCAGTCCCTGAGGTTCTCACGGAAGTTAATAATGAAGAAAGGATGGTTAGCAAACATGCAGTCAGTCTCAAAATCGGTTTCCTCTTGGGAGGTTCCTTTAAAAATCATTATTTTCCCCTTTGGTCCAGCATTTGGCTTATTGAGTTTTAAATACATTCTGGAAAAATATTTAGGCATCATTGGTTTCAAGAAAGTCTTACCCTACCAGGTAAATGGGGGCAGATTTGATTGATAAAAACATATGTTGCCCCGTAACATCTCCTAGTTGGAAGGAAATAGGCTCTGATTAAAGAGAGACATGGAATAATTATCGCCACCATGTGTATAGAAGCTGCTCTGAGGGAGGGTGACAGTTGCCAGAGGAAGAGGGGCGATTAGGTGAGCAAGGTGAAGGGATTAAGGAGCACAAACTGGCAGTCACAAAACTGTCACAAGGATGTCATAGGAGAGGGTGGAATTTTGTAAATTTAGCCAAATTTGCCCAAACACTGCCAAGTCTGACCTTAATTTGGGAGAGGTTCGACATTGAAAAGGGAGCCTGGACCCGAATGGTGCCCTCCGATGCAGCAGCCTCACGGAGAGGAAGCTGGGCACAGGCTTAGAGATCTCCTGAAAGGGACGGTTGGCAGGGACAGGAATGGCCTGGCCCCCAGAAAGCCAGTCTGAAGGGGCGGGGTAGGGGTGGAGGGTCCAGGAGGAGAAGTAGGGGGAGGAATGCAGGGAGTGTTAGAGAGTCAGGCAAAGGGGTGGGAAAGCGGCTTGAGTTTAAAACGCCACTTCCTTCCTCTGCATTGAGAGGCAGGTCCAACTTTTCCTTGGATTTAGCGGTTCCCAGGTCTTCGGGAGGAGAGTTTAGAGTGTTTTATAGTGTGGGAGCAGGGGTAAGATTTCCTCCCTCTTTGTACCCTTGTTTTCCTAATGGGGGCACAGTGGGCTAAGTCTGATTCCAAACTGAAGGCAGGGCTTCGGTCAGGAGGTAAAGAATAGGGTAAGCACCTGCTGGGGAGTATTGATAAAAGAGCCGTCCTTAAGGGCTCCATGTGCTGCTCGGCTGGAAAACAAATACAGCAATTACTCTGTAGCAGGATAGACACGAGTGGGATGGTGGCAGTGGTGGTAGAGATAAAAATAGAATGGTCAGAGAAAAGAGGAAAAAAAAAGTTATGAGTGAGGCAAATTTGAATGAAAAGGCATTGTTAGGAAAAACAGGTCTGGAATCTCTGCTGAAGGTTAAAATCTTGTCGTCTCCTCTGGAGAACTAAACCTAAGTAAGGGATCAAGACAGCGGCAGTAAAAATTGGGTTGGAGGATAGTATCATAGTTAAGAGATCCATTCATTGGCCAGACTTCCTGGTCACCCAGTTTGTATTGGGGCCAGGCTGTGTTACAATAGAAAAGCAAGCCATTGGGCTTGAGGTCAGTAAGTCCCAGAGGCTTCAAGCTCCCTGGGCAGGATCAACTGAGTATTGCCCTTGGTGAGAACTATGGAAATGGGAAGGATAGCTCAGGGAAGACAACAGATGGAGGTGGAGAGGTTTAAGGAGGATGTCCTCACTTCAGAGGACCTAGAGATCTGCCGCCAGAGACAAGCATCCTGGAGCCTGAGGGCAGACTGACCACAGATCTTCATGGTTGTTCCTGAGCCCTGAGAGCAGACTGAGCCCAGCAGAGAGTTGGTCGGAGGTGTCCCTCACAACGAACCCCCTGGGAAAGTAATAGACCCAGTACTGATGTTTACCACAAGATGGACCAGGGGCAGGGGAGCAGCTAAGCTGTCACTTTTGACAAAGCAAATGTTTTCATTCCGAGATTCAGAGAGACTTACCTATCACTGGCCATGCAGGGGATGAGGAAGAGGCTGTCCAGAGAGATGGAAGGAAAAATATTAGAATCTTCTTTCCAAATCTCACAGGACAGGATTAGGGGGATAGCCTGGGTCAAGCTTCAGCTGCCCACTGCTCCCCTAGTCACAAGTCTCAGGAAGCAGAGGAGAGGGAGAAATAAAGAATGTCCCTGTATGGGCCACTAAAATGTTAGGGTGGACAGTGATGCGGGCTGTGAAGGAATTCACAAAGAGAAGTGCAGAGAGTAAAGTGTTATTCACTCTCCAAGAAAGGAGAGGGATGTGGTGTGGAGAGATACACCAATATTGAGGGGTGAGGGCTTTGAGCTTTTACTGGATTATAATTGGATCAAAAATTAGTGTGTGTGTTGGGGGGGTGCTGTTGTGTGGCCCCTGGGCTGCTGGAGCATTGTACATGAGGCTGAAGTTTTTTCCTGTGTATTTTCTGCCTGTGGCTGTAGGGAGTTGTTAGTACTGTTCTTGCTTTCCAGTAATTTCCAGTCCTGGGGATAATCTTAGAAGAGTAAAATGGCAGTCATGTTTAACAACATCATAGGCCAGCTTGGCAAATGGCACCACCATAGCAAATGGCTCTAGCTTTGTCCTTTCAGTGGGGACCTGGTGAAATACAATGGGTCCTTGCTTATACCTCCTACTGGGTTCGGGTCTGCAGGGTGGTCCTGGGTGTCCCTCTCCAGAGTTTTGCCAATCTTGCTAAGTAAATGTCACTGTAGGAAATATCCAACCCTGTAGAAAATTGTAATAAGATTTTATTTGATCCAAACTGACTATATATGCCAGGGAGCAAGATCTCAAATGCTCCAGGGAACAACAGTTTTGCAGCTTCTTTTATGCATTTGAAATTAAGGAGGGAAAATAAGGATGTTTACATGGAGGTGGGGGAAAGCAAAGTGGGGATTGGATTTTAAATGATAGCAAGATTATGTATTCTCTTGAGGGTGGTTACAGTTTATTTCAAAGGTGTGTTAACCTTAATGCACAGAAACAATGTACAGGGCTTGCTTTAAGGCAGATTAACCTTTTACTAAAAGGTTAAATGCCTGGGCCCTACGAGCTACCCTGACCTGCCCAGTAAGGAATTAATGATCAGATCATCCTGAGAGGTTACTTTCCATAGAACCACTTTTCTTTTTTTTGTCCACAAGTGAGACAGGTTCTCAGGGAATCGCCTGGGTAGGCCAAGTGCTGTTGGCCAGGTTAATGGAGACTCTGATGTGGTGCCAGCTGGAGGAGGGCTCAACTAAGTTGCCTGACAGCACTCTTGTTTTGGAGAGAGCTGCCCAACCAGCCCTCACCATGAAGCCAGATGTTTCAGTTCCTCCTCATATGTCTCTGGTGCTTTTTGAGTTGCTGTCCCTTCACTGGAGCTTAGGGACAGTGTTGGTGAGTGAATCTGTGCTTGGTCCCTTTAAAAAGACACCTGGGGTCTACAGTAGCTCTCTGTCTCACCCAGATGGATCCCCACTGATTTTCACAGCTGGGTATTATGGGGACTTCTCTCCCAGGCACTAGTGCTCTGGGCTGGAGAGTGCTGTGTGGGCCTGGGACCCTTTGCTGCTGAGGGGGATCCTCCACAGCCAAGATAGCCTTCCCAATTCTTAACTATCACACATCAGTGTGGGACCAGCCTGTTTTGGATCTCTGTCCCTCTTAACAGTCTTGATGTGTCTTCTTTATATTTTTGGTTACAGCCAGTCTTCAGGTGGCCCTCAAAGGTTGTTCTATAATTTAGTTGTGATTTGATGTGGCTGTAGAATGAGGAGAGCACAGCGTTTACCTATTCCACCAACCTCCCTCAAAATCTCGCACTGGGGGGACGATTTTAGAGATTCTTGGCAGCCCACCCTCCACATACCCTCTTAGTTGCCTGATTATTGTAATTAGTCTTTCATTTGCTCACATAAGTGAGTCATTACTTCACTCAATACATATAGATTTAGGGTCTCTGTTGCCTATAGAGAGAACAACCTAGCTTTCTCCACAACTGTAATCTTGTTCTTTTTTCTTTATTTTCCTTTCTCAGTCCCATTTATCTGTCTTAATAATTTAAATACCTGTCTTCTATATAAACTTAAAATATAATTTAGGGTAAAAAATCTATTAGTTGAAAGTCTTTTGAAATATTCTAGAAAGGTACAGATTGCAGAGAAAGTGATTTATATTTTTACATGGGAGGAGAAATAATGAATCTATTTCAATAATTTTTATTATGTGATGAGATAACATTTTTAAAGGTCATCATTACCTTTCTCTGTGAGACAGTAAGTAACTGAAGGGAATCTCTGCATTACTTTAAGAGTTCAGGGTCCAGTAAGCCTACCTACAGATGTATTTTCAAATAAAAATTGGCACATTTTTAATACAATATTTATTTTTCTAAGGAATAAGAGACCTTTGTGTTTCTTATAGAAATAATGGATCAAACTCTGAGGTCAACAAAACAGGGATGATTGCTGCATAGTTTGCAAATGTTCTATTGTGTGTGAGAGACCTCGGGTAATTAGTCACTGCACTGGAGAAGTTCTTCTAGAATGTTCCTAACTTGGTATGGAAGACAAAGTGAGTGTCAGAAAAAATCTGAAGATTGCTGCTATGACCCTGCTGAATCTTAGAGATTTGCAGAAGAGTAGAAAGTCAGGTTGAGTAGGGCTCCATTCACCAACAGCTGACTTTAGGTGTAAAAAAAATTACCTAACTGAATATTTACTATTTTATATCAGAAAATTGATTTGAGAAACCAGACTCTGCTTGGAATCAAAAGGAAGAAAGTCCTTTTGTAGGTAAAGCAGAAAAATTGAATAACAACATCTCACAAGTGTTTGTGCCCCTGTTACGAGCCAATACTAGCAATAGGTGGCTTTCTTTCACTTGAAATTTTTTCCCATTGACATCCCAAAGTACCATTTTAGTTTTATTGATTACATCAGAAAATGAGTCTGCTAGCTGATAATCTGTGTTTTAATAACTTAGTTCTTTATTGCTTTTGTTATCCTAGTCAGAAAAGGAAAAAATTTCTTTATTCTCAGAAAAAGAAGTAAGTCAGTGCTGTTAGTGGGGATTTATACTGTGCCAGGTCAATATTATTGTGTATTTCAAAACCCACTTACTCTCCCTGGAAAAAGAAAGCATTTTCATATGATCTCACCTATCAGATTGTGTAACCAGGTTATGGTACCAGAACAACAATGGGGACTACAGGCTGTTTCCCATAATGCGATGGTATGTGATGATGGTCATCAAGTGCTAACTTTCCTTCTTTCAGTAGAATTTGGAAGCATCATGGTTTCATTTTAATTAAAAACAAACAAAAAAACTTACTGTTAGAAAAAAAATACTGTGAACTCTCAAAGGCCTGGTCAAATAATACAATGAGATATGCACCATGAACATTTTCCTTCAGGACAGAAGCATGAAACACTTTTATATCACTTCCAAACCATGGGCTGGTAATGAGATGCCATTTCATAGGGAAGATTTATGTTACAGAAACGTCTGCCATGCAATAAAGAACCCCAGGCCCTCTTATCTGACACACATTTCCCAATGTGATCATTCTATACTATCCTAATATGACTAATGCAGTGTTTACAAATTTTCTGGGTCAAAATTCTTTATCAGAATCATAGACTCTCTAAGTTGGGGTAGACCTCAAGGCATCATGAGTCAACATACTCTTCTTCAGGTAATAAAGTTACTAATAGTCCTACTTTTCTCCTCCACTTCCTATACAACTAGAAAACAATTATTTCCATGAACAAGTGTCCTCTTCCATTTTCCCTATTTTTATTCTCCTCTGCCACATGTTTTCTTATCCAGAAGATTGTTTTCATCTCTTATGAATGGATAACGAGAACAGTTATTTCTTTGGGCCACTGAAAATAGAGTGGTTTCTTAATCATTAAATGTATTTGGGTAACATCGGTAATGTTGGTTAATAACATATAAAATTCAGGTATAGAACTTTATAACACAACGTCTATATATTCTATTGTGAGCTCACCACCCAAAGCCTAGTCTCCTTCCATAACCATGTATTAGATGCCTTTTATCCCCTTCATCCTCCCCTTACTCCCCTCTCCTTTGGGTAACCACTATAGTTGTCTGTTTCTATGAGTTCACTTGCTTATTCATTTGTTGCTTTATGTTTCATATCTCATATATGTGTGAAATCATATCTCTTGTTATTTTCCACCTGACTTATTTCACTAACCCAATACTCTCAAGATCCACCCATGTTGTTGCAAATGGCAATATTTCATCCTTTTAATGGCTGAATAATATTCTATTGTATATATGTACCACCTCTGTATCCAGTCACCCTTCTAATAACACATTGTTTCCGTGTTTTTATTATTGTAAATAATGCTGTAATGAGAATAGGGACACATATATCTTTTTGAATAAGTGTTTTGAGTAATTTTTTTTTGGTCTTAATTAATAACTAGTTGAGGCTGAATGAACCCCTGAAGGTAACGTCTTAATCTTGACCAGTACTTTAGCAAAATATAAAAACAGATTTCATTAGATTAAAACTAGCATTAGTTTCTCTAGATACTCACAGTAAGTTTCCTCAGTGATTTTATGTCATTTACTAGAGAACCAATTTTCCTGAGACACACAAGTGAAAAATCTGTATTGGAAAATAAATTAAGCTTTATTTATTGTTCACAACAACAACTGGCACACAGCTGAATAAACCCTGGAAACTAGTCTTTACAAAGGATCCTATAGCTCAATAGCTCTGTTGGTATCTCAATATCTCATCTGCATCTCCATCACCTGTCTACATTTTTTCCCTTTTAGTGTTTGCCATGCCTTGCCATTCACTACACTTATAATGCTTCCTGGTCTTCCCTTATGCACAGTGTTTTTACCAAAGAATAGATGCTTTGTAACCCCCATGAGCCTTGTATGCTTCCCTGCTAGCCAAAAGCATGTATTTGTTTTGTCCCCAAATTGCTTTCTACATATGCCTTTTATATTTCTTTCAATTTGGTTGTCAATACTTATTCTCAGATTCTCCCTGTCTTCCTTCCTCTCCACCCTCTTTTTTTAAGTATAACTTTTTGATTATGCTGTTACAGTTGTCCCAATTTTTTTCCTTTGCTCCCCTCCACTCAGTACCCCCTCCCCTTCAGCAATCCCCATCTTAGCTCATGTCCATGGGTCATGCATTTAAGTTCTTTGGCTTCACCCTTTACTTACTATTCTTAACATCCCCCTGTCTATTTTGTTCCTACCAATTATGCTTCTTAATCTTTGTGCCATTTTCCCCTGTCTTCCCCTTCACCCTCCCAGCTGATAACCCTCCAAATGATCTCCATATCTATGATTCTGTTCCTGTTCTGGTTGTTTGCTTAGTTTGTTTTTGTTTTAATTTTTTAGGTTCAGTTGTTTATAGTTGTGAGTTTGTATCATTTTAATGTTCATAGTTTTGATCTTATTCTTTTTCTTATATAAGTCCCTTTAACATTTTATATAATAATGACTTGGTTACTTTCTCTGAGAAGTACTTTATCTGCCCTTCCATTCTAAATGACAGCTTTGCTGAATAGAGTAATCTTGGTTGTAGGTCCATGCTTTTCATCATTTTGAATACTATTTGCTTGCTCCTTCTTTCATGCAAAGTTTCTTGTAAGAAATTAGCTGATAGTGTTATGGGAACTCCTTTGTAAGGTAACTCGGTGCTTTTTCCTTTGCTACTTTTAAGATTCTCTCTTTATCTTTAACCTGTGGCATTTTAATTATGATGTGTCTTGGTGTGATCCTCTTTGGGTCAAACTTATTTGGGACTGTCTGTACTTTCTGGATTCATAAGTATTTCCTTCATCAATTAGGGCAGTTTCCTTTCATTATTTTTTAAAATAACTTTTCAGTTTCTTGCTCTTCCTCTTTTCCTTCTGGCATCCCTATGATTCAGGTCTTGGTACATTTAAAGTTGTCCCAGAGGTTCCTAATCAACTCCTTGCTTTTTTAAATTTTTGTTTATTTCTGTTCTGGGCAAATGTTTATTCCTTCTTTTGTTCCAAATCATTGACTTGAATTCTGGCTTCCTTCCCATCACTGTTGGTTCCTTGTATATTTTTCTTTATTCCACTTTGTATAACTTTCACTTCTTCCTTTATTTTTTGGCTGTGCCCAATTATTTTTCTGAGCATCCTGATCACCAGTGTTTTGAACTCTGCATCTGATAGGTTGGCTATCTCAGTTTTGTTTAGTTCTTTCTCTGAGGCTTTGTTCTATTCTTTCATTTGGGCCACATTTCTTTGCCTCCTCAATTTGGCAGACCTCTGTGTTTCTTTCTGTGTATTGTGTACAGCTGCTTTGACTCTGTGTCATGGTAGTATGGCCTAATGTAGTAGGTGTTCTGTAGCATCCAGTTATACAGCCTCCCCTATCACCTAGGCTGGGTACTCAAGGTGTACCCTTTGTAAGGACTGAGTACACCCTCCTCTTGTAGTTGAGCCTTGGTTGCTGCTGGCATATCAATGGGAGGGATTTATCCAGGCCAGTCAGCTGCAAGGATTGGCTGTGGCCACTGACCACCAACCTCTGCCCTCCATGGAGAATCAGCTGTGCAGGGGTAGGGTGGTGGTGCCCTGATGTTGTCTATAGCTGTCCACTGGCTGTGCTGGCCCTGGGGTTTCCTGGGTGCTGCAGGCCAAGGTCAGCCCTCACCTGTGTTTTGCCTGGGGCACCTTGCCTGAGCTATCAAGCAATATGAGATGGCTGTTTCTTGTGCTGGGCTTAGAGATTCCCAGGTGAAGCCAGTCTGTGAATTTAAACTGGCTGCTGCTAGTGCCGGGGCCTGGAGCTCACTGAGGCCAGCTTTGATTTTTTTATAGGATTTAGGAAGTTGTGAAGCATGAACCAAGACCAGCCATTCATATGGAAAAGCAGCTTGAGTGGGACTATTAGTTGGTTGGGACAGAGTCTCTAGGGATCTCCAAGTGTTAGCCAGGCTAATGGAGTCTCAGATATAGCACCAGCTTTCAGATTCTGTGGCAAGAGGGTTTAGAAGAGAGACAACATAATGGCTTCTGCTCACCTAGATCCCAGACATATCAGTTTTTCCCTGTATACTATCAGTGCCTTTCAAGCTGCAACCCCAGTGCTGGAGATCAGAGGGAGTAAGTCTGAGTAGGTGAGTCAGTACATGTGGGTTCTTTTAATATGAACTGCTTGGGGCTCCAGTAGTTTCTTCCACTGACTCAGTCCCCACTGGTTTTTGCAGCCAGAAGTTGTGGGGACTTATTTTTTTCTGGCACTGGAACCCTGGGCTGGGGGGGCTGGTGTGGGGCTGGGACTCCTCACTTCTGAGGTGTCCCTCCTGAATTTTCCACCACATGTGCTTGAGAGACCAGCCCATTCCACATCTGCTCCCCTCCTACCCATCTTGATGGATGTGTTTTCTTTAATTCTATAGTTGTCAGACTTCCATTCAACTAGATTTCTGATAGTTTTGACTGATTGTTGTTTTATATTTTAGTTGTAATTTTGATGTGGTTGTGCAAAGAGGCAAACCATGTCTGAGTATACTGCCATCTTGACTGGATCTCCTCTGACCCCCTTCTTTTTCTCTTTCCTCCTTCTCATCCCCCAGCCCCTAAAAATAATGATCATGTTTTTAATCCATATATTCCTGGGAACACTGATGACCACTCAGAGTAGCAAGTTGATATTTATTCTCTAATTTATATTTTTAAAGCTGCTTTTTCCTTTTGATTTTTTATAAAATTTTAAAAAGTAGGAAAATGTATGATATGCAGAAAGTTGAAATTTCTAGACTTATATATGTATAATTGGAAACCTAGGTGAAAGGGAGTCATTTCTAAGTAACCATTATTTCTGCATATGTGGGTATAAGCAAGAAGCAGAAAGGTTTGCTCAACCTCCTTGCTTTCAACATAGCAAGTATTTCATGGGCAGCCCTTGCTTTACCAGAGTATAAGAACATACACAATTTTGCAGTAATATGATTTGCAACTAGGCAGATGCCTGTGAATGCCTACTAGATTTTCTTGGATGCATAAAGGAAGCAAGATAATTTCTTTTAATGATGAAAGTTTTCAGAAATTTTTCTCTTTGAGTATAAAATGATGAATTCTGAAAAAAAACCAGCATGCTAGAACTATAATATTGGAAGTTAATTATACCAATTAAAATAGGGTCAGGAAGGTCTCTGCACAGCTGCGGTGAAGTGAAGCATTTGAAATTGTGGACAAGGTCTAGCATCCTGCTTTATAAACACATGGTTGTCATAATATCGATGTCAACAGAAAGATGTGCAACCTCAGCTCTGAGATGTCCCAGAAAGCATGTCAGGTAAACATTCAGGCAGATGTCTCTGCTTGGGTTCCTCAGAAATCTGTATGCAATGTGGTCATTAACAATTTTTTGGCTACACACCAATAGTATTTATAGAATTACCTTTTAAAAATATATACAAAACAATCTCTAGGCTATGTTGCTCTTTTTTATCTTCATAAAAAAAGATAAAAAATAAAAGACCACTGCCCTACTTACAATTCAAGTATTTTTAAGACTCTAATAAAGTTTTTCATCAAATCAATGATCTGCTGCTCAGTCAAAGAAACTATGCTAATGACAAATGCCTGGTCTTTGTACAGGTGGCCACAGATTGTATTCTATGAAGTGCTGTCTAATTCTCTTCCAAACTTGCAGGGATACAGTTATTTTGGTTGCTTCTGTGCTTTTCTGTGGTGAGAGAAAAGCACGTGGCCCATGAGAGGATGGTTCCAACTAAGCCAGCAGCCCCAGTACAGCTTCATATGTATCCTCAGGCATCCTCAAACATACCCTAGCAAATGACCTTCACAAGCAAATGAGGACAACACATATTGATTATATTGAAAGACCATGATTGGAGAACTTCATTTCAAAGCATGATGTGTGGCATTGCTTTATATTCACACCTCTTCATGAAAAAAAATTTACCTGTCTGATGAATGATCAAATGTGAAATTGTGCAAATGAAGTGTTTTCTCTAAAGGTTCACTGGAAAATTAAATGACTTAAAAGTTATATGTTTTGTGAATACCGAATTTCAAAAGAATACTTTAATGAAAGCGACATGGTTTAATAACCTGATGATAATATTCTCTAAGCAAAAGATATCATTTTGGTATTCTATGTTGTGGAACTTTGAGATCACAGTATCTCATGTGCCCCTGTGTTCCAAATTCAAATTTGTGTTCTGAGGAAGTTCTTGGTGTGTTTTCTCAGTACTCTTCTGTGGGAGGTTTGTGGTCTTCTGGATACCTATGTATCTCTGCCTGATTCTGAAGACCTGCCCTTAATTCAACTGAAATACTTGTCAGTGAGTTTAATCTTAAACATTTTGCTGACAAAAACTATTCCATTTTCAGCAGAATAATTGGGAACTTAAGACTCTAAGACAAAATTGTGATGTTAAACCCTGGCTCTGCCATTTTCTGCCTTGTGTGATATCAAAGTTATGGATTTCAGTGTATTTGTAAAATGAAGATAATAATAGAACTTGCCTTGTGGGTTTATTTTGAAGAGTAAATGAACATTTATATATAAAGTTTCTTAAACACTCAAAAGTACCTTAAATTTATTACCCAAACATCTGTTTTGAAAAATCATATTCATGGGTGATTTCTTGAAGCAGAATAGATGTTTTCCTTTTATTCTTATATTCAGCCAAATCATGGAAGGACTTTGTACTTGTAGCACAATGTTTTGACTCTGTGAAAAAACTGTTTTTGGTGATTGCACTTGGGTGTCAAGTATTTATGGATGTTAGTCAGGATTTTACAAATAAACAGAACTAATAGGGTGTGGGCATGTGTGTGTGTGTATGTGTGTGTGTGTGTGTGTGTGTGTATTGTCTGTTCAGAAAAAAGTCCAGCCATTGTTAATATAACAAGTTCAGTATACATGACATTGATGTAACCTGGCAGCCAAGGAGAGTGGACTGGAATACATGTGTGAATAATGACAACTTCACTGTACTAGTCAGTGGGGTGGTAGATGCCATTGAGTGAGCATGTGTACTGTGTGGCTGTTTCATTCAAAAAGACTGAGCAAACAGAGCTACAAATCTTCATCAAATTTTATATTAAGCTTGAACATTCCTCTGTAGAAACTATTTGGATGATTCAGGAGCCTGCAGCTATGGGCAACTGGTGATTGGCAGCTTTGTCACGACAATACACCTGCTTGTGCATTATGTGTTGTGCAGTTTTTTGGCAAAACATTAAATTACCTGGTGATTCAGCCCTGATACAGCCCAGGTTTGACACCCCATGACTTCTGGCGTTTCCAAAAACTAAAATCACCTTTGAAAGGGAAGAGATTTCAGACCATAAATGAGATTCAGGGAAATATGCAGGGCAGCTGATGGCAACTAGGAGAACTATGTGAGGTCCCAAGATGCTTAATTGAAGGGGGCTGAGGTATGATTGTCCTATGTATAATGTCTCTTATATCTTCCTCAATAATTGGCCTTGTTTATATTACATGGCTGGATACCTTCTGAACAGACCTCGTATATCAGTGCCTTTTGCGAGAATTCTCATAGTAAAAAATTTTTTCTTTTCTACATAAATCCACCAAATTATTGTAATCCTATTTGTTGGTCTATGTGTCTGTAGAGATCCTAAGTTCCTTGAAAATAGGGATCATGTTTTGTTTACTGTTAAATCACCATCTTCTAAGAGGATCTTGACTGCAACTGGTTCTAAATCTTTGTTGAATAAATATATCAATGTATACCTTTTTATAAACCACTTCAAGTTCACTTCAAAATAATGTATAACCTAATTACTACATAAAGTTATCTTCTAGTCTATTCACAAAACACTCTAATTTTAGCAATGCAATTCTCAATTGAGAGAAAAAAACACTAGATAACTATATAATATTAGGTATTCATCTGAAAAGTTGACACCTACACAAAGCTAATTAAACAAAAGAATGGGAATTGAAGTGCTGACCTTCAGTTCTAATCTCTGTGCCCCTTCTTTTTGTTGAACATTGGTTATTAAAAGGGAGTTTAGTGGTTTCAGTGAGGCGGAAGCTGTACTCAGTCACACCTCAGGAGGCTTTCAAGCTTTTTACATAGGTGGTTGCTACCAGAAGAAGTATTTTCACAATGACGTGTTTGACTTTATGTAAGATGTTGCTGGCTGGGTGTTTTGAGATGACTGCCTGGTGATCCTCTAGTAGATTAAGCTCATGAATGAGACTTAACAATTTAGCTGGTTTTTAGGTGCCAATATACTAGTTTACTTGTGATCAAGAATGCCTTCTTATTCCCCTCAGCCTGACTAAACTTGAAATAGGCTGCTTCTTTACTCTAGGTCCCTGACTTGTCTTTTCTTAGAGCATTTACTTCAGAAAACTTGTAATTGTAAAATTTTAAATTTGCCTGATATAAATCTTTTTAAAAGCTTCTGGCCAGTTCTATGTATTTCTCAATGATCTGAGCCATGTTTTTGAAATGGAATCATCAAGTCAGTGTGCCTATTTGTGAGACAGTAGGAGACTAACAAGCAGGCACCTAGCTCCCAGTGTAAATCTACCTCCTATCATAAAGATATGGGAAAGTTTAATTTTTTTGGGGGGGGGGGGTAATGCCAAATAACACAGATGGCCTACAACCCTGCAAAAATCCCAGCTCTTAAAAATGTTCCAGCCATTTGAGTTCTGACTGAGTCTGGCCTCTCTCCCCTATTGCAGTAGCTTGAATAAAGTCTTTGTTGTCTGTGTGATTTTGCCCAGGGTAACTGTTGTTTTGACATCTGGGTGCCAGGTCTGTGGACATTGATTCATGTTAATGATGTTTTAAGCACTGACTTACAAGTCAAAGTCCCATTCTTTATATCTCAGAAAACTAAATATTTTTGAACCAGCATCTCAATACCAACAAAGTGTATGGCATTAAGGTACAAGCAGGAGTCCGAACTAAGAGATGATGAGTAAGTTCAGAATTTAAAAAAAATCAGATGTCCTCATCTAGCTTGTCATATTCACCACTTTCATTTTTGAATTATTTTTGCTTAAAGAGCCATGGCTATGGTCTAATATGAGTAATTCTTTTTCATAATTACTGCTGGCTGAACATTGACAACTTTTGAAAAATTCTTCTCATTCCAAAGAGCTTAGTTTCTTTCTCTGTGACAGTGTTGAATTTTATCTGAATCCTATGCCCTTGGAAGTAGCAGTGGTCAAGAAATCCCTCCACCCTTTTGTGTTCTAGGATATGACTTCTTGCAAAGAACCTCCCTCTTGATATTACTTATATAAGATTTTCAGAAGAACCCCTTGTTTGTGACAAAGTCAGATACAGATCCTCCAAGGTTCCTAGTCTTTGTCTCAAAAATTGCTTACTGAACTGTTTTTCCCCATTGACCAATCTGAACAAAATACTTTCTAACTTAATTTGACCAAACTTTAATTAGGCATCTTGCTTTCCCTCAGGCCCCTGGACTTTGGCCCACACTTGAGTTTAAACAAGTTTGGGGCAATGAACCAAACACTGGAAGGTGGAACAACCTCCTCTATACCATCTCTCCAAGAACTGGCTGGCCACAAAGAAAAACATTTCCTGTTCAACTACTGATTACACCATCTGCTTGCCCCACTTCCTGACATCCAGCCTTTCTAGTCTTGTTGACTCTTCCCTATAAAAGAAAATCCCTTTCTCTCTGATGTCTGGGGTGCTTATAAATCTTGGAGTTGAAGTGTTGTAATCCCTCTATCCTTATTGCAATGGTCTTTTCAAATAAAGTCTATCCTTATATAAATCTAAATTTGTTTTTTTAATACCTGAAAATGGTTGCCATTTTCATTGGTTGCCAAAGCTGCTTCTATCTCTATAGTCTATGGTTCATGGTTCTTAAATCTCTTTCCGCTGCACTATCCCAGTTACAAATTTAACTATAGAAACATCTCAGGGGCTAGATGATTTTGCATCATGGAAAATTGTGTGTAAATGAACATGCTAGACACATATTTAATTTACATTCTTTGATGAAGTACTACAAATTTGTAGAATTTAATTAATTGATTTTGACACAGATAACTCTGGAAAACTAAAACTAATAAAGTTTTGATATGAAGCTGAGAATGATTCAAAATTTATAAGTTTTCTGAAGCAGCAACTTCAGAAGTTTATTGACTGCAGTATATATATATTTTTAGTTGTGGCTACATGTTGTTACAGAGTGAAGCCAATCTGAAATTCAGGTTGGCTTCTCTTTTATATCCTATTACCTATGTGCAGATAATCCCCAAATTAATGAAATGACAACTACATTTTAAGAGGATTTGGAAAGTTAAGTGGGTGCAAATAGAAGCACAAAATGGATTATAGAACCAAACCTATTTAAGATCATCTGTTATTTTGGAAGGCAGCTATACTCATCATTATACTACCAACATTGCACTCACCTGTTATTCTCCATCAACCATGCTTTCTGCTATTACCAGCTCCTGGACTCACCACCCCCATGATAGTTGATGCATGTTTTCAGTTTTATGCTTCTACTACTTGCCTAAAAAACATCTCCATGCAACTTGTTATTTGGGGACTTAATTACTTAGAAGGAACAGGTAAAAATACTATTGTATTGCGCCAATGGCCTCAGAGTAGCAGTCAGAAGTCCTGGGCTATAATATTGGGTCTGTCATTTATTTATGATGATCTTAGGTAGGTTATTTAACCTCTTCTGAGCCCCCATATCTTTCTATAGTGATTAGTTAATTATTTATTTATTCATTCATTCATATTCTCACTCCCTCCCCCTTTGGCAACCATTAGCTTGTACTCTATATTTATGGATCTGTTGTTTAAATTATGCCTTTGCTTTGTTTTTAAATTCTACATATACATGAAATCATATGATATTTGTCTTTCTCTATTTTAACTTATTTCACTTAGTATGATACCCTCTAGGTCCATCCATGTTGCCAGAAGTGGCAAGATTTCATTCTTTTTATTGCTGAATATTCCGTTGTGTATATATGCCACATCTTCCTTATCCATACCTCTATTGATGGTGATATAGATGACTATTACTAGTAATGCAGCAATGTATATAGGGCTGCATATATCTTTGAGTTTGTGTTTTTATTTTCTTTGGATAAATACCCAGAAGTGGAATTGCTGGATTGTATGGCAGCTCTATTTTTAATTTATTGAGGAATCTCCATACTGTTTTCCATAATGGCTACACGAAAGTTCCCTTTTCTCCACATCCTTGTCAGTACTTGTTATTTGTTGACTTATTGATGATAGCCATTCTGACAGGTATCTCACTGTGGTATTTCTCTGATGATTAGCCATGTTGAGCATTTTTTATATTTTTCTTGGCGATCTGTATGTTGAGGCTTCATTTCTTTAGGATAATTATTTATGTGAACAAAAAGACAAGGGCAATACAAGCTTATTAATATTTAAATAATATTACTCATTTCACATATGTATTTTATATTTATAATAAATTGCGAGTTACTTAAATTTAGAGGAGAGGCCCTGCAGTCCCCTACCATTATGAGTAAACACATAATAGTCGTTCAATAAACATTTTTTAAATGTGTGATGAATGTATGAATGTATGACTGTAAGCAATACTAAAAAATTCCACAAATAATTCAATAAACATTTATTGTGTGAACATTATTGTGCTAGGTCCCTTAAGAGATACAAAAATGGATCAGACATGAATCCTGCCTTTCAGGCACTTACAGTCCACCAGAGAATATCAGAAAAATGTATAAATAACGAGATTAAATATTTTATAACTCCTAGGAGAGGTACAGAGCAGTGTCATAAGTTCACAGCAGAAGTTATTTCTAGCTTAAAAAATCATATAAAACTTCATGAAATTTAAATAATAAGGTGCACCTTAAAGCATAAGTAAAATCTGGATGTGGAGGAAGGGGAAGATCAGCCAGTTCACGGGCACAAAGATCCTGGTAGATTGTAAGTACAGTAGACCTGTCCATGACTTTGTAAGGGGTTCAGCTGCAGCTCAGCTTTGGTTGAGTATGTGTGTAAGTGCAGGGGAAACTTAAGAAATGGACTAGAAGAGAGCTTCCTTAAAATTATGATTGTTAGTATGTATTGACCTGCAATCTTTTCCTATAGATTAAATAAACAATAAATACCACTACAACTTGGCATCCTTCTTAGGGTAAACCCAAAATTCACCCTAACATTTTTAAGTATGCAATTTCTGGTTAGCTTTCATATATTAATCTAATATTGAGTTCCTAGAACTGGAGAAAAACAGAAGTAAAAAAATGTAAGATTTTGTTTTATGGTAGTGAATATACAGTTTTATAAAAAATATTAGTCTAATATATTGGGTTTTTGTTTTAAACATAGCTTTTTATGTATTCAAGTATTTGCTTATTGTGGGTATTTTCATCAAGATTTTACAGTTTGGAATGGGAACTGCATACATGGTTTTCATTCACTCTACAGGTTACTGAGATGGAGCTGAGCATCATGAATCTATATATGTATAGTATGTATGTATACAGACACATACATATATATGTATAGATCTATCTACAAAGATATAGATCTACAGATAGAGGGTAGAGATGGTTATATAGAGAGAAAGAAAGAAATATATTAAATATTATTCTATTCCTATCTTGTAAATTTAATAGGCATTTAATATTACAATAACATTATAGCATGAAGTTTTTCTTTTACTGAAAAATCGGTTGTTAGTTATGGTATACTCTTTTTTGCATAATGATGTCACTTTGATTTTTAAAATCTGATTAAAAATATACTTTTAACATCTTTACATTAAGAACATTATAAGTATCTGACAGGAGTTCAGCCTGAGCTGGACGGCTTTTAAGGCTCTAGCTTAGCGGCGCACTTGAATGTTGAAGCACCTTTGTCTCCAGTCTCAAGGTCTGCAGGGTGGGGTCCCCATGGCCCTGGGTGGCAGGAGCAGCTTACTTGAGTTTCTGACAGACCACAGAAAACAATGCATCTTAGATTTAACAACAGACGAATCTATTGGGTTGGCCAAAAAGTCTGTATGGTTTTTTCCATAAATAACATACATTTGTCATTTTCACCAATAACTATTGATTTGGATATTTTGTGTATGTCATCTATTTCCTGCTACTGGATTCTAGTGGGTAGAGGCCAGGGGTGCTGCTCAACATCTTCCAATGCATAAGACAGCCCCACAGCAAAGAATTATGTGGTCAAAATGTCAATAGTACAAGAAACTTCACAAACCACTTTTGACACATTCGATCAGTCACAGAACCTTCTCCATACACTGCACAAATCTTTTTTTGGCATTTCAGTTGTATTTTTACCTTTCTTGAAATAATAAAGCATGATATGCCAACAATGTTCCATATTTTCTTCCATCTTCAATATTGAAATGCACAAAAATTCACCAATTTTGATGTTTTTTAATGCATGCTGATATGACAGCTGTCACAATACAACATAATAAAATTATTTCAAGTGAAGATAAAGACAACTAAGCGCTACTAGAGCCATGGTAAGGAAAAAACTAAACGAACTTTTTGGCCATCTCCTCTCTACTCCCTTTACTTCTCTCAGACTAAAAAACACAATCTCATCAGCCATTCCTTGAAAAAACAAGGAAATTGTTGAAATCCTTCCCTGGGGTTTCCAATGTAATGCAGCTCTGAGGGAGGGGCCATATCACCCGCGTGGCTTTGACACCGTGGAGGACACTAGGGGTGGTTCTGCAGTCAGCTCACCTCAAACCTCCCACTTTTCAAACCAGAGAGAAATCACCTTGTACCAAATACATCCACTTCCTTTTTCCTTCTGCCTGAGAAGATACAGATTTCTTAAAACCCTGAATAAGTTCATTTTTCTCATATGCTGTGGAAAACTGTAGTACACGTCGTTTCTCTTGTGAACATGCAGTGAACTTCATTACGTACAGTAATCTTTTCCCTGTTATTACTTATAATAAACATTTTCCCTGTATTATTTTTTGTATGGTAACTTACTGTTTTCTACTAGTTGTCTTTTTGCCACAAGGTAGAAAAAAAACATTTAAGTAAGGGTATGATGGCAGCAGGTTTCTGACGAGCCCCATTTACATGATACATTTTTCCAAAGGGCGTTTATGTAGAAAATACAGAAGCACTAAACAAACCTACTATTACATTTGAGAAATCATTAGCCTCAAAGGAGTAATAATGGTATGCTATTAAAACCATGAATACATTTTCAGTATCTGTATTTTTAAAAAAAGTTTATAAATATGTAAATTTCCATCCAACAAATCTAAAATAAAATGCACTAAAAAACTGATATGTAGACAAAAGTTTATTTACACCATACAACATTTTAAATATTTTATACACAGCTGCAGCAGGGAAAGCTACTCAGAGCTTTCTAGAGAAAACTGCAATAATAAAGATGTGAAATATATTATTCATATAAAAGTGAGATTATTACTTTATTGCATTTAAAGCAATGAAGAATGTAGCTCAACAAACATTCATTTAATGACAAAAACTTTGCTTTTATATTATAAAGTAAAAAGTGTAGTAATGGCCAAACAGACTGTTATAAACTTTAAAAACTGCATAAATATATACATTGTGCTTCATGGTGAAGTTTTTTGAAAACTAAACCATATGAAGCGGTTACAACATGAATCGTTGCTTGAGGTTTATCTATAAAGATTACCTTACAAATCCATTCCACAGGTACTTACAACACAGGATGGTCAGAACTGTACACCTGGTCCTCTCTCCACTAGCTTGACTAGGGAGAAGTTACCATAAGCAAAAACCACTGACATTTGGCACGTGAGGGTCCTGACATTGGATAGTCACGCTGTCCAGGTAGAAATGTCAGCCTTCCCAAGTCTTAAGTGTCAGTGCAATAAATTTTGTTTCCATCTCAGTCCATTTTGATTTAGTTAAACTTCTGTTTGAAAGTCACCCTCTTGCACGTCCAGAGGCAAATTCAGACACTTCTCCCACTCTGCTGGCCTCAGTTCCAAAGCATCCTTTGCCTCTGTATCTAAGACATTGATTGTGGTGTAATGTTGGTATTCATTGGGGTTTTTGAAAGTGTCCCATGGATTCTTGTTTGGTGCTGGGTTTTCCTGTTGAGAAGAGAGGAGAAGAGAGTCATTTATTTGATGACTAGAATTGCTGCTTGTTGAAGTTTCCAAGAAGAGAGTGTGTTTGTAACCTTAATCCAGTTCATGCGATAGAAAGATGATATAAAATTGTGGCCAGCTGCAGGAAATGGTTTTGATTTCAGCTTTCTTTTATTGAACAAACTGATGAAGACGTTCTTTAAGTTGTCCTAAAATTCTCCAGCAATCAAAGGAAGTGAATAGCATTGCGGAAGGCGAAGTAGACCATGTTTTGCTTTGAGCATCTTGTGAAATGTCAGGATGGCTGTACATTCAGGTAGGAAGTAGCACCAAATTACCACTAAGATTACATGTAGCAGATTTAAGTATTTGCCAGAATCTCTGGTGGGATAAACACAATTTGAGGATGTGTAATGGAGCATGTTATGTAATAATGAAAACAGTTACCCAAACTGGCCATATTTCATAAAACTGAAAATTGATCACTGTCTTTGCTTAGTTTTTCTTCAAAAATTGTCCTTTTCAGAATATTAAAATGATGTTATGTTCTTCTGTGTCATCTATTTTTTCTGCTGTGCATTCCCCACAATTTTCTATATATTTAGGTGGCACATTAATTTCATAAAAATCATTCTTCCCTTCAAAGAGCATAGCTTTTTAGAAAATACATCCAGCAATATAAGGTTTTTTTTTAAACTGTCTACCAACTACCATTCCTTCTTATGTTTCATAGTGTACACCCTCCTGTTACCTAATCTCTGCCTAACTATGACTCCACACAAACCTTCCATGTTGTAGGTTACAAGTGCTCAGTAATTATGAGTGGACATTATTTGAGGTTTCTATACTTTAATATTTTGCTAAGATTTTATGGTGAACTTGCTTTATTTTAAGTAAGTATTGTTTAAAGATTTCTGCAGAATGAGGGAATTTGAATGGGATAGACCAAGTTGAGTAACGCTGAAGAACAAGCAGGCAATCATGACTGAAAGCTCCTTAGATAAAATTAAACTGAGACAACTATAGTAGCTGAACGTGTTCTTACTCCCTCCCCACCCCAATTCTAGCCTTTAAATAGTTATAATCAATTAGCAGGGGGAACATAAAACAAGCATTTGAATTATTATCTGCATTCTACTCTGTAAGTTAAAAATCATTCTAAGGTATAAATAAGAAAAAGAGACAACCTATAGAAATCTTCATCATAACTAGAAAATAAATTATTAAAAGTCCTTAATACAACAGATGTTTCAGCACTTATTAGTCTCAATCATGACAACATACAATAAAAAAATAGCTAATAGTAAAGATTTAATAAAAAGTTCACTTGCAGGATATGTGCAGGGGATTAACTCTGTTTAGTATAATATCCTAAAGTCTTGTAACTCACCCTCTTTTCTCCCTCCTTTTTTCCCTTTCTCCTTCCTTGCCCCCCTTCAACCTGTATTTATCAGCTGCTCTGTGTTGGGCACCATATTACGCCTTGGGGAGAATAAGGTGATAAATAAGGTGGAAAAGCAGCATGGTCCATTAGGGATCATAAGATTCAAAGCCTGACATGGACAGGTCCAAACTCCGACTGCTCCATTTTGTACGAATGTAACCTTGAGCAATTTACTCAATTTCTCTGAACCTCAACTTTCATATTTGTAAAACAGAGATACATAAGCTTTGTATTGTGGGCCAAAGGAGTTGGCAGATCATGACCTACTTTGTGGGGCTGCAAAAATAAAAAGTGGAGCTGCCTAGCATAACACCTAATGTTTAGTAAATACAGTATAGTAACCACACTTATTATGAAGGTGTTCATAGTTAAATGGAGGTATAAAAGATCTATCTAATCAACGAGGATGGAGAGATGGCTTCTTTTTGCAGAAAGCACATAATCTTGCTGAGAAGAGTGACATTGGGGCTGACTTAGAATGACGGGCTTGGGCATGAAGACATATGTAGGGTTGGAGGGTGGACGGCTGAACAGTCATGCATACTAAGAAGTAAAAATCCAGCAGCATGAGAACAGAGACCAATTCATTTTAGTTGCAGTACAAAAGAATAGCAAGGAAAACAAAACAAAAACAAGCAGAAGGTAAATGAGGGGCTTTATATGCCAGGCTAGTATGTCTGAAATTTATTTTGTAGTTTGAGGGTACCACAGTGACCTGAATCATCAATCAGCAATTGAAACATTCACCGGTGTGAATTGTGTTGAATCAAACCACAGAGTGGATTTATCCAAGGCAAGGGCTGTGTCTAAACAAGCCTTCTGAGAATCCTTAGTTTGACAGCAAGTTCAGTCCTAAAAGGATTCCTGATATGTAAAGTGTTAGTTCACTTGCTTTGAAAATAGGAATTTCATTATGTTTGGAACAGGTATGATTTTCCTTTTATATTTTGAAGATCAAGCACCATGGAAACATGAAGTAAATTGGCCAATTTTAAACTTTTTCAGAATGTCTAGATTCTAATGTCAGAGTATTACTGCTCGTGTGTGACTGATTGAATTCCTGGGAAGTTCTGTTAGTGGGTAATAAATTAAGGTTGGCTTTCATGTTCATCTCCTCTGGCATCCCGTGGCTCTCCCAGCTGAACCGAGGTTCTCCCCATTGTTCACAAATGTATGGACGCCCTTTAGGTGAGGAGCCCTGTGCCACTTTGGTACTGCAGAGTTACTACACCCAGCAGTCAGAGTGAGACAGGATCTGCAGGGAGTGGGAGGGCTGGCAGTCAGGCGGTGGTGGCCACAAGCTCCTGACCTTCCTGTATGGTTGGCTGTGACAAGAGCGGAGCCTACAGACTCTCACATGGCAAGGTGTGACATTGTCAGTGGCTCAAGTGAATGAATGATAAACTGTGGAACAGCCCAAAGAGATCACTGAATTTGGCAGTGAGAGCTACAGGCACCAGGAAAGGTTTCAATGGAGGCCTGAATCTTATAAGATTTAATCAGAGTTAGTATAAGTTACTGAATTTCTGCAGCTGTTTTTGTTTATTTTGAGCTCAAGCACAGAAGAGAGAAGATGGAGTCAAACTGAAACATGTGTGAGAAAGGCCTAATCAATTATAAATTCAGAATAAGCCAAACATGCATGAAACCTCCCAAAATGCTATTTTTTTGGAAATAGAATAGTAGCTGAACATGAGAATTCAGAGCACCAAAACACAGCAAGCAGAGCTGCCTGGGTGTTTCTTGGCACTCATGGGTCCAGGGGCAGGCTAGCTATCACCTGCAGATAAACTGCTCCCTCCCTCCATCCTTTACTCTCCCTCTTTCCCTTTCTTACTCCCTCCGTCTTTTCTTTCTTTCCTTCTGCCAACCTACCAATATTGGGGAAAAAGAGATGTTGATGGAGAATAGTCTGTGAGACACATTCAAAGTAAAGAAATTTTTTAATAACACCTTTCCCTTGTAGTGTGATTTAAGTTTTGCTCTACCTGGAAATAGGGAAATGGACTAAATGGTCTTCGAGTCCCCAAACTCTACATAATTACCATCATTTGTAGTGCTGGGCAGGTGTTGCGAGATAGTTGCCAAAAAAAGGAGGAGGGGGGAGGTTTGATCAAGATTTTTGTTTTGAAAATGTCTCTCTCTACCCAATTATGCAATTTTCATTAGCAATATGCCACTCCAAATTATGATAGAATTAATGATAATGGAATTCGTGTTCACTATTAATCAAAACTGAGTAAGAAACTTTTTTCTGTTCTCAAATTGAGGACGATAGTCAAGCATCAATGACAACCCTATCTTCCGTACTCCTACTTCCCAAATGATAAATATTTATACATCTTTTTTAAAAAAAGACATGCTACTACAGAAATGTGGTATGATTAGTACACTATTTTGGTTGTTAGGAAACTAAGATGCAGATATTTGTGCCATTAATGATTTAATAGCCAGACCACATGACAAGGGGAAATTACAATCATATTATAGCAGTCAGCCAGCTGTATCTGTTACATAACTCTTTCAAGATTTGTAAATATAAACTTCTCCTTTTATTTTAAACAAATAAAACTTTCTTCAATTTATTTTAAATAAAAGTTTCAATATTTCAAAATGAGTAGCTAATGTGTTTGGGTAATCTCAATGATGCAATTCTCATTTGCCTACTAACTAAAAATTGACAGTTTAATTGGAGATGAGAAAGAACCATTCATTACATTCAAGTGTCCTCTATATGCCTAGCATTGTGTTAGTGATTACATATGTAATGCATGATTCCTGCTGTAAAGAAGAAAATAGATATATACAAAAACTATTTACAGACCAAGTAAGAGTCAAAAGTATTTCTTATAACTGTCGTTTAACAAGCACAGATTGAACTATTATGGACATGTAATATATCAAGAGCAACCCTTTACCGATAACTTAGCATGACCAGCGCTGTACTAGTACTGAGAGGAACACAAGAAAAACATAAAGATACGTGAATTCTTGCTCTTGATAAACTAATGTTACTAACTGGGAAGCTAGGACTAAGACTCATCCATAACACAGGTACAAGAGTCACTAGAGTTAAAAGGTGATTAAACACCATGTACCTTAGAGAGAGATAGACAGATGATAGACAGATAGACAGATAGATAAATAGATAGATAGGTCTCAGAAAGTTAGGAGGAGGGGCATCCAAGGACTTCGGGGGTTCAGGAAGAGAAAGAGCACTGCATTTGGAGTGAAGAGTGGTGTCAAGTGGCAGTCCAACTGTTTCTCTTACAGCTGAGTCTCAGCTCCTTACCCTCTCAGGTGTCCTGCCTGCTTTGGGAAGTGCTGTGAGGCATGAAGGAAGCATATATTACTGGTTTTTATGCTCAATTTAGGAGAAAATTGAATTTTATAAACTTGAGCTGGGTAACTGGCTCAAGATCAGTAGTTCTTGGTTGAGCTTCCTACTACTCTACTGCTTTCCGGCCTCCTGGTCCAGCGCCTTCACAAATAATCATGCATTCTTCTCTGGAGCTCTGACTGTGCCATGCTCATAGTAACTGTAAAAGGTCATTTTATTTGATGAAGTCAGATGCTAGGATTGTAGTAGTGTGAAGGAATGAGAAGAGAATGGTCACATCAATAATCAAAGCCCTCAGTGTTGATGCTCCTGAAGATAAAACATACCACTCTGGTTTCAGGTAAGAACTCAATTGACTTTTACATATAATATTTACATTTTACAGCCTTAAAATGCCAGGCTTTCAAAAAAAAAAAGGGAAAAATTTAGTTATTTGGGTATTTGAATTTTTAACTCTGACAAAAAAATCTAGGTGAAGCCAACACACTTTGATGTATAAATAATTTCAATTAAAGCTTATATATGAGAACATCTGAAATATGAATTAAAATGCTTAAAGATTATGTCACTCCTAATTTGCCTTTTAGCGCATTCCAAAGTACATTTGGGGGGGGGGGTGTTATTTTATTCCCTACGTAGCCCACTCTTGTTCCCAAGACAATTAGGAGCTCCCGGAGGGCAGGGATCATAGCTAACATGACCCTATATTAGCATAGCATCAGGCACTGAAGAAGCAAAGTGTACTCACCATACTGCTTGTATTTGGTATATCCCGAAATCTGTCCAAAGTTTGGAATTTCTGATTTAGTTCCTGAAACAGTTCCATATGCCTCTTCCTTGTATGCATGACCTTCTGCAAAAGAGAATAGGATGACTCTCATTTCTAATTTGATTTATGCATTAAAAAAAGAAATGTAATATTTCTGCTTTACTAATAAGGGAAATTAAAATTAAATTTGGCAGGAACAAGGATGTCCTAAAAGGTGCCACAAATGGAAATGAGTTGCATGATATTCTTGTATCGTAGTCAGCACTTCTTGAACATGAAGAACTGGCTTTTTCTCTCATTTACAATATTACCAAAAATATAATTTTCTCTTTTGGGTGCATTAAAAATGTAACAGTCATTCCTGTGTAAGATTTTCATCATTTAGAGTTAAAACTGTTTAACAAAAATTGTTACAATAAAAAAATGTTTAAAAATTTGGACTTGTAAAGTACTCTCATCTCTCAATGTTTGCCATGGGAAATATTACTTTTTTATGTTTTATTTCTATAAACATGAAAACCCTAGCTGACTGCATTAAAGGGGGAACAGATTCCCAGGCCTTGCCATTGAAGGCTGACTCAAAGCACTGAAGTGTCTGAAATATGGGTAAGATCTAAAATATTATATTTCCTTGTGAATACTGATTGAGCTTCACAGAAAGAAAATCTGGCCCATAGGTTTCATATATTTGTTCATGAAATGGTACAGAATTATATATTTGTTCACGAAATGGTACAGAATCTTAACAATTCAGGTTCAGAACACAAACTGTGTGGTTGATGAGTGATTAAAATCACAGACACAAATATCTTAATGCTCTTCATTGCTGGTTACAGTCTTTTCTCCCAACTTTATCATAACTCAAAAAATAGTCATAAATAAAAATGACCTTGGGGTAAGTAACATGGGCTGAATCTTTTTCTATTACAGAGCATTTAAAAGAAGAGTAAGATGATAAATTCCTTATATTTACAAGTGTTATTTTAAAGGAGAAAATACCTTCCTCAATTCTGATTTTTATAAAAGTTAAAACAGCATTTCAGTGATTCTCCAAGATTGTGTCTTCATGTTTGTGTAAGATTTTATAGTATTTCTAAGCATGTGCTTCATAATTTATCATTTCTTCATGTGGACTGCATAGGTACATTACATTCATACCTATGCTATAATATGAACATTTGGTATGTTGTTTTAATTACCAAATATTTTTAAAAGTAAGAATTCATTTTGAAAAAGAAGTATATCTTCGGGGGAAGATCTATAATGCCCAATTTTACTCTAAAAAGACATGTGTAGAACATTTTATCTCTTTGAGAAAAAAAGAGACAAAAGAGAAATGCAAACTGAATCTTCAACACATTTTTAAAAGCCTTATTCTCTTTTACGTCAACTTTAATTTTCTATATGTAATGGATCTGTGTTTAGACAACACTTTGTCTAGCTAATTTCTTTATTAGCCTATTTTTATTTGAGACAATTCTGCCATTTTAGGTATTGCTACAACTAAATTATTTTCATCTCTGCTCCTCTTAGCTCTAGGAACTGGCTGTGGATGAACTGGGTGGTTGAGGATGAGAACAGGGCAACATTACTTATGATGAGGACAGGAAACATAGCAAGCAATTACAGAGTGATTAACTTCCCATCAGTTTGGGGGAGAGTACAGGAAACAGATTTGCAGAATTTACAGGAAAACACCAGGCAAATGTAATTTGACTAATGATGGCTGATAGAGATTTATGAGAAGGCTGATTTGCTCAAACAACTCAATGGAGGGATTTTGAGGACCAGGTAGCTGGCAAACATTGCAGTACATTCCCTTCTTGGGGAGGTGAATATTCCCATTCTTTATCAGGTCCTAAAATGCTGATTAAAATATGTATTTGCGGATAAAAAATACCTTTAAAAAAAAACATAATCAGGATATTGATGACTGGCTCTACTTTACAAATAGTATTTTTCATGATCACGAATCTTACTATGTAGTTATTTTCTGCTAGGTCGCTGTAAGGGTGATGCCACACTACTGACATTTCTCTAAAGGTATTTCATCCTGTCAGATAATCCATCACATGTTGTGCTAGATGCTGGCATAACAAGGGTGTGCAAAATCTGGCAGAGTTTCTGCCCTCTTATAGTTTGAGGTATAATGGAGGACATGGGTATTAATCACATAACTCAAATACATGTTAAGTTAGAACTGTGATAATGAAAACAAATGGTGGGTTATGAGAATAAGTGATAGGGGAAATTGCTGGGAGGAATCCAGCTGAGGCAGATTCCTATATTTTAATGTATTCATTTTTAAGTTGAAAATTCTTAAAGCAGTTTTCTCTGCCCGTTGACTGAACTCCCTTCCCTTGATGAGATTGCTCCTTTCCAAAGATAGATGATATCATTGGCACAGCTCCCTTGTGTTAAGGTGGGCCTGTGAAGATTTTAATTTGTGCTGTCTCCTTCTATCTTTCATCTCATGAGAGGATCCTCACTTTGCATTGGGGAGCTAGACCTTCCCATGCTGTTGAAAATGTGGATCAAGACCCCTACTGTCCCCTAGCCAAGAGGTGATTTTTTTCCCTATATCCTTCCCACAAAGTTCTTTTTAGTTTGTTAGTCAAAGACACTCTCTGTCTCTGTCAACCAAATATCTCTATTGGATAAGGCATGTTTAATGAACTGAAGTCTCAAATATATCTCATAGAAGTGAGGATACGTTAACTGACAGGAGTTTTTATAATCATATTCTGATTGAATGGGCAGCACCTGATTCTGAACTGAGTGGATTTTGAGAAGTTGGATCGCTAGGATATACTCAAAATATATGTGGTAGACACCAATGTTATATAACCAAAAAGCATTTTTGCAATGTTCTACATGGATTCATGAAAGTTCCTCTGAATGTTAAAGCTCAAGCACCCTGATATGAATATGAACACAAAAAATATATATGCTAAAATCTGGGGCTGTTCCTACCTAAGAACATTAATTGTTAGTATATCCTCATGTCAAATAATTATTTTAATTTGAAATTCCTACTTTTGTGCAGTGAAAAATCACCATAGCAACCATGACTGGTGGTTCTAACAGAAGTGCCACATTGGAGCTGCCAGCCACAGAACATGCATCTATCATGGGTTCCATTTGATTCTCCAAGCATGATTCCTCCCTGTTACAAACTCAAGTGCATAACTCATTTTTTAAAAATTTTTAGTGGGAAAGGCTCCAAGGACACTAAAGCCAGCATCATAACAAATACTGGAGAGTTTCTAACCCAGCAATCTTTGAGGATAAAAACTTAGCTGTGGTTTTAGTTTTCAAAATAATAAGGGTTTTCCCATACTTATTTACTTCTCTGAATAATAACTTATTTGTAGCACTTGTGCATTTGATGGTCTTAACTGCCTAATTAGAAGTTTTCATCCTCATAAATCTTACTGGTCCATTTTAATAGCTATTTTGGGGATTTTACTGACCTTATGGCTTATCTGTTTACCTTTTTCTTTCTTGTATGACTTAAATATCCTGTGTCCCAAAGAAGTTGACGTCTGTGAAAAACTACATTTAGCACTCAGATATCTAAAAATTTGTAATGATAATATTGTAACTCATATGGATTTTCTATTTAAATAAATATATTCTAATTGGCAGTATACAAAAAATTCAGGTTCCTTTAGATATAATGCCTGTCAAATATATAGCCATCTTTTTTAAAAAAAGATAAAGGCTTGGTAATGCTCCCTTCCACTCAAATTATCTCTCAATATCTTTTGAAGCTGTATATGAACCTATGTCTTAACTGCACAGAAATATTGTATTGTGATACAATATTTTATAGCTTTGGTTTCACTTTATATCTTTGTAACTCAAGGGAGGCAGTCTTGGCTGCCTTTTAATTATTGATATTAGAAAAAATGACAAATTGTAAAGCACTCTCATGGAATTTTAGTTACCTGAAGAAAGATTAGGATGTAAACAACCTGTATGTTTTGAGCACCTACTATATCCCAGGCAACCTCCTAGATTCACTACTTGGGTCATGTCAAATCCAAGAGCTCTAGGTCTAGACAAACTTGGATTTAAAACTCATCCTATCACTGTCAAGTTGTGTGGTCTGAGGCACAAAATCCAATCATTCTTTAGCCCCAGTTTCAGTGCTCAGAATAACCTTGGAGGGCTGTTTTGAAGATTTAAAAAGAAGTCACTTATCAGTAGAGCACACTGATAAGAACCACTTAAGAAATGGTAGCCATTATTATCTCTCCTAATCCTCACAAGGACCCTGGGAGGTAGCAGTCATCCTACTGATTAGGGGATCGGAGCTCAAGAGGCTAAAAGTGCCCAGGCTCACACAGGTGGCGAGGGAGCTGAAATTCATTCTGAATCCAGTCAATTCTCTTTGCATCCTGCTACCTTAGATATAGCCCATAGATTCAGGAAGCATCCGCCTTTAGACTATTCAAGTTTGTCCCGATGCCTTATTCAGATGGAAAAGGATGAAACAATCTAGGGTGAATTAGGTGCCTTTTGTAGTGAGCTCATAAACTGTGGATATTGATCACCCTACAACTATCCCACAGGTCAGCATTTATCTTTTGAAAGGCTTGTCTCCATGTCTTTTCTCAGAATACCTCCTAGGCAGGAATGTTATATCCCTGACACCTAGCACAGTGTTTGGCATTCAGCAGGTGCTGGATAAATGTGTGTGGAATAAATTAAATGAATGAGATGGCATGGGCAGATAGACTTGGGAAGATGTCTGTAACACAGAAGGCCTTCTCTCCTATTGAAAATCTCTCCCCACTGGAATGAAGGCTCATTTCATTTGCTTCAGGCAGGAATCATGCCTTCTTCCCTTTCTGATCATGTTTTGCTCCCTTATTTTCCATACCAGTGGTTCATAAAGGGCCTGCAGGTAGGTTTGAGACAAATGGATTAGAGGTTCTCTCCTCTGAATTCAAACTGTGAATCATAGAGTTGGGATTTCTTTAAGTCTGAATTGATATTTCTAAAGCCCAGATCATAACAAAGTCATTCCTCACACACACAAAGCAGAGAAGCCCTAGCAGCTTTTAATAACAAATTTGTAAAATTTCCTCCCTTGGGGTATAAGCTCTTTACAATATGGCCTCCCCTGTCTATTCTTTTCTTGTATAGACCCCCTGTTTCAGTGAAGTTCCCTGCTTCTTTCTTGAGCATGTCATCACACCTTAGCCAACCTACATCCCTTTTCTCCTCCTGGAATTTTTACCTGCCATTCACCTCCACCTCCTTGAGTTATATATGATGTGGATATCTTTGAGATGTTACCTCCACAGCAGTCAATCCATATACTGGTCTCTGCCTCAGTTTAGATACAGTGTTGGATAACTTTTTATTTAAGCAAACTGAATTTTAATTTTTAATTTTTCATCATTCATTCGACAAAAAAAAAAAAAAATTAAATGTTTATACCAAATCTCTCCTTGGAGCTGGGAACACAAATCCCACAAGAGGTTTGGTCAAAGGACATAGAACTGTCACTATAGTATTTTCTGTATACTTTCCAGGAAGCAAGAATCAGTGTTCCACCACTTTGTGACTAGTCAACACTTTGCTCTATTTACTCCAGGAATGCAATGTTGTCTTAGAGATGGCTACATGAGAGGGCCATTTCTCAGGTATAGCGCTTACCAGCCACAGTGCTGTATGGATATATAAGTTGTGTTTTCCTGTATAGGCTCTCAGGAAAGTGTGAAGTCTGAAAGGAAAATGTGTTTAGGAGTCCAGGAGGCAAAGTTTGTTTCTCAGTATCAAATGCCTAAATTGCCTTTGAGTGGTAAATCTTGTGGGGTGGGGGTGGGAAGCTAAAGGGAAGTTCTGCATAAACACATCTGATTTATGGAGCCTGAGTTAAAAGCGGAGGAGGATAACTTGACTCTTCCTCAGGGACCACCCACAAAGTACAAATAGACTATTAAAATTCATCAGTATTTAAATTTTTTCTGATTATGTCTCATGAGATATCTGCCACAGAACTATCTGCCACAGAACTATAGTTGCGCATTGACTAAGAGAAATAGTACTAAATGGTTTAAAGGGAAAGGTTATTTTCCCTCAAATTTTGATGTCTATTGCAATCATGCAATAACTATAGCAATTAAATGACTAATATATATTTATATATATATTAACAACCCTGGAGATATATATGTCACCTCCCCTCGTTACCCACCACCATGGCGCTGCTGAGGCCAGGTCCCTGTGGCAGAATGCGCCCCGCTGCAAGCTGGTCTGTTGAGAAGCTCCCTTAGTGGTCCCTGGGAGTGACGCCAAGGCTGGAAGGGCCACACACACACACACACACACACACACACACACACACACACACGTATATATGTGTATATATACGTGTGTGTGTGTGTGTGTGTGTATGTATATATATCTCTGGGGTTGTTAATGTTGCAACATTCCCCCATTATCAATATGTTTTGAAAATACCATGGTTATATGTTGGAATACTAAGCACAGAAAGAAGTAACAGCTTAAGAAAATTTGCTACCAGTTGCCATAGACAATATACAAAAATTTTTTTTTAAAGTTTTCTGATGATCCACATGACACAGTATAATTAGATTTCAGTGTTTGAGATTACATAATTTTGGCTGGTTGCACTGAGGCTTAATTTTTTTTATCTAGGTTTTTACTATATTTTGTCACTGATGCTTATTGGGTTAATTCCTACCTCCTTGTTTTTGTGCTAACCTAACAGCTCACTGCGTTCAGGCCAAATACACACACAGTATGAGCCTCTATTTTTGGCTTCCTCAAGAATGAAAAAAAATCTATTCCTTTACAAGCACTGAAGAACCTAGAAGTGAAGATTGCTGAATGTGTTCTCTGAATTTATAGTCTTGATCTTTTTGCCCTAAAATCTTAGGATATAATAAAATATTTATCCCATGTGAGGCCACTACAATTGAGCTGCATCAGTACTAACTGCCACATAATCATGGAGGCCAGACTCTTTATTATTACTTTGAATCCTGAACAAGTAAGACTAAAAAAGACCTACTGTTTTTAGAATCTGTTCCAGGTAAAACTGGATCTTGTTAACCATTTAAACATTGCAGTAAATAAAAACAATTAAGTCTCACTTTTGATACCTGATATATGTTACTGAGCAATATTCATTTGCATAAATGAAATGGTTAAATTATGAGTTCCCATGTTCTAGGTTTCCATAATTTCGGGAATATCAGCTAAGAGTATTAAGTTTTATGTAAGCATCACAACAGTAGAAAAATGCTGGAGAAATTTATAATGTATTATATCCAATTATGTCAGCAGGCTATGAATCATATCCAATTATCAAGATGCATAACTGCATTTTATGTGATGCTCAAACGTCATTAATTTTGTGCTTAGCATAAGCTGCTCAAATGATTCAATAATTTCTAGCATTGATATTACCGCATCAATATAAATTCATTGTAAATTGGAAAATGAACATCATCTTGTTTATATCTGTGAAAAAGCATTTACTAAACACAGGAGCACACTGAACCAACACTTGCTATTGGAAAAAAGAATCTGGAATGTACCACGGAGAACCTAAATAATAGAAATTGGGACACAAGGTTACTATGTCCCAGAGAAAGCCTCGCTAACTATCCTCATAGGCTCTCTTCAGGAAGTCATTGAAGTAACAGGATTATAACTGTTTCAAATATGAAAAATCAAGAAACCAACAAATTGAATAGACCAAGTTCAACCTTAACATAAATTGTCCACCTATCTTAGCATTTATAAAATGGATTCCTTCCTTGTCTGAAAAATCTTGGTCTAGCATATATTTAAAGTAATTAGAACTTTAAATTTTTTCTACAACTACTTATACAGTATAGATTTTAATTTAAAATGTTTCATTTCTCATTTAATTAACAATAAAAAATCTGCATAGCTGCATAGAGTAATGTGTTTAAGTAATTATATATCAATTTTGAATTCAAGTAGTTAAATTTATGTTAAAAAAATCTTAGAAACTTACCTCAAAGTCAAGGTCTGAATATCGTGATTTTCTTCTCTGTTAGATATTGTTTAAAAAAAGGAAAATCAATAAAGTTGTGTTTAGTCATTGAAATAAAATGAAAGTCATTATTTTCAATAAAATAATCCTGCTTCTTCGTGTTCTAAGTATTGCCTTCTCATAAGAATATGTGAAAAAATTTTTGATTTCAAAGTATTCTATCCACATTATATAAAACATAACATACCATGTATAATATAAAATATAAAACAATTTCTCATCTAGACCTTTAATTTTTCAATAAGGAGAAATTTTTCTTTGAAAATTCACACAAAAAATTCAATACTGAAGAAGATTTTAGGCCTAGTACAGCAAAACTTCTTTAGGGACACAAAGGGTTAAAAGATGTGCAGGAAACATCATCCAGTCATCTCAGGACCTCCCACCAACCAACTTATATTGTACTAGAGCCTTCATTTCCACCAAATTTTATCTAATCCTCTAAGGCTCAAAGTTCTATACAAGTCTCACCAACAGAGCTCTTGGTTTTTGATACTTCTCCCTGAGAAGAAAGTCCTTCTAATTGCTAGTCCTTCCTTAGGATATCAAGTGTTTATCCTAATTTAGTAAAACAAATAAAAATAGTCCACACCCCAGCAAAATGTAGATATAAAAAAATCACAGAGCTACTCTATGGCTCCCACTCTGTTAAACAGTTCCTATAGTATAGATAAATATGTATTAACAAAATAATTAAGTAGCAAGCTTGATAAAATCTGTGAACATAATTAAAGAGAAATTAATGTGATATTATATGAGCATAGAGTATGTATTGTTAGCCTCTGCTCCAAGAAGTCATTGGCTTCTTAGATTGATTAGGTATGAAAGGAGATGGCTGGTAAGTGGAGAAAGAGTCCTCAAATGTTTAGAGTACAGAGCAAGTTTCCAATGTAGGTGTTTGTGTGTATGGGGGGCGGTCTTTATTCTATGGAGAAAATGGGGTCGAAACAGGAAAATATCAATAAATAATTAAAACAAGTAATATTCAGGCAGTTGTAAAAAATACTTAAACTTTTGGACAAATGTCTCATGTTTTATTTTTTCCTCTCCCAATATCTACAGTCTTAACACATTGTTGACCGGCAATTTTATACAAAAGCTATCTCATATCACTGGCTATTTTTTGGTAATTGAATATGAAAATGAAACAATTTATAATTTTTTAAACAAAATCCTATATTACTCTCAGTTTTAAGAATTGTATATCTAATATAAGTGCAAACATGAGTGAACTTATTATCAGTCAACAATGTTCAGATTTGAAAGCACAAGTTTTCTTGTGACTAGTCAACAATGTGTTCAGTTCAGTGACTACACAGGGAATCATACCCAACACAGGTGGGTGACTCTTGTAACTTTTGAACATTATCAGAGACTGAAAGGCACTCATGCAGTTTATTAAAAAATTGGTCTAAATGCTGCTCCTAGCATTAAAATGATCACCAATGTTGAACCAGAGCCTCCCTATGTAACCAACTCCCCAAAGCTTGTTTCAGCAGACAGAAGGCAATATACCAAAAGAATAATTTTGTTCAGAAATAAGTTGATTTAAGTAGAGCTGGACTGGGAATCCAGTCTTCACGTACCATCAAGGAATGTGCTGAGGAGACTGCTTTATTAAATGGTTACTCAGCATGTCGATCTCATTTTGCTCCTTATTTCCAGCATTAGCCTAGCCTAGCCCCAGGGACATTTCAAAAGGAGAAAAGTGAGTAGGCAGGCATTGAACCCAGACCTCCTTTGCCATCTCCCTACCACTGTCATTGTCTAACTGCTTTATATAAAATCAGGCTTGGGTGTACTGCAGTATGCTTTGCTGCACTGTCAGTGTCTCCATTCTGCTCTTGGGTGTTTTGCCTTCTTGGCCTTGGGACTCAGCAGGACAGTCTTTGTAAGTATACACACAAAAAAATTCTTTCCTAATACAGAAAATCCATGCAGGGAAACACTTAGTTTTAAGCAATTATTATAGAACATTAGTCATGAGCTTTTGTGTTCCATTTGAAAATTAAGTACTGAAATCTTATGAAAAAGGTTCAGGTAGCTAGGGAGGAAGAGGCCCTTCTGCTGCTCACATTGACAAATTCTCTGTTGCCCTGTTTGTTTCTAAATGCAAAGCTGTGTTGCCTAAGAAGTGGAAATACTGATGGAGTCATGTTGCTAAAGGCTCCATATCTTAGAAGCAAGAACGAAAGATGGGAACCTAGAAGAAAACCAGAGCAGATGTCACCTATGCTGATATGAAATATGGAAAAGAAAATGGATTGGATATACTTCTACAAATAGGCTTCTTTGTCCTCCATTTAAATTTATTCAAATTAAATTCTAACATAAGTGTATATAGCAGAACTGGAAGCCTTAAAAGATTAGACTACGAAATGGATAAAGTAAACAAACAGATTTCAATCAATGAGCCTAAAATCGGGAAATAAAGTAGTGAAGACTTAAAAATTAGAGATAGGAAAAAGTGTGGCAAATTTTCAGAGCCTAAGGGAGGTAAAAATTTGTGTAATATTATTCACATCCCCACAACATTGACTAAGTGTTCCAACCTTTAATAGCTTTAAAATGCTTTCACACATGAACATGCTAACTGCCCTGTGATATGGTTGAGATAGTATGATATATCCCCATTTTATGAAAGAAAAACTGAGGACTAGAGAAGTTAAAATAACTTGTTCATTTCATCTTGATAGCAAATGAATTAAGAATCATGCTCAAGTCTTCTAACTACAAATCCTGCTTTTTCTTCACTCTAACTCCTCAGTGGTACAGTGGTACCATTTTGTAGCTAAGATGCCTATGATATTTAGCTGATTGTTACTAGAACTCATCAAGAATAACATCAGAGACCCAGTCAATCCAAGACTGACAGCAGTAGACAGAGATGCTCTGTAAGCCTAAAGCAAGGTAATCAGATTTAGATTTGTCAATTATATCTTAAAGGAGAAAAAATAGAAATATACCTATTTAACAAAAAATATGATGACAATATGCATCATTTGTGTTGAGTAAAATAACTTTAAAAACATTCTAATACAGGACAGTTTATGAACAATGATACTATAACAAAGATTAACTGACTTCTCCTCCTTCTATTGCAAAATATAGTTTACCTCAAAGAAATATCTGGCACTGGAAAATTGGTGGTGTGATGCAAGAACCAAATATTCAATTCTGTTCAGTTTCAGTCTGTTTTCACCTTTAGAATACATGCAGTATGTGGGAAAATCTTTCAAAACACTGAAGTTTGTAGAAACCATGACTGACCGTCTTGCTATTCAAATGCCCCTCTGAGCTCTCTACAATGTTTTTGTAAGGTATGAAAGTCATTTGAAATAATGGTTATATGTGTAAAATATAAGAATAAACTAAGAAAAGTGATCAAGTCATCATAATTTTTCTAAGTTGATAACTTAAGAAATGCTACTGATAAGTTTAAAATAAGCCAGGGTCCTATTGAAATATTGTATGAAGATATAAATCTGTCTATATAGCCTCAGTTTACCAAATAACTTGCTACAAATAATCTTTTTATCAAAGTAGGTAATAAAAATTTATTCAGTTCCATTATGCTGTTTTCTTTTCCTAATATCCCACCTAGAACTTACCCCAACTTGTATTCTCTCCTCAATATTCCATTATAATTTTGTTTAGTGTCTCTGTTGAACTTCAGCTGGTCAATTTCCAAGGCCAGTTTCTGTCCATCTTACTGGAATCTCAGAAGCTTTAGAAAGTTAATTACTTCCTAATTAAAATACTCATCTGCCAGCTTTTCCCTTTTTCCCTCCTCTTATTTGCTGTGGCTCCCTCTTAAGTCTGGCTCTTTCCCTTCTCCCTGCCCTCTAATTGTTGAGTTCCCGAATTCTCTTTTTCCTCATATTCTTTCCTGGATAATATAATTCATTCCATGCTTTTTATTCCATGGTTTTAAATACCATCTTTTCAGTTTCAAACACCCTCTTTCATTCTGTATTCCCATCGCTGAAAAAGTTGTATATCTAATTGGTCAAATTAGAAATTGAAGACTCATCCTTTATTCCTTCTTGTCCCTTATCCTGCATATCAAATCCATCAGCAAGTCCCATCTGTTTACCTCCAAAGTACTTCTTGACCCATCTACTCTCTCCATCTCCACTTGCACCTCTAAATAGTCAAAGGTGTTCTTATCTCTTGTGTGGATTACGTGAAGGGCCTCCTGACAGTCCTCCAGCTTTCTGTTCCAGCTCCTTTTCTATGACCATGAGATCCTAATCTCTTTCAATCCATCCAAGGGACTGGTGGGTGGAGAGATGATAAAGACAATCTTTTGCTTAACAGTCCTCATTTGCTTCCGTTGTTTTAGAAAGCCCTGCACAATCCGCTCTCTTTTTCCTATTCCAACTTCATTTTAAATTATTCACCCCCCCGCTACACAGGTCTTCTCATCTTATGAGAATTTTCCAAGATCTTTCTTACCTCTGTACTTCTGCACTTGCAGTTTCTTTTGCCTGAAACATTCCTTCACCCTTTACACTTCAGAAGCCCCCCAGACCACCTTAGCTAAAGAAGTCTCTCCCTCGTATGCCACAGTTATTTCTCAGAACTGTACACTGTTTTAGATTACTCATTTGTTACAAGTTAATTGTCTGTCACTTCCATAAGGTTTGTTCACCACAGGGGTAGAATCTCCATCTGTTTTGACCACTTTTATATCCCCAACCTGTAGCAGAGGGCCTGGCACAATGGCAGAGATGCACAAAATTATTGGTGAACCTTGAAAGAGCTGCACGGTTGTAGGTGAAAACATTCAAAAAATGTGATTTGTTTGTTTTGGGTTATTTTTTTTCCCCCTCAGGAATACTCTGGGAGAATTTGGAAAGCAGGTGGACTACACAAAACCATTATGAAAGGATGGACTGACAGCCAAGAGAATGGACAATTATAGGAAAACACTTATCACTAATAGAAGAGAAAAATTCCTTAGGATGATTGGAGAGTAAAAAAATGCATGGTGGTATAAGACTACTCTGAGGACTCCTTACTGAGTATATGCATAGAAGCATTGCTCCATTCCTTGTAGAACAATGAATCCTTTCTCGAAGGAAACACTTCACTCTTAGTGTCACTGCAAATTAAGGTGGACAGGACACTAGAAGATTCAGTGTGGAATACACTTCTCTGACTAATAAGTGGTAATCTGACCATCTGAAGTTTCTTTTACAAAGCAAACAATGACCCCATTCAAGGAGGAACCTTTGATACCAAATCCATTCAAAATATCTGAAAATAAAACCTGAGAATAATTAATTTTGAAAAATTACGTTTAAGCTAATTTTGTGTGCCTGCGCAAAGGACATAATTCCCTAATCCAGGAGTAAAACCAAAACACTAAAGAAGGCCAAGGCTTCATTTCTCCACAGCTATATGAGAAAAAAATTAAAAGATACAAAGGTGCTTCTGAACAATGGTCAGTTTCGATGGTTTGTTAGTGACGGTCTCCCGCTTCTCAAGAGAGGCCATAATATTTTGTCTAATATCCTGAATATCGATTTAGAACAGAATTCAAGCCTCTTCACAGACAATCAAGACATAATGGTAATAAAATAATAACACAACCTGCCATCTGAAGCACTCCTTACAATTTTCAGAGGGTTTTCACATACATTATCTAATCTGATCCTCACAATAGTCATAAAGGAGGCATCTGTGATGTGACATTATAGCTAAAATGTTTTACCTCTAAAAGTCATTATGCTGAGAGCTCTATAATTCATGTCTAGAAGAAAATTGGGGTATAAAAATATAGCTTAGAATGGTGGCCTTTCTACCTACTTAAATTGAGAGATTATCTGAGCATGTTTTCAGATATTGAGCATGTTTTCAGATATACAGCTAAGTTTATACCTAAATGGACAAAACTGAGCTTTATTTTTAACAAAATAATTTTATAATCTATCTAACTCTGATTAATTAGTAAGGGTTTCTTTATTAATAATAAAACTTAAGGTGTTCAGATGGGTGTGGCTCAGTTGGTTGGGAGTCCTCCCGCAAAGCAAAAGGTCATGGGTTCGGTTCCAGGTCAGGGCACTTACAAGAGGCAACCAATCTATGTTTCTCTCCCTCCCACCCGCCTCTCTAAAAATAAATTTTAAAAAATACTTAAGGTTAGATTTGTCAAAAGAATAGCAGAAGCCCCTTAATGTGTTTATGTTTAAGCAACTTTAAGAATTCAAGCGATAAAGGAGTTGAAAACCCATATAAGGGGCCATGAGGTAACCTAGAGATTAGCAAGAAAAGAAGCCACCATCTGTCCCTTTACCCCCACCCAAGGCTGGATGAATGAAAGGAGATGGCAGAGTGACCTAAACCCAGAGACTGAGGCATTTAGCGGAAGCTGGCAGCACTCTGGAAATGCAGTTAAAGAGACACAGGGTGCTGCCCAAAGAGTGGGGAGAAATATCCTGGGATTCTCCCTTCTCCCCAGCCTCCAATTTCTCTCCAGTTTTTTTCTTTGGCAATCTTCTCACCGGCCAGAAGCCAAAGACACAAGAGAAAAGGATGAAGAATAGAGCATGTGCCAAACAGGCTGAGGACATGCATACAAGTTAGAAAGACATTTGAGTGAAGAAATGTTTACTAACTAAACATAACAGCTACAAGCTGTTGAATACCAGTGTTGCAATGATTCAAAACAAATACTGACCTGTTTTCTTACAATGATATACCTATAATTTTTCAAAAAGTAAATAAATAGAATCACAATCCAAGATTTAAACTATAGTTCAATGTCCTCAGTGGCTTGAAAACTTTAATACCTCCTCCACTTGCTCCATAGCAACCAGTGTTTTTGCTTTTTATATGTACCACGCACGCAACACATTTTGCTAATTAATTGAAGGTGAATGACTTAGATGTTGGTGAGAAATTCTATCATTAATATTTTTATTATTCCATAATTGTGTAAACTAATTCTAAAATTTTCAGAATTGTTTAACAAGTCCATTCTGTGAATAGATACAGTTTGGAAGATGGAAGATAACACAAATAAGAAAGAAAAAAAAACAAGGTAATATGCAGGGAGAAAATCTCTTCCATGCCAAGAAACTTAAGGCATATATTAAATTTCCTGCACTCAATAATTGGGGGTTAGCTGAACAAACGCCGCTGGAGTTTGGAGCCTTTTCTCCCGGCACTGTTTTCCAGGCTGCGGAGCCTCCCTCCTCCTTTGCTGCCTCCTGCTTACTTGAATAAATACTTCCACCTACTCACCGACTCCTTGGCCTTCTTTTTTCCTCCCTCAACTCTTGTTTTCCCTTTTCTCTTTTCCTCACAAATACTGCATTCTGTGCTACAGTTGGTAGCTTTTACACCGCTCTTTCTTTCTCCCACCACTTCCCACCTTGGCAACGTGTGAACACCCATTCCTCTAGAGGCAACGTCCTGAATTAGTAAGAACATCATTTTGTTATATTCTGAAAATATCCTAGCACCTGTCCATGCTCCACTGCCCCAGCTTCCCAAGCTGGCCATCCCTGTGGCTGTAGTCACAAGTTCTGTGGCTCAGGCCTCACGTCATTTACATATTTACCCACTTTCATCTTCCCACTGTCTTCCAAGGTGCAAGTCATCCCCGAGCTACCGTTAATTCCCACCCTTCCCGCAGATACTCCAGTCATCTTTCTGCTTTTGCTCTATTGTCAGAATGTTGTCTTCCCCATGGGTTGGCCCTGCAGATGCAGCTTAGCAGAGCTGACAACGATTGACAATGTGTCTCTCTCCCCATTGAGAAAATCATACCACTGACTTTATTATCATGGACCACAGCCCTATTCCCAAAATCTGCTAGTTATATACTCCGATACTTGATCCATCTCATGTCTTTATTCACTCTAAGAGCAGGTGTCTTTCAAGGGTTAACATGAACTTTAAAGTTACTCTTATGCTAATGTTCAGGCATGTTATTGTCTCTTTAAACGGTATAAAATTGATGGGGACAGAGAGATTCTACTCCCAGATTTGCTAAGCACAACTCTGTAACCTTGAACAAATGACTTGACTTTAAGGATTATAACAATTTATCCATTGCACAAAAGTGTTGTGAAGATTAACTCCTGTTTTTAAGGTGACTTGAGGCTCTGCTAATGAAAGACGCTATGTAAATGCTAATTTTTATTATTCATTCCCACATCTATATATTCTCTTTCATCTAGCTGCCTCCTAAAATGGTCGCCATAAGCAATTATTAACTATTAAACTAACTGTTGGACTCTCTTAAAGAATGGAAATGAGGAATTGAGTTTTCATTCTGAATTCTGAATTTCCTTTCTTTCCAAGATACAAGCCTTGTGATCTCTTTAAGTCATTTAAATGCAGATTTTTGGCTGAATCACAGCTATATATTATGCTTATATTTGATAATAAGGATACAGAGATTTGGGAAAATTACAGACTGAACAAATAGTACTTGGATATACAGTCTATTGTTCAAACACACACACGTACAATATCAAACCCAGAAAGATTTTTAGGCTTTTAGATGTAGAGTCTTTTTGTAACAAGAAAAATATTTAATGTAATTCCATTCTAACCTCTTTAGCACATCTAAAGAGCCATTCTATACAGAAGAGTATATATGGTCATGATTTTTCCAGTACCACATCTGAATTATGATTATTTATGATGTTATGTTATTATATACATAATTAGGAAAAACCCTTTTTAAAACTTTTGTGATTTTTATATAAACATTATGTAGTTTATGCTTATGTGGTCATTATTAGTGTAGACCTGCTAGACTCTGTGATATGCAAGTTAGAAAAAGAGAAACAGTAGCTATTCTGCTAATTCAGAATGATTGAATGCCTTTGCTTGAGGATGCTGGCCAGCCACTCTGGATTGAACTTAGCCTCATTGTCCCTATACCTCTGGTTCTGAGGGATAATTCTCCGCAAAAACCTTACTTCACTTAAGATTGATCTAGAATTTAGGGATATATTTTACATCCCATCCACAGTCTCATTTTGGTGTAGAATTTCCTTGATCCAGTTTGGAAAAACCTCAGAATAACACCACTCACCAAGTTACTCTTGCCTTTCAGGATCTCTTTATTTAACCTAGTAGAAGACATGACTTTGTGAGGCAAAGGAAGAGACAACTGCTTCTGGGCACTTTGGAACACCAGAACATATGTTTATCAGCATGTCTCAGGAAAATGGTGGGTAACTAATTATAGTGTCTTTCTCTAAATAATGCCTTATGAAATAATTTTGTATTAAAACAATTGGTAATACATATAAATGAATGCATGTATTGCATTGTATAGTGAACACATGCAAATATATCAGCAGTGACTCTACAGCAGAAATTCAAGGTAAAGGCTATAAAAGTCACATATAAAACAGTAACAGGATATATATCAAAAGAAGACATTATATTCCTTTGATCTTATTTGATGGATAATATTACACAATGAATGATTTTGATAGCCATGGACCATTTTCTACTCACTTTATGGGTGGAAAAGAAACAAAGAAACAAAGTAGTTTGCTTTTTTTTTTTTTTTTTTTTTTTAAAGCCATGTGGTTGGACCTCAGAATCGTGACTCTTAGTCTGTTTAATTTATATCCCTCCTGAGAGATCACAATTAAAGACCAAAAATTTTAGTGATCATCATTCTGCAAGAGCTAAGAATAAAACATGTACTCTGAGGGATACTGATATAATATAATAACAGTTTATAATCAGTATAATGGTAGACCTGAGAGTCAGATTCCAATTTTGTTATTTTTAACAGCTGCCCTCACACAGAAAATCCAGATCTTGGTTTAAGTTTGTAGTGCCATATAGAAACTTCTTTAACCACCAAAATACCTTTAGTGCCTGAGAAATGTCAGGAAGATCTTCTGGGTTTTTTTTTTCTTTGTAAGTGTTCTCCTTGGTTTATGAAGACTTATGGCTTCTAGGTATCTTTTTAAATATAGAGGGATTCTTTTTAAGAACATGATCTTGAGAAAAATGATACTGATGCACTACTGGAAAAAACATCCATCCAAAATGTTCTAATCCCAACATGCCAAAAATTCTCTGGAATGTTCTAATCCCAACATGCTAAAAATTCTTATTGATACATAACTGCAAAAGCTAATGTGGCTCTTCTCCCTCAGCCCAGTACAACATGAATCAGTTCTCATTCTCTGTAAATATATTTCAAATGTGAACAAAAAGTTTATTGCTTACCTCTAAAGAACTCATTGATATGGTCGAGCCAGTTTCACTTCTTGATAGTCCTGCATTATCATCCAACTCAGTAGCCATGAAATTCTTCACAGCTGTGCGAGGCTCAAAGGGTAAATTCTGCATATGTTCCTGGGGTGCGAGATGTTGATCTAAGTTCATATTGAACTGGTCCATAACAGGGGGATTCATGTTGAATTCAGGATTTACTTTGTAGTGCAATAGCCTTTCATGTGGCAGGGTTTCCATGCCAATATTCATTTTGCTTTCCTCTTTCAATGATGGCTGCGTATTTACAGAGCTTCTGGGCATCACAATATAGTCACTTTCCATCATTCTTTCTTGAGGATGGACTATGTCCATGTCAGCCCCTCTCAAATTATCATCTGTACATAAGTACACAGTTCTCCGCAATTCACTGTTCTCTTTTTTCAAACATTGATTGCCCAGCTCATTCATACTCATGGGCATGTGAAGACCCGTAGGTTGCTGGATAATGACTTTAGAAATGACATTTCCAGGCAGTGTTGAATAGCTTAGTTCTTCAGGGTTTGTTCCCTTTTCTTCTTCATCATCATTTAAAGAAATCCTAGAGAGTGTCCCTGTTATTGTTGCTGCTCGGCAAGGACCGATATCCTTATGAAGAACTGTGAATTAAAATATGAAAGTTCAAAACAGAGGGTTAATGCATGTTTACTTTTCATTATTGTATTCTGTTCTTTTTCTACTAAACAATATCCTTAATAAAATATGAAGTTATTATTTTAAAAATTACTTATCTACTGTTGGTCCATGGGCCAGATTACTCAATCACACTTTATTGATTCTGATATACTCTCATAGATCTCAAGTAGCCCACAGCTAAAACATATCTGAAAGTTGATTAATGGACTTTCAAAAAACTCAGTCCCCTATCCTAAACAACTCTGCATAACTTTTCAGGGGAAAGGCAGATTACCAGAGAAGTTTTCTCCATCATTCTATGCATGGGATCTTATAACATTATTGAAGTATTGGATTGGCCAAAAAGTCTATATTTTTTTCCATAAAATAAAAGACATATTTTTCATTTTCACCAATAACTATTGACTTGGATATTTTCAGTATGTCAGCTATCTCCCACATGGTATAACATTAATCGATTTAATGTCTCGATTTGATCGCTATCAACTTCAACTGGTCTGCCTGACTATGGAGCATCGCCAAGTGAGAACTCTCCAGTATGAAACTTTGCAAACCACTTTTGATAAATTCAGTCAATGACAGCACCTCCTCCATACATGGGACAAATCTTTTTGTGTGTTTCAGTTGTGTTTACCCTTTCTTGAGATGATAAAACATGATATGCCAAAAATGTGTATTTTCTTCCTTCTTCAATATTAAAATGGTTACACAAAAATTCACCGATTTTGATAAGTTTTTTTAAATGCATGCCGATATGCCAGCTTTCACCATACAATCTAACAACATTGTTTTGCATGAAGTTAAAAGACAACTAAGTGCTATTAGAGCCATCTTAGGCAAAAAACACCCAACTTTTTGACCAACTCAATATTTCACATGAATTTGACTTTTTTGCAAAGGCTTTTCCCCTACATATTCTACAAGTTGCAATCATTAAAATACTTCTTGAAAGAGGTAAATCAATAAGAAGCCATCCTAGTTCATCAAAAATCCCTTAAAAATTATGCATGTTGAAAATGAATGAGCATTTTTATCTATAAAGTCCATATGGTCAAGGTAGATGGAGGGTTCAAAGTATTTATCATCTTCAGTTCCACGTAGGAAAATAAAATTTTTTTACAAGATAAATCCATATGCTAAAATGCCCTTGAGGAAGTACTAAAATTGCCAAATGAGTTTAAGCCCCCTCCAAAACAAACAAACAAACAAAAAAACTGAGTTTCTGAAACCTCCATTTCATTTTAAACCTGAAAAATCATGACTTAGAAAAAAATTAAAGATGCATGATAACATAGTAAAGAGAGGGAACAAAATGAATACACAAAGCAAACCAAACAAAAAACACTAAATGAAAGAGTTCAGAATTCTTTATTAAAATACATTTTCATGTTTTTTTTGTTTCTATAAAAAAAAAAGCCATACCCCTAACTGGTGTGGCTCAGTGGATTGGGCATCTTACTGCAAACCCAAAGGTTGTTGGTTCAATTCCCAGTCAGGGCAAATGCCTGAGTTGCAGGCCAGGTCCCTGGCTGGGAGTGGGCGAGAGATAGTTGATTGATGTCTTTTTCTCACATTGATCTTTCTCTCCCTTTCTCCCTCCCTCCCTTCCCATCTCTAAAAATAAATAAAATCTTTAAAGAAAAAAAGCCAGATTTTATGCAAATAGAGGCAGAACTACTTAAAGCATGCTATGGTATGAAAAAATTTCAGTTATAAAGTATAAAAAAATGAAATTCTGAAGAAATATCCTTGGTAATTTTGGCATTGAAAGCACACAGAATAGCATTGTGTGCAAGTTGGCTCAACATGTACACCTAATGCTGCCCTATCTACAAAGCAGAGCAGTTGCCATTGAAAATTTCATCAGGCATAAATAACTGTAAATTATTTTCTTTATTGTCTCTGCTTGAGAAGTTTCAGGTATATCGAATTTATCTATAATTACCCAATTATCAAATAGCATCATAATCACTCTGCATTAAAGCAGAGGTTGAAAAATAGAAAAACTACAAATGTGTTTCCCTATTACAAAAAAGATAAGTCTTCAAAATTATTTCAAAACATGGATAATTCATGTAGTATCTTTTATCTTTGAAGATATTATAATTCTTGTATGAGTTCTCTTTAGATACAAAAATCATGTTACATCTATGTTTTTTATTAATCTACAATTTGTGACTTTTGTATTAGAATAATTTACTTTAAGAGTTATTTCCAAACCTCTTAAAATATTAGATTGGTAATAAATTGTGGTTGGCAAGAACAATTTACATGAAAATATTAAAGAACAAAGGATGTTAAAATAATAGATTTAATATTTTAAGTATTCTTAAAAATATCCATATGCATGGGAGAATACTTTTAATCCTTAAATGTATGTAAAAAAATAATCCAAAATTTATAGCAGTAAAATTTAAAGGCTAGTTATAAGAACTTATCATATTGGATGAAGAACATATAATTTTATACTTTTGTGAATATATTACAAACTATAAAGGAAATCTTAGTACTGAATACTGATTTCATAATGTGCTTTTGTACAAGAGTCATTTAGTTTTGTATAAATGTAATAAGATTTATAGTTATAGTCAGTACACTTTTATCAAATGACAGCCATATTTATTGAAAATTTGTATATCTTAAATATTTGGGGATAGATAATTCTTCTCATAAAGTAGTGTCAACTCTATATGAAATAATGTTAGCCTCTTTGACTTGCTGAAAATGGATATCCAAAATTTGAATATATGACAAAAAAAATCCACATCATTTACAAACATGAGTTTGAAGTGTGAGGTCTGAAAATGGAAGTACAGTCCTCCCTGGGTATCTTCGGGGGATTGGTTCCTGGACACACCACACACTGTGTAGATACCCAAATCCAGGGTGCTCAAGTCCCTTATATAAAATGGTATAGCATGTGCATATACATTACACAAATCATCTTGTATGCTTCAAATAATCTCTTGATGGGACTTTGGAGAGAAGTTATTCAAGTTGTAAAAGGCAAAATGCAAACAAAACAACACACACCTGAATATTGTATACAGATATAACTGTATACTGAATATCTTACACAATCAGGTATATTCTTCACCTTTGGGAAACTGAATTTCTACAAAACTTCAAGAAAGATTACTGAGTCCTTGAATTGAGACTTGAAAATTAAATATACCTCAACATGGACAGAAATCTCTAGAGAGCTGTAAACAATACACCAAAAGAAGTAGGAAGAAAACTAAATTGAAGGTAGGTAAATAGGAATTAAATAAATTCAGGCTTCAGATGTGAAACCTGAGAACATGGCTAGTGATCTTTGAGAAATTATGGAAAATGAATGAAGCAAGTGAAATGTTTTATCAGTTTTCCAGAGAGGAGAATGGTAAACTTTGGGAGCCAAACACTACGTCTTAGCAATATTTTGTTAGATATTAAACAGGACAGGGTGATTCCTAACACGACTACACTGGTAACCATATAATGACTATTATTCTACTGCTCTCCTACGATGATTCTCTACATGGAGTATTTTGATTGAATCCAGGAATAAGATTGTGAGATTAATCTCTCATATTGTTGTGATTATGACAACTCTGTGGCCTCAGACTCTGCATATATGTTTAAAGGTTATGAGTTGAATTTGAAAACTCCACTTAGAGGGAGTCTGAATGTGGTGGGAATTGGGTGCCTTACGTAGCAGGGTTCTGTACTCATTCTCATCCCATTCAATTTTTTTATTGACAGCTTAGATGAAGGTTTAGAAGGTATTCTAATCGAACTTTCAATAGCTAATTTCAGATGAATAGAATGCTAACCTGAAACTGTAAGATAACAGCAAATAGAGATAAATGCAAATAATTTTTCTTCGATAAGGAAGAAACAAAAAAACAAAAACAAAAAACAAAACAAAACAAAGAGAACCTTTACATAAATTACACTTGGAAAGCCCTGACCTCTACTACAAAAAGTTTTAGAGATTTTTAGATGACAATTAGTTGACTCTAGTAGACTATCAGCTGCTATGTAATCAGAGGCAAATGTAGATAGCATTAGTATAACTAAAGAGCCAACTGTGATAAATTCTGGACACGTATGTATACATTTGGGAACCATGATTTAAAATTAACAAATTAGAGACTATGGGGTGGGGTGGGGAGGGGTACCATACCTTCCTGGGAAAATGCTATGAGGAACAAATGAGGAAACATGGTTTGTTTAGACTGGAGAAAAAAAAAAAGAGTTGGGTTGAGCTACATGATATTTGCTTTTAAATATTGGGGTACTTTGATAAAGAAGCTATTTACTCTTGTTCTCAAAGGCAACAGTAAAGCCAATGGATAAAGGTTAAATAAGGTATATTTTTGTCCCAGTATTACGGGAGCATTTCAACAATAGGAATCACCCAAAAAATGAAATATGGTTTCCTTTGAAACTCTTAAGTCATCTACTCTTGGTGAGATCTTAGCCACAGGCAGGGGGACAAACATCAGGGACAGGGTCAATGGGACACTAGTACCATAAGGCAGGGTTTAGTGCATGGTTTCTCTTGTTTCCTCTAAAAATAGCACAACAGCAGCTATGATGCACATATGCACAGTGTTATTTCATCCTTACAACAACAACCCATTTTCCAAAGAGGATGAAACTCAGGCTTCAGAGAGACTAGATTAACAGGCATTACACCTGACAACCAGTAATCAGTGGACTGGGAGGCTTGTTTTCAATCAATACTTTTCTGCCATCACGGTGCTCCAAATGAACCATTCTTAGTTTCTCGTTTCTCGCTTTCTTTCATTCCCTCCCCACCCCCATTCTGCTATTACAGTACAATATTTCTATTTGAAAGATTTTATTTATGAATAGAACTTCAAGTATTCTCTTCACCACATAAATATGTGATACACAAACCACAGCATTTTCTTTAAAATCAAAATCTATAAAAATTATTTAATACCTCTAATGATTACAGTTTCAAAATTCAAATATTCTTACCTGACCGACAAGCAATGTCTACATCCTTTTCAAAGTCTGTCTGTAACAAGAAATAATAAGGCATAGAATCATTATTTAATAAATTCATCAAGTAACTTTTACTAACAAGATTATCTGAATTTTACAGATATCTGACTAGACATTACCAGGTTATTGTTTTGTACAAAGAAATTTTCTCAAGGAATAATCAAGTTATTTTCAAGAGTATTTCCTAGAGACCAAAAGTTGATTAAAATCAATGGAAACATGACACACAATTTTGATACAGCAATACAATACCCATTGTCATCTTCAAGGCCAGAATTTTAAGGCAATTCCTTTAATCATAATGAAAAGATTAAAATGGGAACCATTATGAATATACTTCAATAAGTGTCTTTGTTATTTGTATTTTTTAAAGCATTCATTTTGCATATATTATTCATATGTCATATCTTATAATACAGTTCTGTCAAACCCTTAATAGTCAAACCAGTCTTTTCTAATGATTCATTTTCACTTAAATGTTACAAAAGGCTTTCAGGCTTAGAAATTAAACTTGAAGATGAAGCAATACTAATCTGGCCTAGAAGCTGCTAGAGTTTAGTTCCTCATATTTTCCTCAAACTTCTATTTTAAATAAATCAGTTTATTTTTGTAATGGTAAAATTAAATTAGATCATCTTAATATTTTACATTAAAGAAATTATTTATCTTGTTTTTAATAAGGAGTTAATTATTTATTCTGAAGTCTTAAATGTTACTAGTATATCATTTAGACTATTTTTATGTTGCCTAATCAAAGAACATTAATAAATCAAATACAAGAACTATATGATTTCCCTCATATGTGGAATACAAAACAAAAAGCAACAAACTCATAGGCACACTATATTCCAGTGGTTACCAGAGAGTAAGGAGGAGTGAGGGGAGGACAAAGAGGGTAAAGGGGGGCAAGTATATGGTGATGGAAGAAAACTAGACTTTGGGTGCTGAACACACAATGGAATATATATGTTATATAATAAAGTTGTATACCCAAAACTTATATAATGTTATTAACCAATGTTACCACCAGTAATTTCAATTAATTAAAAAATTACATTGTAAAACAATTCTTAATTTTATTGACATAGTTTAAAAATTATTTCCAAAATATACCAAAGTGGTTATGTCTAATGTACCTCTTAATCCCAACAATAGTCAGAGCTCATGTACAGTAACTAACTTTTACTGGAAGTGTGGCTACCTTTCAAGTTTAGGGCAGTTCTCATGTGAGACTACATATTGGAACTGCCAACGCCTGGGTCCCAGCCCAGAGATTCTGATCTTATTAGTTTGGAGAGTGGATTCAAACAGATTCGAATGTGCAGCCAAGGCTGAGAGTCACTGCTCTAAGACTAGAAGTTCAGCTCCATAGTTCTGATCTGTAAACGAACATGATACTTTGGACAGACTATTATCCCTAATTCCATGCAAGGATGAAAGTACTCTCTGGTGTTGCACAGAAGCTGCACTCTCAATACGTCACAGGGCCAGTAATGGATCCTAGACTCCTAAGCAATCCAGACAGAAAAGTTGTCTGGTATCTGAGTTCTAAGTCTGTTAATGAATGAAAGCCAAAGTCACTCAAAATGGTACACTGACACTTTTTACTAATAAGAATATTTGTTTATTCTCTTGAGAAATCATGACTCAGTCAACAATTGGGCAGAAAATAAAAGCTCACCATGATTTGAGCATGCCCATTAGGAAAAGAACTTGAAGAATCAGCATTGATTGGATCTTGACAGTTTCTCAATCGGCATCTAAATGCATCCTGAACCTGTGAAAAAAAGCACAAACGTTCATTTTCTTCTCTTAGGAATGATCAGATAACATCTGTTGAGAAAGTGGTTGTCATTGTTTTTATAATCTAATACCCATTTTGTTTACTTCCTAACGCAACTACTGCTGTACCTCGACTTTGCTCTATGCCAAGGAAATTTATCACTTGCCATAATCTATAGAGGGGAGTGTGGGGAACTCCTCAGCTATCAGAATGGCTATGTCTGGCTCAACACTAATAATTCTCACCGGAGGGCAGATTTATTTACACTGTTACAAACAATACGTGTCTTTCAAGGGGGATTTGCTACTTGATATGCCATAATCTTTATAACAGCTTTACAAATTGTAAAAAAATGAAATTACTCAATGATCTTTTGACTGAAATTGATTTGGGGATTTTCCTTTTATTTCTCATGTAAGGGATCCTATTGGTGAGACTATTTCTTGTCTCCTTTCAAGTGCTACATGTTCTGATATAAAAATAAAACACAGTAGAACACAAGATAACAAAATGGCTCTGTTTTTGACTGACTGCCTTGGGGCAGGGGGAGGAGGTTTCTTGGCAAAGTAAAAATTCCATAACATCCTTCACAATTGGATTCTGAGTAAAAACAAACATATCACAAGGAAATTTGAAGGACATTATACCTTTTATTAAACAAGTGAATATACATGAATAGATGAATAACACACACAGGAGCCATAGTTATTCTGATCACATGATGCCCTTTCCTTCCTTTGGCTCATTAGACTCTTAAGCTGTTGATAAACATCATCACAAGTAGCTACTTATGTCTGCCAATGCAAAGTCATTTTACTAATGTTTTGTTTTCCTGACTTCACAATATTGACATTCTCCTTCTAGTTTATTATAAACTGTTTTATTGGGTTAAAAAAACAATGCATGGATGCAGTGGCATTTCCCTGTTTTGCGGAAGCACTGTTGGAGAGCCTGCCAAGTTCAAACACATAATGATGCTTACTTTGAAAATCACTGATATAAAATATCCTGGTGCTGTTTTGTTGTGACATGTGTATAGTATATGTGTTGACAGAAAAAATCAGGGCCCAGCCTGGACCAGCATAGCTCACTGGTTGGGCAGCAGAATCCTGCAAAGTGAAAGGTGGCCGGTTCCATTCTCAGTCAGGGCACAAGCCTGGAGTTTGGGTTTGGTCCCTTGTCGGGATGCAAACTAGAGGCAGCCGATTGATGTTTCTCTCTCATATTGATATTTCTCTCCCTCTCTTTCTCTCTCCTTTCTTTTTCTAAAAATAAACATATAAAATCTTTAAAAAAAACATTGGAGCCTATTAAGTTGTTTTCAGCTCCTCCCATCAGTATGAGTCATTAGCAGTCTCTTCCCCAAATTGCAAGATGTGAAAAGTGACATGGCATTTAGTCACCGCCACAGACTCTTGGCTAACCAGTTCTATCAGGAGACTTTTGTACACTTGTATTTCTCCGCCTCAGGTTCCAATGCTGGTGATGAGACCATGACAGGGGTGAACTAAGGGAGAGGGGATGGACTCAGTGCTGTCTGACCTCTTTTCCACTCTTTGATTCTAATACTTCTAAATCTGGGATTTCCTGGAAAAAAAGAATGAGGAGTTGCCTGATATGTGATATAGTAATAATCAAGAATTGGTAATGAGCACTGTTTCTGTTATGCAGAAATTTGCATTGGGGAAACCACTAAGAGAGTATATGAAAAAAGCCCCAAGAACCAATGTCAAAATATAGGTACCTGCTAATTTTTTTGTTCCTACCCTGAGGCAACTGCTAAAGCAAATTTATAAAAGAAGATAAATACGTTAGAAAATGTTGCCTTCGGAGAGCTGTCACATGAAGACTGTTTACTATTTCTGAATATTAGCATATATAAAACATAAGGTGGCACTTGGTAATACCAAACATTAATTTATCTGGTGTTCACTAACCACGCTGTTTTCAGACCTTCAGAGTGTAGCTGTCAAGGGTGTTTTTGTCTCATAATAAAATATGCAAAAGCAACTCCTGTAAGCTTCTCTTCAAAATCAACTATCTGATAGCTTGAAGGAAATATTTTTTTAAAAATCTGACTATTTTTTATAGTACACATACACACAAAATAAATCAATGTCTTAAACTACCAAATTCCCACATATGACAATGGATTAAGGGCATTTCTACACTAAAGAATGATGTCAACTTCATAAATCAGTCAATGCTATTCAGAAGAACTATAAAACAGAAAAGCATACAAATCCTCTAGTAATTTCAAGGTCATTTTAATGATACTATAAATACTGTAATTTAAGTGTTAGAAGTCTCTAGCAGTTTTAAGGACTCTGTTATTTCTAATTCAGAAAAATTTGCAGGAGAAATTCCATTTATTCCAAATGATCCATTTGATTTTTTAAAAAATCTTAAAAATGCACTTAGGCAATCTAGATGAATTAACCTTAAATATTTATCCAACACTGTCAGGGAAGAATACTCAGATTTCACACGGCTATTTCCTTATCACAGAAAAGGATGTTTCAGGCAAGATAGGCACCTGGAAAGTACATGTGCAGCTATTTAGAAGCATTTTGATAATTAACTGACCTTTTTATCAGATAAATAGAGATATATCTTTGGTGAATTAACATGGATGGTACTAATGAAGAACAAAGAGAAAACGCAGAAAATAAACAAGAAAAGACAGAGTCTAGGTCTGGCGATATCACCCTGAAATTAAAATCTGTGCCAAGGGTCATATTTACAATGCTAGATAATAACAGTCTTGGTGTCTTTTTTGCTTTGTGATTAAAACTGAAGAAAAAAATTGTTAGAATATTTAAATACTTATTATTTAAGCTCTTTGGGCTAACAATTTGTGGAGAATAAGTCCCTTATTTCAGGTAACAATTTAAAATTTATTTTTAGATATCCAATTCATTATAACATTGCAATAACATTGGTTTTTTAAACTTATGTTAGAAGAGTAAATACAATTTTTAAAGAGACCTGTCTAGAATCATTAAATATTTAACCTAGATTATGGCACAATTAAAACCTAGATTTCAAAATTCCCTGTCTTTATAAAACTCTGTCATGGGTCTTTCACTGTAATTTACAGTCAAGACAGAGGATTAAAAAGTATGGGGGTGGGGGTGGGGAGTAGTAAAGAAAGAATATGTAAATAGCCTTGAAATATTTAGGGACTCCAAGGAACTCTACTGTCGTGTTGTGAAATGAAAAACAGAATGGCCAGAAACGTCTTCAAAAATAAGGTGAAGTGGAAAGAATAAGCTATTGAGGTAGTCTTTCGAAAGCATCCTACTGAGCACCACCAAAGTTATCCTACTTCCTGCTGGGTACTGCTCTAAAAATTCCTGAAAACGCTATAAAAAGCTATAAAACCTTTTACAGTAGGTGGATTCCTGGATGAGACATGAGTTCAAAGAGGTTTGCTGAGGTGTGTCAGGCTGCTGTCTCTCTCCCACGGGGATAGCAGCAGGCCAAGGACTTCTCGGTTGGTCCTTGCTCGGAAGGCAGCTTGGCAGAGTGTGACTGTGAAAGTCAGGTGCCAGCTTGCTGGGGAAGAGCACAGGGTGTGTTTGGCAGCCTTGCCGTTTGGAGAATCATCACAGGAAAGAGCTGCACTGTTTGAAATGGCTCCGTATTTAGCACCAAGTAGTTCAGACCCCACATCTTCACCTTTTAAGAACACAGTTTTACCTCTAGTTTTTTGAGGATCATCTTAAGCCAAGAAAAGAAATAAAGTTACATTCTTGAAATAATTTGAGATTGTTACTGGAGGTAAATGGAGTATCTTCTGTGGTGTGTATTTTTATTTTTATTTTTTTCATGAATCTGATGTCAGCTATTGTTTCTCTTGATTCATGTTTGAACAAACGGCTTGGTTCTTTATAATCACAGTAAATTTCATATAAATTTAATTATTAAATGAACAAGCAAGATTGTTCTCAATTTTATGTGTATTATGGCAACTGACATAAGCAACATGAGTGACTTCGCATTATTAAAATATTACCTGACTTCTCTGATAAGGAAATAAACACATGATTTGCCATTTGCTACAGACTGAAGGGAAAACACAGACTTCAGTCCCAAATTTCAGTCCTAATGACTGTGTATTGGAATCTTCTACCAACTAACGGATCTTCACTCAATCTAAAAATTATTGTAGGCTTTCCCTTTTTTCGTATCAGTTTTAGGGGTCACACAACCATCCCTAGATAACATTTCAACATATATAAGCTGAAAGATGTAACAGCCTTTCTGTAGCATGCAAGTGAGAAAAGAAGAAAAGAGAAGTTATCTGCCAGCCAGCACCATCCGTGCTTTCACAGAAAATATTTCATTTTAGTTTCATGTCATTCACTTCGAGGCAAAAAATAAAAACTTAATTCACGACTCATTTCTTATATGTATTTATTTTTTAAAGAGGATTTTTTAAGCAGATCAAGCATTTTTAATTTCAAAAATTAAAAAATATTTTTTTTATTTTTAAAGAGAAGGGAAGGAAGGGAGGGAGAGAAACATTGATGGGTTGCCTCTTGTATATGCCCTGACCCCGGGATGAACCCACAACCCAGGCATGAGCCCTGACCAGAAATCAAACCTGAGACCTTTTGATTTGTGGGACGACACCCAACCAACACAGCCACATTGGTCAGGGCTCTTATATTTATTTTAAACCTTTATTCAAGACATAGTCAACTTCCTGCCATTCATTTAACCGTGCTGCAAGGCAGGACATAGGGTTCTGAATGGACAGTGAAGTGGGATTTGGCTATCCATACGGCCAGGTACTCAGAATTTTGGGTGACAGCAAACCATGGTTGGATACTACCTGGCAGACATGCCAGAGTTTGCCAACCTCTGCTATGAACTCTCTGTCTCAATTTGTCCACTGGGCCATTTTACTCATCTGAGTATATGCTCTAGTTAAGCAGCTAAACCTCTATATGGATTTAGAGAACCTCACGTGCAGGTCAAGACTGACGCAAATGTTTATGATATAATTGCCATTATGGGCAAGTCAGGAAAACACAAAATGGAAAGAAAGGAATGGTTTATATTCTGCTGCCTAAGAATTGGGATGACTTTGGGCAAAAGGAGTTTGGTGATTTTTGGAAAAGTACACAGGAATATAAACATATCAGTCTTGCTGATAGTCTGTGTTCCTATTTAAAGGTAGTGCTCCCTACTCTCTGTTCTGGTGAAAGCCAGCTTTATGGTGGTAACGTTAGCCATTTGCCTATTTCCAGATACACATTCTAATTTATTAAAAACAGAACAAAATATTTAAACTATTTTAAATCTTTAAACCTGTATTTCTGTTTGACCTTTCAGTTTTGCCTGAAAAGATAAAGCTATTAGTGACTCACTCCATTCTCCTTTAAGTCCTTGTTCACACACAGCTTTCTTTTGAGCAAGCTAAAAATGTTAGGATGCATACTGTAACCTTCCCAACCTGGACCACTCACTCTTTAAAACCTATTGAACTTTCTTCATGACATCACTCACAGTGCCCTCTCACCATGGCAACTAAATATCCCAAACAAGAAAGCTCTAAAACATCACTCAATCAATGTTCAAATGTCATTGGTATTGCTATTGTCTTTTAGTGCTACAGTCATAGCCATTAAAAAAATCACTGTGTCCAGAATTACATCACCCGCTTTATGCCTTCAGGCGCCCCAGGTGATCCCAGAGAAAAATCAACTTTCTATTATTCACCATAAACACCGTTCTCTGGAAACCACAGGTCTAGTAACCACTCCTCACCTGCCTCTACATGAAACTTTCACTTCCTTGATTCTCCAACAGCATCGCCCCCACCCCCGGGACCCATTGCATTTTTGAAGTCTCCTATCACCTTCTTCTTCATCTTCAAAGACTAACTGGAAGCCATGCCTGCCTCCCATTAAGGAATAAAACCTTCCACTGGAAGGAACCATACTGATGCAAAGAGTTAAGTTTGGACATTCATGTAAATCTCTTCTGAACTATATCATTTGCAATATGACCTCTTTTCAAATTGCTCTCTAGTTATTTCACCACTATTGTCTTCATGTATTTTTTAAAAAAATGTTTTATTTGCAGAGAATATTGGTTTTAGATAAGATAGGTAAGGATGCTTGTCCATTTTATAATTCACTGACATGTGTGTGTAAATTATTTAATTTACCTCTACTCTTTATGGAAATAAAAACCAAGCCAAACTGGCAAAAAATAAAAAAAAATATATAAAAATAAATGGTACAGGCAAGTGGGAGAAAAAAAGAAAGAAAGAAAAATCTGTTCATGTTTATTTTAAGCATTTTGCTACAAAATTGCTGTATGGGTTTGGATGAAGATCTGGGACCACATCTCGTGCAGCCTAGCACTCCTGCCAGCCCTGGGGATGGAGAAAAGAAGAGCTGGCCCTGCTACTGGCTCTACACAGCAGCCACAGGACCCTCAAGGCTGATAGAACAAAATCATCCGTTTAAGCACTTCCCTTTTTTCCTTCCATTTAGTGAAAGGGTTTATTGTAGTGTATTTTGTGTCACAATCTTGTTATTTTCCCCCTCTGACATCAAGCTGTAAGATTGTCTTAAAGCCAGGCACAGCCAGAGACAGCAGTGATGAGAAGAATGTGCAGGCAAGAAGCAAGTGGTTTCCTAGCAACAGTAACTAGTTCAAAGATTTCCTAACTCTGGTGTAATTGAATTTCCATAGCAATGTGGAGAATAGTAAATAGTAAATGTCCTTATGTTCTTAACGCAAATGAACTCTAATCAAAAAATGGCTGATCAATGGAGGAAAGAATCTACATTTGTTCTATTAAATTCTATCTTACTAGGTATTATGCATATTAGCCTGAGATCTAGGACTTCTTACTGTAAGTGATGTATTGTGATAAATTAGATAGTTTAATTTTTAAAAAAAATTCTTATGGCCTCTTTTGTTTTCTCTTTTGTCAAAGGCATCTACCAAAGTAATTTAAAAGAGAAGGGTGCTGCAGAGAAGAAACTGTATTTTCTAATATACAAAGTTTTATAAAATATTATTAAGATGTCAGCTCTGGAGGTCACAACAAATTGTTATGGAAATAATAAATTTGCTTTTTTTCTTTAAGTGGAATATAATTGAGTTCACAGTACCAGAGTGATTTCTCCCTTCCCTCCTGACTTGAAATAATTTTGGTTATAAAAATGGACCACTAAAAGCAAAGGCACTTGTCAAATTAAGCCCCATACATATATTTAAAATGGCACAGTTATAGTATTTCATTTCTTTTCTCCTTCTTAAACTTCAAGGCTATGTTCCTCCCCTGTGCACATCACCTCCTTCACAGGAAGACTGAAAAAGTAAATATGGGTGAAGTCTTTGAATTCATATTAGAACAATCATTAAAGACTAAAAGCAAGCAAATTATGTTAGTGTGTATCAAAAATACATAGATTTCTGGCTGGGTGTCTCAGTTGGTTGGAGCATTGTTCCATACACCAAAAGGCTGCAGCTTCAATCCCCACTCAGGGCTCATGCCTAGGCCATGAGTTCCATCCCTACTTAGGACTCTACGGGAGGCAACTGACTGAAGTTTCTCTCTCTCTCAAATCAATAAATATCTATCCTTCAGTGAGGGTTTAAAAAATTTTAAAAATACATAGAAATGTGTATATCTGTTATCCAATCTCTAAATTTAAAATATTTTTTATATATTTAGAAAAAAAATCCATGTGACTTCTCTTGAATTATTGTGAAGAAACTATTTAAAGTGAAAAAAGCAGTAAAGATAATATTGTATTCTTAGGGTCTTTCTATTATAGGATTATCAAGTACATTAATAGCTAGGAGTCATTACCCAATATTTTACAGGTAGCTATTTAGTCCATTGGCTTTGGTGTATTTTTGTGTAATATTTTGTTCATAGGAAACACCAAGGACATAGGAAAATGCTTTTGTTTTCCTGGTCTGTGGTGTTAGGCCAGTGTAATCACAGCTAATATGAGATAGACCCATTGCTAGTGTCAGGCAATTTCTGTGAACCCAAAGAGGCCTCATTATGATGAGATCCTTGGAATTTACACAATCTAAAGCAGGTTCATTTGGTTTTTAAGTAACAACTTCCTCTGAGGAATTGTGAAGACCTGCCCTATAACTCAAATCTCTGTGTATTTATTTGTAAGGGTCAATGGGAGGATATTGACTATGCAATTTTTCACTTCAGTGTTGAGATGAAAGTGAGTTATGACACTGCTATTAATTTATCAGCTATAAAATTATTCAATTTGAACTAATCATTACAAATGCAACAATAACAGGGTCAATAACCATATTTATATTCCCTTTTAATACAGAAAGTGTATTTATAGACACCTATTTTAGCAGAAGCATTTATTATATGACTTAATTTAATTATCCTTAAATCATGTTTTGATACTTATTAGTTTAATTAGCAAGTATAAAAAAGTTTTGATGGAAATGAATATTTGTGCCAAATAATTTTCTTCATGTAAGCAGCAAAAATTGGATAATAAGCCATCAAAATATCTGTCATTTTTTAAAAAAACCTGAATATTTCAATGTTAGGCTAATTCTACCTAGAAAGTTTGTTTCTTCTTCTTTTAATCCTCACCTGAGGATATGTTTATTGACTTTAGAGAGCAAGGAAGGGGTGAGTTGGGGTGGGGGAGAGACAGAGAGAGAGAGAGAGAGAGAGAGAGAGAGAGATTGATCTGTTGCCTCCCACACTTGTCCCAACTGGAAATCAAACCCACAGGCTTTTGGTGTATGGGATGATGCTCCAATCAACTGAGCCACCCAGCCAGGCAAAAGCTCATTTCTTAAGAAAAAGGCTTATTTAGAGATGGAACACTTTCCACCTCTTTAACATCTAAAGTACAGTATCCCCGCACTTATCACGGGTATTATGTTCTAGACACCCCCCACGATAGGTGAAAATCCGCGAAGTAGGAACCTTACATTTATTTTAGTATTTATATATATTTTAAGAAGCCCTGGCTGGTTTGGCTCAGTGGATTGAGCGTGGGCCTGCGAGCTAAGTGTCGCTGGTTCGATCTTCCAGTCAGGGCACATCAGAGAAGGAAAACTCTGACTCCAAAAAACCTCCGCTGCCTTGCGGCATACCTCTTCAGGGGAAAGGCTAAGGGAGTAAACCCTGACAGAAAATCCGGAGCCGGAGTCCCTAAGGCGGTTTGACGTTGTAGTCAACACCGGCAACTCCTGCGGCGCACCTGAAGCCAAGCTGTATTGACTCCGTCTTTCCCTTGGATCCTTCAGCTGCGAAGAGAGGGGGGGTCTGCTGCATGGGCAACAGCAGACCCTCCATATCACCCTGCCCAGGCTCTGTAGCTTCAGCTCCACTGGAGAGGACACCCCAGCGTCATCGCAAGATGTCGATTCAACACGGGAGGAGACAGATACCGTGTCACTCCCGAGTCGGACTGCACAGCCATTCTCGGCGGTGCAGATAGACTCTTAAGAAGCTACACCATCGTCTCTCGAGACGGACGGCTGCCGATACGATACGATATATTTTTAAGGCTTTATAAACCCTTCCCACACACTTATAAACCATTCCCAGTCCCTTATTAACCTTTCTCATTCCCTTATTAACATTTTCCACACTTTTATAAACACTACTTATGTTTTTAAACATATTTTACACTCTTAAACCTATGTAACTTTAACAACATACGTATACAGTACCACAAAATCCTGCAACATAGTGAAAAATCCACGATAAATAATTAAATACAATATTTTAAAAAATCCCGTGATACAGTGAGGCCGTGATAAGTGAACCACGATATAGAGAGGGACTACTGTATTATTATCTTCTGAAAATTGCACATGGATATATCATGTATCTTTCTTAAAACACACACCAGTCATCCTTAATTGTCAATCAAAAATGCATATCATGTGTCTACTCAGAACAATTTTGTAAAAATAAACATATTAGAGATAATATGAATACAAAGGCCCATATAAAAATTATAGTTGGAGAACACACAGCCCTAATTATTTGATTTCCTTTCAAATTTTACTTAATTTTGGTCTATAAAGAATTTGATACTTGGGCCCTGGCTGGTGTGGCTCAATGGATTGGGCACTGGCCTGCAAACTGAAAGGTTGCTGTTTCCATTCTCATTCAAGGCACATGCCTGGGTTGCAGGCCAGGTCCCCAGCGGGGGGCGTGAGAGAGGCAACTGATAGATGTTTCCCTCTTTCTCCCTCCCTTCCCATCTCTCTAAAAACAAATAAGTAAGTAAAATCTTTAAAAAAGAATTTGATACTTGTAAGATTTTTAATGCTGATATTCTAGGTGGAAGTTTGTGATGAGAAAATAGTCAAGCTTGGCAACTGTGAATTAGACCAAATTTTTAAAATATTGAAATACCCTCATTTTGCAATGTGAAGTCACGATTTTCCTGTTTTCATTGTTTTGCATCTTATAATGTTCTTAGAATACACAAATGGGTTTATTGCTGACATCCGTATCATAATAAAGTAGCTCAGAAAGCTTGTTCACCCCTTCTGGTAAATGAAGTAAAAAAAAGAAAAGAAAAAGAAAAACCTTTGGTTACCTTCACACCTCACTGTAAACCTATGTGCTATGTACTAATGCACATGTGTCTTTTTGCACATAATAAACTCTTCAAAGGAGACAGATAATGCAAAATGAGAGCCTAGACCATTTTCTCAAAATTATTAGCATGGCACTGTGTCACTGTGTGTTTTGGTCACCACCATCCCCAGAGTAAATGCTAAAATGACTCATGAGCCTTGTAAATACTGTCAGTGCTTGCAAACAGAATAATTTTTGCACTGGTTGGAAAATAATGTTTTATCCCTCAACAACTCCAGGCTGAAATCTATCACTGTTTGGATGATTTTGATACAAGTTAGTGTCTCAACTTTGAAGGATCACCTTTTTTCCTCACTGCTGACAATAACCTCAATCATGTTCTGGAGAAATACTATAATTATAGATTTCCAGTCCTTCCCTATTGTGCTCTATCTGTGCACTCTTTTTGTATTTTCTGAGCATAAATATTCATATCAAAATCATCTTTAGTGACCTTATCCTGAACTCAGTATAGAGATTAAAGAACTGTTCATTAATCTTCAACATTTCCATCTAAACATAAATTAGTTAAGTATGGAAGACTGGGGATATGCTGTGTATAGATGTACAAGTGAGGGAATGGGTTTAAGAACTATTACTGCATTATATTTATGAACTATACCTTTTATAAATATGACACCTTACCCTCTTAACCACCAATTTTTCTAACAGACTTATCTATACATATGACTCTGTCATAGCTTCTCTTGCACCTACACTCCCTGGTTCTTGGCCCCTTGGCCTGTGTTTTCCTTTGCACACTCTCCTGCTTTAATCCATCACTCTCCTACTCCGAGGAGCCCTCTTGAACTTTGCCTGCCTTCAAACTTCATTTTAGCTTTGACTCCCAAATGATTGCCTTTAGAGAAGACTAGCTTTAATCTGAAGATCAAGATAGTGAAATAAAAGATGTTTGTTAACAAGGGGATATTCTACCAAACACCACTTGTTTCTCTCACAAGAATTATATTTCTTACCTCTCTCCGAAGAATGCAGTGGACCATGACTATCACAAAGCCTTGTAATGAATCAAACACAGCAAAAAGTATTTGAAACAATATGGAGCGTTTGTCTGTCATGGCCAATACCGCAGACATCCACGTCAGAGCCAAAAGGGGCAGCACCACGCAGGAGCTCCAAAGAGACGCCCTGTTAAGAGACAGAGAAAGCAACATGACGAAGTGCATAACATGCCCCAGGCAATAACCAAACCCCCCTTAAACAAAGCATTCTTTTATGTGGCACCAAGATCATTAGCTTGGAAACCCCAAAGCAGATAAACATTTGATAGTTTTATTTATTTTTTATAGACAATCCCACAATAGTTATAAAGGCAGTTGCCAATTATAAATATTTAAGTATGCTCTTAACTCTAATATTAGCAAACATGATTTTTTCCATTATAGCATTTTCTCACATGCACTGTAAAAGATTTGTCACAAGAAGATGTAAATGATTGGGACTAACATGGCGTTACTGGCGGTGGTGGCTGACAAAGCTGTTGTTGAAACTACTCCACACTTGGCACATTTGAGCGTCAAACCGCTATGAGGCTCACTCATCTGACTGCAAACAAACAGAACACCCACAAAAAGAACAAAATATTGAATTGTCACCAAAAAAAGTTGCTGCTGCAAGTTAGCTTTTAAATACGATTTCATGCAGAAAAGTATATAAAAAAATGAATGTTTTAGGTTGTTTTAAAGATACATTTCCACTACACATTATTTTTGTAACATTTACCTTTTAATAATTTGGGCCTTTGTTGCATGCGAAGCACATTTCCATCATTTATACCATAAATGGCCCTGTGTCTGCAGACCAAAGTTGCCAATACACTGAGTTAAACATAAGCATGTGCTTGTGTAGACATACAGTGAAAACCCTTTATTCAGACCCCTGGTAAACAAGGAAGGACTACTAGCTTCAAAGATTTTCATTATCATTTGCAAAAGGCATATAATATCAATTAAAATCTTTTGAAATGTAGATATGTACCTCAGAAGTCCAATATAGGAAAATATCTATTTTAGGTCTTTAGTCATTTGTGAAAGATATAGACTTTTTCTCAAAGTATTTATATTTTGAAATTTCTTATAGTATCAATGTATTGTCTATATTTTAGGATGATCTGAATAGAGGGGCTGATGAAATTTGATGAAATATTAGTTGATAATAAAAAGAGTGATAGTTTTCTGCTCTAAATCACATGTTTAACATAATCATTAGGTTCAAAATATTAAGTTCAAAATATTTCTTCCAAATATATCTATCTAATAGCATTTATATCTTCTACTCTAGAGAACTTTCCAGGAAAATCTGGATTCAAATAATTCAAGTTCAATCTACTATTTTCTTAGAAGCAAAGTCATACTATATAGAAAAACTTTATACACATTTTGTTTTAGGAAAGAGTCCTTGAAAAAGTACTGATTTATTAAAACATAACCCTCTCAGGAAAAAACAGAAAGAAATTACTTGAATTAAAATTCAAAACACCTTGAAATAATTTCCTGTGCTGTACTGCTCTCATTCATTGCCCTGTGGTAGTTATGTCTAAAATACAAGTTTTCCCAGTGTGTTATTTGGTTAATAATATTATAGTGGAGTTACATTAGCATGTGTATAATAAAACTGGCAGAATCATAAAAGGCTTATAATTCAGAATGCCTGGTCTCTTTCAAAGACGTGTACTCATTTGTGAATAGTGCTTGGATGGGGAAATACAACTGAAAACTATTAAGTAAATAGATTGATATGTGGAAACCATGAGAAAAATCAAAGCTTTCAGAGTTAGATGTGGGAGTGGGGAATATAATACTAAATCATTCCTTTTACTAGCTCAACCCAGGACATATGTACTAGACATGTCTGTCTAAAATTTTCCAAATAACAGATAACCAATAGTCTTTCCACTGGGGTTCATGAATACCTCAGTAGGCATGCCATTGCATTTGAAGTTCCTCCCAAATGAATACTTACACAAGCATTCTCTACAGTGGCTGAATATCATATATATATCTCCAACTTCAAAGACTCTAATGGGACATAAGCATCAATAACTTTTAAATTTCCATAGATTATTCTGATGAACAAACAGGAGTGAACACCACTGCCCTCTTCAGTTAGGGTCTTCAAGCTTGTTATGCCCCCCTGGATTAATATTAATAGGCATGCCTCAATCATTTATTATTTCCTTTATCTCAGAAGATAGGCTATTTGGTGTTTGTGCTTCAAACAAGGACATGACTATCTTTCTCAATTTTAAGGAAGCTGTGTCTCTAGGCTGTAAAATAAGATTGAAAAGCTAAAGATTACTAAAAATAATTTTAGTACACAATGTACTAAAAAGTAATTTGAATAAATACGAGCTTTTCTAAAAACGTATTTTAAGACTGTATTTAAAATGCTCATTTCTCTTTATTTGGGATTTGAGACTGGCTAAAAGGCCTACACATACTTTTGTTAGTCAGAGCTGTTGAAAACTATGCTTGACAGTCCTGGTTGGACTTTCTAACTTTTTCATTAGATGTGAGTGCAGCAGAGGACAGAGAGATTTCTCAGAGAGAGATCTAATATTTTTTTTCCTGGCTTACATTGTTACTATGGATATTAATGTATTATGAAGAACACATAATCTAGATGCTAAATTGAGTTACTGCAATGAAAAATAAAATCTTGTTTCTTTGTTGTAAGGGAAATCATGCATTTATAGAACAAAAAGTGCTAACAGTTAAAAGAAAAATAAGTTCAGATGTAACCAGTATCCACTCAGTCACCAGAGTCTAAACAGGGGTCATTTCACAACTCTTTTCAGGTTGTTCTGTCTAGTCCTAGTGGGGAGGGTGAGAGCTGGGTGGGTCTTAATGTCTACAAGTTCTAGTTCCCTTCACAGTCTTTTCATTTCCTTAGGAAAAAAGAAACCTTTTTTTTTTTGTCTGATTGGTTTATTGATACTATAAAAATTCCCTAGAAAGAAAATTTGTGTCCTCCCTTTGGAAAAATTTCATGAGATTTGTACAAGGTCCTGATACAGTAGTCCCCTTAATTTCAGGTAGATAAGGTAAAGCAGTTTAAAATACATAGTAGATTTTTAAAAAGGTCCCACTGCAGCAAAAGAGAGAAAATTAAATATATTCTTTAAGGTGTTCTAAAAAGACACATGCCATTTTATCCTGTTTTTGTTCATTCTGACTATCATTTCATATAAGACATGCTGATACTGTAATAAATCCCCTCTTGGTGAATATATTTTATATATTATAAAACTTTAATTTACTTTGGGTATTATAAAACTTGTCAAGCTATTGTATTATTATTAAATAGTTATCATTCACTTGCTTTAATGATTTTTTGGACATAAACTATATTCTTGGCAGTTTCTAATAGTTGATCATAAAAAGAGGAAAGGAATAAAGAAATAGAAAAAATGAGAAGAGAAATGTCTTGGTACCATATTTGATTTCTAGTAATAACATTTCAAAAGAAATAGTTGATATATATGTACATTCAAACAACCTGAAATGGCCAATATTTAGAATTAGGAAGATCACTGAAGTTAATCAATTAGCTTAGCTTCCTACTTAATGTTTCTTCAGTTAATTCTAATTATTTTTTCTTCACTGAAGTCTTTATTACTGCCCTCAGTGCTTTCTCTGTGAAGTAAAGTTACCTCCAAATGCTCCTATTTTCTAAAAAACTTCTTTCAATCACATTTTGGAATAGAGAGCAAGTTTTAATCTATACATACTAAGCTAAAACAGCAGTTTATATTACAGAATCATTCATTTGTTTATAATTAGACAGTAACTAGTACTGTGCCTTTAATACCATTTCTATTTCTCCAGCAGTAGCCTTTGCACCAAAAAAACCACGGTGTGACTCAGTTTTATTAGGGAAACAGATATTACTTCTTATCATACTTTTAGAGATAGAGGTTTTAAAATGTGTAGATTGAAACAGCTAATTTCTACATCCGTGAAGTGACAGTGTCGTTATTTTTCTCTCCTAAGTCTATGTTATCTCTTATAAAGAGCTCTGTGACTCCAATTGGATATTACATATAAAATAACTAACTAAGAAAAATACTGGCTGCAAATTTAAATAATGTATCCTTAGCATTATACTCATTCTGATGATCTCATCTCTTTTTATGACTTCAATGTTATGAATAGTGGAATCATAGAAGTATAATTGATAAAAGTTAGGACTCTTTGAAAACAATCTGTCCACCTTGACTTAGTCACTTCACTCATCATAACAACAGCTACCATTTGTTGAGAGAGTACTTACTATTTCCTAGACACTCTAAGGAATGCTTTATACACATTATACTTCATATGCTCTATTAGGAGGCAAGAGTCATTATCCTCATTTTATAGGTGAGAAGACTTAGCTGCAGAAACTTGAATAGCAGAATCTGACAAACACACTAGTTCACCAATAACAAAATTCAAGGCACAGTCAAATGCAGTCAATGATGATCTGGAATTGGAGTATGGGATTCACTGGTAAAGAACCTTCAAAATCCACCAGTTGCAGCTTACCCGGCTCTGTGTTTGAGTTTTTTATCTAGGATGCCATCTCTGGAAACAAGTTTATTAAATACCAAAATGCCAATCACCATGTTGACCTGTCAAACAGAAACAAAGGTTGACCTTTCAATGATATTGAAGGGAATCAGGTCTCGGTTTCTCCTAAAACCCTCTTTTATTAATTTACAGCTACCATAGAATTAAAGACTCACAATAGTAGTGACAGGAAGCACTTCTCTAGTATTTGTAAGTGCATAAAGGAATATTGAACAATTTAACAGTGGTGTGTTACTTTCAAGTTTTAAAGTACATTAAGTACATTTACTTTCCGTGTTTTTCAGTTAACACTGAGAAAATTAACTTTTAAATGATGCCATATTATGCCAATTGGGCATTCTTCTGAGTCACCCTGAATAAAATCAATTGGCTAAATGAGTTTCACCCTATGCCTGAGAGTCAAAAGATCTTGAGTCTCACAGTGTGAGGCTTGAGTGAGCCTTGGCTGCCGGAGGTGTTCAAGATTTGTCCTTGCCCCCAGCAGGGAGAACAGAATGCCTAAATTCCTCATGTTGTGTTGCTATTTCTCCTGTGGGGTGGGGAGCATTTTGATGCACCATGTTTTTCTAGACAAAGGGGAAAGCTATTCAATTCACCATAATCCTTTAAAAGATAGCCCCTAACACCTCTTCTTGTAATAAGCTCTACTGAACACTTCTCAGCATTTTCTAAGACTGTTACTCTCACTTAAAAGGATTTAAATATAGGTGAAATGAAAACACACATAGTTTTGTTTTTTTTTTCTCAAGCAAAACTGTAAAAAGTTGCAGAGATAACTGTGGTCTATGTGCAGCAGCTCATTATGATGAGTGTCCAAGTTTCTCTAACCTACTCACACTTCCCGATGAAGGAATCCAGTTCAACACTGAAACCAAGATAATCAAGGAAAAATATTTTTTCTTTTTACCTTTGTACCCCTAACCCTTCATGATTAACAAAATTTTGGTAGTCTCTCAATGTAAATTAGTGAAGAGTACATTGAAATTAGATTTTCACAAGCAGAATGACTAGTTAAGAAAAAAATAATAATTCTACTTCTCCCAATCCACTTTGGCCAGATAAAATATACAGTTGAAATTTCTTTAGTTACTGGTATAAGGAAGATCCAAAGCACCTGTTAGGTAGGAACTTAATGTCACTCTTAAAAGCTTCCTGACAAGATACCATTTAAACAAGAGACTGATTTCCATACGTCTCATTACTCGAACTAAGAGAAAAAGTGTATTTCTTGGATTGTATTAATTTCCAATTTAATCAAAAGGAGATTCATCACCACTCCAAAAACCATACTTTGGTCTTTCAATCATATACATACTCTTTGTTTCTTCATTTTAGGGTTATATGTATATTAGCCTAGTAATTTAGAGAAATAATTCAATTGACTAAATACAAATTCAATGTAGCAAAAGTGTATCCAATAGTTTCAGTTTCCTTATGCTATTCTCTAACAGTCATGCCTAGATTTGATTTCTCCTGTGAAACTAATAGTTTTTGTTCTCTGTTATAGTTTAGAGGAGAGCAAACTTTAAAGGAATAAAAAGTCCCATAGAGTTATTAAGAAAGGTGTTGCTAGCTCCCAGTTTATTGAATGAGTTGTTCAAGAAACCATAGGGTAATTTTCCAATTAGAAATCTAATTGCATAGTGATATGGATCTTCGTATTTAATTCAGACCATTTCTTTACTTCCTTACATTTTCCAAAGATTTATTGGACAAGAAAAATTTGTAATCAATAAATGCAGAAAGAGAGAAAGGCAAACTGGTAGGAAATGTTTGTGTTCAATTAAATATGTATAGGAATTATTTCATTCTTCAAAAAAAAGTATTTTAAATTCTTTCGTACAACATATGGCAGGGATTCTCAACTGGGTGTGATATTTTTACACTGAGGAAACATTGGGAAATGTCAGGAGATGTTTCTAATTGTTACAACTGGAGGATACTACTGGTATGTAGTAAGTAGAGACCAGAGATATTGCTGAATACCCTAAAATAACACAGTACAGCCCCCCACAACAAAGAAATCGCAGGTCCAAAATGTCTGCAGAACTGAGGTTGGGAAACTGACACAGGGATATATATTTTCTCATTGATACTTGGTAGTAGCAGCAGTTATTAAGAATAAGAGATCTTAATAACTATATAGATCATACAGGATAGTGTAAAGGTGAAATGATAATAGATGATGAAATTCTATACATTAAAGAGTTTTTTAAAACTTACTCAAACTTCTTCAGAAATATGAAATTACTATAAGAGAAATGCCACACTCACATTTAATTTTCTTCGGTCTTCAACATAAGAATACTTTAGAGTAATAAAGGAATGAATGTCAGTTGACATTCAAAGTTAAGTCATAATCCATAGAACTTTAAAATTTCTACACAACAAATACAGAATTGTCACTCTAATTGAAACAAAATAATCTTTTCTTTACTAAGAACACAGAGTAAGGTGACTTCAAAGACAACAAAGTAAGCGGAGTTGGATTTTTACCAGGACAACGGCGGCTGCAGGTCCAACAAAAGCGTAGAGTAGTCCTCCTTCCAGAGAGAGCCAGCAGCTGAAAATGACGTCAGATAAAAACTAACAAAAATTAGTTATGTGTTAAACAACAAAAGCGTGATACAAATAACTTGAGGCATGCACTCAAGTCTTGGAATTTTGGCACATTTCAAAGCTTTGTAATATATAAAAAAATGTATAGAAGATGTAGAAGAAGCTGAAATTAGAGGAGTTCCTGAGAGAGAAATACTATAGAAGTATACCTCTCACAGAAAAGAAATTTTATTATACAGCCTGACATTCAGGGAGTTAAAACATTTTAGTCAAATTACTCTTGTAGTGAGATTTTTATATTGACTTCCAGTACAAAGGTGACTACTGAGTTTTGTAAATGCTGCTTCATATCCATTATACGATTTTTTAAATATACTTTGAAGCAACAACCATGTGTTGTTAGAGTGTTAGACATGCCATTTACCCAATCTTCCTTGAGGCCATTCAGATACTGGGATAAATTTATTTAAAAGCCGTCATTGCAGCAAATGGATAATTTACAGTTTGTATGCATTTATTTATTTATTTATTTATTTTACTTCTAGTTTTACTTTTCCCCCAGACTACTAAGAAATTTCACCAAAGATAAGTGTTTGATTACTAAATTCACTGAGTTACAGGTTTGCATTGATAGGGACACAGCAACCTATTTATGTAAAGGCATTCATTCTCCCAACAAAGGACAGGAAGAGGGCACGGGGCCCCACAATGGAATCTGGCAGGTGGTTCATCTGCTCTTGTAGAATTCAGGAGAGTCAAATGAGGAAAGCATGAGGGACCAATTTATCACTGCTGATGCCAAGGGTCATGCCCACTGTTCCACCCACCAATTTGACCCTTTCAATATTAAGTTCAGTCCACAGAATCTGCGAGCTGCCTTCAAAAATTAGTAACAATTAACAATACTTGTTCTATATCTAACAATAAACTTCTATATTGGTTGTGGTGGTGGTTACATGACTTTAGCATTTGTTAAAAGTCATAGAATTCTAAACCCCAATAGGGTAAATGTTACTCTATGTAAATTATACTTTAACATTTTAATATAGAAATTATATACATATAGATGCACACACCTGTATCAATATATTCATAATACAAATGTGTATCTATGTGAGTATTAAAACGTCTGCATTTAGTTACTGCTCTTTGCCCTACAGCAGGCAGATAAAATTCTACTTTCCCACTTGGGGGTTGACAACTTAATGTTAACTTTTTAAATAAAATGCCTGGAGGAAAAAACTCTTGGTCTGATACAACACTTTAGTTTGCTGTCTCTGAAATTGCCACTAAGTTTCTACTATATTTTTGTGTAAATTAATCTTCAAACGAATAACATTACTTGTTGTACTGTATTTGGTTTTAATCAAATACTCCCTGAAAGTTGGCATCATATCATCCAAAGTCCTAATTCATTCCCTACCCCCAATGCAGTGCCTTTCAAATACTGGATTTACACCAAATAGTACTGTAGTAAGCACTGCTCAACATATGATATTAGGGAGGTTTTTTTGTTTTGTTTTGTTTTTGATATTACAGATTGCACTAAAAAAAAAAGTGCCCTGATAATACAATCTCTTTAAGTTCTATGGAAGTTTATTTTGGATAAACAGGTGAAGTGATGTCTCTTACAGTATTCAATTTGGATAAAACCACCAGAGGGCCTAATTAATTGTGGTTCTTATCTCAACATAAAGACAGAACACTTCACTTTAAATGTTATTCTTCTGGAAATTATTATGCTAAGTGAAACAAGCCAACGATAGACAAATACCATGCGATCTCACTTATATGTGGAATCTAATGAACAAGATGAACAGATGAACAAAATAGAACCAGAGGCTTGGACACATGGAGCAGACTGGCAACTGTTGGAGGAGAGGGGGGAACTGGATGAAAGAGGTGAAAAGATTAGCCAAGGAACATATATGCATAACCCTCAGACACAGACAGCAGTGTGGCGATGGCCTGAGTGAAGCAGGGGTGGGGGTTGGGAGGAGGGGGACAAAGAGGGGGGAAATGGGGACATCTGTAACAGTGCCAACAATAAAAATAAATAAATAAATATTCTTATTCTTCTAATAAGATGTACATCTCTTTCCCTGTTTCTCAATTGCTTCAACTTGGAAAAAAAAAACAACAGATAAAGCAAAAATATGCAAGTGCATTGTTTTACATTTAAAATATTAAATGTAAACTTTACTTATAAATTCTCTCACAGAATTTACCCATATTACAGCTATGATTAGGTTGGAATGATACCACATCCCTTTTTCTCCTTTCTAATTTCTTTCATAGCCCAGGCAATTCTTCATCTGGAATCTATTGATTTCCCTCTTCTGTAAGTTTCAGTATGCATTACCTTAATGCAGCAACAACAATTGAACCGACATGACAAAACTTGGCTGACAGCAATATATATTATCATCAATGAAATTAAAAGCTCAGATCAGGATCATATTCTAAAAGGTAAACATGTCAAGATTTACCTAGTTCTAAAAAAATGTGTTTGAGATTGAATGTGTAAGTACATATTGAAATATTCCAAAAATCAAATATACTTGTGTCATGAAGAAATTGGAAATTGAAATAAAGATTCCAAACAGTGCTGCAGCATTTATTTCCTAACTTTGAGCATTTAAACTGCCTTACATCATCCCTCACTAATGCTATCCCTACCACTGCTAATGACTCAAGAACAAAATGCAAGCCATCAGCAGTGCCAACCAAGACTAATGAAGCAATTATAAACATGACTTATCACTGTGGATGGACTTACTAGTGATCAGTGCCATATCCTTTCGTCCTCGTGAAGCCTACTGATGTGGCCACTACTAACGCTGGTAAACCTGTAAGAAACAGATTGTCACACGTTACAAAATAGAAATAGAGGCATGGACACATGGAGCAGGTCCATGGAGAGGACACACGGACACTGGTACATTAGGCATAGTGGAGTGAAACTTCACTATAACCACTGGGCATACTGGCTCAAAAAAAGGTTGGACAAACTCAAAATGCTTAAGTTGGAGGAATACCTTTGGATGAGTCACTTCATAAAGTATCTGTCCATTACAAACTTTCTTTCAAGTATAAAAATATGAGAGCGACAGCTGGATTTTTAACTCAGTGCACTACTCTGATGTTGCTAGTTTACCACCACATTTGACATGGGTTTAAATTAAACTAATAACAGAGATTTAGTATATCTTTTAAATTATTTTTCTCTAGGGGTATACACTGTAATATAGAAAATTTATAGTTATAAAATCAAAAAGGCAAAAACATGGATGTCCTGGTGTGATGGAATATCACAGAAATGGAATGTTCAGTTGGCCAAATTTTGATCCTTATCGAAAGTTAATCTTATTCCTGAATTCCTTATGATTTAGTTATAATAACAAGAATGTAAGAACAGGGCCAAGGGCCCTAATGAATTAATTTCAGTTCTTCCTGATTACTCTCCTTTAATAATCCTATATGAAGATCAGAAAATATGTGTCAATTTATCTTCACAGATCTCTAAATAGGTATCACTCCATGCATTGCTCAATCCCTCCTGGAATTCACTTGCCTGCATACCTGCACCAATGTTGACCTCACATCTTTTAGTTTATGTTCATATGAATCATACTTAAGTTTAATGGGATCTCCCTGTATTTGTGATGAGAGCTCAGTCTAATCTATGCTGTTTAAATTTTTTTAAGTTTTGGCCATACCTTCTTTTCCTAAAGACTATGTTTGCCTTTTTCAATTGTAAAATCCATCATGTAATCACCTTCTTGCATCCTCTCCACCCATTCTCTTGCTCCATATCATTTTCCCTCTTTCCTGCCATTCTCTTCTGTGAGTCTTTTCAAGTGACATCATATTCATTCACAACGTTTAATGGCAAGAACTATGGAGACTATCTCAGAGGAACACATCTAATTTTTTAACAAATTTGGTCTCTCTCTCTCTCTCTCTGTATATCCACCTGCATATACATATATGTATGCACATACACATATATAATTAAATCATAATACATCATGAATCACAAATTATGCATAATTATATATATGTTATATAATGTCTCTTCTTCCTTCTCTTTCCAATCCTTCTCCTCTTCCTTTATGTTATTTGTTGACTTTTTTGATTGACTAGAAAAAGTTCATTAGATAAAAAAAATTCTCTCCTGGTTCACAGCTGAAAAATTAATAGTCTTTATTATATATAACTTAAAGTTTAAATTTTTTTTCTAAATTTACTATGTTGCACTGTGTCATAATGAAACTCATATGCCACTATTCTGCCCATTGACAAATCTCCTGATAGTCCAGTCTGATCAGTTTAGCATTTGTGCTACTCAGAGTTGTTTAATATTAGCTGTAAACTTGGAGAATAGCTGAAATCTCTTCTCAAGAGCTTTGGTAATGATATTAAATAAGGCAGTTGCCAATCCTAAAGATTGCCACTCTTCATACTTTAAGGAGAGTCTTCGTTACCTGCAACCTATATGTCTTAGAACTATGATACTAACTGATGACAAAATTCAATACCAATACAAGTTTGGGAGGTCTTTGACATGAAATCTGGACAAAAACATTTATGAAAGTATAAGTAAAATACATTCTCTAATTTCTTAACAGCTTTCTCAATTATTTACTAGGGCAAAGAGCCTAAATACATTTGTCAGGCATGAGAGACCCTTGTTGAAACCTGATGGACAATCTTTAAGTGTTCTTTATCCTATTTTTCCAGCATGAATTATTCTGGTATTATAATAAATCCACTTATTTGAAAAGTTTCAGGCTCGCTCAAACATCCCATTCTCCAGTCTTTTGGTACATTAGGTATTTGTTGTATATCTGGTCCAAAATTCCCCAGTGTTTTTAGTGCAAATCTTTTGAAACTCAAAGGCAAACATGTCAAAATCCTGGTGTTTTTCTAAAACTAGATTTTTAAGCAAATTAGTTAATTCTAATTAAATATTAGAATTGGTCCTATGAACAATGAGATACCACTTTACACCAGTCAGAATGGCCATCATCAACAAATCAACAAACAACAAGTGCTGGCGAGGACGTGGAGAAACGGGAGCCCTACTGCACTGTCGGTGGGAATGCAGACTGGTGCAGCCACTATGGAAAACAGTATGGAATTACCTCAAAAAACTAAAAATGGAACTGCCTTTTGAACCAGCAATTCCACTGCTAGGATTATACCCCAAAAATCCTAAAATCCTAATTCAAAAGAACCTATGAACCCCTATGTTCAGAGCAGCACTGTTTACAATAGCTAAGTGCTGGAAACAGCCTAATTGCCCACCTGTAGATGAATGGACCACAAAACTGTGGTACATTTACACAATGGAATACTATGTAGCAGAGAAAAAGAAGGAACTCCTGGCATTTGTGACAACATGGATGGAACTAGAGAGAATTATGCTTAGTGAAATAAGCCAGGCAAAGAAAGAAAAATACCATATGATATCACCTAATACAGGAAACTAAAGAATGAACTAAATAGGACAAGGAGCAGAATAGCAGTCAATAGGGGGGAGGGAGGAGGGAGAAAAGGGGGATAAGTAAGGGAAGGGTTTAGTCAAGGAACGTGTATGAATGACTCACGGACATGGACAACGGGGAGGGATATAATTGTAGGAGAAGGGGTGGGCAGGGTGGGGGAGAACAGTGGGGGAAAAATGGGACAACTGTAATTGAAAAACCAAAAAAAAAAAAAAAAAGAAGAAAAGAATTGGTCCTATGAAATGCATGGACTTTCAAGATGTCTATTTCATAAGGCAATTTAAGAGAAAATTTTCCTAATAAATATAGGCAAAGAATTAATTTATTCTTAGTCTGTCAACAATTCTGTTTTTCCTTTGAGGACCCAACTGACTATCCATGAGGTTTCATTCAATCTGAGTGACTTTTTTCCTGTAACATGAATAGCTAGCTATAGTCTTTAATTGTTTTGATGCTCTAAGTTTTCTTGTGAGAGGTACATGACAAGTGTACCTGATTTTGAGCCCTGAACATTTGAAAAGATTTTGTATTTTCAGAGCATATTAGCATAGAACACTTTGCTTTTTTGCCTGTAGATATCTCAGGACTCAGTTTACACCACTTACTATTGATTGTTAACTGGTGGCCTACGAGGTCATCCAACGGTCAGCCTTTTTTAAAGTTCCAAATGCCTGTTTCCACTTCCATATATCAAATTAAAGACAAATTAAAGTAGCCTTAGGATAATCACACTCGATGGCTTTATTATATAAGTCCTCAAAGTCATCTGACCCAGGGCACAAAAGAGTACATGAACATGCTTACCCCATCCAAGGCACAGAAAGCGTTTCCGTATAAGCCGTGTCCTAATCTTTCCAGTGACAGCCATGTATGACTGCCACGCCTCCGTCAGCACCCAACAGAATGAAGCCAAGAAGAAAAAGTGCAAAAATGCGGTGGTGGTTGTGCAGATGCTCTGTGGAAACAAAAAAGACTCACACTGATCATGGGTGGGAAGAGTAGATCATGTGTCCTTCAGAGAATTGTTCATCTCCTCTGCATTGCTTTTTATTTCAAATGTCTACCTCCCCTCTGTGACAGTAATTATTTGTAAAACTTAGAAACCCTGTAGTATTTATACAATATCTGTGATAAAAAAGTGTTCTAATTCCATTCATGTGTTCAATTTTTTATGAGAGAAAGACTAAATGTAAATTTAAACTCAAGGGAAATTAAAATTACCACTTTACTTGGATGTTTTCTTGACATATAATTATGGCAACGGTCCTTTCTTTGGTTTAATTTAAGTTACAGACATCTTGTATACTTCTTTTGGCTACATTCTTTATCCTTATTTTTTAAGCCAATAATTCTTTGTTGTTTTATCTGTGTCAATGTTAAGATAATATACCAAAAGGCTTTAAGAAGGAAAATTACTTTGTTTTTATACATGTGTGATATTCAAGGTATGAGAACAAAGCATAAAATGGTTTGGCTAATAGCCTAGTACAACAAAAAACATGTATTTCAAGGCACTTAATACATTACTTACTCTACAGTATTACATTACAATGTGTGTCCTAATCAAATCATTTTGAAAAGCTAATCAAGTCACTGGCTCTACACAGCCATGATTTCATAGATAATATCTCTTTAAAATCTAGACCCAAATTATTCATATTATTTGTTTATTCACCAGATGTTTATTTAGCTTTTAGTTCTCTTAATCCTATGAAAAAAAATTTACCATGTTTCTCTCACCAGATTGTTTTAATGATGAAGGATAATGTACAGAAACTGAGTAGCACTCTGCTAGGCCTTTAGCAAGTACTTGACCGTTTATAATTATCATCATTTTAAATAGTACTAACAAAGGCATTACTATTTTCCAATGTGAAAATTCTCATTTGATGTAGCACTTAAATCTACTTAGTATTCAAGTTTATTCTTACAAAGATGAGAACTTTCAGTAAGATCAAGTCATGGAGTTCTAGCACCCTCTTCCTCACATCTTTACTCTTGTTTCAGGAATAATATATTAAATAGTGGCTTTAACCAACTGAGATTCCTGCTGTGCATGAGATATTGAGACTTTTTTTTTAAGGTTTAAATATCTTCAGGCTGACTCCTTTGCTCATTTCTAATCTGCAGTCCCAGATCTCAATCTGAATTTCAAATAACACTTCCATTCAATACCTGAAGACTAGTAACATTTTCTAATTCACTTGTCATTTCCTTCTGCCAATTTACCTGAACTGTGTGGGCTAGCAAAGCTACTCCTTCTCTGTTTTTAAACTATCACTATAGAGTTGCACAAAACAGTGTAAAAATGTTAAAATGTTAAATGCTAAGTGCTGGATACACTGAAATTTTGTAAGAAATAAAATGCTCAGAGTCTTAATACAGAGACCTTTAATTTGCTCCCTGTATATTATGTTTGCTAGTTGTGGACTTCCTGATACTCACTTTAATTCTAATACAAATTGAAAATACAGATAATTGTGGGCTGCTGACATTTATTTTAATAATTCATGTCTCTCTTGACAAAACAGGTCCACCGCATGTGTGAGAAAATGTATAGTAACTAGGTAAGAAAGACCCATTTCCATAGGTAATAACATTTTACTATGGTCAGATGAATATTTATATATGTCTTCATAGGGCTCCAAATATGGAGATAGGTAAGCTGTCTCAAACTAAGGAATGTATGTATTGGAGCAAAAAGGTCTAAAAGCTCAAAATTCATCTTACATGGAGAGTGTAGCAAACTCTGGGGTCCTGAGAAAGCAAGCAAGCTATATTTTGCTTCATCGTCATGTGAAGAACCAGTATAAAATCAGATACTTTACATTAAGAAATGCACACTGACTTGTCTACTTATATATTACATTTCCCAAGCTATCTTTATAAAATACAACTTTTATAAATAGCAATTTTCAAATGAACTCTGCTATTTTATACATCCTATTTTGATACATCCTTCCACAAGGGTAGCCATTCCAATGTTTGGGGCTCCGTATTCTCTGATCCCTTCTCCCACATCAGCAGGTCACAAAGACCAACCATCTCTTGGGTCCCCCAATACTGGAAAATTTTCCACTTACAAATTTCAAACCCTGATTCTCCTTTTCTAGAAACAGGTTTCATTTTTGTGACCCTGTCCAATTTTTGTTACCACTGGCCCTACTATCATGATCTTCAGTTTTAACAGCTTTTTCTTAACCTCCATATGTCTGCTCTTGACTCCCACACCAGCCAGGTATTCACAGTACTCCATACATGAGACTCATGAGAACCTCAGGTTCACCAACCAGTTCTTCTGCTCCACCTGCCTTGCCAAATCCCAATCTGGACCATGCAGTACAGCTGATGAGTGTGGTTAGCAAATATTCCAAAACTTGAAAAGATACTTAAATTGGAAAACTGAGCACTGTTTGCACCTATCACTCTTATGCCAAACCCTTAGAAACAATAGAAAAGACTTCATAAAATAACTGGAAAGAAAAAAAATGTAAACTGTAGTAGACCAAACACTGTGAGAAATATCTGAGAAAGAGAAAGCAGATGAGTTCCCACTGAAGAAGGATACCACAACTCAAAACTAGATATGGGGAGCACAGATTAAGACATGGAAATTAGTTTTAAGATACGTATGTGATACACAGTTCTCAAATTCGTTTAAAAGTATTTCCGGAAAGACAAAATAGAAAAAATTGGGGGTGCAGGGTAGGGGTGCAGCAGCATTTAAAGAAGTATTATGGGAAATTTTCTTAGAACTTTAAAAGATCCTCTTAGCTACAGGATAGATTAAAGATGAAACACACACATATACCCTCTCCCCTCTGGATATATTGTGATAAAATTTGTGAACATCAAGAATAAAGAGAAAATCTTAAAAGCTGTCTGAGTCAAAAGAAAGATTACTTACAAAGAAATAACACATCAGGCTCCATGTGAGCATCCCAGGATATGAGACAGTAGAACAGTACCTTCAATGTTATAAGGGAAAAAATAACTTTGAAAGTAGGTTCTCACACTCAGCAAACTATTATTCAAGTGAGAGGCAGAAATAAAGATATTGTTTAAATTGAAAGGAACTTTGATGTTTACTACCTCAAGATGCTGTCTGAAAGACCTGCTAGACAATATAAACCAATATTAATAAGAAGTCCAGGAAGAGGGAATGAGCTAAAAGAGATAAAAGAAGTAATGGGTAGCAAAGAAAGTAATAAAATATATTAAGTTCAAATAAATATCACTGGGGAACACAATTTTCATTAAGTTAGATCTGACACTTGTTTTTGACTAACTTTTGGCATCTGAATCCAAAAATGACCCTGGTTTTTCTCTATCACATCAACTTTTTAAGGTATAGGATGTCCTCACTTTGTCCCAAAAATTATATAAAATGTACATACAAAGGAAAATAAAGAAAAAATTACCGGAATATACTATTTAGAATTATTTTATTCATATAAAGGCTATATATGATTACTGTAAGTCAAATTGTGTACAAGTAGTAAAGTTCCGCTACCAAACATACATATTAAACCTTTCAGTGCCATGTGTAATTTGAAATTTGGATCAACATGAGAAAAAGTTATATCAATATATAACCTGAGGTACAAAATGAGAGATAAAAACATAAAATATGAATTGTTCCATTGTTATTTATATTTATAGCCATTGAAGAAAGAGTCGCTGGGAGCGATGCTGGCACTTTTGGGAAAGTTTGTCAGCGTCGCTCACAATGATGTTGGCACTCAAAGGGTTAAGGTATTTTATCTTTTCAAACAACAGGCTAGGAAATGTTAAAACAAGATACTTGACACAGTCTCTTTCAGTTGGCAAAGCTTTAATAAATTGCTTCATGAGACCCAGTTTTATGTGCAGAGGTGGGAATATAATGTTCTTTCTGTCAACAAGTGGCTCATGTAGAATGTTTGGATCACCAGGTTTAAGGTCAGTTCCTGGAGGCCAATTCAACTCCTCCCACCGCTTCTCACAAGCTCTGTTGTCCCACATACACAGAAAACAGGGATACTTGGTGTATCTGTGTTGCTGACCAAGAAGGAAGCAGACCATTTTAAGGTCAACACAGATGATCCAGTTGTACTTGTGACATTGCAACAGATCAATGACTCTCTTTCTGTCTTCATATTCTTCACAAAAACAAACTAAATGGTCAATTGGGACTGCACCAAATAAATTGCCATTGTGGAGGAGGACACACTTCAAGCTCCACTTTGAGCTATCGATGAACAGTCGCCATTCAGTTGTGTTATAGACTGGAGTTCCCAATTCCTCCATTAAACCATGTATGTTATGGCAATACACAAAGCCACTGTCACTTTAAAAATACTGCAGAAATGCACTTTCTCTTGATCGAAAGTAGGATACCTTTGCTCTTTTTCCAAAGAAGTTTTTCTCATGCAACCTTGATGCTAGGAGTTCTGAAGCTTTTTTAGATAGTCCCAAATCTCATGCCAAATCATTAAACTCATGCTGGTCAAATCCTTTATGAATTGAGTCATCTTCCATTTAAAAATCTTCACTGGTGCTGTCACTTAGTTGTTCACCATACTCCTGTTTTTTGAAAGAGGGTAGTTCAATGAAAACTGGCACTGGGATTTCAGCTGAATGAGGCACTGGGCATATAGCTGATGGTAGACTAGAATACTCTATTTTACATTTATTTTTCTTGTTGTATCCTGATGTTTTCACTCTACAAAAGTAACAGTCACTTGAATGATCTCTGGGCTCTTGCCAAACCATAGGTATACCAAATGGCAATTTATCACACGTTGCCTTCATGCACATCCATAAACTCTTGACACACTGCTTGCACACCTTATGTGGGGCCCAAGACTTATTTTGATCACCAAGTTTTATTTTAAAATATGCAAAATAGGCTTGCCTGACAATTGAGCTGATGTTTGTCCTTTGGGAATGGTGAAACTGCCACAGGTATAACAAAACAAATCAGGGTTGTTTAGGCACTTACGATGAGAAATAGCAGAGGCAGACATGATCTGAAGAAAAGGAAATAAGTATGTATGTAAATAAAAAAATAAATTCTGCTAATTCCTTGTATACAGAGAAGAACTTGGACTACACTTCGGAATATGATTCACTATATAAACTGGCACACAACCTCTCACCACACTGGCTCATGTGTAACTGAATAGCCTAGACAAGTATGAACCTGTCACTGGTCTCCAAGGTTGTCCCCCACCCCACCCGACTCAAGAGAGGTTTGCCCTCAGCCAACAGGAGAGCACTAGTGCTTCCCTCAATCCAGGCTCAATCCAGCCTAGAGTGGGTTGCATTGAGATAGGCTGTACAGAACAAACTTGATGTGATAGAAGAAAACTAACTGCAGTTTTGAAATGAGCATGCCTATTTAAGTCTAAAACAACTGAAAAATTGAACTCAATAGGAATTATGTTAAAAATTGTTCCCCTGTGTATTTATTTAAAAAATATGTAAGTATACACATTTACACTTTAAAAATATAACCACTTGGATATAAATACCAAAATAATATTAATGAGGTTTAAAAGTTGAGAGAGATTAAAGTTTCAAGGGAGCCGAGGAAAATAAAAGTATACTGAGCTTTTTCCCCAGCCCCCCTCAGGAATTTTAGAGAAATTGATTAACTCTAGATGTTAGGGGAAAAAGATGAGTATTTACTTTAACAATGTTAAGGTAATCACAGAAGGTAGAAACAAATAATATATTTGTAAGATAGTAGAGGAAATATAAAACTAAGGAAAACTTTATCAGTCTAGTTAATGGTGAGCAAAGGGACAAAAATAGTAAATATGATAAATAGAAAAACAAACAAGACAACAAGTAATTGAAAATATAACAGAAATCACAATAAATGAGAATGCTTTAAATTCAGTAGTTAAAAGTTAAGAACCTTTATACTGAATTTAAAAAAATCAAAATCCAGTACTATATTTATGAGCTATACCTCAAATCCAATGACATGGGACAAGTCAGAATAAAAAGATCAAAAAGGGAAATTAAGGAAATGGTAATATGCAAAAATCAAATGTCATGATGCAAATATTGAACAAATCATTAAAAGATACCAAAATGGATTTTTCACATCTCTATGAAACTAATAACAATTTTTCAAAGTATATAAAACAACAATTGAGGAAACTACAAGGATAAATTGTCAAACTAAGTTTAGAATAGAAGACTTAAAATATAGCTCTCAAAGTCATATAAAGAGTGGAAAAATAATATTAAATATAATAATAATAAAAGTGAGTAATCTTTCTTTGCACTGTTACACACAAGAAAAATAGCATGTAAAGTTCTTTAAAATACAAATGGAATATTTACAGAAGTTAACTAGTCCCAGGATAGAAAGTAAAATAGAATGAATTCATGAAAATCTAACACATAGGGCATTTTCATAAGCTACAATGCAATGAAATTAGAAATTAAAATTAAAATTCTGTATCCACAGACTTCCAGCCAAGATGGAGACCTAGACAGACATGCTTTGTCTCCCTCCACAACTAAGAAGGAATACAACTACTGCAAAACCAGAAATAACTAGAAGTTCCAGAAAATAAAGCTACATAGAAGTCCAACGTATGAAGTTATAAACAAGTGGTGCTTGTCTGGACGGATAGGAGGGGCAAAGCAAGGGTGGAGAGGTCAAGCTGTGCTGGCTGCAGCAGCAGTGGTGACCTGCGGCAGGACTGCGGTAAGCACAGACACTCGTATTTAAGGAGGTGGGGGGGAGAAGCACCTGGGGAACACCCCTAGCTGCAGACCAAATCCATCAGCTCATGATTCCAATGCTGGGGAAGGCAGACCCCCATTGCCTCGAACTGTGAGGCCCAGAGGGCATGCGGACAGAGGAGGAGGCTCCCAGTCTCTAAGCGGAGAAAGAGTGGCAGGAATCCATCTTGGACCCCTGCCCCCACACAAAGCGCCACAGTGTGGTGAGAAGGGTCGCCCAGTATTGACAAGTGCATGGGGCTCTGCCCCCTATAGAGTAGGAGGTGCGACAGCCCTGCCCAGGAAGCAAAAACTGCCAGGATGGCAGGGATAATGATAGAGATCCTAATCATGAAGCTGACCAGAAAGCAAATACATGAATTAATGGAAGAACAGATAGATAACCTTTCTGAGGCTCAGTTCAGAGCTACAGTTATAAGACAACTTACAGAAATAACAGCAGGACTTAATCAAGATGGGGAAGGAATGAAGACTAGTCCTGCTGAAATGAACAAAAGCACATATGAAACAAGTGGTGAGGGAAGGAAAACCAGGGATCAAATCAACAAATTGGAATATAAGGAAGGAACAAACAGTCAACCAGTGCAGAAAGAGGAAACAAAAAGTGAGGAAAATGAGGAGAAGCTCAGAAACCTCTGGGACAACTATAAGAGAGCAAACATCTGAATTATAGGGTAGCCAGAAGGTGAAGAATTAGAAACTGAAAAGTTATGTGAAAAAATAATGAAGCAGAACTTCCCTAACTTGGGGAAGGAAATAGACTTACAGGTCCAGGAAGCACAGAGAGTTCCAAAAAAACTGGACCCAGGGAGAACCACACCAAGACACATTATAATCAAAATGTGAAAAATTAAAGATAAAGAGAGAATCTTAGAAGCAGCAAGAGAGAAGAAAATTATGTGCAAAGGGGTCCCAATTAGACTATCAGCTGATTTCTCAAAGGAGACTCTGCAGGCAAGAAGGGACTGGAAAGAAATATTCAAAGTAATAAAAATCGAAAACCTACAGCCACGAATACTCTATCCAGTGAAGCTGTCATTTAGAATAGGAGGGCAGAGAAAGTGCTTCCAGAACAAAGTAAAACTGAAGGAGTTCATCAGATCCAAACCACTGTTATATGAGATGTTAAAGGGACTTGTTTAGAAGAAGGAGGATCAAAACTATGAACATTAAAATGAAAACTGTATCACAACAACCAACAACAGAAGCTAGGGAATCAAAGCAAAGGCAAACTAAGTAGGCAAGGAGAGTGGAAAAAGGATTATAGGTATGGGGAACATATAGGAGGGAGGTCAGCAGGGAGGGGGAGGGAGGGAAGGGAGAGATGATGCAGGAGTTAAAAAGCGTAGTAGGAGGAACTGGAGTAGACAGGAATATGTTGAGAAGAACTATATGCACAAACAATGGGCATGGACTAGGGGGAGGTGACAATTGGAGGGAGGGAGGGTCATTGGGTGGAGGGGAGCAGAGGGAAAAGAAATTGGGACAACTAACAGCATAATCAATAAAACATATTTAAAAATAAAATAAAATTATGTATCCCTTGGAAAGAAAACTTTTAATTAATTTATGAAGATAAGTTAAAATTTAAATTATAAATGATTAAAAGCCGAAAAACAAGGCAATATACATATCAAAACAAAATTTTTTTTATTATGGTACTCAGGATAGTGATAGTCTTATGTTGAAAACAATAGAAAATGATAATAAATAGGCTATGTAAAGAAATCAGGAGAATAAATGTAATAAAGATAAGAGCAGAGAGGAACAAAACAGAAAATTTAAAAATCAGTAAATTTGATCTATAAAACCCAACCTGATTTAAAAGGCAAATTAATGCCAGATGGCTATTGAAAATATCAGGGGAACACTTGGTAAAGTGTGTGATTGTCTGACCATTATGTTGTCCAACTGACACTAATACAAAATAATGAATGCAAATTGTAAATAAAAAATACAATTAAAAAATAAACAGGACTGGGGTGAAAAAAAACATTTATCCCTAAATGAAATAAGTCATTTTTTGTTTAAGAACTATGCCTCCATCATGAGCCAAAAGGGCCTCAAAACAAACAAACAAACAAACAAACAGGCAGTAAGAGCTAAAGAGAATCTGGTTTTATCAACAACAGCCACCTCTAAAGCAAAATCAAGATGACATCATATGATCATATGAGTATCAAACTTTTTGTGTGTGGCGGGGTTGGATTCTCAGTAGTAAGTAGTAGTTCATTAATTCTTTAACTTTCCTCTAAAAGCTATGTCCTATTAATTTTGTACTATGTATACTTAGTTTGCTATTTGCTCATGTATAGTTTATCTTTTGTTCATAAACTTGGAGAATCTGGAATATAAAAGGCCAATAAAACAACTAAACCTTTGGCAATTGTCATTTTTTAAATATTGGGAACAAGACAAAATAAATAACAGGAATTTTTTTAAAGGCTATTAAAGGTATCATAAAAGAATAACATGTACTATACATAAATAAAATTGAAAACATACATAAAATGGCATTTTTCTAGAAAAATATAAATAATCAAAGCTAGCCCAATAGTTAAAAAAGTGATCTTACATTAAATTGAAAGGTAATAAAAAATCCTTCAAAAATGAGGAAATTTTCAGTAAATTCAAATAAATGTAAGGAATATATAATTCCTATTTTATAAAATATTTCCAGGCCACAGGAAAAGATTAGAAGTATTTGAGACACTATCATATAAATATGTCCAGTAATGCAGGATAATTTAACATTAAAAAAGAATTCCATATTATTTACTGTATTAACAGACTGAAGTAATCATGTGATAACATCAATAAATGTGAAAACATTTGATAAAATTCAAAATCCAATTATAATTAAAAAAAAATCTTTATTGTAAATCATGAATAGAGGAGAACACTTTTACTTAATAAAGTTTATCTCTTCAAAATCTATAATAAAATCATATCTAATATGGAAATATTCAAAGCATTCCCATCAATCACGAATGAGGGAATTATGTCCATCATTACCTCTATTTTAAATTGAATAGGTGATCCTCACCAAACAATACAAGGAAAGGAAAAGGAAGAGAGAATACTGTCATGACTGCACATATATCCTTATTAGAAAATCCAAATGATCAATTTTTAAACTATTAGAAATAACTAGAAAAATCAACAAAGTGGCTGGATATAAGATCAACATACAAAAATCATATTTACTGTACATAGATTAATATACAAAAGTAATTGTTTTGTACACCAAAATATCTGTTGGAAAATGTAATACAAAATTTCTAGTTAATTGTAGCAGATTTCTCTCTATTCTCCCTCCCAAACCATGTTAAAATTACCAAGTTATTCAGCCACAGGAAAATGAGAACAGGCAGCGGACAACAGTGCACTCAAAGTGTTGATAAATTCAGAAGATGTTGAAGAAAGATTTGTAGTGTCAGAGGAAATATAGTTTAAATGCTTTCGGGTGTAGGGGGGTAATGATGGAAATATTGATTGTAATTGACTCATTACTCTGCAGACCTTTGAAGGATTTAATACTTGGAAAGAGAAGGGGCCAGAAAGAGAGGAGAACATGGATTTACATGGGGCTGGGGGAAAAAAAGTTGTTTGAATAATCTATATACATAATAGTTGAAACTGTATTTTTTTCCTTAACTCAATGAAGTCTTGCACTGTAACAGGAAGGTTTAATCTCTGGATAATCAAATGGGCTGGGTTCTAAACTCAAGCACCAGTCTCATTAGGGAGTTGATGTTCAAGTCTATGCATTAAACCACAGGGCCTTCTCGCTTCTACTCCAGAATGTCAACAGATCAGAGATTAAAATTATTTCCTAGAGAGGGAAAATAATCTTCCTTGATTAACATACTGTCAAATATATCTTCTAATGTAGAGCCTCGAGTCATTTTTCAGGGCTTTGCTTTTATATACGAATACACAGCCGAAGATAATCAAATAATTAAAAATATATTCCAACATGAAAAAAGGAAAAGAAGTCAAGTGAAGAAAAAGAAAACATGGGGAGTGGGGAGAGATGATAGAGGTGATAAAAAAAGAAAAACTTCTAAAAAAGACTAAGTTCTTTAGAAACTGAGAAAAGAAATTGCACTTATAAAACAAAATTAGTAGGAAAAGATTATGAGATGAAAGAAAATGTCCTATTAATGATAAAAACTATAAAACACGTTGGATACTTTTTAAATAAATATGCAAGAGCTTCGTGTAGAAAATGATAACTTTTCATTGAAGGACCCCAAACAAGCTATACACATAATGTGTTTTGCTACATGCAAAACACATTATGTACATGAATTGGGAGACTTGACATTTACATTATATAAATGTCAATCTTCCCCAAATTGACAAATATATTCAATGCAATTCTCATCAAATCTTAATCAATTTCTTACTTTTAGTTTGACAAGACAATTCTAAGTCATAAAGAAAACCAAATATAAAGAATAATCTAGAAAGTCAAAAAAGAAAACAAGATGAAATTTTCCTAATATAAAACAGAATAATATGTAGTCATGTGATCACCATCCCCAGTTTGCACATGACGCTTTGAAGATATTAAGCAACTTGGCCAACATTCACGGTTAACGAGTGAGAAGCAGGGGTTAAACCATGGTCTCTGATCCCAGCGCTTGTGTACTTTAACTACTTCACACTGTCTTTTCACAATATTATTTTGCTCCTGTGTGGTCTAAATCTTACAATGCTTTTATCCGTTTCAAGCCCCAGCTTTCTCCTTTACTCTCTTATATCAGGTGATCCTAACTTCTACATTATTGCTGAGATACAGACCATACATGTTATTAATATCTCTATATTTACTGTGCCCCTTCATATTTCTTGGTCCTCCTTTCCAAAGCAGACCCTTCCCCTTCCAGGAGATGGTGCAGTGGCGCTGAAAGGCAGGCCCCTGGAGTCACCTGAATTCACAGTCAATGACTGCTTAGTTTACTGGTTGTTACTTAAAATCTCTGTGCCTCTCTTTCCTCATTGTAAAAATGATAATAATATTGGGTTGGATGAAAAGTTTGTTCAGTTTTTTTCCATATGATGGCTCTAGAAGTACTTAGTTGTCTTTAACTTCATGTGAAACAATTTTGTTACATTGTATTGTGATCTCTGTCCCATCAGCATGCATTAAAAAAAAAAAAAAAACATTAAAATTAGTGAATTTTTGTGCAGCCAGTTTAATATTGAAGATGAAAGAAAATAGACAACATTTTCAGCATACTATGCTTTATTATTTCAACAAAGGTAGAAGTGCAACTGAAACGTGAATAAAGAAAAAAGAAAAAAGATTTGTGTAGCGTATGGAGAAGGTGCTGTGATTGATCGAACGGTCAAAAGTGGTTTGCGAAGTTTCTTGCTGCTGTTGACATTTTGGCCAAATAATTATTTGCTGTGGGCCCTCTTATGCATTGAAGATGTTTAGCAGCACCCCTGGCCTCTACCTGCTAGAAGGCAGTAGAGGGAGATAGCTGACATACTCAAAATATCCAAATCAATAAAATTATTGGTGAAAATGAAAAATGTGTCTTTTATTTTACAGAAAAACATAACAGACTTTTTGGCCAACCCAGTAACACCTACTTCACAGGACTGTTGTAAAGACTAAATGACATGATACCCGTAAAGAGCTTGATAGATAGTGATGATTCTTGATCTCATATTTGGACAATTCTATACTCTCCTCATTTAGTTAGTGCCTAAATTCTTATATGTATAAACTCTTAGACTACAAAGCTGTTGAAATCTCTGTCTTCAACCTACCAAACAATCAACCTTCTTTATATTGTTTTTTTTCTCACTGGTTCTCAGTAGATGGTTCTTTTCCCAATTGTGGTGAAATTTCTTGAAGGGTTCAGCTACATACATCAACTCCTTTAATACCTGATCACATGTTTTCTCTTTGCAATCTAGCATCTCCCCTGAATTGCCCTTCCTCAGGAACTACCCATGACTTCCTAGTTTTCAAAGTTAATGAATGTTTTGTTTTGTTTTTTAGTTTGCCATAAAAACTTTTGGCCTCAACACTCTCAATTACAAATTATGAGATTTCTTACTGTATGATCTTTAGAGGCTTTCTTAGCTCTAAAATTCTACTTTATCACAAACATACACTAATTAAAGATTTAATCAGGCTATTCACTTCTTCACTTGATTTTAGTAATTTATGTTTTCCTAGGAGATTATCCATTTCATTTATATTTTCCAAAGTATACAATTGTATGTAATAATCTCATGGGTTTTAAGAAATAGTATTTTTGTATTTATAAGGATGATTATTTATGTTTCCTATGTCTTATTAAACTTATCAGAGATGTCTGTTTTAGTAATTTATTTCAAACATTAATGATACTTTAATTCCAACTTGAAAAATGTTATTTCTTAAAGTGTGAAATATAATTATTCTTTTTATTTGGCAGATTTCCAACAACTCTAAGGTTAAAATACTATGCTTACCTTATTACCAACATTCAAATAAATCAAAGAAATCGTGTTAGCATTTAAAAATAAACACTTAGATACCTATTTTATAAATATTTCAAAAAGCACAGGAGATAATGCTTTTAATGAGAGAGATACATGATATTTTTAAAATTCTCTATGGCATACGTAATGCAGAGAAGCTTGCTTTTGCTAGAAATATTGTAACCAGAATGTTGACATTAATCACTTTAGTAGAATATTCTGAAACTCTCTAACAGTATCAATACCTATGTACTTTAACTGCAGTATTAATGGAAAAATCAAAATTATTTGCAGTTACTGAAATAATTCAACAATTCCAGACAAACTGAAATAATTGCTCCATATGAAGCAATTCTTATATGAACTATTTAGATAATTTCCCCCATTCACACTCTGATTTGTTTATAATAAATTAGTACTATGAATATCTTGCTAATCACATGGAATAAAACATGTACAAGATACATATAATTCTGAGATTAACTTGTAACTACTTACATATGAGTGATACTCCTGGAAGAAATTCTGGTTCGTCACCATAGTTATTTCAAAGGCTGTCCTTTAAAAGCTATACCACAACTGTCTATTTACATTGTGCAGAAAAACACTAGTTCTTGTACACTAAATCAAATTATTGTGAGAGTAAAATAAGATAATGGACAAAAAGGGCTTTGCACAAAGGTAATACATAACCACAAATAATAAGTACTCAAAAATTATAGCTGTTAATAATAGAAGCTTAATTATAAGTTTAATCAAATATATGAATTGAAGTTTATTTGGCAAAACAAACATATTTGAAGATGTTTAACTGCATTTTAAAAGATGATGAGAAAACTAACTGATCAAGCACCTATTCTGCCTTAAACATCAATTTTGCAGCAATGCTGAAAGGTCAATTTTTTGAAAATAGAGCTCAGAAAGGTTAAATAAACTGCGTGAAGTTACACAGATGACAAATGAAGAAGCTTGTGATCTTTCAACTATGGTAAGTGCCTTGTGCTGTGAAGTATATTGATTTTGCCAGTACTAAGTTTTATATAGTTAAGTACATTTTTTAAGTCACCTCAAATACTTTTTGAAATAATACAGTGTGTAGCTAGTAAATAGATGTTATGATAAACAAACAAAATGATATTACACAATGAATTCTTTTTATCTAAATCATCACCAACTAAAACAAAAAAAATTGCAACATTGAAAAGTATAGTTTTGGTATGTGGATTCCATCAACACATGTGCAAATGTACTTTGAGGTTATCAGGATACAGCACCTCAATCCAAATGCAAGAAATCATTAAAAGCAGTGGGCACTGTGAGCATAAGCTTCACCATTTCATAAGATTACATGAAATGCTTTATGATATTAAGGATTCAATCAGAAAATTTCTTGTTAATGCCGCCTTGTTCAACCTGCCCTATTCCACAGTTGCTGTGAAATACTACATCAATACCTATGTCATTTGCGTACAATTGACAAGTGTTTCTCATAGATCCAAATATTTAGCCTCTGTATTTTTCCCCCTTTGTATATATTGGAAAATATCAATGAAGATTATAATGAACTTTAGTTCTTTCTTAAAATCTCTTTGTTTACTATTAAATGGAAGTTGCAATACTTGCTTTAAAGCTATGGTATGAAGCTATGATAAGAAATTATGATCCTCTTAAAAAAATTCAACATCATTTTCTGCATAATCAAAATCTCTGTCACAAAAATGCCCTTATAAATAAAAGAAATTGCTAATGTAAAGTCATTTATAATATAAAATAGTTAATGAATGATCAATACAAGCACTGGTAAATATGAATACCTCAGCAAATATTAACTCTTATTTACTAGATTTTTATAACATATTAAAATAAAGTGGCGCTATTAAAAAGAAAAGTGCTAGACAGATTTCAATAGAGATAAAAATCTGTTCCACAGATGTCAAAAATACGTTTTACAGAAAACATGTTCATAATTTGAAAACCTTGGAAAGTTTGTCATGCATAACAGGAAAATTTGATTCTTTGAAATGTGTCCTTTGGGAATCCAAACATTTGTACACCATGCATAGCAGATGCTTAATTTTATACTGTTAATTCCAGGCATGGGAAATAACTTTATTCAAAATGAAATACACTTAAAGTCATTTGCTAAATAAGGCCAAAAGGAGTTCAATTAAAGCTTTACTAATAATTTAAGGACTTTAAAATGTGTAACAAGCTCTAAGATACCTCTACAAACTGATTAACACTGTGTTCTGTATCTGTGGAGTGAATCATGTATCAGTGGGTTTATATGCACTGGTGTAAGCAAGCACTGGAAAGGGTCACTCAAACACAGCGTTAACAGTAACACGTACATAAAGCTGCCTTCAACTTGTAACAAGCAGAGCAAACAAAACTCTGCCATCCTGTTGCTAGGGTCTCTAGGATTTGAAAATATTTCTTTGACGACTTAGAAGGCAGAGGAAGATAATGTTTTTAAATCAAAGGGACACTTATTGTTTTATAAATTTTTTAAACTATTTTTATTGACTATGATATTACAGTTGCCCAAATTTTCCCCCCTTTGCACCCCTTCACCCAGCAACCCCCTTTCCCTCAGGCCATCCCCACACCATTGTTCATGTCAATGGGTCATGTATATAAGTTCTTTGGCTACTCTGTTTCCTATACTGAAATTTACATCCCCATGGCTATACTGTGACTACCTATTTGTACTTCATAATGCCCTCACTTCTTCACCCATTCCCTCACACCCCCCTCCCATCTGGCAACCAACAAAATGCTCTCCATGTCCATGACTCTGTTACTATTCTTCTTTTTCTTTTTTAAAAATAATTTATTTATTTGTTTATTTATTTATTTACTTATTGAGAGAGGGGAAAGGAAAAAAGAGAGGGAGAGAAACATCACTGTGTGGTTGCCTCTCACTTGCACCCCCAACTGGGGACCTGATGTGCAACCTAGTTATGTGCCCTGACTGGGAATTGAACCAGCGACACTTGGTTCGCAGGCTGACGCTCAATCCACTGAGCCACAGCAGCCAGGGCTGTTACTGTTCTTGTTTGCTTAGTTTGTTTTTTAGATTCAGTTCTTGAGATACATATTTATTGGCATTTTACTGTCATGGTTTTGATCTTTTTCTTAAATAAGTCCCTTTAACATTTTGTATAATAATGTTTTGGTGATGATAAACTCCTTTGTTTTTTTCTTGTCTGGGAAGCTCTTAACTTTCCCTTAGATTCTAAATGATAGTTTTGCTAGGTAGAACAATTTTGGCTGTAGGTCCCTGCTTTTAAGGAATTACCTGACAGTCTTATTGGGTTTCCCCTGTACATAACTAACTGCTTTTCTCTTGCTGCTTTTAAGGTTCTCTCTTTATCTTTCACCGTTGGCATTTTAATGATGATGTGTCTTGGAGTGGGGCTCTTTGGATCCACCTTGTTTGGGACTCTGTGTTTCCTGGACTTGGATGTCTATTTCCTTCTCCAAATTAGGGTAGTTTTCTTTCATTATTTTGTCAAATAGATTTTCAATTTCTTGCTCTTTCTATTCTTTTTCTGGCACCCCTATGATGTGAATGTTGGACCTCTTGAAGTTTTCCCCACAGGCTGCTTACACTATCCTCATTTTCTTGGATTTTTTTTCTTCTTGTTCTGATTGGTTGTTTTTTGCTTCCTTATGTTCCAAATCATTGATTTGATTATCAGCTTTATCCACTCTATTGTTGTTTCCCTATGAATTGTTTTTTATTTCAATTAGTGTATTCTTTTCTGACCAGATCTTTTTTATGCTTTTGAGGTTCTCACTAAGTTTCTTGAGCATCCTTTTAACCAGTGTTTTGAATTCTTCATCTGATAGATCACTTATCTCCGTTTTTAGTTGTTTTTCTGGAGTTTTGACCTATTCTTTCATTTGAGTTATATTTCTTTATCTCATTTTGGCAGCCTCCCTGTGTTTGCTTCTACATATTAGGTAGAACTGCTATGACTCCTTGTCTTGGTAGCATGGCCTAAAGTAATAGGTGTCCTGTAGAGTCCAGTGGCACAGCCTCTGCTATTATCCAAGCTGAGTACTCAAGGTGTGTCCTCTGTGTGGGCTGAGTACACCTTCTGGGGTTGAGCCAAAGCTTTATTATTAGGCTCCTTTGGCTTCAATATGATGTGTCATGGTTTATACCATTTTCTCTTAAGAGACTTAATATATTTATTTAAAATCAAACAGCAAAACTTGTCAACAGGAAAAGAGAAGCACAATTCAAAATACCATTTAGCCAAAAATAGATCTTACAAATATTTTAAGTATAGTCTTTGATTCTTATATTATGGCTCTAAGTTATACAGTTTGAAGTAATGTGGATGAGCCGAGAAACTCCCTCCATTTTAACCACAAGCATAACAGTAGTGGAGAGAGAGAAAGAGATATCTGAGCCCAAGGTTGAGAGGGAGAGGGTGAAGAGGGGTGGAGTAGGAGTTGAAATGTGTTCCTGGTCTTCCCTAGAGAGCTTTAATTTCATTCTCCTTTTTTTAAGAGGGTGAAAACTATTCTTCAATCTACTTCCAATCTTGCCTGCTTTTATTCTTCTCCATACATTTTTGCCTTCTGAGGAGAGGCATGGCAGGAGTCAAAGTTAGTATAGGAGCAGGAAAGAGAATCCAATTACATTCAGCAACCCATCCTCCTACCTTGACCTCAATGTCTTTATGCCAGAATTCCACAAGGAAGAGAGCTGCTGCAGAATGGACTCGATTCTGAACCCAATACTATAAGAATCATTGAATCATTTCAAATCAAACTTATATAAATAATATCCTGTGGGGAACTTCTCCTTGTGGTTTTGGGAATTGTAACCCCTGCCGTGAGCCTGACTTGCTGCCTTGGCTTGACTTTAAGTCTCAACAGCACACTGGAAGGTTGCGCAGGAGACGTAACTGAAAACCATTTAAAGAATGCTTATTATGCTTTAGAACTTGCTCTGCTTTTCTTATATCTTAGTTAACTATAAACAATCTCTAGCAAGCAATGTATGAAACCTTGCACCTAATGCCAGTGTGGCGTCAAGATGTTTAATAGACCCTGACACAGACTGGTCACTGTGCCCTCTGTACTGGTATGTGTAATCTGTTATTGTCAACTGTAATACAGGTGTGTAAAAGCTATTGATGATTTTATGAATTTTGACCTTGTATCTCCCATGAATATCCTTCTCGATAAAAAGCATGAGGGATGGAGGTCTGGCGCTTTCTCCACTAGAGGGAACAGCTGCCTCCCTTACTCCCAGACAAAATACAGTGTCCTGGATAGATTTGTTCTGCTGTGGTCATGAAACCTCTGCCAGACAGAGTAGTTTCCAACCAAGCCAGAGCGTTGGAGGCAGCTCGGCCTCAATATCTATTTTTTCTGAGTATCTAGTTATTTATCTTATTCAATTCAATATGAATATGCCAAGTATATATTTCTAAGAAAAATCAAATTGTGACTCATAATCTGTTTTCTATTATGGCCTCTCAAGTCATGGGATACTCCCTTGTAGTAAATGAAGCACTTTGAGAGGAATATATGCTTTTGCCATTTAATGCATGACTATAGCAAATAATGATAGCATCTCCAAGTAATTCAACACTATTTTTTCCTTCCATGAATTCAAAATCACTTTCTCTTGTATTATCACATTATGTGATGGAAACTCTTACTTTTATGCTTAGCTCCTAAGGGTCAAGGATTTGTTTTCCTCTTTTATTTCCAGTAGATACCTGCACATAAGCTCTGTTACCAGTAATTTCCAAGAAAATTTTGGTCAGATTATACATGCTGTTGCTCACTGGTGGTTAAAGGCTAGGAGTTCTCCATCATTGTTATTGTGGCAATGATTGGCTTCTCCCAATGCTTGGTCACTCCTTGCTCTCATTACTGAATCTTTAAAAATAGTGCCTGGACATATAGGGCTTCAGAATAAAACAGGATTTCCCATCCTTCTTTTAAGGTCATATGATTAGATTCTTGCCAATGAGATATAAGAAAGAATATATGGGAAAGTTTGGAAAGAATTCTTCCCCTCCGTTTTCCTTGTTATTGTCAGATGAAATGTTTACATGATGGCTGGAACTAGAGTAGCCATATTGGACAATGAGGTGAAAACTGCAACTTTAGTATCACAGAAAACATTTTGTTAGAATGAAATGGGTACCTAACGAACAAGGAGCTGCCTACATTTACATGAGAATGAAATAGATGTTATCTTTTTCATATCACTATAGTTTTGGGTTTTTCTATAACTCAGAGCCAAAGTTAAGACTAAATGTTACATTTGATAATATATAAAAAACATACTTTAATTATCATACTCTTAATTGATAGACTATTAAAATTTATAAAATCCTGTGCTTGAATAAATGCAATCTATGAACCAACAAGAATAAATTATACTAAGTTTTTAAGCTCTGAAATCAATCCAGGTATTTACACTTCATTTAATAGTTTCTGAACCATACTTTTTTCAATTCCATTAAATCCACTTTCACTTAGTAATAGATGATATTTGGAAAGTGTGGTAGGTTTTACATACTTTAATACCCACTATCTCATTTGATCATTATGCTCAATAGAAAAGATAAGTGTAATTGTCATTTTGTGGATGAATAAAACATGCCGAGTGAAACCGAGTGACACACAGGAAGGGCAGAGCAAGGATCCAAAGTCATGACTTTTAATTTATTCCTGGTGTCATTTGCTTTCCTTTACACCAAATGGTCTTTGTGGACCTGTTTGAAGTGGAAATGACCTATATCATCTAGAATTATTACATTGGAGCAAGCAGATCCTAGACATCTAAAACTTCTTGCCCAAAAAAAATATTTTTTCCTGACTTTATACCTATTTATGTCAAGATTACTGTGCTTCATCAGAGAAGGAAAACTCTGATTCCAAAAAACCTCCGCTGCCTTGCGGCATACCTCTTCAGGGGAAAGGCTAAGGGAGTAAACCCCGACAGAAAATGCGGAGCCGGAGTCCCTAAGGCGGTTTGACGTTGCAGTCAACACCGGCAACTCCTGCGGCGCACCTGAAGCCAAGCTGTATTGACTCCGTCTTTCCCTTGGACCCTTCAGCTGCGAAGAGAGGGGGGGTCTGCTGCATGGGCAACAGCAGACCCTCCATATCACCCTGCCCAGGCTCTGTAGCTTCATCGCAAGATGTCGATTCAACACGGGAGGAGACAGATACCGTGTCACTCCCGAGTTGGACTGCACAGCCATTCTCGGCGGTGCAGATAGACTCTTAAGAAGCTACACCATCGTCTCTCGAGACGGACGGCTGCCGACGACGACGACTGTGCTTCATACTGTGATACTGCCATTGGAATTTGCACGAGTTTTAAGTTTAATTCAAAGCTTAGATTGAACCACTAGATCACTCATTGGAAATTGGGAGCTTTGAGGCAAAGAAAGAGTAACATTTGTGCCAGCCCTCATATCCTGCCTTGCCTCTTCCCCTCATTCTTCCACTGGACACCCAGGTGGCCTGGGCTACTGTAATGAATCAGAACAAGTACATGTGTGACCCTTCTGGTAACTTTAATGACAAGATCTTGGACCCAGAACTTGGAAGGGTTCATGAAGAAAAAACCATCTTACTCTTTGTTATAACATAAAAATACGTGAACACAAAGAAGAGGAATCATTTGAGAGGAATATGGGGAGACGCCTAATTCAAGGCAGACCTAGGTCAAGTAGAGAACTTTCAAATGTGTCGAAGAGAGGGAAAGGAGAGCCATGCAGGGTATATGGTTATAATATAACCCCATTTGACCTTTATCTCAAATAGGTTGTTACAGAAACTCAACATATACCAGTATTCAAAGTATTCAAAAGCCAGAAATTATTATCCTTCACTATCTTTTAATTCAACTTATTTTTCACTCAAGCATGAAACAATTTCTTGGATCTGTTTTAAATGTAGCACTTGACACAAGTGTAATTCTGAAATCCATAAGTTTAACTACACTACATTTTTAATTAGCTGCAATATAATTGGTTCTTTAATATCATAACTTTGTAGAAGACAATAAAATTAAGACAGATTTTTAGGATCAAATACAAGTCAATGAAAATACATAATTACCAAGAATGTATTGCAGCTCTACTTAATATTTAAGTTTGAAACTAGAGTATGAAGATAATTAGGAAGTAAAGAAAGTTGGTGGTGGTTAGAAAAATATTTATTTTTACAAATATAACAACTACAATGTCTTGAGAAACAGAGGAGAAGGAAGAGGCAGCAGCATGTAATCTATGAACTATAGTGCAATGTGATAGAGGCTATAGTAAGAAGGTATGATCTCAGGGTGAATAGGAACAAATATGGTAGAATACTCTGGCAAATCTTGCTTGATCTCCAAAGTCTGTATTTTCACAGTTTCTTTAATTGTTTGTTTATACCACCCCATGCATACACCACATACACATTAAGGTGAAAGTAACAAAGAGGGAGCTTCAATTTGCTTTTACTTCATTACAATACACCATTATAACACCAGAATTGAGCACTGATTGTCATCTGTGTTAGGAAAAACGCTCCACTGCTGAATGAATGAGTGAATGAGAGTGTGAACTGCTGGGTGAATGAGCACTTTCTCTCTTTGCATTGCTATATTTATAATTATTGATGTGACTGGCTTATCTCCTCCTCAATGTAAGCTTCCTGAAGACTTTTATTTCCAGTTCATTTTTCTATATATCACTGTGCCTAGCACACCGGTTCTCAACTTAATGAATCCACAAATAAGATGTTCTTATTTTTCCATGAATAAGAAGAGGCAACATGTTGCTCTATATATGATACAGACTGAAGACTCTGGATAACAGCAAAGAGAAGATGTAAGTAGGAAAGGAAATTATGTATTGGATGACAATACATCAAGACATCATTGGGCTTAGATGATATTATGATGGTGCTGTGTAATTCATTGCTATACCCTACATTTCTATGGTATAAAAGAAAATTCATAGTAATTTTCTAATCTCCATCCCAACACTAATATATATTTAGGATCAATGGTGACAAACTATTTGAGGATTTGAAGTATAAGTGAAAGCTCTGTGGTCAAGAAAATAGCAGGATGCTGATTATTGACGTAAGCCTGAGACAAGATGGCCTGCTCAGCTGGAGTTCCACAAATGTGACCATGGCTGCAGGGCTGGTCCTTATGTGAGCTAGCTGCTTTCACTTTATTTTTTCTTGCCCCATCATAAATTTTGACATACTAATCTTAATTGGATCTGAGTAACTGTGAAGGAACTTAAGTGTTGAAAGGGTTAAGATGAACCTCCAAGATGTGGCATTTTGGCATGTGAACTATTTTGAGATGAAAGCAATCAAGACCCAGAAGATTAAAAAAAAATGTTTACCACTCCCTTAACTACCTAAAAGAATTTAGATAGAGAACCCAGAAAGAGACCTATTACCAGAGATAACTTTGTATCTGAATGACCAGTCTGCATGTCAGGGCAAGTATCTAATTACAAAGCGCTGCTGCTCTGAAGGTCCAGTGAATTACCCTCCTCCCCTTGGCAGCCCCAGGCCCCCACATCATCCTTAGGCTCAGGATGACACATTAGTCTCAACTGGCTGACGTGCCCTGGGGTCTCATATGCTCATAATTAAATTTGTTTTCTCCTGTCAATATGTTTTATAGTAATGTGATTATTAGACCAGCCAAAGAACCTACACGGTTATAAGAAAAAAATTTTTCCCCTGCAGTGTAGAAAGGTATAAACTTAATCTTAGGTCAGAAGCATTTCTTTCATAAAAGAAGAGCAGCAACTTAATATAAATAAAAGATGATCTCATAGTTCTAACCAAGAAGTAACTAATTTTCTATTAATCAGCAATCTCCATTAACCAGAAAAGTAAACTTTGGGAAAATAATAATCATGATAGTCATGGCTTTTTGCACTGTCAGAATTTGAACATCTCATTATTAATAATTAATCACAAGAAAGGATTAAATGGTGTTTCTCTGTCTTAGGATCAAATATATTTAGGATAAATATAATTTTAAAAAGTTGTATTTTCAATGAGCATTAAAATTCCTGATTTATTTTTGCTTTGTTCTGAGTGGCTACTGTGTGCCAGGTTCTGTGCTAAGTATTTTAACTCTATTATTATTAGACTTTACAGTAGTCCTTTCAGGATGTATTGTTGTTTGTTATTATTATTACCACATATAAATGAGGAAAGTGAGGCTGAGACAGATTAAGCAACGTGCTCAAGTTTTCATAAAATGTAATGAGCCATGCTGGGATTCAAATCCTAACTCACAGAATTCCTCAGCCTGTGCACTTCTATGGCTCTATACTTTCTCTTAAATATTTGAAAACTAGAGACTCATGCATAGAGCTCATACCACATTTGGAGACCAGAACATGTCATAATTTTAATTTGTGAAACACTTTAGAAAACAGACTACAAATAGACATGCCTTCTATCATGAAAATACAGATGCCCTACTCTGATGGCAGATAAACTAAGAAAACATTATGTCTCTGAAGACATCAGAGGTCAAAGTGTGTTAAGATTAAATTTCATTACCAATCTGTTTAATTAATTACTGCATTCAGTATAGCATAAATAAAACAGTAGAAGAAACAATTGAACACACAGCCTTGATTTACAAAGCCTGACAAAAAATAACCACCAAAGATGCAAATAATAACTTTAACTTGAATTTAATGTAGCTAAGATTCCAAAGCAATATACATAACAAAAACATAAGGAGACAGAATTTTGCAGCATCTATGATATCTAGTTTCATTTTTCATTTTTATTAAGATCCAGTAGCTCTGTTCTACTGCTAGGAGGAAAAGAGTCTAAGAAACATATCTAGGAGGGAAGAGAACATTAAAAAAAAAAAAAATTTTTTTTAAATACAAGTCTTTGGAATCCTAAAATCAGGGCTTGAACTTATTAAATATGTTCATGTCATGGGGATATTATATTTTTGTATTGATTCAGAGTTTGGAGAAAATAAATGGGGTTTTCCATGATTATTTAATTATTTATATCATATTTTTAGAAGTTCAAATCACTTTGCTATTATTATAAACCAAGAGTAGTAAAAAACTGATGCAACATGGAAATAAGAAAACAAGTGTATAACCTCTTTTTTTGTTAGACTTATGATTTGGTTAAAGTTGTTGCTTAGAATATTATTGAAAGAAAGAAAGAAAAGAAAAAAAAAAAGAAGAAGCAAGGTCAAGAGTAGATCAAAGTCTAAGGTGACCTAGAGTCATGAGAGCAATTACTGAGAAAAGAAAGTATTTCGAGGTCAAGGAAAATATTTTTCAGAGAAGAATCGTAATTCATAGGAGATGATTATTAAGATAATTATGGGGTCTTAGTTTATGCCTAAACCAAACCCCAAACTCTTTGAAAAGTAAAAGTTACTTTTCCCAGGTCTTCCATTAAACAAAAGGTCCTGTTAGCAAACCAAAGTAGGAGTCTGGCTGCCTGTCATCACCAACAGGCAAATTCTAGAGGCAGAGGCTGGTGAGAAAGAAAAGAGGTCTTATTCAAATGCTACATGATCTGGGAGATTGGCAGACTCCTGTCTCCAAGCCCATCCCCTCTGAGAAACCCCGAGGAAAGCCCAGCCATCCTCAGCCAGACCAAAACCAAAGGCAGCGTCTTGAGTTCTTTTCCCATTTAAAGTACCATTCTTTGGGAACTGCAGGTGACTACTGAGTGGCCCTCCAGACCATAAACTTGCTTTCAGACACTGTCTGGCTTCAGGCTCCCTCCTGGATTCCACATGTGGGGCTGGCACTGCCATTGGTCATGCAGTTTCTAGGGCCACAAGGTTCTGTGAATGCATCAGCCAGTACATTTGCCAGGTGGGTCAGAATGCTTCCCTTCCTTCTCTGGTTGCCTTTCTGAACTTTACAACACATGCGCCTGCCTTTCCATGATCCCACCCCCAATCAGGTACTGGAAGGAGATGGCTTTCCCCCATCCAATTACCTTGCTAACTTTGTAATACTTCCTCCTGTTGCCATCTTGCCAGGGAGTAGGGGGTGGGGGTGGGGGCATTTGAAAGGGAGCTTGGTTACCAGGATACGGAGGCCCTGCTTGCTACCTTGGATGGTTTGCTGTCCAAGGGTGGGAAGGGCCTCCTGTTCCCAGCTCTCCACCTACTCCCAGTGGTCTGGCCAGGCTATGGATACCAGTCCTTTCCAGATAGGTCAGTTTTATGTGCAATTTAAAAAATAATGTCTATTGTTGTGTAGGAGACAAGAGTGATAATAAGCAAAAAACTCAGAAAAACTGAAAAAAGACCAAAACTTAGTAAGAAGGAAAAATGTTGAATGTGAGGAACTTCAAGGCATAGCAAATAAGAAGGGTGATTAAGAAGGCCTTATGAGCTTCCAACTTCTTCCTGACTATAGGCCCCACCCCCTTTTCTTACAGCTTTTACTTTAGAAAACTTGAAACTGTACACTCTTTCTTTGCCCCACTGAGATGTAAATCTTCGACAATTCAAAAATTAAGGATCTGGGAACCACCCCTTTGAAATGAAATTAACCAGATAGTACCCCTGTCTCCCAGTCTCTGCAGGAGGGTAGGAGCCTAATTTGGAGAAGCAACAATTAGTAAACTTGGATGGCCTGATCACATTGACTTTGCCTCTATCATCCTCCAGTACTTTTCAATTAGCTGATCCTGGTGCTTAATAATCCTCCCACTTTTTTGTTTCAGCTGAATTAAGTTTGCAGGGGATGAAGAGGCTTCTCTTTACCTTCTAGGCTCTTTGGCTGGTCTAAAAAATCAAATAGGCATGAGACAGATTAGCAAGAGAAACATATGTACGTATGGGATCCTGCATACGTGAGAAGCAGACACTACACATGGTTGAGAGGTTCAGAGACAAAAAGAGGGATTGAGCTACGTAAGACACTCTGAGCTAGGAATGAGGTAATGCACCTTAGGGGCCTCAAAGGATTATTGAGGACAATAAGAAGAGCAGATGTATAGTAAACAGAAGTTTGTCCTGCCCTATAGATAGATCAAAAGAGGGAATCTCTCTGCTAATCTCTTATTATGGGCAAGGCCCCTAATTCCAATTCTTCTAGGTAGTTAAGGGTTAAGGACAGATATTTGTCTTAGCAAACAGCTAAAGTTGCCTTTAGCTCAAAACAATTTACATAACCACAGAGGCACATCTTGGGGTGACTAGTACTGAACCCCCACAAGTCCAATCTCTTCTGCCTATTGCAATTGTTTCTTACCCCTATTATAATAAAAAGTCTTCCTTGCCATTTTTAACAAGTATCCAGTGTAATAAAGAGTAAGGAATTTAATACACATGTGGTTGTCACAATGACTCATAAATGGTGTAAGCACACAGAAACTCCAAGAGACCAAGTAAAAAAAGTAAACAATCTTAGTAAGCCGAGGAACAGGAATTCCAACCATGAGCTCTCTCTTTTTTTAAATGTAAGGGAAAAACTAAAGATAGAAATAATACATGCAAAAAAGGTAATTTGACAGAAATTTATTTTGAATGTATTTTTCTTATTAAAGCCATGTAACATGAACAAAACTAAAATATCAATTTTTGTTACAGAAACAGGGGTGTCCAAAAACAAACCCCAGAGTTTGCGGCTGGGGGATGGGGAAAAGGAAGCAGCTTTTAAGATGCCTTTGCATGCCTGGGGCTAGTTGCTAGTGTCTTTGTTATGCAAAATGGCTTAGATACTTCCAAGGCCCAAGAAGATGGGAGGAGTCTTGAACTGTGGGATGGCGTGGAAGGAGCCTTCAGAGCCTGCGTAGGGTTCTGTGAATGGTCAAAACTGGTTGCAACACCCACAGCGTATTAAACCTGACAAGTAGGGGAGGCATGCATGGCAGGCCTTACAAACTCAGAGACTAAATGTTACCACACAGGGTGGGCTGGACATAAAAATTTCTAATTAAAAGGGGCTCATGATGGGTAGTCAAGTCCTAGGCTTGTAGCTTCCTTGACAAAGGTCAATCTTTCCCTTAAGTGAGCTTGTCTACTCTCTTTTTGCATTTAGGATGGCATACCTTTGTAAAGTCAGAGTAATCCACCCTCCACCAGGGCACAATGGCTGGCACCAGAGCACAAGACCACAAAACCCTTTGTTGTCTTCTTATTGCACGCACACACCACCTCTATGTGCTGTAGATGCTCACTATCCCACCAACGTAAAAGAAGAATGTGTCTCTCTCTTTTTCTTTTTATCTAATCCCAAAGATTTTCCCACTCTGCTTTCTACTGGATCCTTAATCTACTACTAACGGATTTTATGTAACCTTCCCTACATCACCTCTTTTGATTCTAATGCATGAAATAAGCTGCAAAAGTGCCATTCTGCAGAGCATTTTCTCAATTTGTTGAGATTTCGCTTCCTGGAAATTTTCATCAGTTTGACTCAAACTCATAAAAATTCTCTACAGGTTTGGATGTTTACTGTGTTGACGCCATCTTTTGGAGATGTTTTGTTCTCTCATTTAAGGCCTCTGAAAACCAACGTGTGAAAAAAGCATGTTGTTTTGAGGTGGAAGTTTCCTTGCACTTTTGTAAGTGGTCTATAGTATAGAATTAATGGAAAACAGGAAGTAATTTGCAGAGTGGAATTTCCTTAGTATTTATTAGGCTGGTGTATGCTGGTCCTTTTGACTTCACACAGTGACAAACAATCTCCATTGGAAACAATTATGACCTCTACTATCACCACCACAACGAAACTCAGAACGCCGGGGGTTGCTGACCAAGCTCTTGCAGTTTCCACTGCTGATGCTCTTGTGCATACCTTAGGCTGCGTTTAATCCCTGAGTGAAAGTATGAGAATCATGGGTGACGGGAACCAAAGTTCTGCCACCCTGAAGCTGTGTTTTGGGCTATTGATTTTTTTTTTTTTTTAAATATATTTTATTGATTATGCTGTTACAGTAGTTCCAATTTTTTCCCCTTTACTCCCCTCCACCCAGTATCTCCCTCCCCCAGCATCCCCCCCCAAGTCCATACCCATGGTTCGTAAAAAATAACTATCCCTCCCTCTCAGATATTAAGACCCTTTGTAATCTTGTAAAGGACAATGGGCGAAGGTCTCAAGCTCCTCTAGCTGCTTCAAGCTGGACATGGTCGTCGTCCTACCTACCCTTGGGTCCAGAAATCCCTAATAAGAGTGGGGGTGTGGAGGGGAGGGTGGCCTTCACACATGGGGAAGGATCATGCAGACTCCAGGTCAGTTGGCTGTCTCCGGACAACGGCGTGCTTGGTTTAGCAGGCTGGCATCCTTGTTGTGTTCTGGGGGCAACAGATTTGGCAAAAAGGGTTAAAAAGCATCATTCAATCCATAACTACTAGGTGGCAAAAGGCAGGGATTAATTTTTCAATGTTCCACATTAGGAGAAAAAAAAAAAAAAAAAAAAAAAAAGGGCTTCTTTGGAGGAAGGTGTGCTAGGCACATCTCTCCTGTCCAAAACCCTTTTGCCCATTTTATTTAGTTTGGGCTGAGGGAAATAGTTTATGTTTCCCCCCTCTCAGACCTCTGGGCCCTTTCTGTCCAAGCCATTAGGATAGAAAAGAGAATTCAGTTTTAAAGTGAAGCCCACAGACCACCCCATTCTTCACCAACTCAACCATTTAGTTCAGCCAAACTGTTGAGTCTCCGGAGGCAGCGCTGCAGAGAGGATTAAGTGAGGCTTATGCGTACAGACAATCACTCAGGTAATGCGGTCATAGGCTTATGCCCTCTGGTTCAATTTTGCTCATTTGTTTGTGTTGTTCATTAGTTTCCTGTAATAGGTGACAGCATAACGTATTTTTCTTTCGTTGCCTGGCTTATTTCGCTAAGCATAATTCTCTCTAGTTCCATCCATGTTGTTGCAAATGGTAGAAGTTCCTTCTTTCTTTCTGCTACATAGAACTCCATTGTGTAAATGTACCACAGTTTTTTGATCCACTCATCTACAGATGGGCATTTAGGTTGTTTCCAGCACTTGGCTATTGTAAATAGTGCTGCTATGAACATTGGAGTGCATAGGTTCTTTTGAATTGGTGTTTCAGGATTTTTCGGATATAATCCCAGTAATGGAATTGCTGGTTCAAAAGGCAGTTCCATTTTTAGTTTTTTGAGGAAATTCCAAACTGTTTTCCATAGTGGCTGCACCAGTCTGCATTCCCACCAGCAATGCACCAGGGTTCCCGTTTCTCCGCATCCTCTCCAGCACAAGTTGTTTGTTGATTTGTTGATTATGGCCATTCTGACTGGTGTGAGGTGGTATCTCATTGTGGTTTTTATTTGCATCTCTCTGATGGCTAGTGATGTTGAGCATATTTTCATATGTCTATGGGCCCTCTGTATGTCTTCTTTGGAGAAGTGTTTGTTCAGGTCCTTTGCCCATTTTTTAATTGGGTTGTCTGTCTTCTTGGTGTTGAGTCGTATGAGTTCTTTATATATTTTGGAGATCAATCCCTTGTCTGAGATGTCATTGGCGAATATATTTTCCCATATGGTTGGTTTCCTTTTCATCTTGCTGATGTTTTCTTTAGCTGAGCAGAAACTTTTTAGTTTGATGTAGTCCCATTTGTTTATTCTTTCCTTTATTTCCCTTGCCTTAGGAGATATATCAGTGAAAATGTTGCTATGTGGGATATCTGAAATTTTCCTGCCTATTTTTTCCTCTAGGACTTTTATGGTATCACGGCTTACATTTAAGTCTTTGATCCATTTTGAGTTTATTCTGGTGTATGGTGTAAGTTGGTGGTCTAGTTTCATTTTTTTGCATGTCCCTGTCCAGTTCTCCCAACACCATTTGTTGAAGAGGCTCTTTTCACTCCATTTGATGTTCTTTCCCCCTTTGTCAAATATTAGTTGACCATATGAACCTGGGTTTATTTCTGGGCTCTCTATTCTGTTCCATTGATCTATATGTCTGTTTTTATGCCAGTACCAGACTGTTTTGATTACCGTGGCCTTGTAGTATAGTTTGATATCAGGTATTGTGATTCCTCCTACTGTGTTCTTCTTCCTCAAAATTGCTGTGGCTATTCGGGCTCTTTTTTGGTTCCATATAAATTTTTGAAGTATTTGTTCTAGGTCTGTGAAATATGTTGCTGGTATTTTAATAGGGATTGCATTGAATCTATAAATTGCTTTGGGTAGTATGGACATTTTAATGATGTTGATTCTTCCCATCCATGAGCATGGTATATGCTTCCATTTATTTGTATCTTCTTTAATTTCTTTCTTCAATGTTATGTAGTTTTCTGAGTACAGGTCTTTTACCTCCTTGGTTAAGTTTATTCCTAGGTATTTTATTTTTCTTGTTGCTATGGTAAATTGAATTTTTCTTTCAGTTTCTATCTCTGAGTTTTTATTGTTGGTGTATAAAAATGCCTTTGATTTCTTAATATTGACTTTGTATCCTGCTATTTTGCCGAATTCACTTATTAGGTCGAGTAGTTTTTTTGTGGAGTCTATAGGGTTTTCTATGTACACTATCATGTCATCTGCAAATAATGACAGTTTTACTTCCTCTTTTCCAATTTGGATGCCTTTTATTTCTCTTTCTTGTCTGATTGCGGTGGCTAGAACTTCCAAGACTATGTTGAATAGGAGTGGGGAGAGTGGACATCCTTGTCTTGTTCCTGATCTCAGGGGGAATGCTCTCAGTTTTTGCCCATTGAGTATGATGTTGGCTTCAGGTTTCTCATATATGGCCTTTATTATGTTGAGGTATGCTCCCTCTATTCCCATTTTGCTGAGAGTTTTTATCATAAATGGGTGTTGTACTTTATCAAATGCTTTTTCTGCATCTATTGATATTATCATGTGGTTTTTGTCTTTCATTTTGTTTATGTGGTGTATTACGTTTATTGATTTACGAATGTTAAACCATCCTTGCAACCCTGGGATGAATCCTACTTGATCGTGGTGTATGATCTTTCTAATGTGTTGCTGGATCCGGTTTGCCAATATTTTGTTGAGGATTTTAGCATCTATGTTCATCAGCGATATTGGCCTGTAGTTTTCTTTCTTTGTTGTGTCTTGACCTGGTTTTGGAATTAGGGTTATACTGGCTTCATAGAATGAGTTTGGCAGTCTTCCCTCTTCTTGTATCTTTTGGAATAGTCTGAGAAGGATAGGAGTTAGTTCTTTCCTAAATGTTTTGTAGAATTCACTTGTGAAGCCATCCGGTCCAGGGCTTTTGTGTGCTGGGAGTTTTTTGATTACTGCTTCAATTTCACTAGCTGTTATTGGTCTATTCAGACTTTCTGCTTCTTCTTGATTAAGTTTGAGAAGACTATAGGTTTCCAGGAATCTGTCCATTTCTTCTAGGTTGTCAAATTTCTTGCCATACAGTTGTTCATAATAATTTCTTATAATCCTTTGTATTTCTGTGGTATCAGTTGTGATTTCTCCTCTTTCATTTCTGATTTTATTTATTTGGGTCCTCTCTCTTTTTTTCTTGATGAGCCTGCTTAAAGGCTTGTCAATTTTGTTTATTTTTTCAAAGAACCAACTCCTACTTTTGTTGATCTTTTGAATTGTTAGTTTAGACTCTATGTCATTTAATTCTGCTCTGATCTTGATGATTTCCTTCCTTCTACTTGATCTGGGCTTTGCTTGTTGTTCTTCCTCTAGATCTTGTAGCTGTAGGGTTAAATTTTTTATTAGATATTCCTCTAGCTTTTTTAGGTAGGCCTGTATTGCTATGAACTTTCCTCTTAGGACTGCTTTCGCTGTATCCCATAGGTTTTGGGTTGTTGTGTGTTCATTATCATTAGTTTCCAGAAACTTTTTGATTTCTTCCTTGATGTCATTGTTAACCCATTCATTATTTAATAGCATGTTATTCATTGTCCATGAGTTTGAATGTTTTTGAGTTTTTTCCTTGAGGTTGATTTCCAATTTTAAGCCATTGTGATCTGAGAAGATGCTTGATATAATTTCAATTTTCTTGAATTTGTTAAGGCTTGTTTTGTGTCCTACCATGTGGTCTATCTTTGAAAATGTTCCATGTGCACTTGAGAAGTATGTATATTTTGCTTCTTTGGGGTGAAAACTTCTATATATATCGACTAAGTCCATTTGATCTAGAGTGTTGTTCAGTGCCTCCATATCTTTGGTGTTTCTTTGCTTCGAAGATCTGTCCATTGTTGACAATGGGGTGTTAAAGTCCCCTACTATGAGTGTGTTGTTGTCTATATCTTTCTTGGAGTCTTTCAAAAGTTTCCTTACATATTTGGGTGCTCCTAAGTTTGGTGCATATATATTTATAAGGGTTATATCTTCTTGATGGATTTTTCCCTTAAGTATTATGAAATGCCCTTCTTTGTCTCTTTTTATGGACTTTGCTGTGAAATCTGTTTTGTCTGATATAAGTATTGCTACCCCGGCTTTTTTTTCATGTCCATTTGCTTGGAATACATTTTTCCATCCCTTTACTTTCAGTCTGTGTAGATCTTTTGTTCTAAGGTGGGTCTCTTGTAGACAGCATATATGTGGGTCATTCTTTCTAATCCATTCAGCTACCCTATGTCTTTTAATTGGAGCATTTAATCCATTTACATTTAAGGTTATTACCGATAAGTACTTATTCATTGTCATTTTTCCCCTTTGTACTCGTGTTCTTCTCTGTCTCTCTCTGTTTCTTTATCTTCTTAGAGCAGACCTTTTAGCATCTCTTGCATTGCTGGTTTGGTGGAGATGTATTCTTTTAGCCTTCTTTTGTCTTGGAAGCTCCTTATTTCACCCTCCATTTTGAATGAGAGCTTTGCTGGGTATAGTATTCTAGGTTGTAGGCCTTTGTTTTTCATTGCTTGGAATACTTTTTGCCATTCCCTTCTGGCTTGTAGTGTTTCTGCTGAGAAATCTGATGATAGCCTTATTGGAGCTCCCTTGTATGTTATTAGCTGTTTCTCTCTTGCTGCTTTTAGGATTCTCTCTTTGTCTTTGAATGTTGGCATTTTAATTATGATGTGTCTTGAAGTGGGCCTGTTGGGGTTCCTCTTCATTGGGACCCTCTGTGCTTCCTGGACTTGCGTGACTCTTTCTCTCGTCATGTTAGGAAAGTTTTCTGTCATTAGTTTTTCAAAGAGGTTTTCTATCCCTTGCTCTTCTTCTTCTCCTTCTGGAATTCCTATGATACGGATATTATTACGTTTCATGTTGTCCTGCAGCTGTCTTAGAACCTCTTCAGTCTTGTTCAGTCTTTTTTCATTTTGTTGCATTGTCTGGGAGTTTTTGTGTAGGTTGTCCTCCAGCTCGCTGATCAGATCTTCTGCTTCCTCTAGCCTGCTTTTAATTCCTTCTACTGTGTTCTTCAATTCAGAGATCGTATTTTTCATTTCCTCCTGGCTCTTATTGATAGCTTCTATGTCCTTTTTCATGCTCACGTAATTTTCTGTGAGTTCCTTGTAGTTTTTCTGGAGTTCTTTGAAGTTTCCGCTGAGCTCATTCAGCTTCTCCATAATCCATGTTTTGAATTCCATATCTGATAGTTCGCTCCCCTCTATTTCATTTAGCACTCTTTCTGGGGATTCTACCTTTCCTTTTGATGGGAGGTTGTTTCTCTGTCTCCCCATTTTTTTGACTCCTATTGTTTGTTGGTGCTTCTTGGAATGATCTGCACTTCCTGGATCTGCCTCTGGTGGCGTCAGATCATGTACCAGTCTGGCCCTAGGCAGCCTGTTGGAGACTTCCAGGGATCTACTGCTGTTGTCTGTCTTCTTTGATTGTTAATCTATTCAATCTGTGATTAGCTGTCAGGCTTAAGAACTGTGGGTGTGGCAGCTTAATTCCTGTAGGCAGGGCTTTTGCTTCCCCTCAGGCTGACGCCACTTGGAGGGGAATGGTCTACCCGCAGTACTGGGGATGAGTCAGCACTGGGACCCAGTCAGCTGCTCCTCCAGTTCTCCCCTCAAAGCCACCGTGCCAAATTCTCCCCAAGTGTCTCCAGTCCTCTCTGCCTTCCCTCTGCTTGAGCCCAGGGTAAGTGGTGGCCAAAATATTTTCGTATGTGATCCACTTAAGAGCTCTTTTTCTCCTGCTGTTTCTCTCCGGCTAGCAAGAAAGCCTGTGGCTTTTCGCTTTTCACAGCTGATACTATTTTACTTTCCACTCTGTCGCTGTAGGCTGGGAAGCCCAGCTGGGGGTTTAGACCCTGCCCTTCTCAGGGGGAATCCCCGGCTGCTGAGCTGTTTCTCAGTCCCTTCAGCAGCCACCCGTGTGAGCCCAGCCAGCCCTTCCGTGTCTCCGCACTCCCTACCGGTCACGTTGTGATGTAGCGGCCTTTTCTGTCTCTCCGTGGTTATAAGACTTCTTTCCAGCTAGTGTTCCATTGGTTATTCCAGATGATTTCTCCAAAATTAAGTTGTAAATCCAGACTGGTCCTGGGAGGAGGTTAGTGTAGCTTCCACTTACTCCTCCGCCATCTTGGATCCTGGGCTATTGATTTTTAAGCTGAATATTAAACAACAAAAGACTCAGAAAGAACCTTTGAATCTCCCCTCTTTCCTGCCTAAGAAATTCAGATGGAAAATCCTGCTTCAGGAAGGGAATCTTAGCATAATCACCCCAGACTTAGACAGCAAGACTCCAAGCAGGAGCCTTTGAACCACCCTTACCCCCCTCCACCTTGTGTTCCGTTGTTTTCTGTGTTGCCTGACAAAAATTTACCTGCCACGTGTATTCTGCTCTCCCCCGATTACCTGCAAATCACCCATTTTCACTTTTAAAATCTAAGACCCCATTCTCTCCTTTTCTCCTTGGTCCAACATGTCATATACATCCAATTTTACCTCATGGTCATTGGGAATTTTTTTTGTTTATATGAATTTCCAGTGCACATGTATTAAAATTTTATTTTTCTCCTGTTAATCTGTCTCTGTTAATTTGATTAGCCCACTTAGAAGAATGTAGAAGGTGGGAAGAAAAGTATTTTTTTTTTTTTTTCTTTTTAGCTTCCACATGGGAATTGGGCCAAATGCTGCTTTAATGTGGCAAGACTAAAAAAGAAGCCTATGACATAACCAAACTCTGATTTTACCCTGTTGACATACATTTGATATCCTTAGAACATCTTTTTAAAAGGTAGTAGCAAATTTTCACACAGAAGAACAATGTCTGTAAATGGATCAATTGTAATCCTAGCATGGAGTCTAATGAGCCATGAGATCCTTTGAAGGTGATAAGTTCAGAGACTGGGTTCAGACTTTTCTGCTAAGGGCTCAATAAAGTATCATGTCTCTGTCTCTATCTCCCTCACAGAAATAATAGAAGAATAACATGACACAATTCAATTTTGAAATGATAGCTCGGTAAGTAAGGAGAATTATTTTTATTACTAAGACAGTGGCCATCTGTTTCCGAAGAACTTGAGTGAGAACATGACTATTCGCTTTATATGGAGTAATTTTCAGATAATACATTTTCATTGCCTTCTGTGCTGGAACATTACTTGAGCTGAAAGATACTCTGTGTTGGGGGAGGTCATCAAGAAGCTGTGACCGCTGGTTGAACCATGAGCTGGACTAGGGCAACTGGAGCTCCCCAGCCCCTCCCCTTGCAATGTGTGTTTTGCTTATCTTCCCTGCTCTCAGGAGCTAACCAAAGCCTACAGGCTTGTGGTGTTGAGACCATCTGGACAGTACATGTAACTGAAGTCTGTTAAGGCCTCTATATAAACTTTTAAGATTCTGGCAGGCAGGTGAGGAGATCTACTCATCTTACAACCACCCCAAACAATCCTCATAAGTTCCCCTGCTAATTAAATCTAGCACCTACCAATGTGGAGTGGTCTGCCTCTCTTTCTCCCTGACCTCCTCATGGTTATGGGGGTTGGTTTCAGATTATACTTGGAAGCTCCTGAGAAAGTTGGGAACCAACACTTTCCCATAATTCTCTGACATGGGTAGGTCTCTAATTATTTCTAAGGAAGACATCAATTCATATTAACGCTTGAAAAATACTGCCATGTCCCAAAATGTGCATTTGGGAAATGGGAGAAGTAGGATAAGCAAGCAAAGATAAAATAAGTGAATAGGTAATGATAAAGTTGGAAACAGTGCTTAGTCTCTTGTCTGTAAACTTGTTATTATAGGAAATAGCCATCCATACTGATTATTTACCATGATTAAATTGTAGCACAATTCTGTTGATTGTACTTATTACAGCTCCCCATAGTAATAACATATTCCAATTGGATGTGCATCATCTTAGTTAATATGTATATTATGACAAAAGATCTCATGTTTGGTGGGAGTCACCAACAAAGCACAATTTCTTGTTTGGCTTTAATGTCAAAAGAAGTAACGAGGGTAACACAACTACTCAGATTAGAAGATATTATGAACCAGTCTACATAGGCAAACACAAAGTCAGTAGTCCATTAAGTAGAAAACATATTCTCAGATTTCCCCCAAAAATATCAACAAGATTTCCTGATTCATAACGTAGTCTAGTCTAGCCCCCATGTGTGGATGAGGGGGCTGTGCCAACATTTAGAATAAAACACACAATTGGAGACAGTAAATATAAACAATCAACCCTTCATGGTGTTATGGTTGATTATATAGTTTGCAGGTTATTGACTTTCCTTCTTTGACTCCATTAAGAACGATCTAGGACTTCCGGCCAAGATGGAGGCTTAGACGGACACGCTAGGTCTCCCTCTACAACTAGAGAGGAATACAACTACTTCAAAACAAAGGATAACTAGAAATTCCAGAAAATAAAACTACACAGAAGCCCAACATATGAAGTTATAAACCAGCGGTGCCATTTGGGCAGGTAAGAGTTAAAGAGGGCAGTGCTGTTTGCGGTCGCACCTGAGACAGCGGCGGGGCGGCAGTCAAGCCCCTGGCAGTGCGCGACCCCAGCGCTGGGGAAAGCAGCCACCGCATCGCCTTGAACAGTGAGGCCCAGGGGGGCGGGAGGACGGATCCCAGTCTCCTAGCTGAATAACTGTGTGAATCCATCTTGGACCCCCGCCCCCAAAGAAAGCACCACAGGGCTGCGAAATAGGTCGCAGACAGGCGCCGGTCGCTGATTTGTGACGCGTACGCAGGCACTGCCCCCTGCCCCCTACAGCCAGCCCAAGAAAACAAAACGCATCTGTCAAAATGAGGCAGACAACTATAGAAATCCTGGTGACACAACTCACCAGGCAACAGATAGAGAACCTGACAGATGAACAGATAAGAAACCTGTCAGAGGCTCAGTTCTGGGCCATTGTTATCAGGTGGCTTACAGAATTCACAAAAGAGCAGGAAAAAGATAAGAAAGAAGCGAAAAACATTTATAACGAAAGGAACAAAACCACATACGAGACAGATGGTGAGGAAAAAAAATCCAGAGTTCATTTCAACAAACTGGAATATGGAGAAGGAACAAGCAGTCAACCAATGCAGAGAGAGGAAATGGGAAGCAACAATGAGAGGATCAGAAACCTCTGGGACAGCTATAAAAGGCCCAACATAAGAATCATTGGTTTGCCAGAGAGTGAGGAAGATGAACTAGAACTTGAAAAATTGAGTGAAAATATAATAAAGGAGAACTTCCCAGACTTGGGGAAGGGAATAGACTTGCAGGTCCAGGAAGCAAGGAGAGTTCCCAAGAGACTGGACCCAGGGAGAACCACTCCAAGACACATTATAATCAAAATGTCAAAAATTAAAGATAAAGAGAGAATCTTAAAAGCAGCAAGAGAGAAGAAAAGAATTATGTACAAAGGGGTCCCAATTAGACTATCAGCTGACTTCTCAAGGGAGACCCTACAAGCAAGAAGGGACTGGCAAGAAATATTCAAAGTAATGAAAATCCAAAACCTACAACCACGAATACTCTATCCAGCAAAATTGTCATTCAGAATAGAAGGACAGAGAAAGTGTTTCCAGGACAAAATAAAACTGAAAGAGTTCATTAGATCCAAACCACTGTTATATGAGATGTTAAAGGGACTGGTTTAAAAAACAGAAGCTAGGGAGATGAAACAAAGGCAAACTAAACAGGCAACGAGAGTGGAAAAGGAACTGTGGGTACGGGAAGCATATTGGGGGGAGGTCAACAGGGAGGGGGAGTGGGGAGAGGGAGGGAGATGATATAGGAATTGGGGATCATGGTAGGAGGGAATGGAATAGACGGAGAGAGGTTGGGAGGAACTATATGCACAACTAATGGACATAATCTAAAAGGGGGGGACAACTGGAGGGAGGGGGGCCACCGGGTGGAGGGGAGCAGAGGGAAGGGAAATTGGCACAAATGTAATATTTTAATCAATAAAACACATTAAATCTGAAAAAAAAAAAAGAACGATCTAGCTACTGTGAAAAGCAAAGGTAGAATTTTACACATCTTGAATAGTTCAGGCACAGTGTTAGAGGGAACTGTGTTCCTTGTCCTGCCATTTGCATGAGAGAGCACCTTCTCCCAGGATGGAGGCGTATACCTCGGTGACACCTGCAGTCACTCCCTCACTCTCTCCTTTCTTTATTGGGTAGGTTTCAGGTGTTAAACATTATGTTCCCTGGGTAGTATGACCTTTCTCTCAGCCTGTAGAACAGCCTTTCCATCATCCCCTTGACACTCTTGATTGCTTGGCTCTCTGGTCTGAAGCGTCAGGTTCTCCAGCTGCCCTTCCTGCTTTGTGTGGGAGGAAAAGTTCAGTGAAGAGATAGTGGGTGGAGGGAGCAGGATGCCCATGTCACCAAAATGAAGGCCATGGTCCTTAATCCAGGTCTGCCAGCAGCAATCCTAACCTAAGGCTAATCTGCCGCTCAGTTATAAGACAATATGATGACTACCTCAAATCCTGATTAAAAATACTGGAAAAGACTGAAACTATTGATGAAATGAAGGCCTGTTGCTTTGTTTCTGCTGCTGCTTAGTTATTTATAGACTAGATCTTGATTTCAAAGAACCTTGCATCTTCTGACATGAATAATTGAAAGTTGGCTGCAGTTTTAGTATCATCAGGCTGTAAAGTTGATTACTTTCCTTTTGCCTCTATTGACAAATCCTGGCAGTATTTGCTGGGGTCAGGCAGACCAGGCTTGCTGAGGTGAGAGGTTTAAGCAAAGGCACAAAGAGAACACTACCAAACAGATCCTTAATTTTCCTCAGTAATTATGTTTTCAGTGATGAATTGGAAAGGTGATATAGAGTATGAGTTTCAGCACCCAAATCAGGATTTATTAAAAACAAAAAAATCTTATTAGTAAAAAGGGACAAAGAGCAGAAATCAGATGTCAAATTCTCATGCCTTCCAGGAAAAACACACACTCGTGCGTGCGCGCACACACCAACTAACCTAGTAACTGAATCATTATATAACCCAGGCAGCTATCAAGAGACCAAATGTGAAAACTCCCAGCCCCACCACACGGGTTTCATCTTCATTATATAAGTACCATATGTGTAAGTCTTATTTTAAGATCTAGCAGTGCACTGGCCTAGTAGAACGACACGTGAAAAAGATCCAATGTGGGAAGTGTCAGAGAGGATTGTGGAGAACCCGAAGGCTGCAGCCTGCCATTACAGACTCTATATTAAGTAGGAAACAGCATTTAGTTGAATCACTATCACTTTCCTACCCCTCTGCCTGGCATGTTGAAATATTCCACTTCTATTTTTCACCTTCTGTCCTATTTACCTTGTAACTCCACATGCAAATTTAGGTACAGCTAAATATACAATGCCGTTTGAAATATGACTTATGGAATGTGTGTGTGTTAGGAAAAGACTTAGATTGTCAGAAAATATTTTATATCTCTGAGTCTATCTTTATAATAGGGCTTATTCTCTTTAGTTCAGATGAATGCACAGAATGACCAACTGACACAGACAATATCACTGCAATCTAATGCTTTTTAAAAAAAGTTTTTAAATGGGCTATATCAATCAGGGTGCTGTCAGAAAAACAAGAACCTTTCTAAGTGTTGCAAGCAGAGGAAATTTAACATAGAGAATTGGTTAAACAGGGAAGAGCTGAAGAGACAAAGAGGGGGCAGTGACGTAACCCAGAGATTAGCAATGGTAAGAAGATGCCACCGCCACCACCATCCTTGGGGAATTCTCAAACTTGGTGGTACCCTTAGATTGGGATAAAATGGAAACCCTGCTCTGGACTCCCCACTTTAGAAGGTTCCCCTCAGCTATATTTCTTCCTGGGTGGGCTAAATTATCCTTCCAGAGAGAAGAAACCTTTGAGTTGGGAGGACGTACATACCCAAACCGCATTCCCCTCCATCCCATGCTGCAGGTACACAGGTCCTTGGCCTCCCCTACCTACGTTGATGAAGCCTGTCTCTGAGGTCTGAATGGGCCTTTTTCATGGGTCTGTCCACCCTGGTATAGCACAGATCCCTAGAGCCAAGAGGGCCAAGAAGAGGACACTATTTGCAAGATGGAGGTGGGTGGTAATGGTGGATAGAGCTTTGGTGTGGTCTAGAGTGGCTGAGTGCACTCAAATCCCTTTACAGTCTGGGAAAGAGCTAAGAGCGAAAGAGAACAGGAATAGTCTGCAAGCCTGTGGCCTAAGACTCTGAGAGTTCTAAATCTGAATGAAGCTTTCCAGCTTCAGGTTTCTTTGAGGAATTTAAAGGGCCAACACCATCTAGGTTGGGGTATTAGGGCACCTGTGGCAGAGAATTCTTACCTTGGACTGGCGAAGTAAGGGGAAATATTTTGGTATCACATTCATAGGAGTCTCACAGTGCCTTACAGTGGGGAAGAGGAAGAACTAATAAATAAATGGGTAGCCAAGCCTTGGGTGTGAGAAGAGCACCTACCCCAATAAGTAAGAGAAAGAGGGTCTTTATCCTGTGGATTCCCAAGCAAGTTTTCTTTTTTTATATGTCATTATGAATGTATATTTTTCAAAATAGAAATATGGAAAATACTTTAAGAACTTGTATTTAATTTATAACTTAAATATTGGATATAGATGTATGGACCTCCTTCTGTATCCTCACCCAGAGTCCTGTAAATATTGGGACAGGTTGACCAAAGCCCAGCTGCCAGAGCCATCCCATAGGGGCTGGACTCATGATGGGGACTGCTGGGTGGGACATAGGACAGTCCAACATAACCCAAAACCACAGAGGTGGTACTCAGAGAAATAATCTGACTTCTCACCACCTCCTCACTCCAGTCCTCCCCAGATCACCCCATTGGTTGAGGCTGCTCAAAAGCCAGATGACAATGGAGTCTGAAAAATATAGTTCCCTAGGATCTAGAGCAGAACAGCAAAGGGGCTAGGGATGGAGATATGAGCAGACAAAGGAAGCCACAAAAACTAAAAAAACTAATGCGCTCTGTTGTAGACTATCTGATCTGGCTCAGAAACTCTGAGAGCAAACAATATATATTATGCCATTTTCTTTGTCTTATTGATTTTTTCTAAATAAGGAAAGAATAACTGGGGTCATCTGGGGGATAATTTGAAACACTTCACTATACTTCTTAATAATAATTATTCATCCCACCATCTCTATAAAATGTTTGCTGTGGAGTTAGGGGCTGCTATAGGTTTACCTATTAAAGAAACCACAATCTGTATACAAAGTTGGGCAGCTTCTATACACTGGGCTTCCAGTTAAGGAATACAGAAATTATTGTTATGAATAGCTCCATTCTGAATATTAAAAATAACTGCAGTTACTTAATGGTAATGGCATTAAGTAAGTTGGGATGCATAATAATTATTATGAAAAATTTAAATAAGCAGCATTACTTAACTATGATTTTCTATATTTGACTTGAAGTTCTGCTGCTTATTACTGATTATTGTGTATCTTTCAGTGAAATAGTAAAGCTCCTTTAGCCAGTTTTCTCTTGTTTCAAAAAGAAATATCAACAAGTTATAAGTCATGTACATAAATACTCTAGCACGTGTCTGTCATCTAGCAGATGCTCAAACTCTGCTTGACAATAACTATGATGGTAATAACTGCGGTAATAATAAAGTCAGCATTGGTGGAATTCTGAGGATTATCTGAAGGAAGGCACATACTCTCAGGACTAAAATAGCCCCTATTTCTACTTTCCAGAAACGCAAATGAAGACATTCTCACAAAAATTAATGCAAGAAACAAAAAGAGGATGACAAAACTTCCTGTAGAACCTCATTTCCAGTGTTGAATATTTTATTCTTTGTTGCTGATCTTAATTCTTGAGCCAAAATTTTTCTGTGTATGCAATCAGATATAACAAAAAGTTTGAAAGCTGAGTATAAATTTTTCAGGTGTCATTCTGGTAAAGATAAGAAACTTTGACTGATACTTATAAGGAAAAATTCTAGATGTTTAGAAAAGTTATTGGGAGTAAAACTCAACCTCATCATGGGCTTGTTTTAAATATTTTCATGTTAAACTATAATGTATCTGAAAAAATAATTACTAAATTATTTCCTTAAGTAGTTTCACAAGATTTTGACTAGGACACTGTTATATGTATGGTAGACTCATTTGATTAGAAAATTCATTAACTAGGATTTGTTTGGACTTCTACTATGATATTTATTTACTATTTGAAGTAAAAACTCTGCTTTTATTATAGCATTTAACACTTGTTAGAGAATAAAATGGAATATCATACATTTTTTAATGTAAGGAGCTTTTGTCATATATTGACAAATATAATTGAAGACTCAGAATCTGACTGCAGTTAACAACCAGTTATCCTTCATCACAGCAGTACAAGGAGATTTTAAGTTGAAACCACAAGTGCTTGGGGCATTATTTGTGCATTTCTCTCTTCCCTCTCTCATCCTCACCCTTCTCAAGCCCTCACGGGTTAATGTTTTGACAACCCCAAGATCAGCCCTTGTTTCTAATTATTTTAGAACTATGCTGTAGCAACTTCTGCTTGGAGAGATTGCTGCCTTCCTGCTGCTGTCACTCCCTTCTGTAATTAACCTTGCTATTCTTAGCTACAAAGCACACATCTTGTGCCAGGCTTCTTCAGGATTCTATTTATTAATTCAATGGCCAGCTACTGTCTGAGTTTCTCCTGGGAAAGGGTCTATAATCACTCAGTTATATTAATAATGAGGATGACTCAATCCTTTCCCACCACTCCCCTTTCATTCTGATAAGATTCATCACAATTAATCCTCTGAGTTCAGCAACTGAAACTGAAGTACTTTCTTCTAGGCTAGACTCACTACAGTTCTGGTCCCAAGATGCTGGCGCTTCAGTAACCGGTGAAAATTAAAGCATCTACTAAGAAACTCCAGCGTTTCAGTGAGGGGTTAACAGACTTCTTTCCTCGCAACTTGCGCTCCCAAGAAGACAAGGTGATTCTCAAATGGTTGTGCCACACAGAAACACCCATCACCCCAGCGGCCAACCATGTGACACATCAGCAAATGAGATGTGGCAGGACGCAGCGCCATCAGTCAGTGAAATGCACCTGCAAGCGAGACAGCCTGCTCTCTGGGCTCATCCTGTTAGGCCCCTGTTTGTAGGGGAGGTGAAACTGTGTGGCCAAGGTTGCTTAAGGGACAGGTGAAATGCCCTGGGCCTGGTTTGACCCCTCCGTGCACACCTAGTTAACTCTCCCTTTGGTGCCACATCCATGCACGTGTCAATGAGGCATAACAGAGTCGGGGCCCTGTAAATGAGTGAACTGGAAGGGAAAAAGCTGTGGGTATGAAGAAAAGTCTGGACCTAAACCTGAAATAAAATCCGTTCTAATAATGAAGGGGAGAGGCAATGAAAAATGTCTCTGCTTTTCTTTTTTTTGGGGGGGGGGGGGTGTCAGGATACTATTCAACTGCTAACATGGGATTTGGGTTGTTTTAACAAAGCGTGTCTTTACTGAAGTCCTCATCTTTTCCAGTGAGTGTAAGTTGTGTTAGGGCCTGGCATGTGGAGGCATTTATATATTTAGATGGCTTTCTCAGAGGTGTGAAGCATGAGGCAGCTCAGGGCTCTAACACTCCAAAATCACCCCTTTACTCCCTGCTATGCTGCCCACACCTCCTTTGCTATTGGTTTAAAATTCACACCATTATTGCTACTCTCTTAGGTAGGGATCTAAACTCTTTCTTAGGATGTCAAGTCTGAAATATCTTTGTATTATTTGGTGAGTCTTGAGACAGGAGCCCCCCTCCCCAATTATTTTAGTATTTCATTAACTATTTTTTTCTTTAGTAATTTTTCTCCTTTTGGGAGGGGAGAGCAAATAGACCACAAAAGAAACCAATGTAGATGGAGACATTTCCCGCTGGAGAACAGGGGGCATGCATACAAATAGGACGTCCTGGAGAAGGAAGTATGCAGGGCACAGAGTCCCTCTGTGCCTCTGAGTGCAAGTTGGCTCTGCCTGTACCAACTTCACCTTGATATATAAAGAAAACTTGATAAAAATTTTTTTCTATCATTCTATGTATAGATGTGCCATTAGAAACAGAATGTGTGCAGCAGACCTGAAGGTAAGGTCTCTAATTAAAAACAAACAACTATACTGGGAAAGCTAAAACCAAGCACTAGCCTAGAAAATACACCCATGTTTAAGTTAATGACTCCCTTGGGGACACATAGCTGCAAGAATTGCCAGTGGACTGTTGAACCTAAACCAATCTATCAAGATGTAACAATGTAAGAAGATACAAATGAAATATCATTTCAGTTGCTAGAGAATGGTAAGCACTAAATATAAAGGGGAAAAAAACTTTCAATTGCAATATAACAGGTACTCTCAGAAATGAAGTTTTATCGCTACCACAAGTGTCAGCCACCTAAATAACAGAACAAATCTTGACCTTTTTTAAAAAGCATATTTTATTGATTATGTTGTTACAGTAGTTTCAATTATTTCCCCTTTGCTCTCCTCTGCCCAGTAACCTCCTTCCCTCCAGCAATCTCACCCCCCTTAGTTCATGGCCATGGGTCATGCATATAAGTTCTTTGGCTTCACCCCTTCCTATATTATTCTTAATTTCCCATTTTGTACCAACTAATTATGCTTCTTAATTCCTGCACCATATCCCCATTTCTGCCCCTCCCAGCTGATAACCCTCCAAATGATCCCCATACCTATGATTCTGTTCCTATTCTGGTTTGCTTAGTTGGATTTTGTTTGTATTTTTTAGATTCAGTTGTTGATAGCTGTGAGTTTGTTGTCATTTTAGTGTTCATAGTTTTGATCTTCTTTTTCTTAAGTAAGCCCCTTTGACATTTCATATAATAATGGCTTGGTGATAATGAACTCCTTTAGCTTCACCTTGTCTGGGAAGCACTTCATCTGCCCTTCCATTACAAATGATAGCTTTGCTGGATAGAGTAATCCTGGTTGCAGGTTGCTTTTCATCACATTGAACACTGCTTGCCAGTCCCTTTCTGACTGCAAACTGTCCTCTCAGAAATCAGCTGATAGTCCTATAGGCACCCCACTGTAGGCAACTCTCTGCCTCTCTCTTGCTGCCCCCAGGACTCTGTCTTTATCTTTCACCTTTGGCATCTCAGTCATGATGTGTCCTGGTGTGGTCCCCTCTGGGTCCAGCTTGCCTGGGACCCTCCATGCTTCCCAAACTTGTATGTCCATCTCCTTCAAAAAATTTGGGAAGTTTTCCTCATTTTTAAAAATTCTTGCTTCCTCATTCTGCACTGGTTGACTGCTTTTTTCTTTCTTATTTTCCAAATCATTGATTTGAACCCCGGTTTCCTTTCCTTCGCCATTGGTTTTGTGTGGATTTTCCTTCGTTTCACTTAGCATAGCCTTCACTTCTCTTATGCGTTTGCCATACTCAAGCATATCTGTCAAGCCTGTGAGCATCTTTATCACCAGTGTTTTGAATTCTGCGTCTGTTAGTTTGTCTAGCTCCTCATCTGTTAGGTTGGCTATCTCCTCGTCGCTTACTTCTCCCACTGGAACCTTGATCCATTTCCCCTTTTGGGCAATTCTTCTCTGCCTCCTCATTCTGACAGGTTCCTGTGTGTGTTTGCCTCCATGTCCCAGGTATAGCTGTCACTCCTGTTATGTTGTAAGGGATGGAGCCTTAGGGATTTGTCAGTACAGGGTGACCTGTTTCACCACGTGGTGACACTGTATGTGGGGGAGGGGTCCAAAAGGGAACAATACTGCCTGCCCAGCACTCGCCCCCTTTCCAGGCACCTCTCCCACTTCTGCACTGGACTGGCGCTCCTCTAGCTGCTGCCCTGGCCATCGTTCCCAGAGTGGGTGGGTCTGCGGACATTCTACGACCGTGAGGGCCTTTTTAACAAGTGGATTTTGCTGAGAGACCAGCAGTTTCTGCCTTCACCCCAACCTCCACTGCTCCGCACAGTCAGAAGCAATGAGGCTTGATTTTTCCCGGTGCTGGGACCATGAGCTGTGAGGTCCCGTGAGGGGCTGGGAAAGCTCCCCAGGTGTCCCTCCTGATTTTTAAAGCATGTGACTGTGCTTTCTGTCTGCCTGCCATTGTTGCCGCCACCACACCGAGTCCTCTCCGCCCCGGCTCCCCACCTCCTAAATGTCCGAAAGAGTATTTCTTCTTTATATCTTTGTTTGCTGGACTTCCATGTAGTTTGATTTTCTGGAACTTCTGGTTGTTTCTAGTTTTGAGATAATTGTATTCCTTCTTAGTTGTGGAAGGAGACTAGTCTGTCTGTCTAGGCCTCCATCTTAGCCAGAAGTCACCTTTTTTTAAAAGACAGGTTTATAAAAATTCCTATATACAGGGTGGTTGGGGGTGGGGGGACAAAAAACCCAGAATTATCTTCTGGATGGTGAGCTCCCTGTAGTACAGGCTTCCCTCACTAAGTGCGTGTTCTGGGAACCCATCTGAATCAGTGCACCAGTTGGCAGTGTTGTGACAGCCTGCCTTCAGCTTCAATGAATTTTTTTTGAAGACTCTCTATATTTGCTCTTTTCATGATGGGTGATTTGCAAGCACACTTGCCCACATCATACTTAGTGTTCAGCAGATTTTGACCAAAAATGGCATGAACCCCACACCCCACCCTCCCTATTACCAGATTTTGCCCCAAGCAACTTTATTTTTTGTTTTTTTCCCTAGATAAAAAATAGTCCTCAGAGGGAAATGTTTTACTTATGTGGACGAGGTAAACAAAAAAACAGCAGAAGCACTAAAAGGCATCAAAATCGACAAGTTCAAAAACTGTTTTAAGAAGTGGAAAAAAGTTTCAGTAGGTGTATTGCATAAAATGGAATGTACTTTGAAGGTGACTGAAGTTTAAACATGTAAGAATACACAATTTTTTATAAATAAATTCATTTTTTTGTGGGTCCCCTTCATATTTTAAAGTGACCTTCCCTGAACAATAGAAAACAAGAAATACTGCACTGAAACTCCTGAAGATAACATATATTAACTGGAATTTCTCAATGTAGAAGAGATTCAAATAGAAATCCAGCCCTTCATACAAATCACTTTCATCCACAAGGCCAATTGGTTTTTTAGAGGAGAAACTGAGACAAGTCAAAGAGGTGTGTATAATGAAAGAGTATGGGTTTGAAGTCCAAGGTAGTTGGGTTTAATTCTTCACTCTATCATATATTATCTCTGTGACCTTGACCTTCATGAGCTTCAGTCTCCTCAGGAATGAAAAAATGGGGGTAATTATATTGTCACTGGGTTTTTGTGAAATTTCAATAATCAACATCTTGAAGGTACGTGGCTTGATGCTTGCTATATAATAGGCTGATTTTCTTTCCTTCTTGCTGTAGTTTCTTCCATGAGAAATGATGTTGAACACTGACATAATTTATTTCATTTTTTAAAACAATTGCAAATGTTAAATGTGTTCTTATTATTCCCTCAATCCAGAAGAAACCTTAATTTATTTGGTACCTGAGGGGGGTTTGTCACCCCTTCTCACCTGACAGTCTTTCTCCACTCGGCAGGTAAGTGTTATAAAATAGGCGCAGAGTGCCCAAGGGAAACGAAGAGTGAGCAGCACCGCCTTGAAGGGAAGAGGTAAAGCATGCACACTCTCATACTCAAAAAACTGCAGCCTTCACCCTCTTTTCATTTTCCCATTTAGAGCACCTTATGTTATGAACAAAACATATGATGTGATTATAGGCCATCTACAGCTGCAAACTTTGAAATGAGTTTTCATATGAAATGGTTGAATAGACTCTACTAAACTTTGTGTATTATGGGGCTTGGTAAATATTAGGTTAAAGAAAATCAGCAGTATGTAGTCATGCTAACCTTCGTCTCATCAGGGAGAATAACCTGGTTGGTCATTAACTATACTACATTCTCAGTAACACAGGTGCTATGTAGTAATTTAATTCCCCAAAACAAATGTGAAGATTTTACAAGAACTTTATTCTACCTGTTTTTAAGAGTTACAATTTTGATTCTTACAATAGGCTACTCTCACACTAAGAGTTCGAGGGGTTCCATGGCAGATTAAAAGCCGAGGCTTTTTAAACTTGCGTTTATGCAAGTTTCTAGTTTTGAAAAGACTCTAGCACAGTTTCTCCCTGGTCTAATATTTGTGATGGCAACAGTTGCATCTCCATTTGGATCCAAAGCTGTTTTGAGTAGGCCCTCCCCTGGGTCTGTGGTGTGCTGCTCATTCTAGCCTCACCCTGCACCTGGCTGTCTGGCACACACAGCCTTTGGCAATACAACCATTAAAAAGGGACAGGTAAACAGCTTGTAACTTGGGGCTCCCACAAGGCTGTCAGGAATGAGCACTTGAAAGTGGGAAGCAAGAGGCTCCAGAATTAATGGGGAGAAAGTTGGATGGATAAATAGGAGAGGATTAAAAATAAAGCAAAGGATTAAGAAAAGAGAAGAAAGAGGCCTGTTAAATAAGGAACAGAGAGATTCAGCAAATGTTAAAAAGAGATGGGAAAACACAATGTTTAGAAATGAAGGCTGGATTTCTGAAAGGTGTCTAGAACAAGGAAAGGAAAATAATGTTAAGAATGAAAACTGTCAGGAAAAGTTGGCCAATACCAGCCCTTCCCTAGGCAAATCATTTATTTATCTATCCTTGATTTTTTTCTGTACTTTGTTTTATAGAAGCAGGCATGGGACAAGCATGGGCCAAGGTAACAGGGAGGCCCAAGCTTCAGAAGTGAGAAACCACATTTGAGCAAAAGCATGATTCCTTTGCCTTCTTTTAACTGGAAAGCATTTAATTAAAGTAAAGCTCTTTCTTTATCTAATCTGGGGAGACCTGTGGTGGTGGTAAAACTAGATGATAAGAAAAAAGGCCAGATTCCATACACTCAAGACGTAATAGAAGGTCATTGTGGGGAAGGTCTGAGTGAAGTCTGGGTCAGGGTAGGGGGTGGAGAGATGACACAGAATCTCAAAGTACAGGCAGACCTGGAAAATACTGCAGGTTGGGCTCCACACTACCGCAATAAACTGAGTATTGCAACAAAGCGAGTTGTGATGTTCTTGATGGTGGAGGGTCTTGCCTTGGATTTATAAAATATGCAACATCTGTGAAGTGCAATAAAACAGAGTATGCCTGTACAGATAGAGGCTTGAAAGTGCTGCTGCAAGTAGTTCTTAAGGAGGACACTGTCACATTGAAAGTACTATTTTAAGAAGATTAGTATGTGAATGGGGTGGAGGATGGTTTAGAAGTAGAGGCAGCTGTGAAGCTGTTGCAGAAAAGCAGGCTTGTGGAGACAGAGATCAAGGGGGACTAGGCTACAAATAAACTTACCAAGAGGAGGCTCAAAGGCTAGTTTCTGGTCTCTTTCCTAACCATGCAGTGTGTAGAAGCAAATTCATTTCTGTGTCCATTGGTAGAATTTCTCTCTTTAGACTTAATACTGGGAGCTGTACCAAAACTTTCTTAGTCCCTATGGATTATTTAAACATTTATGTTTCTTGGGCAAGCAGACTTAAAAAAAGAACCCATAAATTCTAAATCTTTCTTTGGGCATCTTATTACTCCCCAGATGTGTTCTGTGTTTTCTAAACTGTCAATTTGAATAATTTAAAAAAAAAAAATTTAAATGAGTAACTATAGTCTTAATGTTTTATTTTTTCTTTGCAGTTTCTTACCAAACTCACTTGTTAAATGCAACTTTTTCCTTAATAGTTCTCGATCTTCCCTGCTGGTTTTCTGCACCATAAAGCCATTATAGTAATCTTCTTTTATTTTCTCCATGTTTTTAATGAATAGGGTTAAGTTGGAGCACATCAGAAATTGGTTACATACCACTGACTGGATTAATCAACTGCCAGGTTAAGTCAACTGCAATGTTTGTATAAATCTAAATAAACCCAACTTATTTTTGAGAGCAAGACACACAATGTCAAGAGAAAAGAAGTCCTGCTTCAACTTGCATTTTTATTCCTTTTAGAAAGATTTAAGAGAACGGGCCATATATTGAAAAGCAATAACCAGGGCTCCTTGCCCAATTTTATGTGCTGCCTCTTGGGCCTTTGCTGAGTGCCTTGCCAAGCTTACAAACTGTGCCAGTGTAGGTCTCACAATGCTGGCTGTCAAGCTGATCAGGTCAGCTGAGATGATTCTATTCTCCGACCTTTACTGAGAACACAAGAGGGATCAATTATTTCCACTGCCTGATTGAGTCCGGAGGAAAGCTGGACTGCAAATGTACTGGAAAAATATGAGTATGTGCAAAGTATATGCATTTAGGCAGCTTACTAGAGAGAAGTAATGAAAGATGGGTAGGAGGATGGGGGGCAACAAAGAAAATCTCCCAGTGCTGTTTCATGCTGGTACTGCCAGAGAAGATGAACAGTGATAGATGTTGGATTCTACTCTGCCTTTGACAAGCTGCCAGATATAAATCTTAAGAACAATGGGGATTGGAGCTTCTTCATCACCTACATATAACAGTAGCAAAAATAATTTTCAGTAAAAGAAAGAGGCACAGTTCCAGAGCCCATTTTGTGGAATTAGCCAGCAGCCCATGAGTCACTGTTTTTATTTTATTTTTTTTCCTTTCAGGGAAGGCTTACTTACTATAGTAAGTATCTCAGGCAGCTGCATTTTAATGAGGGAATATGTGCAGTGCTCAGTGTTTTAGCTGACACCACCCTGCTTGAACATGCTTAGTTGATCTAATAATGTCACAGGTCAAAATGTGAACACCTTACCCACTTGTGCTGAGACATTGTTAGAATATCTGCATAGCTCTTTGATTGCGAATCAGGTGAAGTGGGATGTACACTGGTTTACAGGAAAGGATGTTCATGGGCCCAAAGTAAATTTACTCTTTATAATTCCTATTCATAATGACAGCTACTAGCTATTGACTTTTTATCGTATGCCAACTAATGTATTAAACTCTCTTCACAAGAAAACTGAGGCATGAAGAGGTCAGGTAAGTTGCTCAAGTTCACACAGCCACAATTTTAATATAGATTACATCACGAGAAACCAAAATAGTGTCCAACTTCTCTAGGTGGTCTTCCCTAGTGGAATGAAGAAGTTCAGCCTTCCAAATGACCCAAAATAGGAGGAATTCTCCAAAAACCATGGCAACTGTTACCCAATAAGCTGAGCAGCAGGGTTCCCCCTCTTCAACCCCTGAGAAAAAGGGTGAAGCATGAAATTGTCAGCAGCCTCTTGGGGTTGGCTGCTCTCTGGGGTATCACTGGTATACCAGTCTTACTTGATTTTCATTACAATCTAATTTCTTGCTCAAAACATTTTGTAATGGTGTCACTACCTTGTTACAAAACAAAAGCAAAAGCAAATATTTTAAAATATATCCCCCAGTCCCCCTGACAATTTCCTAGAAGATAAAGTTTCCATTATTTTCCAGGCTCATCTCCCTTTATTCCACTTTGGATATCCTGGGTTTGGGGCAGCCACCAGACGCCAATAATCGTCTTTCTTGCTTTGATTATTCCCCTTTACGTGTTTGCCTCTGCATTAATCTCTGTATTTTCTATGCATCCTGTCTTTGCTAGCTCAAACACCCTGGATCTACACTTCCCTCCCTCCCTGTACTCTCACAGAATTTAACCTAAACCTCATAGCTCTCATGTATCTTATTATGCTTTGAATGGTTAAGGTCACTTTGCTTCTATATCTTAAGCTCCTTAAAGGCAAGAATTATGCTATGCTCATTTTTATCTCTGCTACATAGAACCTGACCTAGTGGTTGAGAAATATAATAGTCTTACTCACTAAACTCTCCTTACCCTATGGAATCTGATTTAGTTCTCTGCAGCTATGATAATGGTCACTTGAAACCTCAATGATCCCATGATTAATTATTTTTATGTATTTTTCTACCTATACTTTATTAGAAGGAAAAAAAAAAAAACAACAAGCAATGAATTCTTTATCATAACTCTGACTTAAGCCCTTTATAAAATTGAGATTAAAAAAATCAAATTCTGAGGTATCACATTATTTATATAATGTGATTGAAAGTGCATTTGCATTCACTCTTTACAAAGTAATTTAGACTCTTCACTGCCTTCATGATACCTTTTTTTTTCCTTCTTCAATTTAGTTTTGTGGACTCGTGGCTATAAATTGGTTGGGGTGTATTTTTAGTGCTCTTATTGTGGTGTCTATTATCCTTTCAGTCTCACAAAGCCTGTCTCATCATTTGGTTCTGGGAATGAATATCAAACATTTTCTGAGTTCTCAAAAACAGTGGGAGAGTTTCCACAAAAGCTGCTTTTTTAAATTAGATGCACCCACCCTGATATTCATGACCTTTTTGGAGCCCTTTCTCTTGAGAAAACTGGGTGGGAGGCAGAAGCAAGACCCCTTGGAAAGCTGGGACAGAACAGATTTGCACCCTAAGCTCCCACTACATAGGAAAGGTCCTTTGTGGGAGCACAACCGTGAGCCACATTTTTCTGTGAGATTTGGATGCTAGTCAGTGACTACGAGACATTCCCACTACCGACACTCTGCTCTTTACCCTTCCCATGAACACAACTGAGATAGGACGCCAAGAAATGCTTTAAAAAGCCAGCTTAGCCTGGTCACCAGGGAATTCATTTTTTTTCCCTCCAGAGCTATGATACACCCTGCTCAACTTCATAAACTCCATTCTTTAACATAGTATCCATTATGTAGGTTCAGTTGGCACCCAACACAGAGGAGGGCTTTTGTATTTGTCTAAAAGAATAGATTCTGCCAAAATGAGTGCTTCTTAATGACCTCACTTACCTAACCCTTTCTGGACCTTGCAAGATGGGCTGCACTCCCATCCAGAGCATTCTGGCAGTACCACTGGGGATCTGTATTGCGGAGATCCTTGCGCAGTGAATCCTGAGGTGCAGCCGGTGCAGTGGGGCTGAAAGCACTCTCCAGGCGCTCCCACCCTCTGGAGCCAGGTCCTTAGGATTTGCAAAGAGAGGTGCCACTGCTCTATGCTGGGTGTGGCTCTTCTCTGCCAGCTTTCCACAAGCAGCAAAACATTCACACTGGGGGCCAAACTGTGTAACTCTCTCTCTCTCACACCGCCAAAGGTTTCCTTCCTCTGGTTGCCCATATCTTCTATTGAATGTTTTCTGGAAGTTGCATAAAAGTGCTCATGTTCCATGAATCAGCACTTGGGTCTGAGAGTCAGGTCAAATTTCCTAATATGTGAATAAGTGTGAGCCCTGAGGAGCAGAGCCTGCTGGACCCACAGTTTGGGCAGAGCATGCCTTTTCCCTGTCGATTTCAGAGCCCCCGTGACCAGCAGGAAAGCAACCATCTAGAACACCTGAGTCAGAAATCATGCTCCCGTGGAAGTGTGTGCTCTAAATCACCAAAGTTGTTTCTTGGTCTGTGGCTTTAATTAAATGCTGCAAAGCTGACTGAATTGTTTAGTTCTCCAGGTAGCACTGTCCTCTTGACTACACCTTCATACTAATTAATTGGCCTGCTGCTGTATTTCAGGAGGGAATCTGAAAGTCTGGTTACAAGGACATTTCGGTTTATAGAAAGGAGATCCCACTGAGCTTCTGTTTCCTGTTACAGAGAACTTGATTTCTTTCTTTTTTTCTCATTATGTTTCTTATACAATTTTTTTTTTTTTTTTTGTGTGTGTGTGTGTGTGTGTAGTTAGAGAAACATACAATTTTCTTTTGCCACTGCCTGGAGTATTTGCCATTTGGAGCCAATGGATAATTTTATCCTTGAGAACTAGGTTAGATACTCACATTATGAGCATTTTTTCTGTTAGGTTCTTGGAATTAAATTGATTAAAACCTGTTCTCTACCACCAAGAAAATAAAGCAAACCCTTGGTTGGCACTTTTTGTGAGCCAGGCATTCTTCCAAGTGTTTTCCACACATGAACTCACTTAATCTTCACAACATTAATATGAGGTAGATATTATTATTCTCATTATATAGATAAGGTAACTGGGACACAAAGAGGTTAAAACACTTGCCTAAGGTCACATAACTATGAAGTGATGAAGTTGGGATTCAACCAGGCAGTCTGAGGCCAGAGGTCTTGATTTTAACCACCATACAATAAAGCCTTTCAGGAAGACACAGACTAGAGACAAATCTATGTATAGCACTGACACTGGTTTCCCAAAACGGGTGGAATGACCCATGGGAGACAGGTCTATTCTAACTGGTGAGGTCAGGGGAAGTTTCAGATTTGTGAGCTGCAAAGGTGAACTGCTTTGTGACTTTATCCACTGAGATCCATAGGCAATCTGCCTTTAGCCTTCTGTGATAATGAAGAATAGTTGTATACACCTGAATAAAGAGCAAAACTGAAAATCAGAAACATATATTATTAAAAGTCCCACTATCCTGCCCTTCCCTTCTGCGATGGCTGTCAGCTTTTCTCCCAGGAGTAAGTCTCATCCATCCGTGGGGGGCCCGGCCAGGAACCAGGACTCAACCATGGGAAGCGGATGACTACAGCAGCTTAAAGCAGACAGCTTTTCTCTCTCTTACTTTTTCACTCTTTAGAGGTTTTATTGAAAAGACAAGACACAAAGAGAAAATACTGACTGCCTAGTGTGAAAAGATGAAATGCAAAGGCAGTTTCCATTTAATTCAAGTGAACAGGTCCTTCCCATTCTCTCATTGGCTTCCTCATTAATTTCTAGGGGAAGAAGAACTTAGCATCTCTCCTTAAGAGGGCTGGCTGGATTCTACAGACATTAAGATTTTATGATTAGGCCAAAAGAGGTTCACATTTTAACCGGGTGGTTAAATCAGTAGGTATTAACCTTGAAATCAGATTAAAGCATATTTTTCAAAAATTGCAAAATTACTCAAATTTCTGAGGTGTACAAACATATGCATAACTAATATCTGATAAATCAGAATCAGCTAGAATAAAATTTTAATGTGGGTAAGAAAGCATTATTTAAGAAACAGCTAGATAAATACATATATTTTTAAGTGCCATGTGAAGTATTGAGGGAGAAAGGAAAGAAGTGAGAAGTAAATCCTTGGAACAGACTTATTACAAGAATGTGGAGATCAGAACATTGCTTTCATTTTCTTTTCCAAGATTCCATGAAGTTCCTTATTTCTGAATCATATCTAAATGTGATATTCATGATAGGTTAAGTATTATGAGCACTTCTCGCTATGCCTGGGACTATATAAGTATTTTATATATCTTTTTTATATTTTTAATCTTCAAATAACCCTTGAAGACAGACAGTACTAATACTCAATTTTACAGAAGAGGAGAGTGAGGTCACATCAGATACAACAGAAAATCAGAGGCACAGGAGACTGAACCTGGAATCCATGCTCTTCACCAGGATACTGACTTCGTTCTTAGAGCAGAGAGTGAATAAATGTTTACTAACTTTTTAGTAAACCTGGTTGTCATGTCTTAAGTCCAAAAAAATTATAGATGCAGGGCATTTAATATAGAATTGTCAAATTTATGCTTATGACTTGCTATCAATGTTATTCATCAAAAAACCAGTTGGGCAAGGTGAAGAGAGAAAGTACAAGGTATCAAACAATAAATGGAAACTAATTTAAGAGATAATAGAATTCTAATATACTAATTGTTATACCAAATTAATTCATTACTAGTATGCTACTACTGTGAAGAATAAGAAATTTATTGATTTCACTAAATTAAAACCATTGGAGATTAACCTTTTTAATGCTTTGAGGAAATGAGAGAAAAAGTTATAGCAAAGTGCTTCTTGTTTTTTCATAAAAGTAACTGATTATAATAATGTCTGAATACTTTTATATATAACATATTATATATATAACATATATACATGAAAAGTTTTATCCAGGATGCCACATGGTATAGAAAATGCTAAAGACCAGCCTTTTTTTGCTGTGTCTCTCTGGTACACTGATATTGGAATTTTATGCAAGTGGTTATGAGTCTAAAAACCATATTCTTTGAAAAAAAAATCTTATTTTCCTTCAAAAACCTGTATATAAATCATCATTTTTAAAAAGACACCTTATTAGCAGAGGAGTATGCTAGCATAAAGCAGCACAAAAAATCTCCAAGGATATAATTGCTTTTGGTATATAATGTAATAATGAAACAACAATAATAGTAATAATAACCATCCATCAAGTTCTTGACATGTGCGACATGTGCTAGGAACTATTCTAAGCACTTTATTTGTATTATCTCATGTAATACTTAAGAGAACATTATGAGATGAGTGCTGTTATTGCCTCCATTTGACAGATACTGAAACTAAAGCAAACATGACTAGATAATCTTCCTAAGCAGGTGGTACATCCAGGAAGCCATACCCTTGGCTTAGGTTCTTTTTTTTTTTACTTTCATGTGTATTTATTTTAATAATACTACAGAAATTCTGAATGTTGAATGAAAAACAAGTTCTCTATATTTAAAGGGCACCAATGGCTTAGGTTCTTAAGCACCATTTCTTCTGTTTTCTAGCATTGGCGATGATGGTGGTAATAACTGGGAGGTGAGAGGAGAATCAGCTCTATAGAAATCATTAGCAGCAAATCACAAGTCTAAAATATAGCTAATGATGCAACCTGAAAGCTGCCATTGTGGCAGTTTATGAGTGACAGCTGCAAAGCCCTTTGCAAGTCCTTTGGAAATGCTTACTCCACAAATCCTCAGCTCCTTCCTGAGCTGGGCCAACTCCATGACTACTTGACACAATCTGGCACCCTGTCTTTACCAGTGTATCAAACATGTTTATGTTGAACGCATATGAGAGGCGTGACAGCAGGCCACTCTGCCCATGCAAGGAATGGTGGTGACTGGAATAGAGCAGTGTTGAAAAATTCATTCTTAGGTAAATGCATGGAATGGGGATTTAAGACTATAGTAATAATTTAGTATTTATAAAGCATCCTATAAATCAGTACGCTCCATAAAACCAGAAGGTCCTTTGGCTGACAAGATATGAGGGGAAAAGCAGTGAGGCAAGCTAGATCAAACCACCTGTATCTTGTCGGTTTATTCCTTCTCAGAAAAGTCCCTAGATTTTCCATGAGAGGCTGATAAAAAGAAAAGCCCTCTCCTGGGCCCCAGAAGGAGAAAGGTTAAGACTAGAAGCCCTTCACATAACATTATACTATATGTGTTTATTAAAAACAACAAGACTCTGATAGGACTTGATTTGAACATCTTTCTCTTACAGAGATGTTTTCCTCCCCACCTGCCCTGGGGTGTTTTTTTGTTTACATTGATTCAGATTTGAAATAACTTAGGCTTGAGAGGTTGCTTTACTCCAAACTCATTTCAATATCTACTGACCACAACCTGAATTGATAAACTGCTTATCTTAATTTTTTCTCCTCCAATTGGCCCTTCGTTAATATCTAGATATTTATAGTCATTTGTGAATGTAATTAAAATGATTCCAATTTTCCTCTCCCTAACTGTGTCTACTTCCTTTTCTAAGCATAAATGAAGACATTTCACAGAAATAGGGTAAATACCAGATGCTATAGAAATCCAGAAGAATCATCTCTGTAATTCATTCTTTTTTTATAGTCTTGTCTGGTCCCCCCACCCCCCACTTTTTTCTTACCTTATGGGAAAGCCCAGTGTTTATGCCAAAATTGAATGAAGTGAAAATGTTATTATTTTATACCATTTAACAGCTTGCAAAGAGCCACAATTAATGCTTCATTACCATGGGGGATTCTGCAATTAAACTTAAAGGAGAAATGGCCAGGACTTAAGTACTTGGATTTGGTGAAATGACACTAAGAGAAACTTTATAGTATCTATGTTTGCATATAATGTTTTTCTTACTTTTGATAGATTTTCCTTTCCTCCAGGAAGTACCAGCCCTTAAAACTCAGGAGAAATCACTTCATTAACTTCAAAATACTCAGAGGTCACCATAAGTATTTTCCTATAATTGCATGCACTGAGAAATATCATCTTCGTCCAGGACATTATTTGACAAATAATTATCATTTTTATCTACGGGTCTTCTTTATCCAAAATATGTTGAAAACTAATGCAGGAATGGGTCATCTCATGCATTTTATAGGAAAAGATTTTCTGAATATATTTCACAGTGGCATCTGGCTCACGCATAACATAATCTGTTATAGTCCTTCCTCTCCTACCAAAAAAAATAAAAGTGAGGTTTAAAAGAATGCCTTACATAGAGGCTAGAGCTGGGATTTCTAGGCCAATGAGAAATTATAACTACTAATACAGTAATATTTCTTCCTCCTTATCTCACTCCCTTCCTATTTTTCTTTTTATTTTTTAAACATGCAAAGTTTAGGCTTGTTAGCATTTCTTCCCTAAAGAGTCTCAGTTGAAGTAAAGATGAAAGAGGAAACTATAAAGTAATAATAGCCCAAAGTCTGTCACTTTTGAGATTTTGTACAAGAAATTCAATCTGTTCAATGTAGCAGTTGTCTGTGAGATTTTGGAAAGAGGCAAATGAGGCAGATCTCCATGCTCCCAGCATCCTGGCCTACATCGCAGAGCCAGGAAGCACACGAGAAGCATCGGCTGTTCACTCTCAGTAAATCCATGCTATCCCAGAGTGTTTGCTTTCAATATTTTCCCTCTCTCTTTTCCATCAAGAAAAATGATTTCCTCCACACCAGTGAGGACTGGACAATAGTTTATAATAGAGCTCACTGAGTGAAGAATGCTAAATGGAGTCAGATAGGATGGGGGAACATACACAGTCCATTCATACATTTCTAAGACTTGATTTCATTCCTTGACAGAGGAGTCTCATTGATGTTTCATTGCTGCTCTGCTCACACTCTCCCCTTCAATAAGAAGCAGATGCAAAGAGTTCATAAGGAGGATTTTAAGCACCTTTCTGTTGTCTGACTGACTTCTTTCAGAGTGCAGACTCATCTGTTGAACTGAATTTAACTTTTTAGTTTGGCTAGAATAAAAAGAAATGCAACTCCGCCATGAATGCCGACCTTAGTCTCGGCACACGTCATGTTCCGCACCACTGCCCACTGCTGCGGTGATGAACTCTCAAGGTCTTTGCTATGCACACTGCAAGTCAGGTAAAACTGTTTAGCAGTTTGTGAGCTGGGGATTGAAGGGTAAAACTCACAAAATTGGTTTGGCTTAGAGCCCAAAGAGATTTCCCAGAGGTGAAAGGTTTGTGTACCAGCATAGACAACATTGATTTTTGTTTTCTTCCTTCTCAGATATTTTGAAGTGCAACTTGGAACAGTCAATACTTTCATGTATGGATAATCTTTTCATGTCCTTGACCTTGTTTTAGTCAAAGTGCCCATTTCGGTTCCTGTTAGGTTTAAAAGAGATGTGTTGACTTGGCATGTCTATTCACACTTTTGCACTCCACCCTCCTGAAGACATCCTCTATCCATGCCCATACCAATTCCTTGGTCACAGAGCCATCCCTGCTATTCCAGTTCAATGCATCGTCTATGTTTTAGGTGGGTGGTGACTAATGAGAATTCACTTCCAGTGTCACACTTGTTTCCACAATCATAGTCCATACGCAGATACAGACCCTTCTCCTCCACCACCAGCAGAAACACACTGCATCTGAAATCTTTGCAAACTTTCCTCCAGTACTAAGGTTGTCTTGCTTTACCTCAGCATTAGTGACTTTATAAAGTCACCCGAAGAAACTTGAAAGCTGCCACATTATTTTTAAGTGTTGAGATTGTAAACTTTCCCAATAGAAACCTAGAAAGAAAATAACCAAAACGAATGGAAGAAAGTGATTCTATTTCTTACCGTTCCTGATCCCAGTTCACAGCTTGATTCTACCTTCTACTCACCAGCCCTGACTGCTGATAAGTTTGCAAGTTCTCGAGTGCTACAAACAGGCAACACAGAAGATTTCCGGGTTTATAATACAATCCACCTGGAACTAAATTTTACATTTTTCCGGACTGTATGCATTTACTTTTTTCCCTCCGCTGTAAATAGTCAATAAAATTGCAATTCTAAGAGGCCTCTTTTTCTTTTCCAGAGGAGAACTGAATTTACATACATTTCCATATGCAAACATAAACTTCCATCAGCAAACCCCTCTGGACCTAATGCTCATAGCAGTGGTTTTTCTTTTTTTTTATGAAAAATAATTATTTTTAAAATGGCAATAAAGCAAATAAAATAGAGGCAAAAACTCAGACTCATGGAATAACTAAAAAATTATTTATTGTGCACTCAGATCATGCTAGATCTGGGGGAACAGGTGAAATTACTGGTCTGATGCAAAATCTTTCTCTTCTTCTTCTCCATAAAATCGTCAATCTCTTTATGGATGTTCTGTCTGTGGGCTCAGTCTCAGATGTCTACTTCACTTTCCCATTTCTAGTCTCTCCTTATTCTAATTCATCCTGCATACTGTAGTCAACTTTTGTTTTTCTAAATAGTTTCCCTTAACATCTTTCCCATGCAATTTGAAGCTCATCTCAGTTGTCTTCCAGCTTCCCTCCTTCAATATATTCTGTGTTAAAATTTCACTGCAGTGCTATCTTTCTTGTTGAGCAAACTTCTCTTATACATCAGCTTCCTTTCCAATTCCATGTCCTCTGTGGAGCTTTCTCTAACTTCTCATTTTCACTTTTGCTGTGCAAAATTATTTCCTCTCTTTTCTCTTGGTATAGCTTACCATTACACTGTGTCCTAATTATCTGCTGACCTGTCTGTCCTCCAGGACAGGGAGTGAAATCCGTTTGTCTCACAACCCCTAACCCCTGAAAGAAAGGAGAACTACAACAATAAATCTCAGAACATACTCCAAATTCAGCTGGGATTCCTACAACTATTTGTTGATTTGAGGGGTGGGGTGGGGTGGGAAGGCGGGTAGGGAGGGAGGGAGAGAGAGAGGAAAACAGACATTGATTTGTTGTTCCACTTATTTATGCTTTCATTGGTTGCTTCTTGTATGTGCTGTGACCAGAAATTGGACACACAACCTTGGCATATAGGAACAATGCTCTAACCAACTGAGCTACCCAGCCAGGGGATGTGTGTGTGTGTGTGTGTGTGTGTGTGTGTGTGTGTGTGTGTGTGTGTGAGCTACTTTTTATCTTTCAAATAAGTAAAGATGTGTGGTATATGCAACAATAAAAAATGCTACCTTGTGTACTCAATTTTGTTAATAAGCAAGAAAAGATTCAGATTTTTTAAATGTGGTATATGCAACAATAAAAAATGCTACCTTGTGTACTCAATTTTGTTAATAAGCAAGAAAAGATTCAGATTTTTTAAATATACTATACTTACTAAGTCAGAAATGAACTCATATTTAAGAAAGTGAACAGCAAAAACCAAGGCTGAAATAAAAAGTCTTCCTGATTAATCTGAAGTCTTAATTACAATATTTCATCCTGTTATTGAAAGGATATGTGTTTGTGTATGGGCCTTTGCATGAGCATTCATGTGCAGGTGATACAGAGAGCAAGAGCACTGGCTAGGAAGGGGGCGGAGGAAGATGAGGGAGGGAGGGGGAGTGAGAAAATGTTTACATTTTGACTTGAAACAATTAAATAATATGTTTCACATGATGTTTTGGCTGTAATTAGAAAACTAAATTCAGAAAAATATGCTACACAATAATCAAGGGAAATTTGATGCTTTCTTATAGAGTTACTCATTACCCAAAATATTATTTGTAAACAAAAATAACCTATATTTTAAAAATTTAATTTTATATTTTGGACCTCAAGTTTACAATACTGGTTTAATCTTAATCTCTGATCGATGAAACAGTCTCATCACTGATCTAGGCCTCTCATTTTTCATTCACTGATATATTAATACTGTGATTTGTACCCATGCCTCAGCACCCAACACCAAAGACAGAACCTTGAAAATACTTCATATATAGCCAGCTGGTCCCCCGCCAACGAGTCTCCTTGATGACCTTAACCTGTGGTAGCCACCATCATCCTAACCAGCATGGTAACTATGATTCTGTTTTCCTTATTAGTCAGTTTTATTTAATATTTAGCTATTCTCACAGTTATTCTCTTCTATGTATAAAGGATGCTCTTCTAGTTTTTATTAGAATAATACAGGACTGCACAGCCATTCTCGGCGGTGCAGATAGACTCTTAAGAAGCTACACCATCGTCTCTCGAGACGGACGGCTGCTGATGAATACAGGAGAATTCTACTAAAGACAAAATTTGTAGCTTCCCTGATTTAATGCAAATTAGGCATACCTGATTAGGCTAACTGATCTCTTCAAGGAGAATATTGTCAACTGATCTAAATCCAATAAAGAGAATGTTGACATTCTACCAATTCACTGGATTGCCTGAAAAATGCTTACTGTATGTAAATATTTCCACTTTAAAATATTATTAGTTGCATGTACTATAAAGACAGTATAAAACAAAAATAAAAATATTTAGAAATCAAGTTAAGTTCATATACTTTGTTGACTTAATCTGTGTACTATTGCAAATGAACCTGGGGAAAGTGTCATCTTAACTAAACAGTGGGGCAGCGAGAAGAATTTGAGACCACGTCCCTTTTTTTCCATGTGGTTTGGAGTATAATTAGGGCTTACGGTTTGAACTTTAATTGACTCAGTTAATTCAACTAATGGATGTGGCATTTTCCTTAGTCTCTCCATGCTTTATTTCCTTCTCAGTGAGATGTATATAATCAGCTCTATTTCCCTAAAAAGAATAATTCAATTATACTTAAAGATGTTTTTAAAAAACTGTATGCAGCCTTATTTACTTTTCTCAATACTGAAATCTTATAGACAGGTACATCTTATTGTAAAAAAAATATTTATAATTTTATTTTAATCATGCCATATGCCTACTCTTGAAACTAAGCTCTCCAAAATTCACAGGAAAGACACTGGTCAAGTAAGAACTGATGCTTACAGAGAGCAGAGGAAGTACTCCAAATCTCAAGGCTTATCTCTGTGACAGCCTTTCTTCTTGTTACTGTGTTACCAGCACCAAGCTCATTTACAATTAATTCATAACTGATTAATGTACCAGAAGCTCTAATCATGGAAAGCCAGGTGATCTAAAATCCATATTTGACAAGAATTCACTGCTGGAAGTCTAATATCAAAATGTCAGCCATGGTGGAGGAACCAGGCTTATTAAGTGTAACAAACCCAACACAACTCCCCAGACTGCCATGACCATGCATGCAACTCTGATGAGTCAAGATATAGAAATGAGACACATTGCACTTCATTCCTTCGTGTTATAGAAAATTGTCCATTAACTTTTTTTCCCCAGATCTTTAATTTTATAGTCTTTACTAGTGTGTTAATACTACACATATTTTTTTCTCATGTTTGGTGAAAGAAGGATTCTATAGGACAGTAAAATGTACTATAGCTTCTACAACACTTCACTTATTTTTAAATTTCAGAAGGAAGTTATTATATAGGCAATTCTATTTAATAAACATAAAGAACCAAGAATATGATACACTAACTAAATGAAATATTATAGTAACACAAATTATAATTCTTGGACTTCTTTGTTCTTTTCTATAAAATCATATGATACTACAGAATTATTATTTCTGTGGGTACATCAGTCATGATATTCCTGGATTTGGCCTGAAATGCAAATGGTTTAGTGCTAGTATTAATTCTTTTAGAACTACCAAGGCTAATATTAACTGAAGAAATACAAAAATTACTTGATAGATACATATTTATATAATGTAAATTCTGATTAAGGAGAACCACTTGAAATATAATTATGCATTCAAACTTAGTTATAAGTATAAACTTTGTCAAAATGTACATATCAGTTCAAATTACAGGAGAATTACTTTATATGAATATTTTACACTTAAAACATTTTTAAAGGTCAATGTTTTAAATATTTTTTCTTCCTCAAGTGAATTCTCAAGGAATACCTATATCCGAAGAACAGAGTTATTAATGCCTCATTTTTCTTTCTCTTCTAACAAATGCCACTGTATTCTGTTGTAGCTAAGAATGTTGCTTCTGTAATAGACAAATCTAAGTTTAATCCTTGGTTCTACCTTGTACTAGTGTGTGACCTTGGGCAAAACAGTTAACCTTCGTAGTTTTCAGCTGCCTCATTTCTAAAGTGGAGAAAATAAAAACAGATTTTATGGATTGTTTAAGGAGTAAATGTCAGGAGTCATATAAAATGCTTAGCATAATGTGTTGCAGAAAGTAAATGCTCAATAAATAATGGGTATAATAACAATATTTATGATGATGATCATTACAAGTAGTAGGAGTAGCAGGAGTAGTAAACAAACTGTGCATGTGAAATACCTGAACCAAAAAGAACCTTCATAATTATCTGTTCATCTCATATTAGAGATGAAAACAGGCTCAGAGAGAGCTTCAGCAAAGGCTGCCATCATTCAGCCCTTTAAATCTTTGCAAAGTGTTCTACTAATTGGCCTGCCTCAGTCCTGCCATTCTCTTTGAGAAGTGGGTAACAGGAAAAGTAATGCTAAAGTTAAGGTGAAAAGAGCTTTAACTCTAATGAACAGAGAGAAATCATGCATGACATAAGAGCAAAGTTAAATCACTGTATTGATTGCTTAAAAATCAATATGAAGTTTCTATCCAACAAACCACTTTCAAACTGAGAACAAGGGGTCTTAAAGCCGAGGAATAAAGGGCGCAGACCCTCAGGACAGGATGTGTCAATACTTTTGTGCAGACATTCACATTGCCCTGGAAGGATGAAAGCAAATCAGCCCTCCGGCTACCTGAAAATGTTAAGGGGGTCATCTTGTCAAAACAGTGATTGCTTAGACAGAAGTTTAATAGGAAAAGCAATAAATTCAACTGGATATAATGTCATGACTGTTTAATGTAATACTTCAGGTCTGACTTTGACTACCTACATATCCAAAAAGAAACAGGCTCTTTGAAAGTACTCAGTTCAATCATAAGGGTCAAGAAAATAAGATACGGTTATTCTTGCTTTTCAAATAATTCTATTATAAACTTCAATTTTAAGGTTATAATTGCATATTATAAAAAGTTATAAAATTGTAATTACCTATTATAAGAAATCACTGGAAAAGTTTCATGACAAATCTCCACATTTACACATCTAAATATTACTAAGCCATTCAAATCCTTATTGCCTGATTATTAATTTTAGTAATATCTGTAAAGTTGGAAAAAATAATAAAACCACATGTAACTCTAAAACACATTCTAAATGCTTTCCAAGATCAGTTAAGAAAAATCTTCATATTTTACAAATTGTAACAAAAATATTTTTGAGTTGAGTATGATTTTTGGTTAAATAAATGTATTCTATCTTCTTGAGTATTTTACTATAAATCAGAAACACATCTATAGTAAATGAGAATTTATTGATTACTTAACATTATACAAAAATAACACTATGCACTTCCAGTCAAGATAGTGGAGTAGGGACAGCCTAGACTCAGCTGTTCCAACACACCAAAACTAGAACTACAGTTCAACCTTGAACAACAGAGGGGCTACAGGCATGGCCTGCCTCACACAGTCAAAAACTAAGTCAGCAATTCTCATACACAGATTCCCAATTGCCCATTGACCTTTGAATAACTTAGGTTGGAAATGTGTGGGTCAGTTGAAGATACATAGGTATATGTGGACCTATGCAGATGTAAACTGTGTTGTTCAAAAGTCAGCTGTACATATAGAGCAACTCTCTGAGAACAATCTGAGGACTGGGGAACAGATTCTCTACAACTGAGGATATAAAGAAAAGCCACCGGGACAGTTAAAAGGGGCAGAGACACAGCCTTGTCAGGCCCCACTGCCTTGGTCACAGAGATGAAAGGAATTTTACAAGAGCAGATCCCCTCTGATGAATGAAGGGTCCGAGAACCCCATCAGGTTTCCCAACCCAGGGGTCGGGTATCAGCACCGGGAAGAAGAGTCCATATAACATCTGGTTTTGAGGACCAGGGATGCCTACATCCAGGGGATCAGGTGTCTGTGGGAAACCGAGCCTCCACTTTTAAAAAGCCCATGCACAAAATGACACACTCTGAGTCTTAGTGCAGATGTATGAGCTTGAAAAGCATTGGGTCATACACAAAGCAGATATACTAACTGATTTTGGAGTATTTATCAGAGGTGCAGGGATCTTGCAGAGATTTTTCTGGGAGGGACTGGTGGGCATCATTTTCTCTTGGTGTTGTTTGACTTGCTCTTCTTCCACTTAGCTGACCTCACACTAGCAGGTGCCAGTTCCTCTGAGGACTTGCCCAGCCCAACCTGCACATCCTGGCCAGCATACATGATAGCCTCCCACAGAGAATCACCTAACCCCCAGCACCCAACCCATGGCCTGAGAGCCAAATCAAGGCACTGCCCTGCCCCTTAGGACACAGCAGGAGGCCATGGATGGGTATGAAGCCCCTCCAAAGTGACTCCCCACTCTAGGGGTGTGAGCCCCCACAAATCAGCATACCCAGAACAGTAGGGGCTGGCCTCACAGCCACCCACGTAGATGCCTGGACACCAGTGTGCCCACAGCAGCCATGCTGGGCCTTGCTGCCAGCCAGTCTGAGGGCCAACCCATCCCATCAGCATGCCCACAGAAGTTGTGCCTGGGCCTCGCAGACAGCCATATCAGGACATCGGATGCAAGACATGCATTTCAATGTGCCAGCAGCATGAGCAGCCAGGCCTCCCAGATAGCCAGCACAGAGAAACCTGTCCATCAGCACACCCAAAAGAGTTGTGGCACAATAACAACAGGACAGTTCATGCAGGCCTTACTGGGGACCCCTGAAGCACCTGGCTCTGTCGAGCAGGGGGGATTGCACCACTGAGCCCCATAGAACACCCTTCACATAAGGCCACACTTTCAATACTACAAGATGCAGGTGATTTACCTAATATATAGAATCAAACACAGAGATTGATGTAAAACAAGGAGACAAAGGAGTATATCTTAATGAAAGAACAAGAGAAAATCCTACATGCAGAACTAAACAAAGTGGAAATAAGCAATCTACCATATAAATAGTTCAAAGTAATAATCATAAGGATATTCACTGAACTCAAGAGAAGTATGGATGAAGGCAGAAAGAACTTTGACAAAGAGATGAGAAATATAAAAAGAACCAATCAGAACTGAAGAATACAATAGCTGAAATGAAAAATATACTAAAGACAATCAACAGTGGATTAGATGATGCAGAATAGATCATCAAATTAGAAGACAGGGAAGGGGAAATCTCCCAATCATAATGGCAGAAAGAAAACAATTTAAAAAAATTAAAAATGAGGAAAGTATAAGGGACATTTTGGACAGTACCAGAACATACTAACATTTATATTACAGGAGTTCCAGAGAAAGAAGAAGAGAGAGCAAGGGACAGAAAGCTTATTCAAAAAAAAAAAAAAAAAAAAATAGGAGATGAAAAATTCCCTAACCTGAAGAAAGAAACAGACATACAAGTAAGTCCAGAAAGAACAGAGAGTACCAAACAAGATGAACCCAAAGAGTCTCAAAACATGACACATCATTATTAAAATGGCAAAAGTTAAGTACAAGGAAAGCATCTTAAAAGCAGCAAGAGAAAAAAAAAATCAACTTATTGTAAATACAAGGGAACACATGAGATTATCATCTGACATTTCTGTAGAAATTGCAAGCCAAAAGGGAATAGCACAACATATTCACAGTGATGAATGGAAAAACTACAACCAAGAATACTCTACCCAGCAAGGTTAACATTTAGAATTGAAGGCAACATAAGGAGTTTCCCAGACAAGCAAAAGCTAAAACAGTTAATCACTACTATACTAACATTCTAATAAACTTAAAGAGACTTCTTTAAGCAGAAAAGGCCCAAACTAGAAATTAGAAAATATAAGAAATAAAAATTCTCACTGGCAAGGCAAATATATAGTAGAGGTAGAATAAATCACTTATAAAGCTAGTATAAAGGTAAAAGAAAGACAAGTAAATTCATATATATATATATACACACACACACACACACACAATACTAAGTTTAGGAATACACACACAAATATGTAGAATATGATGTAAAAAACATAAAACATGGGAGTGGGGAAGAAATACGTAGCACTTTCAGAATGTGTTCAAACTTAAGCAACAATCAACTTAAAAAAATACAGTTTTATATACATAGGTCATTGTATATAAATCTCACATTAACTACAAATCAAAAATTTTAGGTACATAGAAAAATAAAGGAACCCAAACATAACACTTAAAAAACCTCATGAAGAAATAAACAGAGAAGAACTATAAAAACAACCAGAAACAATCAACCAAATGGCAAAAAGCCCATACCTATTGAAAATCACTTTAAATGTAAATGGATTTAGTGCTCCATTTAAAAGACACAGGCTACTGAATGGATACAAAAGCAAGACCCATAAATATGCTACCTACAAAAGAAACTTAAGAGCTAAAGACACACATAAACTGAAAGTGAAGGAATGGAAAAATATATATCATGCAAATGAAAATAAAAGAAATCTTGGTTAGCAATACTTATACCAGACAAAATAAACTTTAAAACAAAGACTGTAAAAAGAAGCACAGGAGGGCATTATATAATAATAAAGTGATCAATCCAACAATAGGACTTAACACTTGTAAACATCTATGCACCCAATATAGGAGCACATAAGTGTATAAAACAAATATTAACTAACATAAAGGGTGATATTGATAGTAATACAATGATAGCAAGGGACTTAAACCCCACTTGCATCAATGAATAACCCATCCAGACAGAAAATCAAAAGGAAACATTGACCTTAAAAAAACACATTGAATTAGATAAAAAAATATATATATTCCACCTCCAAAACAACATTATACACAATTTTTTCAAGTGTACATGGAACATTCTCCAGAACAGATCACATGTTAGCCGACAAGACAAGTCTCAACAAATTTAAGAACACTGAAATCTTATCAAGCATCTTTTCAACCACGATGGTATGAAACTAAAAATCAACTACAAGAAGAAAACTAGAAAAAATATAAACATGTGAAATCTGAACAACATGATACTAAACAATCAATGAGTTGATGAAAAATTCAAAGATAAAATAAAAGTTACCTTGAGAGAAATAAAAATGAAAGCACAACATTTCAAAATCTATAGGATGTGGCCAAAGTAGTTCTAAGAAGGAAGTTTATAGTGATATAGCTCTACCTTAAGCAATGAACAAACAAAAAACTCAAATAAGCACTCTAATCTTATACCTTAAAGAACTAGAAATAGAAGAACAAACAAGGCCCAAAATGAGAAGAAAGGAAGTAAGATCAGAGTGGAAATAAATGAAATAGAGACAAAAAAAAAAAGATAGAGAAATTAATGAAACTAAAATCTGCTTCTTTAAAAAGTAAACCGTTAGCGAGACTCATCAAGAAAAAAAAAAGACAGCCCAAATAATATTGGAAATGAAGAAGTTACAACTGACATCCAGAAATACAAAGGAACATAAAAGAACACTGCCAACAAATTGAGCAATCTAGAAGAAATGAATAGTATTCTAGAAATGTACAAGTTTCCAAAACTGAATCAAGAAGAAACAGAAAAATATGAACAGACTGATTACCAGTAATGAAATTGAATCATTAATAATAATAATAATTAAAAAAAAACTTCCAACAAAGTCCAGACCAGATGGATTTGCAGGCTAACCATTTAAAGAATATCTATCCTTCTCAACTTACTCCAAAATGTGAAGAGAAAGCAACACTTTCAACCTATTCTATGAGGCCAGCGTTACCTGGTAATAAAAGTAGATAATAACACTACAAAAACATTACAGGCCAATATGAGAAGATGCAAAAATTCTCAACAAAATGCAATCAAACCAAATTCAACAATATATTAAAAAGGTCATGACCAATGTTTTCCAGAAGTGAAGGGAGGGTTGTGGTGTTGGGAGACTGGGTGACAAAGGTGAAGGGATTGATAAGTACATATTGGCAGTTACAAAACAGTCATGGGAATGTAAAGTACAGCTCAGGAATATAATCAATAATATTGTAATAACTATGCATGGTGTCAGATGGGCACTAGAAATATCAGGGGATCACTTTGTAAATATATGATTGTCTAACTACGATGCTGTACACCTGATACTAGTACAAAATTATATTGAATGTAAACTATAATTGAACAATAAAAGGAAAAAGGATTATACATCAAAATCAAGGGGGGGTTTATTCTAGGAATGCAAAGATTATTTAGTATTCACATCACATTAACAAGACACACCACATCAACACAGAGGATAAAAATCATATGACCATCTTAATAGATACAAATCAGCTTTTGATAAAATCCAACATCTTTTACGATGAAAACGCTCAGTGAAGTGGATATAGAGGGAACATAGCTCAACACAATAAAAGCCATATATGACGAACCCACAGCTGACATTATGTTCAACAGTGTAAACCTGACAGCTTTTCCTCTAAGATCAGGAACAAGACAAGTATGCCCACTCATGTGAGTTTTATTCAACTTAGCACTACAAGTCCTAGGCAGGCAATGAGACAAGAGAAAAAAAAAAAAAAAAAAGCATCCAAATAAGGAAGAAAGGAAGGAAGGAAGGAAAGAAGGAAGGAAGGAAAGTTAAATGGTCTCTTTTTGTAGATGGCTTATTATGTGTAGAAAATACTAAAGATCCCATCAAAATACTATTAAAATAAACAAAGTTACTAAAGTTGCAGGATGTGAAATCAAAATACAAAAATCAGTTGTTTCTGTATACTAACAATACACTACCTGTAAGAGAAATTAAGAAAACAATCCCATTTACAATGGCATCAAAATGAATAAAATATCTAGGGATAAATTTAACCAAGGAGAGGAAATATCTCTACAGCGAAAACTATAAGACATTAATATAAGTTTTTTTTTTTTTGGAAAATACATAAATACATAGCTATGATCTTAGATCGGAAGTAGTAATATTGTTAAAATGTTCATACTACCCAAAGCAATCCAGATTGATGCAATTCCTATCAAAATTACAAAGACATTTTTCACAGAAATGGAACAAACAATCCTAAAATATGTATGGAACCACAAAAAACCCCAAATAGACAAAGCACTCTTGAAAAAGAAAAAAAAAGTTGGAGTTATTATGCAACCTGATATCAAACTATATACAAAGCTATAGTAATCAAAACAGTATGATACTGGAACAAAAACAGACACATAGATTAGTGGAACAGAATAGAAAGTCCAGAAATAAACCCATGCTTATGTAGTCAATTAATCTACAACAAAGGAAGCAAAAATATATCATGGGGAAAAATGGTCTTTTCAATAAATGATACTCGAAAAACTGAACAAATATATGCAAAAAAAAAATGAAACTGAACCACTTTTTTATACCATATACAAACAAAAAGCAAAACAAAATACCCTCAAAGTAGTTTAAGACTTACATGTAAGACCTAAAGCCATTAACATACTAGAAGAAAACATAGGCAGTAAACTTTTAGATTTAGCTAAAAAGTTTTATTTTAATATGTTTCCCCAGGAAAAGATAAGAAAAGCAAAAATAAACAAATGAGATTACATTAAAAACTGCAAAGTTTTTGCACAGTGAAGACCAATAACAAAACATAAAAAAAAAAACACAATAGAAGATATTCATGAATGATGTATCTGATAAGAGGTTAATATACAAAATTTATTTAAAAACTCATATGATTCAACATAAAAATCTGATTAAAGATGAGCAGAGGATCTGAGCAGACATTTTTCCAAAGAAGACATATATCTGGACAACAGACAAAGGAAAAGATGTTCAGCATCACTAATCATTAAGTAAATGCAAATTAAAACCACAAGCAGGTATCATTTCACATCTGTCAGACTGGCAAGGATGTGGAGAAAAGGGAACCCTCCTGCACCATTGGTGGGAATACAGACTGGTGCAGCCAGTGTGGAAAAAAGCTAAAACTAGAAGTATCGTATAACCCAGTAATTCTGGGTATCTATCCAAAGAAATCAATAATTTGAAAGGTATATGCACACCTATTTTCACAGCAGCATTATTCACAATAGCCAAGATACCATATTATTTTACTTATATGTGAAATCTAAAAAAGAAAATAAATGAACAAACAAAACAGAAACAGACTCACAGATACAGGGAACAAATTGATGATTATCATAGAGGTGGTAGAGGGTTAGGTAAAAAATGTGAATGTGTATGAGGCATAAACTTATAGTATTAAAATAAGTTACTGGGATGTAATGTACAGCATAGAAAATATAGTATCAGAATAACTTTGTATAATGATGGATGACTACTAGATTTATTGTGGGGATCACGTTGTAAGGTATATAAATGTTAAATAATTATGATGTACACCTGAGACTCATATAACATTAAATGTCAACTATCTTCAATAAAAATAGAGTAACATTATTGCCCTTGTGCCATGATTTTCAGAATCACTGCCGATGGGTTTGCCCAGCAGCTAGACAGTAAACATCAGATGTTTGTGGCAGGATGACCATGAGTAAAAAACCTAGTTAAAAATTGCTTAATTTAAATCTCATGGAAAATTTAGTGGAACTAATATCAATTTAATTGTTTTCAATAACATTTATTTTATTATAGCAATATTTTTCAGCCTCAAGTGGCTTCTACAGAAAATAAGCATTGCATTTGATATATCAAATTATATTAATTATATTGATATATAATACACACAAATGTTATTTTGAAAAATAGTCTAATAGGTAAAGATTATTGGGGGTGTATTACTAAAAGGTAACATTGAAACTGGTGAGTGGATGAATACCCTGACAAGTACAAATGATATTTATGTTCTGTCTGTCATTACAAATGTTTTGTAGACTGAGATTATTAGCCTTTTGTGCCAAGATCTCTAGAGAATGAAAATAATGCATATTGGGCCTCAAGGGGGAATTCTCTATTTATATTTAACTAATCCTTCTACAGATGTTGGGCCATTCTCCCCACTGTTGCAAAGTGCACATAAATGCTGAAAAACTAAAATACATACCCTTGAATTAAAAAAACAAACATAGTTTTTTACCCATTACTGTCAACAAGAAACAATTAACACCCTCCACAGTCCTTTGGTAATATATACACTAATAGCTAATCATTGTTTTTAACTATTCCGTAGACATTTCCTGTCAGTAGCTCTAAACCATATTTTCCTGTTTTTGAAATTATCAAGCAGCAAAATATAAAAAATAAAACTTACTGACATAAAAGCACTGCCCTTACAGAAACAACACAACACAATAAGAAAGCTTCTGTGAACTTTTTATCTTAGTATATGTTCTGAAAGTATTCAAATAATTTGAAGTATTTCTGTAATTTTTTTTCAGTTACTAAGCACGTAAACAATGGGCTGTGAAATGAAGCAGAGACTGAGGTGAACAAACTACATTTGCCTTGAAGGAGCCATTTGTCTTTGGTGGATGACAACAGGGAGGGCAATTCGGTTACCTCAGTCTGGCCCAGATTTGGGTTAAGCTAATTGGAAATATGCTTCGGGATACATGCAGAGACAGCATTCCGGGAAAACAGAAAGAAATAAAGTAACCAGGAGCAGTTTGTTTTTAAAAAGTAATCAGTAACCTCAGGTTTTTAAGGTATTCAAATAGGCTATATTTTGAATTTTTTACAAAGCTGGGCCAGAATCATTTCTTAATTTTTAGAACACATAATTTGTCTAAATCCATCTAAATCAGATTAAATTTAGATATGGTCTTATGATTAAGTTAAATTTTAATCCAATTTACAGATTTGCTTTTGATGAAAAATATATAACGCTAGGCAGTTTCTCCTTCTGAAAAATATGGGTTAATAACAGGGGGCTGGAGGTTGTTGCAAGAACCAAATGTGAGAGAAATTTCAGTCATTCTAATAAAGAGTTTTATCGTGTAAGTGGTGGTGGGCGATGGGTGCTGCTGTGTAAATAGATTTACGTTTTCCTCTATAGATAACTGACTATTCCACCTGTGTCAATCACCCTTGTCACCGTAATGGTGTATGATAAACTACATGACTCAATCCTGCTGCCTATCAGTGTCTCTGTAATGCTTTCTTACAACTCTAGCTCCCTGAGCTCAACCCTCAGAGGTTTTAATTCACTCAATCTCACGGTTAAGTCCCAGGACTCCTAGCTTTAAAAAGCATTCTGGGTGAGTCTAATGAGCAGCTAGGGTTGAGAACCACAGTGTATAAGGGGATGTTCCACTTTATTTTTTCCTGCTGCAAGGCTAGTCTGTGTGCTTCAGCAAGAGAGAGAAAGAAGAGGGAGAGAGAAAAGAAGGGGAAGGAGGGGGAGGCAGGGGAGAGAGGGAGAGATGAGGGTGCAGAGAGAGAGAGAGAGAGAGAGAGAACAAAGTAATTATAGTTTGGATAATGATCTTACTGAGAAAAACCAATGGAACCATGTTTCTTGAACAGTGATTCAGACTTTTCAGTAATTTAATGCATTAATAAAATACAAACAAATAAACAAGACTGAGCATACTGTAAGGATAGCTGGTTTAGAAATAAGTAGATGTTTTCTTTACATACATAAAGATACATATTCTTAACACTGAAAAGAACCTCCCTTACAATTCATGGCTGTCTTTTTGTACCCTGTCAGATAGCTCGGGGAGTGTGTGGTGTGAGTTCAGATGAGTGCCATTAGCAGGCACTTTTGTGAGGAGACCTAGCCTAGAGTAGGACTGCAACCAAGTGAGAGTTCAAGCAGGATAAGGAAAAAGTATGAGCAACACTACAATGGCTTTGTAGTTAAATACTCAAGTTACTGCACAGATCTAAAAGAAAAGGGTCAGGAGGAAGACTTGCTTGTGTAGAGAGAAAGATGGTCTTAGAACAAAGAGGAATAGAAAACAAAAAGGATGAAAGATATAGGTAGGAAGATACAGTAATAAAACGAGAAGAGGGGTGAGAAAGAACAGACATTTTAACACTGACAGTTCAATTTAAGACTAATCACACTGGCAGCTTTTAGCACTTGAGAGCAAAGCCCTGCTGGGTTTGAAAGAGCCATGGTGGTTGCTAGGTATACATCTCTGTAGTCAAGGGCTCACAGTACCCTACTTGTATTTAACTTTTGTATGTCAAGTAAAATAAATTTCCCTGGAGAGATTCCTCCTTGCTTTGTAAACTGGCTTTTGCAAGAAATTTTAATTGGATATAGTTTTTGTATACTGTTTTTCTTCAATTCGGGAAAGAAAGGAAGGAAATGGGGAGGGAGGGTGGGGGGAGGAAGAGAAAATAAAAGAATGAAAAGAAGGAAGGAAGGAAAGGGAAGAAAGATAAAGAAAGAAAAAAGAAGGAAAAAAAAAGAAAGAAGGAAACAAAGAAAGGAAATGGGAAAAGCAGTGAATAAGGATAGGAACAATTTTGACTCTGGAGTTAAACTGCCTACCACAAATGTTAAGAATATATATGGACTGGGAGAAGTGTTTTATTTACTCAGAAGATATCTAAATAAGGTCCACCTCTTTAGATTTGATTCCTTCAAGGAATTCAAGAAAGGTGAGTTTTTGTTCTGGTTCTGCTGCTATTTGCTTTGATCAACTATCTATATATCAATTTCTAATTTGTAATGTAAGGAGCTTAAGACATATGAATTCCTATGAGACATCACATTTGACTCCCTTAGCCTTTAATCTGCCTGAAATTTCATATCTCTATGAAGCCTCTTCAAATTATTTTTTTTTAAATGACAGACACTGACCTGTCTGTATTTTAAGATAGATTTGGAAATTTAAGGGCTGCAGTTTTTGAATTTAGCTTCTTTGATTTCTAAACATAAAGTTAACATAAACAAGACTTATACATGGGGCAACCATGACACCTGTCTCTGCTAGATTGGTGTGGCTTTCAGAGGTTCCTGTCCAACATTGTGCTGCTTGGAAGCATCAACGTGCTCAAGAGAAACAGTGATTGCATTCATGAGTCAGCTGACTTCCTGTGTCAAAATGCAAAAGTCACTTAGATGCTGCCATGCAATAATCTCCCTTCTCACCATCATGATCTTTGGAAGAAAAACTTGAGAGACATTTTTCTAAACCATAACAAATTATATAGCTTAAATATAGCAGATAAATGAGAATGAGAATTTGTATCACTTATGGGTATAAGAACATTCACTGATATCAGCGATGGCTCTGCAGGCTTTAGTACATAAAGACAAAGTTACTTCACTCCCTTGCCTTACAGACATGAACTGAAGAAAGTGCAAAGTGATGTCTATAGCTCCCTTGAATACTTCCTGGAAGCTATTTTTTACTAAAGGTAAAGGATACCTACCATTAAACTTATTTTTTGCCTTTATTTTTCAATAAACAGATTCATAATACTTCCTGAAACCTTTCTAGTCAACCAAATTCATAATGGCTCCCTTTAGGCAAATCTGACAACTGTATTTAGAAAATGCTATGTCTAAAATTTCAGATGAACTATTATATTTAAAATTCAATTGTTGGAATTTTCATATGAAATTGATGAGAAAAATTGAGGAATTTCGAATAAATGATTGATTTTTTGAAACTTAAAAGCAATTGAAATTAACATATCATGATCATGGTCCTGAGAAGACTATTTGTGTAAATAATTGATGTTAATAAGACCAAGGGGAACAAAGACGGAAAAAAAAAAGTCCTCATTAAGTACTTGTCTTTCACATACTTTCAAGTCTGCTTATATTTCTAAGGTGTCAAAACTTATGTCTAGAAAAAGATTAAATAAAAGGAAGAGGCAAAAATAGGTAATCAAATAAAATTTCCTTGTTTCTTTATGGTGAGTTCTATGAACCACAGTGATACTCCAAGTACTGCTTCCTGTAGCATAAACCAGAATTTAAAGACAAGAAAGGGTTACGTATTTTTTATCATCTGTGGCATTACTACATGACTTATTTTTCCTAAAAAAAGTTACTTTTTACCCTGTGTATTTATAGAAGATACAGATGAGTTAAAGGCAGGTCATACTAATACTAAATATAAATGCTTATAATTAGTTAATAAAATTAACCCTATAATCTGACCTAATCTGTTTCATAAAACATCTATAAACCTATTCTAAGATTAATAAATAACTACCAATGTTCATATAAATTTCTTAACCAACTATAGGTTCTTCAAATTCTGATTATATGGTTGTATTTGAAATATACCATAGAGTTTTCCTTTACTCAAAAGAGTAAAAATGCTTTGGCCTTCATTGGTATTTTCAATTTGGTTGATTGAAATAAATACTACATAACCCAAACCAAGGATTTACCATGAATGACCAATTATTAGATATTACTGGTCATGATGGCTTGGAAGATATTTTTATCTCATGAAACATGGATTCACATATATGCATATTGTTTTTATTTTTCATTTAGGGCTTTCTCATTTTATGTGGTGCTTGAATAAAAGTATTAAAAAGGCTCTTGAATAAAAGATTTAAATGATTTTACTAAGACTCTACAATTTTCTAATAGGTGAAATAAACATAGAAATTAGTTTATTTATATAATAATATCTATTACATTCAACACCACTAAATCTATATTTAGGATTCAAACCTACTTTCAGATTCCTACAACTGATATTTCTTCATTCTACAAGAACTTCGCTTGCAAAGGATTATCTTAAAGAAGTTTTTTCACTCTGCTCATAAAACCTACAAATCTATTGCAAGCTGAACTTGTGGCATTTCTGAAAATTTTTCAGTTCTAACAGCTTGAGAGTTTTTCCTTACAAAACATGCACTTCCCTGCAGGGTTTTGAAAAGTTTCCCAGCAACACTCATTAACAAAGGCCAAAGCTATAGATTAGCCTTGCTGCTACTGTTTTCCCTTGTAAAGTAATTTTTTGGTGACAGTTCTCTATTCAGTAGTGTAACTGCATATAATTATTCAAATACAAAATCCTGTTGTAAAAGAATGTGAAGATGATGGAAAAAGTACCACAAAGCCAATGAACTGCTATGACTTTAAACACAGTTTTGTTCTTCACTGTATTTATTCGTAATTAGCATTAGGAAGGGTTTTTGTGTAAAAGACTGAGGGCAGATTTGGTCCATCTGCAGGGAGATAATGTTCTTAAGTACAGTTTAGATTGCTTCAGAGGTATAAAAAAATAAAATAATTCACACTTTTGTTATACTGCGTATCATCATTAAACTGTTAGAGGAAAATACAATATCAAGTGCTAGTGTCTACATTTTAATACCAAGACACAGAGAACTTAGAATATACAAATAAAACAGATGCTGGTGTATAGTGGAGTTAATGGAAGTACAACAAAAATACTGGGAAAGAAAAGAAAATCCATTTTTTTCTAGGTAAGAATCCTAGACCCTTAGAGCTATAAAGGAATAAAAGATGGTTTCCATTTAACCCCTGCAAGTGGAGTCCAAGCCCCCCCTTACTCTACTTCAGCTAAATAACCTACACCAAACATATCCACACATATTTCCATTTTGCCATTAGGAAAATGGGTATTGAGACATGCTAGAAGACTAGTTTATGATCATCTCATTAGTGACCGGGTTAGGATTTGAGACAAGGGCCCTTTTTACTATGGTAAGCAGCAGTAGACACTGAAATAGCGTCTACAAGGAAGTTCCAATACAAAGGCAAAATTAATATTTATTTCTGCTCCTAGTGAGGAAGGCCATTCTTCTCCCCTTGCACTCCTTAAAGAAAGGTAAATTCATGTGAAGCATGAATCACTTAAGTGTATCTGAATTATTGGCTTCTGGAAGGTAGGTCACTAAAGCCTGGTAAGACATACGGAAGTACAAAAAACAGACATAAAATATCTTCCCAGAAGCTGTACTCATCATTCTGGTTCACTGTGCATTAAAAGGACAGGATATATTAAAAATGTTTAAGTTTGACTTTCAATATGTCCCTTCCTCACACTCTGTCTCCCATAACAAGATAGGGGATTATAAAAACAAGAAGTTTGTAACAGAGCACAAACCATGTCTCACACACACAAGTGTACACACATACACACATGATTTTGTGCATTAAAAAAGACTATACAAGGCAACCCTATTGAAGAGATGTTTTTTAATCATGTGAATTTGAGCTAAACACTTATTCAAAAAATATATATGCAGCCCTATGTTCATTGCAGTGTTATTTACAATCGCCAAGATTTGGAAGCAGCCCAAGTGTCCATCAGCAGATAAGTGGATAAAACACCTACGGGTACATTTATACAATGGAATACTACTCAGCCACAAAAAAGAAGAAAATTTTACCCTTTGCAACAGCACAGATGGACCTGGAGAACATTATGCTAAAATGAAATAAGCCAGTCAGAGAAAGACAAGTACCAAATGATTTCATTCATTTGTGGAATTTAATGAACAAACTGAATTAACAATCAATATAGAGACAGACTCATAGAAAGTGGAATGGCAGCTATGGAGGGAGGATGTTGGGGGCAGGAAGAAGAGAAAAGAAAGAGAAGAAAAAAAAGAAAAAGAACAGTGTGGTGATTGCACAGGGGAAGGGGTAGGTGGAGGTGGAAGAGGGTATGGTGGATAAGTGGTGCTGGGAAGTTAATCAGTTAATTAATTTTGAGTTAAACAAGATTATTTTTAAACATCTAGTTAACTTTTTTTCCCTAATGGTAATTTTATAGTCAGGAAAATATGACTTGCTATAACCTAAAAAGAAAAACTTACCAAGCTGAAATAATTTCATTATTATTTACTTTTATTCTCTGATATTTTCAATGCCTTCTTAATTTCCAATTCCATTAGTATTACATATATATATAACATTTGCTGGATTTTACCCTATGATGTTATTGCACATAAGTAGTGCAGGGAAAACAATAAACATGTTCTTGTTTGAGCTTTTCAAGGTTAAAACTAACCATATGTTCTGAACATAGGTGCAGGAGAAAACATTAAAAAAATGCTGTGGGAGGGCTGACTAATTGGCTGCAACAAGGTTAGTCACAGAAGACTTATAAGATATCTAATAAGATATTTATTACTTAAAATTGTTCACTGTGTAGGCCCACCTTTTGTTGGATCTCACCTGCTTAGAGCTGAGAACTTGCATTAATTAACACTGTGCTGACTCATTTTCCTATTAAGAAAATTTGAAATGATATGGTATTTTTGGTTCTGCCAATTCCTTTCTTTTAATATCTTGTGCTTTTCTCCAGAAAGGTCAAAGAATTTAATATTAATCTTCAAAACATTGCTGTGGTATATTCTTACCCTTATTTGACATGCAGTAAAGCTGAGGTAAGTAGATTACATGGAATGAACCATGTAAGTACTGACAGGCAACTTCAACCTTCAATTTCTTACCCATATTTCCATTTGTTATTGCAAGCTCCAATATCAGGATTCTGAACCAGGTCCCCTATCTGAATCACCTGGAGAGTGTTTTCAATCTATTTACATAATTACCAAGGGAATAAAATTTGGAGAGGGTGTGGGGAAGGTGGATTGAAAACTCTGCATGTGGTTCTAAATGCCCTGTCTTTTTTACCCTTGTTGAGAACCACTACTGTCTTAGTATAGTTTCCCAATATATGCACTTAGATTCTTTCCTTGATAAGTCATGCCTTCTCTCTTAAATGTTTATCCCATTATAATTCTTACTTTGGAGTCCTGGAATATACACTATTTAGTCACTAGAATATGGTTGTAAAATCTAGCATTTTTGACACATAAAAGTGATTTATTTCTTCAAATACTCTGTAGTTTCATTTTGTTGAATGTATTAACTTTATCTAATATTTTCATACTCATCACAATTCCCAACTGTTCTTCACTTCTATATGCATGTGGATTCAATATGTAGACATTTCTTATGTTGACAAGTTATCCCTTTTACCACTATTCTATGAAAAGAGCACTAATATTAAAATTATTTCCCTTTCAAGTTCAAAAGAAAAGAAAGAATCATGGCAGGGTGAGAATTTTAAAAGTATAAAAATCAGCTCCCCTTCATCAACATTATTTCTAACTCTGAAACTTGTTTTTCTCTAATCCCCAAGAATTCCTTTACTGAGCTTAGAATTCTCCCTACCAGCAGAAATATCTGTCTTTTAAAAAATCCATCTCAGTGAATACAATCCCATTTCTGAAAATGAAGCTTAAGCATTTTCTTTTTATTGCTAGCTGCAGAGATCTCATTCAAATTCCCCTCTTTTTCAACAGCTGGCCTCTGGAAGATCTTAACAAGGATCCCCTTCATAGCTTGGCATGAGACTGGGGTGGCTGCATAAATACACTGCCACTAGCTCCATTATAGAATAACAACTGCATCTCTACAAATAGATGGGTCTGCCAACAAGCATTAATAATACTGCGATGAGCTACCCTGCATGATACCTTGAAGAATCCAGTCTTCCCTTGATGTGCATAGCTAAGCTCTATCATAACCAAAAGAAACTACAAGTGGGTGGGTACCTAGGGCAGAATGTACACTGAAAATGCACTTCTGTCATAAAATTCACACTATCTCCCTTTGCGACACTAAGGCCGACTAGTCAACTAAATCTTGAACATGATCGCCAGACAAAATGGAAGATAATTAACTTTCTCCCATATGTGTAATACATTGTTCCCATTTTTAAACTTGAGTTTATCAGCACCTGCTAGCAGTAGAAATAGGTAAACAGTATTTTGTTTACTTTAGGAGGCATTTCTTTTTATTTACAACTGATAGCTAATGAAGCCAAATGAATGGGCTGCAGAATGCAGGCTTTCCAGGGAAGTAAATGGATGCAGGATGTAACACATATTTCAGGGGGGAGAAATATGCGTCCTTATAGAATAAGGAAAAACATACAACAGGTAAATCTTGGAAATAATTATAAGGTTTCTAGCTTCAGGATTTAATGATCAAAGAAAATGTATAATAAGTAAGAGAAAGATAATATAGAAATAGTTATGCTACCTACTCATATTTTCATATTACTGAAATAGCCCCACAGGGAAAAATAGAAAAGTTCTCTAGTAGTAAAACCCAATTTATATGTAGCAGGATCCTTTCTAATATTTGGGGGAAAAAAGGGCACACTCATGACATTACCTTATTAGTAAAATGGACTAGGCTCAATTAGCGATACATGGGTAAATGTCTTATATTAGTTTTTGAGTAACATTATGTTTTTATTAATAGGCAAAAAAAAACAACTATTTTCAGATATTTGGATGCCGAGCAATTCAAAGGAAACTGGATACAGAATACTGCCTATACTTAAAAAAATGAAAACCTAGTTAGTGAAATTTAAAACATAAATGCTTTCTAGAGAGAATATTCACTAATGGATTTTAAAAACTTGTTCCCATTCATTGGACATATGTCAGAGGCATTTTTGCTTCACATAAATTCTGTTCTTTGTGCTCTTTCTCCCCTTAATTTGAGAATACTTTGCTCCCATGTAAGAAGTGTGTCACAAGCCTCTGACTTCCTGGAGCAGAGCCTAACTGCTCACTTTCTAACTTTCTACAAATACTTTTCTTGTATCTAGTCAGAAAGGAGAGAGAGTCATGCCTACGAGCTTAAAGGGAAAGTGGACCAAGAACTTTTGATCTTAGACACAATTTTGCCCTCTTCTGGTAATTAACAACTCAAGAAATTTAAAGAAAATAAATTCAGCCTGTAATTGCATGTTTTGATGGAAATATATATCATTTAAGAACAATGTTTTATCTTTTAAGAAAAAACATATTTAGAACATAATCAAGTAAAAAGTCCAAAAAGAGTCAAGGACTGAAGGACAAGAGCAAGAAAAAAATTGCTTGGAGCATTTTCCCTAGAGCAGGGCAAATATCCCCCCATGGGCTGCTGAGTCTTTGCAACCACATCTTCAGTTTAAAAATGAACATTATGTCACAGCCCAAAGGAATACTATAATCGGTATGATCCCTTCTTTCTCAGTAACTTATTCCATTGGTCACAAAACCTTTATGATTCTCTTTCATGAAGCCAATCCATACACACTGCCACTAACTTAATAACAATGGTTATTGAAAATGAATACCAGTTCTTTCCTACGTTAACCTGGATAAAACTGACATAGGATGACAGAAATAATAACAATGGTTGTCAAGAAGGATGGGGGTTGACTGGAAGAGGACAGAGATAACTTTATAGGATGATGGTAGTGCTCCATATCTTGATGATGGTGTTGGTTATGTAGCTATATGTTGGTCAAAACTCAGCACATTATTCACTGTGCATGTCACTGTATGTAAATTTTACCTCAATCAAAAGGCATTGGGTGGCAGATACTGTGCTAGGTGTACTCTTCCTTGATCCTCATTACATCCCTTCCCCACTGTTAGATTAGAAAACAGCAGCTGAGTGCCTGCTGCTATGTGCCAGGCACTGTGCCGGGCACAGGGTATATAGTGTATATCAAGCAGATAATTTCCCTTCTCTTCTGAATTTAATTAAATATAAGATGGCCTCTATGTTCATTGCAGCATTATTTACAAGAGCCAAGGTATGGAAGAAGCCTAGGTATCTACTGATAGATGAATGGATAAAGAAGATGTGGTACATACATAAATACTATGGAATACTAGTTAGCCATAAAACAGAATGAAATCTTACCATCTGCAACAACATGGATGGACCTAGAGAGTATTATCCAAAGTGAAATAAGTCAGAAAAAGGGAAACATCATATGATTTCACTTATATGTAGAAATCTAAAAAACAAAATAAACTAATTGAAGCAACTCATAGATATAGAGAACAAACTGACAATTGCCAGATGAAAGGGAGTTAGGAGGATAGTTGAGAAAGGAGAAGGGAGGGATTAAGTACAAATTGGTAAGTACAAAACAGTCACAGGGATGTAAAGTATGGCATAGGAAATATAGCCAATCGTCGGCAGCCGTCCGTCTCGAGAGACGATGGTGTAGCTTCCCAAGAGTCTATCTGCACCGCTGAGAATGGCTGTGCAGTCCGACTCGGGAGTGACCCGGTATCTGTCTCCTCCCGTGTTGAATCGACATCCCGCGATGACGCTGAAGCTACGGAGCCTGGGCAGGGTGATATGGAGGGTCTGCTGTTGCCCATGCAGCAGACCCCACCTCTCTTCGCAGCTGAAGGATCCAAGGGAAAGACGGAGTCAATACAGCTTGGCTTCAGGTGCGCCGCAGGAGTTGCCGGTGTTGACTACAACGTCAAACCGCCTTAGGGACTCCGGCTCCGGATTTTCTGTCGGGGTTTACTCCCTTAGCCTTTCCCCTGAAGAGGTATGCCGCAAGGCAGCGGAGGTTTTTTGGAGTCAGAGTTTTCCTTCCCTGATGTACCCTGACTGGAAGATCGAACCAGCGACACTTAGCTCGCAGGCCGACGCTCAATCCACTGAGCTAAACCAGCCAGGGCCAAATATAGCCAATAATACTGTAATAACTATGTATGGTGTCAGATTAGCGCTACACTTATTGGGGCAATCCCATGGTAAGTTATTAAATGTCTAATCACTATGTTGTACAACTGAAACTAATTATAATATCATGTCAGTTTTAACTGAGAAATAAAAATGTTATTTAGAAAAGATCACAAAGTACAGTTATAAAGAGAAAAAATGGATTCCTTGAGAAAGAGTAATGAGAAAACTATTATAGTGTTTTGGTTTGGGAGGTTTAGGGGTTTGGGGTTTGGGAAGTCATCTCTGAGAATGTTATACTGAGCTGTGGGACATGTCTAAGTTAACAAGGCCAGCCTGAGAGTGAAATGGTAAGTGTGGCAGAGGGAGAATTATGTGAGAAAGCCCTGAGGCATGGGAAAGAGCTGGATGCTATACAAAGCATATAATTGATGAGACCATTTTTTAAAGTCGCCTTGTTAATAACTGCACAAGGACAATAGGCACAAAACAAGCCTCTGATCACCTGGCTGATGGCTTATTGGCTAATCCTGCAGTGCTCCTAGTGGAAGGCCAGCATGACAAGAATAAAGTAGAAGGAAAAATAATGACTATGAAGTGTTAGGGGGAGAAGTACTTAGAGGTCAGGTCATGGCAGGAGCCTGTGGGCCATGTTAGTGGGTTTGGAGACTATCCTAGGTATAACAGAAGCTTTTCTTATTCTAACTGAAGGGTTTTAAGCAGGCAAGTGTCATGATATGATTTATAATTTATATAGATCACTAGGCTGCTTTGTGGAGAATACATAAGTATATTTGACAAATGGCACATGGCCAGCAAATAGTAAAGCTTAAAAACCCTCCATTTAGAGTAAGTGAAGCTTTCATCACCCCTGGAATGATAGGCCACCTTACAGTGGATCCTGCAACCAAGTCTTCAGATGACTGTGGCTCTCACCTGGCTGGACTGCAGCCTCATGAGAGACTCTGAGCCAGAAGTGCCCTGCTGAATCACTCCCTAATTCCTGACTCACAGAAACTGGGAGGTTTATAAGTATTTCTTTTTTTTAATCTACAAAGTTTAATGTAATTTGTTATGCATATTATCATTTCCATCTTTATAAAGGGTATTCTTCCTTAGGTATATATTTATTTTGTTACTTTATTTTGAAAGTTAGAAAAATATATACCATATGTTTTTAAATGGAAAAATTAGATGCTTGTATTTCTTCCAAAAAATGAAAGAAAAAAGTATCTATATAAAAAAAGAAAACCAGAAACACAGAACTAATTCATAGTTTGTAAAAGCAATAGACATCATTCTTATCCATTAGGAAAAATCATTTTGAAATTTAAATGACATTTAATTAACAATAAGAATTCAAAAATAAACAGATAAGATTCATTCAGAATTCTTGGTCAAAATTCCATATGTGCATATATTGACTTATCATCTACCAAAGCCTTATCTATAGAAATATATAAAAAAACATGTGTATAGTAGTTTAATACAGGACACATAAACAGGCCCTTTTTATAAATATTAATAAATTAAATTTCATACATTAAAAATTATTATATTTTTACTGTTAAAGCTTATGATCTCACCTTCCATTACAATTGCAACCTAAATTTTTGATTCAGTACACTAGCAGCCTAGGATGACTATAAATATTTTAATTTCTACAGTTTGAATTTTATACATCTTAAATTTTGTAGTTAAGACTTAGACTCAACTCAATTATATGCCTACTTCTTTCCCTAACGTTTAAGATTTAAAATAAACTGACTAGCATCACAAAAGAAGTGAAAAACAGTTTAATCTTCTAATATGCTTATTTTTTCTGGTAAAAGGCATTAGTGTTTGTGCTTTAGTTCTAAGTTTTGCTATAGCAATGCATATGATCTAATATATATAACAATATTCCAACTTTTAGGATAGAGATAGGACCACAGACTTGAAGGTTTAATAAAAGGACCCTATGGGTGAATTTAGTGGTGAATTATCTGGGATCTGTCATCCCTAGTTTCTGTGTTAGATGTTACTTTTCTGCCCAAGGCATCAGATGATGCTACACAGACTTTCCCTAATAGAGGCTTTAACACTGATCGCTGTACTTTAAGAAGTTTTCTTCTACAAAGATGGCTAGCTTTGTTGTACCTTGCACTAGGTGTTTGTTGGCTGCTTTTAGCTTCTCTATTCTTAAATATCCTGCTTGGTTGAAAGTGATTTGACTCATGTTTTAATTTTTTATGTATTGGTAACCAGTAGTCACCCCATGTGAAGAAATTGTGTTTAGTTCTTGCTCCAAAGGAGGAGTTCAAAGTGCTTTCATTCCTTTTTATATCTGCAGGGGCCTTTTTAGAAACTGTCAAGGGATCCCTGTTTAAGTTCTGCAGGCTACACAGATTAAATCTTATGGACACTTCAGAAATGAAGGTCATTTTTGCATAAGCCGTCGTCGTCGGCAGCCGTCCGTCTCGAGAGACGATGGTGTAGCTTCTTAAGAGTCTATCTGCACCGCCGAGAATGGCTGTGCAGTCCAACTCGGGAGTGACACGGTATCTGTCTCCTCCCGTGTTGAATCGACATCTTGCGATGACGCTGGAGTGTCCTCTCCAGTGAAGCTGAAGCTACAGAGCCTGGGCAGGGTGATATGGAGGGTCTGCTGTTGCCCATGCAGCAGACCCCCCCTCTCTTCGCAGCTGAAGGGTCCAAGGGAAAGACGGAGTCAATACAGCTTGGCTTCAGGTGCACCGCAGGAGTTGCTGGTGTTGACTACAACGTCAAACCGCCTTAGGGACTCCGGCTCCGGATTTTCTGTCGGGGTTTACTCCCTTAGCCTTTCCTCTGAAGAGGTGTGCCGCAAGGCAGCGGAGGTTTTTTGGAGTCAGAGTTTTCCTTCTCTGATGTGCCCTGACTGGAAGATCGAACCAGCGACACTTAGCTCGCAGGCCGACGCTCAATCCACTGAGCCAAACCAGCCAGGTTACGCGTCTAGCAGTATCCTTACAGATTTCTACATATTCTGATTTCCATAGGAGATAGTCCCCTCCAGCTAGAGTCGCTCGAGCCAATGTTTGCCAATCACTTGGAGTGAGCCACTGATCTGTGACCGATTCTAAAATGGCCATAGTGTAAGGAGCTGTGGCTCCGTATTGAGCTACTGCAGTTTTTAATTCCTTTATGACTTTGAAATCAAATCCAGTGTGGTGTCGCCAGGCCTGTCCCTGGGCATCTACTGTTTCCGACACTGGAAATGCCTCTATTTCCTCCAAGCCTGGTATTAGTCCTGACTGAAGGGGAAGTTTGGGGGCCGCTCCTCTGACTGGGGGCCTCTGGCTTTGGGGGCCCTCTACAGAGGGTTCAAGTTCTTTTCTTTGCTTTCCTATTTTTAGCCCCTCTAATTGTCTTATTAATTCCTGATGCTCCTTTTCTAATTGTATTTGTTCTTTTAAATATTCAATTTTATTCCTCAGTTCTTCTCGAGGATTAATAACAGGGTATGCAGAAGGGGGAGCGGAGGGTGAGATATAGGGCGGTGGCCTTGTTTTCAGAGGCGGCCGTTCAGGGTTATTGCATAAGCACATCAGCCTAAAAATGGCCTAATTTTACACTGTAGTTATTCTATTTGCCTGTACAATAGATGCTTCTAGAAAACTCAAGATTGTCCAGAGTTGGCAACCATATTCATTTCTTTGTGTCTATGGCTGCTCTGGAGTTATAATATCAGTTAAGTAGTTGTGACAGATTATATGGCCCACAAAGGCTAAAATATTTACTATATTGCCCTTTTCTCCAAAAGCCTGCCAACCCCTGAATTACATTCTGAAGTATTTGTAAAAGGAGTTCTCTCTTACACTCTCCGCCTCATTCAATCTCATACATACTAAGGCCAATTCTGCCTTGATCAAATGATCTTTAGTGATAACCTAAGTTCTATTGACTTCCTCCCATATTCACTCCCAGAAAGGTATATAGCCTCAAAGTTAGTATGATGGGACATTAAAAACTCTATTATAATCTTACTCAGGGACCTTTTGTTTTTGTGACAATATCTGTGATTTAAAATAATTCACTACATTTATGTGGTGTTTATTTAACACTTAAAAATTTTATAAAGTATATTTAGAAATTCTCATAGATATTATCAGATAGAATTATATAACATAGCTCCCTTGTTGACATTGGCTAAACTTCTGACCAGTTCACATTACGTATTGAGAAGAGGAAAGGTACAAAATCATACACAGGGATAAATTTTTAATGATTCCATGAAAGAAAAAGAGTTATTCTTCAATCTTTCTGTAAAACTCCTTAAGGATTACTCAACTTCTTAATTTCTCTTTCAGATATTTCTGCATCAAGATAAAATCTGATTTAACTCATCCATCTCTCATCTACGCAAGATCTCAAAAGAATTCTGTAAGTCTTCAGTGTTTTCCTCAACTCCTGTATAAAAATATCATAAAATAACAACAATTGACAGCTGCAATTACTCCAAATAAGGCCCCCAAAGTAGAAGCGGCTGTACTCCTGTTATATTATACCTCTTTTAATAAAGCCAATCTCCAAACAACTATGCCATATAAGCCTGAGACTTGTGTTCTACTTCTCCACTGAAGGAGTGCTCACGCTTTGGGAGTTCTGCCGAGCTTTAGCATTTGACCTAAGGACTGGCTTCCTTGTCCCTCAAGGTGATTTGGCTCCTGATATCTCAACCATCTTAGTAACTCCTTATTATCAAATAATTCCACTTTTATCCTCTTGACCTGTTTCAAATGCATCCTTTATATCGAGCTTTCGACGTATTTTGAAGATGATTTGATAATGTGATCTTTGGTTCCTATTATGCAAAACTGAAAGTGTATAATCTGGGGACAAGAAGGATAAAGCGGGCCAGAAGTCTCTCCAGTCCCACTGTCTCTCATGCTGTTCACTCCATAACAACAAGACAAAATAATCCTTCATTGTCAGGAGCCTGGAAAGAAACTGACAAACCATTCTGTTCCTTGCTTTGATAAAGGTTCTGGAACCCAGAAGACCACTGACAGAGTTAGTAAGATACCTCAAACTGTATTCAGTGAGTCACACATAAGCTTATTACATTCAAATCCTTTTACACACATCATAACAAGTTGATGAATTAGATTTTAATAAATCTAAACAGGAGGCTTTGGCTTTAGCCATTAGGATCATACACACTTCTGAGATATAATAAACATGCATTTGGGACATTATTAGAAGGAAATGCCTTCTATGAGAGAAATAATGAGCAAGCACATTTTCTGAAGGTTATGAACATTATTTTACATGACTTATCAAATGAAATAATCCACATTTGTTGGGTTTCAAAGTCTCTTTAAGTAAAACCCAGGAACCAGATCACATTTAAAGCATGCCATCAATCACTAAGAGCTGAAACCAGGCCCCAGAAAAATTTTCTTTATCACCATATTGGCTTATATTTTGTCAGAGTGGGGAACTCTAATCCTTGTAAAACTAACTATAGCTAGTAGCTCCAAATGATTAGTTTAAATAAATGCATTTACTCATTCCTTCAATACATATTTATTATATACTTACTATACTCAGACTGTATGTTGGTAACAAATTTAAGAATGAATAGAACCTAGCCCTGCCCTAGAAATTATAGTCTGTTTGGGAATACGTAATATAATACAAGATTGTAGGTATGCACTGGATCCCCAGAGATGGTGTATGTATAAGGGGGAAAAAAGAAGAGCGCTTCTATAGGTGGAGGAAAGGACTGAGCTAAGTGTCAGAGAGTGAATACAAGAGAGATGAAAGAATCTGTGAAATCAGGTAGGGTGAAGGAGAGTAGCAGTGCTCCCAGCTGAACAGTGGCAAGAAACAAAGAGCTATTGGATGGTTTTGATGAACTCTAAGAAGTTTGGTGTTGCTGGCACGATAAACAAAAGTTAGTACAAGAGAATGAAAATGGAGAGGTCAGCATGAGTCATGCTCAAGGCTTCTCAAATTTTTTAAGCTACAGAACTCTTTCTGCATAAAAGTTATTCTTGAGTCCCAGTATATTAATGCAAACAAATCAGTGAATAGAAAGTTTGATAAAGAAAACATTTTTCACTGCTTGTATCTGAGACACCTTGAAAATCACTTATACAGGAAGTGAGACAACAATACATGCTTGCAGGAAATATTCAGAGTAATGAAAGCTAAGAACATACAGCCTAGATTGCTCTACCCAGCAAGGCTCTCATTTAAAATTGAAGGCCAAATAAAGATCTTCCCAGACAAAGTAAGGTTAAAGGAGGTCCTTACCACCAAACCAGAATTGCAGGAAAATTAAAGGACGTTCTGTAAAAAGAAGAAATATATATATATAGAGAGAAAAAAACATAGGTACAATATAAAATATGGCAATAAACACCTATCTATGATAACCTTAAAGGTAAATGGGTTAAATGTTCCAATCAAAAGACATAGAGTAGCCAAGTGAATTAGAAAGCACAACCCATATATATGCTGCTACAAGAGACCTACCTCAGAGCAAAAGATTTCCACAGACTGAGAGGAAAGGGATGGAGGAAAACATTTCAAGCATATGGAAATGAAATAAAAGTGGGTATACCGATACGTATATCTGACAACATAGACTTCAAAACAGAGGCCATAAAGAAAAATAAAGATGGTCATTAAATAATTTTAAATGGATCACTCCAAAGAAAGGGCACAACACATGTAAAAACAAGAGCACTTAAATACATAAAAAATATCTCAGGGGACTTTAAGGAAGATACCAACAATGATACTGCCATAATAGGTGATTTTAAAACCCCGCTGTCAACAAAGGACTGATCTTTCAGACAACAAATCAATAAGGATGTAATGGATTTAATGACACACTAGATCGAATGGATTTAATTGATATTTACAGAACATTTCACCCCAAAGAAGTATATACATTCTTTTCAAGTGCACATGGATTATTCTCAAAAATAGACACCACATGTTAGGACATAAAACAAGCCTCCACAGATTCAAGAAAATTGAAGTCATGTAAAGCATTTTTAAAGATCACAATGGCATAAAATTAGAAATCATCCTCAATAAAGAGTCAAAAACATTCAAATACCTGGAAGTTAGATAGAATGTTATTAAGCAATAAATGAGTAATCCATGAGATCAAAGAGGAGATAAAAAATTCCTGGAAAAAAAATAAAAATGAACACTTAACAATGCAAAATCTATGGGATACAGTGAAGGCAGATCTGAGAGGGCAGTTCATAGCACTACAAGCCTATCTCAAGAAGTAAGAAAAATCTCAAATAAACAATATAACATTACTCCTAAAATAAATAGAAAAACAACAACAAGCAAAGCCCAGAGCAACTATAAGGAGGGAAATAATCAAGATCAGAGTGGAAATCCATGACATAGAGACTAAAAAACAATTCAGAAGATCAATAAATCTATGAGCCAGTTCTTTGAAAAGATAAACAAAACTGGTGAGCCTTTAACCAGACTTATCAGAAAAAGGAGGGAGAGAACCCAAATAAATAAAGCCAGAAATAAAAGAGGTTAAATAACAACTGATATCACAGAAATACAAGGTATAAGAAATTACTATGAACAACTGTATGCCAAAAAAAAAAAAAAAAAAAAAGTCAACCTGGGTAAAATGGATAAATTTCTAGAAAGATACAATCTCCCCAAACTGAAACAGGAAGAAGCAGAAAACCTGAATAGACTGATAACAATGAATGAAATTGAAGCAGTAATTAGAAAACTACTGGCACATGAAAGCCCTTGACCAGATGGCTTCACAGGAGAATTTTACCAATATTCAAAGAAGAACTATGACCTATCTTTCTGAAACTATTCCAAAAAATTCAAGAGGTGGGAAGATTTCCAAACTCTATGAGGCCAGTGTTATCTTAATTCCAAAACAATGTGAAACACTACAAAGAAGAAAATTATAGGCCAATATCCCCGATGAACATAGATGCTAAAATTCTCAACAAAATATTAGCAAACTGGATCCAGCAATATATCAAAAAGGTTATATACCATGATCAAGAGGAATTTATCCCAGGGATAGAAGGTTGGTACAATATTCATAAATTAATAAATGTGATTTATCACATAAACAAAGTGAAAGACAAAAATCACATGAGCATATCAATAGATGCAGAAAAAGCATTTGATAAATCCAGCCCTCATTTATAATAAAAACACTTAGCAGAGTGGGAATAGAGGACTCATACCTCAACATATTAAAGCTCATATATGAAAAATCTATAGCTAACATCATTCTTACTGGGAAAAACTAAAAGTGTTTCCATTAAGATCAGGAACAAGACAGGGATGTCTGCTTTCACTACTCTTATTCAACATAGTTCTGGGAGTCATAGCCACAGTGATCAGACAAGAAGAAGAAATAAAAGGCATCCGAACTGGAAATGAGGAAGTAAAGCTGTCATTATTCCCAGATAACATAATATTTGTACATAGAAAATACTAAAGATTCCACCAAAAACTATTAGACCTGATGAATGAATTCATCAAAGTAGCAGGATACAAAATTAATATCCAGAAATTGATGGCATTTTTATACACCAATAATGAGCTATCAGAGAAAACAAGAAAATGAGTCCATTTACTATTGCAACAATAAAAATAACATACCTAGGAATAAATTTAATGTGTACTTGGAAAACTAGAGGCCACTATAAAAAGAAAGTGAGGAAGATACAAATAAGTGTAAGCATATACCATGTTCATGGATTGAGAGAATTAACATTATTAAAATGGCCATTCTACCCAAAGCAATATCTATAGTCAATGTAATTCCTATTTAAATGACAATGACATACTTCACGCAACTAGAACAAATATCCCCCAAATGTACATGGAATCAAAGAAGACTCCAAATAGCTTCAGCAATCTTACAGAAGAACAAAGCTGCACATATCACAACTCCTGATATCAAACTATACTATAAGGCCACTGTAATAAAAATAGCCTAGTACTGGCACAAGAACAGACATTGATCTCTGATCAATGGAACAGAACAGACAGCCCAAAAATAAATCCACACTTGTATGAGCAATTGATATTTGACAAAGGTCACAAGAGCATACAATGGAGCAAAGACGGTCTCTTTAATAAGTGATGTTGAGAAAACTGGACTGGTGCATGCAAAGAAAAAAAAAAAAAAAAAGAAACTAGAGCACCAACTTACACCATACATAAAAATAAACTCAAAATGAATAAAAGACTTCAATGTAAATCGCAAATCCATAAAAATCCTAGAATAAAAATAGGTAGTAAAATCTCAGATATTCAACATAGAAATCTTTTTGCTGATATATCTCCTAAGGCACTGAAGGCGGGGAAAGGGAGAAAGAGTGGCAACTGTAATAGTATAAATTTTAAAAATGCATGTTTGCAGAGGGAAGTGGAGTGGTCTGATTTAAATTTAAGGTCCATCACTTGGGCTACAAGGTAGAGTGGGTTTAATGATGCTGGAAGTGCTAGATTAGTGAAGACAGTTATTAGCAATTGGTAAAAGCCAAAAGCTGAATTTGAGAAATATGTGAGGGTACAACTGGCATAGGTGGATGACTTATTAGATTTACTACATGAGGGAGAGGAAGGAATCAAGGATAACTCAGAGTTCCAGCTTTTGTAACTGGGTTGGAGACTATAGAAAATACATTCAATTTATATAGAATATATCGGAGTGTGGGGCAGGTATATGAAGGGTGAATTTAGTGATAAGCAGAAAATCAGACACAAGGAACTCTGAAGTTCAGAACAGAAGTATAGAATTAGATGTACATGTGGGGGTCATCATTATCACCATCGCCATAATCACAGCTACTGTTCAAGGAGCACTTACCATGTGCTCCATATGTAGTAGGTAATGTAACCTTGACAACAACACTCTAAGGGAGATACTCAGAAGAAGTTAAGGTCTAGAGAGGCTGAGGATCATGCTCAAGGTCATACAACTAGAAAGCAAGAGGTAGATGTACTGTGCTTAGGTCTATCTGGCTTAGAGTGTCTGATATTAACCATCACCACCTGAAAGATACTCAATACATGTCACCAGGGAAGCATGAGAACCACTAATTTCCAAGAGGAGGGGCAGACTGTGTCACCAGGTATCAGGAGAAACAGTATGGAGAGCTGAAAACACATACTCAATATTCCTTCTCCGAACTTCAACACATACACATTCAGATGCTAGACATGTAAGTAATGTGTGAAAAATATGGGTTTCTAGCAAAAGAAAGTCATGGGGGAAATAGATGAATTACTGAGTGTTTTATCCAGTTCACGGTATTTAAATTCAAGATTTTATTTTTAAAAAACACGCTTCTATCAACACAAAAACATTTTCCATTACAATGACCACAGATAGCCTTCTAGTTTGGCCCATCATTACTATCTGTATTTATAAATAACAAAAATATAACACTTTAGAAATGGTAAATGAGTACAAGATTAAGAAAACTTTGTAAAGTATTTAAAAAGTGATCCAACAGAGAATATTTTTAATTTTTGCAAGACTGAAAAACATATCCCATTGTGTAATTCAATACAAACGTAAAGAACCATAAAATAAATTTCTCCTAAATAGTGCTAAGAAAGTGTCTGTGGACCCAAAACAATGTGGAAAGCTTTTCTTGATCTGTCAATGAGGACTTTGCTAGGTCTCTTGGGACTAAAGTTAGTGTCTAACTTTGTCCTCTCATATTTGGGTATTTTTTTCAAAATGTTTAACATTTTTAGGCTGTTTGTAATTTATTTTATAATACTTGAATATTCTCATTATGATACTGTATATGTGCTAGTTAGTTTAACCTTTAATTCTAGTTGCCCACAAATGCACAGGATGGTCAGCAGACATTATATTTGAAAATGCCACACCCCACTGGTGGCAACTGCAAGTCTTTTTGACCTAGGCAAATCTATTCACAATCAACACTGTACTCAATATCAAATTGAATGTAAAAGATGATGAACTAGTGCCTGATTAATCATATGGTGAATGTAGTCATGGGCTCCTTTTGGTAAAAATAAAGCATTGAGGCTGTGTAAATTAGCTAATACCGTCGAACACTTCTTACTCCTGAATGAACTGTATGAAAGATACCATTGAGGCCTATATCCTGTACTTCTCAGAGATGGGGCCCACAGCTCTATTGAACTAGGAAGATTCTGATTGAACCATGCTGATTGAAGGGCACAGAATTCTGCTTTGAGAGTCTTGCTACAAACACCTTAAGAGTATGTTGTGTACAAGTGTGATCAAAATACCTAAAATGAGAAAGACCTAGAATTTCATTATGTTTACAGAACAGGTTTTGCTCCTGATTAGCTAATAAGTATTTATCCAATAACTAAATATCTGACTATGTGATAGAATCTGGACTTGACTTGCTTTCATTATAACCTTGTAGTGAGACTGTCTTCAGAACACCTCAAAGTTGTTGGGTGGCCAGCGTTATCTGCCCCCCAAAAAGAGCCAACAAAAACAACAACAAGAAAAAACTAAGTGTTGCCAAATTTGGCTTTCATAAGTTATAAAGAATGCTATGAAATGTTTAATAAAATAAATCACCTCAAAATATTTTAGAAAGAATCAAACATATTTTTGTGATTAAAAAAACTATTCTATGAATCTATGTTTCCAAAATGATTGTCACTTTCTGCAAAACAGTACTATCAGGCTCAATGAAAAATACTCATATCTTAAGGTACAAAGGAAACTTCACAAATAAACAATATTTGAGTGGTACATGAATATATTGGTCAAAATTATAAATGCACAAAGATCAAAGGGCAATGACACTTTATAAGAAAGCTTAAAACATAATAAAGGGAGTTATAAATAAATTTTATAACTGCATTTTAATAAGAGAGATAAGAAATCACATTTGATTCTTTACTTTGCTGGCAATGATTGAATCTATAGCTTAAAGTTTTGAATATATCATAGTTTTAACAATGGATTATTTCAGCTTCTTTCTATCTCAACTCAAAAGAAAGCAGGGATACTCTGTAGTGAGATAATCAAGTCAATTACCTTTCCACAAGCAATTCAGAGAAAGATCCCAGTATGACACTTTAAAACTACTCTGGATATCAGTATCAAATACCAGTTTTCACACAAACTAGCCATGACAACTCTAAGAGGCAGTTCCAAATAACTTGTTCATCAAAAAGCTCTCTCAGATGTTTCTATTTTTCCAAGTGGGGAATACTAAAGCATCAATAAAACTTACCAGAAAAGTCACATATAGGAATCTGATCAATTACAAAGTGCCCACAGCAGCAACAAGGCCCTACACAAACCTAGATAAAATACTGTAGCCACCGATCAAGTTTACATTTTTAAAACCCTTCCATGAACTTTATACAGAGAAATACAGATGATACATTTTGAAATTTTTCTTTTTTTTTCCTGAGAAATCATTAATACTAAACATAGTCAAGCAGTTATAGTTTTTCATGTATTCCTATTTCACATATATTTAAAATAAAGTAGGGTCAACTTAATTCCATTCAGCGCATATTTCACAGTAAACTAAATGATTATTTCCCTTGGAAACTTGATTAATTTTTAAGCATAACTAAGAATAAAACCCCAGTGTTTTACATTTTTCCCTCCTAGTCACTCTATAGTGAATTGTCCTAGGCTTGCAAGATCATCTATTCAGAGCCAGTAAAACAAAATTAATATAGCATAAGAGAAAACCAATAATTTCTTATTTTGTTTATGACCACTATCACCTACCACTTGCTTCTTCCCACAAACATCAATAACTGCAGTAGCAGGAATTAGAATAGTCTATCTGGAATAGAACCACTATAGTCCCCCAAACCAGGTGGAAACCATTCTGCAATTGATTACTTGGGGAAAACCCGAACGACATCACACTTTTTATTTTTAACTAAGTCCTTACCAACTGTTCTTTATAATAAGAAATGGAAAGTAAAACTAGATTTGTCTTATCTTGCCTTTTATGTTCCTAATATTTACATAATTTTCATATAAAACAGGAATACTGGAAACCTGAGACAGCCAAATGGGCAAGATGAATGTAATTTCTTGAGACTACTTAGTTTCTGAATATTATTAGTATTTAGACCTCCACAAGATGATATTCATTGAGCAAATGAAATGAGCCTACCCTGAATTGGGATATATAGTCAGTATAAATTACACCCAGATTCTTAAGACTTAATAAAAATATTGTAAAACATTGCATTAACATTTAAAAATAGTAATTATGTGTTAAAAGGTCATCTTTTGGACTTATTGAGTTAACTATAACATACAGTCAGTCCTCATTTAACATCATCAGTTGGTTCTGTGACTGAGTAAAACAATGTATAAAGAAACCCAATTGTACCATAGGCTAATTGATATAAATGAGTTAAATTCCTACAGCATCTCATCCATGTTATACAGTAATGACACTGAACACAATGACATTATTTGAGGGCCTGGTGTACTACTAAAATTAATTTCACATTTTTTACTTTGTTAATATGTCTACTAAGATTTTATGATTATATACGTGGCCTACATTTGTGACTTACATTCTATTTCTGTTGGACAACAATAATTCAGACAATGAACACTGTAACATGTAGCAAACCTTGTGGAAAATTCTATTTTATCATTTGGCTCAGAACTCGTAAAAACTTTGTCACAGAGCATGAAGCAGTTTTAAAAGCATATTTCCTGCTGATGATCATATTCTAATGAGGAGCATAACTCAGGAGTGCATAGTAAACAATTACAGGAAGAGAGGCTTTGGTGGAAAAAAACTTTAACTATGCATGTCCTACAAGTATCTACTATATCAAAAGAACCAGTGGAAAGTACATTTGAATTATTTTTTTAATGATAGCTTATGGGGAAAATGTTCTATTATTGGCTTTAGTATTTAAAAATAAAAATAAAAAAAACATTTTTTTTGAGAAAAAAACAGGCCTGAATTGACCAACACATTATTAAAGCAGTGTTTACCAGAATTCCTTTGAGGTAGGGATAAATTAAGATTACTATTATGGGTTTCTTGTAATGCATTTCAGAATAGTTTAGTAAGGAGAGCTGTCAGTCATTTCTGGAACAAACCTAGTCATTCAACTCAAGTCAATTCTTATAAACAGGACCCATACTTTTACATTCTGCTAAAAGCAACTATGCATTTAAAGAACTGCAATGGTGGTTAAGTAAAACTTTTTGAAAGGCATAAAACCTAGAGTTGCTTTCATCTGATACTGTCTGGTTATTGCCAATAGACAATTTTGGGGTAGATTTTCAGATCTATGTTATACTTGTAAGCAATTTGTAGTTGACTTTTAGGAATCAGTATGTGAATAAATTAGACCAAAACACGGACAATCCTATTATGATTAAGTCAACATTTGTGCCTTTGATGTTCTAACACTTTAACTCATAAAGCTTTCATATAATGTTTAACAAACACATATTTTACTATTATAAACAGCCTCTCAAGCCCCAAGAAATTCAGCCAAGGGAATGTATATGTGGTCTGGAATAGATAACATTTTTATCCAGAAATAATTTTAAAAAATAATTTTGTCAGTTGGTCTCTATTGTATCTAGGATAAATGTTTAGATTATCAATAACCAACTTTCTGTCCAACCATAAACACACAAAGAGAATCAGAATAACTACCAGTCATACCTTATTGTGAGTCTGAGTCTGTCCAACCAGTATGAGGATGTTGGATGAGATGATGGACAGGCAGAAGTTAATTAGAATTATGGACCTCTCAGAGCGTATGTACCTAGCCAGAGAGAGAAAGAGTACCCAACTTTAAAATTCAACAGAAAGATAAAGAGTCTTATAGTATGTAACTTGGTGGAATTCATCCAGAAAAAGAAACACTAAAATACAGCCTTTACAAAGGAAAAAACATTTAAAATGTTGTCTTTTAAATAAAGATTATTCTTAGAGACTCAATTTTATACTTGCATGGTTTGACCTAGGGTCCGTTAGAACTTAATTTTTCTTTAGAAATCAGTGTGGACATGACATTTCTGATAGGGCCTAAGTTGCACAACTGTTGTCAGTATAATTTTTTTTTTACTAGAAATGTACAATTTCTTGCAAATATATTAACTAGCATAATTACCTTTACACATATATGTATATAATATATTAAGTATTATCATATAAGTCAACCAATAAAAACTCTGAGAACCAAAAGAAAAACCACATATTCTGAAGTCCCCCTTGTTTGTAGAGTATGCCATTCGTTACTTTCATGAAACCATGGATACTTTATCCATTCAAGTATTTTTATGTAGTCAGGCTGCTACTCCGTATATTTTATTTTTCCTAAATAACTGTTACAAAAAATAAAAATACCAAACAAACAAAAAAACCCCAAAACTGAAGCTTTATCTCTAAAAACTAATCAAATCTAGAAACAATAACTCATCATTAGTCTGGAAAATTACATGGCATCTGCCATATTTTACCCTTATGAAGAAGTGCTGTAGACAGTCTGTTATATAATTTGTAAGTGCATCAAGATTGTAAGCCATGGAGAAAACTGCTTAGAATCAAATGTTCTACCAGCTGTTTACTCTGAAAGGGTAACAGCTATTTTGCTTTACTGTACCTTGTAGTAAATCGCTGAGTGACAGTAACAAAAAGACACACTTGTACTTGCTATGTGTTTGAAACTGTTCAGTTTGTATTAAAACATGAAATCAGTTTCCACAGCAGGTATGGACTTTCCTGTATGGTGTTAGATGGCAGTGCCAGAGATATGGGGGAACTCTTTGGAAAATAAAATCTCTCTTTCTGTCTTTGAGGAATATTTAGGCAGAAGCCTCACATTCCATCACACGTTTCAGAACCAAAACCAGAGTAACAATAAAACACAAAAAGAAATTTTTGTATTAAAAACATTTTCTTTTTCCACAAAACAAGCCAAATAGGGTTAACCAAGGTCAATTGTGTAAGAGTTGCTTAACCTTGTGCCTGTCATTATCAGTATCTAAAAATATAATAAGCTGCAAACTGGGATGCTGAAAACATCATCAAATATTAAGAAGGTTGTGTGTGTGTGTGTGTGTGTAACAAACAAAAAGTTTAAGGGCTGCACAGAATTGACCCTTGATATGATGTTAATGGCTTCCATGACAGAAGCAGCACAGAGATGACATTATTAAAAGGGTTTTAGGGATATCATTTGCCCTGCAACTAGGAAAATTGTGGTAATAAAAGACTGAGACTGACACCTGAAATGTTTTTAGATGTTTCCATTTTCATTGATACCGAGTCACATTATTGCCTTAAAAATTGGGACAAATGTCTCAACTTGCAACACTTTTTAATATACATGTCCAATATTTTAAACAAAATTTGTGAATGCATCATTTCAATACATGGATTGCTCTTTCATGTAATAACTCTACAGAATATATCTATATATGGAAAGATTATATCTTAGTGTATTAACTTTTTGATGAACATTTCTAATGAACTACATGGAAAACCAACACATTTAAAAATACTATATTATATATATAAATAATTATGATGTCCGTACATTTTTACAAGTCCTTACAGACTAAAAAATTAAACTTTTTAAATTTAAAAAGGCAGCAGGATCCTAACATGATTACCATATCATAATGTTACAAGGCAAATTTAGTATTTATAAAATGCACTGCTCACAACTATCAACAACTGAATCTAAAAAATACAAACAAAATCCAACTAAGCAAACCAGAATAGGAACAGAATCATAGGCATTGGGATCATGTGGAGGGTTATCAGCTGGGAGGGCAAAAGGGAGGAAATGTGGAAATAGTGCAGGGATTAAGAAGCATAATTAGTTGGTACAAAATAGACAGAGGGAAATTAATAATATAGGAAAGAGTGAAGCCAAAGAACTTATATGCATGACCCATGGACATGAACTAAGGGGGGTGGGATTACTGGAGGGAAGTGGGGTACTGGGAAGAGGGGAGCAAAGGGAAAAGAAATTGGGACTACTGTAACAACATAATCAATAAAATATACTTAAAAATAAAAAAAATAAAAATAAAATGAACTGAATTTGTCATGCTACAAAATTCACATAATCATTTAGGAGTCTTAAAACTTCTATCAAACTATTCATATTACTTCAGCTCTTCTACTTGTGGACAATGAATTGATGGTTACCAACTGCAAGGAATCAAAATTAATGTTGTTTCTAGGCCCTTTGTTCCATACTTCTCAGTTTCATGTCAAGTTTTGATAGATCCTTTCAGGTGTCTTGGTAATTCTTAGGAAACTATTGTAATAGGTGATTTTCCTGGATTTTCTGGATTAAAAAAACTTTGTAATGAATTAATCAATCCTGTACTTCTTTGATGAATTTTACTTATCATTTATATTGGCAGTGTTTGTGCTAGTGTTAGTTATATGTATTGAGGGTGAAGAGAAGGTGGAATTTGTGCTTGAACTCTAAGTGCTGAGAAGTAGAAACTTAGTTCTAAATATATCAGTGAGTATAAATTATGATGCTATTATAATGACCTGGTATCCTGGCCCTTAAACAATGACTCATTTGCCTAGAAGTGCCATTCAGACAACTGTGGGAGAGAAAGTTGTCCTCTTCCCAGACTTTGTCCAACTTGCTCTATTATTACCAGAACATTGCCTGCTTGACTGACCCCTGAACCCTGGGTTCTGTTGTCTACAATGCCATGCTTAGACCAAGCATTTCCTTCATTTCATGGGACTGGTCATATTTTATCAGTGTCACACTTTGTCAGTGTTTTACTACCAGATGATTCCTTTGCAGGAAGACAGAACCTCTATTATGTGTACCTGTGCCAATGGGCTCAGAATGTGTACATATTTTATTTTTACATAAAGAATGAAAATTTTAATATCTTTGACAATTTAATATCCTGGACAATTAATTTTTGTCTGCAAAAAAGTAAAACACATAATGGAGAACAAGGATTCTTTTTATGTTAAATAAAATGACCTTTTCTTATTAAATTGTAATTAACTTTTCAATTAAATTTTTTTTTTTATCTTAAAAGATAAGTAAAATCCTAGGCTGGCTACTTTTGCAATTTTAATATTGCAATATTTCAGGAAATAACACAGAATTATCTATTTACTAATACAGTAACTTTTTCGAACATTTTAAAATAATCAAAATTAATAAAAAATGTTTAACATTTAAAAATCTATTGGAAGTTTAAAATTTGGTTATGTACTAATTAGGTACAGTTTATTATATGAGTAGACATAACAAACTTCATAGGCCTAATTTTAACAGAAAAAGAAATCTTGGAGAAATACTAAATTTTCATATCAAGCAGATGTAATTTAAAATATTGCACAATTTTTTTCAACTGCTTAACCTTGTTTATGTATTTTCTGACTTCTCTTAATCAATTTGTCAAACTCTGACTTATTGAAAATATTCAACCAAAGGCTTTTTCAGAGCACTGAAGTATTATGTTAGTGCACTAATATAGAAGATTTTACCTGTTGTCTGGGACATACTGAAAGCATGTGTTTAAAACTTAAGAATTTATAGAGAGACCATAGTTATATAAAAGGCTAATTAATTTGACTGTATCAAACACTCAAGCTTAACAACAATTTGGATAAATATTATAGAAATCACACATAGACCGAACTTGGGGTATAAGAATACTGTGCTTGGGGTTAAGCAACTTGTTGAAGACTACCAACATTTGAATTGGGAAGAAAAGTATGTGAGTTTTATTTTCTCATCATAGGAAAATACAGACCAGAAAATGAGGTAAATGTTCATTTATTATTATTATTACTGTGCTCATTATAGCTCAATGACAGCAACTATAACTCTGTACTAAAAATACTTTTCCAGTGAATTAAGAAAAGGGGACATAATAATGGTTACCATATTTCCTAATTTAATTCTGACAAACAAAGCATTGCATTTCATATGCATTAATTGATTACATACCTCCATAATGCTGCATAGACAACTGCTAGGGTGATCAAGGCCAAACAAGAAAGGCCACTGCCAACTATTAAGGTAACTGAAGGTGTACCAGAGGACTCCATGATCTGCAAGTTAATCAACAACAAAAAGAATTTTTAAATAAATTAAGATAAGTTCTAAACTCAGCAAAACTATCTTAATACTCAAAAACAGCCAAGATATTTGTTATAGTTACCAGATAATTAACCAGTAACCACTCTCTTCATGTATTACCATTCTCTAAAATGACTAATGCTAGCCCCCCACCCCCTGCCCCCAATCGTGTATTAAAAAGGCCTTAAAGTTTTAAACCCTTGATAATGACTTATAATCCACTTATGTCTTTCTAAATTAAATAACTAAAACTACAACTTGAGCAACAATCACATGTTAAATTTTTCCAGCTAAAATTTGAATCAGCATTCACTTTTCTTCAACTAACTATAGTTCAGTTATTTCACAATATGTTTTTTGGTATAAATGATTTTGATCCTCCCATTTATAACTCATTGTGTGACCTGAATCTGGTACTCAAATATTGAAAAAATTTTAAACTTTCTGACTTTTGACAACTTTGTTCTAAGTCAAGTATTCTCTCATTTAATTTCACTTGCTTGGTCTCTAAGGATATAGAAGAAAATTAATTTTAAATGGAAGATCTTAGAATACATTCAGTGATTTTTTCTACGAATAAAATATGCAGAGATGATTTTTAACGATGCCATTATCAGTCCCTAATACATGACCTTGAAAAATAAGCCTAATATCTTTTAAAACATAGATCAAGATTACAAGCAGTCACAATATGAGAGGTTTCTTTCATAGACACTAACATGATACTAATTAAATCTGTTGTTTTTTATATTTTTAATATTGGAAGTTGGAAGAAATTCACTTTAAGATCAAAAGTGTTCCAAACCTTAGATATGCACATTATATTATATTAGGTATTTTTATTTTTAGTCATCAAAATAAGAAGAGTGATGTATATTTAGGCCAAATTTAAACAGAAAGTCACAGTTATCTTAATTATTTTTCAGTATTTCAGCTTTTGAAATAATTTTCAAAATACATTTGATGAGGATATTCTTTTTCTTTTAGGCAGTTTATACACTTTCTATTTCAGAAACTAGTTTTATAAACCTATACACTTTTAAGGAATGATCTTAGTTTTTGACAGTCCATGCTTTCAGGAAAACTTCATTTGATTTTTTAAAAATAAATATCCAAGGACACCCCCCAGAAAACCTGTACTGAAAATATTCAATGCAGATATGCAATGTGTTTGGCTGTACTGTCTGGGGTCTTCATTCTACTACCAACAGTATCCTCAAAAATTCCCCAGTACAGATTTCCGGTTCTAAAATAAAGGTTAAGTTGGCAATTATTTTTATTTGAAAGTTTGCAGCATATTAGTAATATGATTGAAGTATATCCTCAAAACTATACTTCAGAAATTTCAAGTTAGAAAACATAAAATTGAGTAGAATTTAGTTACAGCAGACCAACTATAATTCATCTCACCAAGCTACGGTAGCTAAGGAGGAGACGAACCCAATTTTGCCACCCTGTAACATTTTCCATTTCCCCATTAAAATGCAGTTCCCTGGAGAAACACTTGCCACAATGTCCCTGTCTTTGCATTAAAGCCGTGTTTTCCCTTTGTTACTTACTATTTCTCTAGGTTGCTGAGCCAAAATGGCGAAGGTAGAGAGACGATCACATAAGCATTTCGTATGGGATGCATCGGTAAGCACAGTTTTACATCCCTGGGTGGACCACGCTCCCAAAGACTCGTTCCTGCAAAGGGTGGGGGCGGGGGGGAGATCGGGATAAATACGCCTGACAGCCAAATCCGTAAAGAAGAAAATGAAGTTTAATTAAGAGAATTGTCTACTGTAATTCCCGTACAGGAAAAAAAAAAAAATCTACTTGTTGTTGAACAGGACGTAATTTAGATGCATCTCCAGTAATGCAAAGCGAGTATTTGGAAAAAGCAAGAAGGCGGTGGTGCGGCGTGCGTGCAGAGAGCTGTCCAGCGCCTGGGGTGCTGAAACCAGGACTAGCTCTGTCCAGCCCTCTGCGAGGAAGGGCAGCGGCGGCGGCAGCGGCGGCGGCAGCGGCAGCAGCACGAGGAGCCGCCAGAGCTTTGGCAGCCACTTCCTATGCTCATCGGATCATTCCAAACACTCAGAGTGTAAAGAGGCTTTTTACTCTGATTCCCGTCCCGTATTTTTGGATCATGAACGCTTGCTTTTGGAATGCAGATTTCTCTGAAAATCCTGCCTAAAAAGGTTATATAGGTTGGGTTGGGTGATAGAATCTTCTTCCCCGCTGGTTGGGGATTTTTCCTTCCTTTAGAATTAGCTGCTGTGAAAAATTCACCCTGGAAACGGGAAACAGCAGCAGCAGCAGCAGCAGCTGGTTCTGATTCTCATTGCCTATGCCTGGTATCCAGGGGCGGGGTGGGTTTCAGACATAAGCTTTCCATTCCACACTTTGCTCAGCCCAAAGTGCCTCTGAAGCCCTTGACATTTCCTCCCCTGTCCCATCTCTTTGCCCTAGAGTAGAGCATTAAGCTAACTCCAAGTCAGCTAGACCATTTAGAGGAATAACCCCCGACCAAGTCTGGTAGGAAGGGGGAAAGAAGGCCTGCTTCGATTTTCTCTTAGGTGTAGCCATTCCAAATTCTAAAGCATATGGCTTATTTCCCACCCCAGCAGAACAATAAAAATGGTATCAACCTACGCCTTCCTGGTGGGGAGGAAGGACGGAGGAGAACCCGTCCACCCCAGCTATACTACTCTACAGGAAGAGGCAGAAAGAAAAAAAGAGAGTTATCGAGTTTAACCAATCAACTTTTTTACCATTACACGTGTTATATACTGACTGCACCAAATGTCACTTCCCCTCCCCCAGGCATGGCAACCCTCCAACTAGCAAACCTATGTATGTGTGCATTTAAATTTCAAATCAAGTTACTATCTGTGTTAAAATTACTCCAAAAACTCAAAGAGGATAACACATGGTTTAATGTTAATTCTGATATGATACTTTTGATTTCACCTATTTCATCTCTGAATGCCTAAAGCTATTGGGTTAAATATACACAGTAAATTTCTAAGAGATTTCAATGAGAGAGGCTTCTCTGTAACATCTGGACTTCCAGGTTGAGGTACAGAATATAACTCACATAATCTCTTTTTGGTATTTAGAATCAATATCTTTTTAATATTCATAATTTAAGGCATCAATATTCATGACTCAAAAAATCTTTACAACTTCTCTTAAGAAGAGATATTTGGGAAGAGTTACATAACAATTATACCTAGGTTCACCCAAATAATTCTAAGTATTAGCCAATTCAAATTTTGGTAAATCTCTTTTCTTTCTCATGATGTCATGCAACCATGCCAAATTAAAAAGCAAACAAACAGTTAGAACTTCAACCAAATGCAACAGTATTTAATTCCAGTTCTACCTAATGATAGCAGCATTCCAATTTATTTCATTAGCTGTCTCTTATCTTCTTGTGACAAACAGTTAAGGCCAAATGAAAAACACTTATCTTAACTAATTAGAGTTTAAAGAAAAAAAAGATTCATTTAAGAAAATCTGACATATTTTAAAACATAACCATTTGCATTATTCATCCAGGATGACAGCTTTACTTTAATGCAGTATCTGTGCTATCAAGATTGAGTCCAGGACTTACACTTTCACATTATGTGGTTATGACCAATAAAGCAATTCGAAATCTTAACAAGGAAAAAAAAATCTTTACTGTAAATGAGACCACTATTAAAACAAAGTTATATATTTATATCCAGCTAATGAAAGTTTGTTTACTTAAGAAAATGTTAGCATCACTAAACTTTGGCTGTCAGATATAAAGTCTGTGTTCAGTATAATATTGGTAGACTGTTATTATCAACTAAACTTTATATGTCATCTTTAGTTAAGTAGGTCAATTTATTTTACTTTGTACAGTTATTGATTTGCTGACCTGGCCCAGCCCCAGGTAAAGTTGGGAAGTGACACTGGTCCATGTTTCAGTCTTTCACTCCTTGTAGAATGAAATGCATCTAATGCCCCCACCACTTTTCATGTGTACCTTCCTGAGGCCACATAACCTCTGTCTTTACCTTTCTTTGGAATTATTATCCCTTTGTTGACTTTATTTGAATAAACTAATGGATAATAACATGAATGAATGAGTACCACTTGATGTGCGTATTCCAAGAAATAAAACACAAAATAATGCATCAGATAAATACATCTGATAGGAAAAGACCAGAATTTGGAGATGAATAGAAAAAAAGATTTTAAAAGATGAGGGGTAACTACCAATTTCTACTTAACTCCTGAGAGTTGAGTAATAAGTGTGATGTCATTCTGATGCTAAATTTAATATTGTTTCATAAAACCTCTTGATATTTTAAAATTATATAAAGTTCTCAATTTTTAAATTACTAGCATATATGCCTCTATTATTATAAAACCTCTATAGTAAATGCCACTTGTATTTTCAAACATTTCATAGTTTAGTCCTACCATATAAAATTCCTTGAAAGCATGGTACATGTGTTTGATTGATTTCAGGAGACCTTGTAAAGTAAGCTGATATGTTGTAGAGGTAATGTGAAACAAAATAGCTTTCCCAGTCTGCACATAGCAAGGTTTTTAAACATGTGGACTATTCCAGCAGTCATGTTATTCTTCCAATGTCATAGTTTTGCATGATGTGATTAATGGTTTATCTGTTTATTATTTTTAGCTATTGAGTTTAGGTTGTCATCAGTAGGGAAAAAATAGAATAAAACATGTATGAACATTAAAGATAAAAAGAATAGACTGACAATGTCAAACACAAACTCAGAATAATGATATAAACATACAAATTATACTGAAAAGCACATATTTCTTTTCCATAGTGTCTTTGGGCATTAAAAATTTTTTCAAATAGTTTTCAAAAATAACTAGGTCTGCAGAAATTTCATACAACCAGCACATTCTGTGTTGGTTACACCTACATTCACCCATGTTAGCTGTCATCTTACCTCTTCTCCTCCTGCCTATTATTAGACTGGCTAAAAGAGGAAAAGAGTCTGCCTGTCCCAAGTATTCAAAAGTACATAACCACAAGCACAGAACTGTATAAAAATGTAAAACACAAAATTCATCACTTCTCAGCTTAATATTTGAGGCCTTTCCCCAAGTTCATAGGAATTTACAGAGTTTCTTTATGGATCTGAGTGTATTGTTGTATTCTTGATTTTATGGGAACTTTATATAGCATGTTGCTGTATTCTCTAATATTTAAGCTTAAAGGAAAAATTATCTGTCAATTCCAATAAAAAGTTGTTCAGTAAAAAATAGAACAAAAACTTATTCTTGCACATTTCAAAAGTGTTTCCAAAAAATCACACTTACTTTTTGAAAGACCATTATGACTAGATATTCCACTTGGATCAGTATTTTATAAAACTGTCTATTCCGCTTCATAATAAATCATTGTATAAAGTACTTATTATGAATAAGTTATACACTTTAGGAAGTTTATTATCTCTTAGGATATTAATGGTCCATGTATTCAAAAGCAAAATAGCTACAATAGCAATTTTAAAAATTTTACACATAGCTTATTAGTACACTATCCCTACAATGTATGCATGCTGAAAGTATGCATAGCAGTATTAATTTCTGAGAATTAGGTAAATCTATGTTATTTTTAATGCACATATGTAGTCTTGTTTCAAATTATTCTCAAAATGTAGAAAATTTGGAGTATAAAATGTTCTCAATTTTGAGTAGAAACAGTCTTTGAGGGTAATTTCAAATACTAAAAGGATACCACAAATAATGAAAAGAGTGTTATCTCTAGCAACTGTTACTATGTCAAAACACAGTGAATCATAAAATTAGAAAGTTTTGCTAGAATTGACTTTAGTGATCATCTAGCTCATTGGTTTTCAACACTTGCTGTGCATTAGTTACCTGGAGACCTTTAAAAATTAAATCCTGGGTGGGGCTTAGGTATTATTACTTTTCTAATGCTCCCCAGATGATTCTAGTGTGCAGCCAGGGTTGAGAACCACTGACCTCTCCCAACCACTTAGTTTTATAGGTGAGGAAAGTGAAGTGCCATAAATTTAGGAAACTTAACTCACAGAGTGAGAAGCAAAGCTGGGCTTCTCATTTCCAAATTAGAGATTTTTTTAATGCTAAATTTTAATTGTCATCTGTATTAAAACAGAATGCAATGAATATGTCCTATGAATTTATAAGAAGATCTCATCTCAATGACATGTCTATTTGTACTTGAAAAAGTTGTGGCACTCACTAGTGTCATAGTTTTAACAAAGTATGACTTAACCTTAGATAAAGTTAGCTAAAGAGATAGGCTCCAGGTTTATATTCTATTTTTTTAAAGTGATAAAACCTATGACATGTTAAAGAAAAACATTGATACATTGATTTTTCTACCAACTTTCCATGACATAAAGTATCTTCCACTTCTTTAGTGAGATATTTACTGTTTGGGGTGATACAAAAGTTTACATTTCAAATTATGAAAACAAGAAAATAAGTAAAAGTTGAAGTTCTTATTTTCTTCTAAAAATGATATCCTCTCCATTTTGACTCAATGGACAATTGTGATTCAAAGTTATCTTTATATCAATTATCATAATGCCTATATAGTATTATATACTAGCTTATATATAGTTATATATACAGGGGTTGGAAAAAGTAGGTTTATAATTGTTTGTACGGGAAAATACAAATAAATAAATAAATAATAATACAAGAATAAACTGTTTCATGTACTCACTACTGTAAACCTACTTTTGCTAACTCCTGTGTATAACTATAAAAGAGTGATACCAACAGAAAGCACACATACTTCATTCACTGGGGTGAAATTTAGAAGCGGGTACTTTACTACCACCAGGAAGAATTCTTACTGTTCACTAGACTGGGCCTGGAATTAATAGTGGTCCCTCCATACTATAACACCAGATTGCCAATTTGTTATTTAGAAATAAACTAGATTCAGGGATATTCTACACCAAGATCTTCCCCACTCCTATGTGCCTAAAACTCATCCAACACAAGAATATTAGTTGATAAATTCATCACATTTTCATTTTTATAAAATTAATACTCTCCAGGCAACACTAGGATATTAGTACTTTTGAGAACTGTATCTTGTTTGACTTTGAATCTCTGACATAGTGCTTTTCACTTAGTAAGAATTTAATGGTAAATGCTTGTTCCATTGATTTAATAATTATTTACATTTCAAGGGATGACTTTCGATATTACTGGATCCAGATTCTCTCAGCCCTATTTCATTTGCTGTCCTTGAGCATTTAACAGGAATGCCATCTGAAGAGTATCAATGGATCTTAATAGGCTCATCTACTTGCTTTTGGTCTTCAAAAATCATTTGATAATGAACTCCAAAAGATTCAACATCCTATAGTGATTATGTTCAATCCAAAAGCAAAGCCTGAGTTTTTACTAACCAGTCAATAATTATTTAGTGAGTGCTTTTTAAATGCCAAAGTAGAAGACACATATATGAAAATAAAATTAACATAGTTTCTTTCTTAGAGAAGCTGATAATATGGTTGAGAAAACCTCACATAATCCAAAAATATTTTCTGCCTTATTAGCTTGAAAAATTACTTCAAAAAATGCTGTCAATTCTACCCTTATATTCCAAGCCACCATCGTCTCTCATCTGGATAAATCTCATCAGTGTGCTTCTTGTTTCCATGCTTGCCACTTTGCCCTAAAGTTCATTTTTAACACAGCAGCCAAAAAGATCCTGTTGACACATGTGTCAAACCATGTCACTCTGCTCAAAACTCTACCAATGGTTCTTCTAATCTCACTTAGAGTAAAAGCCCTTATAACTGCATACAAGGACCTGTATAACTTGACCTGTCATTGCATCTCTATCTTCATCTCTTAATATAGTTTGTCTATCATTTCCAGCCACACTGAGCTCCTTGTTTTCTCATCTGGGCATTTTGTGCTGGAAATTCTCTTGGTCCAGAATGTACTCACATGGAGTATACCCTCACATCAATGTTAAGTCTCTGTCCTTATGTAATCCTACCAGAGATGTCACTGACTATCCAATATAAGATAGTAACTCTCTAGCTGTAGTAAATTACAAATGAATACAAATTCTCTATAACTCTTTTCATCAAGAGGTGAATTTATTTTGTCTTCTTTTGAATTTTGGTAAGCCTTATAATTTGATTTGGTTAGCAGAATGCAGTGGAAGTTATGTATGACTTCTATGATTAGGTCTCAAGGGTTACAGTTTCCACTTTAAGCATCTTGAAACTCTGCTCTCATAAGAGGTAACCTAGATGAGCCTCACTGAGGTTGAGAGACTGGCACTAACTACCAGCCATGTGAGTGAGGCCACATTAGATCATCCAGTCTCCGGATGAACTGCCAGATGACTACAGCCTCATAAATGACACCAGGTGAGACCAACAGAAGAACCAACCAATGAAACCCAACCAAATAGCTGACCATAGAATTTTAAGCAAATAAAATGATTGTTGTTTTAAGCCACTAAGCTTTGAGGTCATTTATTATGTAATAATCGAGACATTTCCCATGAATTTCTCACGTGCCTTTTGCCTTTACCCTCATCTGTTATTGTCCATAGCACTTATCACATCTGATATATTACATATGTATTTTTACATTAACTTTTTGCTTATTTTTGATTACTACAATGTAAGCTTTATGAGGACAGGGATATCTTTTATGTTCACTTCAGGATTCCTAGATCATAAGACATTACTTGACACATAGTAAATAATTAATAAATATTTGCTGAATGAGTGCCTGGAATAGATTTTGACCTCTTATAGTTAAGACTTCTCCACATTATTAATTCATCTGTTTATTTAACAAATATCTATCTAGCCTCTAACATGATGCAGGCGCTGTACTTGGTTATTTTGTGAACACATCGAGTTACTACTTTGTCTTTTGGAGCTTGAGAACACCAATGGAAATTATCTTGCAGGTGTGGTGTCACTGTCCCTTTGATATAAAAGACATTAAAACCAAGAACATATTGCTCTTGAGGGTCATTAAACATCATTTACAAGAAAGGTAGCACCTGTTTTATTGCCAGTAATATTTTTAATGTATTTATTTACTTTTTAAATTGTAGTAAGAACACTTAAGATCTATCCTCTTATCCATTTTTGAAGACTTTAGAGACAGGAGAAGGGAGAGAGAAAGGGTGAGAGAGAAACATTGATGTGAGAGAGAAACATTGATCAGCAACCTATTGGATTGGGAAGCATGGACCTGGCCAGCAGATGCACTGACAAGGAATTGAGCTGGTGACCTTTTGGTTTGTGGGACAATGCCCAACCCACTGAGCCACACCAATCAGGACCCCTCTTAACCATTTTTTAGGTGTAGAGTATAGACTATAACCACCATGTTGCACAGCAGATATCTAGAACTTTATTCATCTTACACAACTGAAATGTAATACCTCTTGAACAGAAATGCCTCATTTTCCCCTCCTCCTAGATTCTGATGACAACATTCCAAAAGTACAAGCAACAAAAGCAAAAAAAGATAAGTGGACTATATCAAAATGAAGAGCTTCTGCACAACAAAGGAAACAATTACCAGAGTGAAAGAGGTGACTTGTAAAAGGGGAAAAACTACTTTCAAACCATGTATCTGATAAAGGATTAATATATTATAAGAAATTCATACAATTCAATTACAAAAAGACAAAGCAAAACAAAAAGAATGGATTAAGAAGTGAGTAAAGTATGTTTTCTGTTATTGTAATTTGAAATAGAGTAGAAAGGAGTATGGCAAGGAATAACATTAAGGAAGCCAATTTGCTGGGTTATAAATATGTATAAATATCTTCACTATGATTTATTAATAATTAAAGGTTAAATATGCTAGCTGCCATCATTAATAAGTCAATAGGCAAATAATAATTACACTAATGAAAATAACAGCTAACATTTATTGAGTATCTACTTAATGTTAGGTGTTGTGGTAGATACTTTATATACACTTTTTTAAACATTTAAAAGAAAATATCAAGGTAGATATTATTGTCATTTTCCCAGATAGGAAAATTGAGATAAATAAAGGTAATGCCTGCCCCCACGCAGAATTATGAAGAGCCTAGAGATGAAAGAGCCTGGAGTTGAGAGTTCCCTGAATATTTCAATTTGTGTAACATTCATTCAAGCCCTGGGCTGCCTACCTTTGGCTTTATTATCACATACTTAAAAGAAATAAATGCAACCAAGAGACTATGATTTTCCTAAGGCCCTTTAGCTGACAGAGGGCTGTGCCAGGAATTGAGCCCAGGTCTGCATGACTTCAAAGCAGATTCCCCTTCCTCTGTTCTTTTATTGAGGGGTAGATTCAATGAGAGGACAGCCAAAGTGAAAAGCACACAGGGACAGCACTTAGAAAGGGTGACAGTACTCTGGAAATTAAAATCTCACAGAAAATAAGTGAGAAGAATCTCATAAAAATAATAATAATAAGAAGAAGAAGAAGAAGTTGTAGCTTGAGAATGATCATCGGGTGGGCACGGTGGAGGATACTGAGAACCCTTGAGAGAACAATTTTAGAAAAGGGATAAGATGGAAACTAGATTTCTAAAAGTTAAGAAAATGAACTTTGAAATATCAAAAGGTTCGGCAATGAAAGGAAAAATATTGCATGCAAGCCAGGTAACAAAGAAAAATAAAATTTTGTCAGTTACGTTTTTGCTTTGATTGAGATAGGAATGAATTTCCTAATACTTTCCAATGCAGACCTAAGCAGTCCACGAAGAGAGATTATATATAGGATGTATCAATGATGAGACAGAAGTTGCACAGTTTGATTCAGAGTTTTGATGATGATATTGGTATTAGAAAATGAAAGGACAAAAAATCTTGTACTGAAACTCCAAGGGGAAAAGCATTATTCCTTTCAATAATACAAGAAAATCCTAGAATAAAGTTTTATTTATATTATGTTAGGCCTTTATTCCCTCAGAAATTTCCAAAACTTTGTATGGTATGTCTAAAAAATTCATAAAATACACTTTAGTTCTGTATATAACTAGATTATGAAAGATTTTCAGTTATTTTTAAGTGTCAGTAAAGGCAATCTTAATTTTTTTCTTGTTTCTTTTTAAAAGACGTTTAAATGTCATGAAAACTGAGTGTTAATCTCAAAACCACAAAATAATCCATTCTATTTGGATAATTTCTCTCTTTAAAAAGCTGTTTATCTGGGCTTGTAACCAATCTTTAGTTTGATGAAATGTGCAACAGCTGAGATGTACAGCCCTGAAAAAAGGGATTACTGAAATAGAGCAAATTTAAACATACAGGGCAGGGCGAAAGTGAGTTTGCAGTTGTTTGAATGAAAAACGAATACAATAATTAACAAATAATAATACCAGATTAAACTCTGTGTTTCTCATACTCACAATTGTAAACCTACTTTTGAAAGTTATCTTCCATACTAGTTCTCAGATAATCTGAATTCAAAGCCTGTCCTAGGATATGGCTAGACCACTATAAAATTTATAAAACAACAACATGCATCCAAGATTTCATCAATTTAAAATTAACTCACTCATTTTCTGATTCTAATGCTTTTGTTTTATATTCCTTTTGTAGAGGATTACTCCCAAATGTGTAAAATACACATAGAAAAAAGACTGGAAATATATGAGAAAATAATTAACAATACTTGTTTTAGGGTATTGAATGATAGGTGCTTTTTTTTGCTCCTTTATAATTTTTGTACCTCTGTGCTTTTTCTCATCTATTACCTCTATAATCAGAAACATTTTGAGATTCAGAAAGAAAATTATATGAAATAATATCAAGCTATCATATCATTATCAGAAGATTCTTTTATAGTCTTCATTTGCTGCAAATGGAAATTTCTTCTTAAATGTTTTTATAACTTGAACCAAAATATTTCTCTTACCAGGAAACTAAAGAAGAAAATGTTTAGGAAAATCTGTATGTAGCTTTCAAAATGTATATGTATTTATATGTGATTTAGGAATATAAGAGAGTTCTTATTTAAATGGATTCTCCAAGTATTTTATTCTTGGACATCAAAAGTCATTTTGTAGAATATTTTCTCTTACACTGTAGAAACATTATGGTGCATTAAATTGAATTGATAATCATTGGATTCATAGACTGGTGTTCATTTTCATTACTTTCTGTTATTTAAGGAGGTAATCTTACATGATCTTTTGTTTAAAGTTATATAAATAATCAACCCAGAGTCATAGTGATAAGGCAGACTTTGCAAATTCATATGTAACCACTAACTCACAATGGTCATCTTTAAGCTTTGACCATTATTTTGTAGAAGATCCAGTAAAAAGACAATTTATAAGAAAGGATATAGTCAAAGGTCTGCAAGTTGAAGGTCAACTGTTTCCCCTAAAAATTTAAACTTCAATTTTGGGAAGAGATTATGGCAATTGTTATTTCTTCCATTGTTCCTAACACCTCTAAGTCAAATCACTCTAGTATTGAATATTATCTATCAAAAATATTTTATAAAATATTATAAAAAGGTATTGTACATCTATGATTTGCAAGTTTTCTATAGGCTAAAACCCTGGCACAAAAACTTTCAAGAGCAGAATCACTCAGTAAGCATCTTAGAGGGCTATTTGTATTATTCAACTTTATTTTCCCCCCATTCCATTTGAAATTATAATAATGATGTGGCTTGGCCATAAACCAATCCAGACAAGCTTTTGGCACTGGGTCACAGGTAACTGTTTTCTAAGTTAAAAATTTAAGCACATGACTGCAGTCTTAACCCAAATTGGAGAATAGTTCTCCACAACTTACTGTTCAGATGTGAAATAGGTATCAGTGAGTTGTTGAAGACTTAATTCACTCAAAATTCTGATACTTTTTTTCTGGGATAAAGGTAGGAATACATAATTTTGCTGTCTAAGTTAGTTTCATGAAATAGAAATTAAAAATATTGAGTTAATCATACTTCAAAAAATATGATTCATTATCACTTACATAGAAAATGCAATTAATGAGAGATCACTGGACATTTAAATAGCTTAAATGACTAGTTGGATGACATGCTTAGAACTGTATGAATGGGTGTCCTGACTATTGGGGATATAGTTCTGCTCAATTCCTCAGTGTATTTTGTGTGATTTGGAGAACTGGACATTAGGAGAAAGAAAATAAACATGACTGGAGTGCTAGAACGAAGTATTACTATCCATAAACATATAGAAATGAGATAAAGTGGTCTATACATATAAAACTAGAGTCAATTAAAATATAAACCAAGAAAATCTGTTCACATCTATCAAGTGGTTCATAATCATATTTATTCAATTAACACTTACATTGTACCAGCCCAATACCACTCATTTGCAACTACTGAATCCTTTAAAAATGAATCAATATCCCAGCATTGCAGTGTTTTAAAGTGAAAAGGCTCACTCAATAAAAGCTATACTGCAAACATTTTGTACCTACTTGATGAAAGAGATAAGTACATTCACCAAATCAAACCTTATAATAGCTTCAGTAAATACTAAAAAAAAAAACTATTTTCCTTTTCATCTCTTTTTTTCCTTCTAATTAAAATTACACTTTGAATTTGCTTGTGACTAGTGTCAAAAGAGCTTGCCAATTTTCCTCCCATTACATCATCTATAGAATCTATGAGACAACAAATATCATTGTCCTGCATATGGTATTTTTTTTAAAGTTACAGTTATGGAACTGGGAAACTTGGCTTCTGGTTTCAGCTGCATCATCACCAGGGTACTGTCATCTGCAGGAAATCCCTAGCCTATCCTGTGACTCAGTCTCCTCATTGATAATATTAAGACAATTGCCTGTTCTATCTCATAGGGATATAGCCTTGCTAATACTCAAGAAAATGAATATCATCACCAATTATTTATTTAGTAGTAATATGGTTCAGATACTATTAATAGTAGTGAAAATAATTTTTCTAAAAGTTAAAAGTCCTATATAAATGCAATATATTATGTGATCATGAATACCATTTTATTAGCAAGAAAACCATGTCACAGGAGTTAAGTGACCATTATAAAATGATCCATTAAAGATTATCTCTATTTTGGTGGCACCATAACATTTTCAGATATTAAGAGAAAATAGCAGAGTCTAGGTTTGGAAGACCCAAAGTTCAAAGAAATAAAGTAATTACTGTCCTACATAAAGAAAAAAAATGATATAAAGTTGATTTTCATCAGTAATTGTTGATGTTACTATAAAGATTTTAATAAATGGAAATAAAACCCTGGATTAGCAAATCTCTTTGGGATTACATAGACATACAGACAACAGCTAAATCACATATTGTTTTTAAGTCATGGGTGGTTTAGTGAAATATCAAAAGAGGAAGTAATGTACCACCAGGAGAGGAATCCATGTCATATCCTGACACAAAATGCAAAGGATGGAATCTTTCTCTCTCCTAAACACTGTCATTACCAAGAAATTACCAATGAAAACCTTCCCAAGTATATTCTTTGGAAATTATGAGTATTTAAAATAAATGCCCTAAGAAATATGGCCAACAGTAACAACATGTAATATAAATATAACATAAATATAAATATGTAGTGATTTCTACAAACTTCTAGCTTTGAAGGAACTGAAAATAGAGCTCCTTTGTGGGAAACCAAAAATTACCTACATCCCACAAAACAAAGAGTTTAGGTAAGTGGGGATAAAGTAGCTGCTACTTCTGACAAGTGTTCACAGACAAAGCACTGTTCTAAGACTCCCTTGTACCACCCCCCCCTGGCCTGTCATTTGCCAAATTGTACACTCCAGACTACTGGGAAACTTGACCAGAAGTGAAATGGGCTTGAGGGGTTGGAGGAACCCCCAGAGTCCCCACAGCCCATGGATGGGGGTTGAGGGAAGGAGATAATACAGCTTTTAAGGCACTTTGCATATCTATGCGAAATGGTTGATACATCATAGCTGTGCTATAACCCTGGGGCAAAAGGTATAAATGACTTTCAAGATTTAAAAGGAAGGGCAGGCAGCCTTGAGATGAGGAGCATGATGGAGAAGCATATTGGAGGGGTACTATGATATAGGAGCTGAATATAGCAGCCATGTGGGAAGCAGCAAGCAGCTATGCAGTATGTAGTCAGGATCCAGCCAAGCAGCCTGGGCTAGTGAGAAATCAGGCATGCTGCTGCTTTGATTGTGCCTGTTCTGGCTGACTCTGAAGCCGCCAAGAACTCTGCCTTGCAGACCCAGATTCTAACTGGATTCTTGGAACTCGGGACATATGGTGAAGACACTCGTTTAGGACCTATACCTTTCCTGGACTTCACAATGATCCAGTGTAACATGGCACATGATTTTCTGGACTATATTTGGAAGCTGAGGACTACATACCCCAGATCTTAAAGGAGAGAGCTGACAGAAAAGGGGTGGAGAACTATTGGGCCTGGTTTTGGCCTATAGCCTTTTTGGGAGGAAAGGAAGTGCTGGATCCTATGGGAGAACAGGGCTCCAAGCTGAAGTGCTCCCAGGCCCCTTGAGGTTGGAATAAAGGCCTATTTTTCTCAACACTAATTGTTGGGTCAGACACCAACACACCACGTGAATGGGCCCTTGTTTGCTCAATAACAGAAGTAGAAATGGAAGTCTGTGCTCAATTCCTCAATGAAAGCACATGCAGAAAGGATAATGAAGAGGCAGGAGTGTCTTTGAATGAATTATGTAACATGGTTTTTTTAAGCTCAGTGCTAAATGGTGCTTAATGCGTAAGTTGATTTTTTAATTCTGATTAAAAAATTGAAAAAACAGTATTCTTCTATGAATTTATGGGGAAGTAAAATTAAGGCCTTTTAGGTTCTGATTTAGACACCCTAAAACACTGAATTTCATAATTTGGTGGATATAAAATTTTGCTATAACTTCATACATTGTAAATTTATATAAAATATTTTAGTGCCTTTTTGTGTGTGCTTGGTATAGTACTAGGACTGGGGATTTCAAATATTAAAAGATAAACATTGCCCCTCTCCTCAAGCATAGTGTAGAGACAAAAATACAGCTTGCTTATCCTCATCCTAAAGAAAATTCCAAAAGCTATATAAAACAATTAGAATCTATAGGGGGTGTGCCTTTTGTTCTGGTGACAAAAGGGATATACATGAGACCACTTTTCAAAAGTTTTGCATTTAAAGAAATACATGTTGCCTTGTATTTAAGTAAAATGTGCATTCTATCTCCTTATCATGCTGTTGCTCCTCTGGTACTGTACTGTGGCTTCTTAATACGTTAATAAGGCAAGCGGTGAAAATTCATGGCTGAAGGACAGCATTGACCCTTCAACAGCATAATTAACATGTTAATGAGCAGTCAAGGCCTTTTGTGTTTTGGATTTCAACCCCTGGTCTCCTGAGTGGATCTCAATCTGTTGCATTCAGAGAATGAGGTGATTGTCCTAGTGAGACTTGAAACAAAAGCAGATAGCACAGGCCACTGTTTCAGCTTGATACTGCTCTCTTCTGTGTTAGCAGAGCTCACTTATATTTGAATGTGCCATGTCAGAGTCCAAAAGATAGCTTCCAGCTCTGGTTTCCTTTCTTAGCATGTACAAAAACTACCCACAACATTCACATTCTAAAACTGGCTAATTTTCAAGAACTGACCCAGTAATTGCAAGGTCCCCTCATTTGCAAGGTGCAGTGGGATAATTGCTATTTGAGGACAGGACAGTTTGCACAGGAAGCACTGGATAATGTTTATAATTTAATTATTTGCAGATCTAACTTATCCTGATACACCAAAGGCACTAACCTTCTTCACTGAAGTTTGAAGGTCATTAAAAAGCTCTATGTTTTGAGTTTTCAGAAAGTAAAGTACATAAAAAATGTGCTAATAGACAGAAAGCACTTTTATTCCCAGAAAAAATATTTTAAAAACCTTAAAAACCAATCTCCTTATTTTCATTACAAGGCAAAAAAGAAAGAAAGAAAGAAAGAAAGAAAGGAAGGAAGGAAGGAAGGAAGGAAGGAAGGAAGGAAGGAAGGAAGGAAGGAAGGAAGGAAGGAAGAAGAAAGAAGAAAGAAAGAAAGAAAGAAAGAAAGAAAAACCCAGTCATGAGAAAAATTCCTGTGGGAAAGTTTCAAGCCCCTTAAAAAATGAGCCTTATAATAGAAAAACCTTCTCTGTCATAATTAATATAGCATCACTAATATAAAACCTGGGCTGCTTCTCTCATCTTCACATCTCATTTTTGACTGCTGCAGACCCATTACTATAATATATATTACACATATAACAAAATATTTGCTGTACTATTTTTCTTACTAGGAAAAGGCTACAGAACCTCAAGGAATTTTGACATTTATTTCTTGGTGACAAGAAAGTATAGCTCAAGTTAACTCTAAAGATGTGAATATTAATAATCCACATAGATACTGAAGTATTTCAACCACTACTTTAAATTTTGCTTACTGATTCAGTCATAAAATCAAGGACACCACACACATTTACCTATGAGTTACAGAATCTTTCAGCAAAGCTCCAGGCTACAGTTGTGTTCATTGTCCTTCATCCCCCCCCCTTTTTTTTTCTATAACTAAAGATATTTAAAAAAACTTAAGGTATAAAAATGTCTGCCATATCTAGTTGAATAATTTTATAAAGAATAGTTGTCACATGGTATCTGCCATTGAAGTAAGTTTCATCAGGAGAAGAGAACTCCAAGTTCTCCACAGAGAATGAGACATCAACACAATGTTCCACAACACAAACAACCTATTTTTGTAGACAGCTATCAAGGATCCACAGAAAACCCCAGGAAATCAGAAATTTTCCTATTGCGACTACATTTGGGAACACTGGTATGATGATTGTTTATTCTCAGAGTGGCACATAAAATTTATTTTGCACAATTTCTAACTTTGCAGTTTTATGTTTAAACTTCTCTAATTTAGACCATTAAATATATCTCCCATGTCCTAGAATTTAACTGTGGTCATTCCCAGGTAGAGACGCGTTCAAATCCAACTGTGGGAAGTATAATAAACACATTCTGAAGCAGCAGTTTTATATTACTAAGGTTGAAATAGGGTACAGAGTAAAAGGTCCCCAAAACAGAAATGTTCCCAGAAGCCCATGATTGGGGGTTGGAGGAAGAGGAGAAGCAGATAATACAGCTTAAGATGCTTCTCATAACAATGGCAAGGTGATGGATGGCCTGTGCCTTTCCAGAAGGGAAGCTGTGCTGCCACTGGGGTAAAAGGTCTAAATGACGTTTAGTACATATAGTGCCGAGTATGAGGTCACCTAGGAAGCTCTGGGTCAGCATTTAAAAATTAGGGCGGCCAGCTATGATAAGAGAGAAGTAATGAGGGAGGAAGCCATGCGATTTGAAAGGATATAGAAGCCGCCCTTCCACTCCCCTGCCACGAGGTCTGGTGTGAAAGGAGGTGCCACGCGATTTTGGATTAAGAGTCAGAGTAAGAAAGAGGAGACCCACTGGAAAAGCAGTTGCCTGGAGAACATGGCAGCGTGGCTGATGAGGTTGGAATTGCGGGTACCTGCCTAACCAAGCATGGATTAGTGGGAATGCCAGGAATGCTGAGTCGCGGACTTTTGCTTTTTTGAATGACGATACCTCTGAATGGTGTATTCTGAAACTGGCCTGGTTTGGCAGGGGGAGGCAGGACTATGTGTTTTGGGGTGTTTTAAAGGGAGTGGGACTTCATGGCAGAAATTGCCATTATTCTGAATCTGTAAAACTTTTAAATAAACCCCCTTTCCTTTCCCACCAAATTTTGTATTGGGAGTCACGCTTTTTGGTGGCAGGCCACTGGACCCCGCAGGTGTTCCAGAACAGCATAGGCTGGGGTTCTGTAACAAGGTGGCTTCTGGACCTTTATTACATAAGACAAATGTTGATAGAAAGCCATGGCCTCTCCCAGTGAGAGTGATGGTATTCCAAAAACTAACTGCAGCTTTGGGAAAAAAATTCAAGAACTAAGTAGATGTACAGAAAATGCATTGTGGGTTATCCCACAAATTCCCAATGGCTCCAGCTTTGTCTAGTGAGCTCCAGTTCCCTCCCCTTTCTGAGCTGTCTTCATCTAATTGGGCTCCTTTTGCTACCTGGCCTGCCTTACAAAGCCTCCAATAAAAGCAACAGATTTTCTATGGAAAATAAAGTGCATGAGAATAGGAAAAAGAGCAAAAAATTGCTTTTTGGGTTCCCTGTCTAGATTTCAATAGTCCATATAATTTCTTTTAGGTTCCGAGTACAGATGTCTTTATGATAATTTATTTTTTAATATCCTTTTGAACCAGCTTTTCTTCAAATCTCATGTGACAAGGTAGAAAAAAAGACTATTGGCTCACTGTTATTCAGCTTCTCCTCTCCTCCCTCTTCCCAGACTGCTGAAGTACAGCTTGAAGTGATTCCAGTTTATACATCCACTTCAGGACATCAGCTGCCCAGGGCTGCAGTTCATAGGAAATCCAGACATGAATGGGGCCTTAAAGATGGCAAAAGTACTGCTAATGGCTAAGAGAAGCTCCTTTTAATAGCAGACTAAGTCCTGACATTAATGGTTTCAAATATTCAATTATAAGTACTTATGGACCACTTTGGACAAAAGTTTTCATATTAATATAACAACGACTGCTTTGTTTTGCAATGTATGTCTTAAATGACCTTGATCCTTTTTTTTTTCTGGTGGAGATAAGATTTTCATGTGTCCACCCAAATATATTTATGTTAAGTGCAAAAAAGAAGTATCTCGAGACCATCTCCTGGATATCAGAGGGCCCTGCATCCCTATGTAAAAGTCAGATACTTGGAGGCAAATTCCCCATCACCTATATCAAATGGTTTTCATGTTTTTAAAAAACTTCCTATCTAGCACAAAAGGAATAAGTGAAGGAAAGGGCTATAGCTACATTACTTTTAATTCTGCCAGATTCAAACCTTATTTTCAGATCCATCTCAGGAAGGAATCAAAGATGGGAAAACACTCTTCCACCTGACAGCCAAGCAGGCCGTGAAGATAAGCAAACCGGGGTTTTTAATCACCCTGGCAGCACAAAGGAAAAGACATGCTAACCCCCAATTATCCACTTCACACTGCACCTTCCAGCCAAACCGAGGCCTCTGCAGGACCAGTGCTGCACATGCCCCAGCCCACAGGACAGTGGGTGACACGCTGCCGCCTTTCTCCTGCAGCCAGGCCACCTTGAACAAAGCTCTGCACTCCTGCTGAATCACTAGGCCTTCCCTACCAGCCATGCTACTGAAGTATAGATAATTTATGACTGCAACACTCTGGAATAAGAGACAGAAAAAGCAGATGCTTAAGGCCAGGTTTTGCCAGTTCTACTCTGTGCACTGACTATGGCTTCATGCAAGTATTTTTTCCCCTTTACACACACTTTATTGCAATTATTGTGCAGATATGTCTTAGAGACTTGAGGTGAATAGGCGGTCATTATCTCAGACCTGGCCTTCAGTACAGAACAGTAAAGCCCCATCCCTTCTGAGTGACCGCTGCCAGGACTCCCACTGGGCCTTCAGCGGGCTTTTTTGTGCTAAGGAGGACCTCACCGCTGCTGTCTCCAGTGGGGTCTTTAGTGAGACCCCTCCTGGATGAGACATCTATACCCACCCACTGATGGTTCAGAAAAGCTGAAGATTCCCTCCTCTGAGTCATTCAGCTGCACTGAATCCAGAGCTGTGGTGATTAATATACCCCTATTGTCTCAGGAATAAGAATCACGCCCCTTTGAGTGTCTCTTTTTTTTCTCCTCACCAAGCCCCTTCATGATTTCAAGATAAGAGATGCTACAGGTAGAAGTGGGGGAGGGGGATAGCTCTGTGCCTCCTCATCTCCAAACCCAAAGGCCTCTAATTCCTCTGTTGATTGACAGCTGATAACATCATCCCAATGAAAACCACTGTTTAAATACCAAAGCCACTGGGATTCCACCTCTGAAATCTGATACTCTACCACTGACAGGTGGGCTCTTTGTAGTTATTCTGCCTTGGGACTCTGTGGGACCCTTCTAGGGCTCTCTCTAGACTATTTTTGTTTCTGCAGAACTGACACCCATGAGGGCTTCATTTTCTATACTCTTGGAATGTGGCTCAGTGTTTTCTCCTTCCTCTGGTTTCTCACAGGGACTTCTCCATGGTCCTAGTCTCACCCAGAGGCAATGCACGGGATGCTGGCTCAGCCTTGCTGGTCTTGTGCTCTCCTTTGTCTGGGTGGAGGCATCTGTAGCACCCACTGATAATCCCAAGGAGGCCCTGTGAGTGACACTTCCCTTAACAAGGTGTTAAAAGCCCTTCAAATTACTTAGCTTCTCCATAGGAACCTTGATCTTGAATCAGTCTTAAGCAAATCTTCTCATTAATTTTGGATATTCAAATGCAAATGACCACAGCCAGTAGCCTTTGGAGATGGAAAGTAGTTCTTTTTAGACCTATTAGAGCCTCTCAATCAAGGAAATTCTTTAGCCTAGGGCTTTCCATCCACCCAACCTTCCACTTAACAAATAAAGTGTAAACTATTATCAGGATTTACTAGTTTTGAGATGAAAAATATATTGCTAAAGAAACCATTATAATATTGGGTTAACCAAAAAGTTCATATGGTTTTTTTTTCATTCAATAGCTCTAGTAGAGCTTAGTTGTCCTAACTCCATTTGAAACAATTTTGTTAGGTTGAACCGTGATAGCTGTCATATCAACATGAATTTAAAAAATCAAAAGTGGAGAATTTTTGTACAGCCATTTTAATGTTGAAGGTGGGAGAAGATGTGCAACATTTTTGGTGTATTATGCTTTATTATTTCAAGGAAGGTAAAAACATAACGGAAACGCAAGAAAAGATTTGTACAGTGTATGGAGAAGGTGCTGTGACTGATCTAATGTGTCAAAAGTGATTTGTGCAGTTCCTTGGTACTACTGACATTTTGGCCAAATAATTCTTTGCTGTGGGGCTGTCTTATGCACTGGAAGATGTTTAGCAGCACCCCTGGCCTCTATCCACTAGAAGCCAATAGCGAAAAATAGCCAACATACTCAAAATATCCAAATCAATAAAGTTATTGGTGAAAATGAAAAATGTCTTTTATTTTATGGAAAAAAACCCATAAGGAATACTGATTCAGAAGCAGCCTTAAAAATACATTGGGCAGAATACACATTTATTTAGATTATAATCTTCCATCCCAGCAGAAATTTTTGAAAATAATCTTTGCAGTCTAGAAAGTAGTCAAGGTACAAAAATCAGTGCAGGAGGTACAAATTCACTTGAACAATCTAGGTCAACTGTGAAAAAGAATAAAAGGGTTAGCAACCTTCTGCTTGATGATTATCAGGACCTAAGAAATTTATTTCATCATGTGAAAGACAGCCACCCCAACTTCTCCCCCCTCTGACCAGACGACAAATTTTGTTTTAACTGTGAGAGTAGGGCTTTAAATCAGCCATAAATATATTATGAGAGAATGGACAAGGCCACCACTAATATGCTCTGGAATTTTTTCTCCTTCAGTCTTTAAAATGACACTAATGAGAGTTGAGGGGATAGGCTACATTAGAGCCCTTCTAGGTCTTATAACTCTTTATTTAAACAAACAAACAAAAACCAAAAACCTTGAGTTTAGTTAATAGTTTCCTGAAAGGCAAATACCTAATTTTTGAAAGCAATAGACTTCTCATAGATTAAAAGATTTGGTCACCTTTTGTTTTGAAGTTAAGACTAAGAAAGAAAGGGAATGGAGAATTTATATATTATTTTTTAACATTTTGTTTTGAAGTTACTGTAGACATAAAAACTTGCAAAAGTAGTACATGGAATTCCTATACTCCTTCACCCAGACTTCCCTAATATGTGAATTTGATATAACCATAGTGCAATTAACCCAAATCATGAAATTAACATTATCACTATTAAGAAAAGGAAATAACAGGCCCAAGGTGGAATAACTCCCTCCCAGTGAAACAGGGTGCAAAACAAGGGGACTCTGAAATAGGAGATATGTCCTGTTTAGCCCATGGTTGGGGGAGGGGTAGAAGCAGATGATACTTTTCATAACAATGGCAAGGTGGTAGCTGAGTCTTTCCTGAAGGGAAGTGGGCTACCACCCTGGGCAAAAGGTTTATGTGACTTTCAGAATGTATCCTGACTCATGACATAGCCAGGGGAGGTGGAGGCCCGTGCGTCATTGAGCCACTCTTGCCCTGACCAAAGATGGCAGCCAAAGGGAGGTAGAAAATATGAGTGCACTGGCAAATGTAGCAAATTGTGGGAGGAGTTGGAGATGAGGTCACTTACAATGCTCTGGGTCAGGATTTAAAATAAGGGCAGGTGGAAAGAGAGGGAGACTCTGCCATGCTGCCTGTAGTAGGAGAGGAGTTGCATCTACTCCTATGAAGATTTGGCCATGTGGCCTGGGCTATTAAGAAATAGGTAGCTGGTCCACCATGGGAGAGAGAAGAAGAGGTAGCAGCTATGCCAAGCTGTAGTGAGGAAGGGGTAGCCATGAGGGATTAGGCCATGAGGTGTCAGAGAGAAAGCAGCTCTGCAGTCTGTAGTCAGGTTTCCTCCATGCAGCCAGATACTGTAAGGAAACAGCAGCCAAGAGGTAGGGAGCAGCATGCTTCCGCTCTGATTGTGCCTGCTCTAGCTGACTCCAAAGCCACCAAGGACTCTGCCTTGCAAGATGCCGACTTGATGCCTCACAGATCTGAACTCCATCTGGACTCTTGGAACTCAGGACATACAGAGAAGTCACTCTCTTGGGACGTGTGCCTCCCTGGGACTCCACCATAATCCGGTGTAACACGACACATGTATTCCTGAATTACTACCTGGAGGATGAAGAGAACATACCCCAGATCCTGAAGAGAGAGATGCTGTGAGAGGATGGCGATTCTGAAACCCATGAGTGTCCCTTCCAGAGAGGATGGAGAACTGTTTGCACAGCCTGCTTAAGAATAGATAAAGATATGGGGAACTTCTGGTTTTGGTGGTTTTTGCTTATTGCCTGGGTGGGGGGAGCAAGGGAAGTGCGGGGTGTTGTGGGAGAACAGGGCTCTGAGCAGGAGTGCTCCCAGCACCCCCTGAGGTTGGAATCTTTTAAGTAAAAACCTGTTTCCCTCAACACTAATTATTGGGTCATGTATCAAGACACCAAGTGCACAGGGCCTGGCTTGATTGGTTATACCAGGACAAGTTGATTGCCTTTTCAGCCCCACCCAAGAATGGAACTTGACTTTAAACCAATCAGCCTGGAATTTTCTGATCAATACTAGTGAGGTAATTTGGCTGATAAGACACTGCTACCCTTATACCAAAGAAATGTGACTTTGCCTAAAACAATCCTTTCTTTCCTTTTTTCCTTCTTCCTTGTTCACTTCCTTCCTTTTATTTGCTAATAACTTTCTTGTCCTGTCCTGTTTCTAGGTATAAAATCCTCCATTTTGTACTTATTGGGGGGTACCTCTCTATTTATTAGAAAGGATGTGGCTGGATTAATGAATCCTTCAGTAAAGCCAACCAGACCTTTAAAATTTACTCGGTTGACTTTTTGTTATTTAACAGTATACACTATTAACTAATCCGCAAAACCTTATTCAAAATACACCATCGGTACCTCTAATATCCCCTTTGTGATTCAGCATTCAATCCATGATTCTGCATTGAATGAGTTGTGGTCCCTCAGTCTCCAATAGGGGATGTTTCTCATTATCTTTTATGATCGTTACAACTGTGAAAAGTACAGACCACTTATTTCGTATATGTCCCTCAATTTAGATGTGTGTGCATTTTCTTAGACTGGATTGAAGTTATGCATTCTTTGACAGGAATGTCACAGACATGATGTTTTGCCTTTCTTGGGACATCTTATCAGGAAATACATGATATGCATTGAGCCTTATTTCTGGTGATGTTAACTCCAATCCCTTTGTTAAGGCTATATCTACTAGTTTTTTCCACTTTTCCCATTTGTAATTAAGAAGTATCTTTTGTGGAGATGTATTATATTTTCTTTTGTGGAAATGTGCTCCTTGAGAAATTAAGACATGGGTAATTCTGAGGACTTCTTATAAAGGTAGGAAGCCTTTATTCCCCTTCTTAACATTCAGTACATTTTAAGACATCTCCCTGTAACGGGGTGCAGAGGTCCCCTGGAAATATGAGAAAACTCCCACAACCTTTGGTTGGGGCAAGGAGAAATGAATACAACATTTAAAATACTTTGCATAACAATGGCAAGCTAATAGCCATGCCTTTCTTGAAGGGCAGAGGACTATTGCCCAAGATGAAAGGTTTACATGACTTGAAGAACATATACTGACTCATGACATAGCCAAGGGAGACTTAAGAACACTTGCCCTGACTAAAGATGGTAGCCAAAAGAAGACAAAAGATATGGGAGAACTGGCAAAAATGGCCAGGTATAAGGCTACATAGGAAGTTCCAGGCTCAGCCTTTAAATGAGGGCAGGCTGAAAGAGAAGAGGAGCTATAAGGTCTGTAGTGAGAGAGGAGCTACTTCTACTTCTCTGAAGGACTTATGGAGAAGCCAGTCTCTAGGAACATATGCCTCACTGGACTCTATTATGATCCAGTGTCACATGGCACCTGGTTTCCTGAACAACTACCTGGAGGCTGAGAGTACTGCACCCCAGATCCTGAAGGAGAGAGCTGCTGTGAGAGGATGGTGTACCTGCAATGTACCTTCTAGAGAAAATGGAGATCTATTTGCCCCACTGGCTTAAGGACAGATAAGGATATGGGAAACTTCCCGGCATGGTTTTGGCTTGTAGCGTTTTGGGTAGCAAGGGAGGTTCTGGGTCTCTGGGGGAAAGGAAAGCTCAGAGCAGAAGTGCCCTCAGCAGCCCCCTGCACCCACCCCCCAAGGCTGGAACCCTGTTAATAAAAACCTCTTTTCCTTCAACAGTAATTGTTAGGTTATGCATCAGGGTGCCACATGGCCAAGCCCTCGTTTGCTCAGTTATATTCCCACTGATCCACTAGAGTGTGCTCATCTTAATTTTAAACCTTAAAAGATATTGGGAGACAAGCCTGGGTAGCTAATGTCACCGCACTGGCTGTTGTTTTAGTCACTTTTTTTGTTGATCCTTGCCAGCATTTCCTTCCACAAACATAGTGTAGCTCTTGAATATAATGCTTGGCTTAATGACATAAAGACAGTCTCCTTTGCCTAGCATAAAAATAAAATATATCTGAATCAGCAGGCACAGAGGATGCTTTAACTCCATAGCTAGTCAAGCAACACTGAATCAGCATTCAAGGGCTGCTGAGAACCTACTTCAGGTACCTTCTGTTGCCATTTATTATTAAGCTGACACTCTAATGCAATAATGCCCCCAATGACAATTGAAATAAAAATGGAATTATAGATATTCAAATCCATTATTCACATTCATGTCTCTGTGTCTTTACTTATGCTATTCTTTGCTTACCCTCCCCTCCATCCTGCATGGGATGTCCTTCCTTCCTTGAGCTCAGGTCAAACCTCAGGGCTGCTGTGGCTCTTTTATGTCAGAATATAAACTATGTTCTGATGGCATTTTTTATACTTTGCTTTTAGCAAATAGCATATTGTGCAATGGTTGGTTATGGAGGTCTTTTTTCACCTCTACTCAACTTCAGGCCCTCAGTTTTGAAACCATATTATTCTTCTTGGAACCATATAATATATAGTTTTAAACATACCAGAGAGTAAATATTAAGTAAATGAACTACAAACTTCAAAAACATTAAAACAGTAAATGCTGTTTTATATTCTATTTATTGATCTATTTATTGATCCATTTACTTATCTAATCTAGCTTTACCATTTTATTATAAAAAGATTTAAGGTGACATTTAAATATATACAATGAAAGATAAAAATAACATTAAACAAAAATAGATATGAAAAAGTAGGGGTGGAAGGAAGAAGCCAGGAGTATATCAAACAGAATAGGAAATTACAATCTAAATAAATATCTATTGTGCCTAACATATTTTTAGGCTCCTTCTGAATACTGACCTTATTTTAAATATTATAAAGGTTTCCTTAAGAATATCTATTTCGCCTTCTCTAAAGTCTAGTTATAATGTTCAGAAATTTTGTTAGGAATGGGGGTCTTAATAAATCTATAGAAAAAGTGGTTCTAAAAGTATAATGAAATCTAAGGGACCATGTTAGGTAGCCAGAAAACATTCTGTGTGATATCGTCGGCAGCCGTCCGTCTTGAGAGACGATGGTGTAGCTTCTTAAGAGTCTATCTGCACCGCCGAGAATGGTTGTGCAGTCCGACTCGGGAGTGACATGGTATCTGTCTCCTCCCGTGTTGAATTGACATCTTGCGATGACGCTGGAGCTACAGAGCCTGGGCAGGGTAATATGGAGGGTCTGCTGTTGCCCATGCAGCAGACCCCCCCTCTCTTCGCAGCTGAAGGATCCAAGGGAAAGATGGAGTCAATACAGCTTGGGTTCAGGTGCGCCGCAGGAGTTGCCGGTGTTGACTACAACGTCAAACCGCCTTAGGGACTCCGGCTCCGGATTTTCTGTCGGGGGTTTACTCCCTTAGCCTTTCCCCTGAAGAGGTATGCCGCAAGGCAGCGGAGGTTTTTTGGAGTCAGAGTTTTCCTTCTCTGATGTACCCTGACTGGAAGATCGAACCAGCGACACTTAGCTCGCAGGCCGACGCTCAATCCACTGAGCTAAACCAGCCAGGGCATCTGTGTGATATATATATATATATATATATATATATATATATATATATATATATATATATATATATATATTTTTTTTTTTAACTCAAAAGCCAATATATGGTTAATAGTAATTTCTTAAAAATATTTTTTCCATTTTAGAGAGATGGCAGGATGGAGGGAGTGAGGAAAGGAAGGGGGTTGGAGGGAGAGAGAGAGAGAGAAAGAGAGAGAGAAAGAGAGAAAGAGAGAATGGGAGACATTTGTTGTTCCACTTATTTATGCATTCATTGGTTGTTTCCTGTATGTGCCCTGACTAGGGGTCAAACCGGCAACCGTGGCATATCAGAATGGGATGACACTTTAACCAGCTGAGCTACCTGACCAAGGCTATACATAGTAACTTCTAAAAACTCAGCAATAACCTTGAGTCATGTGAAAGTATTTAGTGACTACCAGTCAAAATTTGTTGAAGTAGTGCGCACTCACACCTCCCATTCACATTTATGATTTTGGAACAAAGCTCCCTGAAAAGCAGGACATAGGTATGTTACCCATAAGGTAAACTAAATGTGTGAGTTAAGATCAAATTAATTCTCATGTTTGTTGAATTTTTCTCATTTCTAGATCTAATATACAGAGAAGAAAATTAGACCATGTAAAAGCTCTTTCGAGAGGGAATGAAAGCGTGAAATCTCAACAAATAGTTGAATTTGTTCATGTGTGTGCACCTTAATTTTGTGCTAACTAGTTGCATTCTTCAAAAAATAAAGGGACTTCTCTGTTTAACAAATACCTTATCTATAGCTTGCACCTACTCAGGTATCTCATTAGATTAGTGAGTTAAAACTGAAACACTATTTGATCACATTATAGGAACACTTAAACCATACATCAGCTTTGTTACACAAGATCATATTTTTTCTCATTTAAAAATTTTAAACTAAAATAAAATCTGCTTTCTCCCACACTCATTTATTGCTGCAAAGAGGAATCTCAGGACCACAGATCAATGAGAAATTTCTAAAACCAGAAAGATGAAAAACCAGTTCAGACTTGCCGATAAAGGTTACATGCAAAAAACCCTAATCAAACACTACTCATTCTTTTCTAACACATTAAGTTTTCTTATCAAACCAGTAGTTTCATTGTCTTCAATGGTATTTGAAATAGGAATAACTAGCCAATTAAAATTTTCAAATGTTCAGCCTACCAAATCAAGGATGGAACAGTATAGTTCATTAGTCTGGAGGAATGAAAGAAAAGGGTGTATGTCAGTTTCAACCAGGGAGTTTCCTTTTCTTCCATTTTCAAATAAAACTGATATAGATAAAAATAAAACAGATAATCACCTTTACCCTTAAATTCATTTTGAAAATGTTGTAAATTAGCTCCCTTGTTAGGTCATTATGTGAAAAATTCCGTGCGCTACATAAAATGGGAACTCACAATAGTGTGGTCTGAATTATTCTTAAATAAAAAACCTTTTGCTTCTTCTATTTCAGGTTGACTGAACTCATATGCCCACTTTAATTTTTTAAATGTATCTGCATGTGATTTGTGTTTTCACTAATTCAGCAAAGCAAATTAGAGGAAAATATTGGAAAAGGCCATCATTAAGCACATTTCACAGGCAAATAAGCAACAGGCAGAATGAGTTTTGATGCTTCCTCAGATGCATTATTTTTCTAAGTGTGGCTACTGTAATCTTATTAGATTTCCTGCAAATTCATTATGTCATACTAGAAATGAATTGTATTCCTACATCAGAACTTAGAGAGGCCAGAAAACATTAAACTTCTTTTATATTTAAGAATAAAAATAATTCCACTAAGTAGAATAATAAATACATTCTTGAGTTTAATGAGTTTAACTCTCCTTCTTATATATTTTTTGGATTATGCAATTTCTAAATGTTCATACAATAATAAAAAAAAGATAGAATATGTTAAATACATGTAGCCTAGTTGTAACTCACACAGAATTTTTCATAAAAGACTAGCAGTAAATGGCAACATAATTTGGTGGGTAAGAGTATGTGTTCTTGAGTCAACTACTCATATATTTAACAAGTTCTGTTTCAGGTCCAGTTGTAAGTCCTGGAGATATGACATTGAACAAAGCAACATTCTAGCCCATATACTTGAGTGGGAAACAGATGATAACAAGCCAACAAATATCTGATTAATATGTATCAGACCAAGATAAGAACATATCCAGGGTTTCTACTTGGGTAAGCTGGCCTCTTTAAACTCAGTTTTGACATCTTTTATAATACTGCCTTTCTCATAGAGTTGTTGTGACATATTAAATAAGATAATGCAGGTAAAATGCCTAGCACTCAGATGCACTAAAAAAAAAAAAAAAAAAAATTAAGAATTTACAGAAGTAGGCCTGGCAGAAAACCCCAGATAACATTCTCTCTCACATGAAATTCAGGGCTGGTATGATGCCCCATTGTGTCAGGACCAGGTTGACCAGATTCTTTCCCTTTTATTACTCTATCTTTCATGGCCTCCAATTCAAGCACCAATCTGACTGATGCAGTTCCAGTGAGACTACCTCCACTGAAGCCAGAATGAAAAAAAAAAGGAAAGAGAATGTCTTATTTTTCATTAAGGATACTTCCTGAAAGCTACAAGGGATCTATTGGGATGATTCAGAAGGCTGCAGCTATGGGCAACTGGTAATTGGCAGCTTCATCATGACAATGCATCACGTCTCATGCTGAGTTTTTTGGCAAAACATCAATTCACCCAGGTGACTCAGCCAGCCCCTCTACAGCCTAGATTTGGTGCCCTGAAACTTCTGGCTTTACCCAAAACTAAAATCACCTTTGAAAGGGAAGAGATTTTAGACCTTTGATGAGATTTGGGAAACTGATAGTGATTGGGAGAACTGTGTGAAGTCCCAAGGTGCCTACTTTGAAGGGGACTGAGGCATCACTGTCCTATGGACTATGTTTCTTGCATGTTCTTCAATCGTCGTCATCGTCGTCGTCGGCAGCCGTCCGTCTCGAGAGACGATGGTGTAGCTTCTTAAGAGTCTATCTGCACCGCCGAGAATGGCTGTGCAGTCCAACTCGGGAGTGACACGGTATCTGTCTCCTCCCGTGTTGAATCGACATCTTACGATGACGCTGGAGTGTCCTCTCCAGTGAAGCTGAAGCTACAGAGCCTGGGCAGGGTGATATGGAGGGTCTGCTGTTGCCCATGCAGCAGACCCCCCCTCTCTTCGCAGCTGAAGGGTCCAAGGGAAAGATGGAGTCAATACAGCTTGGCTTCAGGTGCGCCGCAGGAGTTGCCGGTGTTGACTACAACGTCAAACCGCCTTAGGGACTCCGGCTCCGGATTTTCTGTCGGGGGTTTACTCCCTTAGCCTTTCCCCTGAAGAGGTATGCCGCAAGGCAGCGGAGGTTTTTTGGAGTCAGAGTTTTCCTTCTCTGATGTGCCCTGACTGGAAGATCGAACCAGCGACACTTAGCTCGCAGGCTGACGCTCAATCCACTGAGCCAAACCAGCCAGGGTATGTTCTTCAATAAATACCTTTTTTTTGCATAGTACATGGCTGGATACCTTCTCGACAGACCTTGTATGTTACTTCTGCTTGTGTTTCATTGACTAGAATGTGTCTGGATTTAAGTGAAAAGGAGGCTGGAATATGTTGGGTTTGTTTGCTTGTTTTTCAGCCATGAGGCTATGTTCCAATTGAAAATAAAAGTAGTTATTTTATTATAAAAAGGGGGGAGAATAATAGTGGCAGTCTCAGATACATGGGGTCAGCATTATTGAGATTTACTTTACATAAGAATCCAAGCAAGAAGAGTCTTTTGCTCTAGAGTTGTTTTGAAACTCCCCTATCATCATAGAGGGGAGAGAAATGTTGCAACAATGATGATCCCAGATAACCTGAGTTAAATAAGACTTTCTTGTATTGAGTAGATATTAGCTGACTGTTTAAGTCAATATTTTGATTTTAAGAGTGCAAAGAAATATTCCATTCTACCTACACGGTACTGTTATAATAAGACTTATTTCTGGCTGGGTTTGCTATATGTTAAAATTTTTACAAATTAGTGTTCAATGGGGTAATTTTAAATGAAGAAGATGTGAGTATACAATATGAAAAGATTTTTAAACTTGATATAAAATTAACTCAGCTCTATTGTACTAGATTTTTCTGAATGATACATTAGAAACATGTTTATAAAGGACACCATGATTTTTAAAAATTAAAAATTCTATAAAATATACACAAAACCTATTATCTGCTTTTAGATGTTCTTAACTTTGTCAGTTAGTACTGGAGCTATAAAATAATTCGTGATAATTTACAGCAATTCAATAATTTTGCAGTGTGGGGAGCCAGGGTGAGGGAGTTTAAAGGACTTGCTCAAGGGACAACAACAACTAGAGGCACCTGGGAGATGAGACTTCTGATTCCTAGATGAGTTGCTTTGTAAAAAAATCAAAAAGTATGAACTAGAAAAACAAAGCAGCCAAGGAAATGAGTTTTATGAAACCATCTCTTATCACCATCCTTAGAAAAACTGAATTCAAAAGCAAAGAACACACAACATACCCAGCTACTGTATTGGTATGTATATATATGTCTCAATTTTGTATGAGCAGTTTGTTTGGACCTAAGTATTTAGGAATTAAAAAGAATAAGAATTTAATAATTTCTCTACTGTTACAGAAGAAATAATATGACTTAAGTGTGAATTAAAAAAAACATAATGTCCAATAAAAATATGTTTGCCTTAGGAAAAGAGAAAATTATTTTGAGGGTTTGGGGGTTTTACATATCACACAAAATATTTAGGCTTGAAAACCATGCCAAATCTCAGATAGGCTTTGAAAGTTAAAGGTAATGTGCCCAGAATAAAGGTTAGTGCTTATTCTCAGTGCTTATTCTTAGTACATACTTAATGATGTATGGCCAGTTAGTCAATACCATTCATTGAAAACTGAGTGTGTTCAGGGCACAGCATTCAGAACATTAAAAAAAAAAAAAAAGTAGCTCTGTTTCTCTAATCAGAACAGTTATATCTTAAGGAAAACTAATAAAATTCTGACATGAAAAATTGGAAGTAAAATATATACAAAAAAATGTGGCAACCCTCTCAGGCTCTGTACATAAGAATAAAGGGGTCACTGGAATTACTCAGACAAAATTTGGGTAGTAAGTTGAAGAAAATCAAACCAGAAGGTTGCAAATGATGCTTTTAATTAAAAAGTATTTCCAGGTCTTCAGAAAGGCGCATGATGCTCAGTTTGTGTGAGTTAGGCATGACGATACTGATATGTTAGATTGAAAGACAGATGTAATGAAATGATGGTAGGTAGGTGCTCCAGAGAATAATGTGTGAGGCACTAAGAAACAAGCAGTGTGGCTGGAGAAATTTAAGGGCATTTCCCAGACAGGTCTTTATCATGCAGACAATGGGAAAACATTGAGATACTTTGAAGGACAATGACATGATTTCTACCAACTCCAATAACTCCTAATGTGTAGAAATTAGTATAATTAACTATGGGTAAAAGAAAGGGAAAAATAAGTAGAAAAAAGTAGAAGGAATAAAGGAAATAAGGACAGGAGAATGGGCTTTGCTAATTTTTGACCTTAAAGTAGAGGTTTCTACTCAATCCTGACAATGCCTGTTTAGCTGATGAATGGCATATAATAATGTATAGCTGCTCAAAACCTACTCAATGGTAATGATAATAAAACTATGCAATAGCAATCTAATGTACAGGTCTATGCCCTTGTACTTTCCAGGATTAAGGTGTGTTTTAAAATTGTTCTCATAACCTCTTTGCATAACACTATGCCAATTTCACAAGAGGTTTTTATTAAACAGCTGTATTCTTAAATGAGCTCCACTCAGCCCTCAGTATCTAAACTTAAGTGGCTGCGATCAATATGTTACGTTATCATGATTACTAACTGCCATGATGTTAATGTTCACGTAGTATTTGCTGCTATGATTATGCACTAGCAGCTGGGGAGACTAATTTATTACTTGGTTATTATCATTGAAGGTCATGTAGCTCCAATGTCCTGTTAAAGCATTTGATCACATTCTGTACGCTCTGCCAGATAGAGGATTTCTTCGGGCAACTTCTCAGGCTTCTGTGGAATTTATCACTTTCTCAACCAGTGAAGTTGAAGCAAGTAGCTACTTATTTTCATGGCTGCCAATAAAGTATCTGATTTTTTCAAATGCCCTCTGTTCTCATACTCAGCTTTACTTAATTCAGTAGTTGTAAGAAATGGTGTTTATAAACATTCAGCTATCTATGCACTCAACCTTCAAATATCTGTTAGAGACTAACTTAAGTTCCAAATAGTACTTGAAATCTCAACTAGAAAATGTCACTATATAATTTTAGATATATAGAAGAATACTTCCAATTCTAACTATGAAGAGGTCTAATATATTGCAGGTGTTAAATTGTGGCTTATAGAATTTTGGGTTGGCCAAAAAGTCCATTACATTTTATTCATAAAATAAAATACAATTTTTCATTTTCATCAATAACTATTGATTTGGATATTTTGAGTATGTCAGCTATCTCCTATTATTGGTCTGTAGTGGGTCGAGGCCAGGGGTGCTGCTAACCATCTTCTAATGCATAAGAGAGTCCCACAGTAAAGAATTATTTGGCCAAAATGTCAATAGTGTCAAGAAAATTCACAGACCACTTTGACCTGTTCAATCAGTTACAACAGCTTCTCCATACACAGCACAAATCTTTTTTTGCATTTCAGTTGTGTTTTTTACCTTTCTTGAAATAATAAAGCATAATATGCAAAAAATGTTGTGATATTCTTCCATCTTCAATATTAAAATACCTGTACAAAAAAATCACCAATTTTGATGTTTTTTTAAATGCACACAGATATGACAGATGTCACAAAACAATGCAACAAAATTGTTTCAAGTGAAGTTAAAGACAACTAAGCACTACTAGAGCTAATACACGTAAAAAACATAATGGATTTTTTGGCCAACCCAATCATTTCAAGAAAAGCAGTGGAAGAACCTGTCTACCTATTTAGGTAAATAAATGAAGTGGAAAGTATGGATAGAAGTGTTGTAGTGGACTTCCAGCCAAGATGGAGGCGTAGACAGACATGCTGCATCTCCCTCCACAACTAAGAAGGAATACACCTACCTCAAAACTAGAAACAACCAGAAGTTCTAGAAAATCAAATTACATGGAAGTCCAGCAGACAAAGATATAAAGAAGAAATACTCATCCAGAAAGAGAGGGGGGGAGGGGGCAGAGAGGACACGGTGTGGTGGTGGCAGCAGTGGCAACAGCAGCAGGCCAGCGGAAAGCCCAGTTACGCATTTTAAAAAGTCAGGAGGGACACCTGGGGAGCGTTCCCAGCCCCTCACCAGACTGCACAGCTCACTGTCCCAGCACTGGGGAAAAGCAAGCCTCATTGCTTCGGACTGTGCAAACCAGTGGGGTTTGGGATGGAGACAGAAACTGCAGGTTTCTGCTTGTTTAAAGGGCCCCCACAGACCTGCAACATCCACAGACCCACCTACTCTGGGAACGATGGCCAGGGCAGCAGCTAGAGGGGTGCCATTCCAGTGCAGAAGTGGGAGAAGTGCCTGGAAAAGGGGCGAGTTCTGGGCAGGAGGCACTGTTCCTTCTCAGACCCCTCCCCTGCATACAGTGCCACAACGTGGTGAAACAGGTCGCCCGTTAGTGATGAATCCCTAAGGCTCCACCCCTTACAATTTAGTAGGAGCGACAGCTCTCCCTGGGACATGGAAGCAAACAAACACAGGAGACTTCCGGCCAAGATGGAGGCCTAGACTGACACGCTTCATTTCTCTCCATAACTTAGAAGGAATACAACTATCACAAAACCAGAAATAACAAGAAGTTCCAGAAAATAAATGGAAGGCCAACGTATGAAGTTATAAAGAAGTGGTGCTCATCCGGACAGGTAGGAGGGGCGAAGCCGGGGAGAAGAGTTCAAGCACTGCTGTCCATGGCAGCAGCAGCGATGGGGGGAGGATAGCAGTAAGCACAGACACCTGTATTTAGAGATAGGCGAGAAGTGCCTGAGGAGCACCCCTGGCTGCAGACCAGACCCGTCAGCTTGCGATTCCAAAGCTGGGGAAGGCAGATCACCATTGCCTTGGACTGTGAGGCCCAGAGGGTGTGGGGACAGAGGAGGAGGCTCCCGGGGTCTCTCAGTGGAGATTGAATGGCAGGAAACCATTTTGGACCCCCGCCCCCGCAGAAAACACCACAGCGTGGTGAGACAGGTCTCCTGGTTGTGACAAGTGCATGGGGCTCTGCCCCCTATAGCATAGGAGGTGTAACAGCCCTGCCCAGGAAGCAAAGGTAAACCCAAAATGGTCAGGATGGCACAAATCATGATAGAGATCCCGGTGATGCAGCTGACCAGACAGCAAATATCTAATCTAATGAAGCAGCAGACAGGAAATCTTTCTGAAGCTCAGTTCAGAGCTTTGCTTATAAAAATGCTTACAGACCTGACAGCAGATATTAAACAAGCTGGGGAAGAAATGAAGGCTAGTCCTGCTGAAATGAACAAAAACACATATGAAACTAGTGGTGAGGGAAAGAAAACCAGGGATCAAATCAACCAATCAGAACATAAGGAAGGAACAAACAGTCAACCAGTGCAGAAAGAGGAAACGAAAAGTGAGGAAAATGAGGAGAGGCTCAGAAACTTATCGGACAGCTATTAGCAGGCCAACATCCGAATCATAGGGCTGCCAGAAGGTGAAGAAGAAGAACTAGAAATTGAAAGATTATGTGAAAAGATAATGAAACAGAACCTCCCTAACTTGGGGAAGGAAATAGACTTACAGGTCCAGGAAGCACAGAGAGTTCCAAAACAACTGGACCTAGGGAGAACCATGCCAAGACACATTATAATCAAAATGTCAAAAATTAAGGATAAAGAGAGAATCTTAAAAGCAGCAAGAGAGAAGAAGAGAATTACATACAAAGGGGTCCTAATAAGACTCTCAGCTGATTTCTCAAAAGAGACTCTGCAGGCAAGAAGGGACTTGCAAGAAATATTCAAAGTAATGAAAAGCAAAAACCTACAACCACGAATACTCTATCCAGCGAAGCTGTCATTCAGAATAGAAGGGCAGAGAAAGTGCTTCCAGGACAAAGTAAAACTGAAGGAGTTCATCAGATCCAAACCACTGTTATATGAAATGTTAAAGAGACTTGTTTAGGAGAAAGAGGATCAAAACTATGAACATTAAAATGAAAACTGTATCACAACAACCAAAAACAGAAGCTAGGGAATTAAAACAAAGGCAGACTAAGTAGGCAATGAGAGTGGAAAAAGAATTAATAGGTATGGGGAACATTTTGGGGGGAGGTCAGTGGAGAGGTAGGAAAGAGAGGGAGATAGTACAGGAATTAAGAAGCATAGTAAGAGGGAGTGGGGTAGACAGGAAGAGGTTGAGAAGAACTATACGCACAACCAAGGGACATGGACTAAGGGGCGGGGACAACTTGCGGGAGGGGGGGTCACTGGGTGGAGGGGAACAAAGGGAAAACAAATTGGGACAACTGTAATAGCATAAACAATAAAGCATATTAAAAAATAAATTAATTAATTACTTTAAGAAAAGTGTTGTAGAATTTAAATAAGTGAAATAATGCAGCTGGTTTAAGTGTCCATGACCTAGAGAAAAGAGGCAGGATCCACATCAGAATACAGAGAAAGTATAGAGGCTTTTGGGAAGTGTCATAGATATTACAGAAAACTTCTCAATTAGACATTAATTCCATCTTGAAATTATTCTTACCATTGAAAAGCATAATGGGAACTTTAAACATCAACTTAATGAGACAACTTGCCTATCAGCAGTAATATATTTATAACTAATATATTCACTAGATTAAACATGTGTGAATTAAGAGAAGCAATATATCCTTAAGATAAGCCCAAATACAATTTCTCATATGTAGTGCACTCATAAAGAACTTCAAATCAGCCTGGCAGACCAAGATGGCATGTAAGAATTGTGTCCCACTGGCATGCACTGAACAGAGTTCCAAATGTATCAAGCTATATGGTAGAGCTCAGCTTTCTACTTGGATAAGATTTTTGAGTAGTGATGGTGCTGTCATATTTCTGGACACAAAAGAAGATATACTGGCATTTGATGAAATGACAGGTTAGATTGGAGAGTAGTGGGGATATTCTGAAGGTGGTTGGAGTAGTCTGTTCAGGGAAAGACTGGGTTCAAGTAGGAAGTCTGGTATATTAAAAGTCTCATGGAAGGGGAGAGATAGTGAAGAATGGACCTCACGTCAATGCTACCTGTGTAGCTATAATTCTGGAATAGGCAGAGAGTGGTGATAGTGACAATGATGATATTTAGAATGCTGGCATATAAGGAAGCTAAAAGTGTTTCCTTCTGATATTTTAAATCAATAAAGGATACTTGTATAGAAGAGAATAGAGTCAAAACAGAACTCTAGAAAATGATTACTTTCAGAAGTTAGGAAACAACAAATAGGAAAAATCAAAGAAAATGAGAAGGATGGAAGGGTCAGAGGGAAAATAATTGAGGCAAGATACACACACAGGGCATTGGAAAAAATAGTAGAGAATTTCAAGCTCAAGTAAGAAGTCAATAGTGCCAAATGTCACAGAGAGAGACAGAGAAACAGAAAGAAACAGCTAAAACAAGGACCTGGGAACTAACTGGAAGTCAGGTGGAACAAGATCCAGGGTGGGGAGAGTAAGGAGGCTGCACATGTAAACCATTCTGTTAGGATGCTTCGGTAAAGCACTTCTAAAGATGGGGAGTTAGCTCAAGAGGAACCAGAGAAATAGTTAAAGAAAAAGAATAAATAATAATCCGTTGTTTGTTCCTTCAGAGGAAAAGAATCTGGATGAAAATGTCTGAAGAAATAGAGAAAGTAGAGCTTGATTTATGGGGTGAGGTCCTATGAGGAAGAAAAATGGAATAAGAGTAGTAATTGCTACAGGAAAGTTATGAAGTCCTATGTTCTGTGAAGCATTTTTGTCTTCATATGTCAAATAAATGCAAATGCATTTTTTTGCATTTCTTTAGCAAATCCATAATCATAGAACAACATGCTATAAATCCTTTTGCAGTTGCATAGATAATGGATTCTAGTTTTGGCTTAGAAAAACTTCTCTTCCATTTCTTCTTTTATTTCTGATTGCTTTTAAAATTCCACTTTGGGAATCTAGGAGTCGACTTCTTCTAGTTTTCCAAAAGCCACCTGCTTGCAGATTTCTGTCGCGTGGTGGTGGTGTGTCACTTGTTCAAGCCATGTGAGTCTTCAAGAACATGTAGGAGAGGAGTCTTGCAGAGGTGCCCAGGGAACTCACAGCTGCTTTCCTCAGGTCACACCTGCCACTTGCCTTTCCACAGATACTTAGATTTACATTCTGAACAGAAACATTCTATCTTTGGTCAGAATCTTCAGTTGAATAAAATCATGAAGACAACACCTTACTGGAGGCTCAGACTCTGACATTCAATATTTTGTTTCAGGTTTATATTCTCAGACCTCTGCTCCTTTCTAATCCACACATGTCTCTTTTTAGTAATTTGATCTGTCAATGTGGGTTTAATTTTATTTGTATACTGATGGCAACAGATTGATGTTATAAAATTAGCTTTAATGTTCTCTCTGCCACATCTGTGCTATATGCTTGCCAAACTAATGTCAAGGATAGGGGATCGAGAGATTTCCTTCAACTTATCGCTACCCAGATAGATGTTTTTATGAAATGCCAGCACCATTCCCATCCTTTGGATTCTTCCTCTCAGTTTCTTTGAACTTCATATTGTAAGCCAACTTTGAACATGAGAATACCAGATCCAACAGTCTTCTCTATTTTTCTAATTAAAAATTATTTTTTGGTTAAAAAAAGAGAAGTATACATAAACCAGAAAACCAATGGCATCAAGTTTTAGCAATCTAAATAGAGAAACAACATGTCTACTTTAGAAAGCAAATGCCAGAACTATGTGCCTTTTCATCTTAAGAAACTCTTTTGATCAACACTGAAAGGTTCAAGAATTTTAGTAACAAAAAGCTTGCATTTGAATAGGGCTGTAATGGTTTCAAGAACATTTGTGTGCATGATCATGTTTAATTCACATTAAAAACCTTTCAAGACAGATACTATTATCACCCTCATTTTCAGCCCCAAACTTAAAGAATAGAGAACTCAAGTAACCTCCACAAGATCATCTGTAAAGCAGGTAGCTGAGCTCAGGACCGAGTCCAGGTCTTTTGGGTTCAGACCTCAAGATCTTTCTATAATTCCACATCACCTCTAAGTCATGTGCACTGTTCCAATAAAGTTCATGGCTTCTATTATAGTAATGCTTTGTCCTGAACCACTGGAAATAAGAATAGGATGTACCTCTTTTGCCCCCAGAAAGAGGCTAATCCAAACTTAGTTTTAGAAACTTGCATGAGTAATCTTGATAAAGCTGAATGTCAGAAACAGTGTTTCTTTTCATGGTTATAAAAAAAAAAGTTAATGTGCCTTGAACAATTATCACATACCAGAAACTCTATTAAGCACTTTAAGTGAATTACCTAACTTAATCCTTACAACATATTATGAAGATTATTATTACCCCCATTTTAACATATTGGAAACATGGCAATGACAATTTAAATTGTTCAAAGATCATCCAACTGGTTTAAAAAGAAGTCTGACTCCAGGGCCTATGTGGTTAACCTCTGTACATATTCCCTTTCAGCTCAAATACTTGGAATGCTAGTGGTCCATTGAGAAAGCTTTTTCTACAGAACAGTCATGTAGTACCTAAGGAAGTGTTGGCAGAGATGTGCTGAGAAGTGATAAAGAAAAGTGTGAGAGAAAAAAGTTTTCAAAGTCTCTCCACACTTAGACATGTTTACTGCCACATCCACAGTTGCTGGGCAGTGTGTCACCCAGGGGCACATTTCTGCTTCTCTTAGAACCCTCACTTGCTTTGATGGGACAGGTAACAGAGCTGCATGGAGGCACATACTCAGTTGCTCTGTGGTTCTCATCACTTGCTCCAATGAGCCAAGCCCTTGTGCTAGATTTATATTAAATTATGAGGTTTAATTTGGATTTTGATAAATGATATAATTAGTATATATAACATGGTATTACAGAAATTAATCACTTAACTGCTCCTAAGTCAATGTCCTTGAACACACCATATTTGGGCATCACTGATTCTCATTCATTCATTCTAAGTACACTCAAAATAAAACCCAAACTCCTTCTGGATGACCATAAGGCCCTATGTCACTTGGTTTCTATTAATCACTCCAGACGTATCTCTTAAAACTTTTCTCTGTGCTACCTTATTTGCTTTTTTTTTCCTGTTCAACATGCCAAGTTTATTCCTGCTTCAGTGCTTTTGTAGTTGCAGCTCCCTTGGCCATAATAACCTGACCCCTCCCCCAGTCCTGTGCCGTACACCTCATTTAGGTGTCTACTCAAAAGTCACTTTTTCCCTGAGTCCTTCCCCACCACCTTATCTAAAACATCATCCCACCATCCCACTCTTTATACCTACAGACTGCTTTTCCTTTCTGCTACTGACACTAACGGATGACATAATGTGTGCATGTGTGTTTGTTCCCGTTTTTCCTCCACTAGTATATATCCTTGGCTTGTTGTAGGTGCTGAGTACCTAGTTTTTTCCAGGCACTTCTCTAAATTCTGGGATACAGTTATGAGCAAAGTCTTGCTCTCACAGAACTTATATTTCAGTGGGGAAGACTGAATTTAAATAAGTAATTACGTCAGATGGCAATGAATTAATAAACTGAATACCTATAGTACGAACCATTGTTAAGAGATTCAGAAACACAAAAGTAAAAATATTATTCTACTTGACAAACTTACAATTATTTACATAAATACAAAAGAATCAAATGGCATAAAAAGACAAAGCAATATTTAAGCAGGAGTAGGTGTGTTAGGGAATTAAAAGGAGGTAAGTTTTGAATTAAGTAAAGGAACATGGGGTGGGCACATGACTACAAACAGAAGAAAAAACATGAGAGTGAATCTTTTTCAAAGTACTTTATGAACCCTGATTTCAGATTGTCTTCTTTCCTTCCAGCCTTTAAATTGCTTAGCTTCTTACCTTTTGTTGACATTATACCCACATCAATAAAACACCTACATGAAGGTTTAATTTATACCTGATTCTAAATTTTTTCTCTGCCTTAGTTGTGGAACATGAATTAGATGACTTAGAACAGGTAAATAAAAATATAAACTTGTAAAAATCAGTGGAGATTTAAATTGACTACCTGACATATATTTATACCTTTTCCTTAAAAAAGCATACTCAAGGATATATGTGTGTGTATATTTTCTTATTTTGAAGTCCTGGAATGAGTCAATATTTTATGTTTTTCACTTACATGTGTTAAGTGGGTAACTTACAAATTTAACAGAATAAAAAATTGTCTTTAGAATAATGATCATAAGAAAGTAGATTTTATATTTAGCATTCTTATCACACATACACAAATAATAAAGAGAGCAGAAGTAAACTTTTGGAGATGACAAATATGTTTATGGCATAGATTGTGGTAATGGTATTAGAAGTTTGTATTTACCTCCAAACTCATCAAATTGGATATATTAAATACATTAAGCTTTTAAAAAAATTTTTATTATTTTATTTTATTTTTATTATATTTGTTTTTAGAGAGAGGGAAAAGGAGAAAGAGAGGAAGAGAAACATCACTGTGTGGTTGCCTCTCACATGCGCCCCCAACTGGGGACCTGGTGTGCCACCTAGGCATGTGCCCTGACTGGGAATCAAACCAGCGACACTTGGTTCACAGGCCGACGCTCAATCCACTGAGCCACAGCAGCCAGGGCTCATTAAACTTTTTGTATGTCAATCATACCTCAACAAAGTGGTTGAGAAAAATGAAGCACTTTGCTTTCAAAATTTAGACTAAATATAAACCTAGTTACTTAATATACATATATGCAATTATAAACAATTATAGTATGTAAAATATATATATAAAAAAATAAAAATGTTAAAATATTTTTGATTTCAGAAAATGGCAAATAAATTAGTTGACTATTAACACTACTAAATATGAACACGGAATATTAAGTTGCTCAGTAAAAGTTTAATTTAGATTAAAATTTACTAGCAGAATTTCTATCTCTTCTGACTTGCACTCAAGAGACAGCAGCGTATATAATATTAATACTGACAATATAATAATAAGAACTATTACACACACACACACATATATATAGGCATAGTTGGCAGAGTACAAAGTACAATTATTTCTAGTTCTCACAACAACCTATAAGAATAGCAGTATCTTCATGTTTCAGATGAAATATTGGCACTCTGAAAGGTAAAGTAGCTTGCCTGTGTTAGAATATACTGGGACTTGGAGGACCTGAGCCACTGCTTGTGCTGAAACAAAGAGGGTCTGTGCCACTGGCCAGGCACCCTATCACAAGGTTCCCTATTAACAGAGGTGACTAAGGCAGAGCCGCTGGCATCCTGCTGAGGACTAGTTACACCCTCATAGCCCCTTCCCCTCTCCCTTAATCATTTCCCAGAAACAAGAACCTTTAGTCTCCTGACAGCCATCTCTAATAAGAGGACACTGTTCTTTCACAAACACTTATACCCTGGACTCTGGAGCTGACCAGCAGGATGACCCATTACCCTGAGGGTCTGTTCCACGCCCTTAAAAATTCCTCTATCCCTTCCCTTGGGGCTGCAGTCTGCTCTGACTCAGACGCCTGCTTGAATATCCTCCAACAAAGGCTTTGAACTGGTCCACCTGACTCCTCCCTTCTTCTGAGCACAAACCTAACAGCCCACAATAATGTTTTTAAGTTCAGATCTGCCTGACCCAACAAGGAGGGACCAAAAAAACCCAGAATTTATTTATAAAAAAATTGTGTACTTATTCTTACATGTTTAAACTTCAGTAACCGTCAAAGCACTCTCCATTTGATGCACTACACCTATCTCCATTTGAGTTTTTTTCCACTGCTCAAAACAGATTTTGAACTTGTTGATTTTGATGCCTTTCAGTGCTTCTGCCATTTTTGCTTCACCTCTTCCACATTGGCAAAACGTTTCCCTTTGAGGACTTTTTTCATCGGGGGAACAAAAATTACTCAGAGTGAGATCGGGTGAAAAGGGAGGGTGGGAAATGGAGTTCCTGAAGGTTTTCTTCAAAAACTGCTGAACACTCAGTGGGGGGTGGTCAAGTGCCCTTATAAATCACCCATTATGAAATGGGCAAACTTGTTGAAAGAGTCTTCAAAAAAAAAAAAAAAAATCACTGATGCCAAATGCAGGCTCTCACATTAATGGCAACTGGTACACAGATACAGATAGGTTCTGAGAACTCTACCTAGCAGGGGAAGCCTGTACTACAGGGGCCCTGCCCTCCAAAAGATAACTTTGGGTTTTTTTGAGTCCACCCCACCCCACATAAAGTCTGTGGTTCTTTCACTATGTCTCACTACCTTTCATCAGATGAAAAATAATCCTTTGAGATAAACTAAGAAATTGTTTAAATAAAAAATCCCTCTTTAAATAAATTAACAACAGAAACCTTGTTTTCTGTCTCATCTATCATGTAAATGTTACGGGTTTAATCTTGTCCTATCTAAATTCGTATGTTGAAGTTCCAACCCCTAGTAACTCAGACTGTAACCTTATTTGGCAAAGAAACTTTTAAAAAGGTAACTAAGTGAAAGTGAGGCCATTAGGTGGGGGTCTAGTCAATATAACTGGTGTTCTTATAAGAAGAAAAAGAGATACTGGGATGTACATGCACAGAGAAAAGACCATGTGGGTACACAGCGAGAAGGTGGCCTTCTACCAGTCAAGGAGCGTGGCCTCAGGGGAAACAAAACCTGCTTACATTCCATCTTTCAGAACTGTGAGAAAATAAATGTGTTATTTCAGCCACTCAGACTATGGTGTTCTGTTATGGCAGCCCTAACAAACTAATGCAGTAAGGTTGACCTGTTTGATATTTCATGAAGACTGACACAATAGATATAGTATATAGAACTCTATTTAGGACTTCAATGCATATTAAATTGGTGAGGGAGAAGATTTTTAACACGCAAAAAGTTTGAGCTTAGCACCTGTGCATTACATTATATGCATCACAAGATGAATGGTAACTTCTGTTTAGAAGTAATTTGAGATTCTCTGGACAAGGTACAACTTTTATCAGTAGCATATTCATTTTTCCTTTGAAATCAATACTTGTTTCCTAAACTCCAAATTTCCAACAATAAATAAGGCCTTGCTCTTACATATTTGTGATCTGGTGGAGCATAAAGCAAAAAGGAATTTATTTAAATTGAGGTTTAGGGAGGTGGTAGGCCAAGAGAGAGAAAGAGACAGAGTACTGCTAGGACTCTTGTTTAGTCTGGCCCTGTCTGGTCTTGTGCATGTAAAATCTTTATGTGTATTGGTTTCTCCTAATGTAAAACCAATAAATGAAAACCTGGCCTCCCTAATAGGAAGCAAGAAGGTATGGGAAGAAGAGCAGGAGAATAATGGCAGAAATTGGGGCTTTTGATTGCTTCATGCTCTATGAAGATCCAGCCAGTCTCTTAAATTTTGAACAGTAGTATTGGAACAGGGTACAGATATGATATTCCCCACAGCCCTTGGCTGGGGATGGGGAAAGGAGATAATACAACCTTTAAGGTACTTTGCATACCTATGGCAGGCCGGTAACTAGATAATAGCTGTGTTACTGCCCCAGGGCAAAATGTATACTTGACTTTCAGGATTTAAAAGAAGGGTGGACAGCCTTGAGGAAAGTGTGCCATGATGTAGGAGGATATTATAGCATCCATGTAGGAAGCAGCAAGCAGCTAGCAGCTATGCAATGTGTAGTCAGGATTTGGCCATGCAGTCTGGGCTAGTAAGAAAGCAGGCAACCTGCTGCTTTGATCATGCCGGTTCTAGCTGATGCTGAAGCCACCAAGGACTCTGCCGTGCAGACCCAGACTCTATCTGGACTCTTGGAAATTGGGACAAACAGAGAGAACACCCTTTTAGGATTTGTGCCTTTCCTGGACCTCACCATGATCCAATGTAACATGGCACATGCTTTCCTGGACTATTATACAGAGGCTGAGGACAACATATTCCAGACCTTGAAGGAGAGCTGACAGATAAGGGATGGAGAACTATTGGGCTTGGTTTTGGTTCATAGCCGTTTGAGGAGCAAGGGAAGTGCTGGGTCTCATGGGAGAACATGGCTTTGGGCAGGAATGCTCCCAGCCCCAGCCCCCACCCCCCAAGGTTGAAATATTGTAAATAAAGACCTATTTTTCTCAACACTAATTGTCGGGTCTTACATCAAAGCACCATGCAAATGGGCTTTGGTTTGCTCAGTAACAGTATCTGCAATTTGTACAGTTTTGAAATATTTCCACTAATGAAACTCTGAATACTGAAAGGGTTCAAGTATGAGGTTTACAAGAATCCAGTGAAAACTAGGTGTAAGTGGGGAGACTCATCCCTTAATTTCTAGAACATTTGGGATGTCTTTCTCTCCAGTTCCACCACTGCTCAGAGTGAGACCAATGTATCTGCCAATTCCAATTTCTTTATATACACACACCCATCTATGTCAATAAAACCCAGCTCTTTGTCCATATAATAAATGAAAAACAAGAGCAGCTAACATTTATTGAGTACATGCTATACGCAGGGCGCTGCTCTCAGTACGTTACATGTAATAGCATATTAAAGTCTCATAATCTTGTATTTTTATTATATTTTGCTGCACTGACATGAGAGACACAAAGTGCCTGAAGTCAACAACCCAATTAGCCAGTTGTTCTCAAACTCAGGCAGTAGAGCCTCTCCAGAGGCTCTACTTTTAAACATTAAACTCTATGGGCTCTACTAATAATAAAGCTCTCTTCTTGAGCACTAAAATCCCTCTAGTGAGGTTAATAAGTTAATAAGTTAACATCACTAGAGGTGAAGTGATTTGATCACCATCACATGACCCATAAATAGTATAGCCAGATCTAGAAACCAATACATCTCATTCTGGGTTCATTCTCATACAATCAAATGCTATTTTGAGCAACGGAGAATGGAATTCAGCACTACTCACCTCTTTGCCTTACGCTGCCAAACCCTATCAAGAAGGACGTGAAATGGTGTTAAGAAAGTCTGCTAATCATATGGAAAACCTGAAGGGGATCTAGTTATAGCATCCAGCCCCAAAGATAAAGCCCTCCTCAGCCAAGGTATAGCCTGGTCAGCATCACCACTCCAAGTATGTATGAGTGCCCTGTGGGGGACACAGCACCGTACTAACTGCTGGGTAAGGCACAGTTAAATAAAACTGCTCACATTCTGAAAGCCAGTCTCTTTGGAGATATTATACCCCAGTACTGTGATTCTCAGTGAGCTTCCTTCATTTCCTTCACCATCTGTCATATGACTTACATTTAAAATAAAATTAAAATGAATCTAAACTTACTTTGTTTTAGAAGTTTAAGGCAACTCTGGAAATACATGGAGAAATAAGAAAGATATATTTCAAAATGGAACTCACTAGTTTACAGATTTATAAAGAGAGGTGAGAGAGATGAAGAAACAAGAAGAAGAAAACATTAAAAAAATGAAAATAAATAGAGAGGCTAGAGAAGACAGACAAATGATAAAATGGTAACTGGAGAAAGGAAAATGAGCACTACATATCAGACTTGTCCTAGGTTTTTCATAATTCAAATGCTGAAATACTGTCATCTTAATATATATTATACATGGTAGTTCATATAGCACTCCATGTTCCTCAATTCATAGAACAACCCTATGATATGAGGGGACACTAAAAACAGAATTCATTGATTAAAACTTGTGTATTTACTCTTTTAAGCTTTAGTTTCTTTCAAAGTACTCTCGATTTGATGCAATACACCTATTGAGACTTTTTTCTACTGCTCAAAACAGTTTTTGAGCTTGTCGATTTTGATGTCTTTTGCCGTTTTTTTCTTTCATCTCTCTCACATTGGCAAAACATTTCCCTTTGAAGACTTGTTGCAATCGGTGAAACAAACAAAGAAATATCATTCAGGGTGAGATTGGGTGAATAGGGTGGGTGGGAAATGGGGGTCTTGACATTTTTGGTCAAAAACTGTTGAACACTCAGTGCGGTGTGGGCAGGTGTGCTCATAAATCACCCATCATGAAATGAGCAAACACATTAAAAGTCTTCAAAAAAAAATTCTCTGAAGCTGAATGCAGTGTCTCACAACAACACCATCTGATGCACTGATACAAATGGGTTCCTAGAACACTCATTTAGCAGGGGAAGCCTGTAACACAGGGCCTGCCCTCCAGAAGATAATTCCAGTTTTTTTTTTTTTTTTTGGTTCCTCCTTGTATATATACTCAAAGTATGTTTTATTTTACTTTCTACGTAAAAAAGTTGAGATTCAGAGGTTACACAGCTAGTCAGTGGCAGATCCCAGGTGTTCTAATCCAATTCAGTCTTTCTACTGCACGATGCTATGGCTGTAGTGTGCTCTTCTAATCCAGTGTCAGAGTGAGGAAAGGTGACATAAGGCTGCTTCTCTTAGTCCTCAGCATGTGGATATCTTCAACCCTCTCTCTTTTCTTCCTCCCTCCCCTCCACCTCTTTCTTCCCCTTCCTTTTCCCCTCCCCCTAATTTTCTCAAGATTAAGGTGAGAAGATAATCCTGGGAAAAAGTAGACACTGAGCTCTGGTCAGGTAGCGCAGTGGGTGAGAGCATCATCCCAATACAGCAAGTTTGCAGGCTGGATCCCAAGTCAGGGCCCAGACAGGAAACAACCAATGAATGTACAAATAAGTAAAACGACAACAACAACAAAACAACAAATTGATGTTTCTCTCTGTGTGTCTTTGTCTCTGTTTCTTCCTATTTCTCTCCTTTCCTTTCTCTCTCCATTTCTCCCTCTCTAAAGATCAATAAATGGAATTTTAAAAAGTAGACACTGAAGCACATCTATATCCAGTAACACTTGTTATTTCCCTTCATAAAATTCTTTCTCATCAAGACAACAAATGCAAACAGAACTCAAAAAATTAAAAAACATGGGATATAGTTTTTGCTTCAGGTCCTTTTTCCTGCTGGCCAGTACCTGCATTCTGGCTATCAGGTTCCTTCCCGGCACTTCTGCCTAATCTGAGAAGAGGGCAGCTGGCAGAAGTGGACTGCTGAGTCAGAGGGAGGAGACCTGACAAGATCTCGAGGGTGAAATTGGCTGTGGGATGGGCTGGGGTGCATGTGAACAATAGGAGCAGGCAGTCTAGATGAAAAACTGGTAGAGAGTACATCCCGCATGAACCTCAGAGGGGAAATTCAAGGTTTTTTAAAAGCAAAAAGAAATCTAGTTTAAGGTAAGTCAGCAATGGTTTGGACTCATGATATTAAAAATGAAAAGAATGTCCATAAACATTAGTTTCCCCCATATAAGTTCTAGAAAAACAATAACTTAGCTCAGCATGTGTTTCCTCTACAAACCAAATAGATATGTTAAAAAAAAAAAAGTTGGAGCCAGCCTTGAAATATTATGATAACTATGTGTGGATAAAATCTCCAGGTAGGCTGGGATCCATCTGTGTTGTTCCCTGTTGTACCCCCTTCACCTACTTTAGTGTAGAACATAACAGGTCCTCGAAACCTTCTGTTTAATCAACAAAAGACTATGAAGTAAAATACAGATAAGTTTTACAATTTTCAAAATATAATATAAAGAAGATCTCAAAAGAAGAGATCAGCATCTTACACACAAAGAAATGAACAACCCAGCTTGATTTACTTTGAAATAAGAAAAATAACCCATTGAAAGCTCCAAGTTTTAAAACCATATTACCACTTTATACTGTTGAGAGAATTTATAGGCCAAAATTCACAAGGCTAAGATTAAAGCTAAGGATTATTAGACCACCAGGGCATTGCCTGCCAAGTTGTCCTTCCCTCAGTCCCCCCAACCTAGTTTTTAATTCCCTACTCTAGACTTAGAAAAAAGAAATAGTCCCTCACTGTTGTCCCAGAAGTGTATGTAGGCTGCTTTCCAAGCAGCAAGGTAGAGTAGAAGAAACACTGAAATGGGAGTGAGAAGCTATGGGTTCCAGTCTTAGAGTCACCACTAATTCAAATAAGATTCTTAATATCTGGAGGCTATTTCACTTCCAAGGGAGTAGTCGTACTTGTTGAGAGAATCACATGGAACTAAGTATATGGAAGCATTTTGTAAACTCAATAGCACCACACAAATATAGGACATTGTCGTGGTTACATTCTGCAAAGAGCCTCTTTATCCTAAAACCAGATTAGATTTGATAGTAAATAAGATTGAATATATTGTATGTATCTTACAAAGTAAAGAGGCTAGAGGCTTCCTGATGATCAATCTAAGGTGAATTGATGACTCACTAGCAGAAATTGGCCTAAATTATAATAGATGAGCTTATTTATAATTCTGAGAAAATCCCTAAGGAGAATAATATTGAACTAAATGCTATTTTTACCAGACAGAATTCTTTTCCACATAAATGAATGTAGATATTAATATGTGTTAACTCAAGTTATAGTCATGTTAATCGTTGTCGGCAGCCGTCCGTCTCGAGAGACGATGGTGTAGCTTCTTACGAGTCTGTCTGCACCGCCGAGAATGGTTGTGCAGTCCGACTCGGGAGTGACACGGTATCTGTCTCCTCCCGTGTTGAATCGACATCTTGTGATGACGCTGGCGTGTCCTCTCCAGTGAAGCTGAAGCTACAGAGCCTGGGCAGGGTGATATGGAGGGTCTGCTGTTGCCCATGCAGCAGACCCAGTCATGTTAATAATTCTATAACATTTCTAACAAAGCAATAATAAAAGATATCTATGCTTTCTCATGTGCTGAGTTAATAGTAAATCCTGAAATCATTTATCGCTGATGCAAAATCTTTAATATGAAACAGCACCATTGTGTACAAACAGTAGTAAGAATTCCAAGCAATGCCTTGACTGGTGTGGCCCAGTTGGTTGAGCATTATCCTGCAAAGGTCACATGTTCAATTTCCCGTCAGGGCACATGCCTGGGTTGTGAGTTCAGTTCCTGCTTGGGGCATGTACAAGTGGCAACTGATGGATGTTTCTCTTCCTTTCTCCCTCCCTTCCCCTCTGTCTAAAATTAATGAATTAAATCTTTAAAAAGAAGAATTCTAAGCAGGGAAAGCACTGGGGTAAATGCAAACATCAAAATGTAGTTGAACTGATAATAATTTTTAGGTGAATAGTTCCCAAAAGAACTAACTCAGAAGTACTGGATCAAATACTGCTGAACCACTTCAGCCTCAATGCTGACTCCACTACAGAAAAGATGTTACTGAGAAACTTAAATTGACAGTTTGACACTCGTGTGTTATCCCCAAATTGTGGAACTATGGTGTTGCTTCTATTTCTAAGTGTTTCTAAGTTATATACAGTGTCTGAAAAAAATGTTAAATTCAATGGATACTATTTCAAAGAGTAACTATGTGGAGAAAGAATCTAGAAATACTTCCTGTTACATTAAGTTTAAAACTACCTTTTACTGTAAAATAGCAGAGATTATTTATGACATTTTTATTTTACCTTACTCTATATTTTAATTTTATCTTACTCTATATATTTAATTTTACTACCTGTGAAGAGGTATTTATAATTAAATTTTAGTTAATTGTGCAGTCCAATAAAGATAAATGGAGACAAACGATTTCTCCTTATATACACATCCCAAACTTGTCAGTTATAATTCAAAAAATTAAAAAATTTATCTAAGACATATTGATATCTTTAAATAAGTTTTATGTTTTCTATTTTTCAAAATTAAGGCCTTGGACACACAATTGCACACAAAAATGTATCTTTGTGAAAAATCATGAATAATGAACTAGTTTGAGACTCCAGGATGACAACATAAGTGAAAATGGCCTTAAAATACTTCTTGGAAAATAATTCCTAAAGAAAACAGCATTTTATGCAGAATATTTCTTTTTCTATTAGAGTAAATATGCAAAAAATAAGAAGACAACCTTATAGTTTTATTAAAAAAATAATTCCATGTATCTGGACCTCATTCCATTCTCCATCCACATCTAGAACAAGGTAATATTGAAAATAGAAATTTGAGAAAGAGTCCTCATTCAAAAGAAATCACATCTCAACATGATTTCTGTAAAGAACCAGTATCCTCCATTTACCAGCAGTTAGCCATCATTTGTACAAGCCATAGAATAATTTATTTTCTGAATGACCCCCAATTGAAAGGCCTTGACAGCCTGTGTGTCCTCACTTTTGCTGATTTCAGGACTCTGGGCAAGCAGAGCTGGTGACCGGCCAATGCTGGCTCACCCGCTATACCTAGCAGCTTTTCCTCTTCACAGCCACTGCGCCTCTAATCTCCTTTCAAGAGCCAGCTCTGTCGTAAGCTGTCTGTGGACGCTTCAGAGAAAGGTGGACTCTTGAACTTTCCTGTAGGTAGAACATACATTGTACCTAGGCAACATCCTTCTTTGATTTGTGTTGAAACTGAAGTAACTGATTTCCATTCTGCTTTTAAAATGGTGGCACGCCAGGAAACAAAACTCACCAGGTAACAATTTCAAAAGGGAGAAATCACAAATGAATAGTGCTACATGAAATTATCACTGATGGCACATTACTGCCTGAATTTGAATATTAGATGAGTTACAAAATTTCACTTTAAAGATAAAAATATCATTCAGTAATGACCTGATCTAATGCAAGCTATTGCCCATTATTTCTGTCAAAAGTCATTATTGTACAGATGTGCTCTTGTAATTTTAATAGGTCACCAGACAACCGCATACAAATGGTAGCAGCTGTTACCACCCTAAGCCTACTATCAGATAAAAATATCTCCAAGGCTTCAGATCTAACATTATGGGTAAATATTCTTTTTTTTTTTTTTTTTTAGTTTTAAAATTGTCATTTAAATAAATTATTTAGAAGATTTTTAAAAGCAAAAATAATTTCATTCTGCAAATCAATCTCCCTCCCTCACCCCGTGCCCTCACATACACACACACATGTCGCAAAACACAAAGTGATATAAATACCATGAAGAAGTCTTGTTTTTGACTCCTCCTTTATAGTTTCAGGAAAAAATGAGGAAAAATCAGAAAGAAAAAATATCTCATTTTAAATGTTATTTTTACCATTCTACTTAGCATACTGAATATTATCTCATAAATGAACTTGGGTATTGAAGAATTCATTCAGCTGCATACCCTTCTAAAAAGTTCTTACTATGAGTATGCATGGAATAGAGGACCAAGCAGTTGGTAAAAGCACAATTTGGTTAGAGAAATATATGCGTACACATACACACATATACACAAATTCTGACATAATTGAGCACTGGCTCTAGTTTTCTCATAATTTTAGAGACTAAAATCCAGTTTGGTTCTGGTATTAGCCTTATGGGCATGTTCGAGGAAACAGAATCTTGGTTGAAGGTTAACATAAACACTTGGAGATTCTAGTTTATTCTATTCAATCATTTAGTCAAATCTATATGAAAAAAATAGTGACTGACCTCTGACTTGGGGCTGGGCAATTTTTTTAAGTGCTAGAGATATAATGATCAGAAGACGGACAGATATGCTGTTTCTGTGGTTCTTGTACTCTTGTTCTACACTAGGTAGGGACTAAATGAGGTTGTCGATGAAGGGGAAGGGAGCTCCTACTGAAGTGAGCTGTGTCCCATCCTCACAATGAATGCCAAGTTTCTGTGTGGCAACTAAACTGCATTGCTATGTTTCTTCTATGAAAAAGAAGAACACAATGTATTTAGAACTATTAATCTTAAAATAAGAAGCATTGGTTCTAGCTGTGGTCAAGGACAAAGACAACATAAGAAGTTGATTAGTAAAAAATTGAGGCCCCATTGACTACTGTTTTGTGGCTATTTTATTTGATGGCACATTTGAAGAATTACTTGAAAGCCCAACAAAGGACAGCCAGTTCCTTTTACACCTATGAGCAGATTTTACCCAACTTTCTCTGCCAGAACAAACTGCAAACAAGGGTAATTGATTACCCACTCCCTGTTCCGGAGAGACAGACAGACAGACAGACAGACAGAAGCACACACACACACACTCTTATCCTGTGTATTTTTACATCTAGAGTTCTGATTTCCCATCTTTTACTCAGTTTAACCACTTTGGTCCTTTTAGTCTATTCTAATTCGATGTGTTTGCTACTTAATATAGATATTTTATTGGAAGTATAAATTCAGAGTTCATCAGATGGCAGATTCTTGTATAAGGCTGGCATTTCACATTTGGGAATTCACAATATGTTAATTGCTTCTCAGAACATACAGAAGTCATCGTGTATTCTTTGCAACTTAAAAGTCAGTGATAAATAGATCATGCCTTTGAAAGCTGAGGCACATACGCACATTTTATTTCCTTCAATTACATGAATAGAGACCAAAATAGAGCCTCCTGAAATAAGATCAATGTATGCTCCTTATAAAAAAAGTTGTAAGAATGAATGAGGTTTTTTAAGAATTCAGAAGCATTTCATTATTCAGAGGGCATGCACAGTGAACAGTAGTAGATAAAATGAAAGCAGAAATTCTCAGAAAGAGTGCCCTCATACTTGTACCAATATGCCATGTTTTGTTCGGTGGCAAAAATGTTCCCAGATCTGGTCTCATCTTGTGCTTCGTTTAATGTAGTAGTTTTCCTTTCACGAAAGATGTGGGAGGGCTTTTACACTCTCCTAGCAGGTCTGTGGTCAAGGGAAGTCCAAACTTTTAAACACTGTTTCAGTGAGTGAAAGTCCGTAAATCTATAAGAAGAAATTGTATGCTATATTTATCTCTGTTCTGGCTGGGTCACCTACATGTTATCAGTATTAGAGTTAGATGAGTCAAGTTATCTACACTACCAATATAGGTTTTTGAATTTTCATTAAACCTAACTTTCAGAATGGCTATACAAATGAAGACATACAATTGCTCTTATTTTTCCATATATGTTATCTTCCTCTTAGGAAGCATTTGCAGGTTAAACCTGGTTTATAAAATCATAAAAGAATTTATGCAATATAATTTTTTAAATGAATTAAGGATGTGAACTCTTTGATAAGTTTAATTCTATGTATATTTGATGCACAGATGGCTTCTTAGTGCTTAAGAAGAAAATTGCATTTGAAGAAAATTTAAAACTTAAAATTAAGTTCTCAAACAATCTTCAAGTAAGTTTTAAGGCATATATTCTACTCCAACAAATATGCGACATGAACACTTTGGATTTAAGATAACAAGAATATTTTTCAAGAATATTTTATGTTATTTTCCCTTCCATTAGAAGTTTCTCTTCTATGTTCATATGAAAGTATATCTTTTATTTCCCACATATTCGTGTGCACTTAGAAAAACAATGAAATAAAATGTATTTTAAAAGGTCAACTTCCTCCAGTGAGAGAATAATGCCAAAACAGTTTATCTTAAAAAAAAAAAGAACGTTACTTTTGGATGGTAAATTTCCAATGCTACAGAAAATTAGAAAACTCCATGTACAAGTAATGTACATGCACAGATTAGGGATGCATTCTAAATTTTGTTTTTTTCTAAATTATTTTAACTACCTATAATTTTTGTTAGTGGTGGCAGCTATGATGGTAATAGGTTTGTTTGTTTGTTTTAAATTTGGGCTGGAGTAAAGCAAATTACATTTATGTTTTTCCCCAAGTCACATGAGAAAAGGCAAACTATCACAGCCATTTGTCTGTTTCTTACTATACTTAGGAAACATGTGTATCATGTGGTGGAAATGGCATAAGAAGCCAGAGAATGGGGACTCGTTTCTTTGTTGTAGATGGACCACAAAGAGTCACTGATTTCAGTCATGACTTGCTAAGGCTATAAGGAGCTACAAGTGTTAAATCCATTTTTTTTTTTTTTATGAACAAAAATAGACTGCCATGGCCAAGAGCCCTGGTCATTATTCGACTTAAAAAGTATTATTGTCTTTTGCCTACAGTACCCTAATGTTTTCCAGAGTTATTAGGCTAACTTCAGTGATTGTAATTTTATTTCAACTGGTATAAAATGCCCTATTACTTTTTCATAATAACTGTTACCATAATACATAAAAAATGGAGCACAATTTATTTACATAAATGGTATAAGGAATTTACATATGGCATAAAGAATATTAGGATATTTTCTTTTACAAAAAGGAGTTTGTCCATACCTATTTATTTTAATTCATTAAAAAAAAATATGTATAGTGTTTCAGGAAGTCTAATACAAACCTCTATATCTTAAAGAAAGCAAAATTTAAAGATATGAGTTAATATTTAAGATTAAAATATGAGTAAGGAAAATAGTCTGGCTATGTCCTCTGAGAATTAACTGAAGGATTATTTTTTCTTTTTTTTAGTTTGAGATGTGAGAGAGAGAAAGACACATTGATTGGTGTTCCACCCATCCATGCATCCATAAGTTGACTCTTGCATGTACTCTGACTGGGGATCAAACCCTCAACCTTGGCACATCTGGATGATGCTCCAACCAACTGAGCCACCTGGCCAGGGCCTAGCTAAGTAATTTTTAATGGATAATAATGTATAAGAAACTTTGTACCAGAATCTTGAGGCTACAAATTTTAGCAATTTAAAGTTACTGGAGCACTTCACAAATTGAAATTCCAATTTGAAAGAATGAAAGTCTTCTAAAAACCTGAAACACTCCAATAATTTTAAATAGTTTCCACTTTGTAAGTTCAGAGTCTCCACTACTTATAAAGAAAGGCACTTACAATGAAAAGAAAAGTGCCACAATAATTTCAAATCACTGTATATAGTGTAGGGCAAATTTAAGGCTCTGAAGTACTTACAAGTTTTCCTGTTTCATTTGAAGTAAAGCAGCTATAATATAACAATTCAAAATGCACTAAGTGATTTTAAATTTCACCAAAAGTATGGCAAAAATAGAGTTTATATAGTTAGATAAAAAAATAAATATAATGTGTGTCCATCAAAATATAAAAGGAAATTAAACTGTCTTATAAATTAATTGGCATAAAATGGTGAAACTGGCGACAGGGGCTAAGGTAAGATCTGTATAACAGTGATACCAAATTTTTTAAGTAATAGCTCTGAAAGTAGTTACAGAATTTTATAAGGATGAATTTAAAAGGACAAGATCTAACGTTTTATCCAGAGGTGTGTTGCAGTCAGTTTAAAGACACACAAGAGTCGACTCAGCACATTTCTTTCCAATTTTGCATTGTTCTGTAACATGTTGTAGCTCAAAATCAATCATGGTGTGGGTATTTACACCATGGGAATTGACTAGCATTACAAATTATGAGAGTCAGTGGTTAAATATTTACCTGCATACCACTGGTATAGTATATCCAATTTTTTTCTATGTGAGGCTCTTTCAATTGTAAGGGAGCAGTGACCCACTCAGTTTTTTTCAGATTATGATAAGAATTATGGTGGTTATCGTTAGAAAAAGGGCAAAATGACTGTCAGCCAAGAGAACAGTCATGAGCCAAATAACAAGAACAGAACCCAACAGTGAAGAACCAAAAGAATCACTGAAATGATCACTCAAAGGTCAGTCGTTTAGAATTCAAGGCAGCTCCAGGTTCCTCAGCAGTGGAATCTTACCTTAGGATTCCTCAGCTAGAGTTCTGCATCCATATGCTACAGTAACCTTATCTTCCCACTACTAACTGTTCTCTGTATACTCTGCAACTTTTCTCTAGGCCGTAGTGTATGCTTACTTGTGATTTTGAATTACTCACAACTCTGGCTTATACATCTTTATTTAAGATCCCTCCTGACTCATTTGTGCCCATTTCTACGATGACCATCTACTAGGAATGGTTTCTTAATGCAATTAATAAATTTTATAGAACCTAATTGCTTATTTTATACCCTCTCTAGGTATTAATGGAAACATAATGTTAAGTAAGATTTTCCCTTAACTCAAGAAATTATCCCTCTATTTGACTATAAAAAAATGAGTTGACTAAAAGACTATAGTAAAAACTAAAATAAGGTAAATACAATAGAAGAGATACAAAGACAGGGATCTAGGCATTCAAAGAAGAAAGAATATATTTCTAGCTACAACGTTGAGCAATTTACTACAAATTGAAAATAATTTAAATAGTCAAGATTTAGGAAGTGATAAGACAACTATGTAATAGCCAGGCAAATAAAATATTTATATTTAAAATATCACTGAATATATTTTTTTAAAAATTTATTAATGAATTTTTTAAAATACAAGACTGTATTAATGTATATGCAATAGAGAAAAAACAAACTTTAAAAAATAGTCAATATCAATTATACCTAGCCACTAGATAACAGAATTATGAATACTTTCAACTCTACACATATTTGCAGCTTAGATATTTTTATAATGCATATATAGTACCTTTATAAGTTGCAAAAAATACAATTTATTTAAACAAAAATGAGTTTATAAACTCAGCCCATGTAACTGGAAATATGTAGTATTATCTTTCAGACACTGAAATTATTATAATGTTGTATTATAAGAAGTATTATAAAAAGTAAATATGAACTATACATCAAAAAAAAATCAAAAACTAAATGGAGCCATTTAATTTAAAATAATGAGAATTTTATTATTTTCTGGTAGGTGATAGAGAATCTCTTTGTTCAGCTCTCTGAACCCTTCATCCTATATATTTAAATATTTTCTGGAAGAAGTGATAAAATTCCATTCTCCCATATCCTCCCTTAGTTTCTGCTTTGTCCACTTTTTCCCGCCTGGTCTTAAGATCCTATGGGGGTGCTCTTATCATTGCTTCATTTGTTTTGAATCCTCAGGATTTCTTCTAGCTGCACTGACCCACACACTATTCTATTCCTTGACTTTTTTTTTTTTTTAAATCCGCTTGCCATTATTTATCCAGCATTTCTAACAATCCTTCCAGATTCTGCTCTCTGCTAGGTAAGGTCAAAGAGTAGTAATGACTTACACTCAGAAAAAAATCAATGCTGCAAAGTTAATTAACTATTGGAATATTCTTTCCATTTTCATTACATAAAAATGCATGCCCATCTTTATCTTCACTGATACCATCTTAGTCCAAGCTCTTATTCCTCACTTCCTACTGCAAATAGCTCTCTTTTGCCTGTCTTATCCACTAAGTGACCCATAAAAATATAAATTAGTAAGTAAATAAAAATGAATTTAAAAATCAGACCATTTATTCTAATTAAAAAAATTATTCAGTGGCTTCTCAGTTCCCTTAGAAAAGAATTCAAATGACTCTGATGACCTACAGGGCCCCATCTGACCTGCGTCCTGATGGTAACTTTTGTTTCTATTTACCACCCGCCTTCACACAGTGCATTTCAGGCACACTGGCTTTCTCTCTGCTTCCAACTCAGGTCGTGTGGCTCTGTCTGCTCTCTCAGCCTGGAGTGCTTGGACCAGATCATCTATGGAAAGTTCCAATATCTGCTCCTCAAGGAGGCCTCCCTGAACACATGAAACAGCATCTCTCACTGTTTCTATCTCTACTGGAAAGACTCTCTTCTTCCGTTCACTTATTTATTTTCTTTCTTTCCCACCAATAAGACCGAGTTTCCCTGAGAGCAAAGATCTTGTCTATGTAAGTAACTGCTGTACCACAAGAGGTAGGGAATAATTAAACAGAAGCTTAGCTCTTCTAAAATATAAAAGAATCAAAATAACTGGGGTTGTAGGAAAATAGACCTTTACCCCTCTCTCATTCAAAAGAAATGTAGGTATAGGCAGTTAAAGGTGATATGAAGGTCCCTTAATCCTACTAGGAACTCAGTCTCCAATCTTTCTGCTTCACTATCCTTAATGCACAGTCTCGAACTTCAAGGTCACATCATGGTCAAGAAAACTGTTACAGCTCAAGCTGTGAAGTATAACTTCTATAAAATCATACATTACACTTCTGCTTGCATCTCACTGGCAAGAATTAGTCTTATAGCCACATTTCACTTCAAAGGGGGCTGGGAAAAAAGTGTTGACTCCGTGTGTCAGTGCCAGAATCAAACATCAAGGTTCGCTACTAAGAAAGAAGGAGAAAGTGGATACTGGACAGCAAACTCTCCAGCAGGACACAGGGTTAGCCCAGTTTAAAGTTACCTGGTGCAATCATGAGCTCTTTGTCTCTCTACTCTTTTTTTCTGGCTGACTCCTTGAGTAGTTGCAAGATGGCTGCCTCAAATCCCTTTGTTCACACCCAGGGAAAGAGAGAGTGAGAACGAGGGTAAGAGAACGAGAGAGAGGGGCATCTCAGGCTGTTTTCTCAATGGAAAGAGGAATCACTTTTCCTGTACACCTCAGAAAATGTGTCTTCCAATCTCACTGGTCATAACTGAATCAACAACTATGTCCAGGGGAAGGAATTAAACTAATGGGCTCTGGGCTGTGTCACATGCACTTTTATAGAACCAATAACTGAATGACCTTATCCCTAAGCAAATGGACTGTGATCGAGAGCTGTGAGTATCTATCTGATTGACTATCAGAATAATTACCAAGGGCAGAAGTGAAAGTTGGGTAGGTCATTTCTGGAGCTGCACATATTTCTCAACTCAAATCATATTAACATACACGTGTTGAATAAAAAGAGTGCTCCTAGTTTTCTTCAAGTTATTTATTTCCTATTTTTTGTTCTCATTAACTAAAATCAATACACTGTCCCATATGGGAGGTACTAGCCATGTGTGACTATTAGGCATTTAAAAGATAGCTAGTATAAATTAATATGTGCTGTAAGTGTAAAATACACACTTGATTTCAAAGACCATGAATAAGAGAATGTAAATATCTCCTTAAAGAATTATATATAATTACATATTAAATGTTAATATTTTACACATATTGAGTTAAATAAAATATATTATTAGAATTTTACATTTTTTGCTTTTGAATGTGGCTACTAGAACATTACAAATTACACGTGGTTCATATTATATTTCAATTAGACAGCACTGATCAAAAGGTGTCCGATCATTTTCTAAGACATTACATTATATAAACTCTCCACATTGACTTCATCAATCTTTAAGCAAACCTCAACTGCTTGCAGTTGACACACGCTAATTCCATGCCTAAATTCCGCTGCCTTCTCACTTCTCAAGCTCTTGCTCGAGTGCCATCTCCTCCATAAAGCCTTACTTCTCAACTGTAAGTCACATCTTTCCCTTCTCTAACTACCCTACAACTTCACCCGTGCAGTTTTAGGGCAGAGAACAAACACCCATTGTTTTATGTTAGGGTGAATTTTTTAAATGTTTTAGCACCTCTACAGAATTCATGCTGTCTGTTCTGAGCAGAGGTTCTGCTTCTGAATCCTCATATTTTCCCTTAATCCCTTGGCTATGATAGAAACTTAACAAAATATCTGTGGGTGAGAGAATAAATAGTGCTGTCATGAGAAACAAATGGGACAGAGAAGCCTGTTCTGAAAGAAAGGCCGAGAAATGAGAGAGTGGAGTGTTGGAGAAAAGCAAAAACCCAGAGGGCTTTTGGAAGTGATGCAATAGTAGTTCTGTGACATAAAGAAAAAGAATATTTCCTGTGAAAGCTAAAATCTGCAGTTGAGAATCCACATCATTCAAAGAATCTAGATCTAGGGGCTTTTTAGCACAATGCTGTATTTTCCATATAAAGTTGAACTGAAAATTGTTCAAGGGAAAAAGTCTTAAACTTGACCTTACTATAAAATGTTGGAAAATTACTTTTGAGTATCTCAAAGCAATTCAGTCTAATACAGTAGTAAAATGTTCATGACATTTCTCTATTCCATGGTTCCTTGAGAGCAGGGGTAAAGAAAATCCATTCAAAGCTTCTCCTTTGGAGTTAACTTCCTCTATTAATGATACTTAGAAATTGCAATGCTTTTTGAAGCCTGAATAGTCTTCTTGAGCTGACTTCCTGGTAGATTTATTTGGTTTCAAGAGTGCACCAGAGAGCCTTTTAGGCAATTTTAAGTTTTTCTGCACTTAAGTAGGCCAAGGACTTCAAGGCTACTAAAACACAGCAGAGCCTGTGCACCATAATCTAGCTCAAGGTCAAGAGTCTAAAGAGGCCACAGTTGCTGGGGAAAAGTTCATGAGCTGCTATATTAGACAAGGTTGAATCTTACCAAGACTTAAATTAGATATCAATAGTTATAGAATATTATCTACCTTTATTTATTTATTTTTTGCTCCAGATTTTATTTACATTTACAGTTAAAACTTTCATCTCCAGTACATTCAACTTGTAGACTTTTTTTGCAAAATCCTTAATATCTGTTGTATTTGATTTATTTAATTTATACTACACTTTGTAACTAAAGTGCCTTGAGATAGCATACAGCATTGTACAACATAATTTTAAAATAAGTTAAGAAATAGGCAAAGAAAATAAGGCTAGGTAAGTATACTCTGACATTACATCAAGCACTGCATACATGTCATAAAAACCTATATACTTGCTAAACATAGGCTACATATTTTAAAATAAGCTGCATTTCCAGTAGTCAGTTGTAAAATTGTATAATCAGGATTTATGATAAATGGGTGTTTGTTTTCTAATCTATCCATCAATCTGATCTTATTTCTCCCTCATCACTTTCACACCCTTTGAAAGTGTATGAGTTCTGTAGACAGAATGGCTACAGAGGACCTGTTGTTTTGCCTGCACACACTTTCATCTGCTTTATGTAGTCTAGAAGACACTCTCATTACATTGTTAGAAAAAGTCACTAAAAATGAATCCCTTTAAAACACATCAAATTTTCATGGTAAATGTAACAAGACAACAATAACTAATAGTTAAATTTGGATTTTATCTTCAAGTAAAAAAATTTATGATGTGTTTAATTCTCATTTATTAAATTACGTTTTTAATTCAACTATGCACCAATTCTTGTAACAGTAGGTTAAATTAAATGCTGATTTTTCCAACCAAAAAAATCAAGATAGAACAAAATGACACTCTTTCAATAATTCTGGTATGATATGACTAATTCTACATTTCCTACAGAAACTTCATGAAATATGATCTTGCAAAATTTGAAATTTCAGTTTGCAGTTGATTTGCATTAAAATTGAATTTTAAGCTGAATGTTTAATATGTCATAATCAGTGAGAGACTAATTAATAAAAGGCTTTGATTGGACTGGTGGGAATAAATGCTACTGTAAATTGGGTTGAGTGTTTCAATGGGAAAAGTTTTATAAACAGTACTTTATTGGAGACTATTTTTCTTTTAGATACCTTTGGTTCTCCATCAACATAATAATTTGTATACTCCAGTAGTGAATACCTGGGTGATTAGCATGCCCTTACATTGGTTAGTTAATTAACTTGAGTTGTTGCTTCTCCTTAGATTTTGTTTTCTTATGCTAGAATTCTGCTTTTAGTCCCACATTTAATTATTCAGATAACTACATTCATGTTAGTCTGAAACTGCTTTTTAACTGTTGAAATGGAACTGAGCATTTCCCTTCTCACATGATTGGTGGCACACTAAAATTTCTATTGCTTCAAGAACTTTCCTTGAGTCACTGACTCAATCTGTTGGATTTTAAACTATGCAAAAAGTCAGCATTTCAGACTATGTACTTAGGTATAGACAATGTGTACATGTCTTTAATTTCCTAAAATATAATTTTTAATTTGATCCTCAATTCTGCACCCAAGTTTCAGAGACTTAAATAATCTCTCAGTATGAGCAGATCATGCATTGTCTCTCATTCTGGACTGTAAAATCACTCTAAATCTAACTACCTCCCAGCTATTTCTCAGCTCTTCTTGGGCACACAGGAAATATTCCATTGCTGTGGGAAACTCACTGAGGTTGCCTAAGAACATTAACCAAACTCAATGCTAGACTCCCTGAGCCTTGCACTGACAACTATGAGCTCTGTGAGAAATTGCATAGGCCCTCTGCCCAGCTCCAAGACTGGCTGACAAGCCATTTCTGTGGTGCAGCTTCTGCAACCTGCTGGAAAGCAGAACTCTGGGGTCTGGCTATTGTCCTGGGTTCCCTTCAGACTGTGGCACATGTCCCTTTTACTTTTATAGTCACATGCATCTTTGGGGAAGTCCTCGTAGCTAGGAAGACATTATTCAGAATTGGTATGAGAAAAAACAAAACAAAACAAAATTTACCAAATTTAGGTTCTTGGCAAGAAAATTCATGAAGCGGCAGTAGAAGATCCTAAACCAATTGGGATTAAGTTGCAAAAGCAGCAGAATGGAGGTATGAAATAGAAATAGCAATCAGTTTTAGAAAGTTTGTTTCTTATATATCTGAATTCATATATCCTGAAATCTGTACCTCGTGAAAATACATATCTGATGTCACTTTTTATTCTAAAACTTGTGATGACTTCATACCAAATACAGAATAAAGTTCTTACTCCTCATGCTGGTCCTCAAAATCCTCTTGATTTGGCTCCAAGATACATTTTCAACCAACTGCCTCTCGGTGCTATAAGCTACAGACATAATGATCTATTTGCCAATTTGCAAACATGTACAGAAGCATACATCTCCTCAAGCTGTTCTGCAGGTGATGCATAGGACGAGCACTGGAGTGCCAAGAACTTGGGAAGAGAGAAGTAAGGTCTCCTGCTCTCTTGAGAATGCAACAGAACAAGAAAGACATGCAAACTCTTAAAGGAACAGAATGTTATCAGGCTGAGAATTGAATACAATCTAATTGTTAGACTAAACATCACTGAAGAAAGGTTTTCTTAAACCTAAAGTCGATTTCTTAGCAATAATAGAGCATTGGTAGAGAAGGGAAAGTCAGGGAACAAACTGAGAGTTGAGGGTACTTCTCAAAAAAAAAAAAAAAAATAGAGTTCCTGGCAATCACTATTAGCACATAACAGGCTGTTCCTATAATGCAGATGGAAGGCTCAGTACATAGGACCTAATGGTGCACAACCCTAGTATTTAATACCTGTGAGCATAGGGGCTTTGTCTTTTTTTTTTTTTTTTTTTTTAATTTTATTTTTTATCACTGTTGTATTCGTCAATGCAGCAAGTGGCATATAGATGTACTTAGTATTCGTTGGAAACTTCAGTCTTACCAACTGCTACAACTCTGATCTGTGTGCTCCTGGCAATTCTAAAAATTATGATGTAACTACTCACACAGATATATTAGTAAGAAGTGAATGTACTTATCAGTGAATGGATTATGAATTAATAAACTATCATTTTAATTTTTATATATTAGTTTGTGGTTAATTTATTTAAATTAAATCAATCTTCTAAAAACTGATGACCTCTAGAAGCACTAATATTCATTTGCAAATCTACAAATCTCAGAGTGAGACTATGTGACCACACCATGGTTATCCTCCTTATTGGGATCTTCCTGAGAGGTCAAGTGGTCTTCCCTATGCCATACCTCTATCGCATTACACCCTTTCTCCAAGCTACAGAACCTGACAAACTTTTTGTTTTCATGATCTACAACCACAGAACAGCCTGTCTGAGAAGTCTTCCCAAGACTCCTCTCTTCTGTATTCAGATTGCCTAAAAAGCAACTGGTCAAGAAATTAAATAGAGGATCTTCTTCCCCTACTGTTAAGAGTGGAAACTAATACCTGCCTGTGTGGTGAATATTAGTGCTAATGTATAGTAAAATTTCAAGAGTGCAACAAGCATAGTCGGTGCTCTCTGTTATAAGCAAATTGCAAATGGCTGCTATTATAACTATTGTTTCAGTGATTTGCTGATATTTCTTATCCTGCGTTTTATTTCAATTCATTTGAAAAAGTATGATTTCAGATAAGCTTTTTGACTCAAGGAATTAAAAATTAAATCTCTTGGTTTAACTTTGGCTTAAACCTATTACTTTTTCCATCTATAACATATAGACAGAAATAATACCTACCTCAGTTTTGTGAGATTTAAATGATATGAAATGGTTAGAATAGTGTCTCATACATTTGTAACCTCAGAATGAATACTATCCATTATTATTACTAGCAGTAGTATCACTAGAGTTTAGAGGAGAGACATGTAAGTGAAGATAATTGCAATATAGTCACATAAGCAGTCCCAGAGGTTTATGACAGGAACAGAGGTAATCTCAGGGAATAAGAGATGACCCTTACTAGAGCCTATAGGAGGAGACTTCCTGGAGGTGGAGGAATGTGAGCTTGTTTTTGCAGCATCACTAAGATTCACCAAGCAGACAAAGGATGGGTTTGCAAGGTGAGAACATCAACACCATAATGATATATGGAGTCTAGAAGACCAGAGTGTATTTGGGGAAGTAAACAATTGGTATGGCTGGTACGTAAAGTGAGGTTGGGAATATGTCTGCTGGGGGAGAGGATCGTGCCAGAAGATGGCATAGAAGTGACAATTTGTGCTCTACTGAAAGGTTTATATTTTATCTTGTGATACTTAACTTAGAGCTTCTATACCTATATGGAGCTTAGGAATGGGCTTTAGGAAGACCTTAAACACCAAGAAACTGGGTATAAAATCTTGCGCTGTAGATGCAGTTTTTTTTTAATCTCACCCGAGACACTTTTTCATTGATTTTTTTTTAGAGAGAGAGGAAAGTTAGAGACAAACATCAATGGGAGAGAGAACATCGATCAATTGCCTCCTGTACACTCCTGGACCACGGATTGAACCTGTAACCTAGGCATATGCCCTGACCAGGAATTGAACCTGCAACACTCGTGGGACAACACTCCAACCAGCTGAGTCACACTGGCCAGGGTTGTAGATGTATTTTAAGTGGGAAAAGTTTCCATGGCTTTTATGAGACTTTCAAAAGGATCTCTATCCTCAAAATGAAGGGCTATTGTTACTGGAGATGACATCAAGGATTTTAAAGAGGATCAGATTTGGTTTTAGAAAGAAAGGTCCCTCTGGTGGCAGTGTGAAAGAAGACCCTGGCTGGAAGACATTTGCAGTGATGTGTGAGGAGCCTTTTACTGGTACAGGCAGAGCTAAGGGCCTGAGTGAGTTGGGGCAGTGGCATGGAGAGAAGAGGATGACCAAACTCTGCTTGGTATTACAATGACCACTTATTCTACAAGGATTTGTGAAATGCCTATATTTGACAGGCACTGTGCTAACTTCCAGGAATAGAAAATCCTATCCTTCACAGAGCTTTGAAACTAATAGAGGAAACAGACAATGGAAAATTATCTAATTATAATTCTGAAAAGGGCTATGCCTCCTCTTTAAACAGAAGTTCCCAGATTTCAGGGCCTATTTCGTATTCATCTCTCTATCTTCTGACAGTGACTTGCCCACAAGAAGTGCTGATAAATGCTTATCTAATGGAATTAATATTTTAATTATTCTTTGTTTGGGGACTGCTCTGAGTGGTAATGTGACCCTGACAATAAACACATCTCTACAGGCTTCCGGACTGGTGCTAATGCTTGTCTTCTTATTCTTTAATGACAAGTCCCTGTTTTAAGAGACAAATCTTATGCTAACAAAAAGTTTGCAAATCATGAGATAATAAATTCATTTCTTCAGGTTTTTTAATGGAACCATTTCAATGTTTGGATATGTGATTACAGCTGCTTGCCTCCTTCCTAATTTGGGAGAGGGAAGCCCACTATGGATACAAAGCTGAGTTAGACATTACTTTCACTTTCAAAGATCTCACAACAAGAAGGATGACTTTGCCTTTAAGAGAGGCAGGGAATACAGAAGGATGAACAGAGTCACACTGAAAGTTGTCTCATCGAGCAATTAGAAATACTGATCTAGAATTTAGAAGAAATCAGGAAAGTCATAGTTTCAATTGTGGTTGAAATTAGAAATAGTTCAAATAATGCAATATTTACACTTCAGCTTACACATTTAGTTAAATAATGTAATATTTTTTTTCCTTTAAAAAGTTTTATTGTTATTCTATTACAATTGTCTTACTTTTCCCCCTTTGCCCTCCTCTGCGCATCCCATCCCTTACCTTTATGTATAATACTTACTGAAAGGGTTATGCACTATTTACAGTTCAACTAGCTCCTTAATCTATCCTCAGATGACCTTGAAGACAGGCATCTGCCTGCCATCCTTTCTTACCTGAGCTTTGGTTCATGTCAAAGCACTCTGTTATATCTAGGAATATTAACTGAACTGATGAGCATGTGTAAGGCCAAATTAAAAACACAGCCTGTCTCTGTCTCTTAAGTTTTTTCATATGGTTTACAAGGTTCTACGTGTTGATTTTCTGAATAATACTTAACCTTTTCAGAATCATGTCCACTTGTACTTTGCTAAGCATTAATTATTTATCTCATAGTAATATTGTGGGGCACACATAGAAGTAGAAAACATTGCTTGATGAAAACAAAGGATCAGGAATTTGATAACATCTGGATGCATGAGCTACCTTTTCCATTAGTGTTGCTGTATTTGAAATAGTGCTAAGGAAAACACTTATCTACGTTCAGGCCACTGTCTATGAAATGGATGGCCTGAAGCTGTCTTGGGCTAATGTGATGGGTAACAGGGCATCTCTGCTCCCTTCTCTTTGAGGTGATTAAGAAAATTGATAACATGAATTAAATGTCAGCCAAAATCAATAACCAGGAGGTGACTTTAGACAAATAAGCAGACCAATGGAAGAGAATTTCCAGCCAGAGAGGCTAAGCTGCCCCCTGCTGTTGCAGCAAAAGAACACAGAACATGCTGTTGAAACTGGGTATCATGGACTCCCAGAGTCTGTGTGGGAATGAATGGCTGATGGGGTGAAGCAGGCTGCTGGTCCCGGCTAACAGGACAGCGTCCTGATGCAAAGGGACTGCCAGGCTTTAGAAAAAATATGATTAGAGCATCATGCATTTCCATGCAAAAATAATTCTGTTAAAATAACATTAAAGTCTGCTGATGTTACACCATTTCTCACTCTTTTAAAGTCAATTATTTATATTTTTAAATTAAAATCATTTTCCCTTCATTTTATGAAATGCTGCTCCATTTTTTATGTCCATTCTCCTAGCATCTTTAACAGTTATTATGCTCTTAATTATATTAATTTATGGTCCAGGCTAAGGTTTCAGAGAGAATGAGATAGGGGTGTGTTTGAATGTCTGTACTTATATATTTATAACCATCAATTGCTTTCACCTTGGAATGTTGTTAGTGGCCAAGTTCAAAGTATCTTTTCTGACAGTCCAGGCTGAAGCCTCTCTTGATTTAAATGCATGATAATGGAAAACTAAGGAACAAGATGGTATTAAAATCCTTAATAAAATTTAATTTCACATAGATACTTTTATAAAACCTTGAAAGTTATTTTCAGATATCTCATTTATAGAGAAGCTTAGACTAAATAAATATTGGAGGTACATTGTTAAATATGTTGTTGTTTAACAATATTAAGTTTTAAAATACAAAAGCATATTAATTATCTAAAAATAAAGGTTGTCATGTAGATTAGTGAAATCACTTCCTACCTAGTCTCACCTTCATTTTCAGTACTTCTCCATGCTGGGTGCACGCATGTCATTCACTTAAAATTATTTACAGCAATGATTTTCAGGTTATGGTACCCAAACCATCATCATCATCATCATCATCATCATCATCATCATCACCAATGATTTCTGTCTCTTGGTATTCACACCATTGTGTTATTTCCTCCCCTTGAATGTGGGCTGGATGTAGCAACCCACTTCTACCAAAGAGAATGTGGTAGAAATAATGGGATGTCACTTCCAAGACTAGTTACAAAAAGATTGTGGTTTTATCTTGGGGCTCTTTCTTGCTACCTCCAAGGAAGCCAGTTGCCATGGGATGAGTTGCCCTGTAGAGGGTCTAGTACATGGCAAAGAACCGAGGGAGGTCCTGAGCTAACAGAGAGGAACTGAGGCCCTCAGTCCAACAGCCTGAGAGTAATTGAATCCTCTAATAACCTCATGTGTGATCTTAGAAGCTGATTTTCCTTTCGCCGAGCTTTCAAATGAGACCCTCACCCTAGCTGACACCTGGCTGCAATCTTCACCTGGACTCTTGACCCACAAAAACTGAGATGATAAATGTTTGTTGTTTTAAGCCAGTCATATTTAGGATAATTTGTTATGCAGCCATTGATAATGAATATACCTGGGAACTTGTTAGAACTGCAAATTCTGAAGATCTGTTCCAGACATACTGAACCAGAAACTTAGGGGGTAGGATCCACTACCAGTGTTTTAATAAGTTCTCCAAGTGATTCCAGTACATGTTTAATGTCTAAAATCCTTAGCTAAGCCTACAAGGCCCCTTCCATGGCCTTTTAAATTTACCAATAAATATGAGAGTAATGATAGATACCACTTGTTGAGCACATTGAGCCAACGGGTCACGCCGCTTCCCATAACACATAAGCCACAGTTCCTTGAGCTCTCTATGCTCTCACAAGTCTCAAGGCCTCTTCTGTCAAATTAAAGGCAGAGGTAACTGCCTTTATGACACATCTCCTAACTCTCCCTGGCTGAGATACATGCTCATTCATTTGCATTTATTGAAAGCTTATTTTAAATTTTATATACTTTTAAGATTTTATTTATTGATTTCTAGAGAGATGGAAAGGGAGGGAGAAAGAGAGGGAGAGAAACATCGATGTGCGAGAGATACACTGATTGGTTTCCTCTTGCATGCCCCCAATTGGGGACCTGGCCCACAACCCAGGCGTGTGACCTGACCAGGAATCAAACCCATGTCCCTTTGGTTTGCAGGCTAGCGCTCAATCCACTGAGCCACAGCAGTCAGGGCTGAAAGCTTATTATGTGCCTGGAAAGATTCCAGCTATTATAAATATAGCACTAGAAGAAAAAAAATAAACCAACAGAAAAATTATTGCTTTGGAACTTACATTCTAGTTGAGGACTGGGGGAGACAGCCTAAAAAGAAGTACTCGAAAACAAATAGTTATTCTAAATAATAAGAAAATAGCATTAAATAAAGCATGGAAATCATACAGAGAACCTGGTGGTGGTAGAGGAGGAAGTTCTGATATTAAATACAATAATAGTTAAGGAGGCTTACACTGAAAGATAACATTTGAGTAAATTCCTGATGTAGGCAAGGAAGGCAGTGTGCAGCTTGGGTGGGGGAATGTCATGACCAGCTTTGATCAAGTAGAAAGGTCCTGCGGTAGGAAAGCATCTGCCATGTTGGGGGAACAGCAAAGAGACCTGCACAGCTGCAGTGGATTGAGTTAGGGAGCAAGTAACAGGATATGAGGCCAAAGAGAGAAAGGAGGAGATATATTAAGAAGGGCCTGATAACCAACATAAGGAATTTGGGGTCTTCTCTGCATAAGAGCGGAGGTGATGAAAAGGTATTAAAATGCAGAAATGGCATGATTTAATTTATTAGTTCAGCAGATCACGCTGGCTATTGTGTTGAGAATAAAGACTATATGGGAAAGGGTAGAAGCAGGAAGATCAGTTAAAATAATTAGAAACCTATGCCAATAATCTAGGGTCTAGACCACTGATCACGATCATGGATGTCTGAGCCATTATGACAACAGTGGAAGTGATATGTGATTAAATTCTGGATACATTTTAAAGACAGAGCTGACAGTATTTATGAAAGAATTTCATATAGTGTGTAAAAGAAAAGGAGTTAACTTTTTGGTCTGAGTAACTACAAGGATGGAGTTGTCTTTTCCTGAGATAGGGAAGAATATGTAAATTGTAGGTGTTGGGGAAAGGTTCAAGAATTGGGGTTTGTAATGTTGAGTGTGAAGTGCATTAGCTGTCCAATTGGAGATGTCCAAATGAAAGTCAGATATACAGACATTCAGAGTTGCAGTTGATATTAGATATATAAATTTGGAGTTATCAGTTAATATACAATACTGAAAACCATGAGAATAAATGAGATTATTAAGGAAGTTAGAGCAGTATATAGGAAAAATTTCAGGAACAATGAAAGGAGATGGCATTAGAGGGAATTGCAATCTAGGTACAAGTGTCTACATGTCATATTCTATGTAGAAATCCAGGAGACATGCTGAAACTTCAGACATTAGACTAAAGCCACACTTTCTCAATGCTCTGCACTTGATGAAACCTGAGAATGATTTCACAAGATATCACAGAGAAGAGGGGTTTTGGAACCTCAGAGAAATAAGGGAAGATGAATAATGCTGTAAGAAAACTGGAAATAGGAGTTCAATTCTGCCTTACTCAGATCTTCAAAAAGATTGAGAAATTGTGATAATCAGATGACATTATAGTCTGTATTACTGTATTCTTTACTTAGGAGTTGGGAAAAGACCATCTCTCTCTGGAAGTGCTCTTATGTTCTCTTTGAAGTAGATGAGGAAAACCAGAGTGGAAGCATATGAAAATAATAATCTCTTCAAGCAATTTTTAGAAAAAGCTGTCATAATATTCTACCAACTCTTAAAGACTTATCAGATAGGAATATTTCTTCCCCCATAATATCCTCCAATGAATTATATCCATAAAGGAAGTTTATTAATAATGTACATTCAAAATAAATTTTATTTTTCTTTTCCTACTTTTATGAGATTATATTTTATTTGAGTAAAGCATAACTCTTAGCCAGAATGTCTTTCAATTAGAGTCGTCGTCGGCAGCCGTCCGTCTCGAGAGACTATGGTGTAGCTTCTTAAGAGTCTATCTGCACCGCCGAGAATGGCTGTGCAGTCCAACTCGGGAGTGACACGGTATCTGTCTCCTCCCGTGTTGAATCGACATCTTGTGATGACGCTGGAGTGTCCTCTCCAGTGAAGCTGAAGCTACAGAGCCTGGGCAGGGTGATATGGAGGGTCTGCTGTTGCCCATGCAGCAGACCCCCCCTCTCTTCGCAGCTGAAGGGTCCAAGGGAAAGACGGAGTCAATACAGCTTGGCTTCAGGTGCGCCGCAGGAGTTGCCGGTGTTGACTACAACGTCAAACCGCCTTAGGGACTCCGGCTCCGGATTTTCTGTCGGGGTTTACTCCCTTAGCCTTTCCCCTGAAGAGGTATGCCGCAAGGCAGCGGAGGTTTTTTGGAATCAGAGTTTTCCTTCTCTGATGTGCCCTGACTGGAAGATCGAACCAGCGACACTTAGCTCGCAGGCCGACGCTCAATCCACTGAGCCAAACCAGCCAGGGTTCAATTAGAGTAATATTCATTTATTCACATTGATTCTGAGACTGCTCAAGCTTTGTTTTGAACTACTGTCTTTGACTGAACTTTACCTGAGGGTGAGAAAATTAATACTTAATGCAATATGTGTCTTTCAATCTAAGTTTAATCATCTTAGGTTATATGGAACTAAGGGCTATAAGAAATAGGGAAAAAAATATTCAATTATCCAAAGCTATTCAATACAACTCAATAAACATTAATCAAGTTCATTTGATATCTAAGAAACTTCATTATGGTGTAGAGGGCTGAAGGAACAAAGAAATAAAAAGCAATCCATGACTTTGAATTATTTACAAGAGCAGGGCAAAATCATAGAAGAAAATGGTGAATAACAAAATAATTATAAATGCTATTAAGGTTCTTATTGTTACCATCCCAAACATTAATTCCTCATAAAGAAATATCTAAAATAATGGAAAAGAAAAGGGGATCTTCTCAGTAGAATTTCTTGTTTTATCAGAGAGGTAGTTTGTTGTCTGATGCTTGCCCCAACCGCCACCCCCCACCCCCATATACATGTTATCCTATGGTCTTTTACCAGAATCAGGTGGCTAAGCCCAGACTGGGAGTGAATGTGTGGTATTTGAGCTTTTGCTGTGAGACATGAGCTCTACCAAAAACAAAAACAAAAGAAATGGAAAGAAAATGGCTGTTAGGTAGGAATCCAACAGTGGATGTACTCAGGAGTATCATCCTTGAGTAATTTTTTTTAAGCAATGTGTGATATTTATCATTTCCCATACTGCACATGCCCTCTTTAGTACCGCACTGAAGTACAAAAGCCCCCCACATATCTGTGGCCCTCAGGTCCTTGGTACCTGGTGCTTGCAATATTTATATTTTTTCATAACCATTTTTATCAGGTGCTTAGCATTTTGTGAATACTTATTCATGCAAATCTCACACCAATCCTAGAAAACAGGATAATTATTATTATTGTCTGTACTTATTGGTGGGAAAAGAGGCCCAATGAAGTTAAATAACTTGCCCACAGTAACGCAGCCTGGTAAGTGCTGGGCAGGATGTGCAAAACAGGGATCCAGAGTGGGTGTCTTTACTGCTTTGCTGTGCTACTTCCTCAATGTCTTGAGGAAACCTGGAGTCTGCTCTGACATGCAAGTTCAGGCCTCCTGAAAGGAAGGCTCTTTATCTTAAGAATATTAATAGATGTTGCTGTAACACAGCTTGATCATGACCGTCAAAGGATATTTTCATCTTAAACATTCAGTGACAGCATTGACAATTAACTGAAGTAGCTCTGACAAAGTTGAAAGTCAGCCTCTGATTTTCTTAGCAATTTCTTCCTATTTCCACTTTTGTCTCTTTACAATCCTTTGTCCGCACAGCAACCTCAGGGATCTTTCTTAAAAATTAAACCAGTTATATTGTTCTCTTAGTTACAGGGCCCCATATGACTTCTCATTGCTCTTTAAAGATACTCTAGTTCCTTACAATATCCTATCTACCCCGTATGACTTGACCTGAGAGTCTGTGTTCTCACATGATATGCCCCAGCCTCTTGGAGCTTCTTTCTGCTCTATGCCACATCCAGTGGTTTTCTGCCTCAGGGCCCTGTCTGTGTCCTTGCAAGGACAAACTTGCTCCAGCTCTTCATAGAGCTCCTTCTCATTCATATCTCAACTCAAATACCACCTCCTCACAGTGGCCCTGCCAGCCTCTCTGCTAACCCAGTCATTATCACACTATCTGGTTTTCTTTACTTCACAGCATTAAAAAAAATTTTTTTTGAAGTCATCTTGTTCATTAATTTAAGGACAGAGACTATGCCCATTTTTAACCAACACCCAAAGTAATAATACCTTGTTGAAAAGGAGCTTCCCATTTCTGTAAAAGACAATCAAAATACTTTGGGGCTTAATTGACAATAGGCTCTCAATTAAACATTTTTTAAAGTAGATGAATGAACATATATAAACTAAATAAGTCTTCTAATCATATTGTCTATTTTTTGATTTCATTAAAATGTGTGTAAGAAATGTGAGGACATATATGGAGACTGTCAGATTGCCCTATTTGTGAAAAGCCTAATTTGCCTTGGGGTTTTGTCTAAATAGTAGTACTCAGATATTTGCTGTTATGTTATTGCTCTCATTTGCAGCTTTCAAATGAAGAAACAAACTTTTCTCCATTTTATTTAACTATGTCTTCCTCTTCTTACATGTAGATAACATTTATGTTTTGTTTTGTTTTGCTGTTTCTTTTTCTTTTTTATAAGGAGGTTGACCTTTGAAAAATATTCAAATGGTAGTGGTTATTTGTACTTAGCGTTTGCTTTAGAAACAGCCCAGCAATAGATTGACTAACTGGGATTGACAATGGGAGATGGCTGCTCTTAATTCCCTCCTCAATGATAACTCAATTTATTCTTGCATCTAATAATTCTTTGAAAAATAATATTGGATTAAATTTAGTAATCATCTAGAATTTATAATGCACCCTGACAATGAACAAAAGGTATTCACTGTGGTACACAATGGCATAATATCAAATTTTATATTTTCTTAGAACTTCCTTTCTTTGATTTTCTTGGAGCATACAAAACATCAAATTGTTACTTCTATTTTGGCAGATGGAAACAAGCACACAAAACATGCTCGGTGGCCTCTACCAAAACCAAGTGTTTATCTTGTTTTAAAGTTAATGGAGGTAGTATTTCGGGAGATATAGCTGGGAAGAGCAACATTGCCAAGGCTAGAAATATTCAATTTATTTCTCTGTCTCTTCTTTTTAGATATATTGGACATATCCTTTCACCTGAGACAATCTGTCGCGTTAGGTTATTAGCTGCATGAGAATTAGCTTTCAAATCCAACTTAATAAATCAGGTCTTAGGTTTTAAAATTCTTGTAAAGATTATTGAGAGTTTCAGTACTACTTAAATACCCAAATGTAGATAAAATGCATTTTCAATGTTTTCTATTCAGTTTATTTCTTTTAAACTGTCTGAGCTATTGCAATTTTAAAATGTTTAAGCTGACCATTTTTTACTTATATGAATATATGCTATCTCAGCAAGTGGTAAGGGCCTTGGTAAACAAAATGAAATCTAATAGCTGTTGTTTGAATGTATGCATGGATACATGACGATATGGTGGCAGACTCACATATACTGCTCATTTCAGCTCAACAGATAATGAGCAGCTAATGTGAGTCAGGTACTGTGCTTGGAAATCCAATTAAAGAGACACGTCTTCAACCTTTAGACCTATACTCTAGGACAAAGACTACCACTAACACAGAAGCTCATTACTATGTGCTACGGGTTGATAGAGGGTGCCTTGGGAAAACAGAAGAGAAGGACCGAAGTTGTGATCTAAATTTTCCTGGCAGAGACAAAGTGTATGGAGGGAGCTCTAGGCAGATGGAACAGCATGAAGAAAGGTGTGAGTCCGTCAGATGTGTTGAAGAAACTACAAATGTCTGACTGCTTGGCATGACAAGTTAGAGGTGCAGGAGGGGAAGAGAGAATGCTGGGAGATGGAGCTGGATCTTGCAGGGCCTCATAAATCATGCTTAGAACTTTGCACTTTATCTAATGAGGTGGTGGGGAACCGTCAAAAGAAAAAATATTCTGGTGGTAAAATGAAGACAGATTACAGGGATCAAATCATGTCTGTTACTGAAGTTATTGATTATAAATACAGGTCTCTCATGAAAAGTAGGAGTTGTCCCTGACATTGATCTATTATGGAGACAATGAATAAGCAAAGAACTGTGGGCAAAGGAAGTGCACATAGAAAAGGTGACTATAAAGTCACCAGAGACCAGTTTTGATGTATGCCTCTAAGAGTTAGGTTCATTATTACATCATTATACCTCAATTAGTTTTATTAAAATAATTCGTCCCACTTTCACTATTATGTCTCTAGTGTAATTAAAGTTATTCTTATCAAACTCTAACATTGAACTTTTAGGGGAACTAGAGGTCCAAAAGAAGTCAAATGATCTTTATCTGATGGATTCCATTTGAAATTTCCTCCATTTTTAAATAGAGGCATGACATTAAACTTGACTAACTCTTCTTTAGGACAAGGCTTTGGTGTTATACCTTCTTTCTTCTATAATGCGTTTCAGGAATATTTTCCCCTCTCTCTCTCCCCAGCATCCTTTTCTCTGTTTTATTCCATCTGTTTGTGTATCTTTAAGTCTTCAGGGTTATCAAGCTTGAAAAAAGACTGCAATACAATTCCCTGGACCTCCAAGCTTTGTCTTTAAAAGCAGAAGGTAAGCCTTTCACAAGAACTTTATAATGTTCTGTCTCCTGACATGGGTCAATCCCTGTCTCCATGTTATGTGCATTATCTCTCTCTCTATCAAACACTTCTGCCTTTTAACAGAGTATAGAATTAAAAATCAAATTCTTTATGTGGGTGTCTTGGGTTCCTACATTGTAGATACTATCCTTGTAATATCTGAGAGGATACTTCATGTAGAAATCACATCTATAGCTATATGTTGGTTATGATTCAAGCTCAGCACCTGAACATGTTTTATAATTATTAACACTACAACTTAAATATTTATTATAAAAGAAGTGGAATCAGATATTGAGTACCTCAGTGCAGCTCCACATCACTCAGTCAGGACAGGGAACTATAAATGACCTCCTTTACAATTTATTTATACTTTTCACACACTATGATAGTATAGTGTAAAAATATAGATGAGTGTAATTTCTATACATGCTCCACCAGCTTTTTAGACATAAAACCAAATGCTGCTGTAAATTACTATATAAAAATCAATATAAACATGTCTCTAAAATTTTCTTAAATGTTTATTGGTTGTGAAAAGTCAATTTCAATATTTATATAACAAAAACACATACCCAGTTCTGCTTATGGATTCAGGCACTGAACATACCTGTGAATTTAAAAACTGTGTAGCCAACACATCTGCCCCTATGAGTGCCTTGGGACACATAGAATTAGCTTTCTGTGTTCTTGTGATGAGGGGCAAGTCACTAACAGAACCTGTAATTAACCACCTGCTCTCCCAATTACAGAATCACAGATTAGATATTCTGGAAAGCAATGCACACCCCACATTTCAGATTAAAGATACAAATTTACATAATAGGAGAACATTTATTCCACTGTGGTTTCTAGTAATTCACATTCAACTTACATTAAAGAGAGTCACATTTGGGATGTGAATTTAAGCACTATCTTTTCAAGAATTCTCTCTGGATGCTGTGGAAGCTACAGTAAGCAGTAGCTCCATGAGATACATCCATTTTGAGGGAATAAGTGTGGAATAATGCATTTTCAACACAAACATCAAATTTAGAACTTTAAAATAAATTATTCTTTTCTCACTCCCAAAGACCAGCTTTAAAGACAAAAGTAAAATGCATTAGTGAGCTTTGGTTGGGCTCTTTCAATTAATAAAACCAACTAGCAAAACCATTCATGGTATCCAAAATACATGGACAGGAATCCCTACTTAGGATTTTAAGAAAAGTATTAGTTTCACTCATTCATTCACCCAATCATTTAAAGAGCACCTACTCTGTGCCAAGTACTGTTTTTGATGTAGTAGTGAATAAAACAGACACAAATCCCACTCTTCATGGAGCTTTTATGGGGGCAGGAGCAAGTAAGAAGCAGGATAAGTAAAATAATACAGTATCTGAACAGTAAATAATAAGGAGGATAAAATGGGACAAGGGAAATAGGAATAGTCAGCGTAGGGGCAGGGATTGCTTATTTCAGAAGGGTGGCCAGAGAATGCTTCACTCAGAAGGGGATACTTGAGAAAACAGTTAACACAAATGAGAAGTCCTGCTGGTGTCTACAGAGAAAGCATCTCAGTCAGCACAGATGCTGTTCTGTAGGTGTCTGGTGTGTAGGAAGAAAAGCAAGTTGGGCAGGGTGGTATGGAAACAAGGAGGAGAGCAGTAGGAAACCAAGCAGGAGAGGTAAAAACAGGGAGGGGGAAGTTCAAGTGGGACCTTGAAGGTAATAAAAGACATAGATTTTTCCTTTGGGTGAACAGTCTGAGAGAAACTTTGTTATCTGATAGGATGGGTAAAGAAAAATACAGGTTGTAAAATTTAAAAAATTGATAACTTGGGGTATCTGAGTTATGATGAAACTTAAGTACTTCATTTTAAGATGAGAAAATGAAAACGAAGAACAGTAGGGATTTGCCCTTGTGCAGCTAGTAAGAAGCAGGTTTAGGGTGTGAAACTAACTCCTTCCACAATCATATATACTGTCTCAAAGTTCCACAGAAAGGTTCAGGAAGGAGTGTGTCTTGGCTTCAAGGAGACCTGAGATTAGTATTGATGAGTTCAGAATCAGTGACCCTAGGCTGAACAATCCCATTAACAAAGTGGTGGGGGAAAATGGAATTCTCTCACATCGTGCTTTTGGCAAGCATTTCATTTATCGAATGTCTTTAATCAGGGCATGTTCCATGAAAAGGACTTCAAGTGATTAAACTGGTCTGTCCCTACATTTTCTCTTCATGGGTGCACTTAGCATGGTCTCAAAAGCTGGTTTAGGGGACACACAGTGGCCCTCTGTGACCTGCATACGTAAAGTGTCTGTAGCTGTTCACGCGTGCATGTGTGTAGACAGGCAGCACTTCATGGAAAGCGCTCTATGGCCATTCAGTTTAGTTTTTAAGGCTTGAAGCTAATTAAGTTGAGAGCATGAGTTCTTCCCTAGCTGGGCTTGTACCTTGGCTGCATCACAGCTGCCTGTATCCCAAACTCTGACCAGCTGTCTTGAACATGCATGCCCTTGGTCAGAAGAAGGACAGAGGCACACAAGTCGATCACTATGAATGGGAAAATAATTACTCAAAGCACATGCCAAATGGATAGTGGGTCAGAAGCAACCTCTTAGTACTACTCAGAGGCAACCCAATAATTAGTTGGACTGGACTAAAGCTGGTTACCTCCCTGGCTCATGACAACAAAGGCAGATGAGCAGCAATTTTCTATCTAGGTGCGAATATCTCATGTCTGCAGGGGCCTCTGTTGAGAGTTTCTTTCTCAGTGGGACTTCTCTGTGTGGGAGTATTTACATAGTCTAATCTGGGGTGTGATCAAATAAGATCACACTTTGTTTTTCTTCTGTGTTCTTCTTGAAAGGCTGAATGCAGCTATAATTCTCATGAATCCTCCTATATACTCTAATTTTATATATCAAGCCTTAGATGCTCTTGAGTTCAGAGCATAAACTTAATGATATAATACTGTCAGATAGTATGTTGCTATTAAGCTTAGTCCTTTCATATTTTCCAGGATGTTAGGCTGGCATCTAAGATGTAAAGATGCTGAAAGAACATGTTTTGAAAGAGATCAGTTTCTAAAATGGCATATTCAATAAATCATCTGTTCTACTCTGCTATGCTGCTAACCTATTAAGTGACCTTAAAATTGGAATAGTTTATTTCTATGGACCTCAGTATATTAACTGCTTTAGGTAACGTGATCTTTAAATTTGCTTCAAAACATGAAATGTTTCTAGTTTGTTCACTTCCTATTGAGAGTCAAAGTGAAAATATGTACTTAAAGTCAACAGAAACTAGTTGTTTTTAACACACTGGTTGTTGTCTCTGGACACACCTGTGTTCTAAGTTTGTTTCCCACTTACTAGTTGGGTGAGCTTGTGCAATTTCTGTACTTTTAAAACTTTATCAACTGAAAGACAAGGATAAAAATCCAGAAACAATTTTCTGGGAAGATGAATTTAGGTAACATAATTAGATAAGTGAATGGTACATAATAGTAAAAAATGGTAGCTATTGTTATCTTTTTTCTCTACACATTTCTATATATGGTTTATGTATGTAAATAATTTCATCACGCTAGTAATATATAAATAAAATGAGTTATTCACATAAACTGCAATCTTATCTAATAGATATGTCATAATATGAGGAATGAAGTGACACCCACAATAAAATCTCTGAGTGCAGAATGCCTGAAATGTTTGTAGTAGCAGTTGTTTTTTATAACACTTAGGCACTGAGTACCCAACTTAGATCAGTGAGTCACACAGGCATTCACTGGCCATCTGAGTGCCTGCAGAAACAAGTCCTTGTGGGACTGCTACCAGGCCAGGTGAGTGTTGACAGCACAGGGAGATGAATGCCTGGATACAGGTGAACTGCAAGGACCCACACTAGAAGGGTAAGACCTGGAAACCCTGGATTGCAAGATGTAACCCAATATCTGGTGTGGTGAGAAAGTGAGGTGAAGAGGCATGAAAAGAGGAATGAACCGCTCTCAGAATATGAAGATCACTGTTTGCTGAGTGACAGGACTTGGTAAGACATCTGCTTTCATAACCGCACATACATGCGAGTAGCAGCTATCTCACGGTGATCCATTTTTCTCAGTATTAGTCAGTTTCACGTAGAAATTTTTGGATTTAGAGTAGATTCACAAATCAAGACCTGCTTATTCTGAATAGAAATATGCACTAGTTAATTTTAAAGGAAAATAATATTTTCCTCGAGCCTTCTGGTGGGCATAAATAAATTCATCTCACATTTTTCTCATTAAAACCTTTATTTTCTTTAGTCACTTGAATTATTATTTGAATTTCATCATATAGCTCTTCCTTTTAGTCTAAATGTCAGTTTTACAATAGGATATTCTTATTCTTCATTATAATTCATTAACAGCATTTCATAAACTTAATACTGTAAATCTCATTAATTTCAAATTCAAGAAAGAAAAATAATGGCAACCTACTATAAAAGAGAATTCATTGTATCTTCTAACTCATTTCATCCACCAAAAAACCTGACCCTTAGCCTGCCTCCTTCTCTAAGAAATTAACTGATGGAAAAAACAAATGAGCGGGTGGAGGCTGAGGGTCATTAAAGTTTGTTTTAAATCTTATTGTCAGTTTGGACCATTTATATTGTGAACTCTTGAACACTCGCTGCCACTGAGTACATTTATCAGTAACCTGTGATGATAAAAGGATGGTACTATGTCAAAACCATCACATAGCTATGCTTGGGCCTCTAAAACATTGGTCACTGAATATACATCAGGCACACTAAAGACCTTGAAATAATAGTTAACCATAAGCTGCCTGTAGCTAGTACCTCACCACTGCACCTTTCTTAACTCTGGAACAATATTGTTGAGTAAAGTAGATGTGACAGAGACCGCCAGGTAGTTTCAAAAAAATCTTTCTTCTTCCTGGGAACATAGTACATGATCTACATGAACGTGCCGGGAAGTGTTAGGTGCTGTTTCTAGGCCTGGGTCATTAAAGCCTCCCAACTTTCTCTTCCATGTTATTCTCTACTTTCAGGTGCCTGAAATGGACCTGACCCCAGTGCAACCTCTGAAGGCGTGTTGAAGACGGAAACATGTTCTTCATCAGCTGGCTAGTGAACGACAGCTTGAAGGGAGGCTATTCGGACAACTTCTTGGCCTATTTATTCAATTAACATAAGGAAGAGAAAGATATCTATTGTGTTTGAGCCATTGCACGTTTAGAAACTATTTCGTACAGCCACTAGCATATTGTAACTAATACAGTGAATACTACAACATTCACTATGTTAGAAACTGCTGTTTTAAGCCATTGGAATTTGTGTGTGCATTTGTTTTCAATTTACCATTAAGCTCATTCACCTAAACTCATCAACTAACCACAACATTTTCATAGGTTTACCTTATCATTTGGTGAATTAGTGAGGTCTTTAGCAAAGGATAAAAATCAATCGCAGAATATAACCTACTGGGAAAAGGGTAACATAGTTGTTTGAATGAAAAACAAGTCTGTATAGAGGCAAAGGGGAAAGGACTTTAGATATTTGTAAACGCTGGCATTAAGAACCCACACCTGACACTCACAAAATGCAGGAATTATAAGGAATGACATGGGTCATCTATTTTTAACACCACATTTGAGGCTCAAAAGATGCTACAAAAAGAAAGGGAAAGAAAAGAAACACTAGTACATTGATGAGGTGGGGAAAAAAAGATTTGTTTTGGAAATATATTTTTTTAAAAGGAAGAAAATTAACAGTATTAACAGGGAGGAATTGAAATCTGTTCTTTCGTTCAATGAAATCATTGGCCCTAAAAAAGATGCTATGCATCCATCGTAGATGATGTGTTTACACAACCAGAAAATGCCACAAAGAGTTGCGGTGTTCAAAGTAGAGTAATATTCTCCTCTATATATACACATAAACAGGGATTTTACTTAAAGTTCTGGGTTCTAAATATGGTCTGGCTACTAAAGGAATTGAAGATGGTTCAAAGAAGAACTAAAATGGTCAAAGAAAAAGGTTAGAGACTGAAGAAAAGTAGAGCTCTTCATTTTGAAAATGGACGAAAAATGACAGTAGGTAGAGAATAACTCAGAGGATTTGTTTGTGGAATTCCAAATGTATAGACCTATAGGAGTAAACAAGAAATTTAATATATATAAAAGAAAGTAATTACTTTTCAGTATAGTAGGACATATATTTCTGTAACAGAAAGCATTGGTAGCATTTAGTCAGGGCTTACCAACACATAGAGGAGGACTTATTTACAAGCTATATATTCATAGAGAAAAACAGATGTTAGGTATATACTACTAAAAGTTTTTGAGGTTATCATCATGAATTATAACTTTTTCCCCCAGAAATTACTTTATGATATCAGTGTTGTTACTTAAAGAATATGAGAAGAGGAAATCCAGTTTTTACTTAGAACAACATATCTTAAGTTCTATTATTTTTATAGCCCCAGTAGTTTGCACCTTATTTACAATTTTATAAAATATATTTGTATATACACATGTATAAATGCACATTTAAATATGTATATGTACATATATATGTATATTAATGTTAACTAAGAGCATACTTCTGAAGCTATTTCTTTTCATTAAATAATTTTTAAGGAAGAGATTCCAAGTTTTTATTTAATTTTGGTCCCTGTGATTTTCCTCCTTCCTCAGTGAAGACCAGATCAAAGTTATGTCTTGGTACATTTACTTGTATTCATTTAAATTACATGGGGACTCTCTTGTAGAGGGAACATTTTCTGTTTTACGTTCTGTTTATTGCCTCAGACGAAAGTGTTATGACTTTTCCAAATTCAACACTTGGCATTTGTACTCCTTCTCTTAATTGTGCCTGTAGTCCCTTTTTCTAGGTTATTATAAACCTTTTCATCCTCAGGCAGATTTTTGATGAACACAAGTTGCTAAATTTTCCAAGTTAGAATTGAAATTGGTCCTTTGGTATCCTTTAGACACAAGACACTGCAAATTTCTAGCAATTAATATGCTTTAACTTGTTGATTTTTTTTATTTCAGTCAAGACAAGAATTTTTAAAAATAATGACATTGCAAGTATAAATGCCATGTTGACTGTACTTACAAAATTTATATGTAGAAACTAATTTGTGCATAGTCATCTCTGTACTTAATATGACAGTGCATTTATTCAGTTGAATCAAGAGAAATTTTTTTCAAAAAAGATAACTACATTTTCGTTGGCATTAAATTAGCTTACACGGGACATTTTAATGAGTCCTATAGAAATTAATGTCACCAGGTGAAAATATGAAACCACTTTAAAAAGACTTGATAAAATGCATCGAAAATCCTTAACCAAATAAAAATGTAGTTGTAGGTCCAGAAAACAGACTGATAGTTGCCAGAAGGGAGTGGGGTTGGGGGCTGGGAAAAAAAAGGTGCAGTGGTTAAAAGTACAAATTAGTAGTTACAGAACAGTCACAGGGATGTAAAGTACAGAATAGGGAATACAGTCAATAATATCATAATAACTATGTATGGGGCCAGGTGGGTACATAAAATATCAGGAGGACCACTTTGTAAAGTATACAGTTACCTAACCACTATGCCGTACACCTGAAACTAATACAGAATATTTAATGTAACTGTAGTTGAAAAATAAAAAAAAATCATTATATGTATTTGTAATTTTTGCTGAAAAGTACTTGCATTTGTGAGGCTACTTCTGAAAGAAAACAGAAATCTATAGAAAACACCAAAGGTTACTACAATACTTAGGTTAACCAGCTTTGATACTTATTTGGAATTTGGTCCTTCATGTCTCTAGGGAGTATCTCACAGTTCCGCCTTGATGAAACTCACAAACACTGAAATTTTGCACCCCTTAAAACATACTGTGAAAAGAGATGATCTTCCCAGGAAATGAAACAAAACAAACAAGAAAATTCCTCTAGCAATAGGGATTACTTGTATGCCAAAGGTGAAGTTTACATTTAGAAAACATACACAATAAAACCTATAAATTCTACTTTCTCTGATAAATGTAGTCTGTGCAGATATTACTCCTCAAATTCTTTTGAAACTTACCTTGTATTTTATGTCCTCATGCTTAGATATGATCTTAAAATTGTCCTCCAATTATTTGATATATGTATGTATGTATAGAAGTAGGCAAAAGTAGGTTTATAATTGTGAGTACACAGAACACTGAAGTTTATTCTTACATTTATTTATATTATTTATGGAATACATGCATATGTTCCCTTACCTTACCTTACTTGGTTCATGAGGACAGAAACTGTCCTTTGGATTTACTTATATCTTTTTGTCATTGTCTTTCTAAATTGGCTATATTTTTATTACTGTATAAAAAAATGCAGTAAGAATCATGTGTGCAACATAACACATGATGTGCCATGGTAGTTGTAGAGAAGCAAAAGGCACAGTCCCTAATCTTAAGTATGTTTTCACAGTTCCACTGGCAAAATATGATACAGAAAGTCACCTGACAGTCATGTAGTCTGTGGAGGCCAGAATAAATAATCAATGCTCTAAAAATTATGGGACAGTATGGTAAGAGGGGAAAGCTTTCAAAAGAAAATGAGATTTGATCTGAGTCCTTAGTGAAGGGGAAGAGTTGAACTGCTAGAGGAGAGGAAAGGGCATAAATGGTCACAGAGAAGGGTGAGGGACTGGAGTGGATGCTTTGTTGGGAGAATATTTATTCAAAGTATATGCATGAGTGACAATTTTCAAATCGTCCCATTTAAATCCTCGTGCTTCAACTGTGAAGACACACAGAGAATGCACTGTGATAACACACTATGGACTTGTACTCAAACTTAAAACTACTTTAAAAATGAAAATTTTCAGTGTCATGTCTCTACTCTGTTTTAAAGATAATTTCCAATATTAGCTTTCAGGACTCTATTGTTTGACCTCCATGATGATTTCCTGATTCCTAATTAAATGTCTTATACCAAAAGGCAATTGAGTGAAACATTCCTTTTTTCTAATTTTAAGCTACTTTATATTAGGTTTTAATCTCAAAATAATTAATGACTATCTTCCAACTCTTGAAATTCATGGCTTCTTTTCAGAACATAATTCTATTTTAACAATTTTTATTTCTCATCTGTGGATTTTATTTTTACAAAAAAATAAAATTGGGGAACATTAGCAAGCAAAAAACCTATGTCTTATAGCATTTAATATTTAACAAAGAATAAAAACACACACAGAAACAAGCTGAAAAAGGTCTCTAGTAGGCTTTGCTAGGTGAAAGAATTACTAAAGAATGCATCTTAAGCAGAAGAAAATTGATACAATAGGAAGGAGTGAAATGCAGCAAATAAATTATGGGGAAAGAATTTGCTAATCATATGTGGGTATTTCACAAGCACCAGCTTTTAAAACCAAAATAACAACAATGAAGTGTAGGAAGTATAAACACTAGGTAGATATAATAGTCTGCAAAACAATGATGGGGGTTAAGGAGTTCCAATTTGTTGCATTGCTCAGGAAAAGGGCTGAGATGCTATCCACATTAGACATTGTTAAATCAAGTTTACAATGAAAAAAATAATAGATAACCATTAAAAAAATGAAACAGAATATAACCTCTAAAACCAGAGACGAGGGGTAGGGAAAGGAGATTCAAAATCCTTAAATAATTGAAAAGAAAGAAATGGGGTTGGAGGGAAGAAGAGGCAATCTGGGGAAGAAAACACTTCCAAAACAACTTTACTCAATTCAGAAGAGCATCCTCCCTTGTTGGAAGGATATCCTTCCCTTCTTCTCTTTCACTTTTCTGTCTTCATCTCATCTGCATCATCTGTAATTTATATTTTTATGTTTTAAATTTAATATTTTTTTCATTACAATTTAGTCCCCTTATACTCCCTTCCCCCAGCAATGACCACACGGCTGTCCACGTCCATGAGTCCTTCTTCCTTTCTGCCCAATCCTTCCTCCACCTTAAGCTTCCCCCCCACCGCCACCAACTAGCTGTCATCCTGCTCTCCATCTATGAGACTGTTTTGCTTGTTAGTTCAGTTTGTTTCTTAGAGTCCACATATGAATGAAATCATATGGTATTTGTCTTTCTCCGACTGGCTTATTTCTCTTAGCATAATGTTTTCCAGGTCCATCCATACTGTTGAAAAGGGTACAATCAATTTTCTCCTTTTACATGGCTGAGTAACCCTGGCTGGTTTGGCTCAGTAGATTGAGCGTCGGCCTGCGAGCTAAGTGTCGCTGGTTCGATCTTCCAGTCAGGGCACATCAGAGAAGGAAAACTCTGATTCCAAAAAACCTCCGCTGCCTTGCGGCATACCTCTTCAGGGGAAAGGCTAAGGGAGTAAACCCCGACAGAAAATCCGGAGCCGGAGTCCCTAAGGCGGTTTGACGTTGCAGTCAACACCGGCAACTCCTGCGGCGCACCTGAAGCCAAGCTGTATTGACTCCGTCTTTCCCTTGGATCCTTCAGCTGCGAAGAGAGGGGGGGTCTGCTGCATGGGCAACAGCAGACCCTCCATATCACCCTGCCCAGGCTCTGTAGCTTCAGCTTCACTGGAGAGGACACTCCAGCGTCATCGCAAGATGTCGATTCAACACGGGAGGAGACAGATACCGTGTCACTCCCGAGTTGGACTGCACAGCCATTCTCGGCGGTGCAGATAGACTCTTAAGAAGCTACACCATCGTCTCTTGAGGCTCTGTAGCTTCAGCTTCACTGGAGAGGACACTCCAGCGTCATCGCAAAATGTCGATTCAACACGGGAGGAGACAGATACCGTGTCACTCCCGAGTCGGACTGCACAGCCATTCTCAGTGGTGCAGATAGACTCTTAAGAAGCTACACCATCGTCTCTCGAGACGGACGGCTGCCGACGACATGGCTGAGTAATATTCCATTGTGTAAATATTTTATTGTTTTATCCACTCATCTACTGATGGATGCTTGGGCTGCTTCCATACCTTAGTTATTGTAAATAATGCTTCAGTAAACACAGTGGTGCTTATGTTGTTTGGAATTAGTGTTTTCAGCTCCTCTAGATATATTTATCTCCCATAAATTATGGAACTTCTATAACACGGTTTCACTCTAACATGATATGACTGTAGAAGATATCCAAGAATTGCTGTTAGAAGAAGAAACAGATAAAGCAATTTTGGTGGAAATGACATCTGGAATGTGCCAAGACAGCTTAGGGGACGAAAGCACTGATAAAAATGAAGTTAAACAGTTTACTCTATAAAGCATAAAGAAAGGCCTAGACTTAGCTGAACAGTTAGAGTCATATCTCTTAAATGAAGATCCTTGCACTAAAAGGAGCACAAAGTTTAAGAGAGAATTTCAAAAGTGTTTAGCACCGTATAATGAAATTTATAAAGATCTCTCAGATAAAAGGAAGCAATCTAAATTAACGGATTTTTTGCAAAAAGTAGAGCATAGAAATCAAGGTAGTGCTGAAGAAAGTTCAGAATTTGAGGATATCTTGTCAAAAAGAAAATGCTAAGTAGTGATGATGAAGAAAACACTACTTAATTTATATTAATATGTAATACTTCTGGTGAAAATTGCTTTAATAAAGAGATTTCTCTTAATTATAAAAACATAATAGTATTTTAAGATATTTTCGGAACCTAACCCACCTTTTTGTATGAGTTCTTTATTTCGTATAACATGGATTCATATAACATGGCATTTGTTATGAACCTAACAGCCATGTTATATGACAGTCACCTGTATTCCCAGAGGTGGGATTGCTGGGTCAAAAGGCAGACCCATTTAAAATTTTCTGTGGTATCTCCATGCTGCTTTCCACAGTGGCTGCGCCAGTCTGCATTCCCACCAACAGTGCTCTAAGTTCCCCTTTCTCCACATCCTCATCAGCACTTGTGTTTGTTGATTTGTTGATGATAGCCATTCTAACAGGTGTGAGGTGATACCTCATTGTGGTTTTAATTTGCATTTCTCTGATGATTAGTGATATAGAGCCTCTTTTTATATGTCTATTGCCCATCTGTATGTCCTCTTTAGAAAAGTGTCTATTCAGGTCCTTTGCCCATTTTGTAGTTTGGTTATTTGTTTTTCGGTGTTGAGTTTTATAAGTTCTTTATAAAATTTGGATATTAACCCCCTATCAGATGTATTGGCAAATATATTCTCCCATTCTGTGGGTTGTATTTTAATTTTGTTGATGATGTCATTTGCTTTGCAAAAACAGTTTAGTTTGATGTTGTCCCATTTGTTTATTTTTTCTTTTGTTTCTCTTGCCTAGGGAGATATATCCAATAAAAATTTCTATGAGCAATGTCCGAGACTTTGCTGCCTATGTTTTCTTCCAGGATTTTTATGGTTTTAAGTCTAACATTTAAGGTTATTTGTAGATGACATGATATTGTACATAGACAACCCCAAAGATTCCACCAAGAAACTACTTGAACTGATAAATGAATTCAGCAAAGTAGCAGGATACAAAATTAACATCCAGAAATCAGTTGCATTTTTATAGGACAATAATGAACTAACAGAAAAGGAAATTAAGAAAACAATTCCATTCACAATTGCTACAAAAAGGAATAAATTACCTAGTAATAAACCTAACCGTGTATGTAAAAACCTGTACACGGAAAATTATAAGACACTGAAGAAATAAACTGAAGGTAATACAAGTAAGTGGAAGCACATACCATGTTCATGGATAGGAAGAATTAACATCATTAAAATGTTAATACTACCCAAAGCAATATATAGATTCAATGCAATTCCTATCTAGATTACAATGAGATATTTCAAGAACTAGAACAAATATTTCAAAAATTTATGTAGAACCACAAATGGCTGTGCACAGCAACAACAACCCTGAGAAAGAAGAACAAAATTGGAGGACTTACACTACCTAATATCAAACTATACTACAAGGTTATGGTAATCAAAACAGTCTGATACTGGCATAAAAGAAGACACATAGATCAATGGAACAGAATAAACCCATATCTTTGTAGTTAGTACTATTTGGCAGAGGAATCAAGTGCATACAATGGTCTGAAGATAGTTTATTCAGTAAATGGTGTTGGAAAAATTGGACAGATACATGTAGAAAAATGAAATTAGACCACCTTCTTATACCCCACACAAGAATAAATTCAAAATGCTCTGTAATTATTTAAAGTTTGATTAGGTTCCACAGAAACTTACTTAGTTTCACACATTCACTGAAATTATATTTTCCATTAGTAGACACTGCAGTTGACCCTTGAGCAACACAGAAAATAAGAACACTGACCTCCCTCCCCCATGCAGTGGAAAACCTATGTATAACTTTTATACCCTCCAGACTTAACTACTAATAGCTCGCTGTTGACAAGAAGCCTTACTGATAATTAACACATATTTTCATGTTATATTATATACTGTATTCTCGCAATAATCTAGAAAAAATATTATTTAAAAATCATAAGAGAAAATTTATTTGCAGTATTTTATGTGGAAAAAATCCACATAAAAGCAGCCCTGTACAATTCAAACCCATTTTGTTCAAAGATCAATTGTATATGATAGAACTTAGTTGCTGAGGCTCAAATTCTTGCTACCTCACATACTATTCATGTGGGTTTAGCCAAAGCACATTCTGCATTTTATATTAACTTCAGATTAACTCAATTGTAAAGGGAGAATACCTATTTAATTAAGTTTTGAATATTAAATAAATTAACATTTGTCAAGTGTATAGAATAGTGCCTGACATACATTATTTTATAAGTGCTATCTATTATTATATGCTCAAAGCACTGGGTTAGTCTCTGAATATATAGAAGGTTCAAACATGGATTCATGTTCAAAGGAAATTTATAATCTAATGGTATTTCAGAAAGGTAAATCATCCACCCTTCAAAGAGGTTGACTGAAACAAGGACCACATGGAAAAAGAATTCAGCCTGAAAAGAACTGGTCTCCCATGTTTATTGCAGAATTACTCACAATAGTCAAAGTATGAAAACAACCTAAGTTTCTGTCATTTCTGTCAACAGAAGAATGGATAAAAAATATGTGATATATATTGGAATATACGGAATACTACTCAGGCATTAAGAAGAATAAAATCCAGACATTTGTGGGAGCATGGTCCTTGAGTGCATAATGTTAAGTGAATTAAGTCAGACAGCAGATAATATATAATATCACAATTCATAGAAACAGAGAATGGTACTCACCAGGAGTTAGGGGGTGGGGGTAATAGGGTGATGTTGGCTAAAGAGTACAAACTTCCATTTATTCTAAGTTTGGGGTATCTATGCACAGTATTATAGTTAAAGATAACAATGCTGTACTGTACTTGACAGTTGCTAAGAGTAGACCTTAAATGTCCTCACCATAAAAAGAAATTAATTATGTGACATGATAGAGGTGTTAGCTAATGCTACCGTAGCAACTGTACTGCAATATAGGTGTATAAATCAATAAGCTGTATACCTTAAACTTACACAATGTTATATGTCAATTATACCTCAATAAAGTCAGGAGAAAAAGACTTGGATAAGGATCCACAGGAATGCATTTAATTCCACAGGAGCCAACTGATTGCAAATTCAGCAGCCTGGAGTAGGAAGCTATCTCAAATCAATCCTTAGGTTTTTATGAGTCAGCTATTATAAAGGTGCAAAAAATATGGAATTATAATTAATGTGAAATTGGGATAGAAGGGCCCCCAAACTGGAGTGACTAAGTTCCTTGAAGTAGGTCTGAAATCAACTATTTAAACAGTGTCAAATTTACACACTTAGAAAATGGTGTGAGAAGAAAGCAGCCCCATCCATTTACATTTTTATTGTGTGGCTTCTTGAGAAAGTACTAAAAATAGATTGCTTGGCTCCAAGCCCAAATCAATGCTTCCTGGAGCTTTTTCTGTTGGGGTTAGGGTGGGTTTTTATCTACTATGTGAGACACCAAGTGGCAGAAAAAGACTTCAGAAAAAAATTCTATGATTATAGTTAATATATATCAAAGGCAAAGAAAGAACATTTTAAATTAGCAGTATTATTCCTGCAGAATAAATAATTGTCTTTAAATCAAAGACCATGGGATTCTCCCAACAGCTCTCTTCACTTAATTTTAATACATGACTCTAAGCTGTGGGTTTAGTCATTCTGGCTGTGGGGAATTAAGTCTGTAAATAAAATTGATGTGGCAAAGATACAGAAATACATTTGACTTTCAAATAGAGGGACAGCTCTTAGATCTTTCTTATGAACAGAGAGGTGACAGAGAGTATAAGTAGACATGTCTTAAATACTGATACACAGACAGTTCAGTCAGCTTGCACTGAATTTCATAGATTAGGTATAGCCTATCTGCAATTTCTCAGTAGAAATGAAGTGAAATTTTAAAAAATGGAGAATCTGTCCATATGTGAACACATTATGCTGACTCTTAGCATTTGGTTTCCTTTTCTATAAGGAGAGCGCTCTGGTATCTCTTCAAGGGTGGGTAGGAAGGAGACATTCAAAGTTCTCTGTGTGTCAATGCAATGCAAGAAGGAACACCATCTTCCTAACTGTAGCTTTGCTCTGTAGGCTTTTGCTTCATGCATATTCCCAGATACTGGATCACTCATGTAGCAAAATATTAACATTCAGATGTTGGGAAAAGCTGGTACCAAGGTGATTTCAGTATCAAGAATTTTTGGAAAAAGAAATCACATCTAAATAAGAAGTTGATATATTCTGGAATAAAACTGGATTTCTGTAGTGCAAAAGAAGGAAGGTTACGTTTTTTGAATACTAAGACAAGATGGTTGTATTTTTGTTGTTGTTGTTGTTTTTGTACATGAAACTTAATACATTTTGGGTGGTTGATATTATATCCTCATTTTATAACAGGAAAGTGAGACAGAAAGGCTAAATTATATGTCCCAAGTTATCCAGTGATTGAGCAGAAACTGGGTTGGAAACCAAGTTTGTATTGGGTTGGCCAAAAAGTCCATTATGTTTTTTCCATGAAATAAAAGACACATTTTTCATTTTCACCAATAACTTTATTGATTTGGATATTCTGAGTATGTCAACTATCTCCTGCTATTGGCTTCTAATGCATAGAGGCCAAGGATGCTGCTCAACATCTGTCAATGCATTTGGCCAAAAATGTCAATAGTACCAAGAAACTTCAAAAACCACTTTTCACACATTCAATTAGCACAGCACCTTCTCCATAAACTGCACAAATCTTTTTTTTTTTTTTGCATTTCAGTTATGTTTTTATCCTTCTTGGAATAATAAAGCATGATACCCTGGAAATGTTGCATATTTTCTTCCATCTTCAATATTAAATTGGCTGCTTAAACTTTTACCAATTTTGATAAGTTTTTAAGAAAAATGCATGCTGATATGACAGCTGTCACAAATAAATATAACAACATTGTTTTGAAGGAAGTTAAAGACCACTAAGCACTACTAGGGCTATTGTATGGAAAAAGTGTAATGGACTTTTTGGCCAATTCAAAAGTTTCAAACTAGAAATAACTAGACCATCATGCACTTACCTGGTGGTGACCCTTTCTAAAAAGGGTCACACTGACTGTCTGCAAATGTTTTAAAATACTGGAGAAAATTTTCCAATGAAATAAAAACTATGGAAGGCTATGTTTATGACTATGAATATTTAATTTCCAAAAGAAAAACACTATATGATTAAAAATACAGTTTTCTTTTCTCTTAATACTTTTAAAGCAACACAGCATACCAAGACTTGGATATGAGTGTGAAGTCAGTAATTACTATCTGTGGAACACAAAGCACAAGGCAAAGTTTTGTAGCAGGTTTAGGTATTAACTGAAAGCTTCATACATCAAAGACAATTTTGTCTAGTTTGTGGGTCAGACTGACCTGTACAGAATCTATTTTAACAGGAATGAGAGATCAGAAATAGACATAAAGAGACAGAACACAGCTCAGGAACTGTCATAACAGAGAAAAACATGTAATTTTGAACCAAAAAAGTTTGCATAAAATGCTCTGCAGTTCTTTTCTTTCTTTCTTTCTTTCTTTCTTTCTTTCTTTCTTTCTTTCTTTCTTTCTTTCTTTCTTTCTTTCTTTCTTTCTTTTTTTTTTCCATACAACAGATGGTGAAAAATCTACTTTGGAAATTAAAATTTAGGAATATATCTTTAATGATAAATACTCAAATACAGAGGCAAGAAATATAGTTTGATTTGTTTTAAATTCAGGTCACTCAACCCATGTATAACCATGTAATAGTAATTATTATGAGGATGTCAAGCAGCAAATAATCCCATAAATATTGTAATCTTCTTTTCCCTCTAGTGTTGAATCAATTAAAATTTATGGAAGGCCTAAAATACGTTAAGGCAGAGCCTGGTGCAGAAATCTAAGTAAAAGTAACACAGTAGTCCCCCTTATCTACACATTTTTCTCTCTATGGTGGTTTCAGTAACCTGAGATCAACCATGGTCTGAACCATGAACTCACCTAACAACACATTTCCCAGAACGGAATATATAACCATTAAGCAGTACATGATTATAATTTTTCTCTTTTATTCTTAACTATTACTGTTGTCAATCTCCTACTGTGCCTAACTGATAAATTAAACTTTATCATAGGTTTGTATGTACAGGGAAAAGCATAGTACACATTAGTACTATCCATGATTTCAGGCACCCACTGAAGGTCTTGAAATGTATCCCCTAGAGAAAGTGAGACTACTATATTAAAAACAAATGTCTTGGTGATCTGGTAGTGAATGTTTTAATACCAATTTCGGGCTTCAATTTTTAAGATTGAGAATGGGAAAAGGAGTCTCAGTTTCTAACCTCCTTTTAAGTTTTTAAAGATATGAAGCAGATGGTTTTGGGCACATCATGAATGACTTTGAACAGTGCATATGATAACTGAAATTGGGCCTGAGAGATTGCCAGAACATGAATAAACTTCTATGACAATGCCTGAATACAATCTAAGAGAGGGAGAGCCATTTGAATAGTGTATCTCTTAGCGCTGAAACACAATTACTATCTAACCAATAAAAAATTAGTTTTTTAAAATTAGACACTATTTGTAACGCACCCTACTGTAACATACATTATTGGATATTGATATTCTATATTATACTGTCAATATGAGATATTATATCATGAATATGAAACTCCTTTATGTATTTTAGAATTGATAGTTTTCTTAGACATGGTTTCAACCTCAATTTGTAGTGATTTTCAGAGGGATAATGAAATTCATTTCAATATTATAAATATACTCCAGTCCTATAGTTTCTTCAATTATTATCCAGGAAGAAACTTAGTGTCCTTTGGGTGAGTACAGTCATATTCACACATTTTCTTGATATCTTTTCTATTCAACAGCTTTTCCATACTCCCTCTCCTACTCTTGAACCTGATTAAAATATGTCTCAGAAAAGCCAAAGTGTATTTGCACCAAAGAAGCCTGGCTATGTGAACAAATCGGTGATAGGTTGTGAGTCTGGTTTTTGCCAGTTATCTATTGCTCAATACTCAATCCTTATCCTCATCTGTCCAATGAGCACACCTGGCTTCTGACTATTAAGTAGCCTGATTGATGGTTTTTGGGCATCCAACTAAGTACCAACCTCAAGTCTGCTGGTTTCATGTGTCTTCCTGAAAACTGGCCACTTCCAATGGGTATTCTATTCCCTCGCCTTTACGGGCCCTTTCCGTAACACCTGGGGGCAGGGCAGGGGGAGGGTGACGTCTAAGCTACCTTCCTTGGTCACCTCTAGGCCCATTAAAAAATTACAGAATTCTTATCACATTCATTTTGACTTTCATTTTACAAAAAACTGAGGCAAGGGTCATATTTTTCAATTTTTTAATTTATTTCACTATGCTCTAGTCCCTCTACAGCCCTTTCATGGTGTTAATGGGAGTAGAGTAAGAGGTCTTCCAGCTAGGGAAATTCTAGCCAGGAACGGGTGCTGGTTACCCTCATAAGCTGAAATCCTGAAATGCTGGAGGGAGTCATGTCCAAACACACCCCTGTGGGTGGAAATAGGGAAGACCAACTTACCTCACATTTTCTCCCCAAAAACTGTTCCCCAAGTTTCTCTTCTCTCATCAGCTTACAACCCAACCCTACCTCCCTATACTCTTATCATACCTTCCTGGCACAGACTCTGGCAGATATATTCTGTCTCATGTTCTTCTGGGCAAGAAAACAGTCTGAACTGGGGGGAATAAGGTTCTTTAACTGCGGAGTTTAAGGATTTAAGCCCTATTGTTCTCAGCTGGGAGATTTCTCTACAGTAATCCAGCACACATCTTAAGAGTTGAAAGGGTTAAACTCTAAAGGAAAAGGAGGAAGGGAATCTCTTGATATGCATCCCTTGTGTACAAACAACTATGTTAGACATTGGTCCCAACCACTCCTAGCCCGTATTTAGGAACAGTAGCTAGGACCAAAAGCACAGGGAGGACAAGTGTGAATTTGACCTCAGCCTAAAATATGAGAGCACGGGTTTATTCGTCCATTGCTGCTTTCCAAGTCACTCAAATGACATACATTGTATTCTTAAGACAAGTCCCGAGGGCTACTAGAAATGTTGAGAACATGGGTGCAGATGAATTAGATTGAAAGAGAAACTAGAGCAGAGCGAACTGCCTTCAGAGCAAGAGGTAACCATTGTTGGGCTAGTGAGGTCCCTTCTTGCTCTGTAAATACATAGAGAGTAATTAAGTTAAAGCATGAGAAGTCACCCCCCCCCCCAAAAAAAAAGGAGCCTGATCTGTCTGGGGAGAGCTCCTAATATGGGTCTGGGAGTTGAAGAAATAATCAGAGTGGATGCTCAGGGGAATCTTGACTTCCACAAATGATATGGAAGAAGGGCACACACAAGAAAAGGTTGCACTGTCCAAGAGGGACATTAAGTTGGCAACTGTCTGCCTCATCTGCTTGTTCCCTTGCCCCTGTGCTCTAAAAGGAAGCCTGCATGTCTGCATCTCTGCCTGGTTATCTGGAGAAAAAGACTGGCACTTTACATAAAATTATCCTATCTCAGATATCTGCATATGAAAACAAAAAAACAAAACACTTCTTTCATCCATAAATATAAACTGACAACAGGACATCTCAAGGCATTTGAAGAAAGCCAGTGACAGAGAGAAAAATACCAGGTAATAGAAATAGAAAGGCAGACTCTAGAGGAACAGAAATTTAATTTGGGGAAGAAAATAACCTCATATTTTTCTAATTTTTTTTTTCAGGGAGATTTGATAACATGCTGCAGATGTGGAAACAAGAATAGGCTGTTATGAATTGAGAATGAGTGACAAACTGAGAAAACATCCTTGGAAATTGAAATAATGATTACCTTAAATTAAAATAAAAGCAACTGCTTGATAATAGAATGAAGATATTGAAAACTGAATTACTGACCTAGAAAATTAATAACTGATATTAATTTATCATTCCCTAAACACTCATTTACAGCACACAACATTCCTATAATGTCAGCATTATTATTTTATCTGCATTTTATAGCTGAAGAATCACAGACAACACAGAGATTAACTAACTAGCCCAAGGTCAAAGAGTGAGTGGCAAATAAAAAAATTCTAACTCTGGCAGTCAGTAATGTAGAAAAGATAAATAAGTGGAAATTATAGAAAGAAAAGTTAAGAAATATGGGAAGATGTAGAAAGTCCATTTATCTTACAGTAATGTAAGAAAGAATGAGATAATAAAGAAGGCAAAATAACAAGAAATAATAGAAGAAATTTTCATTGGGTGGAAGAAAGAAACAGACTCAGATATAGAAAATATACTGACAGCTCTTAGAGAGGAGGAGCCTGGGGGCTGCATGAAAAGGTGAACAGATTAAACAAACAAACAAACAAAAAACCTCAGACAATAGTATGATGATTACCAGAGGAAAAGGGGGCAGTGAGGAGAGGTAAAAGAGGGTAAAAGGTGGGATAAATGGTGATGGAAGGAGACTTGACTTTGGGTGGTGAACACACAATATAGAAATAATGTATTATAGAACTGTATACCTGAAACCTATATAATTTTATTAACCATCACCCCAATAAATTCAATACAAATTAAAAAAATAATCTTTTGTTATATGAGAACTTGGGAAAAAAGAAATAAAACATCAATTGGACACAAACTCTATAACATATAAAGGTAATGAGAAATGCTAAACCTTTTCAGAGAGTTGAGAATATCATTTCAAAAGAACAAAAATCAAGAGTCACATGCAATGCTGCATGCATGGGGTTAATGGTGACTCCAAAGTGTATAGAGAAGATGATTTAATTCAAGAAGTTTATTTTTAGCTATGTTCTCAAATAAAAACACAAAAGAAGGAGATTTAGGGGCAGATCACATAAGCCCTCTGCCAAAGCTCTTCAATGGTTCCTATTTCACTTCAAGTGATTCAGCCCTTACAAAGGCCCAAAGAGTTCTCTATATTTTGCATTTTGTCGTCTTCATCTCTTCAAGCACTCTCTGCCACTAAACTCTGGTCATATTGACCACCTTGCGGTCCCATATGTACTCCAGTGATTCATCTTTGCTTTCTGTTTGTTTTAAACACTACTTTCTTCCAGAAATATTTACATGGCATACTCTCTCATACCCATGAGGTCTAGATTCTAAATTACTTATCAGTGATTTCTTTTCTAGGCCCTCTATGTAAAATTGTCTTCCCCCCACCTCTCCATTATTCATATTGTTCTCTTTTTTTCTTTCTTCATAGCATTTATTATAACAGCAGATGTAGCATATTATTTAATTTGCTGATTTTGTTTATTATCTGACTCCATCCACTGAAGTATAATTTATAGGAGGGTATAGATATTTGTCTCTTTAGTTCACTGCTATATCTGAAGCATTCAGGATAGTTCAAGGCACATACTAGGCACTCACCAAATATTTGCTGAATGAATGTTGAATAATCTGCGAGAATATTACTAGGGAATTTCAGAGGCAGAAAGTAAGTTTCCAAAACAGACAGAATGAGGATTTACTTAAGTTGTCCTTATATAAAACGAGCCTTTTAAACTCTATTATTTAATCTTATATATATTACTTTCATTCTCTACTGAATATACAAACATATAGAATGGTAGTTAATTTGTAATTTTCCAGCCCAGTAATTTTTGGCCATATTTTGAAAGCTTATTCAGTTCTATATAGACCATAATAGTCCCTCAGTCAACAATCTAGAATAATGAAGATAAGCATGACTATTAGATGACACTTCTGCCTGCAAATCAGTGTGGCAGAACCACGCTGCTTTCAAACTTTGTGTTTCAGAAAAATAAGTCAGTGATCTCATATGTAAAAACTCATGCCATATAACAAGTTCTTTAAAAATACTGCTTCGCCACCACACACATACTTGGTCTTAGCACAGTGATTCCCAATGCCGCGACCCTTTAATATAGTTCCTCACGTTGTGGTGACCCCCAACCATAACTAAAACATAGTGATTGATCACAAAAACAATGTGTAATTATACATGTGTTTTCTGATGGTCTTAGGCGACCCCTGTGAAAGGTCGTTCAACCCCCAAAGGGGTCACAACCCACAGGTTGAGAACTGCTGTCTTAGCAAATAGCTCAAGTATCTTTTCTCGTAACAAAATAAAAAAGTAATGAGTTTTTCTGGAAAAACTTTTCAAGACCACATCTTCCCTTATTTTTAACTCATCTGCAGATAAGTTATACCCTACTTTATAGAAAAGTAGAACAAGAAGCAAAGATTACAAACCAAATTTGAACAGATGTGAAAAGATAACTATGTACACTTAGAGAAGCAAATTCACATGGAAACAGTTCTTTTTAAAGTTCTGTAGTAAAAACACACTTCTCTTTTCTTTCTATATCCAAGTAAAGGAAAAAATATCCAATTCCAAAAGCCATTTTTTCTACTCAATTATATAAGTAGCATCATTGATCTGCTAGCTGCTAAGCAGCCATTGCTATTACTTGTATTTAAAAAGTCTAGCATAACATCAAGAAAAACTTTGATCTCCCATGTAATCATTATTTCCTCTTGAAAGCAAGAGGATATCTGACAAAAACATAAACAAACTTGATTGCAATTCCCCACCTATATCTTGAATGGAACCAGTTCTTACTACCTCTATTTATACCATCCTCATAGAGACACTTCACCTCTCTCCCAGGTCACTGTAAGACTCTTAACTTTCTTGTACCCTTCCCCACCTACATCCTGTAGTCAACACAGCTGCTATCACAAGATCCTTTTGAAAAAAAAAGTTTATACCACGCTTCTGCTCAAAACCCTAATGTAAGTCATTTCCTCGGAGACTCACCCTAATCCTTGTAAAGGCCTATATGACATGGCCTTCGTTGTTCTCAAGTTTACCTCCTGTTAACCTGCTTCTGACTCACTGTGCTGCTACTGCAGCAACACCAGCCTCCTTGCATTTCCTCGGGGACGCCTGGCACTCTCCTACCCAATGCCTTTTACCCCAGCTGTCTCTTCTGGCTGAAATGTTCTTTCTCCAGATGGTCACAAGAATAAACTTTCTCATTGCCTTGTCTTTGCCCAAATCTTCCATCTTAATCAGGGCTATGCTGACCACATCCCACCATAATTCCCACCCACATAACCTTGTTCTAGTTTTTATTTTTTTCACAGTGTTCATTGCCTTCTATAATATAACTTGATTACATATTATGTTTCTTGTTTCTTGCCTCTACCCATGATAGAATATATGGAAGATGACAGAAATCTTTGTTTTGCTCACTGATGTATTCCAAATCCCTAATGATCGACTTTTAGAATCAGCCACTCATCAATACTCTCTGAAATAACTTTTAAGCTTAACTAGGCACAGAAAGTATAATTATCAATAATTTCTGACATCTGTGTAAATCAGTGAGTGTGATTAACTGGCAGAATTGTATTTATATTGTGGCATATAGACTCAAAATACCAATAATAACAAATGACAGCTTTGAGAAATCCGTAAATTATCAGTATATGTGTTCATTACAATGGCAGCTTTAATTCTTTTTGAGTAGAATAAAATGTTATAAAAATTATAGCTTAACTCGAATTCTATTCTTTTAGGGCATATTTGTCATACACTCTTTATTTCAATTGAAAAAAATATATTTAGAATATTGTTATCAAAAACAAAATTTTATTATAGACCAAATATAAATTTCATTATTTATTACTTAATAATCACTTTTAAGAGTTTACACAGTAATACATTCCTATTCAAAATAAGCATATGTACGTAGTAAGACACAGAGGCATTTGTCCTATTTATGAGTTTCTGGTACCAATTGGATATTGAAAACAGCTACGGCTGTGATCTCACTCCCTCAACAACGAATCCTACCTTCAGTCTAGGGTAATACCCTCTACTGAAACATGACATGTTCAGAGGCCCTTGCAGGTAGGACTTTGAATGTGACTTAGATTTCAGCAATAAAATGCAATTACTGGGGCTTGAACATAGAAGACCACCAGGGTGCCAGGCATCCATTTTGTTGGTGCAGATTGGTAGTCTGAGATTTTATCTCTTGTAGGCAGGTTCTTGATTATAGCAGGAGCATAACTTACCCAGGTGACTGGCCAAGTTCTGTGTTGAGGCTTTGGGGGTCTCTTCTAGAAACTCAATCCAATCCATTCAGCAAGCCACTTAATATCATAAATTAACCTTGGAACAGTGAACTGTCCCTTGGCTTTTGGACCCTGACCAGTATAGAATCCCAGGACTTGGACTCTGTTATCTATGCATGAGCTAGAAGAAGCCTCTGGTTGCCAAAAGGGAACTATACTTTATTATACCATAACTGAAAGAATTTCAATGTGCATATAGTTCAACCACCTTAGTTAATAGATGATTGAGATGGAAGCCAGCTACCCCCTCCATTTGATTGATGACCCAGACATATCTAGACTCCAGGTGACCCTGACTACCTGTTCAAAGTATTTCTTGCTCTATCACATAGACTTGGGCCTAAAAGTGATAATTACATAGTTTTGTGATTTTGTAGAATGCATAAATTTGTAGAAGAGTCAGAAAAACATGGAAGAAAAACTTGGATGATGCCATCAGACAATGCTATTATCTTCCCAGGTTTCGAGATAGTCATTCTAGATATGAATGATATAGCTTTGCACTGGCTATCAGCAATTCCTAAAATAGGTAGTAATGAAGAAAAAGTATGTTCTTTGGAGACCACTGCATAATAAGCTCCCAAACTTAATTTCAATCTAATTCAATAAAAGATATAATACTCAAGACACAAGAAGATAAGACATAGTTAGAGGGCATTAAACATTTGTCTTGGGTTTAGAACCTGCTGCCTTAAAGCTCAACATAATGAAAAATTCAAACAAGCTGTCCTTGGTTCATCACTCTTATTTTTAAACTTGTTGAGATAATTAAATTTCTAGATGACTTAAACTAATGTTTACTCCTGAAAAATTACTTATTGCCTACAGAAGTTTGGTTTACTGTACAATGGCTGTGATATTATTTATTAGGGAGTGATGACTTAGACTACAATAGTATGTATTTTTCTATGGCTCCTGTTTAAAGTCTTAAAAAAACTAATGTATGCCTGGTACTGAGAGCCAAAAATCTCAGGAATGTGTGTTGTGGTGGAATATCATATTTTATATTTTATTAGTGGATTATATACTACTTACATATAGTAGTAGAGGATATAAATATAATGGAATTCTATGCAGCTCTACCGACACTTGTAGAAATGTATCTATTGACACATAACTATATTAATAATAGAATAAAAAATCATGACATAAAACAGTATATAAAACATAAATCCACCTCTGTAATGTCATTCTACCTATATTCATAGACAGATTCACATTAACATCTATGCTAAATTAAAAAGTTTAAGAATCTGTACATAGATGGTGAGATTACAGATATTTTTTTACTTATATTATTTTCTAAATTTTGTGCAGGAAATATATATTGTTTTTATAATAAGAAAAAAATTAGTTGGAGGTAGAAGAAGTTCCCCAGAGCTTTGACTTCTGAAGTCAGCATGGCTCAGGTAAAGAGAAGAGATGGCTAGGAAGCAGGCTGTGCTAAGACTACCAGCCAAGGGACGTATTTGCGATGCAGAGTCACCCTTGCAGGCGTTAGCGAAGCATGCATATTAGTGAAGCACATTAATAAGCCCAGGATGGCCAGTGTTGCAATGTGCTTTTGAAAAGTTCTGCCCCAGGCAAGGAGCCACCTGTCCAAGGACAGTCATTTTTTAATAAAAGTTTTCTTCTGAAAACCATATATCTTCATCTCACTCTAGCAGAATTAACCTTAAAAAAAGCACAGCTATTGTTTAATACGATCACTCTCAGAAACTCCACCTCCTTAATACCACCTGGGGCAAGAAATTGCCTTCAGTTTTTATTCTAATGAGTGGAAGTAACCAACCATAATCCCTTATTTTCCCTGTTCACTTCTATAGCTTACATGTGTATCATCAAAGAAAATTTTATTTCTCATAACACAGAACCTCATCTGTGCCTTGAAAAATAACTTTCATGCTCAATTTCTCCACATCCCTATCGAAGTTTCAGGAAAATTAAATATGGTTTCTCTAATTTAGTTTTAGTGTTCTGTCCTTAATGCATAAAAATAAATTAAAGAGATAAAAGCAGGTGTGTGTAAGTTATTTGAAAACCCACTGTGATGGTTAATTTAATGAGTCAATTTGGCTAGTCTATGATGCTTGGTTGCTTTGTCAAACACATCTAGATGTCTCTGTGAAGGTGTTTTGTAGATGTAATTACTATTACAATCAGTTGGCTTTAGGTAGATTGCCCTCCATAATGTGGATGGACTTCATTTATTAGGTTAAAGGCCTTAAGAATGATAACTGAGGTTTACTGGTAAAAGAGGAACTCTGCCTCAAGACTATGACACAGATATCCTTGCCTGAGATTTCAGTCTGCTGACCTGTCTTATGGATTTCAGACACAAGACTGCAACATCACCTTTTACGTGAATTCCCAGAATTACCCCCTTACCCAAATTTAAGAGTATGGTATTGCATAAAAACAGACTCACAGGTCAATGGAGAGGCCAGAACTAAGCCCAAGGATAAATGGTCAGTTAATTTATGAGAAAGGAGCCAGGAATATACAATGAGAAATGAATAGTCTCTTCAATAAATGGTGTTAAACTGGACAGCAACATTCAAAAGAATGACAATGGACCACTATCATAACACCATACCCAAAAATTAACTCAAAATGGATTAAAACTTGAATTTGAGAGCTGAGACCATAAAATCCCTAACAGAAAGCAAGGTAGTAAGCTCTTTGATATATATATTTTGGACCTTACACCAAAAACAAAGGCAACAAAAGCAAAACTAAACAACTGGGACCAAATCAGACTAAAAACAAACAAACTTCTGCACAGCACAGGTAACTATAAATAAAATAAAGACAATCTATGAAATGGAAGAAAAATATTTGCAAATAACATATCTGATAAGTTAATAACCAAAATATATAAAGTCATACAGCTTAAAATCAAAACAAACAAAAAACCCAATTCCATTTAAAAAATGGCAGAGGATCTGAATAGATATTTGCCCAAAGAAGACATACAGATAGGCAGGCAACAGATATATAAAGATATTTAACATCACTAGTTGTCAGGGAAATACAAATCAAAACTACATGAAATATCACTTCACACCTGTTAGAATGGCTATTAGGAAAAAGACAAGAAATACTGTAACAAATACAAGTTAGACTGTGGAGAAAAGAAGACCCTTGTGCACTGTTGTTGAGAATGTAAATTGGTGCAGCCACTGTAGGAAACAGTATGGAGGTTCCTTAAAATAAATAAGTAAATAATAAACAAACAAACAAACAAACTGCATGATCCAGCAATTAGGCTTCTGAATAGTTTATCCAAAGAAAACAAAACACTAACTTGAAAGGATACCTGCAGCCCCATGTTTATTGCAGCATTATTTATAATACTTGAAACATGCAAACAACCTGAGGTCATGTGGGAATTCCCTGAGAGATTGTGGGGTGCTCGATGGTAGAGGAGCAAAGGAGGGAAATCAAGACATCTGTTAATAGCATATTCAATAAAATATTTTTTTAAAATTTCCTGTCTATAAAATGGTGATAAAAGCATTTACCTAAGAGCTGTTGTAAGGACTAAAAGTGAAGCACTTAGGAGAGTGCCTGGAATAGGGTGAGTACTCAAGGGGTGGCAGCTTAAAAAGAAAAAAAGACTAAAGCCATTTTGAGATGCTACTGTAGTACTCTGTTTATTTCATCCCCAAATGTCGCCGTTGGGCCCTTCATTGTCTTAGGCACCACACATTCTCCAGGGCTTTTAGGCTGGTATTGGGAACGCAAGAGATCAAGTAACACAAATTTGTTTTAGTATACAGTACACTACAAAGCGTGCTCATGCTGTATAAACTCCGCCACCCAGGCTGACTCATGATGCTATTAATGTCTGCCTAAATCAGACCTAAAGTAATAGTAATTCAATTATTTCTTACTGCAGAACATTATTAGGAAAAGTCATAAAGATAAAACTTATGTTCACTACTGCTTACGAAAGGCTTTGAATAAATCACTTCCCCGAAGCAGAATAATTGAATAATAGCTTCAATCGTATAAGTTTATTCTTCTCACATTTTTATTCCAGGAAATGTTGCAACAAATAACATAAATTTATGAACTAAGGTAATATGTTAATACATTTTGTCATTTCATATAAATATTTACAAATTATTAAAATAAAAATTTGCTTCTCAATTTACTTAGAATTATAAAGAAAATAGAATTATACATTTTATTTTAGTTTAGTTTTTAAGGACTTAAATTTCCATTAATTTGTAAAGTCACACTAGAATCAGAAAAAGACAGACAATAGTGTGGTGACGGCTCGGGGTGGGGCCTGGCTGAAGGTGGGCAAAGGGGAGAAACTGGGGGACATCTGTAATAGTGTCAACAATTAAAAAAAGAATTAGAAAAAAATATTTCTCTAGGGAATAACTGGAGGATATTATGTGTGTATGTGTGCATGTGCATATGATATACACATAGGAATTATATATATATAGGTATTATTTGTATATATGTATATGTATATGAAAAATGTTTTCTGGTAAAATGTTATGGAAACATGGAAAAATATGCTTGTGATGCATAGTTAAGTTGTCCCCAGTGCTCTCATTTCTATGGTATTAGGGAGTTTGGAGACTATATTTTCCCTGCCTTTATTACTAAGTTTTGGTCAATGAGATGGGAGTGGAAGCAATCTGAACAACTATCAAATCATATTTTATAAAGAAAACTGTTACCTTCTACTTCTTTTCCCCATTTCTGCTGGCTGGAAAAATATTACTAGTGGATCATCTGCCTTTGACCCAGAGGTGGAAGCCAAATAAAGGATGAATAAGTAGGGCTACCAGCCAAAGAGGAGGGAGGTCCTCAGGTGACCTGTGGACAAGAGTCTACTCTCTCTGGTCTGTAAGCTTACCCATGGACTGTTAAGAAGAGTCCATGATTGAACCCCTGGATTTTAAGGTCTGTTTATCACAGAAGCTAACTCTATTCTCTAAATATCACAGAGCCCATTTGCAATCAGGAGATTCCTGTCCCCAAAAGTTTGGGAAATTTCTACCCATGAAAGGATTATGAATCATTGGAAATATAACTGATTATTTCTTGTCAAAAGAAAATGTCCCATACCCCAACACAAGCCACCCAATTAAAAAATAATACTTTCATGCTTTTTCACAGAAAGATTTTTAAACCTGATGGCTTATAGACATGCTCAATTATTTCGCTTCTGCTTTTCACAAATTTGAAGTGAAATGACATTTTCACTAAAACTATTTCACTCAATCAATTATAGTTTTCTTGGTTTCGTGTTGCAGAACACGCAACTCAAACTGACCAAACAATTAGACAGATGTGTTTAGTTACTTAGCTGGAGAATCCGGTGTTAGTGCTAAGTCCAGGTGTGGCTGGAAGCTCCACAGTGCCATTAAGGATACACTTTTATCTTTCCCGTTTCTCCATGCTGCTTCCCTATGTGAAAGTGACAATTGTATCCTAATGCTGGCTCCTCAAGGCCACAAGATTGTTGCAGGCAGCAACCATGGTCACATACTTTACCATTTAAGCCACAAGAAAAGGGGGTTATGTTGTTTCAGGAAAAGCTATGAAGTGTAATTTTATTGGACAGCCTTAGGCCATGTGACTACCCCAAACCAATTTAGTGGCCATAATTCAGGCCAGTCAACAAACCCCATTGCTTTGGTTAGGAATGATGTCACACAAACAATACACATGTCTTTATACAGAGGAATGAATGGTTTTGCTAAGGACAGTTGTGCTAGTCGTCACAGAAGAAACGAAAATATATGCTGGAGAGCAAAACACTACTTAGTATATTTCAGCATCAGTTTATTTGGAAGGTTCCTGTGTGATTCTAATGTGCTTAACCGAAGTTTGATTCTAATAATATTTCTGTGTGAGAAGCATTCTATTTTTTTATAAAGAGAATATCTTTATAATATGATATTATTTCATTAAAAACTAAATCATCAGAAGAAAACAAATCCACTTGGTATTCTGAATGATGATAAAAATAATAAAGTGTCAAGAAAATTTTCTTAAATGTGTTTTATTTTTGTGAGGTTGAATGTTTCTACAAATAGAAAGCCTAATGCATATTCTACTGAGAAGTTGAAGATCAAAATTTCAGAATGTTTACCATATGTAAACTGAAGAAAACAAGTATCAAAATTAAGAAAGTTGTTAATTTTCCTCCTTTCTTTATACATTCCTGGTACTATCAACAGCCTGAGAATCAGGTACTAAATGTTTATACTTCACTATTTTTGATGGGCTTTGTATTATTATACAAAATAAATGAGTGCTAAAAATTATTGTTAATTTAAAAATAACATATTTTATTACTTTAATCAGAAAAAGGGAAAAGATAAAGATGAAACAGGTTTCAAGAGAAATGTTAAGGACTTGACACACTCATTATCAAAATACATTCTACAACAATCAATGAGATTTCTTTTATTCACAAAACTTTTAAACTTCTTTATAGTAAGATGCTTGTCTATAGCAATTTCCTCTCTTTCTATTTTATGCTTACTTTTCTCCCCCTTTTCTGACAAAGAGTGATTAGGCAATCATAAACTTCACACTACTGCTAGGGATATTATGTCCAAAATATGGCCTTAATCTATTTTTAACTCAACACACAGAATGTTTTAATCTCATTATTAAGGATGGGAGCTAGTCTAGAATTAATACCACAGCCTCAAAAATGTAGCAATAGTTCATATGATTAAAAAATATATCATAGCATCACTTTGCCATTTCCATTTTGAAAGTATCATTGTTATTAGTTATAAACAATAGCAACAATGACACCTTAAAACAGCAGAAATCTCTCATAACCTTGCTTGCACATGGAATTGGCCTTAGAAACTAGGCCTGCTACTCTAAGCCCAGAAAATAGTAGTTAATATTATCCCCTTTACAACCCCACTGACTCATCAAGAAAGAACTGTGAATAGTTCCCGCATTCCAGCTTGCTGTACTGAGGATGTTCCATCAGACAACCTGAGGTGGATTTCAGCTCTTCACTTGCCACCTGTGTAAAGTTGGTCAAGTCACTTAACCCCTATAAAGTTCCATTTTTCTCATCTGTAAAATAAGACTAATAATCCTTACCTCATAATTTTAGAATTGAGTAAGACAATGAATATGAGACCCATAACTTACTCTCTGGTAATCACTATTGCCTGTTATTACTATTTTTATTATTTACTTTAATTGGGCTACACAGAGACTAGTAGAACCATATACTGAAGTACAAAGGAACAAGAAAAATGAGGGGCTGAGATGGGTAGAGTTGGCAGACAATATTTATTTTAAGCTTCTCACAAGCCCTGGGCCATAGTAGACAACAGTAGAAACAAAAAACAAAAAACAAAAACAAACAAACAAAAGACTTCTATATCTCTCTTTAAGGTACAAAAACAAAACAAAACATTTCTTCTTCCCCACTTATTTCATTAATGAAATATAATTGCAAAAGAAATCCAACTTTGGCTAAAATATGTCATCAAATTGTTTTTTCTTATTTTATTTATACTAAGAGAAATATTATAATCCCAGAATCTTATAGGCCACTACAGTGACTGGTTTTTATTAAAGCATAGATAAGATAATGTTACACCCTAAATACCTGACCTCCAGTGGCTTTCCATTGCACTCAAAACAAAATACAAATCTTTCACAAATAGCAGGCACCTGGCCATGCAGTCCCTGTTTAGCTTACAGGTTCTCCATAATGATCAGCAGTGCCCTCTCCCCACCATCTTCACTCTTGACTGAGTTTGCCAGCTCCGATTATAAATGATGTAGTGACCCTACAAATAAGGCCAAAATATTTCCCATTCCATTCCCAACCCTGCCACACCACTAGCATTCCAGATCCTTGATGGAACCAGACTCTTTCCTGCCTGAAGGCCTCCCAACATTCCTCCAAATCATTCCAAAGATGATTTTTCCCTGTCACCCAGACCTCAGTTTGACTTTATTCCCTCCAAATGGCTTTCTTGGATTTTTCCCAAACTAAATTTTGAGCTCTCCTCCATTCTTCTCTCTCATACTAATCATGTTCTTTACCATCCTAACTCTTATCACAACTTGCCATTATACACGACACACACACACAGAATCAAGTATTTAGAGTATGTCTTTCTCATTATATACTACACTTTAGGCCTGAAGAGGTTAGCTGTTTTTCATATGATATTTTATTGCTATCTCCCAAATATTCATTGTGCAGGCATTCTTATTCTCATTTCAAAGATGAGAGTTGAGATAAACAAGAAGCTTGCCAGTTACACATGAAGCTGATATCAGAACTCATGAGCATTTGAGTTCATATCTCACACATTCACCTGTACCATGTCGATCTGATAGCTTCGGTAAACACTCAGTCATTTCACTGTACTCAGTCTCAAGGGGTCAAGGATTTGTAATGTTAAGAAGTCTCTCAGTCGAATTTAGCAGTTATAGTCTCTCTTAAAAGGAGAAGATCTCAGAGCTTCTGTGTCCTGGAGCTAAGATTCCCAGTTCTTCCCATCAACTTATTCCATGAGCCACATAATTGACACTGCTCCTTCTTCCTTGGCTACCAATTTTTTAGCCCAGTGATATTAAAAAATATATATATCAGTGTACTTTGTGATAGCCACTAATACACACATTCTTGGCTTATTTCTCCCAATGAGAAAGCTATAGTTTAAGAATGGATATAAGAAGCAAAACTCTTTCATTCCCAGCATACTACATAATACTTGGCACATATTAGATACAACAATATTTGTTAAATGATTTTCATGATGATAATGTATATTTAATGTGATATATCAAAATAATGTATGATTGTATTAAAAAATCTATTTTAGAAAACCTGGATTTTAAAATCTCTTGCTTATATACCTAAGCAGAAATATATTTAAGGTTTTTGCTATAAAAAAAAAGCTTAATTAATAAGAAAACACACTTACACACACCATGTAATTTTCTCATAGCAGCTAACAAAAGACATCATAGAGTCTATCATTTTATTATTTAAAAAGAACACAGATTTATTGAGACATTCTCTGATGAAGATAATCATTGAACAGATTTGTGTATAATAATGACATGAAGATCCTCAATGAAGTAACACAAGTTTTGAGATCTTGCATAATTGGGCCAAATTTATATTTAAGTAAGGTAATATGCTTGGATCAAGATTCCTTCCATTTTTTTTTTTTTCTGATAGGAAGGTTTTCTTACTGGACATGTGCAGGGTCCACAGTCACACTGTGATGATCCCCTAAAGGAAGTCTCTAAACACATTTAAATCCTGATGTGATTTTCCTTTAGTATTTTCGATATCCTGTTTGTCTTTATCATTTTAAAATTGATTTTAGACACAGAGAGGAAGTGAGGAGAGAGAGAGAGAGAGAGAGAGAGAGAGAGAGAGAGAGAGAGAGAGAGAGAGATTGATATTGATTTGTTGCTCTACTTATTTATGCATTCATTGGTTTATTCTTATACGTGCCCTGACTGGGGATCGAACCTGCAATCTTGGCATATCAGGAGGATGCTTTAACCAATGGAGCTATCAGGCTAGGACTGTTTGTCTTAAGTGGTCTCTAGCACACTAGTCATTTCTACATTACCAAACAGTGCAACGGCAAACAAATAATTCGTGATCAATGTTTTCCTAGAAGCAGTCCTTTACAACAGAAGTGTCTTGAAGAAAGTGCCTTGTCCAGCTTTACAATATAGAATACTATTAAAGCCTCTAGAAAACTGGACTTGAATTCTTTGGGTGAACAAATGGCCTTGACCTACGATGATAACTGAAATAAGTTGGTTGAGGAACAAAAGTTTATACGTACGTAGGTACTCTTAAAGGTGATTTACTTTCTCTTGGGAAGGAGGAGGAAACAAACACATTTTCTCACATTTTTAGTGCTAGTTAGAATAGGACAAGTCAGGCCCAGTAAAAGTAGGTGGTAGCAGAGTTACGACTTATACCTAGGCCTGTCAGGTTATGCACTCATCACTATTCAGTTAAACGCAACTTACACCTCTTTACAACCATATGTCTGAAAGCGCATGGCCAGACAGGCACGCTTCCATCAAGTAATAGTAACCATGGTAAAATAATGCAAAAGATGTAAAAAGTGTTAACAAATGTAAAAAAGTAAAATTATTCTCAAGTTTGATTGTTGTTGTTTTAAAAATAATGTCCTTAGGTTATTATTATTTTTGACACAATATTTAACTTTTGCAGATGTGTTTGGTTCACATAGTCTGGTGAAGAAGGTGAAGGCAAAAGCTTTTTTGGAAGTCTATTTCTTAATTGGATCATGGTCACCAGTGGATTTTTAAAATTTGTTTGTTGTTTTAAATATGACTATCTCCATGTTCTCTAGCTGATGATTACTTCATTCTGTATTCATTAGTTAATTTCATGGTATATTTAACAACAAGAAAAAAATCAATTTTTTAGTCCAGAAACAAAAGTATATAAAGCACATGATTTTCTACAAACTAATCTGCAACACTGCAAGGAGAAGCGGCACCTGGGAAGAGGCTGACAGGTGGTGAAGCTGACCTGAGATTATTTTAGCAGCTGTGATGTGGAACACACAGCCCTGAGAGTGAGACGACAATTCACAGTCATCCAACAAACAGGCATCCCAGGGTGATAGGGCTGTTTATCATGATAGGCATTCAATAAGAGACTAAAATGAGATACGGTGAAGTCCTTATTGAACGTCTTGGGAACTGTGACTTTAAGTGAAATGTACAACAAAACCAATTTTATTACAGGCTAACTGATATAAACAAGAGTTAACTTCCTACAGCATATTTCTCATCACAGAAAGCATCACCAGACTTCTAAGTAAAAACCCAAAGACCTTTAATATTAAATATTGAAATAAATGTGAACTATCTATACAGTTAATAAAGATTAGTAAAAACAAGTAAGATAATGATTTTTTTATCCCACTTTCTCCAGTTCATGGTAGCGAGTTGCCAGAGTCTATCCCAGCAACTCAGGGTGCCAGGAGGGATGCACCCTGGACGTGACACCCTTCCATTGCTCGGCCACTCACACCCACATCCACGCTTGCTCAGACTGAGACAATGTAGACACGCCAGTTCACCTCAGGTGCACATCCTTGGAATGTGGGAGGAAAGCAGTGTCCCAGAGAAACCCATGAAGACATGGGGAGAACATGTAAACCTCACACAGATGGTGGCCCTGGCAGGGGATAATTTTTATTTTCTGACCAATGTTGTAACAAAACAATGTAGAAATAAATGACATTATTTGAGAGATTGTATATTAAACTGACACATACTCAACAAATGAAAGTGTACACTGATTATACAAATAACTGTATATACATATATCTAGAACAGTGGTTCTCAGCTGGAGGTGATTTTGCCTCCCAGAGGATATTTGGAAATTAGTTAAAATATTTTTGTCCTAATTGAGAGGGTGCTTGTGGCATCTAGTGGGTACATTCCAGGGATACTGATACACATCCTACAATACCACAGAACTGCCTCTCATAGGAAAAAAATTATCCAACCTAAAATCCAATAGTCTCAAGACTGAGAAACCCTGATATGGCAGAATAATTTGCTAAGATGGTGATTTGTTTCTTGTTCTATATTTTTTCTTTCCCCCATTTAACAAGGTCACCAGATCCTGGCAAACTGACGGTCTGCCACTTGCTAGCTGTATGACCTTGGGAAATCTATGCAACCTGTTCAGTCCTTTATTTTCTCATCCATACAAGATCTCCATCATAAGGTTATTTGGAGTATTAGATTACTTTTCTTTTATAAAAGCCTAAACTCATGGAGGAAGAGCAGTAGGTTTGGCAGGAATGAGCCTGGGAGTGAGGGTAGGAGTAAGAGAAAGAGAGGAAATATGAGCTTGGACTAGAGAGCAAGGGAGATGTGCACATAAGGTGAACTGGTGTATCTACATTGTCTCAGTCTGAGTGAGCGTGGATGTGGTGTGAGTGGCTGAGCAATGGAAGGGTGTCATGTCCAGGGTGCATCCCTCCTGGCACCCTGAGTTGCTGGGATAGACTCTGGCAACTCACCACCATGAACTGGAGAAAGTGGGCTGAAAAATAATTTTTTTACTTGTTTTTACTAATCTTTATTACTGTATAAATAGCTCACATTTATTTTGATATTTAATATTAAAAGTAAGAAGGTGGCAGAAGGCTGTGTTGGCCCGAGGAGTGCTCTCTCTTAGCACTGCTATGAGAAAACAGAAAAGTAGGGGAATGGCTGCACAGGGCCCTGACCAAGTGCTGGGAAGGGTTTCCATGCCCAGGTGAGCAAAGGAACTAGCAGAGACACTGTTGCCTATCTGTTGATAGCCAAAGTGAAGTCAACATCAGTGGCAGTCCCCAGATATCCTCAGTAGATCCCACTTTCAAAGACTGGGATGAGCAAGAGGGCAGGTGGGAAAAAGAGAAGAGTAGTATCATGATGGTAGACTGAATTTCCAGGTGACTCAGTAGGAGAGGGGTCTGGAATCAGATTAAATTTGACTTTGAGAAAAATGAGTGATGGACATTTCTAGCAATCCAGAATTGTTGGTGCACAAATATTTTATCCACTATATATCCATTCCTTTATCACTATTGCATTAGTATTGACTAACTTCCCACTTCACTTATTTGAGGATCAGTTCTTAAGTCATTTGATATAAACCACAATATTAAAGCAAGTTCACTTTCCAAATATTAGCAGAACCATAAAAAAAAATGTGTATGTTGATTGTGATATTTGGCATCTCCCATTAAGAATGTATTTTAAATAAAAGATATCTTTTAGAGGAAAATGAACAATGTAACAGTCACCAAACGACTTCTATAATTATCATTATTTTCCTAGAAATTTCCAGAAAAGTGAATTACCAGAAAATAGACAAAAAAAAAAAAAACTGGAATACTGAATTATTAAGTAACTAGGGAAGTTTTTACCAAAACAAACATGTTTCAGTGTTATCCTTTGGTTCTTTAAAACAAATGTAGTTAGTAGTTCCCACATGTTTTATTACATTACAGAAAAGGGCAGAATATTCTCTACACAATAATTCTATTATGGTTATATATTTTTATCAAAAGCCTGTGAGAAATATAATAAAAACAAACACAAATCCCAAACTAAAATTTAACAATAAGCAGAATTTATGCTCTGCTCTAGACCTTGAACAAATTAAAGTATGAAGTTTTATGAAATCCAGGATACAAACAAAAATTCAACTTCATGACATATTATTATTCAGTGCCTAGCATATTCATGCATAATTTAAATATTAATGACAGTACCCATGAAACCCTTGAGAGATAGGTCCTAATTGTTAATTAGTTTGCCTATAAGTTCTCACACTTGTCACCACCTAATAATTCTTCAACACAAATGCCTTATTATATGCCACCTTATAATTATATTTTGAACAAACTCACTTGGATATATAGATGGCAAAGGGAGCTTTTCTGAGTACAGATGCAAGAGGAGCCGTGCAATGATATGTCTTAGTGTTTTCACAATTTCTACAGGATGGAACTGAAGGATTATAGCTATAGGAAAGGTTTTAAACTCTATAGGAAAGACTTAAAAACCTTTAAGTCATTTTAAGAGATAAAATATTTTTTAAAAATTGGATAAAAGCCATAGGTTTGTCATAATTAATAAATATCCAAAGGTTCATTGTCAAAAGAGACTGTATTTTTTTAGTAAATTCCTTAACCAATATATTGAGGAAATATGATTATGAAGACAGAAGGTAAAGATGTTTTACTTGATTGACAACTGGAACACTCTAGTTATAATGTGTATAATTAAATCTATAAAAATAACTTGTTTAATGTAGTTGTCTAAGCAGAGCTATATAAAATAATTTTTACAATACCTACTTTGCTCAAAAAAATCAGCTTCTCTTGATCTATTGGCATGATATGAATTTCATTTTAGTATATGTTATAATAATTTCATGGTTATGACCCATTTCTTTCAACTGAATAAAACAGAACTTCAGAAACTTTTGGACTTTCTAAAGTACAATAAATAGCTGAATTTCACATGTACTTGCCCTAAAATGAGTTATGCCCTCTTCCTTACAAAGGCCAGCAGCTTTTTTGTTTGTTATCTGTTGTTGTTTTTTTAAACAAATATCTGAGCCCTTTGAAATTTTAATTTTGAGTATACCATGGAAATGAGTTCATTCAGAGCTTATTTTTCCTTCTGGAACTATTGTCATGAGAATGAATATACAGTACAATATACTGTCTTTTTTTAAAAAAACAAAAAATATATTAGGAAAAAACAATAAAAGAATGAAATGAATTGTACTTTGTATTGTATCACTGTCTATTCTTATGGAGACATTTGAATAAATCTGAACATAAGAATGAGCTCACTATGTGGGAAAACTGTCTAGCAGTGATAATTTATTCATGAGCCCACACATAAAGTGTACCAGAAAAGGTTATGACTTTCTTTGAAAGAGGTCAGTTATATCTGAACTCTCATTATAAGTCCAATCTGTTCCATAAATCAGATGTAGCACCAGGTAGAAGCTTTCCTACCAGGTAATCAGTACAGAATTACTGAAGCTCTCTTCCATTTGGGCTCCCCCAGTCTACCTTTGTGGCCCCACTGTTCACTGACCCGTGCCTGAGCACCATCTTGTACTCATGGTGATATGAATGCCTGGGCTCTCAGGTATCCCAGGGAACAGGCCCTCAATCACAGAGCCAGGCACCTCTGATCTCTAACGCCATGCGTTTAGACAGCTGCTTCTTAAATGCTAAAATACATTACGGACTCAAGTTGGTGTTTCTTAAAAGACATTTCAGATGTACAGCAAAACATTAAATATGTATAAAATACTCATATTTGAAATATCTTTGCAGACTTTAAGGTACTCACCATACTGACTTATTTAACCCTCTTAATAAGAATTTCTAGAAGGGTGTGTCTCTGATGTTTGGGATCACTTTACCTAGTTTACTATAACAAATTAAAATGAATCTGATGTGAAGGCTTTAAATATTTAAAACATTTTTTTAAATATTTAAATATTTTTGATAAACAGATTCTATATGAGGAGGCAATGCAATATTCATGCAGGAGCAGATGGCCTGGGTTTGAATTACATTTTACTATCACTAGCTTAGTGATATTGAGTGAGTTTTTAAATTCTCTGTGCTTTATTTTGTATTGTGTAAAATAAGGATGATACTGTCTTAGAAGGCTGTATGAGATTAAATATATTTATATGTAAAGATCATTTAGAACAGTGACAGGCACATAGGAAGCATTATGTAAATGTTTCTTGTACAGTATGGTAAACAGAAATTTAAATCTATTTCTTTCATAGTCTATTTTTAATAAGAAAGATGAATGATAAAAACCACAGTAGTTTCATGTCAATTCAACTCAGATTCCTGTATTTTCCTTGTTTTTCCACTGTTTTGTAATCCCTAACCTTTCTGGCACCAGGGACCGGTTTCATGGGGGTGTGGGGGGCGGGAGGGCAGACAGGCGGAGGAGCTCAGGCATTAATGCCAGTGGGGCCTGGACCGGAGGGAGGGACATTGGGGGCCCCTGTTGCAGTACACATCGTCATACTGACCATATCTGATATTTGCACTCACAGCCCTAAAGATCTTAAGTTTTAACAAAAGCCTTCTAACTAAAAACAAAGAGGTAAAATCGTTTTAAGAAAATTTTTAGGAAAATTTCATTTTATTGTATTTAGAGCTTTAAGAACAACAATTCATACATTCTTATATGCATTACCCCCCAGTGAACTAATGCAAGCATTTTAAACTTCTTGAGGGGAGTTGTTAGACTTCATAGAAATCCCTAAGAAGTAGTCAGGTCCAAGCTACCTTTAATCTGGGAAACAAAGTAGGAAATGAGATTTCATTCTGAAATTTAGGAGATGCTCCATCTCTTGTTTCCAGGACCATAACAGCACATCAGTGTTCCCCAGGTGTCTGGAAATGCCTGTCCAGGCCTGCAGCTAGGACTTAATAAGACTATTTTCCTTTCCGTTCCTTTCCTCCCTTCTTTCCTTCCTTCCTTTCTTCCTTCCCTCCTTCCTTTCTTCCTTCCTCCCTTCCTTCCTTCCTTCTTTCCTTCCTTCCTTCCTTCCTTCCATCCTTCCTTCCTTCTTTCTTCCCTCTCTCCTCCCTTTCTTTTCCTTTCTTTCTTTTTGTTAAATCTATGTTTTTAATAAGAGATTCACTTTAAAGTCCTTTAAATGCAAAACATTTAACAATAATTATTGTTTTAGAACTATACAAATTTTGAAGGTGTCTTTTAAAAAAGTTTTAGTAATTGAAATAGTATCAGGGCCTTATTTTAGTTAAAATTAGAAGTCCATGTGTGATAGAGGATAGGTCTGCTTATGTTCCCATTGGCTCACACAACATCAAAGCCTTTAGTATAGATAAAGGTCAACAGTTTTACTTGAATAAAATTTTCCCAGTTACTAATTTTAAAAAGGGAGAATTTAAATTTTGCCTCCCCTCTCCAAAGCCAACTTTTCTTAGGAATCTAAGTTAAAGAAAGAAATATTAGTCTAGAGAAGCATGCATTTTTCATCTCTTATGCTAGACACTGAAATTCATAGCCATGAATACTGTTGTCTCTCTGGTTATAGCAATGAGTATAAAGAACCTAATACACACTGCACTGAATTGGATGTGCCTCTCAATTGTACAACAAAATAAATAAAAGCATAAAGTACATGGTATTTGTTGGAGGTTATTCGTGCCTCAGCATATATATAACTTTTTGGGATTCATTTGGAAGACATTATTTTCTTGGTGAATACTTTATGGATTGGAACAAATGTTTTTGAGGGTTTTATTTTTGAGTTATTATGCATCCAGGTACAATCCTCCAGGTGAATGAATAATATGTGTTTCGCAGAACATAAAGGATAAAAGCAAACAGAATCAAAAATAAGAAAGATGAAAAGAAAAAGTTAATATGTGAGTACCTTTAAAAATTATAGATGTATACAGAATGGTTTACAGGGAATGTTGCACCCCAGTGGAGGGGAAACACATTCACACATATTCCTCTGTAAAAGGGTATTCCCTAATAAAAGTTAAAATAACATCTAGAGGGAAACCAGTGGGAGGTTTTTAATTTTTAATAGGGAATACTATTGCTTAATTTGTTCAAGCATAAATGGCTGATGTATCTAAATCTAGTAGTAAGTTTTACAAAATTGACTTTAAAAGTATTTTCTACCTTTAGAATGATTACACTTTTTCCTACCTTGCTTTTTATGGATATTTATGCAAGAGCCACAATATTCATACAAACAAAGGACTAAAAAACAGAGATTTCCATATGCAAATATCTGTGGGTGATGCCATTAAGTCGGATTTACTTAGTGCAACCTACATGATACTGGGCAAGGAATGGTTAAGCAGTGAGCTCTTGGACTGTTTCACTCAGGTGTATGGCATTTCTTTCTTTTTTTTACTGTTTTCCATTGTCATTTAGTCCACTTCTATGCCCCTTCCCCCACAATCACCACACTGCTGTTCATGTCCATGAGTCCTTTTATCTTCTTTCTCAATCCCTCTACCCCTCAAACCCATAGCTATCATCCTGCTCTCTATCTTTGAGTCTGTCTTTGTTTTGATTGAACTGGTGATGAAGACCACATCTCTGTCTGTGCAAAGGAAGAGGAACTATTTTCATCTCAGACCCCTATCTGGTAAGCACAAATGTATTCAGGTATATGTTTTGGAAAGAATTAATGAATAAACATCTAGCAGTAGTGAGTACAGCATACTGAAAAGCAAGGAAGGTCACCCTTTTGTGGAACATACTGGAAAAATGCAAAGACTACAGATTAAATACTATAGATTAAAGTTAAACTTAAAAGGAACTCTACATTAATGCATAAACAAGAAAGAGGAACTTCCTGCTAATAACATTGTAGGAGTTTCCAAAACAGGCAATTGCCATGTATGAGGAAATCAGCACTAGATGTAGATTTTAGTAATCTGAAAGCTGAGAAATTTAGGCTCAATCAGAACAAAAGCTGTTACTCTCTTAGGCAATTTGACTATATGGTCTCACTAGTTTCTTAGGTTAAACTTAAAAAGGATTCACAGACTTGTAATTATTGACATTTGGATAATTCTTTGTTGTGAGAACTGTCCCATAAATTGTAGGCTTGTTTATTAGTATTCCTGTCCTCTGACAACTAGATGCCAGAGGCACCCCCACCCCAATTGTGACAACCAAAAATGTTTCCAGACATTGCTGAACAGCCCCTGAGAACAGTCACTTCCAATTGTGAATCACTGGAAGGAACATGATGTTGATATCAAAATTTCACACTCCATATTTTTATAGATTTAGCTATGAAAAATCAACAGAAAGATCCCCAAGTACCAGTTCTTAGAAGGGGCAGGGGCACGATGAAGTTTTCACTGAAATGAGATAAAGTGAGAAAAGTAATAACATTATAGTGACTTTTGGTCATAAGTAAATGTATTTTATATTTTTCCAACTAATTTTTTTAAAGTAGTCATCTAATTTGAAATTTTTTCTTTCTTTAATGTTCTTATGGTAATAATATACAGTTTTAATTTAATTTTTTCCTAGTAAAAGATAAGTTGATAGCTATCTGTTATCTGAAATAACATCCCAAATAACATCCCAAATAAATATGTGGTAAGAGTACATATCTCACACTGCCTTCATTCATTATTAAAATATTCTTTAGCTGTCTTCATAAAATCCCAAGGAAAAAGTGCTTGAAGTAGGTAGTTTGTTTCCATCATGATTCTGCTTCTCAAAGTAGTAGAGGTCAGTCCTACTTTAATTAACATGTGTGTGTGTGTGTGTGTGTGTGTGTGCAAAGTGCACAAAGTAAAAAAAAAAAAAAGACCTGGAAAATAACTGATAAAGTTGAGGCAGTTTATTCAAGTCAGAAATCATTCACAGGGTAATTCAAGAAAATATAACCTATTTTACTGAAATGATCTAAATTCAATGTGTAAATAAGGCACAGAATATCTGGTTTTAATGCCAACATAATTATATTTTTATTTTTTCTATTCATATGGATTACTACTACTGTTTCATTTAAAATAACTCATAAGCATTTAAAGTAAAGATTTTTTATCTCAAATTAAAAATGAATCAGCCTTTTGACTCATTGATCCCACTTATGGGAATATAGTAGTCCCTCTCTATATCGCGGTTCATTTACCGTGGCCTCACTGTATTGCAGGATTTTAAAAAATATTATATTTAATTATTTATTGTGGGTTTTTCGCTATACCGCGGGGTTTTGCGGTACTGTATGGGTACGTTGTTAAAGTTACATAAGTTTAAGAGTGTAGAATATGTTTAGGAACTTAAGTAATGTTTATAAAAGTGTGGAAAAGGTTAATAAGGGAGTGGGGAAAGTTAATAAGGGACTGGGAATGGTTTATAAGTGTGTGGGAGGGTTTATAAAGCCTTAAAATATATATAAATACTAAAATAAATGTAAGGTTCCTACTTTGTGGATTTTCACCTATCGCGGGGCGGGGGGGTCTAGAAGGTAATACCTGCCATAAGTGAGGGAATACTGTATATCTGAAGGAATCCAAAACACTAATTTGAAAGAACATAAGCACCCCTATGCTCATTGCAGCATTATTTACAATTTCTAAGATATGCAAGCAGCCCAAGTATCCATCAGCAGATGAGTGGATAAAACAACTATGGGACATTTACAAAATAGAATTTTTTACTCGGCCATAAAAAAAAAAGTATGGATGGACCTGGGGAACATTATGCTAAGTGAAATAAGCCAGTCAGAAAAAGATAAATACCATATAATTTCACTTATATGTGGACTCTAATGAATAAACTCAAGAAACAAGCAAAACAGAGACAGACATATACGGAGAGCAGATGACAGTTAGTGGGGGAGGGGCTTAGGAGGTGGAGGGATTGAGCAAAAGGATAAAGGACTCATGGACATGGACAATGGTGTGGTGACTGCTGGGGGAGGGAGGTATAAGGGGACTAAACGGTAATGGAAAAAATACAATAAAGATTAAAGTTAAAAAATATTTTTTATCTCTTTTCTAGGTTCCTTTGAGGGAAGATTATAATTTTTCACTTATGGTGAATATATTTATGTATTGAAAGAATTCTAGGAAACACTGAAGTGCTTGGTATATCCAGATTTTTCAAACATCTGCAGCAGCCTAGTGTGTGTGTGTGTGTGTGTGTGTAATCACTTTGTAAACAATAGCTAGTCCCAGTAGGTAGCCTTAAGAAAAGTATGTGGTAAAGTTAGCATTAGAGATGTCTTTGAAATTCATGGTTATTCTTGCTACCACAGAGAAAAGTGGAATCTATAGAGACAAAAGGTCTCAAACACACAGACATGACTGGTTAGGTATATTTCATTTGGCTATGAAGAAAATGCTTTTCATTCAACAGTCACAGAGATCACCAAACATGCATGTGCTTCCAGCAAAAGATTAATTAATTCATTCATGATTTAGCAATTATTTTAAAACAATCCTGTAAGTGAAATCATTTGGCTTAAAGCTGTTCATTTAGCAATATTGTCATTCATTTAAAATATTGAAATCCATAGGTATATTTGCATTACTCTTACTAAATTGCTCATTGCATATAGCTTAATATGAATCACAGATTTCTAATCTCATGATGTGGGAAGTGGCATCAACACACCTGTCTTTAAAAATTCCTGAACATTCCCAAAGATAAAATGAGGCAGGATATAGTATTTAACTCTCATTACCAGTTACAGTTTTTGAAGCAAAATCACTGTCTTAGTGTTCTCATTTCCTCTGTTAGAGGACATCAGGGTCAGTTTCTAGTATTTACATATGGAAAGAACTCAAATAGCTAACTCACAGAGAGAATGTGATTTAACTTTCTTTCAAAGACTCAATACAAATTACATTTGGATTCCTGAGAGACCTGGCAATTCATGTCACATTTCACTTGAAATGCAATGTGTAGCACAGTTAAAACACAAGAGAACAAAACCTCTTGGTGCCTGAAGTGTTCTCTGAGATTAAATAAGGCACTTACGGAGGCCAAAAAGGTATTGCCGTCTTCTATGATGAAGTTGATACTTAATGTATTTGGACAGGGTGTCCCAGTGACTTTTAAAATTGGGTAGCAGTTATGAGAGAAGGGTTATATGAGTAGTAATGATCAGAGCTAAATTTTATACAGAAAAAATGTTAAGTACAAACTCTAAGCAAAATTTTATGTTTGGGTTTAGGAAAATATCAGATCTTAAGAAGCTAAGAACTTAGATACTTGTTCATATAAAGTAGTAGAGGAGCTAATACTCAGACAGGTTTTATTTTTATTTATGAATTTACAGGCATCAAATAGTTAATATAATAAATTCAATGTAACAATGAAAGCAAATATCCGATAACCACAATTAAAAACACAGAATGATATATAGCTTCAAATATCTGCTGAATAATTCAATTTTTCTTCTTCTGAGTGTTAATATATCCAAATGCTAAATATTAATTAGCATTTGTTGATTAGTCTATTATTTGTGCTCAATCTGAAAGTAGTTTGCCCTAATAAACATCACTACTAGCACCTTTGTTAGCAAATATAGTAAAATCAGTAGGTGAATAGTTTTGTAAAAAATTTTCATCTTCAATTGTTTCAACAATTATTTGGTCAGAGCATGAGGAGGTCATCAATTTTGATGTCTAATTAAAAGACATCAATCACATTTCCTTCCAAAAGCAAATAAGGGTCCACATAGATCTGGTTTTACATAGAACCTTTGCTTGGGTTTACCCAAGAGTCATCTTTGACTCCCTGCCTCCTCCTGCCCTATTTCAAGTTGGTCATCAAGTTCTATTGTTTTTAAGTTGTAGATAACTCTTATCTGTCCAAACCTCTTCATCCCACTTTCTCTGTCTGAACTCCTTACTGTATGGCCTGGATTCCCACAGGAGCTTCTGAAGAAATGTCCTGCATGCACTCTTGACTCCTCTGGGTCAGTTTCTTTCTTCATCAGTATCTGATTTTTTAAAATATGTTTCCTTATACATTTCTCTGGTTTAAACAATTTTCACGGCTTTCCATAACATTTAAGAAGTTCAAACTCCGCAGCAAGGCATTACATTTCTTCCCTCAATGGCCCTGACTGCCTTTAATTCTTGAGGCTGACCACCCCCTAAACTTACGCTCCAAGCATTCTCAAAAAGGTAAGTACTCTAAGATAGCCCTCCATACCTTTCCATGGGCTGCTTATTCTGTTTTAAAAACTTTCTTTCTCTGCCTGCTCCCCATCTCCCCCACCAACATGCCCCTGTCTAACAGTCTAATAACTTCAAGAATTAGTTCAGGCATATTTTCTGAGAGTCTTCCTACATCCCCTAGTCTGACAGGTTCAGCTCTATATGCACCCTTATAAACTGTACCCAAATATTCACTTTTCTCTTTTCACCACTGATTAAAACTTCTTGAGGGAAGGGTCTGTGTTTATTAATTTGTGCTCTCGGTGATTTGCACACCAAACACATTTCATACATGTTGGTCACAAGCATCATCAACAAGTTAAATATCCAGTCTCTTTTGATCACTTACTGTGTGGAAATACAGATATGAGTGTGGGGTGGGGTTAGAGGTGGATGCAGAGGTACATAAAAGTGAGGCTCTGTCCCTAAGCAATTTATAATCTAGTTGGTGGAAGAAGTAAACTCATGAGAAGTTCATTAGAAATATCACTTCAAATAAACAATTTAATAAGCATATAAGATATGGTGTCAACTCTTCTGTTCCTATCTCTTTCCAGAATAAATATTGGAAATGATATAAAGGTGCTAGATGCTTCTGAAGCTCATTAAGGCAATTCATTATTTTATGTTATTTTATTTATTTTTAGAGAGAGGGGAAGGGAGGGAGAAAGAGAGGGAGAGAAACATAAATGTGTGGTTGCCTATCACACGCCCCCAACTGGGGACCCAGCAACCCAGGCATGTACCCTCATTGGGAATCGAACCAGTGACCCTTTGGTTCACAGGCTGGTGTTAAATGAACTGAGACACACCAGCCAGGGCAATTCATTGATCTTGAAGACAGTAAAGAGAATAAGAAAGATGACTCAAATTTGTGAGGTTGACTACAAAGTTTAAATAGGTTTAAAGGAGATTATTTATTTTTAATGTGAATGTGACAAGGATCTTTGCTTGCAAAGGGGAAAAATCCTATGGAGAGAACAATGCTGAATAAAAAACAGGGAAGATGTAACTGTTGGAACAAAATCCTGAAAGAAGGCAGAAAGGTGGGAATCCAGGGCCAGGAACCAAGGCCATGTTCACAAACGGCTGAAAGGGAAACAGACTTCAGACAGGAACTTAAACAAATGGTTCCTTCAATGATTATTTTCCAACTTTGTAATTATAAGTTAATTTTTAAAAATATTTTTCTAATCTTGTCCAGAAATACTTTAAACTTTTAACATAATTTTTTTTTTACTTAAAATTAATAGAAGATTCACAAGGCTATTTTAAAACATCTTTTTATGTTTAAAATTAAACTATTAATTGATTTAATTAAATTTCAGGGAAAATGCCCTCCTCCTAATAGTAAGAAGGTAGAAAATGTGTTTATGAAACTGTTAAGCTAATTTCCCCTGTGGTATTAGTTGTGACCCAGACATACATTAGGTACTAAATTATCATTTCCAGATGTTAGGGTTTTATTTCCTTTGCTGAATAGATAAATTGCTAACTAATCTCTTATAGCTACTTAGCTCAGTTATAGCCCCTCGCTACAATGAAGAGCATGGTCTTAATACTCAAGTGGTTAAACAGTCTCTATTTGACTTTGTGGCTGCATCTTTAACGTTTCTCCTGTGGATTGCAAGTTCCATATCTTGCTCACTATTTCAGTTCCCTAGTAGTTAACAAGTGCCTGGTATGTCATAGGTACCTAATGAATAGTTCTTGAATAAATAAATGCATAAATGTATTAAATTAATAACTGAATAACTGAGTGAAAGAATGAATGGATGGATACTATGCTCCATCTACCACACTTGTTGTTTACTTGATTAGTTTGAGAAAATTTCATCACAAACACTGAAAGACAAGGCCACTGTGCATTTCCAGCCAAAGGCTGGTCTGTCCAGTAACATCACCCATCACTGTTGAATGTGCATTATATCACATTACAGTCAAATTTCACTGCGTTCAGGCTTCCTAATAGGCTCAGGGTTCAGAGGTACTGAGAATGTTTATAATTTCATGGTCCATGAACTTCCTTGGAGCAGAAGATCAACAAGGGTTTAGAAATATATCTACAGTTAAGTCTATACACTCAGTTTGGCTATTCAAATAAAAGTTTAAAAAATGAAAAGCAGCAATTGATACTTGAATAACAGTTCTAAAATTTAGAGTTTATTCCACTTATATGAAAATTTTAATCTGCTTAAAAAGCACACAGAATTTATATAACCCCCAGAGCTTGTGACTTATTCAGTAGATATGACTTGGGACCAAAAAAAAAAAAAAAATGCATTTTTAACAAATAACCGTGTATCAATGATTCTCAAATACAAATTATTTTGTCCCTCTCCATCCTCAGATATGTGGAAACACCTGGAGACATCTTTGGTTGTTACACTAAGTGGAGTGGAGTGTTGCTGCTATCCAGTGGGTAGAGGCCAGGGATGTTTTCAAAAATCCTATAATGGCAAGGTTGAGAGACACCGCAACTTGGTGGCAGGAGGGCGTACTGTAGGACAGCAATACTGGCTCAGCTTGAACCATACCCCAGTGATGCTGTATAAGGGAGGTGGTGTTGCATCACTAATTTACTTAATGCTAAAAACAGGCTCAGGAGAGTTCCCGATATTCCCAGGTATACTGCAAGAAAGAGACTGGCTTAGAAAAACTGATGTTAATTAACTTATTTATTTATTTATTTATTCAACAAATATTCCTTTTAATAAAAAGTTTCTGCGTACCTAATTGACATATATCAGAAAAAATCTGAAATATTATACTTTCTTTAAAAAGTTAATGATAATGCCTATGTTCAGGGTAGGTCTCAAAAAATAGCTTGCATTAATATTTTTTGACAAATTTAATTATAATTACTGATTTCTGTCCTGTTGACATCCTACAACAGTATTCATTAAAAATACTATTGTTTGCTTTCAGTAATAGTAGAAATCAGTAAATGAATTTACTGAGCATTTTAAATATGAGTATGTGATACTTGAACTTTAGAGTATCAAAAATTTTCCACTAATTAACTCTTTGTCTCCTTACAATGAAATTATCACTCATTAGCATTTCAAGACAACTGTAAGCTTTCTTTTCTAAACCTAGAAATAACAACACATAAGAATCTCTTCTTCCACCAACTGTGGTTGATTTACCATTTAGCAGAACAAATTAAGAACTTATCGGTAATTATGAAAATAATTTCTGTCTTTTATTGAAATCTCTGCAGCCTCTGCATCTTAGCACATTATTATTCTACATGGCGTAGGTGTTGTTGAAAGGCAGTGTGAAAATAAGAGCCCGAATTATGAATTCCTCCCATAAACACTGAATCATTTTATATTTTCTTTGGCAAAAAAGAATTTATTTCTCTTGAAAGAAAAAAGAACATTTTAACTTTCAGGAACACATAAGATTGCTATACACTATATATTGTACTAGATGCCCTATGAACTCTGAAATAGTATTTTATTTTTCATATATATCCATAAAACTTACCTTTTTCTGTAACACATGTATCTATAGAGACAAGGAAATAACCTATATAAATTATTACAAAATTAAACATTTAATTCTATTTCAATTAAGTATTTATGAAATACCAACTCTTCCCCAGGAACTGTGCTAGGTGCTGGCAAAACAGAAATAAAGTTTTATAGTCAGAGCATCCAAAGAAACCCAGGAGTGAGGCAGGAGGCCTCCCTGAGAAAGTCAATGACAACCTAGTAAGTTTTGAGTGACTGAAAGCATAGAAAGTATATTTTCATGTCCTTAGTTTCTGAAGTGGATTGTTCACTTCAGCAACTCGTGTTGAGTATTCAAATCAGGCTGAAAACAAAGGACTTACATTGAGCTGAAGCATAAATATCCTTTAAATAGCTGCTCATCTAAAACAGCTTTATATTGAAAGAAGATGCCATCTAGAACTTTCATAGCTAAAGAGAAGTCATTGAGTGCTTGTCTTCAAAGGACAGGCTGACTGTCTTGTTAGGGTCTAATGCAGCTGATGACTAAGTTGAAGCCAATGCCCCTTTACCATTTCCAAAAATTCACGGCTCATTATAATGATGCTAACTCTACTCTGCCTGTGCTCTATAAATGGAACAACACAGCCTGGATGACAGCACATCTGTTTACAACATGGTTTACTGAATAGTTAAAGCACACAGTTGATGCATTCTCCTCAGGAAAAAAAGATTCCTTTGAAAATATTATTGTTCATTGGCAATGGCCCTGGTGACCCAAGAGCTCTGATAGAAATATACAGTGAGATTAATGTTATTTCCATGGACACAATGTCCATTCTGCAGCCCGTGGATCAAGATGCAGTTTCAACTTTCAAGTCTTATTATTAAAGAAATACATTTTGTAAGGCTATAGCTGCCATAGATAGTAATTCCTCTGATGGATCCATGTAAAATAAAGTGAAAACCTGGAAAGGATTCATCATTCTAGATGCCATAAAAAATATTCATGATTCATGGAAAGAGATAAAAATATCAACATTAAAAGAGTTTGGAAGAAGTAGATTGCTACTTTAACGGATGACTTTGAGGGGTTCAAGACCTCACTGAGTACATAACTACAGATGTGGAGGAAATGGCACAAGGATTGGAAATAGAAGAGTAGCTTGAAGATTTGACTGAATTGCTGCAATCTCAAGATAATATTATAAAAGACAAGGGTTGCTTATGGATGAACAGAGAAAGTTTTTGAAATGAAATCTACTCCTGGTGAAGATTCTGTGAAGATTATTGAAATGACAACAAAGGATTTATAATATTACACAAACATAGTTTGAGAAGATTGAGAAACCGTTTGTGAAAGGAAAAATCAATGAGTGAAGCAAACTTCATTGTTGTTTTATTTTAAGAAATTGTCACAGCCACCCCAGCTTTCAGCAACCACCACCCTGATCAGTCAACAGCCATCAACATTGAGGCAAGACCCCTCCAACAGCAAAGATTATGACTTCCCGAAGGCTCAGAAGATTAACATTTTAGCAACAAAGTATTTTTAAATTAAGCTATGTACATTGTTTTCTTAGACATAATGCTATTGCATATGTAACAGACTGCAGTATAGTATAAACATAACTTATATGCACTGGGAAACCAAAAATTTTGTGTGACTAACTTTATTGCAATATTTGCTTTATTGCAGTGGTCTGGAAGTAAATCTGGAATATCTCTAAGGTATGCCTGTACTTTATTTTTTATAGACTCTATTTATACATATTTTATAACGACTTCTTTTGTTTTCAATTTTAGCAAAACGTCATCTGCAATAAGGACTCAATTTGACCCCAGATATAATTTGCAAGATATTCTAGTGATAGTTATTACTTGATTTATCTGGCTGGTTTGGCTCAGTGGATTGAGCGTCGGCCTGCGAGCTAAGTGTCGCTGGTTCGATCTTCCAGTCAGGGCACATCAGAGAAGGAAAACTCTGACTCCAAAAAACCTCCGCTGCCTTGCGGCATACCTCTTCAGGGGAAAGGCTAAGGGAGTAAACCCCGACAGAAAATCCGGAGCCGGAGTCCCTAAGGCGGTTTGACGTTGTAGTCAACACCGGCAACTCCTGCGGCGCACCTGAAGCCAAGCTGTATTGACTCCGTCTTTCCCTTGGACCCTTCAGCTGCGAAGAGAGGGGGGGTCTGCTGCATGGGCAACAGCAGACCCTCCATATCACCCTGCCCAGGCTCTGTAGCTTCAGCTTCACTGGAGAGGACACTCCAGCGTCATCGCAAGATGTCGATTCAACACGGGAGGAGACAGATACCGTGTCACTCCCGAGTCGGACTGCACAGCCATTCTCGGCGGTGCAGATAGACTCTTAAGAAGCTACACCATCGTCTCTCGAGATGGACGGCTGCCGACGAGTTATTATTTGATTTATACCCCTCAAGTATAATTGCTTTTGCCCATTAAATCCACAAATAAAAATGATTAAAAAATAAGTTCAATTTTATTTTATTTTTTCCATTACCACTTAACCACCTTATAATCCCCTGCAATCAACACACTGTTGTCCATGTCCATCAGTCCTTTTTCTTTTTCACTCGGTTTCTCCACCCCCTAACCCCCCCCCATAGCTGTCATCGTGTTCTCTATGAGTCTGTCTCTATTCTGCTTGTTAGTTCAGTATGTTTGTTAGATTTCACATATGAGTGAAATCACACATTACAGTAGTGTCTCTCTATATCGCGGTTCACTTATCGTGGCCTCACTGTTTCGCGGGATTTTTAAAAATATTGTATTTAATTATTTATCGCGGATTTTTCACTATATCACGGGATTTTGCGGTACTGTATACGTATGTTGTTAAAGTTACATAGGTTTAAGAGTGTAGAATAAATGTAAGGTTCCTACTTTGGGGGGGGTCTGGAACGTAATACCCATGATAAGTGAGGAAATACTGTATTTGTTTTTCTCTGACTGGCTTATTTCACTTAGCATGATGGTTATGCAGGTCCATCCATGCTGTTGGAAAGGGTAAAATTTTTTTCTTTTTTATGGCCAAGTAGCATTCCATTGTGTACATGTCTCATAGTTGTTTTATCCACTCATCTACTGAGGGACAGACAATCCAATTAAAAAATGGGTAAAGGACCTGAACAGACACTTCTCCAAATGGACATACACATGGCCAAAAGACACATGAAAAGTTGTTGAATGTCACTAATTGTCAGAGAAATGCAAATTAAAACCATGTTGAGATATCACCTCATACCTGTCAGAATGGTCATCATCAAAAAATCAACAAACAACAAGTGCTGGTGAGGATATGGAGAAAGGGGGACACTTTTGCATTGTTGGTTATAATGCAGACTGGTGCAGCCACTGTGGAAGCAGTATGAAGATATCTCAAAAAAAGTTAACATGGACCTGTGTTTTGAAACAGACTTCCCACTTTGGGAATATATCCGAAGGAACCCAAAACATTAATTCAAAAAAACATAACCACCCCTATGTTCGCTGCAGCAGTATTTACAATTGCCAATATATACCTACATTCTCATCCTGTTACTTTTCTTCAGTGGTCCTGATCTTATGATCTTGGTCTTTCCTTCTTGCCTTTGTATAAGGCCAAAAGAGAGACTTTGGCTACTTTGGCAGCTTTAATGCATACTCCAGGAATGTCACCAGTAGCATGACCTTTGCGACCAAATGCAGCAACTAGAACCTCATCATTCTCCTCAATAAATTTCAAACAACCATCACTGGGTACAAAGACTGTGATTTATGTATTTATTGCTAAACCTTAAAATAATTTTATTTACATTGATTTCACATTTACTAATGTTCATTCAAACCTATAATTTAAATAATTTGGGAAAGAATATTAAAGATTTTCAGAGATATTTACAAATACATAGTGAATTTCCTGGTTAATAGTATCTTAGGAGAGTTGATATTAACTACCTTTAATTACTGAATAACTTTACCACCAAGACTGTAAAATAATATCACCTACAGTTTAAATGGGAAGTTATGAGGTTTAACATAAGAAAAATATCCAGTCAGTTTTTCACAGAATACATAAGAAGGGAAGGACTTTAGACTGAGTCATTAAAATGACTGAAAAAATACAGTTCTAAAATTATCTGAAATGAATACTCAGCAATTTAAACCTGGAGCTTTTCAGAAATGGGATCACAGACATTAGTAAATTAAGAGAGGTTCACCATCAGCTTATCCTTACCAGCCAGCTCTAGGTTGCTTCTATTAATACTATGTCCATTAATATTTTAACATAATTAAAAATATCCTTTCAGAAGGGTCTCCTGGAATCACCCCAGGGCCTCCAACAACAGTATAAATTGGTGAGAAACATTGGATGAAATCCCAGTTTTGCTATTATTAATTTTTAATAATATTTTGAAAATGAAACTTCATGACTGTGTGAGGATGAGAGTAAGAGGGAGGGAGACAGAGTGAGATGCAGAGTCCATGTAAACACCCATTAGAGCTTTCTACAGCCAGCAGCTCTGGGCCTTTCTTTGCCCAGGTTATTTTTTTCCTTTCCACTCTAATAATTTTTCTCAAGGTATCTGACACCTTAAAAATTACTTTTCTAGACATACAGAAGCCAGAAGATTGCACTAATTAACCAATGAACCAAACAACCAGAGGATAAACTCTCCCATCTCCTAAACTTTTACTTAGCACCTGCCATGTTTTAATCCCTGGGACAAGCACTGGAGGAGTATGTTTTCTGCTGATCTTTGTGACCGCCTCATGCAATAGGCAATATTATGCCCACTTTGTTTTTTAAGGAATCTGAAGTTTAAAGTGATTAGTTATTTTTATTATAATTTTTTTCATATTACTGATTAAAAAGTTAAAAGTAATTTTCAATTTCATATACTCAAATAGGCAGACAGCCTTACTGATAAATTGGGAACCCCCACCTCCTTAAGTATTTTCATTGAACTATGAAGAGGACTATTGAAGAAAGTTCTTCTTCTTAAAAATTGTGATCTTTCCAGATTACTATATTCATATGGTTAATAATTATCTACAGAAAATTCTAAATCTAGATATCACAGGTAATATTTAGGATTTAGAAATACTTATGAATAAGGCCATGTAGTTTTCATGTTTGAATTTTAATAGCATGTAGAAAATGAATGTTAAAGAATGGACTTTGCTTTTTTTAGTTTTTTAAATTAATTTTTAAAAATAAACAGACATGGCTTCTTGATTTAAAAGACTTTTCCTTTTCTATAATATGAATATCTTTTGTCCATAATATTTAAGTATTTCAATTTCAAAAAATATTTAAATTTCATAGTTAATGTCTACTACTTCTTAGGCACTATACAGTTAAATGGACAGTTGATATGACAACTACTATGGAAACAGAGGGACAGACATTTAAACTGCGGACAATATAGATGAAGATGGAGGGCCAAACACTTAAGGAAAACTAACAGGAATGAACAGAGAACTCCACCAACAAATATAACAGCTAGGCATGTGGCTTAAGGATGTGCCTGGTCAAACCTGAAGAACCAGAAATAGATCCTGAAGTGATGCTTAGCACATTTTAGGTACTGGCTAAATAAATATTAACTGTGTAATAAATGATGGCACCTTGAAATGAGTCAGTCAAAGACACAGGGATAAATCAACTGAATTAAATGTCATTCTCTATTCTCCTATCTTGATGACCATTCCCCATGAAAATTTTACCTTTTAATACATTATATTTATTTATATAATATACTAATGTTTTTATTACCTCCCCTGAATGCCTCCACCATTTAAGCTCCATAAGGCAGGTATTTTTGTCTGTTAACTAAATATTGTGCCAGGCACCTTGAACAGCCAGACAATAGGTTCTCAAGAAACATCTTACATGAATTGCTAATAAATTTACTGAGAATTATTAGGTAGATTTACAAAGATGAATGTGACATACTTCCAGTACCTAAAGTACATAGGTCTAGAAGACAGTGTTTATTTGTAATGTAAGACAGAAACTATGAGGGCAATTAAAGATCTAGACATAAAGCACTTCAGGTCAGTGCTTCCCAAGAGATATGCTATGGGATATGGTGAGCTGTTTAAGAATTACAGGTGGAAAAATATATTGATTTAGATGTTTGTTTTCCAACAATATGTTATTTTATTTAAAAATGTGACAATGATTCAGCTCTGCTGTGAATTTTCAGCTTACATTGCCATCACCTGGGTAGTCCAGGTAACATCTAGACTGAATTTAGTTTAAGGGATCCTGGGTAGTAGTATGACCAAGCTCTTAGCAGAGGCAATTATTGATGCAAATCATCATTGGAGTGGTATACCATTGTCCTATGTGTTAAAGGACCTGCACAAATAATATTTTAAAAACAGCATAACATAACGTAGCACATTAAGAAATAAGGTTGTATGAATAAGAACTGAGAAAAAAATGAGATTGAAACAGGCCCACAAAAACTTCAAATGCAGAAATTATCAACTACAGATTATAAAACAGCTGTGCTTACTAAGTTAAAGTAAACAAAAACATAAGCTTAAAAATAACGATATAAAACAGGGAACTCTCAAAAGTAATCTAATGGATGGAACATGTTATCATATAGAAACTCTAGAAATGAAATGACAATTTAAATTCAAAACTCTACAGATTATTAAATAATTTAGAAAAAACAGAGAAATATTAAACTGAATGTTAGATTAAAAATTTTTCCAAAATGTATCATTGAAGAAAAAATAGCTGAAAATATAAAAGAGAGGTTTATAATACAGGAGAAGAGGAAACAACTTTCTTTAGAGTTTCAGGTGAAGATGAAATGGATTACAGATGAATCTATTTGCAAAAAAAAAAAAGATTGAGAAATTTCTAAGCCAACAGAGATATTATTTTTTAGTACCCTACCCTGACACTGCTTGCAATCATTTTCATTAATTTACCTTAATATAGAACTGTAATTATTTTCTATATGTGTGAAGACATGAAAAACACTGTTTTGGGTAGAAGTTGCCAATATTTTTTTCTGTAAAGAACCAAATATGAAATATTTTAGGATTTGTGTGTCACATAGCTTCTGTTGCAATGACTCAGTGTTACAGTTGTAGGACAAAAGCAGCCATAAAAATATGTAAATAAATAGTCATAACTGTGTTTCAATAAAACTTTATTTATAAAAACAGATACCAGTCTATACTTGTCCCACAAGTTAGGTTATAGTTTGCCAACACTTAGTTTGTGGTAGCATTTTACTGTCAATATTGGCCATCAGAGTACATGTGAAAGTCATAATGCAATGTTTCTTGAACTTGATAGCTCATGCTAGTGAACACAATGGGTTAATAATATTAGGGGCAGTTAAATAAACTCCATCAGTTAAAAAGGAGTTGTTTATATACAAACAAATCCAAGGTTATATCTTCAGAAATTAGAGTCAATATCATAGAATATATGATGTAATTTAAAACAAGATTAAGAAAATTTAAAACATTTTAAAAGATAAAAAAATATTCCCCTGGAAAAAACTAAAACAAAATAATTTTAAATTCTAATGGCTTTATGGAAAAATGCCCACTTGTGCATATCTGAAAACTTAAAAAAAAAAAAAAAAGAAGTCTCCATTTAGTTTCCTACCAATAAATATTTAATTATTTGCTATTTTCTTAGAAAATTAGTTTTTCTATTGCTTTTTGCAGTACTCTTAATAAGTCATAATTGTCTTGGCTACAGAAGCAAAACTTCTATCCATGACATATATGAACATCAATAACTATTATGAATTTGAACACGATTACTTTTAACCATGACAGAACATTTAATTTTTTGGAGATAGGGTAAATTTTATCTTACAAGGAGTAGTGTTTTGATAATGTAAGGGTCTAATATTCTCATTTCTGTTAGTGTGACTATAATCAAGGGAAGAAAAGCATAACACTTTTGTATTATTAAATAATTAATCATTGGTTCTAAATAAATAATGGGAAGTTCCATGGGATTCTGATATTTTAGATGCAAATTCTAAATTTTAACTTAACCAATTTTTGCTGTTGGATTTATATAGACTTTGAATATATCTTCTGAGGCAGAATTATATCATATTCCAGTCAGAAATAGTTATTTCTTACCACTCTGATTACAGAAAAGCAAACATGACCTTGGAGGCTATCTAGTAATATCATCATATTAACATTTATGACATATGTTGTACATATTAGAAGTTGCACATAACAATGTCAATTTGGAAGATTGAATGTCATCACGTTAGTCATATAATATCATAATTTCTTTCTAAAATGATGTATGCAGTTACATTGTAACCTGTTTTAAACAGACCAATCTGTTTAATAAATATAACAACACTTCAGTTTAGTTTTAAAATCTTGTATCTGACTAATAGAATCACTAAGAAAGTGTATAAATAGTTATCTACTGGAATCATGTCTATAATATGCTGAATATTTTAAATACAGGTTTTCTTTTTCCATTGTTGCTTAAGAAAAGGTATCAAGTAACTAAGTCTGTAGTCCCTTAAAACACTAGGACTATCACATTACTGTTTTACAGATATGTTCTTGGTCAAATTTATATCTTAATTATTATATAAATTAAGTCTCCAAAAAGATTTATTCCTTGTCCTTTTTGCTCCTTTATAATTATTGTAATAATATTAAGTTCTGTCCCTATTAGTTTTCCCCAGTCTAGAACAATTTGAATAGAACTTTAACAGAGTTTTATCATTTGGTTATTACTTGTAGGGGAAAGGTTGGTCATCCAAAAATTGTAATATTTTGCTTTGGGTTTCTAAGAGCTAATAGATCTTTCTTAACATGTAGGTTTGTAAAGGTCTAACACTTGGTCTCCATAATGACATAGTATGCTAGTCATCTGAGGACCCCAGAAAATGAGAACAACTCTGACAACTCTTTAGGAGTGATGAGATGAGGCTAGAATGTTAGTGCTACATTTTCTAGGAATCATACTGTAAGGTAAATGAAATGGTGACTTTCAATATGAGTGATAAAAGAGAGGGAAAAGTTCTGGATATGAAGAAAAAAGGATGGTAAAAGCAAAGGAGAGGAATCACTTTAAAATTACTGAACTTTGTTTGACACAGAAGAAGCCAGTGTAAATTTCAGTCAAGATGTGACTGTTGCTACTCCCAACTCCAATAAATTGATTTAAAATGTAGAAAAATTGAAAGTCTGTCATTAAATATTTGTTTTCAACTACAAATAAGCAAATACATTATAAATGAATAGATAAAATGATTTAGCAAGAGTTAAGAAGTTTATAAATTTAATGTATGCAGTATAAACTGAAACATTTTCTGAAAACAAGCATGATCCTTCACCAACTTAACAGCATCTAAAGGTGCTACTAAAACCCATGAAGAAAGACCACAGTTAATTTATAGAAAGAATTATAGATTTTCCAGGAAATACAGTCACCACACATGATCCAATACTCAAAATTAAAATTTAAAGTAGCCCAAAGAATGCATACATTATTGATCACCCAAATGATAACTGTGTTACATTAAAAGAAAACCTTTAAAAGAAACACCTCTCCTAAGTAACATAAGCTTATTTTTGAAGTGAACAAGTATTTCATGGGTCATCTATGATGAAGCATTTTCAAAATCCTACAAGTGGCTTAGCCAAATAGGATAAAAATATGTTTTTAAATTGTTTAAAACTATTCTATCTAGTCAGAGAAAAATAGAAAGTCTTTATTTGAGATTTTTAGTAGTAGATTACTATTAGAAATAAAGCTAATTGTTTACAATGGGTTTTAGTCCTGTAACAAGTTTATGCATTCTCCCTTAAAACTTCCAATGTTTCCTTTTAATTGTTATGTAAAAATATGTCAATAATAAAGACAAATGAAAATAATTCTTAAATACAAAAATGTAAAAATCATTGCATTGACAGAAGTATTCTGTATATGAACATGACCAATGTAGAACTATTCAAAAATTCATTCTTATACATAATTAACCAGTAAATATTTGTAGAAGGTATACTATGAGCAGGTGTACTCAGTGTTGAGAGTGCAGTAGTGAATAAGATAAAGTATGTCTTTCATGGATTATTCCTTTCTAGTGGAAAGACAGACAATTATCAAACAAAAATAAATGAGAAAGTAGGAACACATGCTCTGAATATAAAACAGGGTGATATAAAGAGAACAATAGGGTAACAGTTTGAACTGGGTAGTCAGAAACAACTTCTTGGAGGGATGTACACTGAGGTACAGAGAAGCATAGTTTATGAAATAAAATAAATTGAAAACCACCTCAACACCATCAATATTGAGAATAGTAGATCAATTATAATATTGCTATACAATGCAGCAGGTACAAGGAATAAAATGTATGTAGTAAAATTTTTTTTTAAATTTCCAAAATATATGGTTAAATTAAAAATTGAGAATGCCTAGGCAAGTGTAACAAAAGAAAAAAATAAACAAATTGAACTACATCAAACTAAAAAGTTTTTGTATAGCAAAGAAAATCACCAACAAAATGAAAAGACAACCTACTGAATGGGAGAAGATATGTACCAATGATACATCTGATAAGGTGCCAATATTCAAAATTTATAAAGAACTCATACAATACCCCATTCCCCAAAGAATCAATTAAAAAATGGGCAGAGGACTTGAACAGACACTTCCCCAAAAAGGGCATACAGATGGCCAACGGACATATAAAATGATGTACAATATCACTAATCAGAGAAATGCAAATTAAAGCCATGGTTGAATATCACCTCACACCTGTCAAATGACTATCATCAATAAATCAACAAAGAAGTGTTGGTGAGAATGTGGAGAACAGAGAACCCATGTGCACTGCTAGTGAGAATGCAGCTGGGTGCAGCCACTATGGAAAGCAGTGTGGAGGTTCCCAAAAAAATTAAAAATAGAACTTTCCTATGATCTAATAATTCCATGTCTGGGCATATATCCAAAGGAATCCAAAACACTAATTTGAAAGAATATATGCACCCCTATGCTCACTGCAGCATTATCTGCAATAGCTAAGATATGGAAACAACCCAAGTGTCCATCAATAGATGACTGGATAAAAAAGTGGTGGTACATATATACAATAGAATGTTACTCAGCTATAAAAAGAATGGAATAATTTATGGATGGATCTAGAAGGTATTATGCTAAGTGAAATAAGTCAGACAGAGAAAGACAAATATCATGTGATTTCACTTACATGTGGAATCTAAAGAGAAAACAAACAAAATTGAAACAGACTCGTAAATAACAGAAAAAAACCCGATCATTTCCGGGGGGGCGGGGTTAGGGGGTGAAAAAGGCAAAGGGATTAAGAAGTACAAATTGGTAGTTACAAAACAGTCATAGGGATATAAATTACAATATAAAGAATACAGTCAATAATATTGTAATAACTATATATGGTGCTAGGTAGGTACTGGCAATATCAGGGGGAGCACTTTATAAAGTATATGATTGTCTAACCACTATGCTGTACACCTAAAACTAATATTAAATTATACTGAATGTAAACTGTAATTGAAAATTAAATTTAAATTAAAAACATTTTAAAAAGAAAAATATTAATATTAAAAATTGAAGTTGCCAAGTGCTACATACAATATGATAATATATATGTAAAAATAGGGTTAATTTTTATGGCTTCAGACATATGTCAATGCATAAATGGATGCCTAAAATTATACATAGCAAAATGTGAAGAGAAGTGATCTTGTGAAGATAGATGGTTGTGGAGACTCAAGTTGGTGATAATAAATGGGGCCTTTTGCCTTAGCAGCTATGTTTCAAGCTTTAACAAGTAAAAGATACTTATGTATTACTTTTATAATTAACAATTAATTTAAAAAATTGAAAAGTAAGGCAATTTGATAACTTACACCAAAATTGGAAGACAACTTCTAATTCCAACTTTATTACTACAATCTAGAAAACATCATTTAAGTCAACCCTTTTCTGTATAAAAAGAAGTAGCCAAATCTTTTCACTATTAATTATAGCTGGAAAACTTAAATTCAAAGTTAAAATCATTGCATCGAGAAAGACTATTGTGTACATGAACATGATCAAAGAAAAAGAACGATGTGAAGAAAGGAAATAAAGTTGTCTTAATGTTCATTGTTTAAAACTCACCCAGAAAAACAATTTAATGATTAAACAGTCTGGTAAAAAGTGTGACAGGACAGAAGTTCTGTCTCAGCAGAAAGCTTTTTGATTACTTTTCAGATACATCAAGAAAACATGAACTACCTGACCTCTTGAGATAATCTGCTTTGAAAAGCAGCTGAACACACCCTCTCTCACTGAATAGTTTTCTTCAAGGATAATTTAGCACTTAAGTTTTGTAAAGTTAAGACAAGTTCTTTGTAATGGATAAGAGTTATGTTAGAGAAAGTAGTGTATGATTGATTCTTAAGTGAACTAAACTTAGCATTTTAGATAATCTGTGAAAGGAATCCAGAGAGGTCCAAAAGAGGAGAATGCTATTTCTTCTTATAGTACACATTTAACATTCCTAAAGGTATTTTGGAATAACTAACACTTTCCCCTGTTTGGGCAGTGCATGCTACCCACTAAAAAGATAATAAAACCAAATCAAAGTTGGTTGTTATTCATGGAGATGTGCAAGTAGCTATAATCAGGGATGTAAGATGGCATATTCTTCCTGAGCAGAAAACATTCATTATATTTGTGCAGTATTGTACTTTATTCTTCCTTTGATTATACAGTATACTAAAGAGTGCTTTATAATATACTGCCAAGTCTCCTCTGGCTACTGGTCAAGAAGAAAGCTTGGATAAAGTTTACTACCATCAGTAAGGACATCTAGCTCATATTATCACCAGGGCTATTGGGATTGTTCTTATGACACTACAGTTCATAGAAAAGAATCTTTAGAATATCAGGATCCATAGTAAGAATATGCTTAATATCATTGATTTCTCACCCACATAAATACTGTAGTTTAAGTTGTATCAGTATCTGAGGAATGAATACATTGCTAGTAGGTTTGCTCTTTACCTAAAAATCTTAAGAATGCCCTTCTTCTAGACTCTCCAATAGCTACTGAACAGAGGCAAGTAATATCATAAAAAGGCTCAAATATAGATCATATTTATGGTGAAGAACACTGGTAAAAATCTTAGAATAGATAGAAGCCAAAACTGTGGTGCCTTATCTGACAACATACTGCCATGGTGGTATGAACTTTTGGGATTTATTGATATTTATTTTCTTTCCATACAAAACAAAATAAAACTCGGCTACTACACTGAAATAAAGCTATATAGATATTTAAAGTATGAGTCCAATAGACTTATTCATGAATTTTTCTTCCCTTTGACGCATTAGAATTCCCAATGAGATTAAGATGAATTTCACCAGACATATTGCAATTACTTACGCAAAGGAATAAATGAAAAAATTATCATCCTTATTTATTGCAATTATTTTCTTTTGTCTTCATGAATTTAGTAAACATATGAATAAAAGTTAAATGTCACTCAATGTTTTTCATAAGAAAAGAGTTTGGAAGGGCTATATAAATATTGCATTACTGTGATAATAGATTCAAGGTCATGCAAGTAATGTATTGGCTAAATGACCATAGAGATTGCTCTTTTATTCTGCAGTGCTAAACTGAATTACTCAGGCAAAATGTTGAAATAGCATTTGAGCTTCTATAATTTTAAAATATTAGAGCTTTTAAAAAGTCCTCATGGAATTCACAATACAACACGCCTTAAACATTAGGTGATGCAATTCTATCTTGGGGTATAACCTGATGGCATCTTCACACCCAAACACACTCATCATGCTGTCCTGCATATTCAAAAAGGAGAATGTTTCCTCTCTGAGTGTAACACACATCCCACTAAATTATTATATCCTGTTGACTAGAAGGTGGCTAAAATAGCTTAATGGATTTGAATATTTAGTCCAAAATAATGGAAAAAAACATTTGTCACTTACGTTTTTGAGTCATCCCATAACACACAATAGGGATTCAAAGTGCCCTAAAAATAAACAGAGGAAGAATAAATGTATCTTAAATACATACATCAAAAATTATAGGATTGTGTGAAATGCAAACAGAATAGCAGATTTCTTATTTGGCAGTGAGATATTTTAAATTTCTACTTTTTTGCATTAAAAATGTGCATGTCCTTTCTCATAGATTCGGTGACACATTTTATGAAATTCTATTCAAGAAAACCATTTATTCCAAATATCATAACCTATATTTATTTTTTTGAAAACTGAAAATGATGCTCTCATATACCACAGGTCCATATTTTGATGATTTCTAGTTCATTTTTATTTATGAAGTATTAATTTCTGAATTGTTTCCTTTAATAAGACCAAAGTATTTACAATATGTTAATGTCAGTGAAACATTCTGTGTTATGCAGCCACTGCCCCTGCCACCTCCTCTGCAGCCTCTACTGGGGCACCTTCCTAGAAGCGTTACTTGTCCATTTCAAGAGTTTGTTGACTTGAAACACAGAAGCTTGCTAATCAACAGATCATACTTATATAGGATCACATCTAATGAAACTCTGAGAAAAAAAGCATTAAGTTTTTACTTGGTTTAATAATTATATATTTAGTAGCCACCATGAACTTCAGATTGACAAATGAGTTTTCCATATGAATTATCCAGGGAAGTACTTCCTTTTTGAAGAGAACTAGTTATTTGAAAGTTTTTTCTTTCTGTCTGCCTGTCCACATTCATTGGACCGTATTTTGTCCTTTGAAGCTAACAATAATTCTTCCTTTATGTGATATCTTTAGATATCTACAGATCCAATCATATCTCTGAAGAGTCTTCTCTATTAAACATACTCTGTTAGTTTCAAGTTCTCACAACTTCCACATCACTTATTTCCTGGGGCACACACTTTAAACATGTGTTCAGAGAAATCATCCACTTGTATCCTACCTGTATAGAATAAAGCAGGACTATTGCTTCTCCAATTTAGGTGCCATGTTCTTAATAATACAAGATAGGACTGTGTCAAATATTTTGGTAGTCTCTTTCTGAGCTTGAGCGGTATTACCCATATTTAAAATCTCTTAAAAGCTTCTGAAATATTTTTATCATTATTATTTTTTAATCCTCACCCAAGGATATGCTTTTTTAATTGATTTTTAGAGAGAGGGAGAGAGAGAGAGAAAAGAGAGAAACATCACTCAGTTGCCTCCTGTATACACTCTGACCAGGGATCAACCCTGCCACCTGGGTATGTGCCCTGACTGGGGATCAAACCCACAACCTTTTGGCCTTTTGGTGTATGGAACAGCACTCTAATCAACTTAGCCATCCAGCCAGGGTCTTCACAGATTTTGAATCCTGACTTGGGCATCCCTCATATTCACAATTGCTTCAAAATTTTACTTCATTACAGGATTAAGAAACAAACATGATATAGATCTTCTCAGCCAACCAAGTCATTGATAAAATGATGAACAGACCAAAGCAGGTAAAAGTTACAGTCCTGAAACAGGCTAGTGGCTCCTTCCCACAGGTAGACATGCTTCCTGAGGGTTAGCCAGCTGTGAGCCAGCCCTCATTCCCCAGTCTTGTCTATATGTAGATGGTCACAGTGGCACACCTGGAAAAGCAACATTTTTAAAAGTCTAGGCAGGCTTTTCGTGAAATGCTGCACTTGTTCATGCTGTTTTCTGAGTCTATTCTAGGATTCCACTGGAAATAAAAATTAAGTTCACTATTCTAAAATCTGTGAAATACACCCCATTTTATTTATTATTCATTTTAATTGGGGCATTTCACTAACTCCAATATTTCAGCACTAATATCATTTTCCAAAATCCTTCAAAGACCACATGTCCAAGGTAGGTATCCTACTTTTTACCATATGCTCACACCCCTTAACTATTCTCTTAGAGCATAAAACAGGCTCCTACAGAAGGTTACAGTCTTATAGATGTTGATGAGGAATACACATATGGAATGTTGCTGTAACAATATAAGAGACATGCTCATATAAATGCCACTAGTCATAATTTACTGTGTAAGAGACAGAGCATCATGATCTGTGTAAGGCAGAGTAAGTTTCATAGATGAAGTGGGTCCTTATCTGCATTTTATAGGAGACACCAGCGAGCTAAGTGTCGCTGGTTCGATCTTCCAGTCAGGGCACATCAGAGAAGGAAAACTCTGACTCCAAAAAACCTCCGCTGCCTTGCGGCATACCTCTTCAGGGGAAAGGCTAAGGGAGTAAACCCCGACAGAAAATCCGGAGCCGGAGTCCCTAAGGCGGTTTGACGTTGTAGTCAATACCGGCAACTCCTGCGGCGCACCTGAAGCCAAGCTGTATTGACTTCGTCTTTCCCTTGGACCCTTCAGCTGCGAAGAGAGGGGGGGTCTGCTGCATGGGCAACAGCAGACCCTCCATATCACCCTGCCCAGGCTCTGTAGCTTCAGCTTCACTGGAGAGGACACTCCAGCGTCATCGCAAGATGTCGATTCAACACGGGAGGAGACAGATACCGTGTCACTCCCGAGTCGGACTGCACAGCCATTCTCGGCGGTGCAGATAGACTCTTAAGAAGCTACACCATCGTCTCTCGAGACGGACGGCTGCCAACGACAGGAGACACAGACATTGGATGTTCAAGGGATGTGGAGGAGGATGGTATTTCAAATAGGTTTCTTCCTCTGCTGTATGAGACCCTACCTGGTTTTACCCTAAATTTTCATACAACTTGTGACTTCCTAAGAAATTCTAAGCATTGCTAGAATGTAATAGCAAAGTTATGCTATATTCATGTAGAGATTTGTTCAAAAGAGCTCAGAGCACATTATAGAAAATAAACTATAACTGGGATATTCAGTGAAGGGTATGGGAGTATGCATTTCATGAATGTAGAAACTAATGCAGTGAAGAAGCTACACTAAATCTAGTTCACTCATTTTCTGAGTTAGATAAACTTAAATCTCTATCTAAACCAATAAAGGATTTTTATGATAGGCTTAACATGTCAAAATTAGAGTTCATAACAGGTTTTAACAAAAGAATAATTTAGAAAAGAAGTATTATATAAACTTAATTTGGGATATCCCTTCACTGTTTAATCCTCTAAAGAAACTGATTTCTATTTTCAGATGAACGTATGAAGATGAGAAATACTCCTACTCTTATCCCATGTCTATGTCAATCCTCAGTTCTATCCTGTACCTCCCCCAACCCTCACCTCTTAGATGCTTTGCTCTCTTTTTGTCTTTGTAAACATTTATAAAAACATGTGTGAGAACATTATAGGCTCCATGGTGCACCACTCAATCTTGTGTTTTTCTGTATATTCTGGGACCTATACAACAGACAGATACCCTCTGTGAATATTCATTCTAGTACAGTTACTAATACATAGACCTGTGAGCTGAGTCAATTATTTAATATTTGATGTTTAGAAAGATTAGAACATACAAATTAGAGAAATCTTAGTATCTGGATAGAGTACTCACTTAAGAAATATAAGAATGTGAAATGGGTCATAAGAAAACCAATGATGAATTAATTCTAAACATAAAAAATAACTTTCTAAAAGGTTCTGCTGGGAAATCTCTTGTAAAATATTTGTTATAATTTTTCAGGTACTTTTCTCAATGGTACTCTCCTACAAGATCTGCTATGAGGAATTTACAGGAAATCAATAACAGGAAATGGTGAACTCAACAGAGAGCAGTAACAAAATTTTAGTGACACCAGGAAGAGGTCAACAGGCAAGGTATAGAAGTAGATTCAAGAAATGCATGAAATGAAGAAAAAGTCTTCAGTTAAATGAAAGAAGTGGGCTAAAGAAGATTAATTTACAAAGCTGTCAATATAATTGACAGAAAATATTAAAACTGCATGCATTTGAAAACTTTTGGAAAGGCAATGCTATTTTTAAAAAACACATTTTTGGAAAATTTTTCTTCTCTTGACTCCATTCAAAATAGCCTAGTTGAACTGTTGTTAAATATTTCTACTCTCCAGCTTTTAAGCATTTTAAAATGTACCATGACCCTAATTTCCTAATTATCATAAATGTTTGATACACCACTTTTATGCGTCTCTAATAGTCTTTGCTATTTTCTTTTATTTCTCTGTTTCAAAATCAACCAAACAAATTTATCTATTTTACAGTAAAATATACCACTAAATTTATCAATATATTTATATGGGTGGTTCTCTCTTTTCCTTTAGTCTGCATAACTTTTCTTTCTTCTTATTTATAATAGAGTATTTGGCATCCTTTCTAGTTTGATCTCAGTGATTCTAGAAGGACATTCATAGCAAATTTCTTTTCTAATCCTTTTTTTCCCTTTCTCCTATGGAATACTGTAACTATACCTTACTATGATAAATTACTCTCACAGATCAATGAAGTCAGAAAGGAAAACAAAAATGATGATCAAAAGTTCTTTTATTCACGCACTCATTTATGAAAAAATCACTTAGTAAACACCTATTACATTCCAGGTATCCTTGGAGGCACTAGTAATACAATATCAAACAAAATGAAATCCTGCCTTATAGACTTAACTATAATGAAGAGGGCAGGGAGAGAGAAAAACATAAACAAGTACATATGTAATATGCTGGTTGGTAATCTGTGCTGTGATGAAAAGCAAATCAGAATGAGTAGCAAAGGCGAGGAAGTGGATAATGGCAGCTTTGTATATTGGGAAGGATTTTCTAAGAAGATAATATCTGATCAGAGATCTGAAGGAAGGCAGCTACAGAAAAGATAAGGGTTAAGTCACAATAAAAATGAATAAAGACCAAGTTTCTCTAATTATCCTTGGTGTTTTTAAGTTCTGAAAAAATTCAATTCACATGCTATCTTAATTACAGTCTTGATATCTTAATATTTTAAAAGCGTTTTTCTGGATCTATTCTAGAATCAACTGAGATGCTTTATTAAAAAATGTAGATTCCTTGGCTCCATGAATTTTGAGATCACATTTAAACTCAACGTGCAATCTAACTCTGGCACCCCTTAATTTTTATGCACATCAAATATGGAGAAGTACTGCTCAAACACACACAACAAAAATAACATTGTTAATTCACTTTGTTTTTCTTCAGACTTTCAAATGCTTAGTGCTCATATGCCATAGTAAATTCTGAAGCTGGACACTTAACTCTCTTGTACCTTTCATAATCCTCCTGAAACAATAATACACTCCTGTCTATAATGGCCAAATAGACAAAGCATCTAAGAACATGAAGAAGGGCAGTGATGTCATCATAACTATTTCATCATTTCCAGTGCTCCAACTTAGATATTTCAGGGATATTCTTTCTTGTCATGCCTTCTAATAAATTGCACATTGACATTATGAATGTGGATGGGAGAAAGACTGTTCACTATATTAGCTCTCTTTAATTTTCTAAATTCTAGACAAAAGGCATTACATTAAAATGACCTGGATTTTGCTAGGTCTATTTCTCCATTAAGGTTTAATTGCCTTTATTATAGAACTGTACAAATAGATTTTAGGAATTCCTCGAGAACAGTTCCAAATGACTACTATGATTGTAAAAGACTAATTTATATCCTACTTATAGTCTTCATATTACTTAAGAAAACCGAATTTTAATAGATCTCACTAATGCATGCTAGGTGAAGTAAGATCTTAGTAGATGCAAATTTTTCCATAGTCATATCTATAACAGGTTCAATGATCAATGAAAGGGAACCCTTTTCAGATTATGTCTCAAGCTATAAACAGCTTCATAGTCCCTAAGAGTGTGATACATCTCCCAAGGAAATGAGGCATAGTTGAAAAGATACAATACGAAACTCAACAACAGGAAATAGTCTCTTGAAACTTCTTTTCAAGATTATGGTAGGTACTTTTCCATATTTTATAGTATTTTTAAATATCTTTTTTGAACTAAAACTTGGTCTCTCTCTGCCTTTTTTCCTTTTTTTTTTTTTTTTTTTTTTTTTTTTTGAGGGGATCACTGATAGGTATATGAAGTACAAAGAGCCTCATTGAATATACAATACTATGTTTTTACTTCATAGAAGATAGAGATATGAAAGTTTTGAATGAATTTACAAGGGGTATACAGAAGGCATCACATTGCGAGCTAGTCAAATCAAGGAGATGGAAAAGAAAGAGCTGGCTTTAACTAAAGGAGAATGACGTAAAGGCCACTGAAGTGAGAAGTGTAGAATATTATTTTATCAGGATGAGTCACATTCATGTTCCATAGCTCTTCTCAAGCAGTTGGCATCTATTTAACTGGAACACAACGAGAGGACATATATTTAAATCAGCTTCTGCTATACGGTTACTCAGCAGCTCACATTAACCAGATGACACTGTTCCTGTGGATGTGGTAACAGCTTGCTTCTCTAAGTTCTGAGATATATCACTAACTTGAATATACATTATTTCTCAATGAATACTTTCTGACATATGGGAAACAGTAAAAAGTAGGACCATTATCAGTAATTACTCATATATATATCCTACAAAGAATATCGTCACCTCCACATACATGTCTCAGAATGTCTCACCTGTATATGATTAAGTTGCTTCCAACAGTGGTTGCTCAGGAGTCTAGTGCATTGCTCAACAAACAAATGTGGCAAAACTTCTCCAAATATTTTCTATGAGTTGAAGCCAAAATAACCTTAACAAACAAATACCTAAAAAACTAGATTCTTTCTGTATACAACATACACCTTAAGCCTTTCCCTTTTAGAGCTAAGAGGATATAACACTTTGTCTTACTAATACTTTTATGGGGTTGAGGCAGAGACAAGGGCTGGCAGGGTGTGTTTCATTGCTCCGGTCTAGCAGCTGCCTGTAGAGAAGTCTGACTAAATTCCTTCAAGAGTACAACAGAGTGGTAAATGTCAGAGTTGTCTCTGACCTCCAAAACCGGGTTCCATAAGGCCCTTTCTGTGGCTGCACAGGTGATACTATCTTGTGGCTTCCTGTAATTTCCCTAATATCTACCTCCACTTCACATGGCCGTTCTCACTGTCTGGTGATTCCTTTAATCAGGTTCATAAAATGCTGCTATACTAATCAGCAGGACGAATGTAATCTCTAGTTGCTAACTGATTTTTATTGAGTAATTTATCATTAGTATTGTAGTTATCTGATTCAAAGTGGCGATATTAATGTATATATATGTATTTTTATAATCTAAAAATTAATTTTGCAATGCTCCAATACAGTATTATCAGTTTTCTATTGCTGCTGTTACAAATTACCACAAACATAGCAGCATAGAACAGCAACAAACTCATTATCTTGCAAGTTTTGTAGGTCAGAAGTCTGGGTCTCTGCTCAAGAGATTCAAGAGGCTGAAATCAAAAGACTGGACTTTTTCTGGAAGGCCTGGGGATAAATTCAAGTTCATGCTCACTCTTGTATCAGCAGAATTCACTTCTTTGCAGTTGTAGGACTGAGTCCACATTTCCTTCCTGGCTGGCAACAGCTTTGAGAGGTGACCGTAACCCTCGGTGTGGGGGTCAGACAGGCATGGGAGGTGTGGGAAACAGACAGGCTTGGTTTAAAGGACTCTGACCGCTGTGCGAGCCGCCCCTGCTGGGCCCTTAGCCAGCAGGTTGTCTTCCCGGCTTGTTCTGAATCCCACCCTCCGGGAGATTTTAAAGATAGAATAGAAATACAAAGTGGCTTTTAAGGAAAAGGGAACCTGCTCTGTTTTTCTCTAAACAGCTCCAAATTCTTGTCAGTAGGATGTGAAAAAACAGAACGGCTGAGCAAGAGTAAATGTTTTTGAACTTGTGTAAAATACCTGGGCACCTCAACCCTGTACTGATCTGTATTTCCCTTTGTTATTACTCCCAACCATTTAGTGAAGGGCTGCATGTTTTTCCTTATGCATTTCCCATGTAGAAAGTAGATAAAAACCCTGGCTAATAAAGAAAGGAGGGCGATTTTCCTCAGAGAAAACCCTCTCCCTTCCTTCCTCAGATGGTGAGTGTCTGAGTAGTTTTTTTCATCAACTCCGAGGGACCCAGAGTCTCTTTCACCTTGGCCTGTGGCCCTTGTCTTCATCTTCAAAGCCAGCAATGGCAACTGAGTCTTTATGTTGCTACTCTCTGACCATAGACATAGGGAAAGGTTGTCTGCTTTTAATGGCTCATGTGATTAAACTGGACCTACTCGGATAATCCAGGATAATTTCCCCACCTCAACATCTATACTTTTTAAAAATATATTTTATTGAATTTATTGGGGTTTTGTTGGTTAATTAAATGTTTTAAGTATATAATTCTATAATGCATTGTGTGTGTATGAGGTCTGTCCAGAAGGTATCCAGCTATATAATATGAAAAATAAAGACATTTATTGAAGAAGATACAGGATATAAGAAACATTGTACATAGGACAATGATGCCTCAGTCCCCTTCAAAGCAGGCACTTTGGGACCTCACATAGTTCTCCCAGTCGCCATCAGCTGCCCTGTCATATTTTCCTGAATCTCTTCGACAGTTTGGAATCTCTTCCCTTTCAAAGGTGATTTTAGTTTTAGGGAAAGCCAGAAATCGCAGGGCACTAAATCTGGGCTGTAGTGGGGCTGAGTCACTTGGGTGATTTGATGTTTCACCAAAAATCTCTGCAAGGGATGTAATGCATAAGCAGGCACATTGTTGTGATGAAGCTGCCAATCACCAGTTGCCCATTGCTCCTGACTTCTGAATCATCCAAATAGTTTCTGCTGAGGAATGTTCAAGCTTAACCAAAATTTTCATGCAGATCTGTTGCTTTACTCACTCAAGTCATTTTGAATATGATGTCCACACAGTACACATGCTCACTCAATGGTGTCTACCGACCCCACTATCTAGTAGAGTTAAGTCATCATTGTTCACACATGTGCAATTCAATCCACTCTCTTTGGCTGCCAGGTTACATCGATGTCATGTAAACCATTCTCTTTTGATTAACAAAGGCTTGACTTTTTCTGGACAAACCTCATATTCTATTGTTTGTTCACCACCGATAGTTTAGTCTCCATTTGTTACTGTTTATTACCTCCTTTACCCAGTTCTGCCTGCCCTACTCCCTCCATTCTGGTAATCACCATACTGATGACCGACCTTTGAGCTTTGTTATTTTTGCTTAATCCCTTCACCTATCTCACCCAACACCCAACCCAGGCCCCCACTGATATCCCACAGTCAGTCTTTTCTTTGTATCTACGAGTCTGTTTCCATTTGGTTGGTTTGTTTATTTTGTTCATTACATTCTACATATAATTAAAAGAATATGATATCTGTCTTTCTCTGAGTGGCTTATTTCATTTAGCATAATACCCTTTAGGTTAGTGGTTCTCAACCTTCCTAATGCTGCGACCCTTTAATACAGTTCCTCAAGTTGTGGTGACCCCCCAACCATAAAATTATTTTCGTTGCTACTTCATAACTGTAATTTTGCTACTGTTATGAATCGTAATGTAAATATCTGACATGCAGGATGTATTTTCATTGTTACAAATTGAACATAATTAAAGCATAGTGATTAATCACAAAAGCAATATGTAATTATATATGTGTTTTCCGATGGTCTTAGGCGACCCCTCTGAAAGGGTCATTCGACCCCCAAAGGGGTCGCAACCCACAGGTCAAGAACCACTGCTCTAGGTCCATCCATGCCATAGCAAAAGATAAGACTTCCTTCTTTTTTATGGCTGAGTAGTATTCCATTGTGTAAATGTACCGCAGCTTTTTAATCCACTCATCTACAAATGTGCTCTTGGGCTGCTTCCAAATATTGGCTATTGTAATTAGTGCAGTAATGTTCATATAGGGGTGCATATACTGTTTCAAATCAATGTTTCAGGTTTCTTTGGATATGTTCCCATAAGTGGAATCACTGGATAATAAGGTAGTTCCATGGAAACTCCATACTGTTTTCCACAGTGGCTGCATGAATTTCCCTTGTCTCTACATCCTTATCAGCAGTTATTGTTTGTTGAGTTATTAATGATAACCATTCTGACAGGTGTGAGGTGATATCCCATTGTTGTTTTAATGTGTAGCTCTCTGGTTATTAGTGACATTGAGCATTTTTCCTATGTCTATGAGCCATCTGTATGTCCTCTCTGGACAAGTGTTTATTCAGATCTTTTGCCCATTTTTTAAATTGGCTTGTTTCTTTTTTTGGTGTTGAGTTGTTTTGTTTAAGTTCTTTGTAAATGTTGGATATTAACCCCTTATCCGATGTATTATTGGAATATGTTCTCACATTCAGGGGGCTATCTTTTTATTTTGTTGAAAGTTTCATTTGCTGTGCAAACACTTTTTAGTTTGATATAGTACCATATTTTCATTTCTTTTTGTTTGCCTTGCCTGAGAGATGTAGCAGAAAAAAATATTACTATGAGAAATGTCTGAGATTTTATTGCCTATGTTTTATTCTAGGATTTTAATGGTTTTGAGTCTTATATTTAATTCTTTAATCCATTTGAGTTTATTTTTATGCATGGTGTAAGGAGGTGGTCTAGTTTCATTTTTTTGCATGTATTTGTCCAATTTTCCTAACACCAATTATTGAATAGACTGTTCTAAGATGGAAATTCATAGCGATGCAGGACTACCTCATGAAACAAGAATAATTTCAGACAAACGATCTACCTTACACCTAAAAGAGCTAGCTCACAACAAAGTCCAGAGTAAGTAGAAGCAAGAAAGTAACAGAGATGAGCAAGGAAATAAATGTCATAGAGACAATAAAAGCAATAAAAAAGATCAATGAAACTAAGTTAGTTTTTTGCAAAGATAAACAGATTGACAAGCCCTTAATCAGACTAATAAAGATAAAAATAGAGAAGACTCAAATAAATAAAATCAGAAATGAAAGAGGAGAAATAAAATTTGACAACACAAAGATACAAAGGATTGTAAGAAAATATTAAAAACAACTATATGCAAACAAATTGGACAACCTTGGAAAAATAGTTAAATTCCTAGAAAAATACAATCTTGCAAAACTGAATCAGGAAGAAACAGAAAACCTGAATAAACTAATTACAAGGAAAAAAAAAAGCAGTAATCAAAAAACACCCTGCAAACAGAAGTCCTAGACCAGATGGCTTCACAGGCAAATTTTACTAAACATTCAAAAAAGGAGTATCACCTGTCCTTCTCAAACTATTACAAAAACTTCAAGAGCAGGTTACACTCCAAGTTCATTTCACGAGGCCAGCATTATCCTAATTCCAAAACCAGATAAAGACACTGCAAAAAATGAAATTATAGGTCAATATCTCTGATGAACAGAGATGGGACCGAGACTACTATGGCTCACACATGTAACATACTTACTATTTGATTGTTAACTGAAAAAGTTTGCTGACCTCTGCTCCAACAATAGCATAATTATTCTAAAATCTTTTTGAAGAATATTAGGTATGTATTATGAATAAAAATAAACTGAATTTGAAATGTAATTGAATTTGAACTGAAATTTAGAATTTAGGATATGCCCTCAAACACCTGTAAGTAGGGAACAATTCTATCTCAATTTCAGCTGTTGGCAGAGCCATCAATCTGCTTGTCTAGTCAGCATTTCATTACTCTTCTAGAAAATTTACCAAGAGCGTTACATAGGCAAAATATTAGAAATATTCTCCACATGGACAAAAACCAGGGCAGACAGTAATTTTAAAAGTAAAGGATACAAACATTCTTTTGTAGAAATTAGAGATGCATAAACTGGACTTCAAGCTTTGCCAAGCGATTCTTAATTCCTTAGGTTGTTATCAGCCTATTCATGAAAATACCCACTGATGAATGTTGGAATCTCTTTTTCTTGTTTTTCATGCTTATCTAATATTAACAAGCATATTCATTACAGTCTTTCATTGTGTTTTCCACTATTCTTTACAAAGGATATGGCTCATGATTAATTTTAGCTTATGCATATAAAACAAACTCCTTAACTTGTTAGGTTGAACCTATTAATATGCAAGCAAATATTTAAAAAAAAAAAAAACCCACCCAGAAGTCCATATTCCCATGAGATTTTTTATGAATATGACCAATTTGAGATCTATAAATAAACCTGATAAATTTTTCAGTCCTGAAAGATAACAGTTTAGACTGCAGAGACTGCAAACCAGCATAGTCCAATTTAGCTTTCTACTAGAAATGGAACTACAGAAGGACTTTTCATTTGGAAAAATAATGATTGTTATGGCTTGCAAAGTTAATAAAGCACAAGATAACTAAAATGCATGTGTTTTTTTATTCTTCTAACTCATTTTTAAATATAGAGATGTTATCTACCTTAAAAAGTTACAGCAGGCTCAGACCTGTCAGACCCAAGGCAACCTGATGATGGCTATGTGAATATGTGCATATGTATATGTATTTGTGTATACATATAGGTCCATTCTAGTATACTTATTTAGGTCTCAATAATTATTTTAAATAAAATTTAAAACTTCCTTATGCATTAGAGAGTCCAACAATATAGAAAAATATAAATGTCATACTGAGAAACCTTAAGTTAACATATTAAACGAAAAACAAAGTTGTTTTTCTGGGAAAAGCAAATTTGACATTTGACATTTCTTCAAAGAAACCCATTGCTAAACCTAAGCACTAAAGACCACACACCCTAATTCTATAGGTCATAATTATAAATCCATGAGCCAAAAATCTAAAATAGTATATGGTTTATTAATGACTTCTTTTTTTAAAGCAAGCATATTATATTTTATTATTTGAATATGGTTTCAGATTTCTGGAGCAATGGTATATAGTAGGATTAGTAATAATTTTAAAATGTAATAAAGCATGAGGGTTCTTTTTTTCTACAGATAACCAAAATGTTCATGTGTAATATTTCCTAGAAAATCTTCCCTTACCATTCCTTTAGTTTCTTCCCTTGTGTTCATAGAACCAGCATCCTTGATCTCCATGTTTTCAAAAAGTTTTAAACTTGTTGATTAATAATACCTCAATAAAGCTGTAACAATATAGCAGGTCCTGGAATGACATCATTTTGTTATAACATTGATGAGATGCCACAGGAATTTAACTCTTGATTATTTCAATTAGCCTATGATAAAACTGATTTTGGTAGATGTCATTTGGCTTAAAGTCACACAACCTATCAATGGCATTAGGTGAGGACTTGCTCTACTGTATGCAGTATACTTGGATAGTCTCTATTTTATTCTCTTATGTCGTATTACCTTTTAAAATGTTGATCACAGCCTACTAAATTGATTTTATCCATTCATAGATAACAATCAGCAGTTAAAAATCACCCTTCGAAACTCTTCTCATTCCTCTTCTGGATACCTAACTTCTTCTAATTAATACTTCCTTCCTTCCTACAACTAAGCTAAAATTAGCTATTCTTTAAGGCAGTAAATACAGTTAGGGTCTCCAATCTGAATTAAACCCTAGCTTTGCCACTCTTTCTGACATTGAGCCTTAGTTTCCCTTGTCTTTTCTTTTCTTTTTTTCTTAATTTAATTTTTTGATTTTTCAATTACAGTTGTCCCATTCTACCCCCATTGCTCCCCCCCACCCAGCCCAACACTTCTGCCACAATCATATTTCTCCCCGTTGTCATGTGCATGAGTCATTTATACACGTTCTTTGACTAGACCCTTCCCTTACTTATCCCCCTTCTCTCCCACCTCCTTACCCCCTATTGACTGTTATTCTGCTCCTTGTCCTATTTAGTTTGTTTGTTTATGATGTTCTTTAGTTTCCTGTATTAGGTGATATCATATGATATCATTTTTCTTTCTTTGCCTGGTTTATTTCACTAAGCATAATTCTCTCTAGTTCCATCCATGTCATCACAAATGGCAGGAGTTCCTTCTCTTTCTCTGCTGCACAGTATTCCATTGTGTAAATGTACCACAGTTTTTTCATCCACTCATCTACAGATGGGCACTTAGGCTGTTTCCAGCACTTAGCTATCATAAACAGTGCTGCTATGAACATAGGGGTGCATGAGTTCTTTTGAATTAGGGTTTTAGGGTTTTTCGGGTATAATCCTAGCAGTGGAATCACTGGTTCAAAAGGCAGTTCCATTTTTAGTTTCTTGAGGTAATTCCATACTGTTTTCCACACTGGCTGCACCAGTCTGCATTCCCACCAACAATGCAGTAGGGTTCCCATTTCTCCACATCCTCGCCAGCACTTTTTTGTTGATTTGTTGACGATGGCCATTCTGACAGGTGTAAAGTGGTATCTCATTGTGGTTTTTATTTGCATCTCTCTGATGGCCAATGATGTTGAGCATTTTTTCATGTGTCTATGGACCTTCTGTATGTCTTCTTCAGAGAAGTGTTTGTTCAGTTCCTTTGCCCATTTTTTAATTGGATTGTCTGTTTTCTTGCTGTTGAGTCATATAAACTCTTTATATATTTTGGAGATTAGTCTCCTGTCTGAGATATCATTGGCAAATATGTTTTCCCATATGGATGGTTTCCTTTACATCTTGCTGATGTTTTCTTTTGCTGAGCAGAAATTATTTAGTTTGATGTAGCCCCATTTGTGTATTTTTTCCTTTATTTCTCTTGCCTTAGGAGATGTATCTGTGAAAGTATTGTTACGTGGGATATCTGAAATTTTCCTGCCTATGTTTTCCTCTAGGACTTTTATGGTGTCATGGCTTACATTTAAGTCTTTGATTCATCTTGAGTTTATTCTTGTGTTTGGTGTAAGTTGGTGGTCTAGTTTCATTTTTTTGCACGTCCCTGTCCAGTTCTCCCAGAACCATTTATTAAAGAGGTTCTTCTCACTCCCATTTTATGTTCCTTCCTCTTTTATCAAATATTAATTGACTGTATAGTCCAAGATTTATTTCTGGGCTCTCTATTCTGTTCCCTTGATCTATATGTCTGTTCTTATGCCAGTACCAGACTGTTTTGATCACAGTGGCTTTGTAGTATTGTTTGATATCTGGTGTTGTGATTCCTCCTGCTGTGTTCTTCTGTCTCAAGATTGCTTTTGCTATTCGGGGTCTTTTTAGGTTCCATATGAATTTTTGAAGTATTTGTTCTAGGTCTGTGAAATATGTCATTGGTATTTTAATAGGGATTGCATTGAATCTGTAAATTGTTTTGGGTAGTATGGCCATTTTGATGATGTTGATTCTTACCATCCAAGAACATGGTATTTGCTTCCATTTATTTGTATTCTTCCTTAATCTCTTTCTTCAATGTTACATAATTTTCATAGTACAGGTCTTTTATCTCTTTGGTTAAGTTTATTCCTAGGTACTTTATTTTTCTTGTTGCTATAGTAAATGGTATTTTCTTTTTTGTTTTTGTCTCTGATATTTTATTGTTGGTGTACAGAAATGCCTTAGATTTCTGTATATTTATTTTGTACCCTGCTATTTTGCCAAATTCACTTATCATATCAAGTAGTCATTTAGTGGAGTTTATAGGGTTTTCTATGTATACTATCATGTCATCTGCATATAATGATAGTTTTACTTTTCCTTTCCCAATTTGAATGCCTTTTATTTCTTTTTCTTGTCTGATTGCTGTGGCTAGGACTTCCAACACTATATTGAATAGGAGTGGAGAGAGTGGACATCCTTGTCTTGCTCTTAATTTCAGTGGGAATGCTTTCAGTTTTTGTCCATTGAGTATGATGTTTACTTCAGGTTTCTCATATATAGCCTTAATTATGTTAAGGTATGCTCCCTCTATTCCCATTTTGCTAAGAGTTTTCATCATAAGTGGGTGTTGTATTTTATCAAATATTTTTCTTAATCTATTGATATGATCATGTGATTTTTGTCTTTCATTCTGTTTAGATGGTGTATTATATTTATTGGTTTGTGAATATTAAACCATTCTTGCATCCCTGGGATGAATCCCACTTGATCGTGGTGTATGATCTTTTTAGTGTGTTGCTGGATCCTGTTTGCCGATATTTTGTTGAGGATTTTAGCATCTATGTTCATCAGTGATATTGGCCTGTAGTTTTCTTTCTTGTTGTGTCTTGACCTGGCTTTGGGATTAGGGTAATACTGGCTTCATAGAAAGAGTTTGGGATTTTTCCCTCTTCTTGGATTTTTTGGAATAGTTTGAGGAGGGTAGAAGTTATTTCTTCCCTAAATGTTTTGTAAAATTCGCCTGTGAAGCCATCTGGTCCAGGGCTTTTGTGTGCCAGGAGATTTTTGATTACTGCTTCCATTTCCTTCTTTTTTATTGGTCTTTTGAGACTTTCTACTTCTTCTTGATTCAGTTTTGGAAGGTTATATGTTTCTAGAAATTTGTCCATTTCTTATAGGTTGTCAAATTTCTTGCCATACAGTTGTTTGTAGAAATTTCCTGCAATGACTTACAAAGTCTTAATGACTTCTGAGGTGGAATTTCAAAATTCCATACTCTAGTATCTATTTTTACTAGTTCCCAAAGGCCTTCATTTATTTAACTGTTTTTTTAATTTAAAATTTTTTATTTATTATTTTAGAGGAGAGCATGAATGCAGTCCCCCATTACCACAATTATGCAGTTGAGTTTCCCACATTTGGGGAAATCGCAGGGGTCAGCACACCCAGGGTGCAATGCACAAGCCTCGCCCTGGGAAAGCCACCTTCATGATCATGGTATCTTCCCTGCCAGGTAAGTACTCTTTTTGTCATACTTTAAATGGTATGTGTTAAAAAGGTGGTTTTTTTTTTTTTTTTTTTTTTTTTTTAGAGAAAATACATTTTGTTTGGAAAAACTTAACAGGTTTTTCCCTAGACTCACTGTAATTATTAATTCTCATTCTTCATTTTTTCAACATATTATATGAAACATATAATTTGCAAGTCATCCTTCTCTGAGCTTAGAAAAGTGCAGCAGATACTTTTGATATAAGAAAATTGGTGAAAGTGGACTGATTTAATATTAGAAATGTCATATCCAAAATACTTCAATTTTGAAGTCAATAACAGTGATGATATATTTCAATGTATATATACTGTTATAGTTATAATAAAATTTTAGTTTGTTTTAATTTTAATTTTCATATTTAAGATAAATCTTTTCTTCATGTTTTAGTGGACTATTATATTTCAGTATAGGCTCTTTTGATTATCTCTTCAATGGATATATTCTAAAGTCAGTATATAGGACATATCTCTTTCTTTCTCACTGTATCTTTTGTTTTCTAGTTTTGATTGTTTATGCTGTTATAGTTGTTCCTGCTTTTTACCCCTTTCTCCACCCTTACCAAGCCCCACCTTCTCCCACTCCCAAATCAATCCCCATATTGTTGCTCATGTCCATGGGTTGTACATAAATGTTATTTGGTTAATCCTTTCACCATCTTTCATCCCCCCACCTTACCAGCAGCTGTCAGTCTGTTTTATGTATTTTAGCCTCTGTTATTATTTTGTTAATTGGTTTATTGTATTTATTAGATTCCACGTATAAGTGAGATCATGTGGTATTTTTCTTTCACTGATTGGCTTAATTCACTTAGCATAATTTTCTCCAGTTTCATCCATGCTGTTGCAAAAATGTAATGTAGTGTTTCTTTTTTTAACTGCTGCATAGTATTCCATTTTGTTAATGCACCACAGCTTTTTTTATCCACTCATCTACTGATGGGCACTTAGACTGTTTCCAAATCTTGGCTGTTGTAAATAGACTGCTATGAACATAAGGGTGCATATAAATTTTCTTGTATTGGTGTTTCAGGATATTTGGGGTATGTTCCCAGTAGTGGAATTGTTGGGTAAAAAGATAGTTCCAATTTTATTTTAATTTTTGTTCATTTCTAATTTTTTTATTATTGTTCTATTACAGTTGTGCCATTTTCCCCCCATTGCTCTCCCCTGCCCCACCCACTCCAGCCCCTTTCACAGTCAATCCCCACCCTGTTGTACATGTCCATGGATCATTCATACTAGTTCCTTGACTAGACCCTTCCCCTTCTTTCCCCGCTTCTCCCCCAGCCCCTCCCCTCTGGTCACTGTCAGTCTGTTCCTTGTTTCCATGCCACTGGTTCTATTTTGCTCATTTGTTTGTTTTGTTCATTAGGTTCCATTTTTATTTTTTAAAGTATACTTCATGTTGTTTTCCACAGTGGGTACACCAGACTGCATTCCCACAAACAGTGCACTAGGGTCCCCTTTTCTCCACCACCTAGCCAGCACTTGTTTTTTGTTGATTTATTGATGATGGTCATTCTGACAGGTGTGAGATAATATCTCATTGAGGTTTTAATTTGCATCTTTCTGATAATTTGTGATGTTGAGCATGTTTTCATATATGTACCTACAGGCACTCTGTATGTCCTTTTTGCAGAAGTGTCTATTCAGTTCTTTTGCCCGTTTCTTAATTAGGTTTTTGTATTCCTGGCTTTGATTTGTATTAGAAGATTTCTTCATAAGACTGGTAATAAATATTAAGATACTCAATAAATCAGTCACATATTCCTTCCCTCAGGGAACAATAAAGTATCTACTTTGTATGGTAACTAGAAATAAAATCTAATTTTTATAGTACCTATAAATACAAGCATTAGAAATTCAAAAGAGTAGAGCATGAAGGACTGTAAGTATTGTGCACAGACCAGTGTGATGAGTGTTTATGATAGAGAAAAGATATAAGAGGCTCTGCTGTGAGGTCGTTAACTGGGTGGCCTGAGGACAGGCACAGGCAGGCAATGCAGGGGAGGGGAGCATGGACATGAGTGGGAACACCTCCTAGCCTTTTCTTCTCCAGAGTAAACTATCCTCCTCTCCCAGCCCCTTTTGAAACAGATTTGTCTCTATTCTCTTAAATCTGGGCCGTCTGGAGCACATTTAATATTGTTTTAGGGATCTGGTCAACTCAAAACACTGAAGGACAATTCTAAGTGACTTCTGAAAATAATCTCACCCTTCCTACAGTCTGGCTTGTATTGCATTCCAGTATCTAGCTGGTGCTTAATAAAATGTGTTAACTCTGAACTCATTTTCAATACGTAGAAATATTTTTTACATGGTTCCTCTCTTCTGTAAATCAGCTGTCCAAATAAGCCCCCAGAAGAGAAAAGTTTGGCCCAAAGCTTAAGTCTATTAATTTTAAACAATTTTATTGGATTTAAATTGTGATACTTTCATCAACATTATTTCTGAAGTACTCTTTCTTTAACTTATGAAAAAATGTCATTTAATTAACATGGTCTTTAAATTATAAGTGAGAATTTTACCTTTATATAGGAAAGTTTTGTTCATTCACAGGGTGCTTGCTCCATAAGAAACATGGAACATGGTATGCATTCTGACACTATTGCTTTTTCAGTAAGCAATTCAGGGAGTTAATATTTATTACTATTTTTCATCAATATTCATAACTGGATAGATATTACCATGTTAAACAATAAAAACACAAATAAGAAAATAAATATTTTATAACAAATTTTGAACATACAAAAATATAAATTCCTTACTCAAAAGCAATGTTAAATTTATTTCCCAATTTTCAGTGTAGTGAAGAGATTATGGCTATTCTAAGATTTGAATAAGTAGATGTTATAGAGATAAAACACATTCTCACACTTAGAACCAGGATGGCAACAGTAGGAAAGGACCTATAGTTTAAATATTAATTATGATGTTTAAAAGTTAGTGATGAGAGGTTTGAAATTTTCATTAAACATCTAGGAAGCCTGAAGCACATTAGTAAAAAGAAAAAGAAAGTTTACAAGGAAGATAACTGTCATTTAAAAAAATAAAAGCAAGGTTGATTTTTTTTAAGGGAATATCAGAACATTTAAAATAGCAGAAAATACATGGGTTTTGTAAAACAAAGAATGTGATTATAAATTCCATTATGTCATTCATTAAGTATATTAATTTGAAAAAAAGATAATCACTTTGTGCTTCCCTTATTTGCATGTAAAAGTCAACTTCATAGAAAGTTTGCGTGAACGAACATAAAACCTATGTATATGTAACACACGAGACTGGCTTACATTAATGTAGGGCATATAAAAGTATAATTAGGAAAGTCTTGATAGGAATCACCTTTCTTGTCCCTACTCATCAATGATTTAAGTATCTGAAGTGACTTTATAAAGGATAAGTATATATTTTAAATTTCTACATAAGGACTGAGGAAGATTCAAAGGAGTTCTTTTGCAGGTGGATAGATTTAAGAAAGGGTTCTTGTCATTCTGAAATGGAAGATTTAGATTTAGAACACTGGAGCACACAGGTAGTTATAAAGAGCCTTTTCTGATCCCGAACTTAGCACTTTTAAATGCTGCCCACCCATTCTCTTATCCTGGAGTTAACCACTCCCCATTTGTCTTAGGTCTGTAACTTGTATTGCTTCAAGCATACAGGGTGGGCCAAAGTAGGTTTCCAGTTACAAGTATGTGAAACACACATACCTCTTCAGGGGAAAGGCTAAGGGAGTAAACCCCGACAGAAAATCCGGAGCCGGAGTCCCTAAGGCGGTTTGACGTTGTAGTCAACACCGGCAACTCCTGCGGCGCACCTGAAGCCAAGCTGTATTGACTCCATCTTTCCCTTGGACCCTTCAGCTGCAAAGAGAGGGGGGGTCTGCTGCATGGGCAACAGCAGACCCTCCATATCACCCTGCCCAGGCTCTGTAGCTTCAGCTTCACTGGAGAGGACACTCCAGCGTCATCGCAAGATGTCGATTCAACACGGGAGGAGACAGATACCGTGTCACTCCCGAGTCGGACTGCACAGCCATTCTAGGCGGTGCAGATAGACTCTTAAGAAGCTACACCATCATCTCTCGAGACGGACGGCTGCCGATGATTTATTTATTCTTTTTATTGAATTTATTTGAGTGACACAGGTTAATAAAATTGTATAGATTTTGGGTGTAAAACTCTATAATACATCATCTGCATAATGTATTGTATGTTCACCACCCCTAGTAAAATCTCCTTCCATCACCATATATTCCCCTATAGCCTCTTCTACCTCCCCTCACCATTTCCCTTTGGTAATCACCATACTGTTGTCTGTCTATGATATTTTATTATTTATTAACTATTGTATTATTTTCCATATGAACAACTGTAAACCTACTTTTGCCCAGCCCTGTATTAAGTCTATGTGTTTACATGGCAGTCTTCCATACCTCATGGTGAGGTAGGTTCTTATTCATCTCTATCTCCCCCATTGCCGAGCTCAGAGCACCATAAAGATGTGTACACTGGTAAACAATTTGTTATTATCTCAAGTAAACTGAAGATAATTTTATCATGAACAAAAGCATAGAATAATACAGCATTTCATTCCTATAAATACATATCATTATAACACATTTGCAACTCTAAAGAGCTTAGAAAATATGTTCTGGTCTTACTGGTCAAAAGTATGATTGTTAATCTTCTTAAAATAATAAATTCTAAAAGCAAGTGAATGATACTTACATTAGACAAATGAGCTAGTTCTATCTCCAGGAACGAATCAGTTGTTTTGGGTTCAGGCCTTATTGTGACCACGATGATTTTGGAATTAACGACAGTATAATTTCTGAAACAAAGTAATAATGATTAAAAGGAGAAAGGATCGATGATGAATATGAATTCCTACTACTCAATACATGTTGGGATAGCATGTTAACTACATATATTCTAAGTAATATAATAGGGCAACTAGATTTAAAACATGATATTGAAGTACTATTCATGGAAAAAAGTCCATTTTTTGTTATTTAAAAAAACCCTATGTGGTACCTGAACATTTTGGGAAGGGAGAGCTATTGCTGACTGCTACCATTTCAGATGCATTTAGAAAGATGAAAAAGCAACAGCACTGACAAGCTTTCGATGACTTAAATCAGATTCACCTATGAGAGAGATGGATAGTGAATTTAAACTTGCAGGCGATCTTTAAATGAATATAATCCATTGATCTCAAGGTGGATCAAACGATTTTGTTTTTTTTTTTCCAGGAGACCAAATATTCTTCTTGCCAAGTGCTGTCTTGGCATGTAAGACTACCTCAAAATTCATTAAGATGGATGATCAGAATGTGGTGTAGCATAAAAGCAAGTAGAGTGTAAATATAAATAAATGCTGTTGATGATTATTGGCCATCTTTCACTTCAGCAGTAGAGATTTATATGCCACTTCTTTATCTCAATATGCTCAATATAAGGAACATATTTGCCTTTCAAAATATCTTACCAAGTACAATTCACTCATGAGGAAGTTTTATTTTTAATTTAATCTTTATTGAATTTTTTTCTATGACCATTTAGTCCCCTTATAGCCCTCTCCCCAGCAATAACCACACTGTTTTCCATGTCCATGAGTCCTTTTTCCTTTTTGCTCAATCCCTCCACCACCTAGCCACCTCTCCCTTAGCTATATCATCCTGCTCTCTATCTGTGACTGTCTCTATTTTGCCTGTTAGTTCAGTTTGTTCATTAGATTCCACATATGACCGAAATCATAATAGTGATCCTGAGAAAGAAGAACGAAGTTGGAGGAATCACACTACCTAATATCAAACTATATTATAAGTCCATAGTGATCAAAACAGCAGGATACTGGCATAAAAACAGACATATAGATCAATGGAATAAAATAGAGGGCCCAGAAACAAACCCACACCTTCATAGTCCATTAATATTCAACAGAGGAAGCAAGCACATACAATGGGCTAAAGATAGTTTATTCAATAAATGGTGTTGGGGAGATTGATAGAAAGTAGACCATTTTGTTACACCACACACAAGAATAAATTTAAAATATATTAAAGGCTTAAATGCTAGACCTGAAACCATAAAAATTGTAGACGAAAACATAAGCAGCAAAATCTTGGACATTGCTTGTAGTAATATTTTATCAGACATATCTCCTAGGGTAAGGGAAACAAAAAAATAAGTAAACAAATGGGACTACATGAAACTAAAAAGCTTTTGCACAGCAAAGGAAATAATAAAATAAAAAGACAACACAGAGAATGGCAGAATATATCTGCTGATACATCCAATAAGGGGTTAATATCCAAAATTTATAAAGAACTTACAAAACTCATAACCTAAAAAAAAAAAAACCCAGTTAAAAAATGGGCAAAGGACCTGAATAGACACTTCTCCAAAGGGGTCAATAGACATATGAAAAGATGCATAATGTCACTAATCATCAGAGATATGGAAATTAAAACCATAATGGGATATCATCACACACCTATCAGAATGTCTATCATCAATAAATCAACAAACAATTGCTGGCAAGGATGTGGAGAAAGGGGAACCTTTTTACACTGTTGGTGAGAATGTAGATTGGTGCAGCCACTATGGAAGCAGTATGGAGATACGTCAAAGAATTTAAAATGTATCTGCCTTTTGACCCAATGATCCCACTTCTGGGAATATATCCGAAGGAACCCGAAACACTAATTCAAAGAACATAACCACCCCTACATGCGTTGCAGCATTATGTGCAATTCCGAAAATATGGAAGCAGCCCAAGTGTTAATTAATATATGAGTGGATAAAACAACTATGGGACATTTACACAATGGAATACTACACAGTTGTAAAAAAGAAGAAAATTTTACCCTTTGTGATAGTATGGATGGACCTAGAGAACATTTATAGATTTTCATGAAACATTTAAAAAATTCTACACATCAACTATTATTTAGAGATTAAAAAATTCATTTTACTTTAAGCTTTTTGAAGAATATATATATTTTTTCATCCCTTCTTTTAAATTTGAAATAAACCATCTGTTCTTCCACAGAGCATGTACTATTCTGGAGAATTCATAACAGTTTTCAAAAACAAAGTCATTTAATTTTTTCCTCTTTTTTGTTAAAGGCATTATTTATAGGTAACACAATCCATCAGTTAGGAGGGGATTATAATGCTTTTGGATACCGTGTCACTCCCGAGTCGGACTGCACAACCATTCTCGGCGGTGCAGATAGACTCTTAAGAAGCTACACCATCGTCTCTCGAGACAGACGGCTGCCGACGACGATAATGCTTTTGGTAACTGTATATTACTATGTAAGCACCACCAAATTAAGACAGACAACTGCTCCTTAACCCTCATGAGTTTCCTTGAGCATCTTTGCACTTGATCTACTTCCATGGTTCCAGTATTTCATTTAAGACTAAATGAGTTAATCAAACATAAGATGCATTGAGAAGGCTATGATAGTATAGAGATAATTTTTTTAAAGATTTTATTTATTTATATTTTAAAGAGGGGGGGCAGGAGGGAGAAAGAGCAGGAGAGAAACACTGATGTGTGAGAGATACACCAATTAGTTGCCTCTCATGCCCCCAGCTGGTGACCTGGCCCGCAATCTAGGCATGTGCCCTGACCAGGAATTGAACCAGTGACCTTTTGGTTTGCAGGCCAGCACTCAATCCACTGAGCCACACTAGGCAGGGCCAGATATGTTGCACTATTTTAAAAATTGGAAATTTGAAAATTTACCAGAAAAACAGAAATTTTTAAATTTGTCCAGATATAATAATTATGAAGTTAACTGTTTGTGTATAGACACGTAGGGATTTTAATCTTGGGAAATAGGGCTGTGGGAAGCAAGATGAAGAAGAGTAGCTAACTAAGACCAGGAACTTTCTGCAATGTGTGTTACTCAGTGTTAGGTTCATCAACTACTTGCCTGGCCTGATGGAGATGCTCCCTACAGGATGAAGTCTGCCTATGGCTTTTGTTTCTTTTTGTGTGTATATGTGTACAAATGTGTGTATGTGTCTTAGCTTATTTAGAATACAATTGGGAAAAGGATGCAGGTCAATATGTTTATGCAGATGGATGTTCGTGTCATATTTATGTGAGTATCCCCTTATCTTGTATTACTAACATGTACCTATTTCTACCACAGCAATCATTAATGGTATGCATGTCCTCTTCCACAAGACGAGTTCAGTGAGGGCAATATCTGTATCTAGCATTTTATTTATCCTCATTTTCATTATGCTTGGTACATTTTAGTGCTAAGATATATTTGATTATCTTTTTAAATAAACACATACTAAAAAAACACAATTTTTGATCAAGTTGATTTAAAATATAATTACAATATCATGCTGTTAATAAAGGAAAAATAAACAAATTTAAATTGTGCAATGGCTCCCTTTTTAAGAAAGTGTCCAGTACAAAATTAGTTTTAATTTATTCCATCAATTTAGTCTAATTTGCATAAGTGAATACTTGCTCCTTATGTCAGGCTGTGTGATCTACTAATGCTTCCTGGCTGGCATAGATTTGTATTCACTGCTAGGAAAGCAGATCTTACAGCCAAATGGACTTCCTGACTAGAGTAATAAAAGTCTTTCCTGTCCTTGAATTTTGTGTTACTTGATCTATAACATTTAAAAATGGCTAGAGTTACTCACTAAAATGGGACCTAAGTTATTCTCCACAATTTTTAAAAAGGCTTAAGATACTTAGGGTACCTATGAAGCCTGTCTGAAATAAAGTAAAAAAGTGATTATAAAATGCAATATAGCTATTTACAAGATACTCACTTTAGGTGTACAAACATTCACAGGCTGAACATGAAAGAAGGAAAACATTACTCCATGCAAATGTTAACCTAAAGAGAGGAAGGATGGCCATACTCGTAGCATTCAAAACAGAGATTAAATAAAAAACTGCAACAGAGACAAATAAAAACTATAAAATAATAAAAGGATCAGTTCTCCAGGCACATTATAAACATATATGTACCTAAACGCAGAGTACACAAATATATGAAGTAAATACTGACAGAACTTAAGAAAGACTGTAACAGAATAATAGTGGAATATTTTAATATGATATTGCACTTTAATAATGGATAGATTACCCAGATAGTAGAAATAAGGGAATAGAGAACTTGAACAACATTATAGACACCTGAAATAACAGGTATATATGAGGTCTGTCCAGAAAGTATCTAGCCATGTATATAAAAAATAGAGACATTTATTGAAGAAGACACAAGATACAAGAAACATTGTACATAGGACAATGATGCCTCAGTTCTTTTCAAAGTTATGACTTTCTTAAGAAAATCTGACTCATCAGTAGTGGTTTGAATCAAGTCAGTGGCAACTGCAGAACAAAGTTCCTTCTGCTCTGGTAGCAGAAGCTGAGAAATGGATTTTGCAACAACACATTTCATGCCAAGATCCTGCATTGAAATCTTGGACACAGTAGGTTTTGGAATCCCCAGACCAGCGTCTAGTTCTCACACTGTTAGTTGCTTATATTTGTTATTGCAGCCTGTATACATTCTACATTCTCAGGTGTTCTGCTTGTTGCAGGCTTTCCAGAATGTGGGTCATGTTCAATAGATTCTTGACTATCTTTGAAGAGTTCGTGCCACACTTTTATTTACACCACACTCACTGTATCATACTCAAAAGCCTTATGAATCATCTGAATAGTTTCCAGAGAGGAATGTTAAAGCTTAATGGAAAATCTGATGCATATTTTTTGCTTTACTTGCTCATTTATTTTGAATGTGATGGCCACACAGTACACATGCTCACTCAATGGAGTCTACCACCCCCAAGGACTAGTACAATGAAGTCATCATTGTTCAGGCATGAGCATTCCAGTCCACTTTCCTTGGTTGCTAGGTTATATCAATGTCACACAAACCATTCTTGTTATATTAACTATAGGAGGACTTTGTTCCAGATAGACCTCATACATAAGACTCCATAAAACAGCAGCAGAATATACATTCTTCTCAGATGCATATAGAGCATTCTCCACAATAAATCACAGGTGATGTCACAAAAAAGTCAACAAATTAAGATGACTGAAATCATATCGTTTCTTTTAAGACCACAGTGAAATGAAACTAGAAATCAAAGTAAAACTGTGAAATTCACAAATATGTGGAAATTAAGCAATACACTCTTTGAACAACCAATGGGTCAAAGAACAGATGCTAAATTTTTTTTTAAATATTTTTAAACAAATGAAAATAAGAACACCACACACCAAAACATATGGAATGCAGCAATAGCAGTATGAAATCTGAAATATATAGGACTAAATGTCCCCATGAAAAAAAAGAGCTCAAATCATCAACTTAACTTTATACCTCAAAGAACTAGGAAAAAGGACAAAAAACAAAAAATTAACATAAAGAAGAAAATAATAATGATTAAGACTTGGTTGACTAAAGAAAATCAACAAATTTGACAATCTTTTACCTAAACTAATTAATAAAAAAAGAGAAAAAATCAAATAACAAAAGTCATAAACAAAGAAGAGATATTACAACTGGTTCCACAGAATAAACAGCATCATAAAAGACTATTTTGAACAACTAAATGGAAACAAATTGAATAACTTAAAAGAAATGAAAAAATCCATATAAACATAAAACCTACCAAGACTGATTCATGAAGAAATAAAGAAATTCTAAACAGACCTATAAAAAGTAAGATTGAATCAATAATCAAAAACCACCCAACAACAACAAAAAGAGCCCTGGACAAAACAGATTCACTGAAGAATTCCACCAAACATATAAAAAAAAAAAAAAAATTCTCAAACTCTTCTAAAATATTGAAGGGACAGGGCAGGAATCATTCAAAACTCATTTTATGAGGCCAATATTACCTTGATACCAAAATCAGACAAGGATATCACACAAAATGAAAACTATAGGCCTATATCCCCAGTGGATATTGATGCAAAAATTATAAACATAATACCAAATTCAACAACACATTAAGAGGATCATACACCATGATCAAGCAGTCTGTCTCTGAGATACAAGAATGGTCCAACATATGAAAATCAGTCATGTAATAAACTATATTAACAGAATGAAGGACAAAAACCATATGGTCATCTCAATAGATGCAGAAAAAGTTTTTTAAAAAAGTTAACGTTATTCTGTGATAAAAACTCTCATAAATTAGGTATATAAGGAATGTAGCTCAACATAATAAAGTACACATATGAAAAACCCACAACTATCATCACATTCAATAGTGAAAAACTGTAAGTGTTTACTGCAAGATCGGGAGCAAGGCAAGGATGCCATCAATTGCTACTTCTAATCAGTATAATACTGGAATCCCTGACAAAAGCTATTAGGCAGGAAAGAAAAATAAAGAGCGAACAAATTGGAGAGGAAAAAGAAAATTATCTCTGTTTGCAAATGGAATGATCTTATACGTAGAAAACCCTTAAAGAATCCACACACAAACTGTGGTACAGAGATCCAAGATGGCGGAGGAGAAAGTGGAAGCTACACTAACCTCCTCCCAGGACCAGTCTGGATTTAAAACTTAATTTTGGAGAAATCATCTGGAATAACCAACCGAACACTAGCTGGAAAGAAGTCTTATAACCACGAAGAGACAGAAAAGGCCGCTACATCACAACTTGACCAGTAGGGAGTGCGGAGACGCGGAAGGGCTGGCTGGGCTCACATAGGTGGCTGCTGAAGGGACTGAGAAACAGCTCAGCAGCCAGGGATTCCCCCTGAGAAGGGAAGGGTCTAAACCCCCAGCTGGGCTGCCCAGCCTACAGCAACAGAGTGGAAAGTAAAATAGTATCAGCTGTGAAAAGCGAAAAGCCACAGGATTTCTTGCTAGCTGGAGAGAAACAGCAGGAGAAAAAGAACTGTTAAGTGGATCACATACGAAAATATTTTGGCCACCACTTACCCTGGGCTCAAGCAGAGGGAAGGCAGAGAGGACTGGAGACACTTGGGGAGAGTTTGGCACGGTGGCTTTGAGGGGAGAACTGGAGGAGCAGCTGACTGGGTCCCAGTGCTGACTCATCCCCAGTACTGCAGGGAGACCATTCCCCTCCAAGCAGCATCAGCCTGAGGGGAAGCAAAAGCCCTGCCTACAGGAATTAAGGTGCCACACCCACGGTCCTTAAGCCTGACAGCTAATCACAGATTGAATAGATTAACAATTAAAGGAGACAGACAATAGCAGTAGATCCCTGGAAGTCTCCAACAGGCTGCCTAGGGCCAGACTGGTACATGATCTGACGCCACCAAAGGCAGATCCAGGAAGTGCAGATCATTCTAAGAAGCACCAACAAACAATGGGAGTCACAAAAATGGGGAGACAGAGAAACAACCTCCCATCAAAAGGAAAGGTAGAATTCCCAGAAAGAGTGCTAAATGAAATAGAGGGGAGCGAACTATCAGATATGGAATTCAAAACATGGATTATGGAGAAGTTCAATGAGCTCAGCAGAAACTACAAAGAACTCCAGGGAAACTATAAGGAATTCCAGAAAAACTACAAGGAACTTACAGAGAATTACACGAGCATGAAAAAGAACATAGAAGCTATCAATAAGAGCCAGGAGGAAATGAAGAATACAATCTCTGAATTGAAGAACACAGTAGAAGGAATTAAAAGCAGGCTAGAGGAAGCAGAAGATCGGATCAGCGAGCTGGAGGACAACGTACACAAAAACTCCCAGACAATGCAACAAAATGAAAAAAGACTGAACAAGACTGAAGAGGTTCTAAGACAGCTACAGGACAACATGAAACATAATAATATCCGTATCATAGGAATTTCAGAAGGAGAAGAAGAAGAGCAAGGGATAGAAAACCTCTTTGAAAAACTAATGACAGATAACTTCCCTCACATGAGGAGAGAAAGAGTCACGCAAGTCCAGGAAGCACAGAGGGTCCCAATGAAGATGAACCCCAACAGGCCCACCTCAAGACACATCATAATTAAAATGGCAACATTCAAAGACAAAGAGAGGATCCTAAAAGCAGCAAGAGAGAAACAACTAATAACATACAAGGGAGCTCCAATAAGGCTATCATCAGATTTCTCAGCAGAAACACTACAAGCCAGAAGGGAATAGCAAAAAATATTCCAAGCAATGAAAAACAAAGGCCTACAACCTAGAATACTATACCCAGTAAAGCTCTCATTCAAAATGGAGGGTGAAATAAGGAGCTTCCAAGACAAAAGAAGGCTAAAAGAATACATCTCCACCAAACCAGCAATGCAAGAGATGCTAAAGGGTCTGCTCTAAGAAGATAAAGAAACAGAGAGAGACAGAGAAGAACACGAGTACAAAGGGGAAAAATGACAATGAATAAGTACTTATTGGTAATAACCTTAAATGTAAATGGATTAAACGCTCCAATTAAAAGACACAGGGTAGCTGAATGGATTAGAAAGAATGACCCACATATATGCTGTCTACAAGACACCCACCTTAGAACAAAAGATCTACACAGACTGAAAGTAAAGGGATGGAAAAAAGTATTTCAAGCAAATGGACATGAAAAAAAAGCCGGGGTAGCAATACTTATATCAGACAAAACAGATTTCACAGCAAAGTCCATAAAAAGAGACAATAAAGGGCATTTCATAATACTTAAGGGAAAAATCCATCAAGAAGATATAACCCTTATAAATATATATGCACCCAACTTAGGAGCACGCAAATATATAAGGAAAATTTTGAAAGACTCCAAGAAAGATATAGACAGCACCACACTCATAGTAGGGGACTTTAACACCCTATTGTCAAAAATGGACAGATCTTCGAAGCAAAGAAACACCAAAGATATTGAGGCACTGAACAACACTCTAGATCAAATGGAGTTAGTCGATATATATAGAAGTTTTCATCCCAAAGAAGCAAAATATACATACTTCTCAAGTGCACATGGAACATTTGCAAAGATAGACCACATGGTAGGACACAAAACAAGCCTTAACAAATTCAAGAAAATTGAAATTATATCAAGCATCTTCTCAGATCACAATGGCTTAAAATTGGAAATCAACCTCAAGGAAAAAACTCAAAAACATTCAAACTCATGGAGAATGAATAACGTGTTATTAAATAATGAATGGGTTAACAATGACATCAAGGAAGAAATCAAAAAGTTTCTGGAAACTAATGATAATGAACACACAACAACTCAAAACCTATGTGATACAGCGAAAGCAGTCCTAAGAGGAAAGTTCATAGCAGTACGGGCCTACCTAAAGAAGCTAGAAGAATATCTAATAAAAAATTTAACCCTACAGCTACAAGAACTAGAGGAAGAACAACAAGCAAAGCCCAGATCAAGTAGAAGAAAGGAAATCATCAAGATTAGGGCAGAATTAAATGACATAGAGTCTAACAATTCAAAAGATCAACAAAAGTAGGAGCTGGTTCTTTGAAAAGATAAACAAAATTGACAAGCCTTTAACCAGGCTCATCAAGAAAAAGAGAGAGAGGACCCAAATAAATAAAACCAGAAATGAAAGAGGAGAAATCACAACTGATACCACAGAAATACAAAGGATTATAAGAAATTATTACGAACAACTGTATGGCAAGAAATTTGACAACCTAGAGGAAATGGACAAATTCCTGGAAACCTACAGTCTTCCCAAACTGAATCAAGAAGAAGCAGAAAGTCTGAATAGACCAATAACAGCTAGTGAAATTGAAGCAGTAATCAAAAAACTCCCAGCACACAAAAGCCCTGGACCGGATGGCTTCACAAGTGAATTCTACAAAACATTTAGGAAAGAACTAACTCCTATCCTCCTCAGACTATTCCAAAAGATACAGGAAGAGGGAAGACTGCCAAACTCATTCTATGAAGCCAGTATAACCCTAATTCCAAAACCAGGTCAAGACACAACAAAGAAAGAAAACTACAGGCCAATATCGCTGATGAACATAGATGCTAAAATCCTCAACAAAATATTGGCAAACCGGATCCAGCAACACATTAGAAAGATCATACACCACGATCAAGTGGGATTCATCCTAGGGATGCAAGGATGGTTTAATATTCGCAAATCAATAAACGTAATACACCACATAAACAAAATGAAAGACAAAAACCACATGATAATATCAATAGATGCAGAAAAAGCATTTGATAAAGTACAACACCCATTTATGATAAAAACTCTCAGCAAAATGGGAATAGAGGGAGCATACCTCAACATAATAAAGGCCATATATGAGAAACCTGAAGCCAACATCATACTCAATGGGCAAAAACTGAGAGCATTCCCCCTGAGATCAGGAACAAGACAAGGATGTCCGCTCTCTCCACTCCTATTCAACATAGTCTTGGAAGTTCTAGCCACCGCAATCAGATAAGAAAGAGAAATAAAAGGCATCCAAATTGGAAAAGAGGAAGTAAAACTGTCATTATTTGCAGATGACATGATAGTGTACATAGAAAACCCTATAGACTCCACAAAAAAACTACTCGACCTAATAAGTGAATTCAGCAAAATAGCAGGATACAAAGTCAATATTAAGAAATCGAAGACATTTTTATACACCAACAATAAAATCTCAGAGATAGAAACTGAAAGAAAAATTCAATTTACCATAGCAACAAGAAAAATAAAATACCTAGGAATAAACTTAACCAAGGAGATAAAAAACCTGTACTCAGAAAACTACATAACACTGAAGAAAGAAATTAAAGAAGATACAAATAAATGAAAGCATATACCATGCTCATGGATGGGAAGAATCAACATCATTAAAATGTCCATACTACCCAAAGCAATTTATAGATTCAATGCAATCCCTATTAAAATACCAGCAACACATTTCACAGACCTAGAACAAATACTTCAAAAATTTATATGGAACCAAAAAAGAGCCCGAATAGCCACAGCAATTTTGAGGAAGAACACAGTAGGAAGAATCACAATACCTGATATCAAACTATACTACAAGGCCACGGTAATCAAAACAGTCTGGTACTGGCATAAAAAGAGACATATAGATCAATGGAACAGAATAGAGAGCCCAGAAATAAACCCAGGTTCATATGGTCAACTAATATTTGACAAAGAGGAAAAGAACATCAAATGGAGTGAAAAGAGCCTCTTCAACAAATGGTGTTGGGAGAACTGGACAGGGACATGCAAAAAAATGAAACTAGACCACCAACTTACACCATACACCAGAATAAACTCAAAATGGATCAAAGACTTAAATGTAAGCCGTGATACCATAAAAGTCCTAGAGGAAAACATAGGCAGGAAAATTTCAGATATCCCACGTAGCAACTTTTTCACTGATATATCTCCTAAGGCAAGGGAAATAAAGGAAAGAATAAACAAATGGGACTACATCAAACTAAAAACTTTCTGCTCAGTTAAAGAAAACATCAGCAAGATGAAAAGAAAACCAACCATATGGGAAAATATATTCGCCAATGATATCTCAGACAAGGGATTGATCTCCAAAATATATAAAGAACTCATACGACTCAACACCAAGAAGACAGACAACCCAATTAAAAAATGGGCAAAGGACCTGAACAAACACTTCTCCAAAGAAGACATACAGAGGGCCCATAGACATATGAAAGTATGCTCAACATCACTAGCCATCAGAGAGATGCAAATAAAAACCACAATGAGATACCACCTCACACCAGTCAGAATGGCCATAATCAACAAATCAACAAACAACTTGTGCTGGCGAGGATGTGGAGAAACTGGAACCCTACTGCACTGTTGGTGGGAATGCAGACTGGTGCAGCCACTATGGAAAACAGTTTGGAATTTCCTCAAAAAACTAAAAATGGAACTGCCTTTTGAACCAGCAATTCCATTGCTAGGATTATATCTGAAAAATCCTGAAACACCAATTCAAAAGAACCTATGCACTCCAATGTGCATAGCAGCACTATTTACAATAGCCAAGTGCTGGAAACAGCCTAAGTGCCCATCTGTAGATGAGTGGATCAAAAAACTGTGGTACATTTACACAATGGAATACTATGCAGCAGAAAGAAAGAAGGAACTCCTGCCATTTGCAACAACATGGATGGAACTAGAGAGAATTATGCTTAGTGAAATAAGCCAGGCAAAGAAAGAAAAATACCATATGATATCACCTAATACAGGAAACTAAAGAACAACACAAACAAAGGAACTAAATAGAACAAAGAGCAGAATAGCAGTCAATAGGGGAGAGGGGAGAGGGAGAGAAGGGGGATAAGTAAGGGAAGGGATTAGTCAAAGAACCCATATAAAAGACTCATGGACATGGACAACGGGGAGGGATATGATTACGGGAGAGGGGGTGGGTTGGGTGGGGGAGAGAAATTAGGGGAAAAGGGGACAACTGTAATTGAAAAACCAAAAGAAAAAAAAAAAAAAACTGTGGTACATTTACACAATGGAGTTCTATGTAGCAGAAAGAAAGAAGGAACTTCTACCATTTGCAACAACATGGATGGAACTAGAGAGAATAATGCTTAGTGAAATAAGCCAGGCAATGAAAGAAAAATACCTTATGCTGTCACCTATTACAGGGAACTAATGAACAACACAAACAAATGAGCAAAATTGAACCAGAGGTATGTAAACAAGAAGTAGACTAATAGTAACAAGGGGGGAGGTGGGAAGGAAAGGAGTGGGTAAGAAGGGGAAGGGTCTCGTCAAAGAACATGTATAAATGACCCACGGACATGGGCAACTGAGTAGGGACTGAATGTGTGGGAAGGGAGGGGCAGGGTGTAGGGAAGCAAGAGGGGTAAAAAAGTGAGACAACTGTAATGGAAAAACAAACAAAAAATTTTTTTTAGTGGGGGAAAAATGAAAATATGAAGAATGGAAATGCCAGTTCAGTGAATGTCAAAGATTTTCCTTTACGTTGTATATTTTTCTCCCTATTTGATCTCTCCAGAGTTTGGCATTCTAAACAAGTAAGTAATGACTTAAGTTTCTTTGCATAGACCTAATAAGACCAGTTGTTAATAGAGGTTCCTTTTTTTTGACCAAGTCTTTGACTGGAATGTCAAGCCTAAAGGAGACAAAGTTGGGCTCAAGTTGTTACCAAAAAGCCCTGAGGAACTGGGAATGACTTTCAAAGGTAATAAAAGCCCGCGAGATAAAAGGCCTGCTACCATGGTTGGTTGTGCGGTCCACAGCAATTTCTCCAGGGAAGGAACAAAGGTTGTTTTCCTGAAAGATGGCTAGAAGGGACCTTAAGGCACAATGGAAAACCAGAAAGACTTGGAAAGGACAGGTGTGTACAGGCAAGGAAGAATCCCAGGTATGTGGCCCAGCTTCTGTGCCCTGAAGAGCAGACTGAGGGTGACCCTAAATGTTCCTTGGGTAAGTTCCAGCAAAGCAGAACTAAAGTTCATAAGTGATCATTTGCTGCTCTTGTTATGTTTATGCAAATGAACAGGATAAATTAAAAATGGACTTAATGTAGTCCCTTTAAAGACAAGGAGGGTAATCTTAGGGAGAAAAATCATTATTCAAGGAAAATCACAATGATCAGTAGTAGACTGTAAAGTAGGTCAGCTAACTGTCTTAAAAGTTTCTTCTCATTTAAAAAATGGTTTCACTTGAAAATTAAACCATGTCTGTGATATCACTAAAGAGATTCAAGTTGCAGACAAGTAGAATGTCAAGTGCCTTGCAACTGGATGTCTTCCTAATAAGACAGTCTTACAGATTTAGAGACTTGTTTGTTGGTTATGTTACATAAATTAACATGTGTTTTCTGTTTTCAAAGGGCATAAGCCTATGACCGCATTACCTGAGTGATTGTCTGTATGTATAAGCCTCACTTAATCCTCTCTGCAGCGCTGCCTCCTAAGACTCAATGGTTTGGCTGAACTAAATAGCTGGGTTGGTGAAGAATGGGGTGGTCTGTGGGATTCACTTTAAAACTGGCTTCTCTTTTCTATCCTAATGGCTTGGACAGAAAGGGCCCAGAGGTCTGAGAGGGGGGAAACATAAACTATTTCCCTCAGCCCAAACTAAATATAATGGGCAAAAGGGTTTTGGACAGGTGAGATGTGCCTAGCACACCTTCCTCCAAAGAAGTCCTTTTTTTTTCCCCCTAATGTGGAACATTGAAAAATTAATCGCTGCCTTTTGTCATCTAGTAGTTATGGATTGAATGATGTCTTTTAACCCTTTTCGCCAAATCTGTTGCCCCCAGAACACAACAAGGATGCCAGCCTGTTAAACCAAGCGCGCCGTTGTCCGGGGACAGCCAACTGACCTGGAGTCTGCACAATCCTTCCCCATGTGGGAAGGCCACCCTTCCCTCCACATCCCCCACTATTATTAGGGATTTCCGGACCCAACGGTAGGTAGGACGACGACCATGTTCAGCTTGAAGCAGCTAGAGGAGCTTGAGACCTTCGCCCATTGTCCTTTACAAGATTACAAAGGGTCTTAATATCTGAGAGTGAGGGATAGTTATTTTTTACGAACCATGGGTATGGACTTGAGGGGGGGGTTTGCTGGGGGAGGGAGATGCTGGGTGGAGGGGAGTAAAGGGGAGAAAATTGGAACTATTGTAACAATATAATCAATAAAGAAAAGCTGGAAAAAAAAGAAAAGAAAAAAAAAAAAACAGAATCCACACACAAAAAAATCTTTAAACTAATAAATTTGGTAAAATTACAGGATACAATAGCAACACATAAAAAACAGTTGCAATTCTATACATGAACAATGAGTAATCCAAAAATAAAAAAATAAATAAAAAATCCCATTTACAATAGCACCAAAGATGATAAAATACTTAGCAATGAACTTAACCAAAGAAGCAAAGGATTCATTCACTAAAAATCCAAAAAAAATATTGCTGAAAAAATCAAAGAAAACACAAATAAATGCAAAGACATCTAATATTCATGAATTGGAAGACTTACCATTGTTAAAATAACCGTATAACCCAAAGTGATCTGTAGATTAATGCAATCCCTATCGAAATGCCAATAACAATTTTTTAAGAAACAAAAAACGTTCTAAAATTCCAAGAAATATCAAAAAAACCTGAATAGTGAAAACAATCTTAATAAAGAGAATCAAAGTTGGAGGCCTCACACTTCCTGATTTCAAAACATATTACAAAGCTACAGAAAATCAAAATAGTATGTTACTGACATAAAGATCAATAAAATAGAGAGAGCAGAAATAAACCCTCACATACGTGGTCAAATTATCTTTAACAAGCATGCCAGGGTTACACAATGGGGATAGGATAATTCCTTCAACAAACGGTGCTGGAAAAACTCCATATCCGTATGCAAATTAATAAAGTGAAACCCTTATGATGCACATATATCAAAATTAACTCAAAATGGATTTAAAAAATCTAAATATAACACCTAACACTATAAAACTCCTAGAGAAAACATAAGAAAAAATTTCAGAATACTGAATTTGTCAATGATTTCTTGCTAAGACACCAAAGTACAGGCAACAAAAGCTAATTTAGGCAAATGGTACTAAACCAAATGTAAACATTGCTATGCAGTAAAGGAAATGATCAACAAAGTAAAAAGGCAATCTACAGAATAATAAAGAATATTTATAAGTTATATGTCTAATGAAAGGTTAATACCAAAAATTTAGAAAATTCTAAAATTCAACAACAAAAACAGTAAGATTTTTTTAAATGGGCAAAAAATCTTTAATAGACATCTCTCCAAAATGATATATAAATGGCTAATAAGTATATGAAAAGATAAGATAGTCAACATCACTAATCATTAGAGAATTGCATATCAAAACTACAAGATAAAACTTCACACCATTATTTTTTAAAAAATACAGAAAGTAATAGTGTTGTCCAAATTGTGGAGAATTTGGAAGCCTTATACACTGTTGGTGGGAATGTAAAATGGTGCAGCTGCTATGGAAAAGAATATGGAGATTTTTTAAAATTAAAAATAGAAATACCATATGATCCAACAATCCCATGCCTGGGTATGGACTCAAAAGAATTAAAAACAATTTCAAAAATATTTTTACACGCATGTTTACTGCAGCACTATTCATGATACCCAAGAGGAGGATGCATCCTAAATGTCCACTGACAGATATGAATGGATAAAGAAAATGTGATATATACAGATAATGGAATTTTTTCCAGCCTTAGAAAATGAAAGAAATTCTGCCCTAACTGGTGTGGCTCAATTGGTTGGGCATCATTCCACAAAGCAAAAGGTCACAGGTTCAATTTCAGTCAGGGAACATGCCTGGGTTGGGGATCCAGTCGCTGGGTGAGAGACAACCAATCAATGAGAATTGATATTTCTCTTTTTCTCTTTCTCCCTCCCTTACCCTTTCTCTAAAAATAAGTAAATTAAAGCAAAAAAAAGAAAGAAACTCTGTCATATGCTAAAATGTGGATGAACTTTGAGAACATGATACTAGAGTGAAATAAGCCTGTCACAAAAAGGCAAATACTACATGATTTCTCTTATATGAATGATCTAAAGTGGTCCATTTATTAGAAATGGAAAGTAGAGTGGTGGTTACCAGGGGCTGGGGGAGGAGGTAAAATGTGAGTTGTTGTTCAATGCAAATAGAGTTTCAGTTTTGCAAAATGAAAAATTTCTAGAGATCTGTTGCACAATAAAGTGCATATAGTAAACACTACTATTCTGTACACTTAAAAATAGTTAAGTGGGTAAATTTCATGTCATGTGTTTATTATCACATTAAAAAATGCAATGCAGTATTAGAGAAGATAATCAGTGGAGGGGATTATAGAACTAATTGTTCAAATGAAATATAGCCAGGTGAGGTACAGAAAAAAACATGCTTAATAAAAATTATTGAAATTATTGCAGTCGTTTTCTATTTTTAGAATATATTTTATGTAACTTCTAAATTGAGAGTTTTCCCAATTTTTTAAAAAAAGTCCCCCTCTGCAAATAAAAACAAAATAAAATAGGTGATTTCTTATATATTCTAGGAACTAGGAACTTCATCAAAATTAAGTTAAATACATTTGCCTTTAACACTAAAATCAACTGATGGCTGAGCTGACAGAGCTTTGAAAACTAAACAAATTTCAAGCTAGTTTTGCTAGGGGATGTTTAATACTTAGAACCACAAAAAAGCTAATTAATCAGAAGTTTAAATTCACTTTTAAAAATTATGGCCATATTAAACTCAGATTTTTATAAATAATAAACTGATGATATGATACTAAAAATATCTTAAAGTATTAGTAATGCACATTTCTTATCCCTTTGGATGATTTTAATTTCCTCATGATAGGACATTATAAAAAAATAAAGAACATCACAAAACTATAATATTTCATTGCAAATTCAAAATGAAGAAGGTTCAAAGTTCCGATTCTAAAACTGAAGAACAGGTGCTCTTGTGAGAACTGACTACTTCAGGTTGATTGCCATCAGGTTGTACTGGTATAAAAGTGAAGATGTTTTCATTTTTTATTTAATTTTATATATTTTTAGAGAATTAAGCTTTTATTCACTCTCCGAGAAAGGAGAGGGGCATGATGTGGAGAGATACATTGGCATGGAGGGGTGGGGGCTTTGAGCTTTGATTGAATTATAATTGGATTATAAAAGGGTAGGGAGTGCTGTTGTGAGGCCCCTGGGCTATCGGGGCATTGTAACATGAGGTTGCAGTTTGCTCCACTGTTATCTTCTGCCTGTTGCTGTAGGGGTTGGTTAGTCACGTTCTATTCTTGTTTTCCAGTAATTTCCAGCCCTGGGAACCTAAGCTCAGAAGAGTAAAATGGCAGCCATGTTTAACAGGGTCATAGGTCTGCTCCGCAAAGGGTGCCACAACAGGAAATGATACTGGCTTCATCCTTCCATTCCCCACTTTGGTTTTAAAATGGATTTATTCTTAATGACCTGGCCCAGTTTTGGTTTGGGGGAGGGATGAAAGTCTCTTCTGTAACTAATTCAGGCAGGTTATGGGTGTAGAGCGGTCTTCCTCTGCGGATTCGAGTATGGGTGGAATTGGACACCCTGAAAATCGAGAGCTGAGGTCGAAGGCTGTTTATGGAGGCAATCTTTTGTTTAATGAAGAATGTGAGATATTTGAGGGGACATGGCCTAAAAACTAGACTTAAAAAAAAAAAAAAAAAAAAAAAAAAGAGAGGCTACTACAGGTCCTAGGAAAGGAATTAGCCAGGAAAACCAGGACTAGATATTGGCCTTAAAATCCCAAAAAGGGAGAGGCAGAGTAGTACGTAAATTCTATATGGCTGACCCTGCATCAGTAGCTCTCAATAATTCCAAGTCAAAGGATGAAAGAAGAAAAGTGAAACATTAGTTTGGGAGAAAACTAGAAAAACTAGGATTCAATCGGTTTGTGGGTGGGTGATAATTGGATATTGTGATTTCCAATGAAACACAACTTTTCTCCCTAAAATCATTCTCATTTTATTAAAGAAACTGCATAAGTGCAGTTTCAATTTGGCCTTATTATTTGCATGAACACAATAATAGTAATTGATTTTATAGGCTCTTTCAAATCTGCTTTGCTGGAATTTTACAAGGAACCTTCAGACTGAGCTTTAGTTAGCTCTTGAGGGTGCAGAAGACAAGCCACACAGTTGCCATACCTATAGGTTTGGGTGGATTCCTCAAGTTCTTGAGATCCCTAAAATGTATATTTGAGAACCTTCCCAAAGTTTAAATTTTAAAAACTGAGGAATGACTTTGAGTTATTCCAGTAGGCCCCTGGAACACCTCAAGGACTTATGATCTCTCATTATGAAAGAAAAGTTTTTGAACTAATTAGGCTTATTTAATACACTCAAAATTACATGGGAAGCTTTGCCAAATAGAATAACAACTATTTTATTGGTATACATATGTTTTTATAAGAATCAATTTTCTAGAAATTTCAACCTGCCCCAGAGAGCAACTTGTAAAGATTCAGAATCAAGTTCAAACTGGAAGCTCTCAGAGGCAACATGTGTCCTCTGAGGACATCAAGCAGCAATACCCGGGGTATTTGTAACCTACAAACTGGGAATTTATTAATTACTTCTAATGTTCATTGTATAGTTCCAATAAGTTATGCACAGCATTTTAAAACCTTGCATACTGTGTGGTCTTCATATATCAAGATTGTGTGTTAAACCTAAAAATATAAGCTTTATCTTATTCTTTTATGTCATTTCATAGAAATGATTATATACCAAGAAATTGTTACCTTGGAATGTCATACCTTACAGAAAAACAAAATTCTTTATCAATTACATTATAATCAAATATATAACCATGTCATTTTAAATTTGGTCATTTATAAACAATCACTGTTTTACTCTAATGTATTTGCAAATGTATATTTGGAAAGGTCCATAAAAAAGAACTCTGACTTACTTTAAATGACAGGTATCTAAATAGGTCATATCTTCAAAGTAAATGAAGATTTATAGAACCCCAAGGAATAACTGGGTTCACAGAAATACTAGCAAATAATCAAGACCAACAAAATTGGTTATATGGGACTGAATGAACTAAAGACAACTGTTAGTCTTATGACTTTGTTCGAAATACTGTTAATTTTAAATCTTTTTGTTTTCCAGATATAAGAAAACTTGTTCTTTTCTCTAGAACAATTTGTAAGTTATACCCTCATAAGCAATAGTGAAACATTTCTAGTTTTCTCCATTCCTAATCCCTCCAGAATTTGGCAACTCTTAATAAGTGAGTATTATTTTCATGGGAATATGTTTGTTTGCATAAACCCAGTAAGAATCTGTTCCTTTTATAATAGCACCAGTTTCCAAATGTGGTTTTACTAACCAAGTCTTTGCCTGTAATATCATCGAAAATGTCATGTCTGGGCTCTGGATGTCACCAGAAAGTTTTTAAAAAATCAATATTGACTGCTAAGCCAATAAGAGCCCCTCAGAGAAAGGGCCTGGTACCACGTGGTTCATGGTAGTCTTCTCACGTAAGGAATGAAGGTGACTGTCCTGAAAGATGGCAGGGAAGGAGCCTGTTTTCATTTTCTAATTATTTCCAATATCATTTAGTTCAACTGCTTTCCCGATTGCTTTTAATTCCTACAATAATGCAAATTCAAATGAGTTTCACTTCCTAAATATTAAAAAATTTCAGCATGATTTATCTTCATTAGGTTGGTGCACTTGGTAAAAGGTAATTTTCAAACCACCATTGGCTTATGAGAATGTTGTTTTTTGATCAACTGTATTTTTCCTGGCATTTTAATACATAGTAGAATTTGCATATAATTTTAATTAAATACTTCACAATATTCTAAATGTTAATAGCTACATTAAAGTGCTTATTATTATTATTTTCAACAGGACTACATATTCTATATGTCCTACCAGGAAAACCGCATATTGCTCCCATAATCAAAAGTATTGTGATTTTCCTACGAAACTGAAACATGGCTTTATTAAATGAATTAGAAAAGTGGATTGTTTACAACTGTTTCTTGAACTCTTTAGCTTGAGTGTATGCTTGGATACACCTTTTCTTTGTTAGAAATAATTTCCATAAGATCAAGTGCTTTCTAGGTCGTGAATGGTTGCTAGTTCCTTAACCTCAGTGAGGACTTCATCTGTCATCACCAAAAGTGGTTGGGGTGGGGGGTGGGGGTGGGAAGAGTGACAGTCTCTGGTTTTAGTGTCAGTAGCCTCAGTTGGGGACACCAAGTTGACCTCAAGGCTCCTTAAGCCTGCAAATGCATGGACACCTCCTCCTGGACCTTGAAAGACTTCCTACAGAAGATACACATGTGTTCACACTAACACAGAGGTCCATGGTTGTACAGCTTAAAGGAATGAATATTAGCCTCATAGAGGCAGCAAGACAGTGGAGAGCCTTGGTTTTGGCAGACAGAAGACTTGAGTTGTATTAGAACTAAGTGACCTATTGGACATGTAATCTTGGGCAGGTCACTGAAGTAATAGGAACTCAGTTCTCTCCTCTGTAAAATTAGGGTTCTGAAGGGTACTAAGCTTTAGAGAGCCTTGTAGCATTCTGTACACTAAAAAAATAAAGTTTTAAAACATATCCACTAACTGGTTCTATGCTTTTTAACTGTAAGAAATTATTCTGAAGAAGAACAAAAGTGGGAGGCTGAGAACAGAGCATACATATTTAGTTTGGACTTCAGTAGAGCACATTTCCCTCATTGGGAGGGACAATTTGAATTTGCTTAATTGTAAAAGGAAGTCAATCAAATAGCAAAATAAGCATTGTAGTTGGAAGAATAGCTAAATGCATATTAGGGCAACAGAAGAAAAGAAATATTTAAATAAAAGAGTCAACACGCAGTTATTTCTGTCTTCATATGAAGAATATTTCTAAATTATATGTATTCAAAACATTATGTGAAGTTGTTCTAAGCTCCAGGGGGAAAATTATGCAAAGTACTGTTTTGAAAATGGTTATATCAAAATTAAAATCTCTGGAAATGTAACGGTAATCCTAACGTTATTCTGTGTATGGGAGACTTAGCTGCAAAAATTTCAACTGATAATTAGTAAAATGATCACTGAGAAAAATATGTCACAAAAATTTGGTAAATAATAAATTAACGTATAGAACAAATTCGTATTTTTTATTTGAATGAGACAATATTTCCTTTCCTATTGGGTTCAATTCCATCATATTTATATAATAAACAACAAGATGTATGTATTTTTACCTTTTTCCTTATATATTTTTATAGTTTAAACACCAACTTTCTATGTATCTTATTTTGAAAAAATGGCTTGTATAGGATATGCTATTATATAAGACAATTATCCCAGTAAACATTTCTTTTACCTTTATCACTTATTAAGCATTGTTCTGGGAGTTTTGACTTTATAAAAGATTTAAAAGAATTAAGATGCGAGGTTAGCAGGGTTGCTGCTTTGTAAACGTTGAGCAACTATAAAACGAAGACATCAACCTTGTCTGTTAAAAGGCTTAGTCTTATTTAGGAGCTCTACATTTGGTACAATTACTCACTAAGCTTTCTGGAACAATTCATTGAAAAGGAAAAATAAGCCTAAAAATACCTAGTTACATTATTCTACTGTATAAAATAAAATGAGAATTAAATGCTAATATTTCATTTTTCAAATAGTACTTAAATATTTCATCTTGAGCATTCTATCATCATTATATCTGGTCAATGAACCTAAATGTAAATATTGTTTTCCCATAGACGTTTACCTAATTACTTTGTACGTAGAAAGTGTGAGTGAGTAAAAATATTTATAATTTTTATTTAAAGATTATTACTGACTTAAAGAATATTTCAGAACTCCAAACAGTTCATAATTTTACTGTAATAAACAGGGAATTTTTGAAATTAGAAAGTTCAAGCCAAAAATTTCATTATAACAAAGTCAGTGACTTGCCCAAAGGCTAATCTGAATACCTTTGTGTCACAGGTGATATTAGAGGAGTCAAGGCTTCAAATTATTCCCTGCTTTACCCACGAAATCACCCACAAACTGTAAATGACCATTCATCTACCCACAAGCTGTAAATGACCATTGCCTCCACCATAAAATTTTAAAATGTTGAAATACTAAATAAATGTGTTTTCTTTCTTTTTCTGAAAGACTGATATCCTAGGTAAATTTCCAGTTCCCTTTACTGTATCAATTTATGAAGCTTGGAATAACCTGATAGTATTTGTGTGGGTAATTGAGCTCTATGTTATTATACCAAACAAGATTAATCTTAATGTAACTTTGTTAGACATATGGGGAAATGAATTCACAATCTAAAGCATTTCATGTTGAATATTTTATTTGCATTCACTCTACCTCTCAGCAGTAAATTGGGTGAAACTGCACATAAAGTACTTCTGTTTTTAAAGCTGAACTGAAGGCAGATGATTGCTCAGTGACAGGACACGTTTATAAAGCTTCATGTTAAATTGAAGTTAGAACTCAAGTCATCTGATTTTAAGTAGGGTCCAGTCTAGGATTCTTGAAAGATGAGTGTTACACAAATGAACTCCCTGTGAAGATACGTCTAACTTTGAGTGTCAGGGTACTTTTAACTTCAGCTCATTTCCCCCCGCATGATCATCACTCACAAAGATACAGGTAGGGTCACTATAAATCAGTTTTACCTGTGAGTAGTTGCACATACTAATATGCTTTAATAAAACCAGTGGAAAAGTTGAGAATGAACTTATTAGTTTTGAAATTTTGTTATGAGGAGAACAAAACCAAATACAAACCTATTCAAATTCAGAAACCCCAAATTCCATCCAAAGAAGGGAATTATAGAAGGCTAAATTTCCTGTAACTGTCTCTGTGGGTGAAGGAGAAACTGCATTGTCTTGAAAGGGACTCTTGAGGACTCACCAACTATATTAATAATTCATGTACATATATTTTTTTTCTATAGTCACTGTAGCTGCAAAAACTTAGATGCTTTCTTAGGAGGCTTTTTTTTTTTCCTGCTGGACTGAACTCTAATTGGTTTTATTTATTAGACCATTTGTTATGCCCCTGGTATAACTGTATACATCATTCATTGTCTCTTGACCCTAAAAATGTGAAGATTTATTCATGAGAGTGTAAGAGCTCACTGCAAATGTGGCCATGCTTTACTCAAATACAACTTTGTCTCACTCCTCCAAAATGAGGTGTGATGAAGGAGACAGGTCACCATGAGTGATAACATCACTCTCCAAATAGATGTGAATAATGTTCTCTGTGAGATCAGGTAAAGTAGTGAAGACGGTGGAGCAAGTAAATGAAGGCTGGTAAAATTACTATTTGTAATTGTTTCTTCTAATGATGGAGAGGAAATAAATGAATAGATTTCTTCCAAAAATATTGCTTTAATTGAACAATAGCATTTTTTCTTAATGAACATTTTTTCTTAACGTAACAAATTGAGATCTTGTGCCAATGAAGGGAAAAAAATGTATTCCCAGTCATCATGACACTCCTTTAATTTCATGTAATGTTGATGAAAAGTACCATTAAGTAAAATTAAATACAAAAGACATTAATTTCAAAACAACCCATCCTGTTCTACAGACTTGAGGTTTTTTTTCTTTTTCTTTTTCCCCCCTCAGTCTTAAGGCAAGTCATAATTAATTACAAAAGAATTACAGGGCTATAATCACAGACCAAAATTGTCTTTTCTAGTTATTTTGAAATGCATAATATGCTAATAAGCTGTTCATTAAATTGGTATTTTCTATTTCATTTAAGAAAAAGCCCTTTGTATTACCAAAGCTTGACTGACTGTTTTCATAGAATGAGCTATAATCACATTTTTAAAATAATTTACAAAGATTACAACAGCTTACTACTTTGTAGCTTACCTCAGAGTAGGCAGAATTAGATCCAAATTTTTGTACAAAACTGCTCCGAGAACAAATACCGATGATTCATCTAATTCTAGAAAGAATAAAAATTTAAAATATTAGCAAAACAGCAAGAAAAATACTATGCCTTATAAAACTGTAATACAAGGGGATTCTGGGACTTGCTGATGCAAAGCTGGGTATAAGAGATGCCTTTCCAACCATGAATGGGCAGGTTATCCACCACACGCCATATAGTAACTGAAGTTCTAAAAGATGTGTTGTCAGTGGTTTTGTGTCAGAAAGTAATAATGCTTCATGAGGTTAAGAAAAGAAGCTGCTTTAGTTGCAGGTAATGAGTTAAATTCCCAAAGATATGGGAAAAGAGAGTCAATTCTCTTTTGCAGCTCTAAATCATGAGTTCAAAATTTCCAAGGTAAAAATTAGACCACAACGTCACTGGTGAAAATAGCCATTAATTTTAGAGACTTGTGAAGATGTTCTTAAAACATAATTTTATTTTAAATTTGTTCCTATATACCAAAACAATATCTTCAAACCAAAGTATATGTGAGGAGGATGACTGAAAATGACTTTGCATGGAAAATGTAACACATTTCATTATCTACCATTAAAACACTAGGCCACAGGCTTTACACTGAGATAAGATTGTCGACACAGAAATGTGGTCATGTTAAGCTTAGGTCTATAATTTGCATTTGTATTTTTTTTCCATTTTAATAGATTCTTTGCTCCAGTGAATTCAGAGCTTTAAAGACCAAGTTTAAACTTTCTATATGTACAAAATTAGTTTGGTTTAGTTTGGAGACTTTCTACATTATTAAATATAGGAGAATTTATGTCTAGATTTTATATTTTATACTTTTATTGTTATTTTTTATTAAAATTTATTATTATTATTATATTACAGTTTTTCCAATTAATAATTGCCCCTTTGCCCTCCTCTGCCCAGCCCACCTCCGCTCCCACAGTCAATCCCCACACCATTGTCCATGTCCATGGACAATTCATATATGTTCTAGAATACTCCCTTCTCCTTTTTTTATTTTTAAAACATTGATCTTTTCTTTATTATTTTCCTTTAGATCTATAGAATACTACACTTGGCATTTTGTTTAAGACTATTTTCTTTTTTTAAACATCTTTATTGAATATACTAGGGTGACATTGGTTAATAAAACCATACAGGTTTCAAGCATATAACTCTATAGACTTTTATTAAATGACCTTATCAGAAATGTGTTGTTCAAAACCCAAATAATCTCTTATATTTACCTTTTGATGACAATGGAGTAAAAATGCTTTTTGGAATGACTACTCTATCTTCTGAGTTTCTTGCCCAGTCTACCATTCCCTTCCGTCCTTTCATTGGGAAGTTGATGTCTGTCAGAACAGAGGCTGCAGGAAGCTTCTGAATGCTAGCCACTATTAAAAAAGAAGTAATACTGTCAACTAAAAATCTTCCAGTCTAATCAAAATTGATCATATTAAACCTTTTAGTATATACAAAATAAAATTTCAAGTGAAAATTATATTTACCAGAGTTACAAAACAGACTTATTTCTCTTATTAAACAATATTCATTAGGTTGCTGATTCTTTTATTTAATAATTCAGGTTCTTGTTGCTTTCAGCAGGAATCATACAGTGATGGTCATTGTGGGGTGGGTATTCTAGGAGTACCAGCAGGTACCCCAGCCTCATTCTTCATGGAAGGTCTCCATTTTAATTTTTGAAGCCCAGGCTGCATTTTTTGTTAAATATTTTGATTAACACACTTGATTCATAGACTAAAATTTGCATTTAAATCTGAACTTTATTCATATTCAGAACATATTTTCTGTATTTACATCTGAACATTGTCTTTGGGACAAATTGTTTATAGATTAGAGGGGATATCGTGAAGACATGGAAAACAAAGCCATATTGCTCTGGGAGACAAAACTGTCAGAATGCAAATAATGAAGCACCACGAATGCTATAACCAGAGAACCACTATAACATGCAGAAATAATAAATAGATACACCAATAACAAACAATTCTCAAAATGTAAGCCTACGACTGAAAATAATAAATATGTGTGTGTATGAATAAAGAATTGTATCTTTACTTGCAATAAGAGTTTTAATATATTGAAAAAATAATGAATAATATGTTTGGCAATGTCTGAATATATATTCAATATTATTATATATTTATTATACACACACAAATATATGTAAAATACATGTAATAGAACTATGATGATAAACAAGCAATTATTGAGAATATATTTTTTCCAATTAAATAGTGTAATTTTCATAATTTTACATAGGTCCAAAGTTATTCTACATTAAAGTTGTAGGTCCCCCATGAGGGATTTAAATGGGAAGATGATAGGGAATTTCTAAAAGCTATCATAAAAGTAAAGCTAAAGTAAGAAATCATTAGGTTCCTCATAAATGGATTTCATTCTAAAGATGCTTGTAATTAAATTGAGGATGAAAATTAAGAGTTTAATAATATTAGCTGTATAAATATATTATTGCACCACCGACTAGTTCCAAATTAAATTGGATATGTATTATTGTACTTTATTAAAGCAGTTTCAGGCTATTTAACACATCTGTGATCAGTATCAGATGGAGTATTTTTTGGCCTGTAATTGGACATTATAAGCCTAGAAAGGGATTTTGTAGCTAAGTGGTGAAGGAAAGAGGGTACATAAATTAGTTATGGATGTTAAATGCTGTTTCTGAATAATAATTCTAATTATTTTAATTTCTTTAATTTTTCAAACCACATAGTGTCCTTGTTGTCCATGAATGTCCCAGCTCAAGTGTCCTTAAGGTCCAAATCCTGCACTGCAGATAGATGGACAGGTCAGCACATTGTGGCACATTCTTTCTTAAGGGTCCTGCTGTAAGCTCTATTCAATATGTAAAACTAAGCTCATCTACTTCCAAATTTCTTCATTCTAACTTTTGTTCTCTTGGTGTTAAAGAAAATTTATTTCACCTCTCTGTTCTAACATGTGAAGAGAAATGAAGGTTTTCTGGCTGTCACACAACTAGTTCTGAACATAAAGAAAAATAAGAAATAAATTGTTGGGCCTTGAAGTCTAATAATTCTTCTGTTTCTATACACATTAAATAGAAAATATAAATATATATAAAGAAGAAATAATACATGAAAAAATGTATTTTCTATCAACTATATATCACTTCGTCCTGAATGCTAGTCTAATAACATACTTTTAAATATATAAGAATGATATATTTACATGTGTATCTGTCTCGCTTATAAAATGTACTCATTCTTCAAGCAGAAGTACACTAGCTGTTAAATTATGACTATATGCATTAGACTATATTTTTGAATACAGTATAGATTTAAAAAATTAAAATCAATTAGGATTACTATTTATGAAAAAGTCCTTTGAATTGCATAGTCTTGAGTATAAAGAGTACATAAAAACAAACATTTGTTCATTAATTATAGTAGAAATGCAGTTTTAAATATGGTGTTTTCAATAATTACATTATAAAAAGGGATATGCCTTTATGGACTAAAATGCTAGACTTCAAATTATCAACATACATGTTCCTTAAAATATAAAATACCATATTTTTTGCACTATAAGACACACCTGACCATAAGACACACCTAGGTTTAGAGGAGGAAAACAAGAAAAAAATTCTGAACAAAATGGTGTACTAAACTATTTAATAAAATATAACAGAATAATATTTCAACCATGTAAAGTAAACAGCAGTCAACAGCAGTATTAAGAACCATCATCACTGTCATTAACAAATGAGGAGAGACTTTAAGATTCAAACACTCTTCTAGTTTTCTGGGAACCCCAAGAACTCATCATCGCTAGTGTCAGGATTTATGAAGCTCAGTTGCTCACAATCACTGATATCACTTTCTTCGCTATCTTCATACTGACCAGAAGCCCTGAGATTCAGCAGTAAAGTGGGACATTTAAGCATCCCCAGTGGTTTCCCGTGGGCCCACCGCTTCCTCTAACAGCTGTCGCCACTGCTGACAGGTCAGGTAATACACATCACGGTCAGTGATGCAATATTTACTCCATAAGACTCACAGACAATTCCTCCCGCTTTTGGGGGGAAAAAAAGTGCATCTTATGGAGCAAAAAATACGACAATTGTACATCTTTACGTAAATACGGTTCTCACATTATTAAAGGGTTGAAAAAATCTTTTTAAAGATTATTATTTCTCGGCATGTGAAAATTAAATGAAATCCAAATACCAATGTCTACAGATAAAGTTTTATTGAAACAGACACACCCATTCATTTACAGGTCACCTAGGGTTGCTTTCATTCAACAATGACAGAGTCAAATAGTTACAGCACAGACTGTATGACACACAAATCCTAAAGGAGTTACTCTCTGGCCTTTACAGAAAAAAGTTTCCCTACCCCTGTTCTAGACATATGGAGAAGCTATTTTTAAATATTACACTTTTCTTTTAAAGAGAAATGCATTCTAAAAACATCTCAGTTTTTCTGTACTTTTTTTTCTGTTCTATTGCATGTTCTTTCTGAGTACCTGTTTTCTTTTTTCTTTCTGTGCAACAGAAAATATAGTGAGGGAAGTTTAAACTGATTATACCAAATTTCTTTAAGTTTTTTAAAAGCATGTTTAATGAACTTTTAAAAACAGGCACTGATAAACATTTATCTTCTGTACACCAGATAGTTCAGGATTTCACTCCTAATATAAATATAAAACAAAATATAAAATGAGAATTACTTTTTCATGTGTACCTTAATAGTAAAAACAAATCAATATAAAAAATGCTTTAGGACACTTCTTCTTCTTCTCCCAACAAGTGAAATTAAGAACAGAGTTTCTGCAAAGGAAAGCACACTAGATGATAATTAACCAAGTATACATCCGAAACCTATATAATTCTATTAACCAATGTTATCCTAATAAATTCAATAAAAAATTTAAAAATATGAGAGCTTTTGTATATGCAGCATGATTGACTCTGTGTTGTGTGTGTGTGTGTGTGTGTGCATGCACGCATGCACGCATGCCCGCTTGACATATAAGCCTGCTTAAACCTTCCTAGAGCAACTAGTCTGGAAATTCTGAGGATTTAGGCACCAATCAGGCAGGAAACAACAGCTAAAGTCAACAACTCAAGGGATTTCCAAGATAGTGAATCATCCATTTCCAGAAGAGTAATAGTAATGGAAAGTGAAAATACCATGGGGAAAAGACGTTACTGTAGACGGAAGAGTTCATTCTGGAAATTTATTCATCCAACAAATGTGCACTGAGCCCTAAGAATGTTCAAGCATTATTCTGCCACTGAGGATTTAGCAAGTGAGAAAGAGACATAAATTCTTCACTTGTAAAGAACTCATACTCTAGTGGGGAGTCCACACAGCTGGTAAGTGAACAAACAATTCATATTATTCTAGATTGTGATAGGTGGCATAAAAGAAGTAACTTGTGAGATGGGCATGGCTGTTGCCAAGGAAGGCCTTTCTGAAGAGGTATAACTGGTCTGTGGTTTGATGGTTGCATGTGAGCTATGGCGGCATGAAAGAAACAACTTGTGAGTTAAGGAAACTGCCTGTGCAGCCTTAAGGCCTGGAAAGGTCCGTATTGTTCCCGAAGTGTCAGAATAGCAGTGTCTGGGTAGGAGAAAGCATGAAAGGAGGAAACAATATATCCTAGAGAAATAGGCACATTCTTAATAGGGCAAAATTTTAATTAGAGTAGGAGACTGAAAATGATACTGCAGGCTAAGAGATCTGGCGATCTGGAACACAATCAAATTTGGAACTTGGAGATATAAACCAGATGCCTTCTAATTAGAGCAGTTGATAATATAGACACAGATAAGTTCTCCTACAGAGAGTATAGAATGGGCAGATTCATTCATTTAACAAATAGTAGTTGAGCACTTATTACATGCCAGGCACAGTTCTGGGCATTATAAATATACCAGTGAACAAAATAGTGAAAGTCCCTACCCTCATGAGACTGCCATGAAATCTGGGGAGAGTCAGACAAGGAATAAATTAACATAACCAGATAGAATGACAGAAATGTTAATATGATAGAGAATGATGACTGGAGTGGGGAAGCTTGGGGAAACGTTCTTTGGTAAGCTGGCATTTGTGTAGACACCTAAACTAAGTGAGATGGAGAGCGGTGCAGATACAAGAAGACAGAAAAAAGCTGCAAAATGTATCATAGGCGAGGCTTACTTTCAGAGGATAAAGAGAAATAAACACGAAAAGACACCAAAAATGAATGGAGGGGAGAGAGAGAAAGAGAGAGAGAGAGAGAGAAGCTACAATAGTCAACTAATTTAGGAACAGAGAGAGATGTATTTCAGTAATGGTAGAGTGGCTTTATAAGGAGTTAAAGACTTTATAAGTTATGGCAAAGGGCCATTGGCCTAAAAACATGAAAGCTATACTCTAAAGTTAGGTTCAGGTCATGCTGTATTACAGATGTTGGCAAAGTTTTTCTATAAAGGATTGAAAAGTAAATATTTTCATCTATTTGTGCAATCAGGCCTGTGTTGCCACTGTCCATCTCTGCTAGTAGGATGTAAAAGCAGCCATAGATGATTCATAAATGAGTGATCATGCATGAGTATATGGTATTTAATCAATAATAAAAATTGTACTACGTGACCAGTATTGTCTCTGCAGTCACATCATATATGGCTGTCTTCTTTGCTGACCCTATGATCAAGATGTGCAAGTTTTCCCCCCATACTAAAGAGCTTTTCCTTATAACTAGAACATTCTTTTTATTCTAAGTATTAAGTCTCTGATAAATTATTTTGTTCCTTAGTTTGGTGTGTCTTCATTGCTTCATCTAAAGAAATTCAATTTCCTCCTATTCCTGTCTATTATATTTATTTTTTTATGGCCCCTATTCAGAGTTAAAAATGATCTAGTGAATGTGAACTGCCTCCCACACTAGACTAAGCTCCAAAAGGAAAGGAATTTTCCCTATTTACTGCTATATGATAGAATCCTAACATGTAGCAGTGTTTGAAACAACACCCCATATTATTTTAAGTGAATGGCATTTACCAAAGACTTAATAGGATGCATTGGGGTTTCCTGTGATAGTTTTGGGCCCTCGAGACAGACTTAGTTTTTCAATTACTTTGTGATCTTTGTCAAGTCATTTAACTACTTTCAGTTTGACCATCTGTGAAAGCCAATAGCCTTTCATGGTGACTAAGTCAAAAACAGATAGTTCATTCTCTATACACAGTAAGATACAATATATGCCAGTTTCCTTTTATTCTTCACCTCAACCATTTTCTGCCTTGTGTGAAATACTGTGGAAGATCCAAAAATTTAAAAAAGGTTCTTACATAGAAAAAGATTACAATCTAGTGAGACAAGTGATTCACACAAATATCTTATGTATGGGTAGAATCGGTATAAGAACTTTTCTTCTGACCTCCAAAACTGTCTACTTGAACTGTTCAATTGAATGTCTTCAGGCATCTCAAAATAGCATATTCAAAGCTTGACTCTTGATTTCCACCCATTCTTCATAAAAATATTCTTTTCTTATTCAATGTTCCCCATCTCTGTAAAGGGTACCTCCATTCATGGTTTTCTCAAGACAGAAAACAGTAAGTAATCCTTGACATGTCCATAACCTCAGCCCCCAAGTCTAGTTCCTCACTGTGCTTGCATGTCACTTCCAGGTTACTTCTGTATCTCTACCTGACCGCCACAAAATAGTTCATCAAATCATGCTTAAATGAAAACAACTCACTGTATTCACTGCTTCCATTCTTACACCTCTCCTAGTCACATGGCAGGGAGTTATCGTTGGAGCAGAGTCAAGCTATGTCACTTCCCAAAGATTTACTGTGACATTTGTATAAGGTACAAACTCCTTTCCAGGGTCCCCAGGGCCTGGTCCTTGACTTCCTCTTCAGTGCTTGCTCATGACTTTTCCCACTGTCAACGTCTCTCCAGTCACACATCTCTCATCTCATGCTAACTCTTCCCTTGGCAAATTCTCACTCAACCATCACATCCTGGCTTCAGTGCCAAGGAGAACTTGCCAGCACTAAGCAATGACTACCCCCCAGCTAAGTTAGGAATCCTGGTCCACCTCTCTTTTCATATCATTTACTATAATTTAAAATTGTATATGTATATGTATGTATCTATCTCTCTATATGTATTTTTGCTTTTAAAGTTCTTTTTCCCTATATTACATACAATACAAACTACATGTTCACTCATTTACTAAGCTTCATTTTTAAAAACTTATTTTCCCTACTAGAGCATAACCTCCATATAGGCAGAGCCAAGCATGTGTGGCTTCTCTTTTTGTGACCAGAGTCTAATGGGTACCTGGCAAGCACTAATATTGATTTAATATAATTATGGAAGGGAGAACTGAAGAATATGAGACCAATTCTAACTTGACAGGGGAAACTGGGTAAGGTTAAGTACATGATTCTATGATAATGTAACTAAGGACAAGGAGGTGATTTCAAATTGTAGAATTTTAGCCACTTTATCCTACAAAAAAGAAATCAGGGCACTACGCACTTTTCAAAATAATGAGAACTAAAGTTGGACATATGTGCCTAACAAAATGTAATTTGTTGAAGAAAGAGAAGGGACAAATAGCAGTAATAGACATTCTATTTACAGAGCACTTAAGCGCCAGCACTAATGCATTCTCTGACTTGATCCCACAGCATGCTCAAAGCAAGTACAATTAATCCCATCATAGACTAGTTTTGGATCATTCTGTTGCAAAAAAAAAAAAAAAAAAAAAAAAAACCTTTAGATCCGAATGACATTATAGTAGAGATTCACAGGTTCACAGCTAGAATGTAAATACAATAAAGAAAGACTGTTGCCCTCTTCAATAGCTCAGTTGGTTGGATAGTTAGCTCATACAGCAAAAAGTTGTGGGTTTGATCCCTGGTCAGGGTGTGTACAGGAGACAACTGATCACTGTTTCTTTCTCATATTGATGTTCCTCTCTCTCTCTCTCTCTCTCTCTCTCTCTCTCTCTCTCTCCCTTTTCCTCTCTCTAAGATTGATAAACACATCTTCATGTGAGGTTTAAAAAAAAAGAATATTGACAACAATTATTATTTGATATAGCTATATCTGTGAATTTCATTTCTTTAGCATCAAATTCAGAGAAGTTTGGTTTTGGGATCACCAAATCAAATAAACCAAAAGATATCTGCAAACAGATAATAATTTAGTCTTCCTCTCCACACACATGTATGCATAAACACATGAGTGTCCTATTTTACTATAATAGTTTATATGTAGTTTAAAGGAGCATACCAACCAATTATGATTTTTTTTCACCTGTATTATCTAAATTATATTACACAACCACATATTGACTTTTCTGGTAATAAATTAACATTAAAAATAATATTTCATATTTCTAAAATACTATGACATTTTTGAAATGGCATGGATTTTTAGAATACATTTTTAAAGATAATAGAGGACATCCTCTTTAGTAATACTATTTTACATTTTAGGGAAAGTAAAGAAAAATTGAAGGATGTAGGAAAAATTAAAAGGGAGTTAGGCAGTAAGGTTAGGGAAAGGAAAAGAAGACTACTTAGAAAAAAGAGAGTGAAATTAATGCTCTCAAATAACAGAAACAGAATCTTCAAAAGAAGGAAGGTCCATATTTTAAAAAGTAATAAAGTAGCCCAAATGGACATTGAAGTTGATTATTAAGATCCATCTCCCTGTATTCCTACTGCATTTTAGAACCCTATTAATAATTTCAATGTGTCAGGCTCCATTTAATTTCAGAATATGTATATTGGATATATAACATATTATCCGATATAAATCACTCCCTTATGAACTGTTCAATCCTTACATCTGTAACATTCTATTTTGTAGTTATCAGCTAAACCTCCAACAAAATACTGTCCAGCATATAAAGTCATATGTTGTTTAAATCTCATTATACTGGGTTTTCTATTTAGTCTAACTTTTATTAAAAATATCTTTGTTCTTTGATATAACATTTAAAAAATACTACTAATCTCCTAAGCCCATAGTATGAATTTTAAAACAACTGCATCTACCTAAAATAACTGCATTTCAGGTTTGAACACTGCTAGATATTTTAGAACACACACACACACACACACAAACACACTCACTCACATCTGTTCCCTCATATTCATATGCCACAGACTGAAACAGAAGATCAAATGAAAGAAAACCCATTAAATCATCCACATAAGTAATTATTTACATTTCTTAAGTTAAAGCTCTTCATATGAAAAAGTTTTAGTAGGTAAAAGAAAGCAGAAAAATAGTTTTGAGTTTTGACTGTTTAAATGACATTATTTAAAAACAAAAAAGAACTAATTTATTTATGAGTCCAGGAGGATACAATAATGGTATGGAACTATTCGATGCATCTATTCAGATAACTGATACAATTTTGCAGAGTACAGGTGATGGATTACACATTAAGGAGCAGAAATTTTAAAAGTAAAATAGAAAAGATTTCTCTGTATGAATCATTCAAAGGAGCTAGGACCTGATAAATGGCAAATAAATACATGGGACAGGAGTAGCTTCTTAAGACAGCAAAGCTCAAATCAAATTGAAATGTCTGTAGGTCTTTAGAGTCATTGCACTATGGAAGATAACTGTGTAACAAGCTCATTTTAAAACCTACAGACACACCACAAAGAGTTTTCTAGATTTAGTTATATTATCTGCCTAGAAGTCTGGGACCCTACTCTGCTTTGTGAAGTAAATAATAAATGTACTACTGAGATTTGAAAAACAAACAAACAAAAATAAAAACATAGGACGTTCAATTTAGGTAGGAACTTAAAAGTTCCCTAGAGGGCAGACTGTGGCTATGGGGGACTGAGTGACCTGACCAAAGCCACACACCCAGTCAGTAACAGAGCACATATTTGTTCCTATATTTCTCCACTCCCTATCACTGAGGGCCTCTTATGTGCCAGGTGCTAAATATATACTATCTTTAATCTTTACAATAACTTATCAGAGAAGATATTATTATCTCTACTTTAGAAAGGAGCAAACTGGGGACTTTAGAGATAAAATAAGTTGCAGATGGTCAGTTAGCTGTAGCATAGCCAAGGTTTGCAGCCAAATCTAGCTTCAAAGCCAGAATGTTTTCCTAGATAAAAAATAGCATTGCTTACATTGACATAAAGGGCACCAATCTTTAATCACAGTCATATTTTTTCAGTTGTCACGTTCAGATAAGAATCTATTTAGAATTCAGTGAAGGAAGCAATGGAGAAGAGGAATCATTTAGCACAGAATTCTTGGTATAATGAAATTTTTTTAAAAATGGAGAAAATATTGGAAGGGAATCAGTGCCTTTTTTCTCTTTGCAGGTTATTGTTATAGAGGCAGGCCACCATTTCCACAGAGGCAGTTAAAATGGAATTGTTTTTCATATTCACACAAACTCATGGTAACATCCTTCCAATTTAGTTGAACAGCAAAATCAGAAAGAAGGCATGCATCATGCCAATCTTAGTAATTTCAAATTTTTATTGCATAAACCAGCCAAGCCCAGTGATATGCTTTTATAACATTCAAATTTTGTTTTTAGCAGGCTTTAGATTTTATGTCTCCATTCTGTTCTGTAAGTGTGAGTCTACCTGATTCTGAAGGAATTATTCTCAAGCAGAAGAATGAAGTCATGCTGGGAAGACCTATCATTCCCACATATTTTAGATGCAGTATCTCCAGAGAACTGGGAAGGCATTTAAATTCCCATATGGTCTCTGTGCTATTCCCACTGGGGAAAACCTTTTCCTTGTTGGAGTCCTCTTCCAGATTCCTTGAACTGAGGCAAAGCACTGCTCTCTCTATGCAAAGCCCCTCTTCACTGGTGCCTTAGGGCACAGAAGTCACGGGCAGGAGAGACTCATGCTCTTTATAGAGAATAATTAAAGAAAACTGAAACCCCAAATGTTTGCTATTAGGTCTATATAGCAACATGAGAGAAGCCCAAGAATTCTTGGTCTGTATTCTTAACAGAAATCTTAATTTTGAAATTGTAGTTTTTCTACTTCAGGAGAGTTTTCACAATCCCTATCCAGTATATCAAGGTGTATCACCAAAACACGTACGTTTACCATCTCTGTTATATACATCTCATCCTTCAGGCTCACAACTCTTTTCTCATAGGTATGCATAGCAATGGTGTTGTGGAAGTCAACTTTTCTTCTGATTTTCCTATTCATGTTCCAAAGCTGCTGAGCATTGCTGTGCATTCTAGATGTTGCACATTCCCACCTGGGTTTTGTGTGACTGCATTTGGTTTCTTTAGATGATGAACATTTTCCCAGTAAACATAAAATCCCAACGACATGATAGGTCTTAGAGACAAATATTTGGTCTTTATCAAGGTATTGTCTATGAGACAGTTACTAAAGGGATGAAGACTAAGTGAATAACAAATAAGCTCAATTTTTTTTAGTTTCTACGTATCTTGTAAAGATTAGAGGAATAATACAGGTATCCTTTGAAAATGTATAATTATCCGGAAAAAAATTATTGGTTTTTAATAAAGTAGATATATATGAAAAGTATAACTACCAATAAAAATAAAAGTCAGAGGTCACTTCCCTTGATTTAAAATACAAAAGGTATTAGTAATATTTCTCTAGAATTATATAAAATATCACAGTCAAATTTTTAATGTAACAGAAGTAGGTTAGAGTGTGGGTAACTGAGCAAGATAATAACAAAAAAATCTTTAACTTTCAATTATTAAGATGCCAAGGGGTAAAAATGCACCCACTCTGACTGGGAAGCACTGATAAGGACAAATTGCGTCAGTGCCCTTAACACTCGGGCAGCAAGGTGGTAAGGAGTAAACAGTATCAAGAGTGTTTGTAAACCTGTTAATGTGGCAAATGCTGTATTATATATGGAATGCTTTACTTAACTTTCTTCTGGAAAACATATAGAATAAAAGAATAAAAAACAAGTAAAACATTTTCCTATATATTGTACTCACTTCTGAAAAGAGTCCCTTAGACTAATAACCACTGTCTAATCCTAGGGAATTTTCATTAAAAAGTAGACTCAACTAATGTATGCATAAGGCACTGTAAGACAACAGGCATTCCAAAGTAGCAACATGTAGACTCTAATCTTTCTTAATGGTAAATTAAACCAGGATAAAGAAGCAAAAGCTGTTAAAAGTCTGTGACTATGTGGGAGATTCAGAGCAGAGCAGTAGTTAGGATTAGCACTAGCAATTGGCATAATACAGGGATAGGAAAGGGGAAGTGTAGGGCATCTGGGTTACTCAGAATGAGAAAGAACAGGTATTAACAATGTTTACTAGTGTAACATTTTTAGAGAGAAGAAGTATTATTTAATAATGACTCCATGAATAATTGTGCCCTTGAGTATGGCTGTTTAAAACAAATTAGATAATCCTGGAAATATTATGTAACTATTTCCACCCCAGTTACTTTCTAAAAGAACACAGGCCTACTGAAAATTTAAAATACTATAACATCACCAGTATTTTCTACTTGAAGATCCACAGTTGTAACTATTATAATAGTACTATTACAAATAACATTTTTTTAAAAGATGGGGAAATAAAGGTGCTTTGCAAAGACCTTTGCAACTTAGCTAATAAACTTTTATTTATTTATTATTTTTATTTTTATTGTATTTTTTCCATTACCATTTATCCTCCCATACCCTCTTCCACCTCCATCAACATCCTCCCCATCATGCAATCACTACATTATTGTCTGTGTTCATGAGTTCTTTTTCTTTTTCTTTTTTTTTTTTTTTTTGTTCTTTTTTGCTCAATCTTTCCACCCTCCCTTACACCTCCCACCAGGGAGATCCCAGCCTGCTCTCTAACTATGAGTGTGTCTCTATCTTGCTTGTTAGTTCAGTTTTTTCATTAGATTCCACATATGAGTGAAATCATACAGTACTTGTCTTTCTCTGACTGGCTTACTTCACTTAGTATATTTTTTTATTAAAAATTTTATTTTAAAATATATAATATTTTAAGTAGAATGAAGCTGATCAGTTTATGGCTAATCTTGGTTGACCTCTATGTATTCTTCCTTCTTGAGGTTCCAGGGCTTTACAAAAGAAGAAATACACACAAAAAAGGTAGGGAAAGTGGGATTTATTTCACTTGTTAACTGGCAGCTTAATCTTAGTTACAGCTTTAAATAGCTATTTTAATGAACAATTTCATTCTAGCTTTTGTCTAAGAATTCAGAGGGTGAGATGATGACAGAATGCTGATGGCTTCAAAGATAAAGATGCTTAAATGCAAGTGCAAGAATTTGTGTTGGGCTAAGGAACAAGAATGTGCAAAAAATAAACAGTGTGATCACTACAGTTAATAATGCTGAACTCTATATTTGAAAGTGGCCAAGAGAGTAGATCTGAAGAGTCTTCAAAAAAATTGTAACTATATGTGGTGATGAATGTTAACTAAACTTATGGTGGTGATTATTTAATGATATGTCCATATATCAAGTCATTATGTTGTATACCTTAACTAATATAATGTTATATGTCAATTATATAGCAATAAAATTTTAAAAGAGAGAAAGAAAGAAACCAAACAGCCTTCTTTGGATGCTGAACTGTAGAGACATATAAATGGTCACCAAAGTCAGTTTTTGACATTTGTCTATAGCATACAGATTTTGAAATAAATCTGTCTTATATTTGTCTCTGGGCTCTTGAGATGTAGTGGAGACATCCTTGGACCTTCTCTTTCTTTCCCAGCCCACTTCTAACCATTAATAGACTCTGTCAGATCAACCATGAAAACACCTGCAGCATCTGACCATTTCTCACTATTTCCACTGGCATCTGGTCCCAACCCACCAAGCTCCCTCATCTGGCCTATGTTGAGTAATAGCCTACCAGTATCCCTATATCCAGGTATACCCCCAATAGTTTACTAGTTTCTACTTCATAGTCACAATGGTCCTCTTGGGACATAAATAAGATTGTGTCATTTTTCTGCTCAAACCCTTCAGTAGTTTTGCATCTCATCCACAGGCTGGCACTCTACTCCCTTTCTGACTTCATCTCCTTCCACAGTCCCTTCCTCAGTCACTCCAACACCACTGGCCTTCTTAGTGCCTCCAAAATATCAACACATGGATAAATCATGGCTCTTGTATTTATTGTTCCTTCTGCTAGAAATGTTGTGTCCCCACACATCACTGTATCTCATGCTCTCCAGGCATTCAGGTATATATTCAAGTATCACTTCTCTGCTGAGAACCTTCCCTGACCATCAATTTAAGATGGTTCTCCTCTATCCACTATATGTTCTCACTGTCCTCACCCTTGTGGATTGCTTTGTTTCTCTTCATGTCACTTGTAAGCACTGGGCACCTTAGATGGCATTTGTCTGACATCTGTCTCTGCTATAGCATGAATTTCATAAGAGCAAGAGTTGTAATTTGTTCACTGAAAATTCTCAGAACCTAGAAAATAACCAGACACATGTTTATGGAATGACTATCTAAGACCTCTTAAAACCAATAAAATTCACCAATCACTACCAATTTACTATAATGATGTTAGAGGGCAAGGAAACAGGGGTCCTCAGTTGGGTGGAAGAGAGCTCGACCACATCTCCTGAGTTGCATGTCTTGCTTGCTACTAGAAGGATCTGATGTGACCTTTCACAACAACCTCCCCAGTGCGTCTATTCTCAACCATTTGGAAAATTGGGGTCATAGAAAATGCAGTGATATACTTCCTATTAAATTAGCAATAAAAACTCATAGTGTGGCATATGGTTTCAGGTCATAGTTTAAAAAACTATGCTTGACTATATTTTCACAAGGGAACCAGTATGTTAGTACCATTAAAAATACACACAGGTATTTTTAGTTTTTTCTTTCTGATCCACAGAAAAACACACCACTTGCTTCATGTGTCTAGCAGGAAAGAGTGGCAGGAAGCCGGAAGGTGAGGGTAGAATTTGACACTTTCAGACAGAAGTCTAGCTGACTGAACCAACATCAGGTGCCAAAGAAAAAACAAACAAATGAAAATAGATGTTTAATTGCGTGTTTCTGAGGCTCAGTGTCAGCCGACTATGTGTCTTATCTTTAAAGAAAGGAAGTTAAAAAAGCAAAGGTGTCTGAATGATAAAACTCAGCAGCAACAGAAAGTTAAATAAGCTTAGCAAGAGAAGCCACTTTATTTTTATAATTACATCATCAGATTAAAGTTTGTTTCTCAATTGAAAAACAAGATATTCTACCAAAGAAATGATGAACTTTACCATGAGTATACAAAATAACAAAGATTTGATATCGATCAGGCAGTGTTGCAGAAAGAAAGGGGATATTAAGTTGTATTATGCCAATCTCCAGATTAAATTTTGATTTGATTTCAGAAAAAAAATCAAGAATGAATGTTCATCCTGAAAAGCCCAGTATTTCATATTTTTAAACCAAGAATATACAATGATTCTTAGGTTGGCAAAGAAAAATGTCTTAAATTTAACATTTTAAGGCATTGGCCTCATTGAATTACTGGAGAATAACTGAAACTACTTTCCAGAATCTTTTATCTCTTAGGGTTATACATAAGAACCACTTTTGAAATTCCCTACATCTCATGATTACAACATTCTGTATTTAAGGTATTATTAGCCTAAAAACATTCTCTTTTAATTTGATGTTGTTAACTTTGAATGTTCCTAAGGAACAGTTATAAGATAGTAGTAAGTGGATCTAGCCACAAAGTATAGAAAACCCTTGGAGATAATTGTATCAAAATGTTAAGAATGTGATCCATTGAAACTACCTATAAAGTTGTGTCTTCACTTTTTCTGGAGTTTTGTTATATCCTCAGCAATCACATAAGATTTTGCTTAATTCTAATACTCTGATATTTATTAGCAATTAATATTAAGTAGCATACTCATTTTGAAATGTTCTTTCCCTTTTATTAATTACATGACAATGACAGTATGCTGCTTTGTTCTGAAACTCTTTATACATACTGTATCTGATTATTCTTATTCTGACATCTGCTCTGGCTGTTTTTAATATATGCAATACCTTATATCTTTTCTTTCAACTATCACTTTTGTTGATTACTAAGTATGTTTCATAAATTTTATTTCTTTACTAAAGATCAAGACCTAATTTTATTTTTTCACTTGAGGGTTACACTTTTACCTAAATATTAATATGTAAAAGACACTCTCAAATGTTTGTCAAATAAATATAATCTCAATTCCTCCCTTCTGTCTTGTACCTCAGTCAGTTATAAAATGCTGTCATTTCTACCCTCAGATTACCTCAAATTCATAACCACATTTTGGTTACTAATTTTACTACCCATAATTCAAGTCTTCATTTTCTCGTGTATGGATTATTGTAAAAAAAGTCTTCTCTTATTCATATTTATAGACTTTCTCAATTTCATCAAACTCTCTTTCTGCTATAAAAAATTTCTTACCAATGCACAACTCTCATCAAGCCACACTTCAGTAGTTCCCTGCTGTCTTCAGAACCATCCTACACCAGATCTCAGCATGCCTCTTCAATTTCATTTCACTTTCTTTGCTTCCACACATATATGCTTTTATCAAAATAGACCATTATCCTCTACACACCCCCTCAACTTTACGTTTCTAAACTGTTTTATTTTTGTTAAAAGAATGTTCTAGAATGTAATCATTTCTTTGCCACTCATGCTCCTTTATCTTCAATTGTCAACAATCCAGTCTATCCTTCAAAGTCAAAACTAAGTGGTTTCTTCTCGGATAAGTTCTTCTAGGTCTTTTCCCATAACAGTGTCTCTTGGGCTAAATCTCTATAACACTTGGTTTTTATGACACATGCCAAGGATACCTGATGACTTATTTATTTAATTTGTTTATGTCCACAAATAGATTGCACTCTCCTTCTTAAGATCACTTATTTATTTTAGTGACCCAAATCACTTAGGAAAGTAGTCAGGAATATAGCTAGTAGGTTAGTAACATGCAACACATCATTGATCTCCCTTGACTTCAGTTCAATGAGTACAACACAAGTTCCAAGTTCAAAATTAAAGCAATTATAGATAATAGGTTATTCTTACCAATAAAGAAAGCAAATATAATATGCTACATGAAGTTTTGTGGATAATATATGGCCTAAAGCATAATAAAAATATAAAACTCTCTGTTGCAACTGTAGACAAATCTTTAGAACAATGGAAATCCATGTGTGTGCCCTATCATTGTAAAATCTCATGCATTCTAGTCTATGTTTGGAAGTGAAAATACCTGGGCCTCAAATTATTTACTTTTTTCCTCTTCAGTGCTTCATATTCTTTGTATCCAAAAAATAAAAGTATTTCTAGTCATGAATCTAAGTTTTATCCTTTAATTACATTTTATATTATAATAAATATAAAATGATTTTAAAAAGGGACAGTTGTAAGAGAGTAGTTAGGAAGGTACAGAGGACATGGAGGTTGAAATAGTGGGGGAGGGGTGGTTAAATTGTTATTAGGGAGTTTCCAGAAGGTTTTTCTGAGACAAGTTTCAGGAAAGTGATGAGAGAAATGGCTGAACCACAAGAGACTTAAAAGAAAATGTTTGCAGAGAAAGTATAGAAGGCAGGTTTAAAGAAAAAAGAATTTTTCTTATCCTTATCTGAGGACATTTTTTCATTGCTTTTAGAGAGAGAGAAAGGGAGGGAGAGGGAGAGGCAGAGGGAGGGAGGGAGAGAGATAGAGACATGGATTCAAGAGAAACATTGATTGGTTGCCTTCTTGTATGCGCCCTCTCCAGGTATCAAACCTGGAACCTGGATATGCACACTGACTGGGAATAGAATCCATGACTCTTTGGTTCTGGGACAACGCACCAACCATCTGAGCTATACAGGTCAGGGCTATACAAATCTTTAAAGAATATTTTTGTTAAAGAAAAATAAATAATTTTAAATAATATTAAGATATAGCTTCCTGACCTAATTGATAATAAATTTTTTTAAAAAGTGAAAAATTTACCTTTTTTACTGAAATAAAAACCACTTGTCTATACAGAATGTTTAGAACATTTAGAATACAATTTTATAATAAACTGAGGAATACTGAAAGTTGAAATTTCTTTGTAGCATGTCAATTTTTCATATTCATTTATTCATTCATTTATGCAATAATTATATTAGCTATTAGCAGATGATTAGTCTTTAGTAAATGTTCATTAAATTTCATTTATTGAAATCATGATGTGTCTATTTTGAATGTCATATTCATTGTTAATATGAAAAATAAGTATCTATTTAAGATAAAGTATTTTATATATGCATTAGCTTGTTTAATATCTTTGTTCATAAAAGTATTTCTTCCAAATCTTCTATTAAATACTTAGAGGTCATAAGTCTTTTGAAAAATTGATCAAAGCTATGGGTCTGCTCCCTCCACAAATGAACATGTATGCATATATAAATGTTCATATAATGTTAACATACATGAGCATTTCATTTAACAAAAGCTGACACAGGTAGGGATATTTTTTTAAGATAAAAGAAGCATCAGAAATTTTATTTTGAACCATTTTTCAAGAAAAGCTTTCCCAGATATGTCACTCATTTTTCTCGCCATCTTAATCAGATTATAGAAACTTTTATTTTGATGAATAAAGGCCATGATTTTAGATCTAAACGATTGTCCTTTGTCTCAGAACTACTGTTCTCAAGTTTGAGACATGAAGAATCATTTGTTCCCACAGTGTGGACTCCATGCTCTGCCGCATCTTTTCAGTACTTCATTTTCCTTATTGCTTCAGTGTTTCCCTTCTTTTATTTACTATCTATGTGCTTCTAACAGCACTGTCTCTGCTTCCAATGCATTCTTCCTAAACCACAAACCAGAAAACAGAAATGCTGACACTATATTCAAAGTCGGGGCATCAGCGAGGTTCTGAGGTTCTCTATTGAATTGTATGGTCTTTATGACATTTATTTTTGTTTGTTCATCTCTTTCTTCAGGAACTTATTATTTATGATCCAGAAAAGTGAGGTGGATAGGCATATAGACTTTATCAAAAAAATTGTAATTTCTCAAAAAGACATAATTGTTTGAAACTCTTTAAATAGTCTTAATTCAACACACCCTGAATAAAAAGGCCATCAGGGATTACAAACCATTCTTAGTTACCTAGTCTCTGTTTATCACACATGCCCTGTGTATGTGTGCATGCAAGCATGTGTGTTTGTATGCATGTATGCTCAGTATAATGAGCTTGATGCTGGATAATTAATATTTGTACTTAGGATATAAGACAAATAAGTGCCAACTCACAGGTCTCACAATTTCTGCTGTAAAATATTTTGTGTTCTAATCCAAACGTATTGAAAATATAAGATAAAAGTAAATAAGGTAACCACATATTAATATCAAATTGGATAACATGAAGAATATTAATAGTAATTGTTATTCATAATATTAAATTTGATACTAGTGGATTGTGATCATTCATTTTATGTGTAACTTAACTGGACTAAGGTGTGCCCAAAGAGCTGGTAAAACACTATTTTTGGGTGTGTCTGCGATAATTTTTCTGGAAGAGATTAGCATTTGAGTCAGTAGACTGAGTAAGGAGGATTTCCCTCTCCAATGTGGGTGGGAAACATCCAGTCTACAGAGGGCCTAAACAGAACAAAAATGCAGAGGAAGGGTGAATTTGCTCTTTCTGCTTGAGCTGGGACATCCATCATGCCCTTAGACATCAGTGCTCCTGGTTCTGAGGCCATTGCATTTGGCTATGACTTATGCCACTGGCCTTTCTGGTTCTCAGGACTTCAGCTCAAGCTGGAAATACAGCATCAGCTGTCCTGGCTTCCAGCTTGCAGACAGCTGACCATGGATGTCTCAGGTTCCATAATCACATGAGCCAATATCTCAAAATAAATTCCTTTCTCTGTACTTACATATATCACATTGGTTCTATTACTCTGGAGAACCCTAACTAAAATATAGGTATACTTTAGAAAACCCTTAAATATTATTGAGAATAACTTTGTTCAGGTCATCAAACTATACAGTAAGTCAGGCTCTGGAATGGTATTTGAAGAAATAAAAAACAATTAAGATCTGTTTTGAACAGTGTAATAATGTTTTGGATTTTTATTCACAGAACATAACTTTTTTTTTTTTAAATCATGTGGATAATTAATGCTATGTAAGTAATCAGGCCAAATAATCACACTGTCTTTATACAAGATTAAAGAAAATATAGGACAATATTAGCTTTTGTTGTATCATTAAATTTCTTTGAGTTACTCTGCTCTGTATACTTAAAGTTTAGTGATGATAAAGAAAGTAGACAAACCTACAGAACCTAATCGAAAAGAAAAAAAGAAAAAAGGAAGAAAAAAAGCCAAACAAACAAACAATACACACATTTTTCAAATATGTAATTTTGGGAAGTTCAAAGAAAGGTAAAGAGGAGAAAATGTTTGAAATTTATGGATATTTATGGAACTTTTATCGCAAATAATACTAGTACTACAGAGCAGCGGCTCCCAACCACTTTGGCAACAGGGACCAGTTTCATGGAAGATAATATTTTCATGGACCAGGGTGGGGTGGAGGAGGGGAACAGGAGGCACAGCTCAGGTGGTAATGTGAACGGGGGCCCCAGACCAGGAAGAGGGAGTTTGGGGTCCCTGCTATAGAGAATTTGATATGATATTATTCAAACAGTCATTCAAGTTCCAATTTAAGTGTATTAGAACCTGAGAGGTTGGATTTTTTGTTTTTAGAATTGTTTCCAAACACATTCTGAACAATGCCATGCATTGATCTGATAATAATTTTAATTAGCAATGCCTTTTATTTTTATTTTTAAATTTTTAATAGTATTTTTTCCATTACCATTTAACCCTGCTATACCTTCTCCCCCCTGCAATCACCACACTGTTGTACATGTCCATGAGACTTTTTTTCTCAATCCCTCCATTCTCTAACCACCCTCCAATAGCTGTCATATGCTTTCCATCTATGAGTCTGTGTCTATTTTGCTTGTTAATTCAGTTTGTTCATTAGTTTCACATATGAGTGAAATCATATGGTATTTGTCTTTTTCTGACTGGCTTATTTCACTTAGCATAATGTTCACCAGGATACAAGAATAAATTCAAAATGGAGTAAAGACTTAAGACTCAAAACTATAAAAATTCTAGCAGAAAACATAGACAGTAAAATATCAAACATTGCTCATATCAATATTTTATCTGATATATCTCCCCAGGCATGGGAAACAAAAGAAAAAACAAACAAATAGGACTACATCAAACTAAAAAGATTTTTCACAACCAAGGAAATCATCAACAATATAAAGACAACCTACAGAATGGGAGAACATATTCACCAATACATCTGATAAGGTGTTAATATCCAAAATCTATAAAGAACTTATAAAACTCAACCCCCAAAAAAGAAACAACTCATTTAATACATGGGCAAAGGTCCTGAGGAGAAACTTCTCCAAAGAGGATATACGGATGGCCAATAGACATGTGAAAAGCTGCTCAATGTCACTAATCATCAGAGAAATGCACATTAAAACCACAATGAGATATCACCTCACACCTGTCAGAATGGCCATCATCAATATAATCAACAAACAGCAAGTGCTGGTGAGGATGTGCACTGTTGGTGGGAATGCAGACTGGTGCAACCACAGTGGAAAGCAGTATGGAAATACCTCAAAAAATTAAAAATGAGTCTGTGTTTTATGCAGTGATCTCACTTCTGAGAATATATCAGAAGAAACCTAAAACACTAATTTGAAAGAACATAAGCATTCCTATGTGCATTGATTGCAGCATTATTTACAATTGCCAAGATATGGAAGCAGCCCAAGTGTCCATCCGTATATGTGTAGATGAAACAACTATGGGACATTTACACAATGGAAAAACTACTCAGCCATAAAAAAAAAGAAAGAAAAAAATTTTACCCTTTGCAATAGCATGGATGGACCTGGAGCAATGCCTTTTAGAATTAGATGTAAAAATTACAAAAAGAAAAAAAGCAATAGTTCTTTGTTTTTTCTCTTCTTTTTTTCTTGTAAGTTACTTCGGGAGTTGTCCAATCTGGCAGAGCAGCCTTCATGTTTTCTTTCCCATCAATGAAGTCATAAATAAGGGCCTTAAAAGAGTGGTTCCAGCTTGAATGAGCAGCATCCCTAGAATCTTGCAGGTTCTTTCCATGTTCCACCAACATCATAGCCCAGCATGCTATCCCTTATCCTACAGACTACCTTTCTTCTCTTTGCCCAGCCACTTTTGGAATGGACATATAACTTGGATTGTCTTGGACTTCTGAACTCATCCACAAAAATACTGTTTTAGGTTCTTTTTTCTTCTCACTGCCCTTAGCAAGGGACAGCTCATACCATTCCTGAATGAACAGAAGCTGCCGAACACCTTCTCTGGGGAAAATCTGTGCCTTCAAGCTGACTCAGAAAGTGGATTAAGATATAAATTTAACTATCAAGGCCTTATGCTTCATAAAGATGGTAAATGGACAAGGAAAATGTCTCCAGACCCTTGAAAACTCTATTGAATAGGCTTTCCTCAACTGAAGAATATTACCGGTAGCTAACTATTACACATTACAATTTGAGGTCACCCTTGTGAAAGATTCTTAGGATCAAATTTACCTCAGCAGGGCTAAAGGACCTTCAGAAGAAATCAAATATAAAATGAATTACCAAAAGCCTTAATCATAAAAAAGAGTATGTCCTATACCAGTTGAACTCCCCTAGTTAATTCCCCCACTAAGTTAGGTCTCTTCTTGGTCCAGAAACTGAAGCTTAAATATCCAGTGAATACAAATATGAAGTAAGATATATTTAAACACATTACTCTCTGTAGTTCAGTGGTCTTTATGTGAAGACTACTATAGCATGCAGATGAAAGAAAATCTTTATGAATTACAGTAGCCTTATGAGAGGAAACTAAAAAACAAGAAAACTATAAACCTATGTTAACTCAATGCATTTTATATATGACTATTTTTTGCCTTTGCTATTTTTTAAACTACAAAGAGAAATGCGCCATTTGGTTAACGTAATTATTGTTGGATCAATGTAATTGTGACAGCCTCAAAGTGTGTGTAGGTTTTGCTGTGTAATTTCTCCCTGTAAGAGACAATATTAAAGGCAACTGAAGAAATAAACATGTTTTCAATGTATGTGTTCTAGCATTGCAGAGTCCACTACAGAGGAACTGGAGAGATCCACTGTGTTTTGGAAGCTACTCAGGAAAACTGCCAGTGCAGCAATAGCACCATGATCATGCCCTTAAAGGCATTCTGAAGTGTCTACCACCCATGCAGATTCAGTACATCCTTGGAACAACTAGCAAGAAAGGAACTCAGCATCCTCATGAACAATGTATGAAGGACTATAAAGACTCATTAAGAAACACGCTAGAGTATATATTATATATTTTCTACGTTAGATTGGATACCACTGAACATTCAGCAAATGGAAAAAGAAGCACATATTCTCCTTTAAAAATACATGTGCAGATAAACACAAGTAGGTCTGTATGCATTTATACAAATTAATGAAGATGCATGCATGTGTAGATGTGGTTGTACTCACTTAAAAATCAGACATCAAGTATTCATAATACATTACTGTCAGATACTTAAAGATAGGAAAAGTGGACATTACAGTTAGAAACGGATGATGCAGGTACTTGCAATTTTTTAAATTTTAGTAATATTTTGGGAAAAATCCTATTTCTTACCTACATTTCCAGTCATTAAGTATGAATTCTGAAAGTCCATCATCCCCATTCCAACAATGTGTATAAAATCTTCAATCACCTGCATTAACTCTATAGAGCCTGGATAAATCTACAAAAATAAGGAAAGATTGGAATGAAATAAAATGTCGATATAATGGAATAACTAGACCTATTTAAAATCTATATAATGAGGTCACAAATGGGTACTGCTTTATTTAAAGACATTTCTGCAACTGGCAACAATTTTTTTTAAACTAATAGTTGAGAACGAGAGCAGGTGTCACACAGCAAGAACTTTGGAAGTGATATGATGCAGTGATTAATCCTTTATAAATGTATGGAAACTCAAAACATCTAACAGATGGTCTACTTAGACACAGAGTATCTTTAGTTTTGATGGGTTCTTTACCTCACTTAAATACAATAAAAAACAAACACTGGAATTTTGGCATTTTTTACATTTTTCAATTAGCATCTATATGATGAACACTGAAAGAAAAAACAATTATTGTTGCCATCACAAAGATATTTACAAACTACTAAGTGTACTGCATAATAACTAAATATCTTGAGAGGATATTTATTTCTAATAATTATAATAGTCACTGTATAAATAACTTCAGGAATACTTTCAGGATCATAATAATAGCTCTGGTGTAGGTGCTTCGCATATACATACACAGAACAAACCTCACGTTGGGCCACCTCACGCACTACAAACAGATGTGTGTTTTTTAAAGATGACCTGATTCTGATAATAGCTCAGTGTGTGGAGAACATGAAAGCCCTTTAAAAGGTAACATGAATTTTAGCATGTATAACCTGTTATGCTTTTAATGGCAGCCTGCATTATATATCCATATTAGAACAAAAAAGTCTTTTGAAGTTCGGTTCATTTCTTTTACCCATTTAGCACCATTGCTGCTTCTAGCTATGAAAAAATGAACTAGATTAAAGAGTTTTAGTGGCTTTGTATTTGGAAAGACTAGTACAGAGGGGGAAGCATAATGGAAGAGCCAGAAGGCCAGAAGAGGAGGAAGACGTTAGGCAGTGAGGGTAGCGGGCACACTGTGTGTATTTAACAGAAGCCTGTGACTGTGCCCATCTAAAAATCAAACAATGAGGATATATATTTACTCACATATATTTGAAGACATCAACAGTGGATACTGCATTTACAAATGCTTGGCACAGATAGCTTTTATTTTAGTTTCAGAAAGATTTTTGTGATAAATTCTGTTTCTTACCTACATTTCCAATCATTAAATATGAATTCTGAAAGTTCCTCATTCTTTTTCCAAAAATGTGCATAAAATTTCCATCCACTCACAGCTTCCTACTACTACTGCATGCTTCCTTCGGCTTTCATGTAGGTGTATATGTATGTGAGTATGTGTAGTATAAGGGCAAATACAAATTAACAATAAGATGTTTAATTTTGCCTGTTGGAAATAAGAAATACTTGTCCCCAAACCCACTCCCCTGTTCCTTTTCTTAGAGCATTTACTTTCTAGTAATTGCTAAGTTCTTTTTCTGTCTCTTTGAAATAGATGTAAATCTTTTCAAAAAGTGAAAGAGACTCTTACCAGCTTTAAGACCTAGGCATGTCTCTCTGAAATATAATTATGGAGAAAGACCTCTCAGTTTCTGTGGGAGCATAAGTGCCTAATGTCAGCAGGCATCTTGCTCTAAGTTGCAAAGCCTCCTTTAGTTCTTAAAATATAAGAGGCTTTTTATTTATTTATTTTTTACTTTGGATAAAGACAATCAACTAACAACTGGTCACCTCAATTACCAGGTAAATTTCACATGAATTGTGTGTGACAAATTATGCTATCAAGTCCTCTTATTTGAGGACTAGTTACTGTTTATCTAGAGAACATGTGTAATGTGTTGTATTCACTTGACTATATAAAAGTGTGAGATTTCTTTTTGTCTTTGAATTCTCTCAGCAGATTGCCTGTGACATTCATCACATTCTGGTTTAATGTTTATTCAGTTAAGACATTTTTCTTTCTCTTCTACCTTTGTGGAGAGGTTTTCTAGGTGGGCAGAAGATTTTGCTTTTAATTACATTTTTCCCAGCAGTAGTTAAATGCTGTACAGCAGAGAGGTTGGTAACCCTTTTTATGTAAAGGGCCAGACTGTAAACATTTTATGTTGTGTGGGTCAGGGAGTCTTTGTTGGAACAACTCATCTATGTCCTTGTCCCACCAAAGCAGCAATAGATATTATGTGAATGAACAGGCATGGCTATATTCCTAAAGTTTATTTACAAAACCCATATCAGGCTGGATTTGGGTCACTGGTTGAAGTTTTCCCACTCCTGCTACAGACACATGCATTTTCAGTATAATGAAAACACAGAACATAGTATCATGACTGAAATTAAAATTGCTTGCCTTGACTGAAATGGACTTTTCAGTTCCAATCACAGTGCTGGTGTACAAAATAGTGCAATATAAAGTATAGTCTTTTTTCCCACTTTGGTATACTATATTTTGAGAAGAATGCTGTAACTAAATATAGTTTGATCCTTCGTAACTGTGTTTGATTTACAGCAAACAATTTCTGAAATGAGTCTGTTTTTTTTTTTTGTTTTGTTGTTGTTCAAAAGTGTAATATTCGTTGGCAAACACCTCCTGATGTCAATATTCACCATGTTACTCAGCTAGTTTTCCTAATGCGTATATAGCTATGATTTATATTTTATTTTGCTGAGGCAATTCTTCTAAAATAAGATAAGGGAACTCTCAAAGGACAAGGCACTATCTTTGGTGGATTTTAAACAATGCTTATTTCTGAGGAGTTCACCCTTTGTGCCACACACCTGGAGACTCATTTACCACATGGCTGTGTTTATGAAAATTCCTTTTAGTAAAAGCTACAAAGACAGTTATTTTTTATTTCAAATAGTTATTTTTATAAAGCATTTAGGATCATCGCAACTGAAAACTAAGTAAAAGATAAGACTACGGTTAAGTCAATATCACAAGGAAATAGATGGATTATGGATTATGGATCTTCCATGATGAGAAATTCTGCCATCATTCATTGTTTGCTCAAGTTGGGACATCACAATAAATACTGGCATCTTATTAATTGCAGTCTTGTTATAAATAGGGTACTATAAATTGTTCTAAATGTATCCCTAATTAATAGTCTCCAGCATTTTAGAAAGATTTGCTTAACCTTTGCAGTAGTATTCTAAGGAAAGACACCATTTTCTTACAGTGAGTGGATTAGTCTTTCTTCTTGAAAAAAGCCAAGGACAAATATATAATTCAAACTAGTAGAAAAGGATTCAGAGGTTTTAAACTATTTTTTTTTCTTGCTATGGCCAAAAGTACAGAATTTGTACCTAATAATGAGACAGACCCACACTGGACTATTTTTAGAACTCCTATCACAATAGTAATAAAGGTCATGCTTTACTTGTGGGGGCTCAGAATGTGACTATAAAGGGAGAAGGGCATAGATGGCTCAACTGAACCTCAGAAAATATTCTTATTTTTAAGAATGCATTGTTCCCTTGGAATTTTTAACAAGGGTCAAGTAGACAATTTAAAGAAGTTTAACATTCAGTTAAATTAAATTTTTACAGGATTAAAAAAAAGAAACTTTCTCATTCTTCCTTTCTGAACCTCTAACTAACTTTTTCTGTAATCTGGAAAAAATGTTATTAACCATATGCCAGTATTACACAAGTGGCAATACAAAGCACTTTAAAGTAACAACTAAACCCATAAGGCCGTTGGCTGTGCTGATCATGCACAGTGGAAAGAAGCAGTGGGGAAGCAGAAATTTTTATTTAAACTTTTAAAATGAGAAATCATATTCAGAACTCTTGGCTTTGAATCAAAATGCACATCTGTATATATGATCCAGATTATGTGTGTTATAGTAAATGAAAATAATTTTACTTGTTAGTGCCTCACAGTCCCATTTGCAATATATGCTTTTAGATTTGCTGTCTTTACCATAGTCTGTAGACAGGAAAGAAACTGAACAACAGGACGTATGGTTATTATGTATTAATACCTTAAAGTTATAAATTAGTTAAACCTGCTCCGTTTTCTCAAATTTAGAAAGATCATTTATTCCATTGATTATTATGATAAAATAGATTATTTGTTTTTTCTAAAATTAGTATGATATAATCTACAATGACTTTTAAAAGTCTTCTTTTGTGTTCTTGGGATAGTAAGCCATTAATTTCTTCACATATTTTTAAACTTTATTTAGACAACTTTGCTTTAAGTTATAAAACACTCCAGCCTTACCTGTTGTGCATCTTCCCATTTTTCTTTGTTTTCTTCATCTAGAAGGTTGCTAACTATTTGAAAGAAGTTCTGAAAATTAAATTAGATAAAGGTTTAAGGTTACATGACAGAATATACTTTTCAACAATATTGATTTGTTCTGATTTTATGATGAGGACATAAGCACTTTGCAATATTGCTGTACGCCCCTAACATATTATTCTGGAAGATCTCTGAGGACCCTCCCTCAACACCATAATTCTAGAATCTCTACATTACTTTACAAATACACCTCAGTAGACATCAGAATAGGTGAAACACTTATTTCACTCATAAAAGTGTGTTCTGTAATAAACTCTATATTCCATTCTGCCATGCCATTGTACAATTATTCCTTAGAAATAAGTTTTATTCCTTCTGTCTTTAAAGTCTCATGTTTATCTTATTACAAGTTGTCCAGCTACTTGTGAACCATGCTGGCTACTAGTTTTGCCATTTCAATGAGCATTATATTGAAGGCACACACCACGGCCAAAGGCAAAATGGAGGCAAGCACCAGGCTTCCTCAGCTGGATCCTGGCTCTGCCTTTCCTGGTTAGTTTTCCTTAACTTTTACAACTATCTATTTCAAAGATTATACATAGTTTTCCCAAGTACCTGGCATTTAACACATGGTATGTGCTCAATAAACCTTAGCTATTTCAAATGTTTATCTTTAGTCCTCTGCTTTCTGCCAGGAAACCACAATGGAGGAAAGAATAGACACAGTAACATGTTTGCATTAAAGTTCCGAAGCCCTGCCATCACCCTTGCCCCTAACTAACTGTTGAAGACTGCTGGCTTTACCTTAGTCTACCAGTACCTAACACAAGTGTTTTACTTTCTCTTCATGTACAGACAGGTACATTTTGGCATTCGTTTTTCATTCCCAATGTCCACATTGACAGAGTATGGGGCTCAGTTCTGTTCATCTGTGCTTGTGCTCATTTTACACACGAGGGATGTTTACCAGAGAGAGACCTCCTTCTCCTCTCACGCTGCACTGCATCTTCAAGATGTAGGTACTGGGAGAGGAAAACCAGGGCACCTGGTGAAGACGAGCTGTGACTTGGGATCACAGGAGATCTAAGAAGTATACAGTGAAGTCATAACGTTTGTCTTAAACTACAAAGACACCAGTCCCTTGGTGGGGTCCTCAGAGACTCTTCTAACTGGTCTACGTAATTTAGCAGGAGCACAGCCTCATACTGATACATTAGCTCAGAAAAAGACTCCCTCGAGGGAAGAAATACTCATAATTTTAGCCTTGTCAGTCTTCCTCCCTAGCAAGCTTTTCAAAACAGGCCTTTATTCTAGTTTCAAATAAATTCACCTGGGTGTTTTTAGAAGAAAAACAAAGCTGCTTCATTTCTCTTCTCCCAGGGTTTGAAGCTGTTAGTATCTATATTTAATCGCCCTGTTTGTACGATTTATTTTAATAGTTTCTGCCAATCACATGGTTGAAACATGTTTTGAGTCATGATCTCTATAAAAGTAACAGAAAATTTTATGCAACTCTTGAGAAAAACTGCAAGTCTTTTTAGACCTGTTTTCAATTCCGTTAACCTTTTTGTATTGTACTACCAGCCATTTCTTTTCCACTTAAAGTTGCCTGGTTGGAGTGATAACATTTTAAGGGCTTAGTCCATTGAGCTGTAACTTTACCTATGGGCAGAAAGAATTAACCTTCAGAGTTCTCCAATTGCCTGTGGCTGGTTAACTCAGAAGGGGACACGGTGCTAATGAGGCAAAAGATGCAGATGTCATCCCTGTACATGCCAGTTAGCTGTGCTGAGTGAGGTCCGTGACTGTTATCTGCATCCTAACCCCTGCCAGCTCTCATACAAAATGCATGCTGCTGCTAACAAGAGACACCAAGAGGATGGGAAGCAATTTGTGTAAATGCATCTCCATTTCTGGGAAAATATTTCAAAATGAATGGTTTGCTGACAGCGGGTCAGTGACTCTGTGCTGTACATGAGCGCACATATGATTCCTTGATCAGAACGATAAATTCAGAGTTCAATTATTTTTAAATGAGCAAAGGGCACACATAAGAACACAATTAAATATACATTCCACTCACCAAACAGAGAACCTAAGAAATGTTTTCATACTATTTTCTAAGGCTGATAAATCAGTCTCTACTAAGACCATAGTACTAAGAAAGTAGTACAGAATAAACTTCTCCTTCTTCCTGTAGGTCGGACTTAGGAATGATCAGTTGTGGGCCCATGCTGGAGCACAGTGAGCTGAGCCTAAACATCTTAGGTGGGGGTTTGGTGGACAGCCTTTCTTACGCATCACTGTATCCTCAGCACATACAATGTCTTGTCTCTAGCAGGTGTTCAATAAGATCCTAACTTTAAAAAAAAATGCAGTCATGCATCACATAATGACATTTGGATCCCAGTGGACCACATATACCATGGTGATCCCATTAGATTAAAATGGAGCTTAAAAATTTCTATGGCCCAGTGACATCATAGTCATCCTAAAGTCATAGCACGACACATTACTCACATGTTTGTGCTGATGCTGTATAAACAAACCTACTGTGTTGTCAGTCATATAAAAGTATAACACGTAGTTATGTACAGTACATAATACTTGAAAATGATAAAACATTATTATGTTTTTGGCTTATGTATTTACTATACTAAACTTCTAATCATTATTTTAGAGTGCACTCCACTTATACAAAAAAATAAGTTTACTGTAGAATATTGTGGCATGTTATTCAAGCAGCAGCCTCATACAGCTCACGTCTCTTGATTGCATCATTTTCTCTTTGCTTAATTCAGCCTCCTGTTGTTTTGTTCATCAGGGCCCCTACAGATTTGCACAACAGCGAAATCGCCTAATAGCACCTTTTTCAGAATGTGACCCATCCTGAAGCAACGTGGGGCTGTAATGAAGTTACCGAATCAGGATACCTCCAGTTCCCTAACAGGACTCAGACATCATTCCTCTGGGCTAAGTCTACTCTAATAGGTCTCATGCACATTGGGAGGATACATATCTATGTATAGCAATTCATTTTGACATTTGCTCAAAGATCAGACTGTTAGATAAACAGCAGAAACAAACACCGTATTTTAAACAGGGGACTCATAACATTTCAGGCCACTCAACTGAATTTTTGAGAAAAGAATGAAGCAGTTTCCATGGCAACAGATAATACTACTTGCTAGAGTTGTTTAAGAGCTCTGCTAATTGTGCTAATATCTCTCTTTTGATAACTTATGTATCATATCACTTATGTGAGCCCCTCAGCTACCTGTGACAATAGATTATTGTTTTGCCTTGTTTTGATCAGGTCTAATCTATGGCCTAGGCTGATTTGAACAAATATTTGAGTGTCTTTGACAGAGTCTACGTAGAGATCTTGAACTAGGAAAACCTGGTTTAAAGTTTCCCTAACATTTATAAACGGAGTGGTTCTGGGCTAATGTTGCCCAGCTATACTATACTTCTTTAACTTGTAAAGATGGTAATAAATGTTGGGAAGCTTGGAGCTAATTCTTAGCACAGTATCTGACACAAAGTAAGTACTCAATATACGGCAGCTTTATGATTTTATACCCTCTGTGTTATCTTTTTTATGACTGGCTGCATGATTTGTCTTTATGGACACATTATGGCAAATGTGCACCTATAATGTTGCTATAGACTTTCACAACCAGAGGCTCTCTCTCTGATCCTCTTTTATAGTCTATTCCTCTCTGGGCAATATGTACAGCACAGAGCTGATGAACTGCTGACTTTAGGGCCTGTAATTTATTCAGCAGAAAACTGTTATTCCTAAGAATACATTCTGCTGAGAGGGGTTTTCAGTGTCATTGTCATAAAACACCTACTATGTGAAAGGTGCTGTGCTCAACAGCTATTGGGCACAAAGGTCACAGAGGCATGACTCTGCTTTTTCTTTGCAGGAAGTGTTACAAAAATCAGTGCAGAAAATGTATGTTATAAAGAAAAGCACAGATGGAGGAAGATGGCAGCCTCATAGGTGGAAGCTGAGCCCACTTGCCTGTGCCCCCAGCATGGATTTTCAGTTGGTTTTCTGACAAGTAACCTGAATAATCATAGCTGATATGGTTTTTTTGAAGGCAAGGAGTACAGAGGAAACTTTGCACAGTCCAGTAAGAGATTTTATTAGTCGAAGGGGAAATACCCTGCACAAGGTGCCTACAATGGAGGAGAGAAGAGGAGACAAAACACAGCTTAGTGGCTCCTGCCCCTCCTGGAACACGGGCCCGGTTCGGCTCAGGAAACCCTCAACAGGGAAAGATTTGGGAGGATATACAGAGTCTGGGAGACTCAGGCTGCGCGCACACAGTGAGCAGCACATCCCAGCACATCCGTAGCTGCAGCGCCAACCCAGAGAGTCCAAGAGAGAAATTCTATCTCCTGGAACTGTTGGAGGCACTGGTAGGCTGTGACTGCCCTTGAAGAAAAAAGACGATCTGCCTTTTCAGGAGGTGGAGTGCACAGAGAGCTGGACAGTGGCTTGGACCTGCAAGCGTGGTGCCACATAGGAACCTTTTTAAGAAGGGAGCAGAGGCATGGCTGAGCAGGGACCCCAAACATGCATATAGATTCCCTGCCAGCAAAGAAGTCAGATTCAAAGTGTGGTTTGTGCCCACTGAACCCAGCTGGCCAAGAAGAGTAGAAGGCTGCACACTGAAGGGATTGTGGGGCCCCACCCAGCACACAGAACGGAAGGTTTGGGTCAGAGCCTCCTGCGAGAGCAGTGAGCCAGGAACTGGATGGGCAAGAGCTGAGTGCCTGAGATACTTTGCAGCCAGGCAGGGCCACTCAAACCTCGGAGTACAAACCCTTGGGAAGAGGAAGGCATGCCCATCCCCCACCTGTAGGATTGCAAACTCCACAGAACAGTATGGCCAGGCTCAAGAACCCTCTGCCATGTGCATATCTGCAAGGAAAAGAAAGAGAATCTCCAAAGGAGCCCTTTACAAACTTTTATCAGATGCTATGCTGCCTCGTCCTCAGACTCTATTCCACTAACAGCAGAGCAGAGACTAGAAATTGGTGCAGCAAGAGGTATTCAGGGCCCCACCCAGCCTCACTTCACATGCAGAGCTGCCATCAGCACCAAGCAATAAAGTGCTGACGCTTTCACACAGATTGGCTCCTCACATGACACAGACAGCTAATTCATCAGAAACTATATATAATTGGAAATAATCTGGGACAGACCAAGACTTATGACGCAGGGGCAGGGAACACACCCACTGTCTTTCCTGAAGGCTGAACAGCGCCTCTGGGGGCGTGACTCAGGGAATCCCACCTTTCTCTCACACCAGAGGCCCCATCAAGAGGCATGTGAAGGTGGTACAGGTGATGCTGTCGGACATGAGATGAACCTCCCCTGGGCCTTGTGCCGGTAGAAAGCCAGCCAGGCAGAACAGCAAGGACCAGCCAGGCCTGTGAGAGACAGCCACAGACTGTGGATCGCTTGCAGCCTTGAACAGGCTGCCTAAAGCTAGACTGGGACACACGCTGATGTCAGGGACAGATCATGAAGGAGAGGACAATAGGCCAACAGACACTAGACTTTTTGAAATAAATTCCACCTTGTTCTTTTTCATTATTTGTGCTATTTTCCCTCCTGCATAGTTTTAAACATTGTTTTTCTGTCTTCAATTTTGTCTCTGTTATTTCACTATTTTTATTTTACTTTATTATTTTTATATATTTTTTATTTCTATTATTTTTTAATTTTTATTTTAATTTTAATTCAAATTTCATATTTTATTCTTCCTTTCTCTTACTCCATTTTGCTTTCATCCTTCTCTTTCTTATTTTTATTTTAAATATTATTTTCCCCTTTCTATGCCTTGTTTCTATTCCTCATTCTTACTATTTTTCCTCTCTCCATCCTCTCAACACAGTCTTTCTTTCCATTAGTCATTTCACATTCATTTTCCCTTTCTTGTAATAACCTTAATGTCATTCTGCTTTTATTAATATTTGCTCAGTTGTCATTGATAGTGGGGTTGTTGTTGCATTTCTTCAATTTTATCCCTAGTTGTTTACTATTTTTTAATTTTAGATCTTTCATTGTACGGTTTCCCTGTCCTACTCCATTTCACCTTCCTCCAGCACTGTCTTATTTTTGCTTTACATTTTGTTTTCTCCCTTTCTTAGCCTGGTTTCTAACTCATACACTTATTATTTCTCCTTCCTTTATCCTCTCAAAACCTTTTTTTTTTTTCCTTTAGACATCTCACAATCTTTGTTTTCTTTTCTTTCTTTTTCCTTTCATATAATATTCTTATTCTCTTTCCACCTTTATTAATCCTTGCTTATTTCTCAGGGACATTGTTGCAGTGGTTGGTTTTCTTCAAATTGGTTTCTGTTTTTCCACTACTTTTTCTCCAAACCATATATTGTACTCTTCCCTTTTCTTACTCCATTTTGCCTTATTCCAGCCCTATTTTATCTACATTGTAAATTTTATTTTCTCATTTTATTTGCCTATTTCTAATCCCTACTCTTATTACTCCTCCTCCCTCTACTTTCTCAAAATCATTATTTTTTCCACTAGTAACCTCATATTTCTTTTCCTTTCATATAATATTCTTATTCTCTTTCCACCTTTATTAATCTTAGCTCATTTGTGGTTGCTCTCATGGTAGTGGATGGTGTGTATTTTTGCTGGTCTGAGTTTTGTTTGCTGGGTTGTTTTGTTTTGTTCTGGAAGCTCCTGTACAATACTTACAAGACAAGGTGGGGGTTGTGACTCTCAGTCAGCCAGCTGGAGGGGAGACCCCACCAATGAATGGGCCAACAACCAAAACCCAATTACAATAAGAGAGCCCACATAAACTGCATAAAGAGCATCCCTACAGTATCCAGCTCAGGAGTTCAAGGAGATTGCACCACTGAGTCCCACAGGACTCCTACCACAGAAGTCCACCTGATGAAGATATGAAGTAAAAGAAGATCAGTCTAAGAAGCGGAGACAAACAAAAAGATCCACCTAAAATGGGGAAACAAAGAAACAACCCACAATCAAAAGGAAGAGAGAAGTTCCCAGAAGGAGTACTAAATGAAATTGAGACAAGCAATCTATCATACATAAAGTTTAAAGTAATGTTTATTAAGGGTGCTAAAGGAACTCAGTGTGAACTACAAGAAACTTAGTGGGACCTACATCAGCATGAAAAATGACAGAAACTATGAGTAAGAACCAGGAGGATATGAAGACTACAATATCTGAAAGGAAGACTACACTAGAAGAAATTAAAAGCAGGCTAGATGAAGCAGAGGACTGAATCAGTGAGTTGGAAGACAAAGTAGAAATAAAAAACACCCAGTGAGAGCAGCAAAATGAAAAAGACAAAAAAGAAAGAATATAGTGCAAGAGAGCTACAGGACAAAATAAAACATAATAATATTTGCATCATACAGATTCCAGGAGGAGAGAAAAAGAGCAAGTGATAGAAAACCTGTTTGAAAAAATAATGACAGAAAACATCTCCAACTTGGTGAGGGACAAAGTCACACAAGTCCAGGAAGCACAGATGGTCCTAATTACGATGAACCCAGTGAGGCCCACTCCAAGACACATCATAAGTGAAATGGCAAAATTTTAAAGATAAAGAAATAATATTAAAGGCAGCAAGGGAGAAAGAGCTAGTAACATACAAGGGAGTTCTGATAAGGCTACCAGCTGATTTCTCAATAGAACACTACAAGCCAGGAGGGAATAGCAGGAACTATTTGAACTATTTGAACTAATGAAAAGCAAAGGCCCACAACCAAGACTACTCTACCAGCCAAAGCTCTAATTTAAAATGGAGGGCAAAATAAGGAGTTTCACATACAAAAAAAAAAAAAAAAAAAAAAAAAAAACTAAAAGAGTACATCTCCACCAAACTAGCATTGCAAGAGATGCTAAAGGGCATGCTTTAAGATGGGGGGAGGTGTAACACAGGCACAAAGAAAGAAAATGGCAATGAATAAGTACCTATCAATAATAACCTTAAATGTAAATGGATTAAATGCCCAATCAATAGACACAGGATAGATAAATGGATAAGAAATCATGACCCAGATATATGCTGTCTATAAGAGACCCATCTTTGAATGAAAGATCAACAGAGGCTGAAAGTAAAGAGATAAAAAAAAAAAATATTCCAAGCATATGGGCATGAGAAACAAAAGCTGAGGTAGCAATACTTCTATTAGACAAAACAGACTTCAAAACAAAGGCCATAACAAGAGACAACTTAAGAAAGTTGTCCAATAAGAAGATATAACCCTTGTAAACAAATATGTACCCAACACAGAAGCACCTAAATATATAAGGAAAATATTGGAGGACTCTAAGAAAATTGATAGCAATGTAGTCATTGTAAGGGATTTTAATACCCCATTGTCAACAGTGGATAGATCGTCCAAACCAAAAATCCACAAGGGTATTGTGGCATTGATTGGCACTCTAGATCAAATAAACTTAATTTATATTTACAAAACATCTTGCCCCAAATAAGCAAAATACATTCTTTTCAAATTCACATGAATAATTTTTAAAGATCAATCACCATAGTTAGGACACAAAACAAGCCTCAACAAACTTTAAAAAACGGAAATTATATCAAGCATCTTCTCTGATCACAATGGCTTGAAACTAGACCAACCATGAGGAAAAAGCTCAAAAACATTTGAATACATGGAGAATGAATAACATGTTATTAAATAATAAATGGGTTAACAATGACATCAAGGAAGAAATAAAAAAGTATCAAGAAATAAATGAAAATGAACACAAAACAGCCCAAAACGTATGGGACACAGTGAAAGCAGTCCTGAGAGGGAAGTTAATAGCAATACATGTCTACCTAAAGAAGACTGAAAAATCTCAAATAAACAATCTAACTCTACAACTACAAGAACTAGAGGAACAACAACAAACAAAGCCTAGAGTGAGTAGAAGGAAGGAAATAATCAAGATTGAAGTAGAATCAAATGACATAAAGACTAAAAGAAGATTTCAAAGGATCAATAAATCCAGGAGCTGGTTCTTTGAAAAGGTAAAAAAAAAAAATTGACAAACCTTTAACTAGAGTCATCAAGAAAAAAAGAGAGAGGACACAAAGAAATGAAATCAGAAATAAAAGATGAAAAGTTACAAATGATACCACAGAAATATGGCAAGAAATTAGACAAACTGGGAAAAATTGACATATTTCTAGAAACATACAATCTTCAAAAACTGAATAAAAAAACTGAATAAAAAAGAAGCAGAAAGCCTGATTAGACTGATAACAACCAGTGAAATTGAAGCCTTAATAAAAAAAAAAATCTACCAGCATACAAAAGCCCTGAATCAGATGGCTTCCCAGGCAAATTTTACCAAACATTCAAAGAAAAAGTAACTACTATTTTTCTCAAATTATTCCAAAAAACTCAAGAAGATGGAAGAGTTCCAAAGTGTTTTTATGAGGCCAGTATTATCCTAAAATCCAAACCAGGTAAAGACACAACAAAGAAAATCACAGGCCAATATCTCTGATGAACATAGATAGTAAAATCCTCAACAAAGTATTGGCAATCCAGATCCAACAATACATTAAAAAGATCATACACCATGATCAAGTGGGATTTATCTCATGGATGCAAGGATGATACAATATTTGCAAACTAATAAATGTGATACATAACATAAACAAAATGAAAGGCAAAAATCACATGATCATATCAATAGATGCAGAAAAAGCACTTAATAAATTCTAGCACCCATTTATGATAAAAGCACTCAGCAAAGCAGGAATAGAGGTAGCATACCTCAACATAATAAAGGCCATATATGACAAATACACTGTCAGTATCATATTCAATGGGAGGAAAACTAAAAAGTTTCCTTAAGATCAGGACAAAACTAGGGTGTCCACTTTCACCTCTCTTATTCAATGTAGTACTGGAACTGCAGCCACAGTGATTAGAGAAGAAAAATAAATAAAAGGTATCCAAATTGGGAAGTAGGAAGTAAAACTGCAATTACTGTAGATTACATGACAGTGTACATAGAAAACCCTAGAGTCTCCACCAAAAAACTACTCAACCTAATAAGTGAATCTAGCAAAGTAGTGTGATACAAAGTCAATATTCAGAAATTAATAGCATTTTTTTTACACAATGAACTACCAGAAACTAGGAAAAAAATCCCCTTTACTATAGCAACAAGAAAAATAAAGTACCTAGGATAAATGTAACCAAGGAAGTAAAAGGCCTCTACTTGAAAAACTATAGAACACTAAAGAAAGAAATTAAGGAAGATTAAGTATATAAGTGGAAGCATATACTGTGTTCATGGATTGAAAGAAGTGACATTATTAAAATCCATACTACCCAAAGCAATCTATAGATTCAATGTAATCTCTATTAAAATACCAATGGCACATTTCTCTGATCTAGAAGAAATACTTAAAAAATTTACATGGAACAAAAAAAGACCCTGAATAGCCTTAGCAATCTTGAGAAAGAAGAATAAAGTTGGAGAGATCACAATAGTTGATATAAAACTGTACTACAAGGCCAGTGTAATCAAAACATCCTGGTACTGTCATAAGAACAGACACAGAAATCCATGGAACAGAGTAGAGAGCCTAGAAATAGTCCCATGCCTCTTTGGTCAATTAATATTTGACAAAGGGACTTGAGCATACCATGAAATAAAAGTAGTCTTTTCAATAAATGGTGTTGGGAGAACTAGACTGGTACATGCAAAAAAAAAAAAAAAAAAATTAAACTAGACCACCAACTTACACCATACACTAGAATAAGATCAAAATGGTTTGATCAAATGGTTTGATCTCCAAAATATATAAAGAACTCATATAACTGAACACCAGGAAGACAAACGATTCAATTAAAAAATGGGTAAAGGACCTGAACAGACACTTCTCCAAGGAGGACATACAGATGGCCCATAGGCATATGAAAGTTGCTCAACATCACTAGTCATCAGAGAGATGCAAATAAAAACCACAATGAGATATCACCTCACACCTGTCAGAATGGTTATCATTAATAAATCAACAAACAAGTGCTGGAGAGGATATGGAGAAAAGGGAACCCTAGTGCACTGTTGGTGGGACTGCAGACTGATGCAGCCACTGTGGAAAACAGTATGAAAATTACTCAAAAAATTAAAAATGAAATTGCCTTTGACCCAGCATTTCCTCTCTTGGGAATATTCCCTAAGAATCACGAAACACCAGTTTAAAAGAACTTATGAATCCTCATATTCACAGCAGCACTATTTACAATAGCCAAGTACTGGAAACAGCCTAAGTGCCCATCTGTAGATGAGTGGATCAAAAAACTGTGGTACATTTACACAATGAAATACTATGCAGAAGAAAGAAAGAAGGAGCCCCTACCTTTTGTGACAGCATGTATGGAACTGGAGAATATTAGGCTAAGTGAAATAAGCCAGTTGGTAAAAGACAGATACTGTACAATTTCACTTATAAGAGGCATCTAATTAACAAAATAAACTAACAAGCAAAATAGAACCATTGAGATGTATATGTGAAAAAGAGTGAAAGTGGCCAGAGGGGAGGGGAGGGGGGGTGGAAAGAAGGGGAAGGGACTAGTCAAAGAACATGTATGAATGACCCACAGACATGGACAATGGTGTGGGGATTAACTTTGGGAGTGGGAGGTGGGCTGGGCAGAAGAGGGCAAAGGGGGAAAAATAAGGACAACTGTAATAGAATAAAAATAAAAATAATAAAATTGCATTAAAAAAGCATACGTGTTTCTGCCACATTCAAAGTGCAATTTCTAGACTGGATCACATGAGACTAAAAGGACATTCTTTATGGGAAGTGGTAAATAGTTCTTTGTCCAATGTATGATTGCTTCCACTTGACATATTTCTCATGAACTGTATACAATTTTCTATAAATATTACTGGAGCATGTCGTAGTGTTTAGCTTTTTCTGAATTCCATGTAGAAATAGAGTTGTAGATTAGGCTAGTGATTTAGGGTATCTGGGCCCCCAGATGTGCTCTCCTCTTAACCCACCAGCAAAAAGCTTGGGCACTGAGAGACAAAGACAAGCCCTAAGGAATAGACTTAGTAATGTAGAACTGAAAGTTTTGAAGAATAGTGATGGTCCTGACTAGAAATATAGGAAAAGCATAAAAAAGACTTACAGGCTAGACAAGGAAGCAGAGACAAGCCATTAGGCTAAGGATGCACAACACAGGGGTAGGTCATTAATTACTCTCTAAAGCACATGGTGACTGCGAGGCAAGCATGATCAAGCCCCTTTCTACCTCTCCAATTCTAATTTACTATCCTGTTCCCTATTCTGTCCCCTACTCTCTATTCTCCATATTTGTCAGCTTTCTTCATGCATCCCAAACTCCTCCCTGCTCAGTTTCTGGACCTGCAGCATGTTGTTCCCTTCCTTTGACTGCTCTGCTTCCCATTCTTTATTTGAAAAACCTTTCCTGTTTTCCATGTCTAGATTACATACAATTTCCTCAAAAAGTCCTTATCAGATCACCGCTCCTCTTCTCCAAATATACTGGGTCTGCATAATTTTTTCTGATCTTATCCAGTGAATATTTTTATATTTTATTTCCCAATATCTCTGTCATTCAGGCCTCACAAATGATCCACAGAAGAAAGCAACGGCCAGTTCAGAGAAGTAATCCATCACGAAAATATGATGTGCAGAAAGAGGTTATATCTACCATAAGGGGCCCTTGTTCTCTGTTATGATAATTTGCTTTCCCAAATACAGAGAGAATTAGCACGAGAGTCCCCAACTCCACTACACTTCTACACCACGCTCAAGTGCTTCAGCAAAACTACCGTGCATTTACCCATGGATGAACGATTGCTTCTTCACTCTAAAGCAAAAGAGGAGAGTAGTAGCCAGCTGTACAGCACTCACGTATAGGGTGACAGGTGACAAAATGCTGACTTGGAGTTGCTGACTTGACTGTATAGTGTTCTTTTAAAGTATATCAGCATTTTTAATTATGATGCATTTGTATGAAGATCAGTTTAGGGCTGTTTCCTTCCACCGAGCTATAATCTGTTTGGGATTATTTGTATTTTGTCCACTCTTGTACCCTTAGTGTACAGCATAAAACATAGGAAAGTATAAATACTGAAATATTTCAACTTGATTGCATACATACCCTGTATATGATCATGGGCTAGGCATTTGAAGAACTTTTAAAAATCAATAATTAGTCTCCACCTAATTTGCTGCCTCCTTTCAACACCCTCCACTGCCACACACCCAGTGCCTCCAGGATTCTCACTATGCCCAGGAAATGAATTGACTCTTCTTTTTACAAATATGAAAATTCGTTACCTTGAGTAAGCATGGGATCAAACTCTTCCTACTGAAAATGGCATTCTGATGGCTCAGGATGCACAGACGGGTACTACTCAGAAGTTGTAGGTCCTCATTAATGCATATTTGACCCTGGTCCTCAAGTTTAGACTCAGCAACAACCACGGAAGGGGCCTCCTCTTCCGTAAACACAGATCATTTTTTGCCACACACAGAAAACCTGCCTTATGCATCACTACTACCATCCCATCCCTGAAAGGATGCATTTGATAGTATACATGCTGTTTTGTTGAGCAAAATAATGGCATCAAGAGGTGTTCAGGAATATAACCCTGGTGCTGAGTGAAAGGGGTATTGTCAGAAAGAAGAATGGAGACCGGGACATTGTTAGGAAAGTTTATAAATAGCCCAAAGTAGCGATTATGAAGGCCTCTCAAAGAGCAGTGGATGTGGGAATGGAAAGGTGAGGAAAGACATGGAAAAGACCTGAGAAGCAGAAATGTGTTTACTTATTTGAGACATATTTATTGAATAACTATTGCCTACCTCTCCCACTGTTCTAAGTGCTGGGATACAACAGTGAGCAAGATACATGAGAGTTTCTTTCCTTCCACTCTAGTGGGTAAAGAAAGGCAATAAATAAGGAAATAAGTTTTAAAAATAAGATGATTTCAGAGGGTGATGCAAAAATAAACTAATGTGTGAAGACAGAGAATGACTAGGTCAGGGAGATGTGTGTCTGCTTGTATGTATGTGTATAAAACTGTTCTAGGTTGAATGGTCAGCAGGAAAGACTTTCCCAAGGAAGTGACATTGGAGCTGATAACAGGGAGGGGAAGGAGGCAGCCATGGGGAGACCTGAAGAAGAGAGGTCCAGAAAAAATGGGAGAGAAAATACAAATTCCCTAGGAAAGGGGACAGTCTGGACAAGTTTAAGAAAGAGAAATAAAGTCAACACATTTGGAGTTGTTGTCTTGAATAGAGGGCTTAATGGAATATAGGAGGAAGAACACAGGTGGAAAATATAAGCAAAAGTTAGAGAGAGTGGGGCTTTGATCCTGTAATGATTATATGACATGAACTTTATTAAAAATAAAAATCTAACTTTGGCTGCTGAGTGGAAACAAAGTGAAGGAGAGTAAGAGTAGAAACAGGGATATCAGAAAGTAGTCTGTTTTGTTGAGGCCAGAGATGATGGTAGCATGTTTTAGGGAACCACATGAAGTCATAAACACACCCAGGTTCCAGATTAAAGTGTGGATAACAGATGTCCAATCCCTTGTGATCTGGCTGTGACTCTACTTCTCAGTATTGTATTCAAGAAAGCATACAGAAATGAAATTGAATAAAAATAGTATACAAATAATCTTGAGTTTGCTGTAATTTTTTTTTTTAAAGCTAACCAATCCCTAAAAAGTGCTTTAACTTTTTTTTTTTTTTTTAACAGGTGAATAAACAACTCACAATTGACCAGGACAAAGAGTCACTATACTGTGGTTTAACTCTTTTATCCAGACTATGTATCCAAGCAGCACATCGACTAGCCATTGGTAATTAGAAACTAACAAGGAGTCAGGAAGACAGGAGATTATATATAATCCAGGATATCCCTAGCAGGTTTCAGAGACCAAGCTATGTAAAGAATATGATTCACAGACAGGAAACTGAGCCACTGGAAAACCAGGACAAACTCGGGGCACAAAAGGATTGGGGGATGAAGGCCAGGTAGGTCAGTAGTGGGGTCCACAGCAGGCGAGGTGTCCTGAGCAGACCAGAGAGCTCTGCCAGCAGGGCACACTGCCCAAGCTTGAGCACTGCACCTGTCAGATTTAGAGGAATGTGAGAGCAAATGATGGAAGTAAATATTCCCTAACAATCCCTAGTTTGGGGGCAAAAAAGCCAGACTTTTTAAGGATATGTATTTTTCTTCTCTTAGTCACAAGTATCACAGAAACGCTGACTCATTTTGAAAATGACAAGAGAGCATTGATTGATCCAGGAATCGTCCACAATAATCTCATGGATCTATGGAATTTCTGAATAGCTTGGATGGACAATGGTTTACATGATGTTACCAGTCTCTCAAGGCTAATTTGAGGGTCACGGGCTCTAGCAAGGGGTAGCAGAGTGGGTCTGCTTTGAGGTGCAGTGGACGAGGGAGGCTCTGTGGAATAAAGCAGTAGTAAATATTCAATGCTTCAGGGCATCAACTGGGTCTTGCCCTGGGGTCCTCATTTTAAAATAAAAGGCTGAACAGTTAGTGAAACTAATACAATTAAATATACTAAATGATTTTTACCCCAGAGGTAGCCTGACAAAGTCATACAAACATCATAACTCAAGGTGACAAAATCATCCTCAAATCTAGACAGAGGATGCTTCTTAAGTGAGGAATGAGGTAGTGACCCATCACCCATGTCTGGGCAGGTCTGGCTGATAAATCAATAAGTCAGCATGTGCAAGAAGCATGTGTGTGTTACAAGTTTACCCCTGGCAACACTATAGGCAGAAGCCATAGCAGGTCCTTTTCCTGGGGGGAGGCCGAGCATATACCTCCTTGCTAAAGGGGATTTCTCATAGTCCTTCAAAATTCCCTATTCTAAATTGTGGCTGCCTCTGAATCCATTAAATTGAAGCCCTAACTAACCTCCAGGACCTCAGAACGTGTCTGTATTTGGAGGGAGAGCCTTTGAAGAAGTAATAAGTTAAAATGAGGCCATTACATTAGGGTGTGCCCTGATACAATCTGATGGGGGTCCCTATAAGAAGATGACATTGGGACACACAAATACTAGGGGCGGGCACACACAGAGAAAAGGCTACATGGGGACACAGTGGGGCAGACAGCCATGTGCACAGCTAAGGAGAGAGGCCTGGAAGAAATCATATTGGATTCCTAGTCTCTACAATAAGTTTCTGTTGTTTAAGCCACACCTAGATTGTGGTATTTGTTATGATAAATGGAATCACAGTAGAAAATTAAACTATCTGTACATTGTGCTAATCTAAACCTCAGTATTTTCTTGACTTTGAAGAAAATAATGAGGGATTCTGAGAGGACAGACTACCTGTTATTCCTGACTGGTGTGGCTCAGTTGGTTGGAGCATCATCTTATAGACCAAAGGTTGAGGATTCAATCCTGGGTCAGGGCCCATGCCCAGGATGCAGGTTCAATCCCCAGTTGGGGGAGCATACGTGAAGACATCCAATTGATGTTTCTCTCTCACACCTCTCTCTCTCTCTCTCACTCTCTCTCTCTCTCTCCCTTCCTCTGTCAATAAAAGCAATGAAAAAGTGTCCTTGATTAAGGATTTTAAACAAGAAGGAAAAATAGAACTATCTATCAGACATTTTATTGTGTTTTTTAAGACATAAAACCACAGCCATTTACTTACATTCCATGGCATTTACTAATTGACAGGTGGCACTATATTTGCTCCTAAAACATCCTTGCCTCCCTTCCTCATCCTGCCTGACTGACTTGCATGCTCTGTGCTCTCCCATGGAGACCGTGGGCTCCTCACAGCCAGCAGCCATCTGCTACATTTATTCATGGTAGGCTATACTCATCTCGATTTGTGAAGCAAGAGTTGTTGCTTAATATCTCACCCACTTAAGGAAGTTATTTGGCATCTAATTTCTCATTTTCACCTTTATAGGAAGGGCAATATTTAAATACTAGAAAGAGCTGCTACTTGTACAAGGCTCTCTCAACCACAGGGAAACAACAGGGAACCCTCTCAGGTTGTGAAGTACCGAAAGCAACAGTCATTTATGACTGGGAGTGCTTGTCAGCTGGTGTTATGGTCCTGTTCATGACCTGGTTCCCACTGAGCCAGGCATCCCCGTTATTGATTGAAGACGTTCTCTCATCCACACCTCCTCCAATTTTCAAATGGCCCTGCAGTGTTGACCTCAAGGACTAATGCTTATTTTCTGACTCCCATTGTCCTTGACACTTCCTCTGCCCTTTTCCTCTGTACCAAGTGAAAAAGCAAAAAGAAAAAAAGAAGAAAGCAATGCCATCCTTTCTTAGTTGATGACATGAGAAACACCTGACCTTCCATTCTTGGTAGGACAGATACCAAAATCCACATTTGCATTGGCAATTGGTGACCTGACTTCTGATCCGTCAAGAGTATTGTTTACCTTCTGGGATAACAAGAGCAACATTTTTTTTTTTTTTTTTTGAGCTCTTACTATATGCAACATGTTATGTAACAGCTACATGGATCATCTAATCCTCATACTGGCACTATAAGGTAGGCATTATTATCCCACATAATGGAAGAGAAAATTGAGTCATAGAGAAGTCGAGTAACTTGTCTAGCATCACCTACCTAACAAGTGTCAAAGCCCTGAAGCTCAGGATTCTGCCTACAGAGCAAGCACACTTAATCATCCCACTCTACACTGCCTTCCCCATCGCCCCACCTATGTCAAGATGGCATTACAATTCCAGCTTAATGACTGCTAAGTCTATAAAGGAAAGCAGAAAATACAAGAAAATTTGGAATTCAAGATGAGGTTAGTTTATGCCCTAGTAAGCCTAAAATATTAGCCAATCAGAAATGCTCAGAACCCTTGGAAATAGAAAATTGGAGTTTAAGTAAGATGCAGGAGATATTAAGGAAGACTAAAAATTGGAGTTCAAGCAAAGAAAATAAATAAATATAAAATATTTGTATCATATTTTTGCAAAAGGTTGAATAAGAGAGTTAAAAAGTTCTATGCGATTTCAAGAGTAAGATAATTTTCAGATGGAGTATGGGGCCTGTTGGTCTGGCATTCAGAAAGGCTTACTAGAGTTGGGCTATGATTTTGACAGGTGGAGATGGAAGAAAAAGGAATTCTAGAAGAGGAGGGCAGTCTAACTCCTGAAAGGACACCTCTAGAAACAAAAGAGAACAATGCAGTTTCTGTTGTATGAAAATGACTAAGGACACCAATGCGCTCAGAATTTGGGGTGTATGTGGAGGACTAATAAGCGAGTAGGATAGAAATGGAGGAACCTTAGAAACAGAGGAACCTATTTATGATTATGCCACAATGACAATAAAATAATCAGCCAAATCATTCTATTCAATCAAACCTGCTAATGTCCATGACTAAGCCTTTGGTTAAACTAAATTGTTCAATAAGTCAATGCATTCTAATGAGTTCTTCAATCAAAATATGTTTCCCCCCAGACCTGGCAATCTCAATTGCTTAATTTTGGCACCTAAAACCTTAAAGCCCTACACTCTTGAGAGTTAGAAGAGGCTCTGGAGATTATTTAGTACACCATTCTCTTCGATGTTTCAACTGTGAGCACACACGTCTGAGGAGTTTTGAAATTGCAACTTTTATTTTGTGTCAAGGACTTCAAATGTCATTTTTTAATGTAAATGATAATGAATAGAAGTATCTCAGAACTACAGGGGAAAGCTATACTTGGCTTACTTTATTTAATTTGAAAATTGGAAAGCTGTTTCATTCTTTGTGAGGAAAAAAATGTATCTTTGAAATGTTCAAATGATGGTAATCTCCCCACCCTATCTCCCCAATGTATTTATACAATTAAAAAATATATTGCAGGACACTGGTGATATGATATAGAATGCAGCTCCAATAATTCTCATAGCAGTTACTTTCAGCAGTACATACATATGTTTAAGTAATGTATGTGCCTCTACACAAATCAGGGTATCAATATTATTTATGAATGATCCCATAATTCCAAAAAGCCTTCTCTTACTATCTCCCACAGTAGCTGATTAAAAAAACAAGAATAAAATCCAAACAAAACAAAACCCTCTGCACTTTTCAAGTGAAATGCAATAAAACTCCTAAATGAAGAATAGGCTGAAAGAAAACAACCGGATCTGGGAATTTTGCCAAACCTTCACTTTAAGGAACTTTATGCAGAGATAAAGGAAGGACATTATGCTAGAAATGCAAAATCAACTCAGCCTCCTTGGCAGGAGTACATTTTAGCCTACAGCACAAAAAGAGTTAATCTGAATTGCAAACTGGAGTTGCATTAAATATGCTTTGTTTGCCATTCAACAAGCTTTGCTTTAATGGCAAAGGCAATACTGAAATTGGGTGAGTACTTAAACTTTATTATGGAAGTAAATGAGGCTGCTCTAGAAGTCTTCCATGATAAGAAAAACATGCTATGAGGAGTTATTGAACTTTTGATTTTCTTATCCAGAACAATTCTCTATTTGCCTGATATTTTCAGATAATGGTTCCACAAAATTAAATATGGCCTCCCTGTTCTAACAGCAAAACCCCAAACAAAACTTAAAGTATGTCTTCTTTGCATGTTATAGTTAATGAGCTTTCATTATGCTTAATGTACTTTTAATAGTCTCCTATGGCAAGATGGTGATATTAAATGTGGGAATAAAATATCCATGATACAACCTTGAATTTGTTATAGTGTCTTTTTATCTGAGGGCTCAGAACACTTCACACACATTTTCATTCAGTATCTCCTTGAGGTGTATTATGAGCATTTTATGGTTGAGGACACTGGGGTGTAGAAAGACTAAGGGAATTGAGGTCATCTCCAGAGCTCACACTAAGCACAACCTGGAAGTTTCCCCGAGCAGGAGGGAGTGCTCTTTCCTTCCTGGCTGCACTGACTTTTGGGGGCCCTACATTGATTGCAGCTTCACTAGTCTTTTCCTTCATGGGGTTTCCTCCCTTACCTGGACACCATCAGAGGCAGGGATGTAACTTGCCCTTTTAAATGTGTCTGTCACATTTCTGAGGATTTCCACAGACATGAGAAGATCTCCTGCATAGAAATTTTTCCTCTGAGTTAAATCCAACAGTGTCTTGGTCACCTGAAACATCCCATCACCTGCCAGCATCCGCTGCCCCTTAGCAAGGTGTTCTTTAATCTGGATGGTCAAAAGAACAGAAAAAAAACATCAGAATCTTCATTACTATTTCTCTATGTATCTTCATCGAATAAATGTGTTTAAAGTTGGAGAGTCAACTTTCAAGAAGCTTTGAAACACTTGGGAGGACTTTAAAACTGTAAACTGTGCATTTCCCACACTTGGATGAATATCCAGAACACAAGAACTAATGAGTGTATATACTTTGGCAGGCTGACAGACCTGCCTTTATCTCGTTCTCAGAACACCCAATTCAACACATTGGAGAATGTATGTATTAACTTAGATTTTTAATTTAAGTAAAAATAAAAATTACTTTTGCATGAGGTAAATATGGAGATTGTAAGCTGTGCTCAGAAATGGGAGCTTATAAACACTTCAAAATTTCCATTTGTATTAAAAAGTCAAGCTTAGTGATTTTTGCCTTACCTCTTAAAAAACACATATCTTTATGCAGTAGCAAAATTAAGTTGCCACAAGTACATTTTAGCTTTAGAAGATATCTCTAGCTTTAGAGATCTACTATGACATGATTAAAAGGTAGATTACTTCAGCTTTATTTTAAAAAAGAAATAACCTAATAACAAAAATAAGATGACCAAAAAAACAAAACAAAACAAACAAAACAAAACAAAACAAACAAAAAAAAACAAAACACTCAAAAAAACCCAATAACCTCTCAGGTCTTCAGCAGCAGAATGAACTATTAAGATGCAGGGCTTAAATTAGTTTGATGGCCAGAGAAATATGCTGTCAAGTTTCATATATGCTTATCTTACAGTTCAAGGGAAGAAAAGTATCTTATATTGTAAAAGAATGGTAAAGTAAGAGAGGGTAAAGTGATAGCAAGAATCCATGTACTGTTCTTTATTTATTAAATGGTTAATCCTTATCATTCCATTGCTAAATTTGTGATAAAATTAACTTATCAAAAGATCATGCAATCAAGAACTAACACACCAGAGAAATATGAAAATAGAAAGGGTAAAGTGTAATAATTGTAATGATCAATTTCCCATTAAGAATCGTGCCAACAAATCCTGTACAGTGTGGCAATCAATCTGAACGAATCCAAAGAGTTAGGAGTTTTCAGAAAATTGTATTTAAAAAAATATCTTGCCACTTTAGGTATTTTACTTTAGTCTCTAAAACTCTGTCTAAAATATTTTTGGTAAAGTAAAAATCTTCAGACATATTCTATTTCTATTACTATTCTAAAAGACAACATAATCATACAATTTATTTCTTCCAGTTTTCTTCTTTCATTTCTCTCCCTGTCTCTCCTGAGTGCCAGCCATCAACCACTGACTAAATCCCAAAGGATTGGTATAGGTTGCATCAGTGATCAGCCCTTGTCTACCTGTTTTCTAAATTACTGATTAATATTTGCAACTATCTGTTCATGTTATGGATTCCATAACTTCATGTGTTTGCACTGGCTATTCCACCCCCATCCTTTACATCACCTCACGTTTATTCACTACTTGGATTTTGTACTGGTTCTTCTAATTTTTTTTTCTTTCCTTTCTTTGTTTTTTAGCACCCTGACCAGGAACTGAGCCAGCAACCTTTCAGTTCGCAGGCTGGCATTCAGTCCACTGAGCCACACCAACCAGGGCAGTTCTTCTAAATATTTAAACGGATTGAATCAACTTTCTTCTCTGTGTTATCTCTTTTGTTATAGACACATCACTGTGTCATAGTGAATTATAATCATTTGCTCATGCCTTAGTAGTCCTTCTAAACTTGAAGGTAGGTTCCCTTCCTTAATCACAGCCTTAGAAGACAGCACAGTAAAAGTTTGGTAGAGTTAATTAATATTTTTATGTCTCAACTATACCTTTATTGTGTAATATAATGGATGGTCTTTAGAGCCAGTAGTGCCCAGGCTTTTATTTAAACCTTGCAACTTATTATTTATGTAATTGAATATATAGGAGACTAAGTTACCATATCTCCTCTAAGATTTGAAAAATATGCCTATCTGGTTAAAACATTTAAAAAATAAATTTTTTTAATTCAAATGAGTCACACAATCCTAAAATACTTATCACAAGCTACTGCACAACAGGAAAGCTTCTTGCCTCAGCACGATCTGTACACCCTACAGGAACCCATTCCTGGGGAGGGACAGCTAACACCTTTCCCCTCATTCGCTATGCCCTAGTCACTCCGGCCTTTTTGATCTACCTCAACAACATTAAGCAGTGCCTGTCTCAGGGCCTTTGCACTTGTTTTTCCTTTTGCCTGGAATAGTCTTCCCACAGAGATCCATATGCATTTCTGTCACTTCCTCAGAGAGGTCTTACTTGACTCCCTCTCTAATATGGTACCATTATCATTCATCTCAACCTTCCTTCATTGTGCTCAACCTTACCTGCCATTGTGCCATCTATTTCTTGGCTTATTTTTTTTCCCCACTCCACCTTTAGAATATAAGTCTTGTGAAGAAAGAGACTTTGTCTACATTGTTTACTCTTATATTCCCAGCACCTAGAGGATGTACTTAATATATTGAAAAAAATGAATCAATAAATGAATGAATAAGTCACATTAGGTCATAGGATTAAGTTAGGTACTCTTGAAAGCTGCCTTAACTTGCTCATCAACCTAGTCCATGCATAGCAAACACTGGTATCAAATAGCATGAGATATACCTGGCTTAAAGAGACAGTGCAGCTCCTGGGCTTGAATGTATGGTTCAGTGGGTAGAGTGTAAAGTTTCAAAGTGAAATTAAGTTAATAGGGTCTAACCTAAAAAATGTCATAAAATTCAGTCTTCAGTTTTCTGCTGGGGATGCAGATCCCAGCTGTGAGGGCTAAAATGGTTCTCCATTAGGAAGAGAACACAGAAATGATTGTCAAGGCAAACATCCTCTGACTACTTCAGATCAGCTCTGTATCTATTTTGGCAACACATATGCATGCCTGTGAGGGACCTAATTTGCTCAGATCTAATATATCTTTTCTTTCAAACAAAATTATCACAATACTAACTTGAATCTTGAGGAATAAAACATCTCTATATGTTTTTGCTGTTTGAAATAAAAATAATACAGAAAGCACTGGATGGCTTAGTTAATCAGAGATAGGAAAACCAGTCTTTCACGTCTAGGTCAACATCAAATATGGCCTCAGTCAGTAGCAAATTAATATCACTGTCCATCTGACAGCTGTTTAGCAGGGTTATGGGGAATAAGCTGTTCTCAGTCTAGCTCTTGGCAGACAGGCGCTTAAATCACAACACCAGCTCTCACAAATGGCATTAATTAGCATTTTTCCTGGCATTGTTGGTGGAAAGCACCCAGAACAAATAACCTTGAAATAGCTGTGCATGCTAGTGTAGACTATTGGTAGCAATTACAACGTGTATCAAGAGTTTGGACGAGACAGATATCCATCCAGCACATATTTAGTTGATGAAAAATTCCAGTTTCTTGACCTTCTTACAAGTGTACTGTAAAAGTTTCTTTCCTTACCATGAGCCTACTTTTTCCTAGAATGACAAATCCATGTTTATCTGCAGGTCTCTTTTTCTCTTTTTTCTGGATCATGAAGAAGGACAGTTCAGATTGAGTTTTTTCAACTTACTTTTTCTCTATTTCAAATTGTCCCTTATTTGCATACCACCTCTTTCCTTTGTTTCCATCTCTATGAATTAACTCTATGCTTATCTCTATGATTTGAATCTCATCTAATCTTTCTTCTACAATCCTTCCCTCTTTCAAACATATGGCCTGAATTTTATTTATTTATTAATAACTTTATCGGGGTGACATTGGTTAATAAGATCGCATTGGTTGTAAGCGTACATTTCTATAATACACCATGTTTATATTGCACTGTGTGCCTACCACTCAAAGTCAATATTTTGACAAAAGATGTATATCTTATTTAAATATCAACTTTTTACATAGCTCTTTCTTTTCAACTGTTGTCTTCTTTCAGTTCTCTTCAAAATAAAAATCAGAAGTATGAAATCTGATTTGAACCCCACAATTATTTAAGTTGCAAATTAAGCTCAGAAGTTACCTTCTAAACAGTCTTTCTGGGAATCTTGCTAGTATATTATGTTTGTAGAACAAATGGAGTCTTAAAATCTGGATTTAAATTGTGGTTTACAATTTACAACATTGAACTACTGGAGAAATTATTTGCCTCTTTCCTAGAATCATTTGATCTGTCTGTAGGAAGAAGCAAATATCATCACACAGTTGTTATAATGAGTTACTGTGAAGATAGATGTTAAAAGTGGACATTCAGTGACTATTTCCCTTCTTCTGTTATCATCTTCAGTTTCTAAATATAGCTATGCAATGCCATTCATAGCCATCCTTTTTACTTGTGGGCATGAGATAGATCCCAATGCAGATCTTCAGCACTTCTCATCTCACTCATTACAATAGTCTCCTCGTTGGTCTTACTGAGCCCTTTCCCATACTAAACTATCCTATGTTTCACATCTCTGAACATGTCATCTCTCTGCTAAAAGTAAATAAATAAAACCCACCATTTTCATATTAAATACACCCTCCATTGTTTGATTTATAGACCATCCAAATATAATTTTAACCTATAATTCCAATCATTTATCTATCTTATTTTACCCATCCAAACATTATTCTCCTACTATTTTTATATAGTTAGTGATTACTATTTCAGTTTTACTCTCCCATCTTTATTGCTACTTAGTAATTTAACCTACCTCACCCTTGAATTCCTCAAGTTAGTCTTTATTATATTATTATTACTGATTTCAAACTAATAATACTTTTTAATCAGTCTATTAATTCCACTATTGCTTGTTAACAATTTTTCTTGAATTCACTTTGACTTTCAGTGTATTGTCCTTTATTTCTAGTCTTTTAGCACTTATTTTAGTAAACTTCTGTGAATGGCAACTCTTTCAAATCTTTGACTTTTTTTTTTTTTTTTAAGTTATACTCATTTTCAAATGATCTTTTAGATAGAGGTGTTTTTTATTTTCCCCTTAGCATTTTCATAAAGTGACTTCAGTGCCTCTTTTGTTTCATGTGCGTGGTCTTCTGTCAGTTAAAGAGCTGATCTTTCAGAGACTATCAATCTTTTCTTTGTGGTATCTTTTAAGATTTTCCTTTCTGTCTTTGGTATAATGCAGATTAAATTTATTTGTAGTTGCTTTAACTTATTAAACATCTTTTTCAATCTGAATATCTTATCTATCTTCAACGTTGGAAAATTCTTATGCACTAATTCATAGACTATTTCTGCTCCCTCAATCTCTTTGAGGTCTGTTTCTGGAATACATTTCTATTATATTGTATACATTCCTACTAAATGTATGCTAACTTTTTCATTCTATTCTTCACTTCTATGTTCTCTTTTATATTTTCACTTCTTTCTCTAGCTATTCTGGCTTATGAGTGATCTTTTTCCAGACCTAACTTCCAGATCACTAATACTTTCTTCAATTGTGTTTAATTAGATATTTATTCTATCAATTAATTTTCATGACAATATTTTCCACTTATAGAAGTTCTAGTTAATCTTTTTCATATTCTCCCATTCCTTAACTGTGCATCCTCTTATCTTTAAATTATTTTAAACAAATAATAATTTTTGTTATATTTTTTATCATTTTTATTCATTTCATTGTTAATTTTTCTGGTTGCTGCATTTGATGATTCTCCCTCATGTTATCTGTAATTATTGTGAACTCATAATTAAGGAGATGTATTTATGTTTTGGCAGCCCCAAGTTGCTTCTTTGTGAAAGAGGTGCTAGAAACTAGTTTTGAGTGTTTCTCTGAGGGTGGGGGTCCTAAGGCAGTTCAACAATACTGGATTATTTTTATGCTCATTTTCAAGTTAATTCCTTCACTTTATGGCTCAGACTAGGAGTTTCCATTTCTGAAAAGTTGTTTTGTCCCTCTCCTTCCAAAAATATTATATGAACTGCAAATTTCTTAGACATATTCTAGACCTGTAGGGTATTTCTAGTCCATTATGCCAGAACAGTCAAGATAGTTGTGGACCATTGAAGAGGGTTTGATATAGCATCACTGCTTTAGCGTGAGGGAGTCTTGTCAGCATCCTAACAAGGCTTTAGAATCTTAGCTTCCGCCACCTAGGACTCACAGATAGCCTGAAATATTCATAGGCTGCTGGACCATCAGCTTTCCCCTACAACTCTGGCTTTGGTTTCTTTTCTCTTCACTTTTGGTACCTAAAAACTTCCCTTTTTTTTTCTCTTGAAATAAGACATAATACAGTATTTGAGCCCTGGCTGCTGTGGCTCAGTGTATTGAGCGTTGGCCTGCGAGCCAAGTGTAGCTGGTTCGATTCCCAGTCAGGGCACGTGACTCGGTTGCACGTCAGATCCCCAGTTGGGGGTGCAAGTGAGAGGCAACCACATAGTGATGTTTCTCTCCCTCTCCTTCTCCTTTCCCCTCTCTCTAAAAATAAATAAAAACAAGAAACAAATAAATTATTTTTTAAAGACATAATACACTATTTGAAAATATATTCTTGCTATAGTTAATGCAGAAGTCACTATGGTCTATGAAGTGTTAGCTGGATCTATTCCACTGTTCCACTACTATTGTAGGTTCTCAATACTAGCCTGACTGAACTACTCACCATTTCCCAAGGAAAGCCCATGGGATCCCACTTTTGCTCCCTTATACTGTTCTACAACTTTAAATGTTCTTCAAAAATCCTTTTGTTAAGTTATTTTTCTTTTCTCCTTCCTGAATTCTTTTCAAATAACTAAAAAGCATGATATGACCTCTACTTTCAAACCTCACAGGAGTAAATCTTCCTTTCTCTTATAGTAATATAGTATTTAGTGTTTGTGTTCTTATTGTATCCATTCTACCAGACATTAAACTCCTAAAGGGCCTGTAACTACTTATTCATCTTTGTTTCACCTGTAATTTCTAGATCATTTTCTGACACACAATGATATTTTCTCAAAGGATGTGCTAAATTAAACTGAAACTCCAGAAGAAATTTTTCCTTCTATAGCAATCATCCTCAAAAGTTAACGAGTTAAAACATAGTAGCTCACGATTATTCAAAACAAAGTACATGTAATAACTAAAGAATTTTTACATTTCCTGACAGAATTGCCTTTTAAAAGATGACCTTTTAATATAAATGGGAAAATTATTTCACCAATTTTAAATATCTACAACTATAGTTACATAATTGCTACCTTTTAAAAAATAATGATTACAACAATGACATAGTATTATTGGGTGCCTATTATATTGTGACTATGAGATTGTTTTACATGAGTTACCTCACTTGAGTTTTAAAACAACCATGGGAGACATAATAATTATCCCCATTTTGCAGATGAAGTAGTATAGACTTTGTGCTGTGAACTACATTCTCTAGAACTCTATAGCTCTAATATTGTCCCAAGATTTCAGCTCAAGCAGTTGGATTCCAGAATCTATGCTCTTAATTACCACCTGCTTAACTCAGGCTTTATATAGTGCTTTTGTTAGAACCTGTCAAGATGTTTAAATATTTAAAAATAATTTTCAACCACATTTGTTTTAAGGAGGCATTAAATCTTTTTTTCAGATGAGGAAAGAATATAAGAAGCAAGAAACTTGCAGCAACTTGCCAGGTTGTTGAGGCATTGCCAATTATTTGAGTAGTGGTCATTACTTTGGAATATAATGGGTAAATCTTCCTAAAGCCATTTAGCTATATTTATATAAATTTTTCAGAGCTAGTTTTCTTCAAGTAGACAGAAAAATCTTCCAGGCTATATCAAAAGTTCTATTTCCATTGGGTCATATTTTGTAATTCTCTCAGTTTAGTCACTGAAATAGCTCAGAAAGGTTTAATAATTTAAATATTTCCTTTAAAATTATAACTGTTAGAGATATATCTGCTCACATTGCAGTATTCAGTGAGCACTTCTGTTCCAAAGGACAAGTCTTAAATTTTTCTGTGTCATTCACATTTAATAGTGTTGACAAGATCACTCGTGAAAGAAAGAAACTGATGTATAAATATAGTGGCTGTTTACGGTTCTGGATGAAGTCTCCTAGCTCTTTATATAGAGATACAGTGAGGGTCATGATTTAAAGAGCAGGTGTGTTTCTTAAATAACCTCATTCTTTCACTTTGTGCCTCCTACTTCCAGTTATAGTTGCCTCTGTTGCATGAATCCTAGGTTTATTGCAGTCACTTTGTGCAAATGACACAGTTTAAACATGATATATCTATGTATTATTTTTAGCACTGACTCCTACAGTCCATCTGTAAGGTGTATTAAAGGTTCTCACAGCTTTTAGTGGCTTCACTTAAGAGATAATTATACAAGAAACTTCTTTTCATAAAGCAATAATCTAAATATATACCTTTTGCTTCAGTTAAAAACTCATTTTGTAAGATCAAAGTCACTAACTAGATGATGATACTAAATTATTTACAAATAAATCTGGTATCTCCAGGAAAGATATCACTCTGTATGGAAAAGAAGGTGTACCATTTGTTTTAATTCATAAATTGTACTTAATTTTCCTTTTTTGATATATAGAACCTATGTCCATCTCAGAGTTGGCCTAGGTCTAGGAGTTCAACTTTGAGGGACAATTCTTATCTAGAGACAACACTATGGGGCAGATTTAGCCCATAATTCACCTGCATAACTCACATGTGTATTGCACAAAGCTTAGGGTGAAGAGCATTTGGCCATAGGCCATTGGGTATCTCAGTTTTTTAGTCCAAGCAATTCCTGAAGTGACGATTGCAAGGTATTGCTATGAGAATAAACTGAGTCCTGAAGAAAATTGATTTTAAAAAAAAAATTGAGTCAGGTGTACTGTGTTTATGTCCCTGGAAAATCTAGAAATTGCCAAAATAAGAATTAGAACAAAGTAAATTTACCTACCAAGTAAAATCTAGAAATAGCTTTAATTTCAGAATTTTTGGCTAGAATTAGTCAAAATACAATTCTTTTTTTTATTTTTTTTATTTTTTTATTTTATTTTTTTTTTCAGATTTAATGTGTTTTATTGATTAAATTATTACATTTGTGCCAATTTCCCTTCCCTCTGCTCCCCTCCACCCGGTGGCCCCCCTCCCTCCAGTTGTCCCCCCCTTTTAGATTATGTCCATTAGTTGTGCATACAGTTCCTCCCAACCTCTCTCCATCTATTCCATTCCCTCCTACCTTGATCCCCAATTCCTATATCATCTCCCTCCCTTTCCCCATTCCCCCTCCCTGTTGACCTCCCCCCAATATGCTTCCCGTACCCACAGTTCCTCTTCCACTCTCGTTGCCTATTTAGTTTGCCTTTGTTTCATCTCCCTAGCTTCTGTTTTTTTTTTTTAAACCAGTCCCTTTAACATCTCATATAACAGTGGTTTGGATCTAATGAACTCTTTCAGTTTTATTTTGTCCTGGAAACGCTTTCTCTGTCCTTCTATTCTGAATGACAATTTCGCTGGATAGAGTATTCGTGGTTGTAGGTTTTGGATTTTCATTACTTTGAATATTTCTTGCCAGTCTCTTCTTGCCTGTAGGGTTTCCCTTGAGAAGTCAGCTGATAGTCTAATTGGGACCCCTTTGTACATAATTCTTTTCTTCTCTCTTGCTGCTTTTAAGATTCTCTCTTTATCTTTAATTTTTTGACATTTTTATTATAATGTGTCTTGGAGTGGTTCTCCCTGGGTCCAGTCTCTTGGGAACTCTCCTTGCTTCCTGGATCTGCAGGTCTATTCCCTTCCCCAAGTCTGGGAAGTTCTCCTTTATTATATTTTCACTCAATTTTTCAAGTTCTAGTTCATCTTCCTCATTCTCTGGCAAACCAATGATTCTTATGTTGGGCCTTTTATAGCTGTCCCAGAGGTTTCTGATCCTTTCATTGTTGCTTCCCATTTCCTCTCGCTGCATTGGTTGACTGCATGTTCCTTCTCCATATTCCAGTTTGTTGAAATGAACTCTGGATTTTATTTCCTTTCCTTCTGTCTCATATGTGGTTTTGTTCCTTTCGTTATGAAAGTTTTTCGCTTCTTTCATATCTTTTTCCTGCTCTTTTGTGAATTCTGTAAGCCACCTGATAACAATGGCCCAGAACTGAGCCTCTGACAGGTTTCTTATCTGTTCATCTGTCAGGTTCTCTATCTGCTGTCTGGTGAGCTGCGCCACCAGGATTTCTATAGTTGTCTGCCTCATTTTGACAGATGCGTTTTGTTTTCTTGGGCTGGCTGTCGGGGGCAGTGCCTGTGTACGCGTCACAAATTAGCGACCGGCGCCTGCCTGTCCGCGACCTATTTCGCAGCCCTGTGGTGCTTTCTTTGGGGGCGGGGGTCCAAGATGGATTCACACAGTTATTCAGCTAGGAGATCGGGATCCGTCCTCCCGCCCCCCTGGGCCTCACTGTTCAAGGCGATGCGGCGGCCGCTCTCCCCAGCGCCGGAGTCGCGCACCGCCAGGGGCTTGCGCAGCCGGGATTCCTCGCCGCCAGCCGCTGTCCAGGTGCAACCGCAAACAGCACTGCCCTCTTTAACTCTTACCTGCCCAAATGGTACCGCTGGTTTATAACTTCATATGTTGGACTTCCGTGTAGTTTTATTTTCTGGAATTTCTAGTTATCCTTTGTTTTGAAGTAGTTGTATTCCTCTATAGTTGTAGAGGGAGACCTAGCGTGTCCGTCTAAGCCTCCATCTTGGCCGGAAGTCTCAAAATACAATTCTTGAAAAAGGACCTAGGTACGTGAAATTTCTTTTCCTAACATCAAACAAATCTGGAAGTTTTTATTAATATTCTGAGCCAGAGGGTAGAACTGGAGCATCCTCCATGAGCTCACAGTATATTGGTCACAGACTAGGACCCAGACTTTCTCAATGTGAGGCAGAACATTAAGTAACCCAGTATCTCTATAAGACTTTTTCAATTCTACTTCCATTACTTGAGTTTTCTGGTCCTTGGGATAGTGTATCAGTCAGAATGGGATAGGTTATGCTGTGATAGCAAGCAACTTTAAAATATCAGTGCCTAAAAATAAATATTTATTTCTCACTCACAGTACATGCCCAACCCAGGTCATCAGGGAGGCTCCACTCATCATAGTCATTCATGGGATTAGGATGCGAGAGAATAAAAGATTTTGCCCTGGTAATGGCATTCTCTTGTGATGGTATGGAGCTGGCTATCGCTCATTTCACTTCTTTGCATTTGTATACCAAATGTTTGCTCTTTAAAAATTTTACTTTCTTTTAAATTTGTTTTTACATTTTACTCTTTTGCATTTATCTACCAAAACTTAAACCCTATATAAAACCTGCCACATGCTTCTTTTTTTTAAATCTTCACTCAATGATATGTTCATTGATTTTAGAGAGAGAGGAGTGGGAGAGAGGAAGGGAGTGGAGGGCAGGGGGAGAGAGAGAGAGAGAGAGAGAGAGAGAGAGAGAGAGAGACTGTTATGAGAAACATCACTTGGCTGCCTCCATGACTGCTGTGAGAAACATTGCTTGGTTGCTTCTATACATGCCCTGATGTGTGTGTGTGGGGGGAGGGGTCGAAAACATAACCTTTTAGTGTATGAGATGATGTTCCAACCAACTGAGCCACTCAGCCAGGCTGCCACATACTTGTGCATTTGAATCTCAAAGGGAACTTTTCAAAATTAAGATTCTGACTAGGTAGGTCTGACACAGGGTCTGAGTTTCTACATTTCTAATAAGCTCCTGGGTGCTGCTGACCCTTCTGGTTTTCAGAAACATTTTGGCCCTACCAAATGCCTTTTTTTCACCTTTATTCAAGTAGCTCAACTTTGCTGGAGAAAAAAATCACAACTAAATTGACTAGCTATACTCTAAGTTCTTTATTTCCAACCTTAGTACAATATAATCTTTGGCAACCCCCAGACCCACCTGTCTCAAGATACTCCTCACTGTCTTGCCTTCCTTATTTCAGACAATGACATCACTATCAGCTAAATGTGCTCACTGAACCTTAATAAAGGTTGATACCATCATCTCTCATCTGGATCACTGTAGCAGGCTTCAGAGGTTCCAGTCCTGCTACCCTACAGTCTATTCTCCACAGAAGAGCCATATGACCCTTTTTAATTAGATCAAAACACATCAATCCTCTACTGTCAATAGATTCCCTTTGCACTGGGAATAAAATCCAAACTCCTAGAAAAGCTTTTAAGGTACAGAATATTTTTTCCCTACCTAGTTTTCCAGACTCATCTCATGACAGTCTCTTTTTTTGCTCAGCACACCTCCTCAAAGACCTCAAGGTTATTCATATGCTAGTCTCTCTAAGTGAAATCTACTCTCATTCCCTGGTGAACTCATTCTCTCCACTCTGCATGTCTGGATCCACCTCATTTTCAGGTCACGATTTTAAAGGTCACTTACTCATAGAGACCTCACTGACTTTTTTATTGAGGCAGTCCTCAAACATCATTCTCTATGCTGGCACTGTGTTCATTTTCTTCAACATGTATATCACAGTTTGTAATTGTATTATCTCTTTCTTATCTACTTTGTATTTGTTGTGTGTATCACATTTAAGATTCATTCACATGTTCTTGCATTGTGTTGCACAGAATTAAGTTAATGGGTAGATGAATGGATGCATGAATGATTGGACAATATTATACACTTTCCTTTATAATATTTTTTACTTTGGCACTTGCCAAAATATAATTTTCTGTACAAGTATATTGTATTAAATTATCCTATGAGTAAGTTCCAAGTCAGTGAATTTTAATGGCTAAAACTAACTAACATTTCTTCTATTTAGTCACACTAAATGCACATCTGAGAGAAGCTTAAAAATCTCCTGGGCTTGTATTATGATCAGTAATATGTTGTGAGCTCTTTTTTAAAAAGAGAAAAGATAAGTATAAATGTTATAAGTATTTAATTATACATCTATACAATAGACTCCCTTATAATTTTCTAGGAAACATTATTATATGAACTTAAAGATTTATTATTTTTTACAATAAAGTTGAAATTTATTTGTTTAGTACAGTATAGTAATTCAATTCAGGTAAGGTCAATCCTTTTGCCAACACAATTAGAAAAATATATACAAATTATAAAAAAAAAAAAAAACACCTTCTTTTAGAGCATAAGAGAAGTATTAATGAGATAAACTAATTTCTAGAAAGAGGAGATCCTTGTAAGCCAACAATTCCAACCAGTTTCTCCATGCCCCCCCCCCCCCGCCCCCCGCCCCTTCTCCTTTGGGAATGTTTGCTAAATCTGGGCAAGAATTTAGGAGAAGGTGTGGTCCAGGCAGAAGCCCTCTAGGGCATAAAGAGAAACTAATGTTTTTTGGTTGCCCAGGAAAGGAGAAGTATATTAGAAATGTAAGGCTCCCTAGAAATGTTGCTGGGACTGTTCACCATGAAACATTCTTCAGTTTTTGAACTGTGTAGCAAGATCAGGAGCGAAGATAAAAACTTCTAAAATGCAACATGCAATTTTCTCCACCCTTTAAGTAGGGATTTGAAAATAAATGCCTAGTGAGAAGAGTCTAGCTTTAAGCAACCAGTTGATCTTCTCCTCAAGATATCTGATGTATTTGAAGTTACCTGAGCAGAACACTGGGGCACTGAGCTGGGGCCTTCTAAAGGGAAGAGGTGAATCTTCTGTAGTGTCTCAGGTTGATGGGATGGGCACACATAGGCTCTCCATCCGAAAGACACAATGGAAAAAGGGGGTTAAGCAAGTGTAGTCTTACTAAAAGTGCAAAACAGTCTTGACCCAGACCCACTGTTGAATGCACTGAAGCATAGCTCTCACTGTATTTGGTCAACTTGGCAGGGAGGAACGCTTTTTGGTGGACATGAACATTGTCTGAAGACCCAGCATTTTTTAAATATACAATGTTTGACAGCCAATCAAAAATTACAAGGTATACCACATGATGTGACTGACAAAATAAAACAAAAGCCAGTTCACAGATTATCCAGATATTAGATTTAACTGATAAGTATTTAAAATGACTATGGTTAAAATTTTAAAGAAAATAGAAAGAAAAAATACAAAATAGACTTTGTGCATTGCTTGGATGGAGAATTTAAAAAGAGTTAAGATATTTTTTAAAAACCCTTAAAGAATGTATATTCTAGACCAAGTGTTGGTGACCCATACACAACATGTGGGCCAAATCTACGCCATTGTCTGTTTTTGCATAAAGTTTTATTAGAACACAGCCTTGGTCACTTATAGTTTATGACTGCTCTATTTGCTACAACAGCAGAGTTAGGCAGTTATGACAGAGACCATACGGTGTGTAAAGTCTAAAATATTAATTTTGTTGACATATACTGTGAACTTTGATATATGAAATGTTTAGAATATCAAGATTTAATTAACATATCTTTTCCAAATACATATATTTTCCATTAGCTCCTTCAGCGCAGATAGCATTCAATAAATGTGAAGTATTATCATTTGCTGAACCATCAGTGAACTCATAGTTTTACTCAGGATTGCATGCTAAAAATCTTTGGAACTGTGATGTTAAATTCAGATCCCCAAAAGAATAACTTGTGACTCTGAATAAAATTGTGAGGATTCTGTCCATTTTAAAGAAAGTAATGTTTTTCAACTTTTCTTTGGCATTGTTGAGTGTGCAATGATTACTTGAGCTCTGGGAGTGAGGACCCTGACAAACTTCTGAAATCTGGCAACAGGCAATCGCATACAACATCTTGCATACTTAAAACAAGAGTAGCCATATTGTTCCATGAGAGGGCCATGTAATTAGAAACACATGTATGTGGATGCCAAACTAATGTCATGATTAGTAATAATAATAGCTCTGGTTGTTGAAAGCGCACTATGGTAACAACTGGTATGGGCTGGAAACAACTCCGTTTAATTGGCCTTAAGTATATTTTAAGAACTTGAAAGTGATTAAAATGTTCAGCCAGAATTGAGAAACTACTGATTTAGTTTTTCTCCCAGCTTTATCCATCACTTGATGTGTTCCAGACATATTTTTACTACAGAAAACATATAGAAGTAACTCCTGTCTCTCAGGGTCACTTACCTCAACTTAATTGATGAATATTTCAAAATTTAACTAATTTCACCCTGGACCATAGTATTAGGTTCTTTGTTTCTTAATTGCTCATTAAGAAAACAATTTCAATACTTTTTGGTTCAATAAGCATTTGTTGTAAACAAAGCTATGGTGGCTATTGTTTTCTTTCTTTCTTTTAAATAAGCTGCAACAATAAAATGTATTATCCTCCTTTAGGCAATATGCTGGGCATCTGTGCAATGAGGTGGTGACCAAAACAGTGTGTGTGATACTTGAAGAGTTTTGTTGCAATGGAGCAAAATTCACCTGAAAAGCATTAAAAATGAGGAAAAAAAGAAAGCAAACTTATTCTCTGTCTCTGTTCCTCTGCCTCTCTCTTCCTCCTCCTCCTTGCTCCCCTACCCCCAGTTATCAATTGCTATTTTTATCTCTCACTCCTAATAAACCATCATAGAAGTGGAGGAAACAGGAGAAACAAAGACTTGAACCAGGATTCAAGCTCTTTGACATCCCTTCCCACAGAGTCAAACTTCTGATGACTGGATAGATTATTGTTCCAACTTTTGTCTTTAAGACGTTTGCTAAACTAAAGTTTGAAAATAGAAACAGTAATGTGAAGGAACCATTTAAAAGGGAACATTCATACCCAACTCTCCATATTCCCATATGAAGGACTTTCTATTATTATAGTATAGCTTTGATTTTTCTGTCTCCCATCACTCACCCCACTCCAGGGAAGGAGAGGCTTATCTATTTAATGAACTTAGGAGAAAGCTGAATGAAACCCGATTCAACTCCTTTTGCTTTAGAGAGCTGTCTACCTACAAAGGGCATGTATTCTGCCAGTTCTATGTAGTCCATCATTCTGTGTATGTGAATTTATATGCATGTAAAAGAGAGAGAGATAATGAGAGAGAAGGAGGAGGTGGAGGAGGAGAAGGAGGAGGTAGAGGAGGAAGAAGAGGGAAAGGATGGGTAGGAGGGGGAGAGAAGCTGCTTATGATTGTCCAATTGTACCAGAAACAAGGTGGGTGCATTTAATTTCAGGAAAGTCTGGCCCACTACAGTACAAAATTCAGCCATTTTTCTCCAAATAGCTTTATAAGTATTATATCAAGTATTCTTAATTTGTCTAACTACTGTGCCTAGTTCACAATAGGTTCTGAAATTATTTCTACCTTGTCTAGTTAAAAATTTAGAAAATATCCCAGAGTATAAAATGAAATATTAACATGTGGAGAATATAACATTTCCAATAATCCCATTACATTTAACACTTTATGCCTATATCCTGTTTTTTGTGTGTATTTGCTTGTGATTTTTATTTTTTATAAACAGAAGTTGGATCACAGTGTTTAATTTTGTATCTTATAAGGTTTCCAAACAAACTTCATGATTATTAGCTTATTAAAATTTCTCTGAAATTGCCAAATAATTTTGTAAAGAAATGTCATTAATCACCCCACATTTCTAAGTACCTTTGAGCTAGGAAAATTTCACATGGAGGGATAATACATATTAAATTCATGTGGTTAAAATTCATAAGTATTAAGTCTGGTGTATCGTCTTCTCAGAAACCTCCAGCTGCTGGTATCCCCCTACTGATAAGAAAAGCAGCAAAGGCATTCTTTATTTCAGACCACACAGAATCTCTAGTATATGCTCAGCATTGTGTTAGGCACTAGAGAAATAAAGATTAAAAGAACATGGTTTCTGTCCTCAAAGAATTCAAACAAGATGCCAATACAATAGATTAATGATTTTATATGTTAAATTGATCAATAACCCCATTCTGGCTATCTCAATAGATTTATAATTATGAGAGTTTATAGAACATATTCAACTCATGTTTGCTGATGATAAAATGTTATTTCAAACTTAGTTTATTATATATTAATAAAAATGAGTATATAAAATATTTAAATCTTTATATGTATGCACATATATTATAATGTGTATGTAAAAGAATTGGAAAACACAGATTTATTTTAAATAATTCTTTGAAGTAGGTACCAATTAAAATTTAATGAGCTTAATGAATATAGAGGTGCAAGTAATGAAATCCCTCAAGGAAAACAGAAAAATAAATTATGAAATGATGAACTCTATTAGAGAGAAGATGCAGAATCTTCAAAGTAAGTTAAGAATTGGTGGGAATCAGGATGGTTCTATTATCACAAGCACTATCTAGGTTTGCTACTCAGGCAAAGCATGGGAAGCAATAGCACTGAGAGCATGCTGGGAAGTTGATTTCATTTCCATCTCCAATTGACTTATTTAGAATATATATATTAAGATCAATGTATTAGTTAAGCATTCTTTAATGCACACATTAGTTTTTATAATTCCTTGAAAGGAATGTAAAGGAGATGATCATGATCCCTAGACCAGTACCAAATGTGTGTATGTATGCATGTATAAGTGTGTCTATATTCGTCTATGTGTTTTTAAACATAATTCATGTGTAAAAAGATATGACATCAATATCCTCCATCTACTTATTCATCCATCCACATCTATCTGTATTTTTTAGATGTATAGTTTAAGTTAATATGTTGCATTCTAAAATTGTATTCTTATTGATATAACATTTTTATATCCTATGACTTCATTTATATATGGAATCTAAAAAAAACAAAATAAAAATAAACTCATAAAAACAGAGACCAAAGAGATGGTTGCCAGAGAGGCAGGTATTAAGGGATAGGTAAAAAAGTTAAGAGAAATAATATTAGTGGGGTGAACATACTGTAAAATATAAAAATGTCAAATCAGAGATGTAAATCAAAACCACAATGAAATATCACCTCACACCTGTCAGAATGGCCATCATTAACAAATCAACAAACAACAAGTGCTGGCAAGGATTCAGAGAAAAGGGAACCTTTGTGCACTGTTGGTGGAAATGCAGACTGGTGCAGCCACTGTAAAAAGCAGTATGGAATTTCCTTGAAAATTTAAGAATGGAACTCCTTTTAAACCCAGTGATTCTACTGCTGGGAGTTACACTAAGAATCCCAAAGCACCAATTCAAAAGATCCTATGCACCCCTATGGTCATAGCAGTGCTATTTACAACAGCCAAGTGCTGGTAACAGCCTAAGTGCCCATCTGTAGATGAGTGGATAAAAAAACTGTGGTACATTTACACAATGGAATACTATGCAGCAAAAAGAAAGAAGGAACTCCTACCTTTTGTGACAGCATGGATGGAACTGGAGAGAATTGTGCTTAGTGAAATAAGCCAGTCCGTGAAAAACAAATACTATATGATCTCACTTATAAGATGAATCTATTGAATAAAATAAACTAACGAGTAAAATAGAACCAGATAAACGAAAACATGGAACTGAACTGACAGCTACCAGAAGGAAGAGGGTAGGAAGATAAGTGTGGAAAGAAGGGGAAGGGACATGAAAAACGATTTTGGGATTGGCTGTGGGAGAAGGGCAGAGGAGGGCAAAGGGGGAAAATTGAGACAACTATAATAGGATAACAATAACAATAATAATAATAATAATAATAATAATAATAATGAAAATAAAAAGAAATAAGAAAAGTAAAAGATATATTTTAATTCAATGTATTTTCTGTACATCTAGTATGAACAGTTCATAGTCTTATAGCTCTTCTATAAGTTGTAAACATTTCACATAGTATCTCATCTATGCTTCCTCAAAACCTCCACAGATGATAAGATAATGGTAATAATTTCACTTTGCAAATAGCAAGTTAAGACTAGAATGCAATCATACAACTTTTCAAAGGACACACAACTAGAAAATCTAGGACAGATCATTTGAAATCAAAAGCTTAGGAAGTAGTATAGCCTCAAAAAAGAGTTAGGCTTTGGAATAACGGTACTTAGACAGAATGTTCACTCTTTGCCTCACTTAAGTGTATCGCTCCCCTGTGAATCTTCAGCATCTTTCTATGGAAACTCAGGCTGGGTTACCAACCTTGCAGATTCTTCAGAGGACTGGAGTTAATTTGTGGAAGTGCCCAGCTCACGGTCTGGTATTTTGCAGGAGATGAATACACTGAGGCTGCTTCTTATTCTGGCATATCATGCTCTTGATTTATGTATGTAAGTCAACAAGTGCAAAAGCACATTGGCTATCAAATTATTGATTGATTTATATGGGCTTCACAATTGGAGATCATTTCTTCTTTTTAACAGAGTTTTTCTGTTTCTCTATTATGGGATGACCTGCACTTACAGAATGTAAATTCATTTAAATATTATCATATAAAACACTGAGTTTAGAAAGTAAAACAATTTCTGTAAAAAGTGTGATATTATTCATTTTAACAAATTTTTAAGGACTGACTTATGATTTACTTAATTGACGCAATCATTCCCATTCATTCATTACCATGAATAAACAAGAACTGAATATGCATATTATCAAGATTAAATTTTAAAAGTTTAATATCTAAAAGTAGAGAAAAATAAACTTCATTAAAATTAGATTAATAATAAAGGTTTTGGTTATATTTAATTCTGAAATAGACAGTTCTGAGTATTGATAACTATTAATAAAATAACCTTTACATTTCATATTATTACATTTAATATTATAAAATTCTGTATTATATGTGTGTGTATCCCCCAGAAAACTGCATTTAAAAAAACCTGACAACCAAATGCTGTCTGATATGTGTATATAATAAATCAGTAATTGAATCAATGATTATTTGATTGCATAGAGCCTTATTTCTATTATTTTAATTTTGACAGAAGACTCAATGAAGCAAAATATCATTGATTATTGATATGCATATAAATCTATATATGATATATTCATGTGTAATCAGCATGTATTGATTGATATGTATATCAGTATTTACATTTATGTGCATTTATACACATAAATATAAATAAATATATGTATATATAGTCTGTCCAGGAAAAATCCAACCATTGTTAATATAATGAGAATGGTTTATGCAACATTGATATAACCAAGCAGCCAAGGAGAGTGGACTGGAATGCACATGCATGAACAATGATGACTTCACTGTACTAGTCAGTGCAGGTGGTAGATGCCATTGAGTGAGCATGTGTACTGTTCGGCCGTTGCATTCAAAATGACTGAGCAGGTAGAGCAACACGTCTGCATTAAATTTTGTGTTAAGCTTGAACATTCCTCCACAGAAACTATTTGGGTGATTCAGAAGGCTGCAGCTACTGGAAACTGGTGACTGGCAGATTCATCACGACAACATGCCCATTCATGCATTACCTCTTGTGCAGAGTTTTTTGAGAAACATCACATCACCCAGGTGACTCAGCCCTATGACAGCCCATATTTTGTGCCCTGTGACTTCAGGCTTTTCCCAAAACTACAAGTCACCTTTGAAAGAAAAGAGATTTCAGACAGTTGATGAGGTTCAGGAAAATATGACAGGGAAGCTGATGGTGACTGGGAGAACTGTGTGAGGTTCCAAGGTGCCTGCTTTGAAGGGGACTGAGGCATCACTGTCCTATGTACAGTGTTTTTTGCATCTTGTATCTTCTTCAATAAATGTCTTTTTTCACTGCACATAGCTGGATACTTTCTGGACAGACCATTATACATACAGACACAATAACAGAATAAGATTATGTGTAGCTAAATAACCATCAATTTAATTACTGATTTGGTAAACAAACATATTAGTCTGGATTTGTTTTTCAGATTTTTAAAAATGCACTTTTTTCCTGATAATCAAATACATGTACTTCATTGATAAGGGTTATTATTCTATAAGGTACTTCTCCATCCACAAGCAAGAATGTCATTTGCTTTGTTTTTTTCAAAGTGGTATACATATTTGTGAGTAACAGTAAGAAAACAAAACAAAACAAAAGCACAACTAAATTTACAGGCTGTTAACTAAACATCTCTCTTGTCAATGTTCATTTTTTCTGCTGTGTCACGCTCATACTTTATTCGAAATCTCACAGCATTTATTTAGGTAAAGAATTCCTCTTGACTGTCAGGATGAAATAACAAGAGTCTCTAATAATGAGAATGATTTGTGCTTGTAATATACCAAGCAAAGTTTAACTGTGCTCCAAATATTCACACACCTTACTCTAGGAAAAGAGGGCCTATTTTTAGAAAATTTGGCCCATGTAATCTGGTGCAAGTAATTAATTTTCTCTGGTGCAATAGCATTGGAATTTTGTTCATGTCTTAACATCAAAATGCAGTGAGAATTGATACCTAAGTGGCACAGCTTTATCAATTCCTAACTACTAAATGTTAAAGAATGTAATTAAAAAATGTACAGTATCTTGAAATGTCTTATATACTATTTAACACAGATTTGTGCCAATCATGATAAGCAGTTGTACTCTTATTGATAAAACAGTAACGAATTTTCCTCATGCTTTTCAGCCATTAGACAATGAATTCTTTCATTTAAATAGCAGGATCCATAAAAACCCAAACCCGAGGAACCAGATAGTTTAGCACTGACTTATAAAAATTAGCTTTCTATCACATCCCTTTTTCCTTTAGGCATTTTTTTCAGGGATTGTTTTTTTCTTCTGATTTGATTGTACAGCAGAAGGTTAAATTCTCACACAGTGATCATTAGCAAAAGTAAACAGAGCAAGTACTAAAGCTGGCTTTGCACCTACTGAATGCTGCAAGTGTCTGTACTCATTTGATATGCATCTTGCAAAGCTCGGCTGTTCCCAGAAGGCCACTCCATGAAGACTGAGAGAGCAGCGTCTGCTAGTGGTGCCTGTGAGTCACAAAGAACAGAGAGAGGCTTTATAACAGGGATGCTGGAAGGCATTGCATAATTGGGAGGGAGACCAAAAAACTGGGTCTGTACATTTTCTTGCTTTAAAATATGCACACTTGTGAAATTGTCATTTTGATTATTTTTGTAATGTATATCAGTCACGCTGAGAAACCATTGCATCAGCAACATTTTCTAGGTCTTTTCATTGGCTGCATTTATGAAGCATTTCACTAAAACTGTCTCATTAATTGCTTATTGCACAGACTTATTTAGGGACATAGGACAAAAGCATGACTTCATAAGCAAACAGAACATGCTGTTCTTGGATGGTGATCATCATTTGGATTTGGATGGGTCATCCTACTTTACCTGTGGCGTTCAACGGGCACTGATTGAAGGCCAAGTCGCCTGCTGGAGTCCTTTTCCACACCATGGCCATCAGATAATCCTCTGGGCATATTTCATAAGGTGCTGCGATTTAAAACAGATAGGCTTGAATTCAGCAGTTATTTTTTTTTTAATATTGACAGCAAAATGTCCTCAAATACATTGCTCTAATTGTAGAGCTCTTTCATTTTATTTAAAGTATATTGTTTATTGGAATGTTAAAGATGTCTCCATGAACAAATATAAAAAACTAGGTTTCAGTTCATGAATAACAAAATCTTCACAGAAGTGTATTTTTGGGAAAGTGCTTGCTGTATAGGCTTTTTAAAAAAGTCATTTTCATTTGTCTATAAATTGAAGATTTTATTCAAGCATAAAAATAAAAAAAATCTTTCTGATATTCATAAGGTTGTGGGATGTTATACAATAAAATAATCTCTAATAAACTGTAAGTTATATTACAATTATTAACTGTAAGTATTAAGAGTAAAACCAAAAGAACAAAAATCCATAACATTTTAATTCTTTATACAAGGGCAATAATGACAATCATACTACATCACATCAAATCAAAGGGCAGATAAAGAGCTTTCCACGTAAGAAAAAACAAGGAGTTCATCATCATTGAACAATTATTATATGAAATGTTAAAGGGACTTATTTAAGAAAAAGATCAAAACTATGAACAATAAAATGACAATAAATATATACCTATCAACAATTGAATCTAAAAAATAAACTAAGCAGACAAGAAAAAAGGAGACAGAATCATGGATACAGAAAGTGTTTTGATAGATGCCAGATGGGAGGGGGGTGTGGGGGAATGGGTGAAGAGGTGAGGGGGTTAAGAAGTACAAACAGGTAGTTACAGAATAGCCATGGGGATGTAAAGCACAGCAGAGGAAAAGGAGTAGCCAAAGAACCTGTATTCATGACCCATGGACATGAAGGATGGTGTGGAAATTGCTTGAGGTAGTGGAGATGCTGGGTGGAAGGGGGCAAAGAGGGGAAAACTGGGACAACTGTAATAGCATAATAAATAAAAAATAATTAAAATAAAATAAACTGATTTGATCTTTTGGCCTTATTATTTTCAAAAGGTTAATTTAATTACTGAGGAAAGAAACTTAAAGGGAGTATCAACAATAGCAGATGTATACCAGAAATATTTTAATGGTAAGCCAAAGAGTTAATAAAAGGACAAGCTTTGTCTATATTGTGTTAAACCTGACACCTTTCTGCCAGATACATGAAGACATTTGTCCCTTCTTTAAGACAAACCAACTGTTGTGCTTTTCACACAGCATTGCCACTGATATGTCCCAACGTTTGTCTTCACTACTAGTTTGGGATCTTATCTGCTCCTCTCTGTATCTTGCACCTAATGGTGTGTCTGGCACATAGAAGGTGCCCAAAATTGAATAACTGAATAAATCAATATATAGTTATATAAATACACTTAATGAACAAGAACCTAAAAATAGCAAGTACCTAATATATACATGAGTGTGACATCCAGGGAGAAATTTCTTCCTTTGCAGGTAATATACTATTTAATCCATGCTAATCGTAATTCCACTGATACTAATTCTCCTTCAAAATTTATGAACTCATTAGGATACATTATAGTTATTAGTAGGAGAGGAGTGTAATTTGTGACATTACAATATTGAAATAACATTTCCTTCATAATTACCTAAGATAAGATGAATGGTTTAAACATGTGGGCAATTTAGAACTGAAAGTGACATTAAAGGTCACATATTCCATCTCTTTGTTCTTTACAGATGAGAACACCAAGACCCAAAAAGGAGGGGTTTGTCTGCCGTGACAGAACTGATGGGGGTATTTGCAGGACTGGATTCCAGAATCCCAACTCTTCCGTAGCTTTGCTTTGACTTCCTCCATATCCTTTGTGCTACCTTGAATTATTCAAGAGCATCTCCCTCACACTGAGTTAATATACATATATATTCTTCAAACTAGGTTCTCATTAAAACACATAGGCATTTGTTTTTAACTTATGGAATCTTTGCTTAGTGGATGGCTTACAACTGATTCAACCTTTTCCAACCCTGTTTTCAAAAACTGTTTTCTCTTCACCCCACCAATGATCTCTTAATGACCAAATCTAATGCACTTATCTTAGTCACTACTCACTGAAGCGCTTTATACTTTGACTTCTCTCTCCTCCTTGAAAATACTTTCTTAAGGGTCTCAGAAAGCTATTCTCTCTCAGGCCTTCACCAAGCACTTGGACCATTTGATCTCCATCTCATGCACCATGTTTTCACAGAATCATTCATCTCTTACCTTTTCTTTTGTTAAATGTTTTCCTTAGATAATTTCAAAGATATTAATAATAATGTCAATTCTACCTCAATAAAAATAAATTATATATATATATATATATATTTTTTTTTTCAGCATGTTAAAAAAATAATAGTAGTATTCTGGAGTCTTTATTAAGAGTCTGGCCTGATTGGATTAATTTAGATTATTTGCTCCATTTACCAGAAGGGAAAATAGGCACAGAGAGGTGAATTAAATTTTTTCTTTGGGTTCCATTCTTTTTTATTACATGTTGAATTCAGAGAAAAAACTAAGGGTAGCAGGGAACAATTGGGTGAGAAGAGTCACCTTGTCAAAAAACCCCATACCTGTCCTATCAGGAGCCAAGCCATGCCTTCTTTGCCCCTTCACACCCCAGATTGTTCATGGGCAGGAGGACTGAGGTTTGCAACACCCCTTCATGGGACCTAAGGGCTGGATTTGCCACTACCTCTGGCCTGGGAGTGATAGTGCTGAATAGAAATGGAGTCATCGTAAATCAAAACTATAAAATCATAAAATGAAACCCATCACAGAAAAGGTAATACTCAAGTGAGGGTAGAGACAGCCTCTGTGCAGAACTCTGTCCTCCAGTATTATAAGAACAGAAGAGCAGAGAAATAAACTAAGGGATATAGCAGCCATCATCAGCCAAATGTCAGCAACCACCCACACTCCCAGTTTGTCCACCAAGGTTAGCACGCTGGAGCCACTTCCCCATTGTGTCTGTTGCTCACCCCATGAAGACCAGAATGTTCCTGGCCTTGCTACCCCTAACCTAGCATTCCAAAATTTATTGTCCTGTGCATCGGCCACACAGAATTAATTGTCATCTTCCAAATATTCCACACCAATTCACACTTCCTTGACTTTGCAAGAGCTATATCTTCTACTTAAAACTCTCTCTGCTCCTTTTTTAAAAATTCCTATTGATCTTTAAAACACATCTTAAATGGTAATATTCTCTGGGAAGCCTCCCTTAACACCATAGTCCCTGAATATACAAGTATTATGGGTATTTTCATAACGGATTGAAAATATTTGGTTAAATGATTTTGTTATGTGTGTGAAACTCTCCAAATCCCAATTTTTGCCATTTAGAAGACTAATTACATTTTCCTTTATTTCTTTTTAATCTGCTAGAATGAACTTTCATGGTGTCTAATACAGAGTCGATGTTCAGAACACATTTGTTACGTAAATCACTTTTACTGTTGGAACTTTCTGCAATGATAGAAATGTTCTATTTTTACTGTCTAATATGGTAGCCATGAGCCAAATGTGTCTATTGGGTACTTGAAATGCAGCTAGGAAGACTGAGAACTGAATTTTAAATTTCATTTAACATTAATGTAAATTTAAATCTTAATAGCTACAGTATTGGATAACACTGTAAGAGATAATTGTGTTTTCTAAAAAAGTCAGCCAAAACTACTATAGAATATGAAAAAAAGGAAAATTAGACTATATGTTAAAACAAAATACATCATGCATAGTTTATTATCTAATTGAATTCTATATAAAACAACTAGCCTATTTTAAAAGACATAGCAATCATTAATTTAATATTACTATTATACTAAAGTATTCTTGTTTCCTGTATACATCCAAACTTCTCTTCAATATCTTCCTCATTATCTTTTCATTTTTAATCTTTCACGTTCACTTCACCTGTATCATATTTCGGTTTTCAATGTTCTAACTCAAATTTCCTTGGTTCCGTTTAAAAGTGAAATAAATTTCATAAAACTTCTTGCTATAACTTTCAGGATTTTTTTCCTGATTTAGTCTTGACATGAACCAATAAAGAAGCAATTTGCACCACAGACTTATTTCCCAGTAGTGGTTTCAGAAAGCTTTTCACACCTATGGTTATTCTGAAAGTACTTCTGGCAATGCCCCTCCCCCACGGCTGACTGTGTGGTCAGAAAATCTGGTAATTTCAAGCATTAGCCACTAGATGGCATGGGTGGGCCAATAGGGTGAAATGTTTATTAGGTCTGCCGCTGAAACCAATAAGGTTGAAAATCAAAGTGGGCAGAAGTAATAACTTAATAGTGTATTTAGAAATATGGGTCAGGGCTTGATTTTTTAAAAGGTATTTTACTATAACAATAAATAAAATGTCTTCTTTTCATGTAAATACAACGTTTAGTGATTAAACTAGTCTCAGTTATAGGGCCCTACAATCTGGCCCCTTGTTGCAGCTCCCACCATCTCCAAGTTTACTGCCCCCTCCTCAGCTACGCTAGCCCCTTGATGCTTCTCCAGTAGTCCAAGCAGGCTTCCAGCTCAGAGCTTGTGCACTTGTTCTTTCTGCCCAGGATCCTGCCTTCTTCTCCCCAAACTGGTGCATGGCTTATTTCTCTGCTGCCTTCGATTTTATTTAATTTCATATTTTCAGAGATTTTCTGACTACCACTCAATCACTCCCACGTTTTCCCCTGCTGTATTGTTCCTCAAAACACTTGTCACCTTATAACTTCTACATTTTTTTTTGCCTCTTCCTGCTAGAATGTAAGCACTGTGAAGACAGTTATTTTTCGGTTTTGTTTCACTTCTAGAGCACCTAGCACCTACAAGTCTAGCATTCATGATACATGTGTATATATGCTTTTAACCAAAAATTACCAAATCCTCACAAAAGGATCTATTGTTAATCACCCCAAATACTGAAGATGACAGAATGAGGATGATTCAGTAATGAGGACAGTGTGTGGGGGATAGATGTGTGTAATAGGCCAGTGGTAGGCAGTAATGTTCACTTAGGACCTGTAAGAGACAGAGGTTAGCAACAGCAGTTTTTCTTAAAAAGCAGTCAAATGAGGCTTCCAGAGTACCAGGTGCTGGCAACAGTTAACCTTGTAGGTTGTGTCTGACTCGGTGAAAGTCCATGGGCCCTTTTCAGATTCCCCTCATGTGATCTGCCTACATCCTAGCTGGTTAAGGTGGAAGCTGATTAAATATATAGTTATTCTTTTCCCAACCATAGAACTCAGTTATTAATTCCCATTTACCTAGTGACAATCAGTATGGTCTCCTTCAAATAAATTACCACCCCCCCAAAAAAAATCATGGTAATTTTTTAAACTAGAGAAATCAACAAACTTTGTTTTATTCACTGTAAGTTCAGAAGCCTTGGATTCCTTTTGGCTCTTAGAGACAGAAAAAACACAGTTCACAAATTATAAGAAAGATGACAAGGGAATCATGCATTCACAGCTGCAAATTGGCCCAGGATTTTCAGCTTTTTAGTAGTGATGTCAAATCCCACAGTGTTTTAAATATTTCATCAAAGGTGATTTGGCATACTTTGAAGATTATATCTTTAAAAATTACTTCAGAAAATAGGTCTACTTATGCTCATACCAAAAGCAAATCAGCCTAGAAATCAAAATAAAAATGTATTTTCATCCATCTCACATTTCTGCAGGTGACCGTGATGGCGCTCCTCCGTACCACTTATGGAATTCATTCACTCTGCAGAGATTTACTGAACTCCTGCAATGTCCTCGTCACCTTGTTAAATACTGCTCATAAAAAGAGTGAATGAGAGTAGTTGGGGTCTCTCAACTCTCAAGATGGTAAAAGGCATAATAAGTAAAGAAAATATAACACAGAATGGCCGATGTCATCTGAGAAGTCCTGGCTGCTTCAAGGCGTATTTTTGGGGGGAGCACATCAGTGGAGGATTTGAAGAAGATGTCCAAGTTCAGGTTCAAGGAATAAGCAGGAGTGAGCCAATAAGGAAGGCAAAGTGTATCTGGGGAACATGTGGAAAGACCCAGGGTACAAGGAGAACATGGGATATCCAGGAAACTGGGAATATTTCAGAATGACTGGAGTGCCGAGTTGGGATTTGTCATGGTGGGAGGGAGAAGGCAGATAAATGATGAGGTAAATTAGGAGTTTGAATTTAAGGGCAAGGGAAATTTATTGTAATGTTTTGAATGCTGGGCTTGCAGTTTGGAGAATGGATTGAAGCAAAGTGGGACAGAAGGCAGGGAGGCCTGTGACAATCTAAATGATGTAACTGGGGAAAGGGCCTGGAATCTCCAGAAGTGGCAATGTAAAGGGTACAGATTCAAAATCTAGTCATTCGGTGGTTTGGACTCAGCTCCATAATTGCATGTAGCAGGTGAGGAAGAGAGAGGAATTAAGAGGAAACTCAGGTTCCCAGGAAGCATGTCTGATGTGCTACACTTTAAGATACAGCACCTGAGGAAGATGTGACTTGGAAAAGAAGATGCTGAAAAAACGTTTGAGTTTGAGGTATTTGAGCATGTCTCAGTATTATCAAGAAGTTAGTTGGTATATGGACCTAAAGCACAGAAGAGAAACAGAAGCTAGAGATAGAGATTTGGGTTAATTTTTTCTGTTTAATGCTACCTACGTGCATTTTGTAAGTTAGAAAATACATAATTAGCTCAGGTTGCTCTCTTTGCTCAAAATAAAACCATATTATGGTGCAGCAATATGAAGGACTCTTGTTTTTCATGCCTTAGTAAAATGGAACAGCAACTCTGTTCATCAGCTGAAAGATCCCACTGTTTGCTATCACCAGTGCAAAGATATAAAAACCCATTTGTAAGATACAACTGTACTTAAAGCCGCAAGTATGTAGTTAGCATACTCCCTTAAAACAAGGTAGCAATTACCTAGGGATTAGCTGTTAATCTGTCTACTTAAAGTGATTTTCCTTCTCTTAAAAATAGCAAAAATTATACATGGTTTAAATCAATTTGATGTGGGAAATTAGTTTTCAACCCTTATGCTAGAATTTCAGTGTTAAAGACAAATTGATTCTAGTGTAGAGCTGGCATGCAGGGAAAACAAAAAAGCACTACGCATGACCCCCACATTTCAAATCTCTCTTGCTGGTCATTCATTAATTCTCATGTTTTGGGAATTTCCTGAGCTGGGGGTTGTGGAGGTAAATGAGATAGATCCTGTCTTTGTGCTCACACAGCATACAGATCTAATTTCAGCTGTGGACAACGTACTTATGTGAAGAATTCATGGAGCAGCTAAGGGTACTTATCGAATGTGTTTCCCAACAGCCTTCCTCATACAGAAAATCGTTTTTATCAGTCTCAGGTTGGAAGAACATACAATTATAACAGCAATATGTATGTATCACTATGACTTAGGTGCTCTTCTAAGTGCATCACATATTTTAATTCATCTGATTTCTCATCATAACCTTATAAAACAGATGCAATTATTATCCTTATTTTAAATAGGAGGAAACTAAGACAGAGAGAATCACTCAGCCAGGAAATGGTGGATCTATGTCAATCAAACACTGCTTTCAGTCCAGTCTCATAGACTGTTACACTGTCTCTAAGCATCTGCTTTATAATAAACAAGGTATTTATATATTTTGCAAAAATATGTTTCTAGTCTGCAGTCAGCATGAACTTTAAATTCATTAGCAAACAATGTACATTACAGGTTGCTTGAGTCCTTGACCTAGACAGTGTTTGATATCAATACATATACCCCCAAATTATGAATTATTATTTTTTAAATTCTGCATTTCAATTCAACACACAGGTCACTATAGTTGCAACCTGTTGATAATAATAAAAATAGACATCTACCTTTAATTGTGAAGACTACTCTAACTATAACCATAACTTTAGTGAGGCAAAATTTTGTATTGTGGTATATGAGAGGCTTTTGTTGGAGAATTGTGTTTACTTGCCTTTTGATGTTATCTTAGACACTAGTGAGAGTAATGGTGCTTCAAAGCCTTCCAAGTCGTGGTGCATGTAGAAAATAGTAGTTTGGAGACACATTAGGGTAACTGGCAAGGCTACTCCAAGCTGGAGGCCACTGGTCACATCCCCCCACCTTGCCAACTGCCCTGAGACCCTCAGAACAGCTACCTGGGCACACTCCAACCAGTGTTAGCCTGACAGGTGGCTACCAGAGTACTGTGAGGAGTTCTGGCCTAAAAGAATAAACTGGACTGAGAGTTGGGCAAATTAACAAACCCTCTACAAAAACTTACATATTTTTCTTACTTCCAACATCTGAATGATTTATCTCTAAGGAAGGTAGGATCATGCCACAAATTGTAACTACAAACTAAGAATAGTATATGTGTTAAAAATGGCCATTGAAATTCTAATTAAGTAAACTAACAGCATTTGAAAGAATAAGAGATTATAAAAAGTAAGGCATTACTATCATAGTCATTTTGAAACTTTTAATCATATGTTTTACACAAATGATTTCATTAGTCCAGTTACAGCATTTATGATATTGAATAAGAACATTGAAAAGAGCAAGTATCTAATGACCTACTATATTTAATTAGGCTCCATGCAGGCTAGTGGATTTGGGAGAAAGGACATAGACAACTCATTTGCAATCAGCTGGAGTTCTAACTAAGAGATATAATAATTTATATGTAATAATCAAATATAATAAGGGAAGCCCAAAGCAAGTTTACAGGGGTTCAAAGAAAAAAGAGCAGTCATCCAACTATGGGAGCAAGAAGAATGATTGAGGGAGGAGACATTTTTGAATGGATTGAGCTCCCAAGATGCCCCCATTTTGGCAGGAATGACAGTGCAACAACAGATGTATATATAGCCTTGGAAAGCAAACGAGCTGACAGATGACAACACTAGAATCCCAGGGATCCCAGTATGCGCTAACTTGTGACTAATGAGACACTATCTGGCTAAGGCCATGCATTGAGAAGAAAAATCACGTAAACCTGTGTGGAAGAGATTATAAAAGGTGGTGGTTGCAATCATATGCGTAAGTGGACCAAGAGGACCTGCACTGCCATTTAATAATTCTAATTAGTTATATGGTATTTCATCTTCTCACCCTTGAAACAATCCTGAGGAACATGTCATTATCCCTGTGTTATATACATGAGGACACTGAGGCCCAAAGCCAAACTTTCTTTGACTCTGTGTCCCAGGCTCTTTGTGCCACTCTGCCCCTCCCCCACTAGCAGGTGGTGGCTAGGAGAAGAGAAAGTAGGGTCACTGAGGGGGACTTGATGGAGGTGGAATCCAATGCTAGCCTTGGGGCTGGTAAGAAGGAGAGATTGCTTAGGAGGACAGGAATGATCTGGTGATCAGAGAGAAACGCTCTCCTGGTGATACAGTCTGATTTGATAACCCATTTGGCCACTTGGAAGAGATGAAGGAATAAGATGCAGATTTGTGGGTGCCTCTCACCCAGGTGACAGTTGAAAAGAGAGAGAATGAGCAACTGAAGAGTGCCAGTGCAGGGTCTTAGGGCCATTCGCAGGATATACATGAAGAAGGAAATAGTGGGAAGGGAAGGGAAATGTCAAGAGCTAATGTTCAGGTTTATAGTATTGATAAACATTGCATCCAAAAAGGGTTTTACTAATCGCATTAATTTTAATTTTATTAGTTTAAAAATAATTAAAGGTTTCTAAAATATGTTTATTTGTATTATAAAATGATGTGGGATGAAAGGGAATAAAATGAAAAGTGCTGTTTATTTTTATTTTAATTTGATAATGGTCAGCATGTTGTCAAATATTTCTAAATTGGACAAGGTAGGATAATGTGAGATTACAACAAATTGCTTTTTAAGTTTCTGCTGTGGCAAAAGCTGTGAGAATTTTCTTAAAGTCTCATCTGATGAGCAATCTGATAATGCAAATTATGATAATAGGTATCTCCATAGCAACAGCTTTGACTCAGGCACATATAGTATTATCTGGGATATGCATTCATTATTTTAGACCCCAGTGACTCTGCCTATGAAATTTAGCTCATCTGTTGTAGAACTGTAGACTGGAATAGGTAATAAAATGCTTTCTTAGATATTTATTAAACAACAGGTAACATCTCTCACATGTGGGGCATCTTCAAGTTCCAATTTAGTTCCCTGCTTTTTATGAATGCATTTGAGGTGATGTGGCAGAACAAATAGAACATTTAAGATGAAAGATGCCCATACTTAGTGCCACCTACTGTCAACACTGAACTCAGTGGTTGATTTTAGGTCAACAACTGATGTGTATACTTAGGTGTGACATTATTTGTTCTGTCCCAAAATAATTAGTGCAAACACTTCCTTAACTTTTGAAACTGAACATGTAATAATATAATTCCTAATAGGGTATACATATAACATCTGATAGCAAAAAACTCTTTAATGAATTAGGAGCTTTTTAAAAGTACCATTAGTAATCTTGTGGTTTGGAAAGAAAAAAATAAAGCAGGTGCCAACCTTTGTGTGAATATTTCAATATAAAGTAGTATGCTTTTTTTTCTCTTTAGATATATAGGAATACTTTGTAAAGTATAGATCGTCTAATTACTAAATTACACACCTAAAACAAATACAAAATAATATTGAATATAAACTTTAACTGAAAAAGTAAAAAAATAAAAGAAAGAAATGTAAATTGTATGCCACATATCTGGGTTTCTAATAATGATTACATTTAGCCCTAAAGATGCAGTGGTCCTCACAATTTAGAAATCTGATTTATTAACTTGTTAAATTTGCCCCTTAACAAAGACAAAATACTGTATCAACAGAGGAGAAAATCAGTCAATGTGAGCTAAGGCTTCCTCCTCCTCCCTGACACCCCCCTCCGCCCTCCCCCAAATATTGTATACCTCTGTATGTATATAGTAGCTAACCGCTTTGGAAGACAAGAGGCAGTGGAATGTACTGCTGCTCAGGTACAGAGCAGCTGGGGGTGGCAGAACAGTAGGAGACGTGTGTCTTGACAGTGCACAGCTTTATATCAAACGTGTTCAAGCGATACCCGAGTTGTTTCTCCTCTTCTCCACTGAAGAGGAACAGTGGGGACCGGAGAACTGAGAGTTACATAATGACTAAACCACCCCTCTTTGTTCACAGCAAGTAGTTAAAAGCCTAATTTTCTTTAAGTGACTGCTTTCAAGAGATCTCAATTTGGTTGCAACTTAGGTTGGCTAGGGAGACCTGAAATGGACGGTCTGTATTTTCATTACCACCTGATTCCTGAAATAGTCCCTCATAATTTGTGAAGAAGTATAAACAAAATAAAATTTGCATTCTTGTTTAGGAGTTGAGACAAAGGACTGTCTTCTACTTCTCTGTTAATTTTACTACATTATTTTTATTTACCGAAGTCCCTCCCTTATCCGCAGGTGTTAAGCTCCAAGACCTTCAGTGGATGCCAAAGACCCTGGGTGGTGCCGAACCCTGTATACACTATGTTTTTACTGATACCTGTGTACTTATGACAATGTTGACTTTATAAACTGGGTACAGCAATAAGAGATTAGCATCAATAACTAATAAAAAAATAAAACAATTATAACAATATACAATAATAAAAACGATGGGAATGTGTCATTAAGTAAAATAAGGGTTACTTGAACACGAGCACTACAATATTTCAAAAGACCATCTGTAGACCAAGAGGGCTACTAAATGGCCAAGAGGTGCGTATCAACTACAGGGCGGACACACTGGACAAAGGGATGATTCACATCCTGGGCAGCATGGGACAGAACAGTGTGAGATTCCATCACACTGCTGCTCAGAATGGCATGCAATTTACAACTTACACATTGCTTATTTCTGGAATTTTCCACTTACTATTTTAAGACTACAGTTGACCACGGTTTACTGTATCTGTGGAAAGTGAAACGGCAGATGAGGAGAAACTGCAGTATGTATTTTTATGGTGGCCTAGTGTTACCCACAGGGTAATCTACAGCCTGGTCAATGTCATCTAGTAGCATGTTAGGAAGGCAAATTCACAGGCCCCTACTAGACCTGCTGATGAGACCTTACAGGGGTCTGGTGCAGGAATATTGTTTATACATGCCCTCTGGTTGACACTTAATGTGCACTAATGCTTGAGAAGCACAGCTCTGTCAATGAAGAGAGACACGCAAAGAAGACAGGACTACACTGTAAGCAAGTTTTGTGATTCTTTCTTCCAACTAGAGTTCAGTGAAAAGAAAAGGACTCAGAAACCAAAGAGAAGTCTCCCTTGGTCTCCAGAAGAGATGAAATCCTGTTGGAGAGCAACCTTACAGAGACAAGGAATAGTCACTCCCAGAATGTTATTTTGCCTAAATGGGGAGAAGAGTTATATTTACCATATTACAAGGTGCAAAATCCTAATGCAGCTGTATTACAGTGTTCAAGACAAGTTTGGAACTGCAAATGTTCTTGCTACCTCCTTTGGTATGAATATTTAGAGTTAAATATCACAGTGACTTCGTTCTATTCTAAATTGGTATTACTGTGTACATTTATGACATGGCTATCTTACTTCACAAGTTTTTCTCAGTACATTTAATCTGCAGGAACACTCACTCATTGTAAATAAAGCTACTATGACACCAACAGCGGCATTTTATGCATAAATTAAGTTTAACATCTCCCTGTGAATGGTACATAACGACTAAGGAGTAACGGATTTTAGTAATGGAGCTATAGGAATAGCTTGTCCCTGCCCTGAGAACACAGGAAGGAGGTCCCGGAAGCCTGAAGATGATCAAAAACCAATCCACCAGTAACTTCTGCTTTCTAAATGATATTAATCAGGAGAATATTGAAAAACAAAGACACAAACAGAGAACTAAAAATAGTATGTTACCACAGTATAGCAATGTAACTAAATCATAGGAGCTATTTACTACTTTTCTATTATTTCAACCCTCAAAGCCTGGGGGTGTACAATGAGACTGATATAAGTGAAATTATCAGTTGGTGAGTTTGACCATTAAAAATTGGATAAGTTAATTATCTCCTCTGTAGCTACTCTATCACTTAACTATTATATATATTATATGTAGTATATATATAGTATTTTTCATCCCTCTGATTCTCTTTTCTTATGAAGACAAGAGCAATATCTTATATTGTCAGTGATGTCATTTTTTATTCCAATCTTTTTTTAATTTAAAAATTTCAATTATAGTTTACATCAAATATTATCTTATATCAGTTTCAGTTGTATAGTGGTTAGACAATGATATACTTTATAAAGTGTTACCCCTGATATTTCCAGTACCCACCTGGCACCATACATAGCTATTATGATATTATTGACTATATTTCTTATGCTGTACTATACTCTTTAATACTTTTATTTTATATATATACCAGTAAAGGAATATATTTATCTTGATGGGAAATTTACTTTCCACTTTTTAGTCAACATCATAACAGCTTTTGATTAAGTCCAGATGATTAATCATCTTTTTCATTAATTATCCAGACAAAGATGTGAGTATATTAAATTTTTCTTTCCTGACAACTGACGGTTTGTTTCTTGGCAAACTTGATTAATGTGTTCTGCATCCAAATTAAGTGAAGCATAAAAATAATACTAGTTATTTTCAGCAACCTGAAGAAAAATTAAGAATGAACAGCACTAAAAATAATATTAAAAAAGCATTATTTTGAAAGGAACATTTGTTACATCCTGGTTATTGACAAAAGAAGAAAAATGCCTTAGTAACTGTTAAGATAATTCAAAAGTTGTTTCGATTTATATTGTCAATGTGTAAACTTGGAGCCACTATATTGCTCCATATATAAGATGATTTCAAATCGTATTATTGAAAAGAGTAAAATAAAAATGTTAAGGTTAATATCAAATACACAGAGGTGGTCAAAAGTAGGCTTACAGTTGTGAGTACGCAAAACACAGGATTAATAAAGCTATTGAAATAATTGTAACTTGCATACCTTTTTCCATATGAATAACTGTAAACCCACTTTTGCCCACTCCTCTCTACATGATATAGCATAGCGCAATACATATAATATAAAAAGTTTTTACCATTTTACATAATTTTTCAATGTGCTTTAAATCATCAAAGCCAGCAAACAAACCCAGCAAATAAGGTATAATATATCTTTTTGTAAATAGAGATGTAAAATATTTTCTAAACAGCAGGTGGCAACCTTTTAAATTTGATTGCAGCAGCACCGTCTTACCTCTATAGATGCAGATGAGAGACAGTTTTAAAAGCCCACTTAAGGACCCTGGCGCGCTTAGACTAGGTTAGGTAACTTCAAATATTAAAAGTCTTATTTAATCATGCCTACTGTTCTAATATTACTTCTCCCTGGGTAAAAAAAAAAAAATGTTTTTGTATAATGCTTCTTAATTCTTAAGCAGCACAGGAGGAATTTCACAGTGCTAATCTGCATAGGTATCCTTCTCAACAAAACCCTGCATGCTGGCAACTTCTTATCATTCTAAATTCACATGGCCTTAAGAAGTAAATAAACTCATTTTAGATCTTTGGTAAGCTCTAAAAAATCAACTGACATGATTACTCTTGGATTCTAGCTTCTGTTAGTATTACACTTGAACTATGAGAAGTCATTAAAATTCTAAGTATGAAAAAATACAAAGTTTTGACCCCCAGATATCTCTTAGCATTCCTTGGTTTTTCTAAATTGGAGTAGTTATACTAGACTGAGACAGAAATCCTTAATTTTCTGATCTGAGAAAAGAACCTTGAATGCTGCACTTACCATGCTCACTCGGAACCAGAAAGCAGCAAGATCAGCTGGCTACTAGAGCAACACAGCTTGAACTGGGTCTTCAACTTATCTAAGTTCAGCACTTTCCTTCATACGTAGCTGTGATATTTTAAAATTCCATCCTATCATCTTTTCTAGCATGTTTATAGCAATTTTGCCTATGATATCATTCTAAATCTGAATTTTCACTTATTTATTAAGTCTTCTCTCAGTATGTCTATACTATTTTATGAAATGTACATGCAATTAAGAAAGGGGCTTTGTTCTAAATAATGTTTTAAAATACAGGGTGGGGCAAAAATAGGCTTACAGTTGTTTATAATAATACAATAATATTAATATAATATTATTACTAATACAATAATTAATGAAGAATAATAAAAGAAGAAACTCTATTTCACATACTCACAACTGTAAACTTACTTTTTTATTTTTTATTTTTTTTATTTTATTTTTTGTGTAAACTTACTTTTGCCAAACCCTGTATATAAGGTAGATCTGGGCACTTTCTGACCTCTCATTTTTTTCTATGCTTATATGTAAAATCCTTTAATGTAGCAGTACTCTCATTCTTTCACTACTAATTAAGACCTTATGCTTTCATTTTAAAATGTGTTTCTCAGAGGAATTTCCTTTTACAGTGGAAAATAGGGCAAGGGCAAGTCAATAGGGATGTCCAAAGTCATACATCAAGAAGGATTAACAGCAGAATTTACAAGTATCTGAATTTCAACATCATCTCTATTTTCTCACTTAGCAGACTGACATATCTTTATAATTCTACTGTAAATAATCTAAGGAAATTTGTTTTGTGTCCTTACTAAACAAATATTCAATGAAAATAGTAAAAAGAAATACCCCAGACTAGTTTAAATCATATCCAGCCATGTTATTGTTCAATATGGCTACCTTTGTATTATCGCATTTTCAATGTCATTTTGCAGCAAATGATTTAAAAACCTATAGAATAGTCAATGACACAAAAACATAGCCAACTCTATACATTATGGAAACAAGTAAATTGCCACTTATCATTAGCAATCTTTCAACTGAAAAAGCACGGCCCTTAATTAATGACAATATGTTTAATCTTTTTTTTTTTTTTTTTTTTTTTGCTGTTACAAGATGTTTTTATTTGGATAAGCTCAGTTCGCTCTCACCAGGACAGCGCTGCTCACTGCATCTCCTCACTTCTTCGCCTGTTCCTTCACACTGCTGCCCTGTGATTGCTGCACCCTGACAGGTCCTTGTTCGTCTTTCCCAGCCACCATCGCATGATTTGGAGCAGCCACTCCAATGCCCCCACTGATTCCACTGACCATTGGCTGAAAGAAATGTGTCAAGGTCAATGTCAGCAGTCTACTACACACTGCTTTAGTAATTTTAAAATCTAAGGTCCATTGCTGTCTGTTCAATTTTTATGTATTTACCACCACAAATAAACTTTATTCAAATATTTGACATGCTGGTCAAATAAAGAACATTGTGATGAACAGAAATTTTTATGTTTGTCAGAATCTTCAACTGGACATTGAATCTTACTGGTAAAAAGTACAAGTTCAGTATTAAACTTTATCAACTTAATCAATATTTAAATGAAGACTCTCCTGAATTTTTCTGTTTTATTAATGTGACATATACAGTCCAGGTATAACTGGCTTCATTCACTAGCAATACATAATGTCCTGATTATACCATGATTTTCTGACATGGTTCTGTCACAGTTTTGAAATGGCAGGCATCCCTCAAATGCAGTAATCAGGTTTTACCTGTGCACTCCGGGTTATAGCACTCTCTGCTTTCTGCCCATGGCCCTCTGCATTCAGAACCCCCATGAGCGGCTGCAGTGCACTGCCGGCTTCTCTGCTGGGTCCCATTTGAGCAGGTCACTGAGCACTGGCTCCATGAACTCCACTCCTGCCACTGACCATCAACTGCCAAAGCAGAAAGAGAGACAACAGTGTAAGAAGATCTTCTAGTAGAGAAGGCTGTAAAGAAAGCGCAAGGTAAAACTAACCTTGAAGCTGAGTCCCAATCAAGGGACTCTCAAGAGATACATATAATGGAAGGTCACACTGGCATTAGATTTTATTACTACTCTTAAAGCTATTACCTTATTTTTCACTTATATTTTCTTTTATGTATCCAGAATCTTTTTTGATTCATTTATTTCTTCAAAAATATTTATTGATCACTCAAAAACACAAGTTATTGATGGGTACATGGGTTGGTGAACAAAATAAATACTGACCAATAACTCATAGAGCTTATATTTTAGAGAAGAAGCCCCTAGAATGAGTTCAATAATTCATTACAAGCTAAATAGGTTAATTATATAGCATTGCTGCAAGGAATACTTTCAAGATACTATAATACAGGGGCCCCAATCCCCTGGGCCACTAACAAAGTACCCCCCTTCTCCATCTTCCATGAAACCAGTGCCTGGTGCCAAAAAGGTTGGGGACTGCTGCTATAAGAGTTTGGAGGGTCTGAGAAATCTTCCTTGGCATGAGTTTTTAGGCAAGCCCTCAAGGATAATGAGGAAATACCTAAAGTAAGGGTAAGTTCCACCAAGATTTACAAAGAGCCTTGGCAGAAGAAACATGGGCATCTCCAGGACCTGAATGAAGGTCTATTGTGAATGGAATCAAGAGAGCCATGTAAGGAGTTCAACTGGAGAAGGTGGACAAAAAGGCAAATGCCAGCTTTTTTTGGTTTTTGGTCAAGTGTGCTAAGGATTTGGACTATTATTCTCAGACCATTAAGAAGCCAGTGGTGGATTTAAAAAGGACTCTATGATCAGATCAAATGCAGGGTGGAGAAAACATTATGGCAGAGGGCAGGGAGGGTCTGAGCTGTGATGATGAGGTAGTACTAGTGGAGGGTCCTGGAAAATGAGAGAGCTCCTGGAGATGCACGGCACAAGGTCTCATGGCAGCTGAAGTGGAGACAGGGTCAAGATTACTCCCAGGGGTCTGGTGACTAACATTGAGTAGACTGTTGAACTTGTCTTTGGGAGATTCAAATTGAGACTCACTAATTTATACATTCATTAAAATGATTTATGAATCTATTAGATATTAGACACTATAACAGGTATTATGAGACAAAGAAATAAAATATAAATCCCAACCTAAAAAATCTTATAACTTAGTAGAAGATTTCATTATGCATGCAAATAAGTTAAGTAATAGGTAAAGGCAATAATGTCTTAACATTGCACATTAAGGCTTTCTGAGGACAGATCACATCTATTTGGGGGATAATTATAATGTGGTGAAATTTAGATAATTAAGAAAAAGGCAACAGCATTGCCAAAGGCATAATCACAAAATACAGCTGAGCAAAGAAACTGGGCAAAAATATTTACCTAATTTAGAATGACTTCACTATCATAAAAGAGTTATAAGTGCACTAGTATGTGACTGTCTTCATTTTCCAATATCATTCCTTGGTTCTCAATTTCCTTAGAGTGAAAGAGAATTCACCACAACTCTAAAGTTCCAACAGAAGTTAGTGTTGCTATGAAAACCCATCTAAACAAACAAGAAAGCCTGGTGGACTTATGAGTGTTTTCAACTTAATTTCAGGCCTTGCATGTAGCTATTATAAAAGAAGGTTGTTTAAAAGGTATATAGCTGTACTTAATAAATCCTTTGTTAGATTAAAAAATCACAAAATGCCAATTTAATAAATCCATTCATGTAATTTTAGCATCTTACTTTATTAAAAGCACCTGATATCATCTTATTGGCTATGTAGTCCATTTGCCAAACAAAAAAGGAAAAGTCTAGTGAATCAATAGGACTTCATAAATTATCCATTTCCTCTCTATTTTGGCTTTAAAGAAGTGTACTTTTCATTTCAGAATCTTGCATTTCAAATATAGCATCTATTGAGCTTGCATGATGAACTCACTGTCCTAAGCATTCTGAGAATGGTTAAAAAAAATAAGGCTCACGCCTTCACCTTGACATCAATCTGGCAAAAAAAAAAAAAAAAAAAGTACAGGTATTCAAATTATTGGAAATACTTAGAAAGCAACACATAAACAAAGATAAATTTGCTGACATCAACCTTATGCAGTGCTGAATGATTAGAATAAATGACTATGTGATACCCTTCATAATTCTCAGTAATAATTTTTATAAATGTAATAGTTAAACACTCAGTGGCAAAGAAAAGAGGATAAGTCTTTCTAGCTAAGGAGATCAGGAGTCAGGAATGAGCAAGTCAAATGTAGAAAGAGAAAATAATTTGGCAAGGGATTGTAATATCGACGAAGAACAAGAAAAGACCTTTTTCAAAACAGATTAGAAAGAATGAGAATATTTGTGAACTATTTTGTTCATTAGGCTCTTCCTATAAGAAGACTTTGCATGACAATTAGCAGTTCTTTTAGATTTTAAATTCTTACATTCATAATATTAGTTGTTCAGTCCTTTCAGCTAATGTACAGCAGTCCCTCTCCATATCGCAGTTCACTTAACGCGGCCTCACTGTATCGTGGGGTTTTTTAAAAATGTTATATTTAATTATTTATTGCAGATTTTTCACTACAAGGTTAATAAGGGACTCAGAATAGTTTATAAATGTGTGGGAAGGGTTTATAAAGCCTTCAAATATATATAAATACTAAAACAAATGTAAGGTTCCTATTTCTCAGATTTTCACCTATCGCAGGGGGGTCTAGAATGTAATGCTTGTGATAAGTGAGGGAATACTGTATACATTTTACGTTTTGACTGAAGTTCAAGCAGTTAGTATTAAGACTTTTAAGGGAATTTTTGAGTTTCAACACTACCATAATAATGGACAAAACACATATCAGATAGGAACAGTTTTGTTTTAAGGTCAGTTACAGAAAAGAAATAACAATAAAATTGAAGATGTTTCAAGTGGACACTTTTGATGTTTTATTTTACCCTGAGAACTAGAAAGCTCTTTTCTTGAACATTTACTGCAACGTTATGAAAGAATTGACTTGAAAAAGTAACTGATTAGGTTTTTTTTTTTTAAAGAGAAAAACCTCAATATTCCTTTAGTATGGTTAAGTCCGAGTTACTGGGAAAATGGAAAACTGAGAAGTCAAAAAGAGAGGGACATGAATTTAATTTAAAATATTAAAAACAGAAGACATTATATAATATACATTAAAGAATTCCTTTCAGTGACAAATACAAGACTTTGTTTTATTTCAGGTCGTACTTTTCAGTTTGATATTCTAGAATTAAGAGAACTATTAATTATGCTCTTGTGCTCTTTATTAAAGACATCAGCCCCAAGACCTTTCAGGAAATGGTAGTGCCTTTTTTTTCTTTTTCCACCTAAATGGAGGACTGGGAGGTTTCTGAGAGTAGGATATGTGCATTACATTTCAGGGATAAATGTTGAGATATTAAAAAATGAAAATATTTAGAAAATACTTATCATTTGCTCTAATTTTTTTATAACCACTCATCTACGTAGTAGAAAAAAGGAAGGGGCTGCTCTTTTCCTTCTTCTCTGATGCTGATATGGGACTCCAAAGTGGTAATGAAGCTGCTTCTCCTTCAGCCCTACATTCCGGCTTCCTTTTCACCTCCACTGAGAATCAAGGCAGTAGTGACAATCAGGCTTCTCTCCCCACACTCCGCATGCCCCTGGATAGCTCGCTTCTGACCTTTGTAAGGGGTAACTCCCAGACTCATTACAAACCCACAAATTTGAAAATACCTCAATATTTTCTTCCTAAAACTGCATTCCTATTAAAAGCTGATTCACATCTTGTCATTCTGTCAGAAAAGTGTTCCCTGATAATTTGGGGAAGTGTAAACACTCCAAAACACCTCGTGGAGTCTCATAATGCACTCACAAGTAGAGAGCTACAGGTCATCTAGACTATGACTGATATTGTTCTTTCAGATTCTGGGAAAACTCTGATGTTAAAGACCAGCCATGCTGTGCTGTCAAGGAACATATAGTCTGAGGAGCTGTGGTGGAGAGAGATAGATGATAAACAAGTAAACACATCAATAAACAAAAACGTTTCAGCAGGAAATGTTATGAAGATGCTGTGATAAAAGAGGGCAATGTGATAGGAAGTCCCCAGTCATGCCTCTCAAAAGACACCAAATATAAGCTGAGTTCTAAGTCACTAGAAAGAGCCAGAAATGTGAAGATCCTCAGACATCTCTTTGCCAGTGCAGATCCTTGAGTTTAAGAAGGCTTTGTGTATTCCAGACCAGAGAAAAGGCTTGCGGGAATGTTAAAGGAGGCGGAGGGAGGGGATGGGTTCTGATGGTGAGCAGGAGCCAGATCCCTTAGGGCTCTGTAGGCCATGTGACCAAGTAACGTGAGAGAAAAAATGAGAGAATTTTCAAGTAGGGGAGTGATGCGATGTGATTTACATTTTAATACATTTGCCTTTGTGTGTAACATGGGTTATAGAAGGGCGAGAATGGGTTTTGGGAGATGTTAGGAGACTATGCTGTAGCCCAGAGGGAAGTCACAGTGACTTGGATAATGGTGACATTAGTGGAATAAAGAACAAAAGTAAATAAATTTGAGATATTTTCTGGATGTAGAGCAGATAGGTCGGTGGTCAGGTGTGGAAAACTAGAGAATCGAAGTTGACTTTTTTGGTTTTGACTTATTGAAACAGATAAATGGTGGAACCTTTTATTGAACTGGGTCAGACTAGCATTCAAACAGGTCAGAGGGAATATAGTCCTGAAATCAAAATGTCAGTTTCGAACACATTGAATTTGTAATGCTATAGACATAATGCAGGGAGTCCTGGGTTACATTAACTTTAGAAAAATCCCTTCCAAATTTATTTTAAGTGTAATCATCCCTCCTCTCCTTTTATTTTAATCCTTCTATAGACCACCACTTGGTAAACATCAGACACATAATTTCTTATATAATATGCAGCCAGGATAAGAATCAACACTTTCTTAGGCTTTTTCAATTTCTCTTCATTTCTATCATAAGCATTTTCAGTTGGACTTTTTTAGTCTTACTTTTCAATTTAAAAACTCCAAATGCTTATTACTTTATGAACCATCTTACAAAGGATATAGAACAATCTCGCTGTATTCTGAAGCTGGGAGAGTGCTGAGAGATCAGCCTGTCTTACCATCACATAATGTGCTTCCTTATACAACAAGGTCACACTGGGGACAGTTCAAGTTTTGCTTCAGTATATGACACATTACCAGATTTTCTGGATCCAGAAGAATTAAAAATGCAATGGCAAATTTGCTAGATTCCTGCAGTTTACTTTGTTGTATGAATGTCCTCTGGCCATAAACATAGAATTGCAACTGTGTTCACCTGAAAGAAACACCTGCTTCCCATGTATGGGGCCAAATTAAATCCTGTGATACATTTTAATGAAAATATTGTTTCAGTCTATTTTCATATTTTGATCAATAACTAGTGATGATATAAGATAGAATAAAAAACAACAAATTAGATAATGTACTCATTCACAAAATCAGGAATATTTTGGATTGTAAAACCATTATTTCAACGGCGGTTCTAGGTTGATTGTTGCTGACTAATAAAGCTATCTGTAGGAAGGAGTTGGGGCAGAGAAGAATTCTGGCCCTGGCTTTGAGGCTACCTAACATAGTGACGGTGAAATTTGAGAGTTCAGATTCCTCTTGCTGTGGACATATGCTGAAGAACATATAGCAATATTTTCCACTTGCCATTTTAAAATAAATTACAAAAGAGAAAAATCAAAATGAAATATCATATAAAAATTAGAATTAAAAATGGAAGTTATAATAAGGCTAAGAGGAATTTTTTTTAAAGTTACTAAGACAAAGTTTAAATGAGAAAAAATATTAAATAATAAAAGAAAGCAAGACAGGATTAATAAACACATTTTTTAAAACTCCTATAAGCTAAAAACAAAAACCTCAGGAATAATGCTAAAAATATGAAATGACACAAAATGAACACAACTGCCATACAAAAGACTAGAAGTTAAAAAAGATAAAATGCATGCCCTGGCTTGTCTCTAAAAAATAAATAAAATATTTTTTTAAAGATAAATGCAAATCAATTAAAGAACAGGTTAATGAGGCATTGTCTGAGTTTCAAATTGTAACATTCTCATGCAGAGACAACCAGGGACCTTTGCAGTAAGTCAGGCAGATGTTTAGCATTTTCCCACACTGTCCTTACCAGAAGGGCTCCCTGCAGAGGGACCTTGGGCTGGTCACTCTCTCATACCCACTGAGGAATCAAAATGTTAGGTCCTCAGGAGACTGATATCTCTTGCTCTAGATAAGAGAGATATTCGGGTCCCGCTTTGTTCTTGAGGACTGGCACTTGGGTGATTCTTTGCTCTTTTTAGGGTTTGTAAGACTCTGCAAACATACCTGGAAACTACAACCTGAGAGGACCCACAGGAATGCATTTCTCAGATGCAGGACTGACCAGTGTGACACGGCTTAGTCCCACAGGCTGGAAGGGGCCTCGTGTATGCAATCCTCCCTGTGCTATCCTGGCCAAAAAAATCCTTCTTAGTTCATGATTAAGGTTGTCCATAGGACACCAAACTAAAAAACTATCATAATACTCTGCATTTACTTCACCAATTTCTTCCAAAATCCCTTACTTCTAAGGTGATATTCTCATATATATCATGATAAATATCCTCCACCTTATATTGTTTTACACTTTTAAAAGATCCTTCCACCTAATTTTAATTACATAACAACTCTATAATATAGAAGTTTCATAAATACTGGCTCCACTTTACAAATGAGAAAACTGAGGAACAGAAAAGATAAATAAGCTAAGTTAATATTTAAAATTAAGGATTAGAACTGAACCTTAATCCATGTCTTATGAATTCCAGACTATTGTGTTTCCCACAGAAACACATAATTAAATTCATTATATATATATATCAGGACATAAATGAATACTTGTTTGTCAATAGTTTTTAAATTTATTTTGGGCTCCAATCTGTCACTCTATTATTATAATACCTATCCTCTATATCATGAGGACTCTACTACATAAAACATATCAAAATAAGAACTGCTAAAACTGAAAAAAAAAAAAAAAAAAAAAAAAAAGAGGACCAAACTTAAATCTTTGGTTCCTCCAAACTTCAAATACTAAAAGTGGGATTTTTTTAAACTTTAAAGTAATATACTATTTTAAAAATTACTATAATGCTTGAGTCTTTGAACTAAGAACTTAAGCGCTTATTTTCCCTGAAGGATTTAATTTCAGAAAAGACTATACTAATTTTATTTTGGGGATATATATAATATATAACTTTAATAGAGGGCTTACCTAGAAAATGTAAGCATTTTTATTATGTCTGACCCTTTTCTCCTTTTGAATATTAATCAAAATCAAAATCATTAAAAACAGAAGCATTGAAAATGATCAAAGCAGCACAGGAGGCGTCACATCAAGGTGACATCCTGGAACTGGTCTGACACAGCTAGGCCTCAGTGCTATTAGCAGCTGGTTTTGTGCTGATAGCTAGGCTGTGTTATCTCCTGTTGGAACTGAAACCATCACAGAGAATGGGATTAAGGTTGTGCTCTTAATATTTCTTAATACATATACAAAGTACACAAATACAAATACACTCACCTGGGCATAGAGCAATATTACAAGGCTTATGATGTGTTTCAGGCCCTTCACACGGCCTTCCCCCATACTGAGGAGGTGTGCACGACCTTGTTCTTGTTCTTTGGCCTCGACCACATGTAAATGAACATAAACTCCATGGTGACCACTCCTCCCAAACTCCATGTACTGAAACAAAGCAAAGGAAGCTTCAACACCAAAAGCAGAGAGGTAAAATCAAAGATCTTTTCCCTGATAATTAAGAAAAAACCTCATCAAATAGCCAATTATGAAAATATTTTAACAATTCAGTCGAGTTAACATGCTTATTTGTCACAAAATGTAAAAAGTAGAAAATTAGCAATTAGGAAAATTGCATATACTTTTTCTGTATTTGAAGTTATTCATGCTATAAAGTTTAAATGTTTTATTTTCTTAATGAAAATGTGCCACTTTCCTCCATGATAATATAGCCATGAGTTATTTTTAACTGAAACAACTATGGTAGCTTTAGAAAAGTAAATTTATGATAACTGAGGTGATCTTCTAGAGTGAAATTTGTATTTAAATAGATAAGGACTTAATTTTTCCAAGAGGATTAATAAATTTATGGTGTCAGGGAAAAAAATTGATAGTACATATTTTAAATAGCTTTGTAACCTCAGATTTTAAAAACTAAATGTATTTTTGCCACTTAAAAATATAGTAGTTGTTTAAACTGTTTTTTAAGTAAGAGGGAAGTTTCGATAACCATATCTACTCACGTTAAGAGCCTCCTTTTTACTCTGTTTTAAAAGGAGTCACAAATATGAAGATCTCTTTCTAATTGCCATGAAACGAGAAGATGGCGCTGGGAATCCTCCTAATTAATATAAATTTCTACAGAAAACAAGTAATCTAATTAAAGTTATGCCTAACATAATTTATTGACACAGCAATACTTCAAGTATGCCATTGCAATAAAGTCCATTAGGATTCAAAGGCTAGATCCTAGTCTTGCACTGTAAAATCACCAATCTCATCCCAATTCTTAAATTTGGGAGAGTAAGTAAGTAACACTGTTCCATCGATAATACTAATACAAATGATAATAATAATAATAATAATAATAATAATAATAATAATAATAAAGCTGGGCAAATGTACTTTCTTTCAAAAGCTCCTGTGTTACCTCCAGTCTTACCATGATCTTGGAAGTTCAAGAGCAGGTGTCTGATATGACACGCACTGGCATGAGTAGGATAAGTAGAAATTTATAATAGAAGATGACAATGAAAAGATGTTCATTTCTCCTCAAAAATGGTAGGGGTAAGCAGAAGTCCATATAAAAGGTCAGAGGAGTTATGCAAGTATAGGTAGCACATCTAGAATTTTTTGCATGTGTATGCTAACCAAGTTGTTACTGTAAAAACACATATATGATACTTTAATTACAAGACATATTATTCTCTTCTCTGTATACTACTGAGTTGCTTAATTGGTTATGAAAATATTTCAACTACTGAAAAAATTAGCCTAACTTGAGTAATAATGACAAATTCTTTAAGATTCTATAAAACTTGCTGGAAAACATATTTTCAAAATATATAGAAAAAGAGTAAAAGAGTGAGATAAATTATGATGTTTGCATTTTTTCCATTTAAATTTGAGATAACTGAAGCCAGTTTATATTTATGGGAATAAGAATAAATTGTAAATTTATATTTAATCTAAGGGAAAATGCACATATACATATATTAACATATAGGTATATACAATAAATTATAGCAGGATACTTAAAAAGTAATCTATATAAATATATTTTATATTAAATGTATAACTTTAATCAATCTTTGTATTGATTTTGAATTACCAAGAATTCTCCATTAAAAACAACCCTTTTTCTTCCTATTTTCCAAATAAAGTGTTAATAGACTCTATGGAACCTCAGTTCTCGCACTTAATTTATTCTTGAAAACTGTTTGAGAAGCAATTTGTTCAAAAACCAAATGTCCTATGTTTGTTGCCTGAGAGACAGGTGACTCGTCGTCGGCAGCCGTCTGTCTCGAGAGACGATGGTGTAGCTTCTCAAGAGTCCATCTGCACCGCTGAGAATGGCTGTGCAGTCCGACTCGGGAGTGACTTCGTATCTGTCTCCTCCCGTGTTGAATTGACATCTTGCGATGACGCTGAAGCTACAGAGCCTGGGCAGGGTGATATGGAGGGTCTGCTGTTGCCCATGCAGCAGACCCCCCCTCTCTTCGCAGCTGAAGGGTCCAAGGGAAAGACGGAGTCAATACAGCTTGGGTTCAGGTGCGCCGCAGGAGTTGCCGGTGTTGACTACAACGTCAAACCGCCTTAGGGACTCCGGCTCCGGATTTTCTGTCGGGGTTTACTCCCTTAGCCTTTCCCCTGAAGAGGTATGCCGCAAGGCAGCGGAGGTTTTTTGGAGTCAGAGTTTTCCTTCTCTGATGTACCCTGACTGGAAGATCGAACCAGCGACACTTAGCTCGCAGGCCGACGCTCAATCCACTGAGCTAAACCAGCCAGGGCCAGAGACAGGTGACTGATCATACAGATATCAGCATGAGAAGGCTTTGGGTTGAGAATTGAGACCCAAAGTCTTTTTTAGATAACTGAGACTTTTTTTTTTTTTTTCCGTGAACAGCTTGGTTGAGAACCAAATTGTTTGAAAACCAGGACATCCGAGATGCAAGGTTTGACTCTATTCACCTTGCTGGTTCTGTTCATTTTCTCTTGATCAAATCACACTGCTCTATATACATTGAATAATCCAAGGGTGAAAAAAGCTGCCAATCTGGTAGATTTTTCTGTATTAATCTCAAAGGAGTGTTGATTAATCTTGATGGCTTAGTTAAATTATAAAGCTGCAATCCTCTGAAAAGTGATGTTACTACTTTTTAACAGTCATTATTGTTCCAGGTGATATTTTATGACTCTTCCATATCATTTTTTAAAAAGCAGAAATACTTTTTTATTTTAAAAGAACACAAAATTATTAATTTGTTATTTTAGATTATTGAATTAGTAGAAAATTATAGCACATATCTTAAAATTTATAGATGCTATTCATAAGATATATGGTAAAAATTAGATATTTTATTTTAATGGAAAATATTACATAAATTCTTTTATTTTTCAGTAAAGCATGAAAATCTGTAAATGATCTACTTGATTTGAAAAATCTAATAAAACCAAGAAATGTCAAGTAAACTGGTTTTTATATTTTTCTTTTTACTTAGACACTAACTATATTATCATATCTTTATTCTGTGCTACTTGGAGATGAAATGAGAAATAAACAATACACAGATTATGTTACTACCAGACTTCTAAATAAGCATACAAATTATCTTACAATTTATATTGGGATATATAAAATAACTCCTTTAAGTAAAATATTTTTTTTCCATACTAATAAATGGAATTGAAAACTGATATTTACAAAAAAAAAGATCAAAACCTTTCCTGAACCTAAATAAACTTCTAAAGGATTCGAATACACATAGGGTAGATTAGTAGTTTTCAACCAGGGCAATTTTGCCCCCCAGGAGACATTTGGCACCATCCAGAGAGATTTTTAGTTGTCATAGCTCAGGAGAAGACCTGCTGGCATCTAAAGGACAGAAGCCAGGGATGCTGCTAAATATCCAAAAATGCTCAGGCCAGCCCTCTAGGATAAATAATTTATTTATGTCAAAATGTCAATGGTATCTAAGTTGAGAAACCCTGGGAGAGACCATAATACTATAATTCAGAAATTGGGACAGTAAATATACAATTTAATACAGCTCCCCACTTTCCTCAGTTTACTTTCTGTTAACCCTATCATTTTCTTTTCTGAGTAATCAGAGTTTTTGAAGAGACTATAATGTCAAAGTAATGATTTTTCAACAGGCTGATTATCTTAGGATCCATATCAGAAGTCATTATCATTCAATTTAACTAAAAAAAAAAACCCTTCTTTTGAAATTTGAATAATATGGGTAAAAGTTAACTGATTTATAACACTATTGATTAGCCTTAAATAGAGAAAATAAATATAACCTCTAATGCTATCATTCCACATATTTTGTGGGAAGTGATTTTCATATTCCTTTTGTCTCTGTGTCATTTTTATTAATTATATGCCAAATATGCTTGAGTATCCACAGTGTGACAAGTGATTTATTGATTTCTGAGTTCATTTTCTTTGTGGGAATTTTGGTAATTTAAAGTATTATTTTAGAAATATATTTACACTGTTTACAGTATTATTTAAGCTGTTAAAAAGTCACTTTTTTTGGTCACTGTTTTCATGATACATTGTTTTGAAAAGAAACACATATTTACCAGTATGGCAAATAACTGAACAAAATATTGAACACAAAACATTCATAACAAATACAAAAACTATCTAAAAGGATTTAGATATCACAATGTCCTGTAGTGGAATATGTATTCTACATTAAAAAATATATTTCATTTATTTATTTTTAGACAGAGGGGGAGGGAGAGAGAAAGAAAGGGAGAGAAACATTAATGTGTGAGAGATATATCAATTGGTTGCCTCTCGCACGCCCCTAACTGGGGATCTGGCCTGCCACCCAGGCGGATGCCCTGGCTGGGAATCGGAACAGTGACCTTTTTGTTCATAGGCCAGAGCTCAATACACTGAGCTACACCAGCCAGGGCTATTTTACATTTTTAACTTTATTTTTAATGTTTATACGATTACAGATATTAATAATGTAGTTGCTAAATTATTCTTACTTTTTGAAAAATGAAAAAGCAGTTACCAAAGTGCTTTTCAATCTTTAACACCTAAACTATAACAATGATTAAAAGATACCTATTTCTTTCTCTCAGTACTATTTAACCAAATTTAGAAAGACAAATCTATATGTATAATATAGGATGATGAAGAAAAACTAGTAATTAGTATACACTTCTTTAGCAGATACCATAGTAGGAGGTTTAAAATTTGAGGAAAAACTCTATAACCATAGTATTTTGTTTTCTGGACATCAGACACAGAGTGAAAGGGAGCGCACTCTGGTCCCACTACAGATGCTCTCCATGCCCAGTGAAGGCACGGATCAGCAGTCTCTGGCAGACAGATGGGTTTTCCCATGTCCTTCACCCATATGAATGTGCGTAACTCGTGGCTGCAAAATAAGCTCTGAACAGAGAATTGTGGAGAACTCTTCAGCACCCACTCAGACTTCTGTGTGGGCAGCCATTTGCTGCTAGGCTCTATCCTTGTACTGTATGTTGAAAGGATCTTGAGTATTCAAAAGGTTGCTGACAAGATACATTTATATATCAAATATAGCTTAATTTTCTATTGAGACCTGTCACATTGTCAAGGGGAGGAAACTTGATACTGGAACCCTTAACATAAATATTGTATGTAAATAAGGGCCTGTTTAAGTACTAGTCTAGACAATGCCCTCTGCCCACACCCAAGTGAAAATCGGTAAGTATTAGAGATTTTACAATTCTTAAAATCCCCAGCTACTTATTGCTCCTTGTTTCTCTTCTCTAAGGTACCTAGAATCTGTTCCCTGATGGCCCTGTTTTTGTCATCTTTTTAAATTGTTCTCCCCTTCCATAACCAACTTAAGAATTTTTTCCCTCTGAATCTTTTTTTCACTTGATTTTTTCTCATATAGTCTAATTTCCCATGACTCTCGTTTATTTTTGTTTCCAGTGGAGATTATTTATTGTTTTCCCTTCCCTCTAGCTTTCTGTAATGTTCAGTTTTTAATTCTACCTCCATCTACTGAATTGTATCTCCTGTTTCTGTTATAAAAGGATCTCCCACCTCATGACATCATGCCTTTCCACTTCCTTTAGCTGTTAGTTCTTTCAGATTGTCCTTTCTTTTATTTGATAAAAATACCTAATGCAAAATTTAGCATCTGAACTATTTTTAAGTGTACACTTTAGTAGTGTTAATTGTATTGACACAGTTGGGTAACAGATCTCCAGAACTTTCAACTTGCAAATCAGAAACTCTGTACCCATTAAACAACAACTGTAAACTGTCTTTTAATAGGTTGCCCTTGACCATTCTGCTGGGAAATCGGGATTATCCCTGTGCTTCCCCCATGCCACCCACTCTCTGCTCTTGCTTTTAGCAACTGCAGAATCAGCCATCTCTGGAGATCGAACTCAGCAGAAAACTTTAAAGCACAATTCAGCAGACGAAACGCTGATGCAGTGCCAGCCCCTCTCTTTATCCCCAACCCTTTTGGAGGCCTCTGGAAAAGCTGCAAATGCAAGTGCATAGGTTAGTAAGTTTGTATCAGCCACCCACCAAATGGCTGGGAAAAAATAAATCTGAAGGTTCACTATGTCATGTGTTGTGGACTTCTTGAAAGAAGGTTCACATTCTTCTTAGTACTTATTTTTACATGAAAGTCAGTATTTTGAGAGGCAGAAATGCCTATATTATGCAATGCATTAGCTTATAACAAAATTTTGATACAATATGGAAAATCTAACCCTAAATGAGCAAGCTATTGTGCTGTGTTCCATTTAACATATAAGAACAATATATTTTATAATGATTTTAAGTTTACGAAGCAGTGTACCGATCTGTTGAGGGCAGTCACTTGAATGAAATAAATTAACAGGAAGTCCTTTGGTCAGGGACACTATCTCACTGGTAGGGTGAAATAAATTGTAGGAAAATAGTTAATTGCCTTAATGACTGTATCAACCACTGCCTTAGACAATGGGTAGAGGTCATATTTCCAGCATGCTGGCAAATTACATGATTCTTTAAACATTCAAATGGACATTTTCACCATCTAAAATAAGAAAATACATTGAAACTTAAATATTATTACAAGCAGATATCGAAATTTCAAGCTTTTAGTTGCAGTGGGTAAGAAAGTCACTTATGTAGTTTCTTGACTACTCTGAAAGCAGAAACAATCACATACATAATAAAATTTTACAGTTGAATAAGAATTACACTTATCCACTCTAATTAACATGTCTATACCCAGTTCATATGAAAATAACAAATTAATCATTCCAAATGCGTAGCATGACACAATTCAATAACATCCACAGTTGTAGTTGCTGCTAACACTACCTGGACAGAGGGCAGTGTTATTGCAAACCCTTGATTCTCTTAATGGGCCGCTGCAGTGTGTCCCGTAAGGTGATACACAAGTTCTGGTTCGCACCTGCGACCCTTGACCACAAGTAACTGAGCATGTGCTCCACTGGGACCACTCTTCCACACCAGATTCACCTGCATGCAAGACAACAAATAAACGTGAAATACGGTCTTGAATATTCATCTAGTAAGCATCATACCAAACTAACATTATGACATGCAAGAATAATTTAAATGTATTAATATGACAGTACATCAAAAGGTACAAGAAAGCACTTAGGAGAAAAAAATTAAAGAAAGATACATATTATGCTATTGCAAGGTACAAGTTTGCAATTATCTTGTTAGCAAAACTATTCTTCACAAATTCCATTGTGTCATGGCTACTATGAAGAGGCCAGTCAGAATTTTCAACAGAATTACTGTTGAAGTTGCATCTCTTCAGGTTTTGTACTTTGATGGGAAAGGAAAGAAAATGTATTGGTAACTTACTCTGGCTTTCGAGAACAGGAATATATTGATACGTTCTTCCCTAACTCTTTATCACATAACCTCCCTTCTGGTGCTGGATGAGGTAAAGCCCTGGAATTTGAGCTTAAATATTGTGTTAAGCACTGACACTTATTTATAATATATTCCTAGTGAAATTCTTATTTTTTCATCTGTCAGTTACTTATTTTGTGAAAATTTATTGAAAACATTCTGCCATAATTCTCCCCATGATCTAGAGAGTGATTTTTACTTGAAATAAAAGAAAATGCCTCTATGATTTCTATTAATTTAATATGGAACTAAATTTTACTAAAAAATACAAACCTACAAGCAAATGAATGTCCGACTTCATTAATTTTCTTGGCATAAGCATCACACTAAAACTATGTCTAATTTTTATTATTATAAAAAATCATGTTCCAAGAAGACTTAAAGTCAAGAATTTCCAAGGCCATCGCAATGTACTCCTATTTCTACTCTGGCATTACGTTCAGGATAGATTTTTAACACTGATTGAAAACTTGTAGCTGCTTAACCCAAAGGCAAAATCGGATCCATTACCTGCATACAGAAACTAGTTAAATTAACCATTTGTTGTTAAAAAAGTTTACAGAAGTGTTTCTGAAAACTTTGTAGCATTGATTATATAAATCAAAAAGGAATTCATATTTTATAGATTCTGTTTAGAATTTGTCTTTGGGATAGAATTCAAAGAACAGAATATGGTAATCCATTTGTCCATCTTTTCTGAAAGGTTGGTAAATGACTTTGAAATTACTTGCAATGGTATTTAAGGCTGATACTCTAGGACTTAGAAGCTTGGACCAGAATGTAACTCAATTTGCTGTTTTCTTCATTGAGAATTTTTCTTTTCTTCTTCTTTTTTTTTTAATGTCAGCTGAAATAAAACATGTGCTTGATAATGTAATTGAATCTACATTCTGGTATAAGCTTCTTTTCTCTTGGAGAGCCCATGTTACAACTAGTTCACAAATAAGCATGGGTCAGCAGACTGCATATATTTTGGGTAATGGCATTAAGAAGCATTTGCTTTTATAGTGGTCTGCATTATTTACCCACAGGCATAGATTATAATGCACTTAAACAACATATACCATAAAAGAGCAGAAGAGTGTAACTGAGATGTCAAATTACATTAAATAAGGCTTCTTTTAGTATTATGATCGTGTTTGTCCTGGAAGTACTGTGTAGACCACCCTCAATTATTTCAGTATTTTTTGTCTTCACCAATTTATATGTAACTAATTCAAAAAATGTTATTGGAGGACCATTTGAATAATACTTAAAGCCTTGCCTCATAATTTGTTCTTTTACATTAAAGAATACTCTATCAAGATTAAAAGTTATTATTTTATAAACCCAATAGTATGAAAATGATTACAAATATCCACACATATGCACATATTTATTTAGCAATGAAAACTTAAGCTTAAAGTTAGGGAAAGTATGAAAAGCAAAATATTTTTCATTTGGTATTTCAACATGTATTTTTGATATGATTAAATGAAGTAGAAATATTACAGTTGTATGCTATTTAAAAGCCAGAAAACCTTGAATAATGTGAATTCTACAGTAAGTAAATAATAAAGGTTATAAATAAAACTGGTTATACTTTTTCCATAAAAGCAGTCCTCTCTTATCCTTACATTGTTATGATGGCAGAAAAATATTTTAATTAAACTGAGCAATGAATCAGGATCAAGATCGATTTTCAAATGTATTTCTGTACAAATATGTAAACATTTGGATTGCTTCTTAAAGTATAATACTACAAGGATATTGAAGAGGCTAAGCAATTATGCCTGGATCATGAGTGATTGATAATTAGTGCTCAGAATGGGCCTCCTTTACTCTCTCCAACTGATGGTTCATTTTGTTGATCAAAATCAAAACAAGTAAGTAAAATATATATTGGCTTTCAAATTATGAGTCAAATTTTGCCACTTCCTCCCCAACAACTTTGCTGTACCTTCAGTGCTATAGTTTCAAGCTATGATTTTCATGCTACCCCTTCCTTCCTCACTCTGAAAGGTATGAAGACTATTCTAGTCAAGCACTTGGGGGCACTGGGAGAAATAGCTAATAGATTTTATAAGAAAGATATATATTTTTTAAATTTCCTGACATTAAAATAGGAACGTATAATACAAAATATTCATTTTTAATATGTGTTTTTGGAGATAGCACAAACTAATCTGGTTCCTTAACTTGCAACTAAGAAGACACTTGTAGAAGGCTTCTATATCTAAGGCACTACCGATGCTCTTTCCCTGGCATAAAACAGGAAAGGAAACTAGAAAAGTGCGCAGTTCAGGTCAGAAGACCTCCGTTTAATGGATTACTGAATATTAGCTCTATGAGAATGTCTCTCTGTTTCTCTGAACTTCTCAACAAAATGAGTAATATAGCTTCCTCAAAATGTATTTGTGAGGATTGAGATAATGTATGACAGGACATTTTAAATTATAACAAAATATTAATATAAAATTGTGCTAATATGTTAATGTCAGGAAATAAGAAACACTTACTTTTCTGTTTTAGATAACATACTATATATTACTTATGCAGGCTTTTTCCCTACTGGAATAAAAGACTACTTTTTATATATTTATTAAATATCTATATCTTATAACTTAATTTTATTTCCTTGACCTTAAATACAATTTGTGTGCTAAGCTATTGGAATAGTATCCATTTTTGTTCAAATTAGCTATATCAATTACTGGAATTATTTTGATAAAATAATGCTACTTTACCAAATGTTACTCTTTTAAAAATATTTCCATTCACTGGATTACTTTATGGGAAGTTCCTTTTTTAAATGCAGGTTTACTGATTATATTGATTGAAGAGACCAGTTTACTCATTTTGAGAAGTAATTCTTAAATTATAAAGTTTAATAGCTTTTGTTTTTTTCTCATGACTAATATAAAATCATATGCTTTTTTTATTAGATTTTGTCTCTATTGAATTATTCTTTGTTCTCAAATTAATATTAGCACTGTTATTATTATTGATATATAACACCCATTTCTTGGTTTGAAAGACAAATAGAAAAGTTTTATAAATAAAAACTTAATTTTTGTAAAATTTTGTGTGACATTTAACTGTGTTTATTCAGACTATTTATTCAGACTAACTACCTTAACATTTAAAGAAAGTATCATCTTAGAAAAGATTAAAGGAAAAAAAAAAACCACTTTTTTTTATACTTTTCAAGTGTCAGATTTTATGTATTAAAAAAAAAAAACTATTTAAATTCATTTTCCAGTCATTTATCAGTATCATAGTAATTTAAATTTAAAATAAGTATTAAACATGTATTTTTATGTCTATACTATCTTTGGATTAAAGTGAAATAATAAGTATTTATTATTCATCATTTTGAGCACCCAGTAAATATTTTCAAACCATAATTTTGAAGTTTCTTGCTTTTTCTGAATTATTGTTTATATTATGGGGATATGGTTTTAATGCTCTCTACAGATCTATTTAGTAAAAGTTTCAACTATTTTACCAAATGATGTGTTACTATATATTATGCACAAAACAATTCTTGGAAAGGAAATCAGCAATTTCTCAGTACGGAAACACAATGATCCCTGTAATTTAAATTTGCAAATAGAGTTTTGGCTGAAAACTGTGAATTTTCTTAGTATATGTCACAGGCAAATCCCCAAATTGAACTTATGTAAAACTCTTGGCCAAATTACATGTTAAATACAAACTAATTTTACTATCTTACTAGAAATTTAAAACTATGGTTTACCATTCTATTCCCAAGTGAACTCAATTTTAAGCGATTTTAGTTAACCAATGCCTGCCACCTCTTTTGCAAAAAGTACACACCCTTCATCTTGCAGAAGTGACCTCATGAAATGGCACCTGAAGAAGGCTGAATGGTCAGCCCATGCCTAGTGTCTCTATTTAGAGTCAAACTTCCCCTAATCTCTGCTCAGTGGTTGAGACATTTTGTTCCCTGTAAAGGAGAAAAATACATAGATATGTGAAAATGTGTCTGAACCTGGTAATGTACTTTTGGACTTGTTCAAACAAATAGTAAAAATAGAAATCATCTTTGTTTAAAAATAAGAAGGTTTACCAAAAGCCTTTCAGGCAAGCATGTTTTCTTCGTTTCTAGATATGACTGCAACATACACATAAAAAAGCTAAAAATATGTGCTTATTGTATAATTTATTGTGAACATCTTTCATGTTCTGAGAATTCTTTGATCTATTTGCAACTGATGTATTAAAATCTACTACTTACCCATTATCAAAAGCATAATTTAATATGTTTTAAGCTGCAGATTCAAAACTATTGTTCTGAACAAATCCTACCCTAAAAACATATGAACTAAAGGAAGTATTCATTCTTCAAGGTGATTTCATCAAAATCATTCTGAATGTCATGTCAAAAGGCTGGTTATATACAAGAAACTTCTATATTAAAGGTAAAGAGATCATTAGATAAAAATGCATAAAACTTTATAAAGACATAGATAACACTGTTAGTTTGGAAGTTTCCAAAATAAAATGGACAGCTGAAAATGTTTGTAACACAATTTAAACGTTTCATCCAAGAAGGTACCACATGCAATGTAACCAGATGAAATTATAGCCCATTTATTTTGATGAGCCAAAATATGAATGCATTTGTTTTTATATATATTTGGATGGAAGTATTTAAAAGTAATTAATTTAGGTTTAAAACTTTTAATAGCCTAAAAGTAATTTTTGTTGATATTTAATTATTTGAAGTGTATTACAACTTAAAAATAAAGTGTCAAATTTTTAAATTTTGCTTATATAACAAAAGTTTTCAAATAAAAAATATTAAATTCTAAATAATTGTTTTAACATTTCTATACATTTTAACAATCAATATTTATGTGATTATAACATTTAAAAATATTGAACATATTAACTATTAAGTTGAATTTTATCATCTAAATTCCTATTTAAAATTTTGTTTCTGAAAAGTCCTATAATAATCAATTATTAATGAAATAACAGTTCAATGATATATTTAAAGTAGTTAATTAACATAAGTAATAGTATGTAAAGCCTACATGTCCCATACTGAAAGCAAAATAAATCTTACACATTTTTATTGCACTTTTCAATTCATAGCTACTTCATTTATGGACTTTAACTGGTGACAAAAAAATGGTTCAAAAAAAAAAAATCAGCTCCAAAAACTGACAAATGTGCAGCAAAAGATCATGAAAACATGCAGTGGTTTCATTAAATTAACAACAATAAATAGAAAAATGTAACTAACGTATTACCAGTTTGTGCCATAAATTTAGCAGCATCAGCTTGTTCCTGAGGGACCCTTTTTTCATGAACAGATCGAGGTCGCTGACTTTTAATTGTATGATCTCCCATCATTCCAAATTCTAAAGACAGAATAAAGGTATATGAAAGCTTGTGTGTAGACATTTCTCACAAATTACATTACTGTCTCATGCAATATGTTCCTACACATATCTAGAAGTTACTGATTAAATTCACAATTCTAAATTTTCTAATCTGAACTGCTTGGAATATTTCTAAGCTCAGGTCAAAAAATTTATAAACAAGAACAAGATTTCAAGAAACAATAACAACAGTCAATGAAATGACACACCAGGTTTCAAGCCAGCTTAATTAACAGAAATAGTGTACTCTTTTCTGATAATGTGATATAATACATCAGAAAAAATACAACCACAGTGTTAACTGTTGTTTTTCAGAGATAGAAGCCTGACTGCTGTAATAGCTCCGGCTTTGCAGAACAGTAATCCCCGCCACATGGTTTTAAGCACCTTTTTTTTTTTTTTTTTTTTTTTTGAGGGATGAGCAATACCGTAGCCTAGCTTTCCTGAGGTAAACATTCACTTGAAGGATTATTTTGCCAGAGACGAGGTTGCCCTTGTGATCATCAAAAGCTCACAGAAAATGGCTGAAGTAACTTTCATTCTCTCCTGCCCTGTCTTCAAATAATTCCTCATCTCTGTTCTAACCACATGTAAGAGTCTGTTTTCATTTAGTACAGATGATGTGTTGTGGAATTGTGCACCTGAACCATATATAATTTTGTTAACCAGTGTCACCAAAAAAAAATTCAATAAAAAGAAATTTGAAAAGTTATGTTTAAAAAAGAGAGTAACTCTAGGTTTCTGTTCTTTAATCTTTTAGTGGTATAACCTCCCAGGAAAGGTGAAAAATCTGGGCCTAACTCAGGCAAATGGGGGAGAGAAAAATAAATTGGAAAAAAAACAAAGATTCCATGTAATATATTTTAAAAATTCATATGCTTACAAATCTGCTAGAGTTCCATGCTTATTACACTGTTACTATAAAATAATTTTAATAAAATCAAAGTCTAATGTATGGAAGAGTGGCTCATATGAGAGGTAGGTAGGAAAGGGAATTTCTGAGGAGCAGGAAATCACGGCACTCTGTTACCTCAAGAAAATCCTTAAGCCCTTAAGACCAGGTCTTTAATGCATGACAAATGATTGGGTAAAATAGGTTCTTATGATATTGTAGATATTTTGCCAGAACTAATAATGTCAAAATTTGATAATGGTTTATTTCACCAGCTCATTATTTTGCCTTTTACCATCAATCTTTAAATGATCTTCTGCTAAAATATTGCATAAATCTTACTTTGTGCAATTAAGCAGTGAGTTTTGGAAGCACTAATTCTACCAACTCTTGTCTATTATGTAAGGAGAAGAGATGATTACAAATCTTGTCCATCCTGGCAAATCCCCACATAAATATTAAAATATGACACCTGACAGGTTGATTTGTCAGATATTCTCTACAGATTTTCTACCCAAGAGAACATGAGAAATTTGAGAAATCTAAATGTGTTTGTTTTCATCAGCTTAGATAAAATCCAAAGTAGAAAATAGAAATTTTCATAAAATGTCAGTTGTTTTAATCTGGTAAAATCGATCATTGTTTTCCATTATGCCAATATTCTTTCATGTCATCCATTTACGTGTACAGTATGTGTTACCTAAACCATGTTTCATTATGTTAACAAGAAGTATCTAATTACATATCATTTAATGATTTAAAAAATTGGCTACTTACAATGTTCATATTTAGACTCTTATGCACTATTCAATATTTTAAAATATTATAGATAATTGAATTTTTACTGGATCTGAAATAGCAAAAGAAGTTCAACAGTAATCTTTATTAACAGTAGGCTTCACCTTGTGCCCTCTAGAATTTATCATTTAAATTGTGTATATGTGTAGTATGTGTGTGTGTAAATTAGAATGCATGTTTACATAAGTAAGCTGGGGTTTCTAATGTTCATACTAAGGTAGTTTCAGCCTTGGGAGGGCAAAGAATATCAAAATAAATTACTACATTTTCAGAACTTCTTAACTATTTAGTAACTTTACCTGTTCTAGTAGAAGACAATTCTTCAAATTAGTGGCATAATGATAATAGCCTGCCATCTGTTTTCTAAGGTAAAATCAATGATTTGTACAGGGACTATGATCCTAAATTTCAGCCATCTGAGTAAGTTGGTGGACAATGTTGAAATTATTTTAAAAGCATCATATTCAATTTTTAATTATTTCTAAAGTTTAAACAAAACTAAAATACTTTTAAAACATGCATTAGCATTTAAGTGAACTATTTCATATTGTTAGCTGGATCGTGATTCATATCTCAAACACATGTATTAATACAATTTAATTTTAATATTCTTCACTGTAGTTACTTCTACTTATAATCAATAATCAATATGATATGAGCATAAATGTTAAAAGTTTATCACTGGGTCATAGTGTTTAAGAAATTTTTTAGAAAAATTAATTAAGATAATTAATTTTTTAATTACCTATGACTTGATTACACATATTTACATAACTAAAAGTTTAAAATATTTGATTATTGCTGTCAATATAATTTATTTGAAAAATTACTTTTAAAAAGTGAGAACTAATATGAAGTCTTGATATAAATAAAATCTTCGTAAGATAAAAACATGCTAACATTTTCTATTTTTTTATCAGATGGAAAAAGAACACTATGGTGGTATTTTCTCAAGATTCCAGGCCTATAGTTTTAGACTTAAAACAATCTGAATTTGTAAGTAAAATATATAAACTATTATCTAATAGAGTCAGTTTCTTTTCCAATGTTTATGTAACAAGTGTTTGGGAACAAAATAAACTTTATATTAGGGTTGTAATAAATGGCAAAATTTAACAATATTATAGTTCCATCCATATCTCTTAATGGATGTTTTCAAAATATTTGTATACACTTTCAAATGATATTGTCTTCTTCACTATTCATAGAAAAGCTAATTCGATCATACAAACTTAGAAAAAAACAAGGTTTTATTTTTGCTGTTATTCTCTTATACTGTGAATGTGGTTGAGGTAAACCTTTATCATAAGTCCTTCATGGGTTGTTGATTCATATTCAAATGATTCAGAGTTGGCAAAGATAACATATTACATTAGTTACACAAGAAAGATAGCATAGCCAAATAAAAAGATGATTTGCTTTGGTGAAAGCAAAGAAAAGCAAGTTATGAAATCAAATGAAGTAATGTACAGCATAATATTGTGTATGTATATATGGTACATGGCTTATGAAAGTACAGGGTTATTTCCTATGTCTTGATGTTGATGTTATCAGTTAAGTGATGGGTAAATAACTGAATTTATGTATAAAACTTTAATGATTGGATATGACTTCCATGTTTAGGCACATTTTCTGATAGAGTCATTCACTGTTCTTCTTGATAAAAAGCAGCAGTCTCTGGAAGTAGGATACAAATACAATTATGTGAAAGAAAGGTTTTGAATATCTACTGGTTTTAGTATAGTTTTATGTCTTTTCTTCCCCCATCCAGGAATATATAAGTATACCATTAAGAAATAAATAGACCTGAAAACTGACACCTGATAGTCAATTGTCAGTTATGAAGTTTTTGTCTGGAAATCAAGGGTTACAATAATGTAAAACTGAATTCATCAAAAAAGTTAAAACACATATACATTTGATTTTACCATGTGTTTATTTTTAATGTATAGACAAGGAGAACATCAGATTAGTTGATATTGGTTATTACTGCAATCTATCTTGCAGTGTAAATACTAATCACATTGTTAGTTAACTTTCCTTTATATTTCCTCAGAAACCATCTTAGCCTAGGCTATTGTTGTTTTCAACAAACTTCCAAAGTTATGTCCTACTTACATTCTACAGCCATACTGCACTACTTCTTGTCATGGAAATAATCAAGCCACTGCACCCTTTCTCTCATTTTTCTTCCCCTGAAACCCTAGTTCTTCTACACAGACCTGCAATAAAGCTCCTCTCCAAGTCCAGCTCCAAAGGCGACAGCTCCATGAACTATTTCCCAATCAACCAATTAGAATCAGCCTCTGTCTTCCTTAACTTGTATTTTGCTTTATATCAATAATGGACTTCCATTTTAACTATTAGATTAAGTGTCTTTTCCTCCAATTAGATTACAAACTTCTATGGGAAGAAAAATGGTTTACAAGTTTTGAAATCACCTCCTGGTTTGCACATAGGTGGGGTTCAGCACTTATTTATTATATAAATAAATTTCATGTTAAGAACTGTTCTTCCAAAATGCAAGTTTCTATATATCTAGAACTATCTTTTTTAACTTCTTGGAGAATAGTCTGATGGCTAAAAAATAAAATTCTTAGTAAAGTACCTGAAAGTTAGTTTATGTGTGATGACGATGGTCAACATTTCCTCTGTCAGTAAAGTTTATTATCCATAAGTATATTTTGGTTATTATAAAATTATTGTAATAACTAGAAGTTAAATCTCACTGCCCTAAAACAAAGTTTAATTTTCTAAAACACAGCTTAACTTTGTTAAATTTATTAATTAGTTAATATATAAGGCACAAGAGTTATAAAGATAAATGAGAAATAGTCTCTGATATTTTAAAGCTCATAGTTCGGTGAAATCAACTAATGACCTGAACCTCTGAATCATGAAAAGTTATTTATTTTAATCAAAATATTAAGCTATACTTGAGACCCATATTTACATCAATTTCTTAGATAATATATTACTCTTTACAATAATTGTTTGCTAATAGGTCTTCAAAAAGATCGTATATCTTTTAAACATTCAACTAGATATTTGAAGTGACATTTCATTTATCATATAATAAATAATAATGTTAAGTGTATACTTTGTTGAGAGAATAAATATTCTATCATCTGCCTGGATTATGGTGGTATAGAGAAATAAATTCTATTAAGAAGCATTTTGATATTTTCTGAAATAAAATTATTTATTGCAGCCTAGGTTCATAGTTAGTCAGGAGTATTAGTTATTGAATTTATTCATTTATTTTTACACTTATTGGAAATAGAGTGTGCATGATTACTTTGCATGCAGAAAGTGGAGGGAAATTTAGACAGTGAAGCGTAGCACAGATCACCAATTACTGATTCCCTTCTGAGATTTAAAAAAATAATTTTTGAAATGTGCTAATACTTAAAAATTATATTCTCTCACTCAAGAGTATATAATATAGCCAGGTGCTTTATCAAAAGATAGCACTTACAGGTGAAAAGCCTGGAGTCTGTATTGCCAAAGGCATTTCTAGAACTCGCATGAACCATTATTAGAAACATAGAATTTTGAAATAGATTTCAATAGTTGAAATTTTGAAGGACACTAGTTAAAAAGTACTCTGTGCTTTTGATTATAAATCAAGTAATTGTATTTTCCCCAACGAAACAAACAGAAGTAGAATAAGCAGCCAGAACACAACTTCTAAAGAATTCAAGGATGGCAGCTTTATAAAAAGTAAGTAACAAGAAATACTTAAAACTAACAAAAATAAACATATTAAGAAACATTTAAAATAAAATGAAGGTATATTAAGATTTATTAGGAATCTGAGAAATCTATCATTAAGATTTAAGAGGTTAACTGACTTTTTTCCTTCAAATTATTTTTTGGTTGCATTGCCATAGTTAGATGTCTGGTTATAGGGACCAAGATGCTGCTATTTGTTACAATAATAAAACTATGTCTTTCTTCTTAAAATACTCCCACAAAATAATTTTATTAAATAGTTGGCCATGATTCTGTTAAGTAGATGGGTAATATTATGCCACTTCCAAAAATGAACAAAACATAGTCAAAGGTCATACTGCTACTATGTTTATAGAAAAATTAAATATGCTGAGGAGTTTTAAATTGTTAAATTGGAAAATACAAAATGTTTTCTAGAAATGACTATCAAATAATATTTAGTGTGTATACTCTTAAACAAAGGTGCTGTATTTTAATTCATATTTATTCCAAATCGAAACTTTGAAGTAACTACATAATAAATTTTTTTAGATATCCTCACACATGTTTTGAAAATTATGAAATATCTTATCTAGAATGATTCCAGGAAATTTGGAATATAAAGCCTTAAATCATCACTTTTATGCTTATTTTCCGTCTTCTTTCTGGGAACTGTTAGTAAATTGGATGCACTGCACTATGTAAAAAATCATCAATGTTTGCAATCATGTAAGAATTACTTGTTAACATTTCTTATATATTATCCACTTGCATTTTATTAACTCATTTCTTTTGAGATAACTAATTATTATAATCTATCAGTAATAGTTTATTTGAAAATATTTTATTTGTTGGCAATGAAGAAAATAAATGTAGAAAATCATAAATGAGAATTGCAATTCTACTTCTAATCGTAACTAGTAATTGAATGTCTTTTCTTGTTCACTTGTGTCAGATTTTAGCATATTAGCACATAAGTGGTAAAATAAGATGCTTTACTGTGAGCTCTAACAATTTGTGCAGAAAACTAAAACTCTTACACTATAAGATTTGAATACTATTATTGCTAAAATGGCCAAACAATAAGATCTTAGACAATCTTAAATATAATAAAGTAAGCTGAACTGTCCCTGGATGAAATATGTCCTATTTTCCTAACAAGAACAGAGCTTGGCTGCTTACAGGTTGAGTACATCTTTGGATCACTGGTTCCAAATTACTGGCAACTAGAATAATTTAGTGCCCCAAAAATTTACAGGAAAAAGAATTTTAAAGACAGTCTATGCTTTAAAAAAGTGACACTTTTTGGTTTAATATTTTTGATAGATGTTACCTTTGTATATCAATTGTATCATTATATTGTATTATATATTTATTTAGAATATTTAAAAATGATTTCTGATTTTTAAATTAAGGCTCATATCTATATAGCATTTTTTTTAACTTGCCAAAGCTTATTTTCACTTATTATGAGAATAATTTAACTTAAAGAAATACCACTGCATGTATATTTACTAAAAGAAATAACTTAATAAGATATTATATAAAGATAATTAGTACATTCCACACCCCAATTGAAAGTTAAAAAATAGATAAATGGTTGCTTAAACAAATATTTCAATATATGAACAATGGATATTTCATAAAACTCCTACTTTTTAAAAATAAGATGCTTGTACCTGGATTATTTTTTAATGATTTATTTGTTTGTTTATTTATTTATTTTTAGAGAGAAGGAAAAGGAGAAAGAGAGGGAGAGAAACATCACTGTGTGGTTGCCTCTCACTCGCGCCCCCAACTGGGGACCTGATGTGCAACCTAGTCATATGCCCTGACTGGGAATCGAACCAGCGACACTTGGCTCGCAGGCCGATGCTCAATCCACTGAGCCACAGCAGCCAGGGCATACGTGGATATTTTTGACACATTTTATTGTACTTAAATTATATTCAATTGAGTAGCATGACCTCAAGGTTATTCTTTGTACGTGGAGGTAAGAGAGTACTTAGTCTGTCTTTTATCTGTTATGTTTGTACAGAAAAAAATTTTTAGAGAATTTAGAAATATCAAAGTAAATAGTTCTAGTCATGTTTTACCATTTACTGCTGTTATATTTCCACAATTAATTACAGAATTTTTAGCTCAAAGCAGTATCACTATATACATATTTACTAAGAGAAATTGCAAAACTTACTTCCTTAATGAAAATAACTACTAAAACATACATAGAATGTTTATAATAATTTGTAAAAATAATAATCATACCATCTTAATAATTTCCTTAAAAATTTAGCTTATTTCTCAGAGACAAATGACTATAAATGAAAAACATTTTCATTAATTTTCTAGGAACAGATCAACCTTATAATCAAATAGCATATATTCAAACTTGTATCCATAAGTTATCACTACTAGAATTGAAGCCCGAGTGACATTTGGTAGAGAGAACTAAAAATGAAAAGCCTTTCAGAGCAGTGTTTCCTGTACCAAAAGCTACTGAAGACCATTTTAACTGTGTAGCTAAAGCTGATGCAACTCATACTTCAAAGCATCATGTCTTAACATCTCTAGAGTTGTTTCCTCTTTTTGTAAAAGGGATTCAGGGAATGTGATCGAAGGTTCTTTTTAAGCTCTAAAATGGTTTTTTTGGGTCAGAAGTTGGCCCATGAACATATATGGGTCATCTCTCAACAAACCAAGAGCCTCGAGGACCTGACCAAGCTTGGTCAATTGGTTTGTACACAGACGCATGCACTATACTCTAAGGAAGACAAAGCGTTGTATTGATTGCATCTAAACATTTTTTTAACTCAATCAATTTTGAGCAGTTATTTTGATTCATATCTAGCACTAAATCATGGTTCACTTCGCATGTGAGGTCTCAGATTGCCTGATACTTAAACCTATGCATCTATACTATAGCTAGCGTCCACACTGGAGAGGAATTTTGTAGAAGACAATACGTTTTCAAAGGCATTTGGGAATGAATAAAGTTTAGTTATTCAAAAAACATTAAATAAGCACTTTATTACATTCCAGATGAGATTCTAGTTACTGGAGATAGAGCAGTAAACAAAGCAGACAAAAGTTTGTTTCTGTAAGAGAAAATTTTATGGTCATTCCTACTCTGATTTATAAGGCTTTTATAATCTTATATAAATATTAACTTTACTAGGTAGCTCTTTATAAAAGTTATATAAACAGTCATATACATATTAGATTAATAACTTTTAATTTTATTATTTTATTCATAGCCTTGTTCAAATAAAACTAATTATATCTTATCCATATCATTCTACAGAATTGGTTAAGAAAACCATTTAAATTAAAATGTTGACACAAAAGCCATATCATCATGGCCCAAAAAATATTGGGGGCTCATTGGTTTCTCTTGTTTTCTCTTTAGAGTTTTCTTTCTTTTAAATTTTAATTGATTTTGTTATACACTGGTCTAGTCTCAATATACCTTAGAAGATAATATTTATTTTACATTTCTTTCTCTTACGTTATACTTTTTAATATATTTTTATTTTTGGAAACTCCTCAAGAAGTCGCTAGACCGTTATGTTGCCTTCAAAGATTTACTACCAAAGAAGCAATTCACAAAAATGGTTTTGCTTTGACAAAGCACAATTTAAATTTTGATATATATATATTATATTGTCTCTGAAATGTTTATTCCAATATACTTCACAATAGATAGGGTAAGGAGAGAAAACATTATACATTTTTGGTCTATTTGATTTTTATCAATAAACAACATCTGTCTTTTTCCTGATTAGTGCTTTTTCATGTTTACATATTCAATATTTCCAAATATGACTTTTGTCTGATATTAATACTATTCTTGCTTTATTTTCACATTAGTTGGCTATGCCTTTTTTCATATTTTACTTTCAGCCCCTTAGTGTCATTATATTTTAAGCATATAACACACACACACACACGCACACACACACACACGCACACACACACACACACACACACACACACACACACACACACATATATATATATATAGTTGGATTTAAAAAATCCCACCTGATCCTTTTTTTTAATAGGAAATTAAATCCATTGATAGTTATCGTACTTATTAAAATGTTAAACTTACCTCTTCCATCTTATATTAAAGTCTCTCTTTAACATGCTTTCTTGCTGTTTCTTCATTTTCCCCCTTTCCTGATTTTTTTGGACTGAAAATAATTTTCGCTGTTACATTTTTTTCTCTAGATATCCTATTTCAATTACTCAAGTGTTATACACTAATTTTATTATATATACTTACACGTATTTTGTAATCTATCATTCTTTTTTGATCCAGTATCAGCAATCTTTCCCAAACCAAGATTAAAGTTTGGGTGTGCTATCACTTGACACTCATATGTCATTTACTTCCAAACTGCTATATTACTACCCTGTGCTTCAATAATTTAGACTTAACTATTCATTATATTAATTTCTTTCTTGATCTCTTTTCTTGTAATTGTTTTAATTTTGTTCTAGTATGTGATTTAACAGAAAATAGTTCTAAAATTGATATATATGTTGGCCTCGCACTTGAATGTTAGCTTAGCTAGGCCTAGAAGTTAAAGATCAAGAATTTTTTTCTCACCGAACTTTGAAGGTAACTTTAATACTGTAACCTGAAATTCAGTGTTTCCTATAAAGGTGTTTTCTTGTAAGAGAATCTGCCTTTCCTTTCTTTTTATGCTTGGAATTCTGAAATTTTACCAGCATGTTCCTAGACATTGGCCTTTCTCATTCCATTCACTTGGTACTGTGTTCCCTTTCAGTACAAGACTCAGCATCTAAGCTGAGCACAATGAGTGAGCTTTCCCTTGAGTCAGCTTTCCCTTGTCTTGTTTATCTTCCAAGAATGTTGTGGGGGCGGGAGGGGGGGGTCTGGGTTCCTACAAGCTGTACTCTGCTTTAATGTCAGTCCCCTACATATTCACTAAAAACTATCTCTGGTAATACTGAACACTTGATTTCTGATTCTTAAAAGATAAGTGCTAAACCAATCACTTTCCATTTCATTCTCTGAAAAAATTCTTTCCTACTTACAGAAACATTTTAAAGAGTATCCTCAAATCCTTCTCTTCCCACTCACCCACTAATGTCAGGCAATGTGACTTCAAGCCTCCTTCCACGAATGAAACTGCTCTCTTTAAAGTCTTTTGCCTCTTAGAAACTGTCACATTTATCTTGTACCTCCAGCATTTGATACCCCCCTCCTGCTCCCCTCTCCCACCCACAGCTTTTTCTAAAATGCTCACCTCCCTTGGCTTCCTAAGCTCACTGATTTGTTTTCTTCCTCCTCCTGACTGCTTCTCTGTCTCCTTCACTGCCTTAGGGACTTTCTAAAAAAAATTTATTGTATTTTTTTCCATTATTCAACTCTCTTATATCCACCTGCCTTGCAGTCACCACACTGTTGCCCATGTCCAGGAGTCCTTTTTCCTCCTTGCTCAATCCCTCCACCTCCTAACCCCCACCCCCACAGCTGTCATCCTGCTGTCCATCTATTAGTCTGTCTCTATTTTTTAAATAATTTATTTATTTGTTTGTTTATTTATTTATTTTTAGAGAGAGGGGAAAGGAGAAAGAGAGGGAGAGAAACATCACTGTGTGGTTGCCTCTCACTCCCGCCCCCAACTGGAGACCTGACCTGCAACCTAGTCATGTGCCCTGACTGGGAATCGAACCAGCGACACTTGGATCGCAGGCCGAAGCTCAATCCACTGAGCCACAGCAGCCAGGCCCTGAATCTGTCTCTATTTTGGTTGTGACTTTTTATCTTCTAAATGTGAGTTTTGCCTCAGGTTCTGCCTCAACATTTTCTCCCTCAGAAATCTACCCATTCTTACAGACTTGGGTGTTGCATTTAGGCAAATAGCAATCAGTTTCTCACTCCCTTAGTCTGATGTACATCTTCCAAACACCTACCCTACAGTGCCACATAGATATTTTGCTGGCAAACTTAGCATTTATGAAAAGAAGTGAATCATTTCCCTTATGAGAGGTGCTCCTAGCTATGCACTTAAAATTTACTTTTAATAAACATACAGTGCTCCAAATAAATAATAGTTCACAAATAAATAGCAAAATAAAAGTAAAATTTGACCAGAAATAATGTAGAACACTGTCTTCGGTTTACCAAATAATCTGATAATCTAGTTTGGTTATGTAAAGATAGGCCTTACGGCTTCATCTGGAAATTAAATAACCTAATTGCAGGGAGAGAACTTGAGGCTTACTGGGGACAAACAGAAAGGACTGAGTTTAAAAGATCTTGGGAGAGGAATAAAGAGAGAGATGTCCATAAAAATAGTGGGAAAATGGGAAATGGAGAGCAGATGAGAAAACTAAGAAATTCTTTTGGAAGGAATATCAGAAGAAATTTTAATAACAGTGATATTTAAGTATAAAGGTATGTACTATGCTGGGGCGAAATTCCTCTGCAGTAGAGCCAACTTTCATTAAAAGCCAATAATCCTGCGCTAGAGATATTAAAAGAAGGTGACTGCAGCAAAGGAACATTGATTTCATGTTGAGATTGGCAAGTGGCAGAATAAAGAGAATATCTCAGAAGCAAAATACAAATCAATGGTTGATAATATAGTTAAAATACGTGTAAGAATGGACAGGAATATATATAAAGAATATACAACACCTCCCTCAAAGAATCCTCAGGAATATCAGAGAGATATTAAATTTCTAGTTCTAAATTAAGTGGTAGTTCAAGTCAAATGTTTGTTTAAAAACTATCCTAAAGGAAAGGTGATCTTCAGAAGGCTGGAGAACTCAGGAGAACATTGATGACAACCCTAGGATTACAGCTGACATTCTTACACTGGTATCTGGGTAGCTCATATTGGTAAGGCCATTAAATATGGTCTTTTATCTGATTTTGTACTTTCTTAACCAAAGGTGAACCCTAACATTATCTAGCAAGAAGTCCAAGGAGTCATCCTCATAGGACCGGGTTTCTATGGGGCTGGTGGCCAAGCAGCCAAGAATAGGTGAGGGGGATTAAGGATAGCATCATTAACATTCTAAGTCCTTTCCTATTTCAGTTTAGGATTTTTCTTCCTCCCTCACCCCAGCCTTTACAGGGGGCATCAGCTCTGATTACCCAATTATAGCAAACTTTCTCACAAAGGCATAAGTGGGAGAAGCAATTAAGATTTTGCTTCTTTGGAAAGAGAATGTCTTCTTTTGTGTTATAGTTTTTATGCTTTTAATGTTTTACCCAGTACTTTCCAATTAATTATAATCCCTCTTCAAATAAGTGTATTCCACATATTATTTCTTTGCCAGAAGTTTGTCTCAGAGTGTATACTCCCAGCTGGAGTACACCTGGCTTATTTTAATATGGATATACTGGGTTTTTTTTTATGACTACAGTTTGATGAGTCAACATTGTACAATAGCTATACTGAATCTCATTGTTAACTTTGCATTTTTTAAAGTATAGAATTCAGACTTTTGGACTATTTAGCATTTAGTTATGGTCATCATTTTTTTAAAGATAAATATTCATAAAGTAAAATATGTGGAAAGAAGAATGCTCAGAATGGTAAAACAATGAGAATTGGAGTGAGAACTGTGTCAAAAATGAGTTTGGTGTCAGGTTTATTTTGGAGATAAAATTTTGAGTGCTCAATGAATAAGGCAATTTAGAGAACAAATTCTAGTAGAAAAGCTCAAGCAAATTTTAAAAATTAAACTTCAATATAGAATTATAAGTGCCGTAAATGTCAAGCAAATACATTGAAATTAGAATTTAAAAAAAAAAAAAGGAAAATAAAAGAAAGAGAGAGAGAAAATATTTAGCTTAGGTGGAAAAAAAATACCAGGAAGAAATGGTAACTTTCTTTGACTATCTGAAAACTTGTTATGTAGCAGAAGGATTATAACTAAGTTAACTATGTTATTAATTAAAAAATAATTAGGGGAAAAGGGGTCAAATCTACAGGAAGAAGTATTAATTTGGGGTACATAGAAAGGAATGGATGCCCATATGAAGTAACAAGCTTTGGATCCCAGGAAGTACTATGTGAATAATGAATACCGTAGGAATAATTCTTACACATATTTTTCTCTGATTCTTAGAACCTGTGATTATGTTCTTTCCCTAAACCTGGAATTCTATCAAATTTCAACTCTTATAGTATCTTCATCCAAAGCATGTTCCAGATCCATCACTGTCTCTCTTCTCTACCACTACGATTCCACTCCAAACCCCACTAGCCTCTAGAACTTCAACCATTGCTACAGCTTCCCACTGTCCACACTAGCGTCCGCTCCCTGCGCTGCCACCATGTCTACTGTTTATAATTTATTCTCCACATAGCAGGCAGCCAAATAATATAAATGGTAAAACAGGTTATGTAAACACCCTTCCTTAAGTCCATTTATATCTCCACAATTCTTAGAATAAGATCCAAACTCCTCATCCTGGCTCTCATTAAGAGACCTATGTAATTGGCCCCAGCCTGCATATCCAAGATAGCTCATACCCTTCTCCCCATTGCTCACTATGTTCCAGCCATACTGGCCTCCTTTTAGTTCCTTACACATTCGTAGTTCTTTTCTTCTTTGTACTAAATTATTTCTTTAACTAGGAAGCTCTTCTGATCTTTGTATGGCAGATTCATTCTTGTTATTTTTATTTAAGCTAAAATTTCACTTCCTTTAATAGGTTCTTCCTGAACATCAAATACAAAGTACCTATACAGACAGACATTCTCTAGACCTGATTTTAATTTTCTCTGCAGAACTTATCAATATGTTTTGTTTATTTATTTAATAGTTATATCTATCACCAACTAAACTGTGAGCTTCATAAGAATAAGAGTCTTGTCTATCTTGTCCATCATTGTATCTTGTGCCTTGTAAATGACTGAGACATATTTTAGAACAGAGAGAGAGAGAGAAGGAGAGAGAGAGAGAGACAGAGAGGAAAAAGAGAGAGAGGAAGGAGAAAAACATTAGTATTACTGAATAATATCATGATCCCCATATCATGGTAATCTCCTCAGATCTACCTTCTAATGCACAAAAATTTCTATTCACAGTGTCCAAATTAATGCTTAACCCATCTATTGAATTTTTAATTTCAATGCTTATATGTTTTGTTTTTGGTAGTTCTGCTTTTTGCAAATCTATTTTCTTCCACATTGTGCTATATTTATTATTTCTACTCCTTTAAAAAAATCATTTGAAACATATATAATTTATTGTTTATATAAGGATTTTTTTTTCCAGTTCTTGGTGTTCTCCTTGTATTTTGTTTGATGATTCTCCTGCATGGCCTCTGTTTTCTCACTTCATTATATCATTATATTATACTATATCATATATTATAATATTTTACTTTGTCTTATCTTATTTTTATTAAGGTTCATCATATAATATCATGCCATATATCATTTTATATTATATTATATTATTTTACTTTGTCTTATCTTATTTCTATTAAGGTTCATTTGCAAACCCCCCCCCCCCCCGTACAACTCCTATAATCCTCAGTATAGTAGTCTTCTTCCACAGCAGTAAATTTCTTAGCTTTAAGTTGCTACATCACAAAACTATAAATTCTCACCATTACCTGTCATGGTATGTGACAGCATTTATTTATTTATTTATTTTGGGGGGGTACTTTTCTTCCCCCCCAACCAAAGCTAAAAGAAGGCAAGCATCCTTCTTACTGTTTCCCAGGGCCACTTAATGAAATTTCTCTAGACCTCTTTTGACAGAAAGGACAGCTCTTTGATACCCCATGTTCTACGTAGTTAGATTATTTATTTCCCCAATCTACACAGGTTAAGGACACTTTCATCTCCACAAAGCAGCAATAAAATCCCAAGTCTTAACCATTTATAGGTTATAACTGTGCAAATATTTAAGAGCTGCCAGCTTACCCTCCATATTTTGCATTCTTTTTACTGTTACTGCTGTATTTTAGGGACATTTGTACATTTCCCTTTCTTTTCAGCATGGCTCATTTTTGTTGTATTTACATTTTATCCAGCATATCCATGAGTTTATAGCAGGTATGGGGTCCATTCACATCAGCTCATTCTGTCATGTGTTAGAATTCTTTTCAATGATCCAGGCTCTATATTTACATCTCTCTTCCTCATGAGTTGTGAAGTTCTATTATGAGTTCCATTTTAGATATGAAGATGAGAGGTTTCAAGACGTTATGTTACATGGCCATCACTATACAGCTGAAATATGCTGGGTCTGAGACTAAAAACTCACATCTAACTAATGCTCAAGCTATACTCTCAAGTATAAGGCCTTATAGCTAATTGGACCACTCGTTCCCTTTCAACTTTAAAATAAATTTTATATTCCTGCACTTTGCATGGTTTACTTCCCTAAATTGGAATGTATGGTGTTGTGATGTTAATCATGGTGGAATATAGAATCAGGCTAATGTTTGCTCAGGTTGTATAATCTCACCTGCAGGTACCTTCCAACTGTTTTGTTTTCCTTGATACTTCATGGGAAAGAAAATATGCTAAATTAAGAGCCTCACAATGGGAATTGATATTAAGTTGCCCTACAAAAGAGAGTAGTCTTAGAGTGTTGTCAACATGAAGTTGGATACAATGAAAATATTTTAATGATGAGTAATGTATCACAGTTTCTTCCCTAATGTTTTCCTCCTTGGCAACAGATGCCTTTTTAATTTTACCTCTACCAAAATTTCCTTTGTTGAGCATAAATAAGAAGATGAATTTATATTTTTAGTGAAGCATTTGAAAGTGTAAGTATGAGGCCACATTAGATTTAATCTCAAAGAGACCCATTAAAAAATCAGAGAAATTCATACATTAAATCCTTAAGTTACTGAGACTGAAAAGGCAGAAATTTTGGTGCCCTCTACAGGCTGTAAAGGTTTTCTCACTCCAGTCTCAAACAAGAGGAACAGTCTCACAACAGCACACAGTTCTTGGTAAATGGCTGAGAAAAATCTGAACTCCTTTACCAGACAAGCAATCTGTTAATTACTCATAAAGGTCATAACTGAGTCACACAAGAACTTAATTTTTCTATGTGACAGTGCCGATATTCTTCTCAAACCCTATGGTTTCAGAGAACCATAATTTTCAACTATCTTGAAACACCAGATTGACCTCAAAAACATGTCTGGGAAAAAGTTTTTCAGCCACTGAAAAGAAAAAAAAAAAAAAACATGAACAACTACCAAATGATGTTTGGCAATAAAGAATGACCTTTGTGTAGCAAACAAAGTCATTTTCCAAAAAGCCAACATTCAAACTTTCCCAGAAACACATTTGCAAATGAAAAGACATCACCAGCTAAAAAAGTAATTACTAGCCATAAGCCTTTTTTTTTTTTTTTTTTTCTTGAACACCACTAAAATTAGTGAGGTTAAATGCCCAGATTAAGTAGAAATGCTCCATCAATTCTCACATCTCTTCTGCAAAACTGATGAATTAGTTCTGATAAGTCTACTGAAGGAACATTGCTAAACCTCCTCCTGTAGCCTCCTGGTGATGAAGAGCATCTTATGCTGGTATGCAAAGTGTGTCACCAAATTCAGTGACTTAGACACTTCAAGTAGGTTCATGTTTGTGGTCTTGACCTCAGGTTTTCACCTCCAAATCTCACACTGATTTATAAAAGGCAATCTCTAGGCTTTAAGCAGCAAATTATCTAGAAAAGGGTGGTTAGAACCATTTAAGACCCACGCTGAGACCAACCAGTGAGCACTGTCAACAAATACATTAACAAAGTTATGAGTTACAAACGATGAAGTAAAAGTATAAAATTAAACTCAGTCTTTTTATTTTTATTTTTATTTTTTGTACTTAAGCGAGGATACAACATTTCTTTAGCATCTACTATCTCACTACAACCTTTGGTAGGAAGACAGAAGTTTTTACTTCACTTATATTTCTGTGAAATAAAAATTCTTACTCCCTCTCCAAATGTAGAGAAGAGAAAGTGAAGGATAATTAATAGTTTTCAGTTATGCTATAAATTAAAAAGCTGAGATTCAAAATTAGGTATATCTGTGTTCAAGGCCCATATTCTTTGTCCTACAATACTAAAAGTAAACTCATGAAGGCAGGGCATTCTTCCCCTATATAAAAGTAATTCAAGTTCATTCTGGAAAATAAAGATTTCAGAAAAAAAAGTATTCCTATTCCTCTACCAAAAAATCCTTACTAACATTATCTTCCAAATTCTGGACTCTCTTTTTGGGAGAGGCATATATAATAAGATGTTATGAGGTTTCTTTTTTTTCTTTTGAGAACGTATATGAGGGGTTACCTAATAGTAAAAAGATTTCACTTGAGAACGAATTTACTGAATTAGAATCTCCACTGTCTCCTAGGGACACAAGAGCAGTTTTTACTACTAAAATTCAACCTAAGGGAAAAGTATCGACAGGTTTTCTTCCAAAAGACAAAAAAAAAAAAAAAAAAAAAAAAAAGAGAGAGAGAGAGAGAGAGAGAGAGAAGGTCTCTGGAGAATTACTGGTAAATTTAGGGGAGACTGAAACAATTCCTAAGTGGGCATTCACTTAAATCACCAGGTTTGCTTTCCAGCTTGGGTGCTGTCAGAGAAAGAGGAGATGACACCTTCAGACTGTGTAAGCTACAAATACGGCAGTGGGTTATTTCCACAGCTGATGGAAGGAATGAGGATTTGGATGTCTTCAGGATTAAAAAGAAAAGATTTAGGATAGAAATTATTCACTCTCTCGGAAATCAGGAAATTACCACATGGAATTACTTAGGAGAATTTTATGACTTTAAGTTTAAAGTGAAACTTCTTAATGGAAATGTTAGCAGATGGACTAAGAATGTCAATAGGATGATACGGACTTATTGATTTAAGACTGTGATGTGCTGCTTTGGGGGAAGGCCCACATTTGGGGTTGGAAGAAGAAAGCAGAACTTCTAAATAAGATAAAGAGAAATAGTTAAAGTAGACAAAAAACAAAAACAAAAAACCTAAGAGAGTATTTCAGGAAAGTATTTCACCAGGGAAATCAAGCCAGACACATTCAACTAACGAAAAGAAATCTCTTGGAATTTCAGAAGGTTAACTAGATTTGGAAATTAAGTAATCACTGGTAACCCTCCAGAATAAAAAAAATTCCAAAAATATGAACAAAGTTGATTAGAATCTATCATTGGTAAAGCCAATAGATGTATTTTTGGTGACTATAATGAAACCAATGAAGACATAAAGATACATGTAAAAATTAAAAGGCCAATAGATAACTACATAATTTATTGATGCCATTGTTAAAGAGAATACTATTATATTTATAAATATTAGTATCATTGAATTTACAAGTATTTAGAAAAAGTAGCAATAGTAATTCAAGAAGCTAGAGAAATATTTAATTGTCCAATAAACAAAGGAGACATAGAAAATATTGTTAAAGAGGACCAGATATTGCTAATATGGACCAGATTTATATAATCAGGGGGGGTTGACTTTAAAACTCATACAGCAAAGTTATTTCCTGATATATACAACATTTTACAAAACTTTGAAAAAGATGAAAAGGTACCAAATTAGTTTTAGGAAATTATGACAACATGCATAACAAATATGACAGATAATTAAAATAAAAATCATAAAGCAAAATAATTTATGTGAGAATCCTAAATGAAATACTAGGATGAAATTAATAGTGCATGATAGAAGAAGTCTCTCACAACTAAGTAGGGCTTATTTGCAAGAATAAATCAGTATAAGTACTGGGAAATCTTTGAGAAAAATATCATTTAAATGGATCTGGAAAAGCCTGAAATTCATTCACTTTTAACCTAAGGTTCAAAATTCTTTTAAAACTATGAATCCTTAACAGGATTAGAAAAAACAATAATATTTCAAATGAAGTCATATCTTACATAATAAAGAAACTCTAGAGATATTCTCATAAGTAAAAAGTAAAAATCAAGGATGCTTAATGATTATTTCACACTGGTTTGGAAGTAAATCTAACACAATTAGACTCACAGCATTTATAAAACAAATAACAATAGAATAAGAAAAAAATAGTCTCTATTTGCAGACAACAGAATTATTTAGAACAACCAGTTTTAAAATTGGTAGAATTAATGAGATCATTATATCTGAGTATGCCATGAAAATACTCAAATTAATAATTTTGCTATATTAATAATAGTAAATTATAAATCATTTCTTAAAATAACTAAAGCACAATGTAAAATAATCAACAAAATTAACAACAAACATACAAAACCTATGTGAAGCAAAACTACAAATGTTAATCCAAATTATAAAGTGTGTCAAACACTATGCTTTACAACTTATCCTATTGCACATGTATTATGTTCCTCGGAGGCTTAGAAAGATGAATATCTAACAGTGAAGTGGCAGGAGGAAGAGGAAAAGGAGAAGGAAAAAAAAAAAGGAAAAAGAGGTAGAGAGAAAGTGGTAATCACACAGACAAATATTCATAGATGTTGCAGATTTGAAGACTTTCTGTACATAATATAATATTTTCATTATCAGAAGCATTATAAATATAACCTAAGGTTTAACAACAAATCAGGGAAGATATTTGCTGCAATATTACTTGAGTATACAAGTCAGACAAAAAAAATGATAATGAATGAACATGATCACTCCACTATCAACCCAAATATGATAAATTACAATAACATTTTATTCTATTAGACTAGCATAAGTTACAAGTTAGACAATACATACTTTTAAAACCATCATAAAATGAATACTCAAAGAATGCTACTGGGATCTAAACTATTTCAGCCTTTGTTTTTAGCAGTTGGGCAATTTTTACCTTCTTGAACATATCTGATTAAACATAGTAGAGGTATGGTCAAGCATTTACGATGACATATTTATTGCAAAATCACCTGCAATAGCAAACAATTATAAACTAAGAAACAACTAGTAAATAATAAAATTAATTCAGCATATAAAAACCATTTTCTACGAAATTTTAATGGCAAAGAAAAATTACCTTGTTACATTTATAAGTAAATTTTTTTAAAAGCCCTTACTATCTATCTCTGTGGGATTATAAACAATTTTTGTGTCTTTATAATTCATTTTCTTTTGCAAAGTATCCATAATGGTTATATAATATTTCTAAAAAAGAGAACATTTTTAAAACTGGATTCTCTAACTAAATTAATCTACTTAAGAAGAGTAGGAGGCGACAAAACAGAGACAGTGGTCAAGTTAATTCATTTTGTAACTGTGGGGACAAAAAGGAGAAAATTGGGTAATAATTAAAGGGAAGACTAGAGTTTAAATATCTGGGAGATTTTTTAACCTAATTTGAAAAACTCACTTACAGTTTGAAAACATTCGAAGAAGTATTGGGAAACAAGGAGACAGTGATGATCACCATTTCTGCTCAGTGCTGTGGAATGAGGTTGAAGATGAAAGTCACAGACAAGCCTGAAGCAGGTAGTCTTTGAAGTGGGACACTTATAATTGTCTGCTTGGCTAACCACACAGAAAGGGAAGCCTGCTTAAGTTGTCATTCTGTTGTGAATAAAAAAGATCATAGCGTATTTTGCTGCAAAATATATCTATTTCCAAGGAGTCTTATAATTTAAGTCCACAATAAAGGAAGTGTTTTCGCTCAATCTTTATTGACAGAAAATTAAGAGATATAGTTAGAAACAGAATTAACTTATTAATTATTCTTAATGCTAGAGACTCAGTAAGAGGCTTTGTGCAGTTCATGTCAGCTCGAGAAAGGATAAGAATAACATTAACAAAGTAAATGTAAGGACTAATAAAGGATCCTCACACATGTATCCTAAATGACTTTCATCTTTTAGGAACAGAGCTCTAATAAACCACAACATGGTTTTGTATCTAATATATGCAACTATTAATAAAGATATAATTCTTACATAATGATGCTATACACTGGCCAGATAATATAAGATACAGGAAATGCCTCCCCAACCTAAACATTTCATTCATTAAAATATCATCCAGCATTAGCCAAAGTCAGCAGTCTAAACACGCAGTGGCCATGTTCATCTTAAAGATGGAGTAACTTTCAATTTCCATGTAACATCATCAATTTTATAAACATGCCTCACTTTAAGAGGAAAAATTGATGTTCCTAAGTCTTAACATCACTGAAGTGATAGCTATCACAATCGAACTTCATTAAGGTTTAATATTATTTGGGGAAGGAATGGCATTGTGATTAGATTCAATATTTGTCTCATAATCATGAAAGAGAGGTAAAAAGCAGAAAGTCAAAACACAGGGTACCTGGATGTCCATGGTTGGGAGCATGTCCATGGGAACACTCTGAATGTCTATCAATAAGCAAGAATTATGTAAATTGGAATACAGCTGAAATATACAGTATTTTGCAAGCAACAAAGTATGAAGCAACAGATTCTTGTGTATTGACTTAGAAGGACCTCCCAGATACATTGCCAAAGTGAATAAAGTATCAGATAGGCACTCAATTCCATTTATGTAGATCTTCACCAAAATGTGTGTGTCTGTGAGTTCACAGTAATGTCATAGAAGAATAACACTGATTGTTAACATTGGCTATCTCTTTAAGTAAAATTTAATGGGGGAAGTAGAAAAAAAGCACGTAGATAACATACTCATGTACTTGTTTGGGGTTTTTTACAATGAACATGTATTCATGCATTAGATAGGGTAATAAAATTTTTTAAATGGGCACTGAACAGTTTTTTTTTTATTTTTTTTTTTAAGTCTATGGATTACAATAACAACAACAACAAAAAATCAGTCAAGTGCAGAAAAACTCAGAAAGGTCCTAATCCTTCTACATCTAAATAAATGTAATAGGAGATGGTATATCTTATAAATAATTGTAAACTGGATGTGGCTCTAGGGAGCTGATGGTTTAAAAGATGAGCATCAGGGAACTGAGAATAAAGAGAGAGGTCCTTACAATAGGAGACTACAGTGTAAATTCTCTGTCTGTCTTCACAACTCTGCCCTAGCTTTGGGAATGAGGAGGCTGTTTCTTTCAAGTCATGACTAAGACAAATCTGCAGTCAAAATACAATGAAATGTTGTCCCATGGAGTACTCTTTCATTTCCACAGGCATTGTCATTTTCATTATTTTGTTTTTAACATAATATATATACTTATGGGACATTCTCAAACAAGCCTTTCGGAAATAGTATTTTCAAATGAATACTTTCATGCCTAAACACCATTTTTTCCTTAATGTTAATGATTGAAAGTGTCATATATGGTTGTACCTAAAATGAGAGTATCAGGCACAGAAACTGACCAGAGGTCATGGTTGAGATGTGCTTTCTTAAAAATCATATGTGATGCTAAAATTACTAAGTTAGAAACCTGCTATGTCCAAAGAATATGATGCTCCAATAATGCCAGACTATAAGGTCTGCCTGCCACTTAACTTCCTCTCTATCTCTTCATTTTCAAATGTTTAGAAGAAATAGGGTATGCCATGTTTATAAAACTTTAGTTTGCCTAAGAAATGTGTATCAATGTCTAACTCAGACTTATTGAGCAAGAGTCTAGGGTAGAGAGACCCAAGAACATGCATTTTTTCTCAAGCACCATGTAATTTTACATCAGGTCTCTACTTTCCAATAATCACCCCTCCTCAAAAAAGTTTATCATCCTTCACAAACTGTCTATGCAAGTGTTTGGTCTGGCTTACAACATGTCTTAACAATTATAACATTTTGCATAAAATCTGTACTTCTGACTTCTATTTAAATATCTGAAGATCAATTAAGGCCAGTTTTCTTCTATGGAAAAAAGTTCTGTAGGTTACGTATATTCTCATATACATATGGTCTCCCAAATGCCTTTCTTAACAGTTTCACTAGTTTATTTTACCTGTCAGCAATTCTAGACTTTGGAAATTCCCATACCTAATCTGGTTATTCCATTTTGTAACTCAAATCTAATAAGGTCTGACTTTCAGACTGCCACTATGTGCTAAGTTCTCTAAGCAAATTGTTTAGTTTGATTCAGCAAAAAGCCATTGAAAGTTTACTATAATTTCTTCAGGTTGAGTAAGTAAGAGAGCTTTAGCTATTGCTCTTAGGCTGTTAGAGGTATTACAAGTGCCATCAGTATTAGAGGAAGTGTTATCATTTTTTAAAGTTTCAAATAGCAGTAATTCAATTGCAGATATCCTAATTAAGTAGAACTGTCTCTTAAAAAACATTTCTAGTAGGAATTGGGTTATTAGCTCTTTTATGTGGTCTTATCTTTAGAATAATAAATATTTACTAAAGCAAATAAATGCTGCAAGTATAGGCTATAATGTTTTTGAAATACCATCATAAAATTTGTAATGTTTTTCTATTCATTAAGAAATATGTGTTCAGTACTTTCATGGTGGATTTTCATTAAAAAAGTAGATCATTTTGGCTATTTCTTGATTCTAAGTAATGAGACCTAGAAATGCATTAATGTTAAATGTTATTATTATTTTTAATCTTTGAACTGTTTAACCTTGGGCTGTCATATCTGTTATGTACTATCATCATTTATCACCATCTGTTCCTTAAAAAGTCCCTCCTTACCTCCCCGGATAATTTACCTTCTTTTCAAAAAAGACGTCTTTTATGATTAGATCACTGTGCCTGCTCCTAGTGGGCTCAAGCCAAAAGTGGAAATTAAGGGCCGATTAGTTTTTTAATCATTGTCCCATATTAAATTATATGTCCTAGATTTCTATAAGAGTTCCAGTTTAAATATTCTGTACATATAAGTGCATCCATACTTATTAGAGCATGTGGATTAATATTTGTTTCTGTATTTCCTATTCAGAGACCCTCAGGAACCATAAATCTTACAACGATGTACTCCCTGCTATTAAACAGTGAAAAATATGTCAAAAGTATATAATGTGAAGCCAGAAAGAATTTGAAATCACATCATCTAACCCCCTAAGTCCATTCAATAACACAGAGTTTACACTGACAATGCTAATGCCAAGATCATTAGATAGAGCTATTGTTCAGCCCTCCAAAGCTTTATCTGAAGAAGATTATAGGCTTTTTTATGACTTCTTTCAAGATTACTATACAACCAAGTACATTAATCACAATTTTGGTTTGAAATCTGAACTAACATTATCTTATCTAAGTTTTTATTTAAATTATCTTATTCTACATATAAATACAGGGACATTTATATTATTTTCTGGTATAATGCAGGTAGTATAATGAAGGACAGTAGACAATATTCTTTAGTGATTCATAATGAAAAAAAAGCTAACAATCTCCAGGCTACCTAAGACATGACATGCTCTTTCTTGCTTAATGAAAAATAAATTCAAATCAGTTGACACTCCCATATGTTAACAATCGTTTCCTAAGCAGAAAAACGATTACTACACATGGTTTAATTTAGTGTCCTAAAAAGTTTGCAGGGAACAAACCATCTTTCCGTTAGCACATTTTTTGGTGTGATAATATATATGCAATCTTCAGTGAGTAAAATAATTGAATATATATGATTATACCTGTCATTTTGAATCAGAGGTAGCTATATGAATAACTCCTAATTACTTGTAAACTAGTTTCAGAATACAGATAAGGAAACACATGGTACAAAATTGTGGATTCTATATACACCAGGACAATGTTACTAAAAACCCAACGCCATGAATGATAAAGGGTTTGTAGTGAGTCATCCATACCCTTAGCCATGCCCTAAGATAAATAGTTCATATCTCAATTCATATATTAAGAATAATGTTTCTTATAGCTAAAAAATTAACATTAAATATTATCAATATCATACCATCTCTCATTTTTAAATACATAAAATATTTTTAACAATATTAAATATTTTTGAAAAAAATTAACCATAATATTATCAATCTAACTCAACCAATTGTTTTGTATTTTGTGACTTCCTTTCCAAGCCTTGTCCTTGCATACCCGCTTTTCTGTTTAAGATTATTGTATAAGAATTTTCCATCATATTACTTAGCATGCATAATGTGGCTTTTTGTAAATATGTTTTAATAGAGGAACCTCTCATTTTAATTTATTTTATCCTCACCCAAGGACATTTTTTTTCATTGCTTTCAGAGAGAGAGAGAAAGGAAGTGGGGAAGGGATAGAGTAAAAAAGAGAGAGAGAAAGATTGATGTGAGAGAGAAACATCGGTTGCCTCTGGTATGCACTGGACTGGGGATCGAACCTCAACCTAGGGATGTGCTCTGACCAGGATTCAAAACAACAGGCTTTCAGTTTTGGGACATTGCTCCAACAACTAAGCCACACTAGCCAGGGCTATATTTTATGTGTTTTTAAACTTGTATTTTAATTTATGAATTTGTTCTCCTGTTGTCTGGTATTTATGTTGTTAGAATTTCACAGCAATATTACAAGTCATGATAAAAGGAACTTTTTTCATATTTTTTGCTTTTTATTGTAATAATTGTATTTAATATAATATATGTCCTTTCAATGTGTTTTTATTAGTGTGGCAAGCAGTGAATAAGATTGCTCCCAGTGACCTCCAGCTCATAGCATTCATGCCCTTGTATTTAATGATGTGCTTCTACCAAATAGACAATTACAGATGCATTATAACTTATAAGGTTAAGTTATAAAAGACTGGGTTCTTCTGTCTAGTGCTCTCTCCCATCTCTTGGGTTACTCATCCTGGAGGAAGCCAGCTCTCATGTTATGAGGCTCTTCGGAGAGACCTATGTGGTAATGAAGCAAGGTCTGAAAATAACCACAAGAGTGAGCCTAAAAGCAGAACTGCCTTCCCCAAACTATCACCAGTTGAGCCTTCAGATAAAACAGCATTCTAATCAACTGAAAGCTCATGAGAGACCTTGAGCCAGAAGCACCCAAGTAAGCTGGAAACCATATTCTTGACCCACAGAAACTGTGAGATAATAAATGTTTGTTATTTAAGCTGCTAACTTTCAGGGAAATTTGTTATCCAGAAGTAGTGACTAACACAGACTTGGAGAAACAGAGAAAACATAGTAAGAACAATGATTTTATGAGCATGAGAAAACCATTATGTCTCACTTACTGGGAAGTTAACTCTTATATTTGAAATGATACTCTTTGGAATACAATTCCAGTGGGCAAGGCAATCTATACATCTCCAGATAACAGTTTTGGCAGAATCATTATGGGGGGAGAAGGCAAATCCATACCAAGATTAAGTATCTATTTTAGCAAAACAGGTGCTGCCCTTTCCATGATGGAAGTGGTTTAATTAGTTGATCTCTTTGGGAGATCATGGCACATCATGGACTCAATGTTAGGATCTAGTGCTGGTAGATCGGACACTCGGCACTGGAAGAAGCCAGACTGCTGCTAGTGAGTGGAATCCCATGTTGCTGAGTCCACACATAACCTCTATCATTGTCACCATGGTCACTTTGCTTATGAGTTCATCGGGCCGATACAGGTGGTTGAGGAAGGACACTGACTGAAGTCCATAGAATGGGTCATGCTATCTACTTGTTTAGTCAAATCCTTCTATGTTGAAGTTGCCCTGTAGTGAACATTCAAATGAGATACAAAGATCTTCAAACTGCTGTAGTTGCCTATGTGGAAACACCTCTTCACCAGACCTCCTTGTAACCAATTTTCTAATAATTTTTCTCTCAGGTCTTAGACAATTTAGCCAAGCATTTTGACAGAATCTATCTCTATAGACCTTTACTTTTAGTTAAGGAGCAATAGATAACAAATACAATTAAGAACATTCTCAGAGACTTCCAGCCAAGATAGAGGCATAGACCAACATGCTTTATCTCCCTCTACAACTAAGAAGGAATACAGCTAATGCAAAATTAAAAATAATAAGGAGTTCCTGAAAATAAAGCTACATGGAAGTCCAGCGTATGCAGTCATAAATAAGTGGTGCTCGTCCAGACGGGTAGGAAGGGCGAGCCCGCGGCTGAGGAAGATCGAACTGCGCTAGAGGCGGCAACCGCAGCTGCAAATGGCAGAACCTGGTGAGCAGATGCCTGTGTTTGGGAGGAGGAGAGAGGTGCCTGGGGGCTGGCTCGGATACAAACCAAATCCTTCAGCTTGCAATTCCAACAGTGGAGAGGGCAGACCCCCTTGGGAGGTGGCCCTGTTCGCTAGCGGAGGGTAACAGCAGGACCATCTTGTTCCCCTGCCCCCACGCAAAGCACCACAGGGTGGTGAGAAAGGTCGCCAGGTTGTGACAAGCACATGGGGCTTCGCCCAATACAGCGTAGAGGGTGTGACAGCGCCCCACCCAAGAGGGAAAGATAAACAAAATGGTCAGAATGGCAGAATTAATGATTGAAATACCAATCACACAGATAACAAAAAAGCAAATGAAAGCCTTGACCGAGGAACAAATAGCGAATCTTTCGGAAGCTCAGTTTAGAGCCATAGTTATAAGACAGCTTACAGACCTAACAGCAGGGCTGAATCAAGACTGGGAAGTAATAGAGGCTAGCCCTGCTGAAATGAACAAAAATACATACAAGACAAGTGGTGATGAAGAGAAAGCCATGGATCAAATCAACAAATCGAAACATAGGGAGGGAACAAACAGTCAACCAGTGCAGAAAGAGGAAACGAAGAGTGAGGAATATGATGAGAGGCTTAGAAACCTCTGGGACAGCTATAAGAGAACGAACATTTGGGTTACTGGATTGCCAAAGGGTGAAGAAGAAGAATTAGAAATAGAAAAATTATGTAAAAAAATAATGAAGCAGAATTTCCTGAACTCGGGGAAGGAGGTGAACTTACATGTTCAAGAAGCACAGAGAGTTCCGGATAGACTGGACCCATTATCATCAAAATGTCAAAAATTAAAGATAAAGAGAGAATCTTAAAAGCAGCAAGAGAGAAGAGAAGAATCATGTACAAAGGGGTCCCAATTAGACTCTCAGCTGATTTCTCAAAAGAAATTCTGCATGCAAGAAGGGACTGGCAAGAAATATTCAAAGTAATGAAAATCAAAAACCTACAACCACAATTACTCTATCCAGCAAAGCTCTCATTCAGGATAGAATGTCATAGAAAGTGTTTCCAGGACAAAGTAAGACTGAAGGAGTTTGTTAGGTTCAAACCACTGTTATATGAGATGTTAAAGGGACTTGTTTAGAAGAAGGAGGATCAGGACAATGAACATTAAAATGAAAACTGTATCACAACAACCAACAGCAGAAACTAGAGAACTGAGGCAAGAGCAAACTAAGTAGGCAATGAGAAGGGAAAAAGAATTATAGGTAAGGGGAGCATATTGGGGGGAGGTCAGCGGGAAGGAGGAGGGGGAGAGGAGGGAGATGGTGCAGGAATTGGGAAGCATAGTGGGAGGGAGTGGAGAAGACAGGAAGACGTTGAAAAGAACTATATGCAGGACCAATGGGCATGGACTAAGGTGGGGGGACAACTGGAGGGAGGGGAAAGCAGGGGGAAGGAAATTGGGACAACTGTAACAGCATAATCAATAATAAAATTTTTTTTAAAAAAGAACATTCTCAGAATTGGGATTACAAGGTCATTTTTATTATTTTAATTATTTTCACAGTGATATTTAATTTTTCATCTCCACCAAGAATGTATTAGTACATCAATTTGAATGCCATCTTATTAAATATTTTTAAATTGGTGATTATATATGTAGTCAATATATAAAGTCTGTATATGAATATAAATACTTCTATACATATATACATCAATACATTTAATCAATATTTACTCATAAACTGCTGTGTGCCCAGCATTGTGTTTAACGCTTCATTTAAAATATTTCCTTCATTACCTTCAGGGCAAAATTTCAAGCTCCATTTTCCTGTTTAATATCATGTGTATTATTCACATCTTTTTCTTAGTCATCTGTTGAACTTTAGATTTTAAAATATTAATTCATTGGAGTTCATTATATATTTTTAAACTTTTAATAATATATAATGCTTTCCATTATATAGGCAGAGTTTTAAAAATTTATATACTAATCTTCTATATATTTTTTCTTTCTAATGCATTAAACTTTGCTGAGACATATTTACACTCCTATTATTGCTATATTTAACTTTTTTATATTGAACATTTAAATCCATTTGTTCTACAGTTTGGTATAAATCATTCTAATTATATAAGAATGGCAGAGACATTTAAGGAAGTTTTATCATACATTTTTTTAAAAGGGCTTTTACTATTAAGTTGTTAATAGTTGGTCAATTTATTAAATGAACTTTTTACTTTAAATTAGTGTTAGATTTACAGAAAATTTGGGAAGATAGTACATGGAGTCCCACATTCCCCACACGTAGTTTCCTCTATTTTTAAATCATTCCATTACTTTGGTATATTGTCACAACTAATGAACCAATACACTTATATTATTAGTAACTAGAGTCCATATATTTTCAAATTTCTTTACATTTTAATGTCACATTTTTATTCCAAGATCCCAGCCAGGTAGCTACTTTAGATTTAGTTGTCATGTCTCCAACAGATCCTTTCTGTTGTGATCGTTTCTAAGACTTCCCTTGTTTTTGATACCACTAACAGTTTTGGAGAGTACTGGCCAGGTATTTTGTGAAATGTCCCTCAACTGAAGTTTGCCTGATATTTTTCTTATGATTCGACTAGGGTTACGGGATTATGGGATTATGGTAGGAAAAGTCACAAAAGTAGTGTTAATCTTATCATATCAAATCAAAACTACATGCCCTCAACATGACTTCTTGATCACCTGTCTGAAGTAGTATTTGTCTGGTTTCTCCACGGTAAAGATATTTTTTCCCTTCTTTCCATGCTCTACTCTTAGTCACTATGTGCAGTCAACATCTAAGGAACATGGAATTATCTTCACCACCACTGTTTTTTAAATAGTGCCAGAAATAACTTTTCTCTCAAAGCAAATAATCTGGAGTTTTGCTATAACGTGTTTCTCTGTATCTCTTATAGTAGATATATTAAATCTGAGATGTTGATGTTTCACAATAAAATTATCTTCATCTCCCTTCCAGTATCTAACCACCCTCGCACAGCTACATAGACATCAATTGCTTGAGGGCCCATTGAAAGGATGCTCAACATCGCTAGCCATCAGAAAAATGCAAATTAAATCCACAATGAGATACCACCTCACACTGGTCAGAATGGCCATCATCAACAAGTCAACAAACAACATGTGCTGGCGAGGATGCAGAGAAATGGGAACCCTAGTGCACTGTTGGTGGGAATGCAGACTGGTGCAGCCACTGTGGAAAGCAGTATGGAATTTTCTCAGAAAACTAAAAATGGAACTGCCTTTTGAGCCAGTGATCCCACTCCTGGGATTATACCCTAAGAACCCTGAAACATCAATTCAGAAGAACCTATGCGCCCCTATGTTCATAGCAACACTACTTACAATAGGAAAGTGCTGGAAATAGCCTAAGTGCCTATTTGTAGATGAGTGGATGAAAAAACTGTGGTATATTTACACAATGGAATACTGTGCAGAAGAGAGAAAGAAGGAACTCCTACCCTTCACGAAAGCATAAATAGAAATGGAGAGTATTAGGCCAAGTGAAATAAGCCAAGCAGTGAAAGACAAATACTGTATGATCTCACCTCTAAGTGGAACCTAATGAACAAAACAAATGAACAAACAAAATAGAACCAGAAACATATAAATAAAGAACAAACTGACAGTGATTAGAGCGGAGGGTGGAGGGAGATAATGAAGGAAAGAAGGGGCAGGGTCTAGTCAAGGAATGAGTACAAATGACCGATGGACATGGACAACAGGGTGGGGATTGACTATGGGAGTGAGGGGGAGGCAAGGCAGGGAAAAATAATGGAGAAAAATTGGGACAACTGTAACTGAACAACAATAAAATAAAAAAAAAATTGATAACAATGTGTTTTTTCCCACTATAATGCTTTCGATCACCTAAAACATGCAAATTACCAAATAATCAATGGAATTTCATCTGATTACTTACACTGAACACCGAAATAAAAAAACGTTAATTCACATAGCAAGTGGATTAATAGTTATTTCAAGTAATAAATTAAACTCATATCTTAATTCTTATGATTTGAAGTGAAATGTTTATGCCAAAATTACTGGGGCACACCACATGCTCCTTAAGCTCACTTAAATTTTTGAGATCAGAATGAGTTAGTGTTTTTGATGGAGCTATCTAATAATTACTTCATCTGCATTTCACAGGTTATTAATACAATTTTTTCATACTGCCAATCCGTCTGTGTATTCAACAGAAGTTCACAAGGTAATTATCTACTTTCTAACATGGCCCTTTGGCAAAGGAGACAGATAAAGGAAATACAGTCTTTTGAAGACTCATGCTGTAATTGTCACCACCTGAGAGTTATTGTCTATATTTTCTCAAATTCTCTACCTAAGTAGAGTATACTTAAGTAGGCATACTCTAGCAACAAAATGATATAAACTTTGTAACTCACATAGTACAGGATCATTCCCCATAACAGAAACTGAGGAAGTTCAACAATTCTATCAGAATAAACCTTATATAGCTCAGACAATATGTATCCTTTTTATCTCTGAAGTTATCATTCAGAATGCTAAAATAAAGACCCATTTTCTTTCATTCTTTAATGTGGGACATCAGCAAGAAAGTATAGTATTGCTGTGTGGGAAGGTTTTATGATTACCTAATTTAATAAGAATTGCCTGCTAAGCAATGGGTCATGGAGTGACTATGGTTAATTCAATGGGAAGATTAAAATATTAGAAAAATACTTCAAATAAGTTATTCTAGAGTATTATTCATTAGATTATATACAATATGGAGACAAATTTTGCTCTTATTTTAGAAGCTTTTTATATTATTAAAATGTCATTTAAAAATAAATCACATGTTACCTGTACTTATATATTCCCATTTAAGACATTTTATGGTTTTCAAACTGACTTCTGTAGTCACCCATTTGGACATTGGACTAAGTCTTGAATGAAGGAAGGTATATATATATTTGAATAGTGTTAAATATAGAATACAATCTGTTTTTAAAATCCAACTTTAATTCCCTTGAATTTATAGGGAAACTATGCATCAACATAATAAATTAAATACATGAAATTTAATTTTTAACAATTTGAAAATAAACAGCATTCATTAAATTCATACTTTGGGTATAAAAACTCACACTTCAGAGATAAAGCTCACTCTATAATAGTATGTTCAGTTATGCTTTCTTTCCTCTTTCCTTCTCTTTCCTTTTTTTCATTTTTAAAATATAACATTAATAGTAGTGGAACAGGAAGCATAACATAGGAAAAAACAAATTGCTGGCTGTTGTGGAAACTGGTTTTCTTTTCTTTATCAGTATATATAAACCCGTATTTTATTTATTTTTATTTTTAAGGGCTTTTTTTTCCAATATTTTATCTGATATATCTCAGTCAAGGAAAACAACAGAAAAATTAGACAAATGGAACTATATCAAACTAAAAAGCTTTTGCTCAGCAAAGGAAACCATCAACAAAATGAAAAGACAACCACAGATTGGGAGAACATATTCGCCAATACATCTGATAAGCAGTTAATACCCAACAATTATAAAGAACTTCTAAAATTCAATACCAAGAAAAACAAAAAATCAAATTTAAAAGATGAGCAAAGGACCCGAATAGACATTTCTCCAAAGAGGACACACAGATGGGCAATAGACATATGGAAAGATGTTCAATGTCACTAATCATTGGAGAAATGCAAATTGAAACCACAATGAGATATCACCTCCCACCTGTCAGGATGGCTGTCATCAATAACTCAATAAACTGTTGGCGTTGGTGAGGATGAGGAGACAAGGGAACCCTTGTGTACTGTTGGTGGGAATGCAGATTGGTGCAGCCACTATGGAAAACAGTATAAAATTTCCTCAAAAAATTAAAAATGGAACTGCCTTATGACCCAGTGACTCCACTTCTGAAAATTTATCTGAAGAAACCCAAAACATAAATTGAAAAAATATAAGCACCCCTATGTTTAGTGCAGCATTATTTACAGTCGCCAAGATATGGAAGCAGCCCAAGTATCCATCAGTAGATGAGTGGATAAAACAACTATGGGACATTTATACAACAGAATACTACTTGGCTGTAAAAAAGAAGAGAATTTTACCCTTTGGGACAGTATGGATGGACCTGGAGAACATTATGCTAAGTGAAATAAGCCAGTCAGAGAAAGACAAATACCATATCATTTCATGCATATGTGAAATATAATGAAGAAACTTTGAACTAACAAGGAAAACAGAGAGACTCACAGATGCAGAGCAGGCTTACAGCTTGTGGGGGTGGGGTGGGGTGGGGCGGCGCGGTTAAAGGGTAGAGGGATTGAGGAAAAAAAAAGACTCATGGATATTGACTATAGTGGGGTGGTTGTCAGGTGAGGGTAGTATAGGGGTATAAACGGTAATGGAATAAACCTGTATTTTAAAAGCTAAGGAAAAATACTGGTTTTCGTATATGTAAATTTTTTTAATTTTTAAAAGATTGATCTTAGACTAGTCTTTTATTTGAAAAACTTAAAAATGTTGCACCACCAGTTTTATTACTAGTGAAATAAAATGTTATGAAAATATTATTTTCTGGTTACTTAAGTAATGGATTCAACAGGCCACTCACTGTGTTACAGGAGTCCCTCTCTATATCGCGGTTCATTCATCGCAGCCTCACTGTATCACGGAATTTTAAAATATATTATATTTAATTATTTATCGCGGATTTTTCACTATATCGCTGGATTTTACGGTACTGTATACATATGTTGTTAAAGTTACATAGGTTTAACAGTGTAGAATAAATGTAAGGTTCCTACTTCACGGGGGTGGTGGTGGTGGTGTCTAGAACGTAATACCCATCATAAGTGAGGGAATACTGTATTTCATTCATACAATGCAAGTAAACAACTGTTTACCTGGGTGATAGATTGTCCTTATTTCCCCATGCATTGCCAAGCAGTAACAAATCGTTTCTCTTTCTCTATGAAATTGACAACCTGAAAACCACAGGTTTTATTTTTTTTTTCCTACATGGTAATAATAGTAGTGTCTGTCTACATTTCATTATTATTGACAATTCCAATAAAATACCTTGAGCAAAAACTTTCCAGTGCTTTCAAAGGTCTTAGAACTTCAAAGAAAAAGATCAGAGGCAGGCATTAGAAGAGTAGCTAAGAAATAAAATTTTCCTCTGGTGTAGGAAGAAGCTGAGTGGAACTAGACAGGCTCAGAATTCTTGACTTGAGGCTTTATGAAATACGGAAGTTATACAACATTTTTCCCCATTGAGTACTTCTAAACTGTGTCTTTCAACTAACATTATTTTAGTTTCTTCTGGTTAATTGACTATTCAAGGTACTTATTATACCAATCTGTTTGTATATGTTTGAATGTTTACTTTCTTAAATGTAGTCATTTCACAATGAAAATTGTTTATGAAACCTTTCATCAGGCAGTGTTTTTAGTATTTGATCAACACTCAACCAATAATTATTGTATATATAGCATATGCCAGGTACTCTCATAGGTATGAAAAATAGAAGAAACACATGATCGCTGCCCTTAAGGAATACATAGTCCAGTAAGGGAGGTTGAGGGAAATAAATAAATGAGAACAAATTATGATCAGGGCATTAAAAAAATAAATTGAGTGTTGAGTTGAAGAATAATAACCAGGACAACGCAGCTGGTTTAGATAAAGGACTCAAGGAAGACCTCTCTGAAGAATGACATGAAAATGGAGACCTGAAAGACTGAAAAAAGAGTGAGTATGTAAACAGGAACAAATAGAAGGACACATTAGAGAAATGAGGACAAAGGTCTTGACCTGGAAAAGGATCAGCCTGTTTAATGAACTTGGCTGTTGTGGCTGAAGCTTCGGTTGGAGAGAGTGAAGTCTTTTAGCCATTTTTCAGTAGTTTGGATCTTATTTCCAGGCACCGAAGAGCCACTGGAGAATTTTAAGCAGGGAAAGGACATGTTCCAATTTATTTTGGAGATGTCACTTGGTAGCTGAGTGAAAAAGTAATTTCGATGAGACAAAAGTGTTTTAAAAGTCTCCACAATGGGACTTACTAAGTCGGTAGCCACTAGCCACTTGTGGCTTTTAACTTAAACTGACAGCACAGACAGAGGACATTTCCTTCAGTGCAGGGGTGTTCTCCAGGCAGCGCTGCTCTGGAACTCAGATCGTCCACATCCTCCTGGTCTCTAGTCTTCAGTTCCTCCTCCTTTCCACAGACTCTGCCAGCTGTGTGCTTGCTTTTGGCTTCCTCATTCTCATTCCTCATGTTCTTTGCTCTTCCATTACTATACCTTCTCTCCCCATCACCTTCCTTTTCCTCTTCCTCTGCTCCAGACACAGCTTCCCAATGGTCTGTTGTCAACTTCATAGAGCTGTTATGATGGCACCTTAAATTCAAGGTGTCCATAAATGCTTTGTTCTTCTTCATTATTATTTACTTCTCCTGACCCCTTTATTTTTTATTAACGGCATTTTCAATCTTTTAGTCACCAGCTTTATCTGCACTCTTCCTTCCCAACTCAGGCAGGTATGCAATAGTTGCTTAATCATAGAAAATCTACTTTCATGATATCTCTTATATGCTTTAATTTCTAATATTGTCTCATTAATTTTTGCCTAGGTTATCCTTATAATTTCCCTGATAAATTCATTCCAGATCAGCTTTGCTAGATTAATCTGCTTAAAATTTCAAGCATGGTCTTCAAAGATACATGCTGCTCAAAGATACATAGGTTTCCCAGTCGTCGTCGGCAGCCGTCCGTCTCGAGAGACGATGGTGTAGCTTCTTAAGAGTCTATCTGCACCGTCGAGAATGGCTGTGCAGTCCGACTCGGGAGTGACACGGTATCTGTCTCCTCCCGTGTTGAATCGACATCTTGCGATGAAGCTACAGAGCCTGGGCAGGGTGATATGGAGGGTCTGCTGTTGCCCATGCAGCAGACCCCCCGTCTCTTCGCAGCTGAAGGATCCAAGGGAAAGACGGAGTCAATACAGCTTGGGTTCAGGTGCGCCGCAGGAGTTGCCGGTGTTGACTACAACGTCAAACCGCCTTAGGGACTCCGGCTCCGGATTTTCTGTCGGGGTTTACTCCCTTAGCCTTTCCCCTGAAGAGGTATGCCGCAAGGCAGCGGAGGTTTTTTGGAGTCAGAGTTTTCCTTCTCTGATGTGCCCTGACTGGAAGATCGAACCAGCGACACTTAGCTCGCAGGCCGACGCTCAATCCACTGAGCCAAACCAGCCAGGGTAAGTACTGGTTTCCCAGTACTACTATAAAAATAACGTGAATTTTCTATTTTACTGTGACTACTCTTTTTTCATAGCTTCTTTGCTATTCGAGGAAACTGTCCCATGCATTTTACTCTCAAACTTTACTTATGCTATCTCATATGCTGCTAAATATCTCACCTCCATTTCATGGATTTTTAAGAATTTGATGATTGTCTAACCTCTCCTTTATTTCAGACCCATTATAAATGTTACTTGCTCTATGAAGTCATTCTTCAGATTTAAAACTTTTTCTCTAATTCCCAGTCCAATTTTTTAATGTGTTTTATTTATTGAGTTTACAGTTTTTCTTTCTGTATTACAGTTTACTAGTGTCTTATACACTGTAATCTCTAGGAACAAGAATAGTGTATATACATATTTATATCCAAGGAAGCACCTAGCATATTAATTTCATTGAATTAAGTAGAATATACCAGTATCCTCAAATTTATTACAGATTTTATTGTAGCTATAAAGAAATATCCAGCTTTGATTTATCTAGGTATCAAAATAAATCTAATGTACTTTTAAAATTTCTCAAGTACAGTATAACAGCTTTCTTTTAAAAAGTTTGGGAGTGAGAACTGAAGTCTTCAGTCTCTTGGGGTTACTCAGATGCACTGTTCTTACCTGTGAAAAGAAACATAAAAGTTCCTCTTTTGTCGGGGCAAAATTATTTGCTAAAGATAAATTGTACATCATATGTGAGATTCTCAAGTGACTGTACTTACCAATAAGTCAACCTCTGCCAAGATTTCAATTTTCAAATTCTTTAGCCCAAGATGAATGCCTGATATGTAAAAGTCATGATTTGCTCTTGCATGGATAGCGGTTTTCTTGATTGGCGGCACACACAATGAAAAACAGATAGGCTGACATCTTTAAGTGTCTTATTATTTCCTTAAGACTTTATTGGAAGAACAGATTTCAAGAAGAAAATACCTTCATCATTTAAATCAGAAAATATACAGAAAATATTATTGAAGTTATATTATTTGCATATATTTTGGAGAAATTGCTTGAAGTATCATATATGAAATTCATAATTGGTTGATAGTCACATACAGAATTTTACAATAGTACTTACCATTTATAGCTACATATAAATTTAATAATGCTTATATATAATTCTATATTTAAAATATATAGTTACAAAGGAATATGTAAATTGTACTTCAGTATTTTGTGTTAATCTGCTAATGCTAATAACAAGCTCCATGCTCCATGACAAGGTCATTGCTGCTCATTTAGATGTCAGGTAGTTATTTGATATCAGTCTGGAGCAACAGACTGCATATAGTCTAAAATATGGATATTATATACAACTGGTTCCACTGGGTTCCACCATATATGCTCATAGTCTCACAGTGATTAGCCATCAACAAAAATCCAGGAACCAAATGGGAATATAACTTTTGGAAGTTACTGTTCTAAAATATTACTTTGTTGTTGTTATTATTATACCTTAAATTATGAAAATAAAGATGCTGAGTTCAAATGAAGTCTTAATTTCAATATTGGGATGAGCAAATTTCAATGCTAATTTATTTAGACTATCCAGGTCACTCATTAGTCATACCTCTAAATCAATTTTAAAAAGTATACACTAACCAATGTGTATCCCTCTGTCCTACCTTTCCTAATTGACCCTATCTTTCCCCTGACATCTACCTCTACCAGGCTTTAACTTTGGGTCATTTCTAACCTTAATAAAACAAAACAAAGCAAAAAAATCAGTGTGTCTGAAAGCAAATACCTTAATGAACATACCTCCTATGTTTCCTACTTTCTAGCTATTTGGGCTGACTAATAAATTTGATGTTACCTGTGAAACATTAATTCAATAAGAAAATGAGGATGTAATATGGATTTCAAATAATCCTTGAACTTTCTAAGAATCAAGCACACCTCTGTCTTGAGGCCTCCCCATTTGCTCTTGCCTCATTCTTAAAAGTGCTGCATGCTTTATATCTGTAGTTCTCCCAGGACCATACTTAAATATAATTTCTAAAAAGTGATAATCACTGACCATCTATACAATCAGAGCTTCTATTTTTCTCTATCTCCTTATTGTGCTTTATTTTTCTTCATAGTATTTATCATTATCCCTCCTTATATTTTATAACTACTTATTTATTTTTTTGTCCTCAGTTTCCCAATTACAATGGAAGTGGAGGGTCGGAGCTTTGTTCTTGTTATATATTTGACACCCAAAATGTGTATCCAACACCTGACAAGTAAGCATGAATGGGATAAATAACGAGGACAAAATAATTTATCCTACTGGACAGTTCAATTGTACATGGTCAACTGCATAGACACTCACGATATCTACCTGTTCCACAATCATATAGAAAACATGTTCATGAATGAATTAAACTGTTAATTATGCATTAAATCATTTCAGACCATGATCATATCTCTTACTAATACATGGAAAAACTTATTAAACTGTTAAGAAGCCACTTTTGTCTTTTATCTCTTTTAAAAATTTGAGAAGTGGGTTATACATGTGTTGCAGAAGTATTTTCTTTTCACCCTCTCTCGTCTCCTCAGTTCCTAACTAATCGGTTAGGGGACACTGACGTAATCTCATCTCCAACTGTCAATCTCAAATTGTTCCCTTTTACCAACATTTCCACCTACATGTCTAGATATGAGAAGGATACATTTGCTTACCCCTTTAAGTAACTAAAAGTTTGTGTTGGAAACTGAAAGGCATTGTTTCAGCATGCATTAAGCACAGGAGTTGGAGAGGAGTGCCAATATGAAAAGAATAAAAACTCAGCTCCTTTCACCCATCAAGAGCGTGACTGGATATTTCAATTTTTTTTTTTTTTTTGCTAACTTTGACTTTTTCCAAATTACACGGCTTGCTTAGACATTAGTAAAAACAAGTTTCGGTTTGGCGGCAGTATATGGCTACCACTTAACTTTTTGGCTTTTATAAGAAGTATCTCTCTTGATATATTTTTATGAAGATTATACCCATAAAAATAGTAAAATAAATTATATAAGATAATGTTGGTAAATGTCATTATGTATTAACTTAAATAAAAAGACATTAAATAAACAGTTTGATTAAATTTGCACTATTAATGTTAAATACCAGGTGTTTAGTATCTGCATATTTTACTATGATACACAAAATTGTGTTGCTTAACATAAAAATAGATTTAACAAATTATTTTAATAATCTTTTAAAATTACTTGGTTTGCGTGGTGATCATAAAAATATTTAGGAAATTGGTTTGAATACTTAGGGAAAATGGGCAAAGAACATGCACAGGAAATACAAAAAGGAAAAATGCAAATGACCAATAAACATATAATGTTCACTTACAGGTGACCTTCAAAATTCAAATTAAAACCCTAAGATATACGTTCTAGTCAATAGACTGCTCATTGTTTTGTTGTTGAAAGGATAAGGAAATGATTATATATTCTCTTCAAGATAAAAACTGACTCCTATAAAGCAATTTGAAAATATGTTTGACAAGACTTAAATTTGTACAACTTTGACCCAACAACGTTGTTTACAGGAATTTACTCTAAGGAAAATATCAGACAGTGTGTGAACATATACATCCACATGCATATACTTATATATATATGGCTATAGGCTGCCTGGAGAAAGTCCAGCCATTGATTGTTAATATAATGAGAGTGGTTTGCCCAATGCTGATAAAACATGGCAGCCAAGGAGAGTGGACTGGAATGCACATGTGTAAACCATGACAACTTCACTGTACCAGTCAGCGGGGGCAGTAGACACTGTTGAGTGAGCATGCATCACAACAATGCACCCGCTCACGCATCAACTCTTGTGTACATAATTTTGGTGAAACATCGAATCACCCAGGTGGCTCAGCCCCACTACAGCCCAGATTTGGCTTTTGGCTCTTCCCCCCAAACTAAAATCACCCTTGAAAAGGAAGAGATTTCAGACTGTCAATAAGATTCAGGAAAATATGATGGGGCAGCTGATGGCAATTGGGAGAACTGTGTGAGGTCCCAAGGTGTCTACTTTGAAGGGGACTGAGGCATCATTGTCCTAAGTACAAGGTTTCTTGTATCTTGTATCTTCTTCAATAAATGTCTCTATTTTTCATATTATATGGCTGGATACCTTCTGGACAAACCTTCTATATGTTTTTGTGCACATTTATTCATGTATGTATTAGTAAAACAACGTTGTAATAAAATACATCTATATTTTATATGTATGAGTATGCATATATATTTTTAACAACGGTATTTATCGTAGAAAATATTGAGAACCATCTAAACATACAGAACTATAATAGAAGGTTACTGAAGTAAAATTTCATAGAAGTTATAGGCATGATGTTGTTTAAATTATTCATTGAAAAGACATTGACAACTAATGATGAATTGAGAAAAACAGGTCATACAACAGTGTACCTAGAATGACCATATTTTCAGTGCATAAAATCAGGTCACATTTCTGGAATAAAAGTTTTATATTTTGTATATGCAGAGGAAATAAGCTGGGGGATTGATGCTAACATATTAATAATGGTTATCTCTGGATGATAAGATTATGGCTGATTTTAATTCCAATTTTTCAGTTTTTTTAATCTGCATTAATTTTAACATATTTATTTTAAAAAGCACTTTGAAAAATTGCCTAAAAATAAACAAGATATTTTGGTTGTAGACATTTTATTAAACCATATTGCATTGTGTGGAAATAAGCTGTGGTTAGGTCTATGATTTTACAAAGAATAAAGAGAAAGAGGTTGTATCTATGAGACAGTCCATATTTCTGACAAGTGTTCCACTTTCACATTCTGGGTATAGAAAAGCTACAGCATTAAAAGGGGTAATCATTGACCCAGTTATGCCCTTTAGAAGAGAGCCTCATGGGGAGTTATATTAAGGCAGTATGGTCACTAGGTAACGAGTATTGCACTTCAGGTTTATGAAAAATATTAGTGAGACATAAGTGAATAATGTCAAAAAAGGTAATTTCCAGCCTACTGTTCTAGCAAGTCTATTTCACAACAGTGGGGATATCAAAACAAGAACATGAAAATGTAGGCTAAAAATAACATTTCTAGTTGATATGTAATCTATATATCTTATTGGAAAATATTGTTGTTATTAATTTACTGAGTTATAGTTCATCAAATATTCCAATTGATTAAATAATCACAGAAACTGTTCCCTAATTTTATGAGGTAGATGTTTCTGTTCTCTCGAACTCCTCCCTTTTCTTCGAGTTTCATATTCAAACAATTACCTGGTTATATCTTTTTATTTTCTTCCACTTGATCTCAAAAACACTCCTCCTTTTCCATTTCCACATCCAAACTCTAGCCCTTCATTGACTCAGGCAAGGATTCTTATTGTTAGCTACTAGGTATGATGACTATTTCTTCTTGCCAATCCCTTTATTAAGGCTCTCACTAGATACATTTGACATGTCAATTTGATTCTAATAGTTCTCTGCCCCAAAGCCTACAGTGGGTCTTGATGACCTACAGAATGAAGTACAAATTCTAAAGGCAGGCATTCCACATTTTGGGCAATCAAAGTACCTGCCTTCTATTATTTTATCAAAATGAAGTCACCCCAGAACATCTTCCAAGTTTTCCCTTTTATAACTTCCACTCCTGTGTTAGTCCTCACATGTCATACATCCTCCTTTCAGACATTCCAATTCTCCCAGCTTTTCAAGATTGAAAAACATTTCCTGACCACTATGGATCTCTGACAAATCACTTCCTGCTCAATTGAATAAGCAGTTATATATGGCTTTCTTATTACAGTTCCTCTGTTATTGTTCTGGACTGTTACTTAAGTCTTCTATGATTAATTAACTTTTCTTATATCCATGCCTTTTCTCTCCAACTAGATTACAAACCTCTGAGATTAAGTACTGTGTTTTATGCTTGTGATATTTAAGTTGGGGGACAAATCACCCTAAGAAGGAACAGAAAATCTTTTAAGGAACATTTTTAAATGCTCAAATTCCATGTGTACTCTTGCCTAAAATTGTCTCCTTGAGAACCCACCTTTTTAAAAAGGCAGATTTTTACAAGACATCTAAAAAAAAAAAAAGGCAAACTTTTTCTCACCCATTCAGAATCTTGTCCTTTGTCCCTTGTACAAAGGGACAAAGCTCCCCTCCACCTCTCAACCTCTGTAACTCTGATTGTTACTGTATTTAAAATAAAAGCCCTAAACTGGGATTGGGCTTCCCATGAGGTACTTTCTGCCTTCTTTCTCTAACCTCATCTCATCCTGGACCCCAGGGAGATTTCACACCTCAGGGCTATGAACTCTTTCCTCTGCCTAATCAGTGTTCCTGCTTCACTTTTAACTGCCTTCTCACTCTCCATGTTGCAGTGTAAGCTCTTACACTCTCAAGGAGATGAGTCCTGACTATCAATATAATTCAGCTTCATGTATCTTATTCTTGTCTCCTCTGACACCTCCCTGGCATCTTTGCAGCCCTTATCACGATTTCTGTTTGGCTACTTTTCTGTGTGATTATGCAATGTTTGTCTCCTCCTAGATACTGAGCCCACAGCATAGGAACTGTGTCGGCTTCGTCCACTGCTCTCCCTGTGCCTGGCGTGAAGGAAGCACTCAAAATGTATCTTCTGAATAAGTGAAAGAGTATAGGAAAGTCCATACTGATTCAAAAATTAAAACTATTTTAGATTTAGGTGGATCTCAGAGATTTTGGAAACCAAAGCAGTAAACTCATCTTAGAGATGGAGCAGGACCTGGGACCTCACATTTAGTGAGAGAAAAGGCAGAGACTGAAACTGAGCACTTTGAGTCCCAGACAAATTCTCTTAATTCTGCCAGTCTCACAATACAACATTATTAAACAAATATCTATTGACAGAACACCAATCTAAGAAGTATGCTTAACTTCTTTGAGTTCAAGCCTCATTAATTCTAATTTTAATAAACTATTAGTTTACGTTCTTCAAACTATCTTGCCTCAGTATTTCCATCTGTATAATATGATAGTTCTTCAGAAAACCAGCTTAGTAAGTATATCAGAAGAACAGATTAGAAAGTCTCTAATTCACTTTTAACTTTAGTACTTTGAGAAGAGGCTTGATCTTTCTTTTAATCATTTATCTAAGAAGAAGATAAAAAATTTAATATTATCAATTAAAATTATGGATAATTAAATACTTAAGAAAATTAACTAATTATGTGTCTTTCTATATGAGCAGTTTCAGAGTGTATCTAAGAAGGACTATTTGCCATCACGAACATTTTCTCATTTTGCAGGCTGGTTCCTCACATCTGACATACAAATTCTATAATAGAAGTGTCAATTAATGGGAATGGGTACTTACTGTTAGTCTTCCAGGAAAATAAATTATTAGAGGCTTCTTTAGTATCACCATATTTCAAAAACCCTTTTTAGGTGCTGTATAAACTTGTTTATAGTAAAAGAAAGTAAGAGGAGGAAATGTGTATTACCACAGATAACACCTGAAATGATTTGTACAAACTTCCATAGTTGAGCTTCTGTGTGTCACAAGATAAGGGAGGAGTCTATGGGCCACTGAAAAGAAAGAAGGTGAGCCCATCCACAGAGTAAACTTTAATTTAGAGAGAGAATTATACAGGGCATTATCACATAATAGAATGAGATGACGCAATGTGAAAGAAGTATATATAATTCTTTCAAGACCTTTGAAATAATATCTTTTTAAAAAGCACACCAATCATTCCACTATATGTTTAACACAGTGAAATGGAAATCTGTAGCCCTTCAGAGAGAAGAATAGTACTAGTTACATGGAAAACTCCCAACAGGAAATGAGGGCTTCAGTATCCTGTGGCTTAAATGTTGTACATAAAAGTGTAATAACTATTATTTGCATGCAAACTGCATTCATTACCAATACTGAATCATTACTTCAAAAGATTTTTTGAAATACCTCAGGACTCTACAATCTAAATATATTTTTTCCTTGTGGTAATAGAGCAATTACTGATAATATGTATAATTTTCTGTGGAAATAAGATCCACATTATGTCCCAGGCTTAGGAAAAGCATTAGAGAAATACTTATGAAATAAATGGGAATGTAACATTTTTAAGTCAAAGTAAGATAACCTTTAAGAGAACATTAAAGATTGCTAATGGATCTAGTTTATCAACACTTAGGAGGATACAATAATGTACAAAAAGGGTTTCATAGACTTCACACAAGAAGTAATTAAGAATGGATTATTATAATTGCAGACCGTGTACACAAAATCTGGATGTAACTTGCCTAACAACAAAAACTACAATTATAATAACACTAAAATATACATGAAATGTTTTATTGAATCCATGACATATTTCATATGGAACAGATGAATATGGCAATTGTTTTTACTCTTCTAAACTGAAACACAAGCATAAAGGAAACAAAACCATTTATCAAAAAGGCTAATGAAATCTAGCTATTAAAAGAGAGCTACCTTCCAAAATAATAATCAAAATGTTCCACAATGAACTCTAATCTCCAAGATATCTGATCTCTGACATCTGAGACTAAATCCCCATAACCATTTCTTCATCACTGACTCTTGTTGGCCACTGTAGTGTTGCCATACAATAAAATGTGTGTCATGACATCCCCGCATGCCTACACATATTAAATGGAAAGCTGCATGAAGAGAAGAAATGTGTCTTAGAAATCTTTGTGTTGCACAGAATAGTGCCTTGCACACCAATGTTCACTATGGAAATATACACTGAATTGAATATAGTTTCCCCATTCAACATATATTAGGCACCAACTATGTGCCAGCATTGTGCTAAACATTAAACAAAATGAACGGCATTATTACCCTCATGGAGCTAAATGCTTAACAGAAAGTGATAAAGCGACTGCAATAATATGCACTAGGTGCTCTGATACATGAAAAGAGGCTGCAATGGAACGTTGGGGATGCACTATTAGGCAGTCAGGGAAGCCTTTCTAAGGAAGACATTATTGCAACACGAGCTCTGATGAATGAGAAGGAATCAAGCAGCAAAGGTGGGGTGCTTAATAAAAAACGTTCCCATGCTGTATTGGTGGAACTATTTTTTTTTTTTTTTAAGTAATAAGATATGAGCATGGAGAGGGAAAAATCTCAGATGGGGCTGGAAGAATGGGCCTGGATGAAATCATGAAGAACCTTGTAGCAAACACCAATAAACCTCTCCTAAGAACAAAGGGCAGGCACTGAAGACTGAAAAGTAGAAGAGGGGCATAATCAATAGGTTGACTTCTAAGAGAGATAAGCCTGAGACATAAAGGAAGGGTGGGAAGAAGGAAAGATTCATGTTTCATCAGTCACAAAGTTGTGAATTTAACGATAAATATGTAGAAAAATCAACGTGCATTTTCAACTTGCTTTTAAATGACTTGAGGAAGAAGGTAATTTAAGCTCTGGTGCTGCGGCAGTGTTCATCTAAACACCTGCCCGGGTCCACTCACCACGCAGCAAAAGTGCCACCCTGTTAGCCATTCTGTGGCATGGCACTGTCCTGGCGAAGAGGGAAAAATTGTTTTGGTTCATATTTTCCAACCAATAAAAGTGCAGTTAAAAATGCAAAATGTATTTTTTCCTCACTCCCTTTTTAATGTCTCACAAAATTGACACAAATAGTGTTGAACTTTCAATTGCTTTATATGTCTTGGTCTTTTATTTTTAAGGTACAAACTGTATTTTTATGATAAAAGTAAAGCATCAATTACAGTGCCTAAAATATTATCGGCAGCCAATATTTGTACACTAAATATATGAATAAACTAAATTAATTTGTTTGGAGGGAATGATGGCCTTTTTTATTTTCTTTTTTTCTGTAAGTGTTCTGTAACAAATGCCCCACCCTACATTTAAATTCCAAAGTCCCATCTGGCCCCTTCTTTAAATGTCTTCCTTAGTATAAACCCTTTGAGGAGCAATGACTTGGTATTTATTTATACTATAGTATGAATTAAGAGAACTTAATGGTTGTCTCAGGATTCACCGGATACTTAGCCAGCTTGAAATACGAGTGTTGTGAGATGAAATGGGAAAGAATGCTTTGGGAGGGTGGGGCAGCAAAAACAAATAAAATGCAATAAAAGCTTGACTGTGTCAGAATTTTTATACTTAAGGAAAAATATCTGACAAGTAACCTTTGTTAAAGTAATGACGCTGGCCATCTTTGACATTACAACTATTGCCATGCCTGCTTGAACTGCAGGAGTTATTATCGGATGGGGGAGTTTGTCCTTGTCCTTATGATTCAACAACACAGGATGTTGAGTTATCATCCAGTACACCATAATACCCTCCCTCATCCCAAGGCAGTGACTGTGCTAATCTGGAAGTCATAGGTCAGGATCTTTGGCATGCCAAACCTTCCAATAATATAACAATATCCCCTGATTTAGAAGTCACTCTACTTTACATAGTTTCAAGCAGTCTGACCACACCTTGCTACCATCTGAAAGGTGTTTTGACACACACGATCCATTTCATTGAAATTGGTTTACATCTCACAATTTGTTATGCTGTCAGGTAGACATGATTTAAATACAATTCACCTGGGTCAAAGTGTCAGAAGAAAGAGTGAAAACCCTCAGTATCTGCTTTGGCTCATTTGTCCAGAATCTCAGTGAACATAAAGATCAACCTAGGACCTGAAATGATTTGGACAATGTATGAGCTAAAATTTGTGTCACGGCCTGATTGAAATTTGAACTCAGAAAAAATGTACATTGAAATGTTTAATTCCCTCATTCTGCTAATATTTTTCAATATCAATATACATAAAGAACTTTGGAAAACTAAAGACTGTCAACAAAAGGCTCTTTTAAAATTTGGAAATAGCAGATTCACAGAAGTAAAACTATTTTGATGACAGGGAAGCAAGTAACTGAATAACTAGGATGTTGAGAATGAGGATCATCCACCCGATTGTGTTCACATGCTCATTTTCTCCCTTACTCAATTTCCTTCTTCACTGTTTTCCACTCTCCCTCCCCACTCCTCCACCCCACCTTCTTCTATTATTTTATTATAACTTTATTCCAAACAAGTCAATTGCAAGAAGAAAACAGATATTTTTAATTTAGATGCGTCTCCAAAAGTTCTGATGTGTTTATATTTTAAAGAATTTCCTGAATTCTAATTTTAGTCTGTTCTCAAATATATATAAAACATTTAGTTTTTCTGTTACTAAAACTCTTAGAAGTTAACTTATAATTTTCATTATTTATTACAAAATTGTCATTTATATCATAACCAGTAAGTGAACATGCTCAATGTGTGTTTCTGTGCTGAAACATTTCATTTAATATTTACAAAAAGCAGTGTTTTATTATATTCCCATCTCACTGAATATAAACCTGAGTTTTAAACCAATCATTATAGCTCTATATTAACCATAAGTAAAGCAGCCCAAGGGAAAATTTGAATATTCTACCGTAAACCACTCCAATTTAGAGGATACTTGCCTTTGCCATCATTGCCCTTTACAACAATTATATTTGCATAGGATTCTTATAATACATCGTTTAATAATCTGAGTTGTGCCTTTTATTATGCCAATATTTAGAGTAGACAATTGTTACGAAGGTTTTAACATATAACTAGCAATATTTTAAAGACAGTAGAATAAGTCTAGAATTTTTAATAACAAATATTACTGTAGAACTGTGGTTTTAGAACTAAATTTGTTCCATAAGACTTTTCAAGAAACGATTTGTTCGAAAATTGAATCTCCTTTGTTGCCTGGAAGGTGCGTGATTGATCACACAGGTATCAGCATAAGTTTGTCAAGTAGAGAGTTGAAAACTGAAGTTTTGTTAGACAATTGAGACTTTTTTTTTCTGTGAACAACTTGGTTGAGAACCAGATTGTTCCAGAACCTAGATGTTTTAGAACAGGTTTGACTTACATCCAAAAATGTGCATTGTATCTAATCATGTTTGATTTCAGTTAATTTGCTTTCTTCTTTAACTGACTTCAGTCATCAATATTTGATTTATGTGCTGACTCTGTGATCATAATGAGGTTCAAGAACAGTTAATTCACCATCTTTTTATTTGCATCACTCTCTCTCTCTCTCTCTCAGTATAAAATAGTCTAATTTTTAGAGTTATTGTCGTAATATGTATTATTTTGGTTCTATTATCTATCTATCTATCTATCTATCTATCTATCTATCTATCTACTCATTCTTCTAGCAAAAATTCTTATATTTCTTCTGGAAAACCACACTTACTCTTGCCTTAGTCCACATGGTTTGGATGAGGCTAATGATAACTCCATCCTCTTGAGGGGGCCAAGGACCCAGACCCATCCCATCAGAGTCCACTTCCTCATGTTGATATATTTAGGAATGAGGATGTAACTCATGCTGAAACAGTAAAAGCCCTCCCTAGAATTTTCACCAAGATCACAGGAAAGGTACATGCTATGTGTTTTCTGCCAGGGATGTTGGTCAGGAGTGGTGGAAAATTTTTTGCCAACACTTGCAAGAGATTTAATGAGAATGAAGTCAACTGAAAAGAAAGCAGAAGGAAGAGAAGTAGAGTCAGATTTCCTACATTATTGTTTGAGCCTACTTCACGTTCAGCAAATATTTCACCCTTGGCAAATATATTTAATTTTTTAAACAGACAAAATAAACAGATATACACTACTTAACCCTCTGGATTAGCTATATATAAACTTGAATTTAATTAATTACTTGAGATTTTATGTCTCTTTTAATAATAAAATAAGCACTTATTAAAATCTTTCAAACTTAAATGAGATGAAAAATATTGGAACATTTATAAAGGGCAAAGATCAAAGAAAAAAGATCTCATAAAAGATTTTATTGAATATATTAAGATCTAAATAGGAGAACATAAAATAAATAAATTTGGGTTTTTTATATAATGATAATTTATATAGCAACAAGAATAATTAGTTACTGTGGAAAAGCTGACATGGACCCTTGTAAAAATTAAATGCTGAAATTCAACTAAATATCATATTGTACACAGTACTTTATCTTTTAATGAAGTTATTCATGTGTGGCCTGATCTCAATTAGGTACTTGAATAGTGAAATAAAATTACTTGACCCCAAATTTGAAAAAGAAAACAAGAGAGGTAAGATCAATTGAGTTGTCAATCACCCACCAAAATTTACCTTTTGTGATGACTCTCTAGTCAGCAACAAAGATGGACTATTAATGAGTCCTTAATATAAATTAGTTTTAAAGTGTATCTCCCCTTCTCATTTTTTACTGTATACATTAATGTAAAATATTTTTAAACCAATAAATTATAAGAAGGAAGGTGTTTTTTTTATCTTGACTACTTCAGAGAGAATTTTCAGTTATGTCTAATTAGTGAAGATTCATTAAAATTGGGAATATTCTGGGGGACAAAGGCCCCTTAAGAAATATCCATTGGAAGATCCTCTGTCTTCAATGCAAGCATAAGCAGTGAACAAACATCAGTAAAGAACAATGAAGTAAAAAAAGGCTTTTTATGGGAATACATTAGCCATCTACAGATAGAAAATTATTTTGAAAAGTTCATAAGTTAGATACTGTGTTGTGGCTTGATAAGAGATTGTCTCAGATCCCAATAAAATGCATGATAAATCTTAAATTCTTTCTTTTGAACATATGTATTATTCTTCATATTTTTCTAAATGGTGGCAACTTTCAATATATAACTGTTCTCAAATGCTGCCACCTAAAGGTTAAAGCTGGGTAAAGCCTAATAACGTCTAGCAAAAGCACGGCAACTGAAATTACAAAAATCCAATCATCTCAGTATACCCCAATATTAATTTATACATACATGTATCTATCTGAATGCTTCTGGGGAGGAAAACAGTTGTAAACTATTAAATGATTAATGAATATTTATATCAATGACCTTAGCAAAAGAAAGTTTGAAAAATCAGAAATGACTTAAATGTGCACCAAAATAATACTATTATTAATACTAAAAATAAAAGTTGAAAGATGTTTCATAGATCATTTTAGAAATTTAAAGGTTTGAATTACATATTTGCTGACTGAACATTTAATATTAAGAAACAGCCACATGAGACCCATGCCCATATGGGTCGCATCATGGGCTAGGTACAAACTGATTATTTTTAATTCTGAGAAACTGTCTATAAAAACCATTCATGCAAACAAATAAAAAGAAAAAGTAGCCATATTCAAAGATGCTAAACATATTCAGTCTGAAAATATTTTGCAGAAGGCAAATGTCCACGTCTAATTCAGATGATTGGAGTATGTATATCCAGAGAAAGACAATACTTAAAAGTAACTATTAATCTACTTAATGTTTTTGTAATGGTGCTTAATAACTCATAAGAAGTATGCACAACACAGTATTCTTAAACTTGCACAATGTTATATGCCAATTATATTTCAATAAAGCTTGAAAAAATTAAATTATATAAACTTACTATTAAATAAATTATATTAAACATAAAAGTGAAAAAAAGAATGCATAAGCATTTTTTCTGTTTCTATTCATCACTGCCCATAAGACTATCTGAAATATAGAAATATTTTGGTCAATGAAAAAGTATTCTAGAAAGAGATTGGAGCTAATTTCCTAGGAGAAAAATTAATTACTCATCTATCAACACCATTTAAATCCCTTCACTATGATTACATATTCACTAAAACCATTTGATTAATAATTTAAAGTCACAAAACACTTCCTATGAAGGCATTATTTAATGTCACCTTCCAGAAATAAACAAAATATTGATTTGATTTTTACATCCCTCTCTTATAAGTTCAGATGAGTCTATTTATCAAAGCCTGGTCATCTCTTAGTAGACCGATACTGTTCAGTTTCAGAACTCACAGAGAAGGATCTGCAGAGCCCACCAAAACATAGCTCATATAGAGAGTCTTTAATAAAACAATGCATCTTTCTTTTTGATATCTTTTTTTCTAAATTCTCACTCAAGGATATGTTTTTTTATTGATGAGAGAGGGGGGGTGGGGGTGGGAGACAGAAGGAGAGAGAGAGAGAGAGAAACAGAGAAAGAGAGAGACAGAGAGAGACAGAGAGAGAGAGAGAGAGAAACATGTAATGATTGCCTCTGGAATGCACCATACCAGGGATCAAAGCCTCAACGAAGGTATGCACCCTGACTGGGAATTGAACTGCAACCGTTTGGTATATGGGACTGAGCTCCAACCAACTGAGCCACCCAGCCAAGTCCCTGTTTGATATTTTTTTAGTTGGAATTTATCTTGTGTATGTGCATAGCAATTGCTAGACAGGAAGCTCCTTGAAAGCAGAGAGTTTCTATCTAGTCATTCAACATCTAATTTCAATGTCTGGTACACTTAATGCTTATTTATTAATTGAATGAGTAAAGTAATTGTTTATATTAAAAATTAAGATTATACAATTGTTTAGTAACATAATATAAAGAGAAGTAAGTTTCAATTATAAAATTTCAAAAATCTGTATCTGAATGCTAATAAGCTTCAATCTAGGTTGAATAGGAAACATTATCAAATTAATTGCAACATACAGTATATGGACAAGAATAGCACTTGCAGTTTTGTTGGGTAAATTGGTACACATCAATAAGCTTACTTCTCATTCTTCCCATTTGATTGTTTAAAAAAATTAAAACTGCTTTTCTAATAAAACATTCTCAGAAAAATTTCACATCTTAACACGATCACTTACTTGAAATGAGGTGATTTGTTTAATCTTATTTTAAATTTGATTAAAATAGTACCAACTTAGTATTTAAAATCCTCTAACACGTTGGAACCCACCTTCCAATGACTTCAGAGAGACACTCAGTTTCCTTAATCCTTAAAGTTGCGATAATAATACCGCATTCTCACAGGAATGTCAGCAGAGGGATTGAAACAAAATAGAATCACAATAAATGATGGGCATAAGTGAGGAAGAGGAAGAGCATCTGGATTGCATGGAACTATTTCTGACAGTTCTAACTGGACATGCTCATTTGTTGCTAGACCTGATCTTTGGACCATGTCATTAGCTTGGATAAATCACATTTTTTTTATGCAGCGGGTCACTTTCAAGCACCCCAGTTAACCCCAGTTAACCTCAGCAAATGTATCAGCTGATTTAGGGAAGTATTGATAAGAATGAGAGCTAAGACTCAACGTTGTCTTACGATTTGTTTGGAGAAAAAAAAAAGTATGTAAAACATTTTTATCCACACTGATACTTGGGGTGGGTTCTCCTTAAGGCTCTGACGGAATGAGAAATGTCTGCTATCTGCATCAGGAGCATGTATCTTAACACACAGGTTTTTACTTGCAACACTAAACATTGTGGGACCAAGCTTTCTTTTACTTATACTTTTGCTCTATGTACTGTAATGGTCAGTTATCGCCATAATTGCGCATGACTCTTTAAATTTAGATTTCTGAAGAGAAAACACCAGAAGAAAATGTATTATGTGAATCATGATCACAAGATTATGAAGACACACTCATAGGTGAAGTGATTAATTGAATAATTTAGTTGAAAATTCCATGGAAGTCACTAATAGTTATTTAATACATAGCCATCAATGTTTATAATTAATTAACAATGTCTTTACTTGAATCTCCCATATGGAAGTCTACTGGAATCTGACTTTATACATTTGAGTTACTAAAATATTAATATTGGTCTTCTCAGTCTTCTTAAAATCATTATGACATTTGTTTAGGTATATAAATAACATTCTCGACTTTGCCTAAATATGAAGCTTAATGTTTTGATTGATTAAAGCTAATTAAGAAGACAGAGAAAATTTTATTATCAACTTTCAAAAAGGCCAGGGTGTTATCCAGACCAAATGCTCCTAAGGTAGGAATTTTAAAAGGTATATTTAAGATTCTATAGTTCATAATTCATAATCTACACTTCATAATTTATAGTTTTGAAGAATTTATAATCATAAGAGTTAAGCCTACAAACTTGAGGTATTACCTGGTAAGGTAATAATAAATCACAAGGGAATAACATGTTTCCCAGAAAATCATGTTTTAAGAGAATAGCTACAGTAGTAGTATTATTTATATGAAATCACACATTTTTATGGTGGCAAAAATCACATTTATCAATGGTAGCATTTATTACAGGGAATATTATCCCATCATATTAGGAACTCTGAACACTATCAACAGTCACATGCCATAAGAACTACACACAGCTAGTGTTCTTTAAAGTCAAATTCCAGAGTCGGTACTTACCATGATGCATATGGAATATGAACATTCAGACATCTTCAGAATTGAATCATCATAATTATACTATGCAATAGCAAATATAATTTTAGAGTTTTCATTTAGTATTTAGGATTTTCTGAGTTAAGTTACTAATTTGGAACAAAGAGAGTATATATTCTAAATTTTTATTTAAAAACATCCTTCAAAACATACTGAATTACACTTAGAGAAATGTAACATAAGCATTTGAATATTTAAGACAAATTTCTAGAATAACTAAGTTATCATAATTTTATTCCACTTCTCATTTCCCTCCAAGAGTGAATATTTTATTAATAATGATTCTTTGGTGAGGCACCTTAGATCTTGTAATGGTTATCTTTCGCTTTTCATTGTTGAAATTCTTAGTCAATAATTTAAGTTTGACTTTTATGTATGATTACTTCAATATTATTGAAAATAACAATGGAGGGCATGTTTATCATGTAATTTCCTTCAAGGCAAGCAAAACTTTTACTCACTATTTCTCAACTTTCTTATTTAATCCTTATTGCTAATGCACTATGCTTACCTTATCACTGGCACAGCAATCGCATCTGTTATACTAAATGCTGCCCACTTATTTCTTCTCCAGGGATTAATGGAATTACATCCAGGGGATTTTCATTAGGTTTCAGAGAGATAAAAAAAATCATAAACTATTGCCATAATCCAAATTATAACTTTACAGAAAGTAGCTAAGCCTAAAACTAGAATATGTTTACCTGCTGTTTAGAAATGATTTTCATCCACTTTCATTACTGAGACTAGTTAAGAATTATACAAAGTGAATGCATTTATCATACTACATATTATTACCATACATTTTAAGACATCTTGCAGGATTTTTCACAATTTTAGGAATTGTAAATTTATAATTTTCAAATGTCTATCTCAGTTCTTTTGATTTCCAGCAATGCTGTTTTTGAAAAGTAAGCATGTCTTCCAGTAGCTAAGGAAACAGAGAAACGCATGTGGTTTGGGGTTTGTGGAAAGTGGAGAAGGATCAGTCTGTAGTCATTTAATAAGTACAGTTTGAATTCCCTGTTTGTTAATTCCTTTCTTTTCTTATCTTTTTCCTTGCAAAATGATCCATAACAATAAAATACATTAAAATTCTAAATAAGGCCCTGTGTATTGTCAATATATTTCCAAATGAGCCACCAACACCGAGCCGCTAAGCATTAGGAGTCCATTTGAAGTCATATTTTGGCTTACATTTAAGAGTAAATATAAGCAGATAAACCATAAAACTAGCTTGCATTACAGTTTTCATGAGCATAGTATTTCAAAAAAATATATTTAATTCAAATGATAAGGTAAAATAAATTGCAGGATTAATAGAGAACTCATTTTCAAAGGCACTTGATCATTATATTTGGTGTATAGTGTACACGAGTATATACCAAACAGTAAACACTGGCAAAGCCTAATCTAGAAACTATAATAATGCTATTATTACGTAGGGCAATCAAAGAAAGATGAAGCTTAAAAAACAGAAATATCAGATTTTCAATCCAACAAATTGCTTGCTTTTCTACTTCTTGCTTTGTCTTCTCATGCATTTCCTTTTATAAAAGCATTTCTTAGTTGTTTATTCTGTTTAAATCATATCTTCCTGACAATTGTTATCTTCACTTTCCCCATACTTTCTTTCTTTTTTCTATCAGTAGCAACTTAGCTATTGCATTATGTAAAATAAATAATAGTGGGCCAAGACATTACACACTTTTTCATAAGTAAACAAATATTACAAACTGGTACAGACATCTTAAAAGAAGCATCGTTTCCTGTGCCTGGCAAGAGTCATTGGGTTCTACAAAGTCTGTAAATAGTGCCTTAACTGAACTATAGTTAAGCTTTCTAACTGCTATTCCAGCATCAGAGCCTTACACATATGGATATTTACATATTTTATTCATATGAAATATACAGTAAGAAAATTAATTTATAAAATTTAAAAGTCATAAAAATAATTTATAATTAGTGTAAAATAATTTAATTTATTATGTAAAATCTTAGCACAAGATTAAACATCAGAGATGATCTTAGGAAGAAAGAAATCTAATTAATAGAATTAAGAGATGACTTCAATAAAATATTATTTACCCTATGAAAATCTTCTGTTTTGCTTCTAAGTAGGTTTTAGGGTGATAAAACAAATGTAATTTGACTGGAGGGTAATGGGAACCCCATATGTTAATGAACTTGACATGTGTTTAGAATACAAGTATGTATGTTCAATACAAATTCTTTTCCTTTACATGGCGTACTTTTAATCCCTTTTTGTCAAAGAACAAATGAATGCAAGTGAACAACTTTCTTAATCCTGTATCATTTACTTAAAGTTTGAGGAAGAATTGTTTTAGAGGAACAGACTCTCCATACTGATGTTCAAGGAATGAAGTCGACCCCAAATACATAAAATGGAAAAGGACTTTAGGAACGTATATTTTAAAACTCTGTCACAAACAAGCTTTTCAACAAGAAAAGCACTTATGATATGCTATGAGGATACATAGCATTATTGCCAGTTTAAGGATTAAGTAAACTGAGTGTCTTACTGAAGTCTATATAGGGAGGTGGAATTCAAGTCCATGCTTTCTTGGTTTCAAAAGTTAGAGTATATTACATATTAACAATGTTGATACTATTTTAATAACATTAAAATAATGAACAAATCACCTCATTTCAAGTATATATTTTTGGTGTTAGTACTTAAATATTTTTGTTTCTGAGAATATTTTATTAGACAAAGAATTTAAATTTTTTTTAAAATTTAAAATAGGAAGAATGAGAAGCAGCAAGCTTATTAGTGTGTAACAAGTTGCATAATAATATTATGAGCTATTATTGTCCAGTCACTGAATGTTGAAATTAATTTGTTAATGTTTTCTAGTCAATGCTAAAGCATAAGCTAGTGGAAGCTTACTGGAAGGTAATTTAGATAGAAAATTTTTATAAATTTTATATTTTAAACTTATTTCCGTTTATATCTAATTTAAAAAACACCTATATAATGCTTGTTCAAAATCACATGAACTTATTTTTTACTGAGTATGAAATCTATGTGAATAGGAAGAAAAAAAAAACGTTACTTTCCTTAATGCAATCAATATAATGCTAAAAAAGACCATTTAAAGAAAGGGAATGAATGTAAGTTTCAGTTTCCTGCCCCATCACCTTCCTGACTAAATGAGTAATCTGTTTCTAGATTTTCAATTATATTAATATTAATTATGAATTAAAATGGAAAAAGTGAAATTCTTCCTCCTCCTTGCAATTGACAACTAAAGATGGAAATCATAAATGACTTTTCTATCTCCATAATTTCTTACTTAAAGAGGTTATGCTGTTCATAAGAATGCCACTTAATTCTTCTTGATCACTTTGCCTCTGATCTCTTAATATGCTGGGGCTGGCTTTTCCACCACCCTTAGTACCTTACTCATATTCAAGACCATATTGTCTAAGAGCAGTGAAAGATCCCAAACACTAAAGCTGCATAAACCTCCCTTCAAATACTCAGAGCTGGAATAGCATTGACTGAGAGGGGAAATAAAATGGATAGGGCCATAAGTAATACCTGAATTTGGCATCTGGCCAGGGATAGACTCAAATCCTTTGAGCAGGCTTCTCTGTGCCTGGACGTCTATAGAGCAGGTTGGTAACAATAGAATGCAAAATTTGCCAGGCACCATTCTAAGCATACACACGTTTATTGATCCTACTTCTCAAAACCCAATGCGGCAGGTATTATTTTACTTCTTACTTGAGAAATAAGGAAACAAATGCCCACCAGCTATGTTCAGTGACTTGCTCAAGGCCGCAGAACTGAAAATTTGCTGAGCTTGCATTTGATACCAAGCACACTGACTCCAGATACCATGCTCTTAACCATTATATTTTATTGTTTAGACAGCTCAGGAATCAATAATACCTCAATGTTTTCACCTGTAAAAGATCTGCTGCATCAGAGGTCAAAAAATCAAATGCCTTTGGATGTTAAGCAGTACCGAATTATGAAGCACCCTCTTTGCAAGACTATAGGGATAATGGGGGCTGTGCAAGCCTGGAGGATTTCTTTTTATCCCCTTTTTTAATTGTTGAAACTATTATAGATGTCCCATTTCTGCCCCTCTTTTGCTAATCTCCACCCAGCCCCCACCCCTCTCCCTCCTGGCCATCATCACACTGTCTTTTGTGTCTGTGGGTTATACATATATGTTCTTTGGATAATCCCTTCCCCTTCTTTATCCAGCCACCCTCATCTCCCCCTGACAGCTGTAAACTCTAAAGGGATCAGATGTTAACTTCGCTTCAACTGATGGCTGGACAAACCCAGTGTATTTTCAAGCTGATCTTAATTTTTCAAAACAAGCTGAGAACCAATATTTCTATAGGAAATTTCCAAGTTTTAAAATACTAAATAGGCCAGCACCAACTGTGTATGAATGCTGCCTGTGAGTTACCAGTTGATGACTCAACTAGATGAGTTCTAAGGTTTCATCCAGAGCCAATGCCTTAAACGTCAGCTATAATACCCAAGTGGCAGTCTATTTAATTCTCCCATTTGTGGTGGGAAAATTAGGAAATGATGCTACTGGTTTCAGACAGGATATACAGTGAATATGGCTAACTCTGTTAAGGAAGATTAGTTTGCCTTCCACAGCACAAGAATGTTGGCTTTTATTTAATGCTATGTGTATGTGTACCTCAAATAAAGGTGGACATAAAAAAGACCCTGTAATTTTCCATAATAAGAATTTCAGAATTCTAACAAATTGAAACTTTGATTTTATTTCTTATTTTCTTTATCTTGGGAATATTACTTTTGCTTTTATGTTGTATTTATGAGTTGAATAATCAAGCTAGTTTACTATAGAAATATTGTTTATTAGGTTTCACTGTCAGTTTTTATTCTTTGCGTCATAAATGCTGAAATTGATTTTTGATTTTCTTGCATGATTTTTCTCCCAGCTTTTCCACGTTTGAAAACATGAGCTTCTATAGATATAATTATCACTCTAAATTTGAACCATGCATTCGGCAAACTCAAAACAACTAAAGATATTCCTTAAATTTTCTATTGCAGAAAAATCTCTCTAAATAACATTAACTATGATTTTAGTCATAGTTAACTTTATAACTATATAAAGAACTGTGTATATAACCTATGGGCTACTTACATTTCTAATGGGCTTATTAATTTGGGGGGGGTCTTTATTTTTCATTTTCCTATACTTAGTAAGTGAAAGATAGATAAAATTAGGATAATAATTGCAAATGATAAATGAAGAATAACTGAAATGCAAGAATATCATAATTAGTTTCTCTCTGATGTACTGTAGCTTCCAGTTGACTGCTGAAAAGGATAAAATCTTTGAGGTTAAACTCATTAGTTTCACTGGGATCTTATGGAAAGGACTCATTTTGCTTTGAGAGGACATCAGCGAAAACAAAGAAACCAAAGCACAGAGTATTAGAGCTGTATGGGATGCTAGATGATGTTAATACACACACACCACTATCTGCAAGTCTTGTCTCCAGAGTTATATTTGGTATATAAAATACTTCTAGGTTACTACCCTTCCAGGAGTTTGTGTTATTGTATTATAAGGTTGCGTGTCATCCCACATCTGGCATATGCCTGCACAGAAATATTGCACAAATGTGTAGCATAATATTTACTCGAAACATCTCAGAGAAGGATAATAGTTATCAAGTTTATGACAATTCCCTTAACTAGATTTTCCAAAATAAAACCTAAAAATAGCAGCATTTTTTACTTTCATAAAAATAGGCATTTTGGGAGCAAGGGAAAAGAAATACTATGTTTTAAATGTGTGTTGTGAAACTACTGTATAATTGCATAAGCTCATTTATGTTTTGGTTTAAAAATTATACTATTTTGTATAAAATGATATAAGGTCCCCAATACTATATTGAGTGGGACTAGTGCTAAAATTGGACACAAAGAATTTGTAAGTAACCGCCTTCTAAAGAGAAGTGCCTGTAACTGGGGCCAGATCTGTTCCCCATTGATCTCTAAGAAGTAAGAGATTATAGTATCCCTCCTAAATAAAAGCAAAAGGAACAGAGGTGGAGTGAGAGGCATTATGTCTTGTGAAAAAGTTTATGTTACTGGCAAGAGGCAATCCACTCTCCACACCATAGGGGACAGGAAAGGAAGATTATCATGCTGTTGTTGCCTGGCTGAATATCCTCTTAGGTAATGGATTTCCTCATCTGACTCAGGCCTCTTTGAGCAAAGAGAATTAGAGAGACAGCAGGAAGGGTAGATGGAGAGGCAGGACTGGACTGCCTACATGCCCAGCATTTGGTCTGGGAAGATGCGTGTGTTTCCATGAGCTATGGGGACACTGAGGCAGGTAGGGGACGTGAGTCCTTCTGCTGGTAATCCATCCAAGAGAGCTGCCTACTAGATAAAGTGGTCCCTGCAATTATGGTGAACACTACAAGGGCTTCGGGGTCACGTTCCCAAGTGATCTGCTCTCATACAAGGGAAGTGAGCTTCTTGAAGGCCTGACAGCGCCCTGCAAAGCATGTGTTATGTGTCCCACAGAAGAATCAGCATCTGGTCCTCTCGTCACAGAGGCGGACCCTGAAGAGGTGAGGCATGAGAGTGCAGAGCTTTGCCTACTCTCACCACTCAGGTCCCTCCACCACAGTCAGATCTCTGCAAAATTCTGGCCATGTTTGAGATAAAACTTTTACTCGAGCTGGGCTTTAAATAACCAAATTCACAGGAAAATTGAGGAACATATCTCAAATATTGTTATTGGTTAGGAAAGGTCTGAGGACCATTGAAAGATTAAAGAAAAACAAACTATTTTATATTTAAACCTCTCATTGAGTTGCAACTCCTAAATAAACTGGGCTATAAATATACTGGGTTATACCAAGAAACTCCTCAAATAAACTGGGGTTATACCAGGCTGGTGTTGGATATTTCATTTTATTTTATTATTTTTCAAATGTATATTTAGAGAAGAGGTAGTTAAAACCAGAGGTACAAAAAACCTTACAGACCAAGATTGAGCCTCCAGTTTAGAAGGCAGAGAATTCACCATTTCTTCAAATCCTCATTTGGCCAAAATAATAAGAATTTAGGGTGCATTGTTTAGAGTGTCAGTTGAAGTCAGAGTCTAAGAAGACTGAGAAAAAATAGTCCTGCTGTAATCAATATTTCATCCAGTCAGTACTTGCTTATTTATCATCTTATAAATTCATAACCTAAATACAACCATCTATAAAAAATTAATGCTTCAAACCTCTGGCCTGAATAGGTGAAATTTAAATAAAATCAACTACAGTTTTAAATGAACTCAAGGGCTCCCAAAACAAATGAACTGATCAGTACCTTGAACAGAGAAGATGCTGTCTTCATATATTTAACTATTCACTTATGCTAATTAAAATTAATGAGTAGAAACATAAGATAGACTCCCTAATAATAGTGGCTTGAACAAAACAGAGGTAGTTTATTTTGCTCTTAGTTCAGTGGCTCCATTGTCATCTTGCTGCTCCATCATCCCTAGGATGTGACCCTTATTCTCTCCTGGTCAACAGAGGAGATTGGAGTCACAGGCAGAAGGATGGAGAGAGTGGCAGAGAAGCCACACGTCTTCCTTTAAGGCCATGTCCAGAACATGGCACATTTCCCTTCATCTCACTGCCCAGAGCTCAGTCACATGGCTGTTCCTTCCAGCTGCCACAGGCCCCAGCTGAAAGGGAAAGGTCTATATATGCGCACAACTAGCAACCAGCAGTTGTCACATCTCTTATGTAGAAAACGTAACAAATAGATATAAACAAATCTAGGAATTAAGTATTAAATATATCCAGGCAGTCCAAATAAATATTTCAAATCCATACACTAAGCTTAGTTAACTTTATTCACCCAAGAACCCTTTGTATCTGCGCTATTAGTTTTTGCCCTGATCAAATAATTTCAGGTACATGGTATAAAGCCCCACTGAAGAGAAACAACCAATTATAAGAAAAGAGAAGACATGATAAAGAAGACATACTAAATTATAATGAGCTTTGGTAGCTGGAAAGAAAATCTAATTAAGAAAAAGACACAACTCAAACAGCACAGAGATCAAGAAATATTTAGTATAAGGCATATGCCATTGACTCATTTTTTATACTACAAATATCACTGGGATAATTAAAGTTGATCATGAGCTTTCAAAATGACTGTGCTCTTTTAAGGAAGACAGGGTTGAATGTAATGCAGTTTTGGAGTAGCTAAATTAAGCTAATTTCTGTGCTTACAAGCAATAATCATCAGGCATTTGGAAAACTCAGAGCTATCTAGAAAAATCCATTTTGTATTTAAGCCAAACAACTGAGAGTTTAATTTTAATGTGTCCTTGTGTGTATTTTTAAGTGTGTTCATCAATAAACAATTTTTGTGTACTTGGACATGCAGATTTTTTAAATGTGTGAGATTGCATATTTATTGCATTTCACTTCAAGAGGACTGTAAATTTTATTGAGTATCAGAAACTATGATTCTTAATCATTTTAACAGTTATGTTCATTTTATCCAGAAATGACAATATAACTTGTCCTAATTGCTAACATATTCTAAATTACCTTAAACTTGTTGAAGTAAATATGCAATCATAAACACTACAGACTATATTATTTTATAAACAAAAGGTAACTTTAATAACAACTAACTTTAATATTAACTTAGAATTAAATTTTTCATTAATATTTTAAATGAATATTTCTGACCATTTCTTTCATCTGTATTGATAAAATTAGATTTATGAATACTTAAAAATTACTGAAAATTCAAATAGGTGGTAAATAAATTAAAGCTTTGCTATTTATAAATATTGCAATTAGAATTCTTGTTGTTTTTTTAAAACCCTAGTCCACAATCACCTTGGTTGCATATTTTAGAAGACAGAGTTTCTATCTAATAAGAAGCAAGCACAAAAGAGTTAAACAGAAAACCTGAACTTTTATAAAGAGAATATTTAATAATGCAATACACAGCAAAAGATTTGGGCACAGGGAATGTTCTTTTATGTCAGAATAAGTTTGGAAGTAGTTTTCCTCCTGAACAAAGTTGTTCTGCCCAGGGCCAGGCTCCTTAGGCAGAGACAAGGAGAGGTGAGATGCTACATGGAAGAGCAGGTACAGTAAGTGGGGGCCTGGGCAGGGTCCAGGAAGACCTGGAATACCACTGCCCTGCAGGAGAGATGAAGACATAGCTGGGAGACACCCTGAGGTTTGCAGTGAGGGTGGGAGAATGGGGCGCAATGGAGAGCAGAAACTGGGTCAAGTTCAAAGCAGAAAGGCAGAGCAACAAAAGCACAGAGAGGAGCGTGTCCTAGCCTCAGAGTTGAAGAGAAGAAAGTTTTAATATGCAATGGATAAGATCAGGCAGTTCAGACTCTAAATCTGTAAAAGCTGGCATAGGCAGGGCCTTTCTTTTCTCCATAGCCAAACCCTTTACTGGGATGAATACAGGTCTGTACAAGCTGGTCAACTCCCTGCACCACCCAGTACAGCTCCAAAACCTGAGGTTTTGAACTTGTAAGGATACAAACTAAACAGAAAAAGCTATTTCCAGAAAACTAGCAGCCATTGCCAGAGATCTGCAGAGAAGGAAAGAGTAAATGCTGTAGAGGGACAGTTGACAGGGTCCGTGCACACAGTCTTTGATCAAGCAAAAACAGAAAACCTTTAGTTTATGTCTTGATAGAAGGCAGTAGCCATCCTTCTATATAGATCACTGCAAAACAACACAGCAAGAAAGGAGCAGGCAGTGCAGAATTACGAATGAGGATAAAGCGTCTGCAGAGGACAGAGTACAAGAAAATTCCCTTAACACACACGTGGTTAAGGATTTCAGCACTTCCGTGGTTCTGAGAAATCAGAGGTAAACATCAGAACCATGATATTTGTAATCTATGTTATTCTTATTCGTGTTTCAGTGAACTCTCTAATAAATCCCAAACATTGTATTCCATGTGTGATTCAGTCATTCTCACATCATTCAAGTCCATGTTAGAAGAATCTCTTTGGTTAATGTTAAGTGAAGATATATGAAATTGATCCCAAGGTGACAAACACCGAGACTGTTCCCAGGCTGAGCAGAGGAGGGCCGCACCCCTCACAGAACTATGTTTAACAGAGCATGTCCTTTGCAATTACATTTTTTACTCAAAATCAGAAGAGCTATTTGAGATTTTAGTTGTTTTCCATATTGTCCACGTCTTTTCTCTGTCCAATAAACCCTGTTGGGATTTTTATATACAAAAATAAAAATCACTACAGAATGAAAAACATTATTGAATGGTTTCCCAATAAAATAAGTGAAACCATTTGTTTATTTCAAATTGATGATTATGAAACATCAGGCTTTAAAATATTTTGAAAACAATACAGGTTATGAAATCTCCACTCAATTATAACTTAAGTTAATTGCTTTTTTTCCCAAATGTATTTTCTTTATATTTACTCTGGGAAATTTCCATCAGATATTATTGTACAAAGATATATCATAATTTGTTCTGCTTTGACTTGTCATGATTGCATAAAAGATTAAAAGTTTACCCATGAGTAAATATAAATTATTTACACCAATGAGTAAGCATTCTAACAGAAAAAAATCTGTGTTCCAGAATGTACACAGTACAAACTACACATTATTTCAGAGATGAATTTAAAAACAGGACTTGGCCAAACTGATCAAATTTGCACTGAGGACATTTTTGCTACTGAGCAGTGTGCATGGCTCATCACTTAATATTCCAGTCACAAAGGTGACATGGTTTCCATTCCTGGCATTTTACTCCACCGAGCCTAAAGAAGTAACTCATTATTTCATACTCAGAGCCAATGTTTTCTACTTGAGACACAATTCTAACAAATTAATGTGAGATGAGGATAGCATTAATTCGCTTCCAGCTAAATTAGTTCTCCAGTCTTTGACAGCCTGCATGGTTACAGTGCACAGCATCGAAAGCAAATGGGGTTTATTTAAAGGAAAAAATGTTTGGAATTTAACAAAGCAGCAGATTATTCTTATGCAGCATTTTTGCTGAGGGACACCATTAAAATGATGTCACTGATGGCACTGGTATAAAGCCCAAAATGTGTATCTATTTTTACATCAAAATATTTAATAAAATCAGAATGCATTAATTTACTTATGAAATAAAACAATTGTAGATGGTCTTTATGAATGTTTATGACAATATCTAAGCTATTTATCTATAATCTTTAGAGATACACAAATTGTTGGGTATACACTAATACAGTTTTCTACTAAGTATATAAAATAATTTGAACATTTTTATTAGAGATCCATTACCAAATTTATTTTTTATGCTAGGTTAACTTAATGTACTCAGTGTATACTAATTTAGCTATTTAAGACTCGTAAATCCCTTTACAAAAATACTTTCATATATAGAGTCTTTACTAATTAAAAATAAATTGACATGAAGTACAAATATGATTTTTTAAAATGGAGTTCAAGGCTACAACAAAATAACTACATAAATCTGGGCACTCATGATTAGAACATATTTATAAGTAGCTGGTATTTTATATATAATTTTTAAATCTTTTGCTTTTGTAAATAAAGTAGATAAATTGTTACTTTATTTAGAAAGTGGCAGAGTATCCACTGGATTTAAGTGCAAGGACTTAAAAACCTACTATAGTAATTATAATAATCAAAGTTGAAATGAATAATTCATAGAGATTTTAAACATGTGCTTGTGTCTTGCTCATAGAAGAAAAGGAAACTTGTATCATTGCACAGTGAAAATAAATAGCTTATGTTTTTATGAATCAGTCAACAATATCAGAAATAAGATGAACAGTCTCTATGAAAATCATGTTTAATGCAATTTCCATTTACTATGCTGAAACTCTCCAAAAGTTATTTTACCTACTTAAAATAATCGAAGGAAAAAAATTGAGGGATATATTAGATTCAGCTGAAGACTAGATTTATATAAGAACAAGAAGTAAAAAGGAAGGAGGGAGAAAGACAAAGAGGGAGGGAGGGAGAAAGAGGAAGGGCATAAGAAAGATGGAGGGAGGGAAGGAGGGAGAGAGGAAAGAAAGAAAGGAGGGAGGGATGTATTTGTTGGGAGGAATGCTTACTGGCACCTAATTCTGCCTCTACAAACTATACTACTGAGTAACAAATCTTGGTAACCCCCACTAATCCAGTTTAAATTATATGGAAGTAAACTGAGCATCCATATTAACAAAATAGAGTAGAAGTGAAGATTCTGGAGATATGAAATGAAGGGCTAATCCAAAGTCAAAGAGTTGGCCATTTGTAAACCATATCTACCCTCACTCCAAGTAAGAAACAGTGAATTGGTATTGAACATTTGACAAAATTTTAGATGGAGAGATATTTAACCACCTCAAAATTATTTCATGATATAAAATAACATTGAGAATGTGAATTCTGCAAAAATTAACTCAAAGATTAGATGAACCAACTACACAAAATTAAAATGGCATTGCAAACTTAAGAATACAAATTGAGGATCAAAATTCCAACATTATATAATAATACTTAATTTAGAAATATATAGCAGAAACAAAATTGACTAAAAACCAGATGGGTAACATTGAAATATATATAGGGAATGCTAACTTTTTTTCAAATGTAAGGTATTAAAATGAAAATGATTAGAGAAAAACAAATATAGAAGCAAGACAAAGGGAATCCAGCATAAAAGTAATTTATACCCATGAAGGTGAGAACCCAGCAAATGAGAGAGATGAAGCATTTGAAGTCTGTAATATTTATATAAGATAATTGTTCCAGGTTTAAAAAAAAAACTGAACATAAAAATAAAAGAATACAGTGTGTTTAAACACATTCTATACAAAATAGTCAAGGTCAGACATGGCCCAGTAAACCTAGTGACTCTCCAGAGGCCCCTATCTTTCCTCCAAAAATCACTTAAGAAGAAAAACATTAAGACAGTAGCAGTTTGCAACAACATTGAATGTAAGAAGTAACAAAATAATGTCTACCACATTCTAGGGTAAGAAAAGTATACACCAAGAATTCCACAATCAATCAAGATATTGCTTATGTGTAAGGGCAACGGGCAGGTATTCTCAAACAAGAATAAATTAAGATAACGCAATGGCCAGAATCTCTACTTGAGAGAACAAACAAACAAACAAAAAGGCAAACCATTAATATGTTGAATTAAGAGATAAATAAAAATAAACACTGAGGCATTGCAAATCCACCATAAAAGGACCGGTGAAGTGCAGTGACTCCAGCATACAGAGCATACACACAGCACTGTTTATAAAGTACCATGGCATCTGTGGTACCAGAACAAAATATGAATGTTATAAGGAGCAATGTAAAAGTAAGAATATGCTTTATTAAAATAAGAAGATGTGAAAGTGGTAATATATTCATCTTTTAAATAAGGAGTCAGTAGAGTTAAAATTGAAATAGAAATACGTCATTTTGAAAAATTACTCTTTTTGAAAAAAGTTATAAACACTTCTCCATGTTATCCTGTCCTCTTCTCCTTTGCCCTTCCTCCTCTTTCTTCATCTCTTCTTCACTCCCTCTCTCCCTCTATCTTTAACCTTAGAGGCATAAATAAAGTACTGAATTTTAGTGAAGAATCATTTATCTGACATTAAAATTTTTCTTCATTTTCATTTCAGTCTATTTTTCTCCTACGAAATTCAAATGAAACTAAGGTTGATTTTTTATTTTAAAACACATCTATACAATGATTTTTATAGTATAAATTATCTCCATGTATTCATTCATTCATCTACCCATGCATCAAATTTCTCCTGTAATTCTACACAGAGAGAAAGGAATTGGTACAGTGAGAGATATATGGGATGGTGATCAGCTAATATTAAAAGTGATCATTTTAGAGTGGCAAAATTTACTTTTTTTATCTCTAATTCTCTGTTTGCTTATATTCTTTAAGCATATGTAATTATTCCAAAAACAAAATAGTTATTTTTTAAAAACTTGAAACTATTGTGTAAGAATGCTTAATATTCTTATTTTCAGTAGCCAAATCATAATTGAAGATTATTCACAGGTTTGATTTGAATAATTTAAGTGTTTAACAGTTATGTGTATCGTCGTCAGCAGCCGTCCGTCTCGAGAGACGATGGTGTAGCTTCTTAAGAGTCTATCTGCACCACCGAGAATGGCTGTGCAGTCCGACTCGGGAGTGACACGGTATCTGTCTCCTCCCGTGTTGAATCGACATCTTGCATGAAGCTACAGAGCCTGGGCAGGGTGATATGGAGGGTCTGCTGTTGCCCATGCAGCAGACCCCCCCTCTCTTCGCAGCTGAAGGATCCAAGGGAAAGACGGAGTCAATACAGCTTGGCTTCAGGTGCGCCGCAGGAGTTGCCGGTGTTGACTACAACGTCAAACCGCCTTAGGGACTCCGGCTCCGGATTTTCTGTCGGGGTTTACTCCCTTAGCCTTTCCCCTGAAGAGGTATGCCGCAAGGCAGCGGAGGTTTTTTGGAGTCAGAGTTTTCCTTCTCTGATATGTGTATCGTCGTCGTCGGCAGCCGTCCGTCTCGAGAGACGATGGTGTAGCTTCCTAAGAGTCTATCTGCACCGCCGAGAATGGCTGTGCAGTCCGACTCGGGAGTGATATGGTATCTGTCTCCTCCCGTGTTGAATCGACATCTTGTGATGACGCTGAAGCTACAGAGCCTGGGCAGGGTAATATGGAGGGTCTGCTGTTGCCCATGCAGCAGACCCCCCCTCTCTTCGCAGCTGAAGGGTCCAAGGGAAAGACGGAGTCAATACAGCTTGGCTTCAGGTGCGCCGCAGGTGTTGCCGGTGTTGACTACAACGTCAAACCGCCTTAGGGACTCCGGCTCCGGATTTTCTGTCGGGGTTTACTCCCTTAGCCTTTCCCCTGAAGAGGTATGCCGCAAGGCAGCGGAGGTTTTTTGGAGTCAGAGTTTTCCTTCTGATATGTGTATACAGCTTAGTTATCTAGCCCTTGATATTTTCTCTCCTAAGTAAGAGAGGAGAGGAAATTTAAAAACTATTTTAACTTTCACTGAATCTCTATATAAATTGTAAGTTTAAGTTTAACTTAAACATGTAATTTAGATGCTAATTCCGGCATTCTGGTCATTCCTTAGACTCTTTTGCAAAATCCCCAGACATAAATCTTAAAATGATATTCGTAAAAATATACGATGAAACATTTCCACTGTGAAAGATTTAATTTAAGGATACTGATGTTTTCCAATAACCCCTTTATCATGATTCAAGAACCATTTCTCACCTAAAAATCAAAGCAAATATTATTCCTTTTCAAAAGCTTTCCCAATAAGTCAAAGATTTCACTCACCACAAATCTGAGTCAACATTAACCTTTTTAAAAAATTAAACTATCTTGGAGAGCAATCTTCTATTTTTCTCTAACAAATTTCAGGTATGGCCTTTTCCTTTAATGAGAAGACACATCAAAAATTGGGTTAGTTTCTGAATTGCCAGTGTTTGAAAATCAATGGACAATTCACAGAATGCTGATGTCATCTCAGAAAATGTTTTCAATGTTAGTTTATATGAAACAGTATTAAGTTTTATTAAATTTTGAGAGGATTGATCATTGAGAGAATAACTTTGTAGGCAAAACCAATTTCAGCAAAACAAAGAAGAACATGCTTATGTTATTTTGTTTCTCATTGGAATTTGTCTTTTTCCTATTAATTTTGAAATTGAGATTTAGTAAACCACAGAGAAAAAGTGAAACATATTTTAGTAAAATTATACAATTATGGTGAGACAAACGTTGTAAGTCTAAGAAAAAAAGACCCTTTAAAAATATAAAGGAAATATCTGGCAGTTTTTTAGAACAATGCAAAACAAAAGCCACTATTTTGTTTATATGACTTTTGAGTCCCATGAGTTAATACAGAGGGTGGGGAAAAGTAGGGTTACAGTGGTGGGTACATGAAACACAGTTTATTCTCATATTATTAATTATTATTATATTATTTTCCATACGAACAATGGTAAGCCTACTTTGCCCCACCTTTATTTACAGAAAAAACTAATTTTAATGAAAACTTTTAAAATTTGAGTCTCTATCTTCCTAGTGTTTCTTAAGAGTAAAAATTGTAGCATTTTTCTTTCTGCTTTTCAGATGAAAGGTTTTATTGTTACTTGTATTAATGGAAGTAATAAATGTATTTTATTTATATAGTAATTACCATTCTGTAGTTTTTTAAATGTTTTCAGTATTCTGATAGTTTTTAATATATAAATTATTTTTATTTTTATTTAACATGTTATTTAATTTTATAATATGGTTAATAAATTTTAGATCTTCCTCATTTAAGTCTCAGGTTAAAAAACAATTTTTTATATATATTTTTGGACTTAACTTAGCAGTTCTATAATTCAAATTCTTAAATTTTTACTTTATCAACACCACTTTTTCTTCTTTTTTTTTGCAAATGTAATTGTCTAATAATTCTTTTTGAACATGACTTTTATAGTTTAGTTACACATTTTGATTTCACATGCTTTAAGCAGTGGCTAGCAGAGTACAGGATTAAAAGTTATGACTAGAGAAAGTCCATACCAACAACAGAGACTGAAACTTTCTCCCTACAACGTAGCATCTATCTAAAGTTAGTTAATCAAAAGGTCATTTTAAAACTTTTAAAAAGGTTTTACTTATTTATTTTTAGACAAGGGAGGGAGAGAGACATCTACGTGCGATAGATACATTGATAGGTTGCCTCTTGCATGTCCCCCAACTGGGGGCCTGGCGCACAACCCAGGCATGCGCCCTGACTGGGAATCATACTGGTGAACTTTCAGTTCACAGGTAGACACTCAATCCACAGAGCCACACCAGCCAGGGCTCATCAAAAAGTCTTATTACTGGATGCTTGGAAAAACTACAGAGCAGAATTCCCAGGACAATAAGTGCTGTTCTCATAGAAATGGTAAATTTGATCTTTTAGAGTAACATTGCCTTTTGACAACCTACACTATCAAGTCTTATAAAAAGTTGTATTTTTTGAAGTTCACTGTTTCAGATAAGCTTTCACCTTAATGTGCTACGACACTGGAGCAGAAGGACAGTAGGACAACCTGACTTTCATGAGAAGCTAGATGGTGTTGAAAATAATAGAAGAGGTACCTGCATTTCTATAGCACATGCAAATGAAGATGATGTTTCTAATTTGGACCACTCTCCTCATGACTACTCGTAACAAGGGGTAGAGAGAGAAACTTTCAGATTGTGTATTGATTTTCATTTTCTTTTCGTACTGACTTCTAGAAACAGAGCCAATTCAGTCCCACTTTTAGTCTAGTCTTTCTTCGCCTTGACTGAATTTTGTTTTATCTATTCATATTTTATATGCCTTGTAAGTCACATCAAACAGATCTTGGAACAAAGCCGGGTGAAAAAAGACACATGAAACAGCCATTTAAATTGGTTGAAATAGCATATCCAATTTACATATCAGCATATCAAGCCCTGGGGAGTGAAGCCACTACATAAATTAAATCAGTGTATAAGTAACAGATAAAGAACTCTGAACTTAGGATCCTGAAATCCGCTTAAAGCAATATTTTCCTATTATCTCACTTGGCTATCCTACAACAATTTAAATTTTATAAAGAAACCACTTTACCAAATAAAAGGAATATATTAGTACTTACTGTTACATCTAATCTGAGTTGGTAGTATTTGAAAAAAGGAGGTAATTGTGGAGAAGAGAAAAAGGGAAATGAAGTATGTCCAGTTCAGTTCATAAATACAAGTTTTTATTATTGTTTGTTTCCTTTAATACTGTGTTAAGAGAGAAAAAGAAAGTGGGACAAGTTGCTGCATATGCCCCAGGAGCTACTTTTCTGAAAGTGTCGTGAGCTACAAGGAGACCAGGGTTAAAGGAGACTGATCCTGTCAGCTTAGGGTATCCTTGTGATCTGTTCTGACAAAAAATGATCATGGTCCACGTTCCTGTTAATCCCTCTGTTCTGAGGAGACTTTGGGAAATAAGCCCTGGTAATGCAGGAAGGTTTTGTGAAGCCTTTTTGCTCTAAGCATCTACCAACTGATTTCTGAAGCCCGGACAGTCGCCAGGACTTCCAGCATTCCTTCACCTATCATTTCCCAGACTGGTATTTTCCTGTACATATTTTTCTTCCTGAATACTGCGTTTTCCCTCTGCTTTTATTTTCCACATGAGAGTGATGCGTAAATGTTGAAAACTCTAGATCTGGAATCCAGCAATGGCTGTCAGAAAAGCCTGGGAAGTTAACTTTGAGGGGCTCTCCTACAGTTCAGTGAGAGAGACCGCCTGGTAGTTGCTACCACAAGTAAACACAATGAACTCCTCCGAGAGCAGCTGCCTTCTTGAAAAGAGGGAGTGGGAGTTCGAGCACACAGGTGGCTCTAAATGATAAATCCATTTTGAGAGAAGCTTGGGCTTCAGAAGTTCTGTAACCGATGCCTAGTCACCAAATCAATTTTTTAAATGAGAAAGACTATAACCCCATCTTGGAAAGGCTACCTTTACGCACACACCAATGTTTTGAGCTAGGGCAAGCTAGGGCATAAACTATCCTGGGATGGCGTGACTCAATTTTGGTCCTATTTCAAGGCTTCCAAAAGAGCAAATAAAACTTTTTATTAATAATCTGTTTTTCTTTAAAAGATCTTCGCTTTACACAAGTTCTTGCCTTTATCTATCTTTTATCATACACATTATGATTAATTTCACCACATTATTTATGACTATCTGAATAGTTGGATGAATAACACATTTTATAGTTATGCTAAATATAAAGTAAATTTGATGTATAAAATTAACGCAAAATATATCAACTATTCTGACTTTTACACATTTTTATGCTTATCATCATAGTTTGAATTAACATTTTTATTTATTCTTATATTCTCAGTCATCTCATGATGTAGAAAATCAAAAGTATCAAGACTGTTAGTTAATTCCTATATCCCAGAAAAGCCTAATGACCAATAAGTTAATTAGTTACAAAGAAAAGCTCTTCAGCTGTGTTGTTTTTCATTCAGTTCCTGGGTTTTGGTGTGCATGAGTCTATGAAGTAATGCATTTTGTTCTATCCAAGGGTTTCAGGAGGAAAGAGCTCGTGGGGAGAGAGAGTGAAGAGCTGCAGAAGGGGACCTGAATTAGGATCCTCAAAAGGGAGGCAACTTCTTCAACAACCTGAATTCACAATCAAATGAGAATGAATTTTAAGTCATGTGCACTACATTTTCACATATAATTTTCTTTTCACCTTCACTCCCACACATTCTTTGTCAGACATTTAACCCTAAAATAAGGCACTTGGAGATAAGAAATCACGCATTATTGTTCTTTACAACAAATTGAAAAAATTTTTTTCATAGCAGATTAAACATCTATCAGTACTTGCAGCAAGAAATTCATCAGAATTTCAAAAATTTTTTTCATAGCAGATTAAACATCTATCAGTACTTGCAGCAAGAAATTCATCAGAATTTCAAAAATTTAAATGTATTCTAGAAGTTCCAATTAAAGGTATTGCAGTAAGCCTGTCTCTGCCTGATTCTTCATTCTAGAACTAATCAACAGGAATACAAGCATAGTAAAAAAAAAAACAAAAACAAAAACACAGTTTGGGTGATTCTAGAAAATGGCTGCAGTCCTGAAGCATGTTATAGAAAGATGGGCTGCCAAAAAGCAGTAAAAGTTGGACTTGGTCCAGGGAAGAAGTAAAGAGCAAGCCCATTCCACTGCAGCTCTCAGACAGCATGCGATCTTCAGTGCCAAGCCAGTGTCCCACGTCTAAAAGGACAAGATCAAGGTTGAGGATGGGTTGCATGAGCTCCATGAGCTGCTCTTCAAAGGGCAGCAGAAAGGGCGAGCCAGGTGAGAAAACCTACATTTGTGGTATCTTGAATACAACTTGGGCTCTTGGTTCATCACTCGGAGGGGAAAAGTCACCTCTGCGGCTTTCTGGTGTATTAGAGAAAAGTAAAGTGCAATGCCCAGGACTGGTGACATGAATGCTTCACTGTTAACCTGGCAGAGCCACTAGCCAAGAGCAGAGGTGTTTCCTTGTAAATTGAGATTAAAGGGCAAACTCATTGACATTGTTCTGTGCAACTGTTAAATTTTCAGTCGGTGTAATACCCAAAGCCACGTGCCATCACAACAGTGTCTGTTTTGAGGTCCCTAATGCTTTGCTCCCTTTAATTCTTACTATATAATTTTAATTTTTTTAAACTTAACAGTCGTGATACATAAGGCTGGTCCTTGTGATACTTCCTGCATCATGAGATGAGTGAGAAGAGTAAACAAAGATTCCAATAATTGAAACTCTGAGGATGAACACACAAAAAAAACCAACGTGTGAAAGTCAATAATAGCTATAGTTTTGCATTAAAATTAATTAAAATTAGTTATAAAATAAAGTCATTTTACATTAGCATCTAACAGCTAGCTCATAGACAACCTGCTCATCTTCCCAGTTTTCAGTTACAAAATTGTTAGGCCAGGGAAGAAACAACCTGTGCTAAAAACTGAGTAGTATTCAGAAAGAAAACAGATTTTAACCAAAATCAAAACAAAAATGCCACAAGAGAAAAAAAGGGGGGGGAGGGCATGAAAAACTAAAGGCATATGAGGAATTTACAGCAGATAAATTATTCTGTAAAGCAGATAAAAACTATCAACAGAACTCCATGAAATCTAAAAAACTATAAGTTGTGAACTCTTGATAATACAAGAAGTCTAAAAATGCAGGCATGAGCTGAAAAAAAAAAGCAAAGCAACAGATAAAATTTGAGCTGGAAGATCCAGGGTAAAAATGAAGGAGATAATAGGATCATACTTCACATTTATGTGAGCCTGAGATATAAATTCATTCCTTGATAACTTATCTAGACTATTTTCATTTACAGTTGGGATAGTTATTTTTTCTAAGATAATTGAAAAAGAAACATAACACACTCTTCTTTCTTATAAAAATAGAAGAGCAAGGAAGCACCATGCATCCTTTGCATATATTTTGCCTAAATATACACTCCACAAAAGATAGGATCAGTCACTTCAAATCACAGAAGATCAACTATTTCCAATGCTCTGATGATATAAGTTCAAGCTGGAGCAGGAAAATTGTGCCAGTCCATGGTGCCCACTCGAATTGCCCACCTTCTCTGTGCAGGTTGGCCAGGCCTCCCCCCTACAAAGCAGCAGGAGGATATGTACATGTAAAGTGTTTAAAATAATGTCCCCATGTGTTAGCAGGCCTAATAATGTCCCCATCTGTTAGCAGGCCTAATATCAAACACCTTAACTTGAAGTCCCACTGTATAAGGTCAGAGTTTAAAGTGCTGTGATGTTGAAAAAAAATTTTAAACTTTCTTCAGAAATTCTCCTCCTTTAGGGCTGTGTCAAATATGTTAAGGGTGAAGTGATATAAATAAATAACTTAAATGGTTTTAAATTGACCCAGATATTGATTTTCTCAATACATATACATTCTATTTGACTAAGCATTCATTTTCTTTTTTTAAAAAAATATGCTTTATTGATTATGCTGTTACAGTTGTAGCAATTTCTTTTCTGCTGCTCCCCTCCACCCAGTGACCACCCTCCCTCCAGTTGTCCCCCTCCCTTTTAGTCCATGCCCATTGGTTGTGCACATAGTTCTTCTCAACATCTTCCTGTCTACTCCATTCCCTCCTACTATGCTTCTTCATTCCTGTACCATCTCCCTCCCTCTCCCCCTTCCCCCCCTGCTGGCCTCTCCCCAGTATGTTCCCCATACCTATAATTCTTTTTCCACTCTCATCGCCTACTTGGTTTGCCTTTGTTTTGATTCTCTAGCTTCTGTTGTTGGTTCTTGTGATGTAGTTTTCATTTGAATGTTCATAGTTTTGATCCTCCTTCTTCTAAACCAGTCCCTTTAACATTTCATATAATAGTGGTTTGGATATGATGAACTCCTTCAATTTTATTTTTGTCCTGGAAGCACTTTCTCTGCCCTTCTATTCTGAATGACAGTTTCAATGGATAGAGTAATTGTGGTTGTAGGTTTTTGCTTTTCATTACTTTGAATATTTCTTGCCAGTCCCTTCTTGCCTGCAGGATCTCCTCTGAGAAATCAGCTGATAGTCTAATTGGGACCCCTTTGTACATAATTCTTTTCTTCTCTCTCGCTGCTTTTAAGATTCTCTCTTTATCTTTAATTTTTGACAATTTGATTATAATGTGTCTTGGTGTGGTTCTCTCTGGGTCCAATTTTTCTGGAACTCTCTGTGCTTCCTGGACCTGAAAGTCTATTTCCTTCCCCAAGTTTGGGAAGTTCTGCTTCATTATTTTTTCACATAACTTTTCAATTCCTAGTTCTTCTTCTTCACCCTCTGGCAATTTTATAATCTGAACGTTTGGTTTCCTATAGCTGTCTCAAAGGTTTCTGACCCTCTCCTCACCTTTCTTACTTTTTGTTTCCTCTTTCTGCACTGGTTGATCGTTTGTTCCTTCCCTATGTTTTGGTTTGTTGATTTGATCTCTGGATTTTATTTCCTCACCACTTGTCTCGTATGTGTTTTTGTTTGTTTCAGTATGAGTGGCTTTCATTCCTTCCCTGTCTTGTTCAATATCTTTTGTTAATTCTGTAAGCTGCCTTATAACTATAGCTCTGAACTGAGCCTTAGAAAGATTTTCTATTTGTTCATCAGTTAATTACCTTATCCGTTTTTTGGTTAGCTGCATAATTGGTATTTCAATCATTATTCCTGCCATCCTGACCATTTTGTTTATCTTTCCTTCTTGGGCGGGGCTTCACACCTCCTACGCTATAGGGTGCGGCACCCTGAGCACTCATCACAACCCGGTGACCAGTCTCACCACACTGTGGTGCTTTGTGTGGGGGCAGGAGTCCAAGATGCATTCCTGCCATTACTCTCTGCTGAGAGACTGGGAGCCTCTTCCTCTGTCCCCATGCCTCTGGGCCTCACAGTCTGAGGCAATGGGGGCCTGCCTTCCCCAGCATTAGAATCACGAGCTGATGGGTCTCAACTGCAGCTGGGACTGCTCCCCTAGTGTCTTGCAATCCTGCTGCTGTCACTGCTGCTGCCACCCCTGGTTTCACCCCTCCTACCCGTCTGAATGAGCACCACTGGTTTATAACTTCATACGTTGGACTTCCATGTAGTTTTATTATCTGGAATGTCTGGTTATTTCTGCTTTTGTAGTAGTTGTATTCCTTCTTAGTTGTGGAGGGAGACAGAGTGTGTCAGTCTAATCCTCCATCTTGGCTGGAAGTCTGACTAAGCATTCATTTTCAGTTTGAGAAAAATATATTTATGCCTGATTTGTCTAAAACTTAAGGTCTTGGGGTCTGACCCAGATCCTTCAATACTAAATTTGAACTTTATTTTATAAACAGTATTCCACCTGTCCTGATGAATTTGGGCATGGTCTGAGTACTTTCTTGCTTTAGTGACTCATCAGATTGGAGGTAGAAGCCATCCATATATAGATTTGTTTTTTCTCCAGGCTCTCTCTGAACATATGGAGTTTCCAAGAATAGATTCGGCAAAACTATATCAGAATATAAAAGACTCAGGATATCACATTGAAGTAGTCTCCCAAAGAATTTCAACCTGGCTGCAATCTTACAGATTTCTAGTCCTTCACACAAAGTGATTGTTTTGTTAAGTTGTTTTATTCTGAGTTTGAGTTCAGCTCACGTAGTCACAGAGGAAAACCATCAAACTACCTTAAACCATCTAATGCTTTAGATTAAAAAAAATAAGTTATATATATTTATAAAATACTTAGCATAATGCCATTATTATTTTAATAATGTCCTAATTTCCCCAAATTAAAATAATATTGTACCCTACCCAGGAGACCATAAAGTTTGAATAATTTTTCTTACAAGGTTGGTTATTGACTTTGGATTGAAACACACTCACCTGCACCTGGTCCAAATTTTGACCTTTATATAGTGAGAAATAAATTGAGCAAAGCACTGGGGACCTCTAAACACTGAAAATTTGACTAAATATGCACAGAATTATACAAAAGAGTTTATCCTTTAGTCTCAATTAACATATTATTTTTCCTTGTATAACTCAATTATGTCAATTTAGAAAGAGAAGTTGGTTTCCAGACTTCAGATGCATTTTCATTTACTTAACATTTAATTACCTCTGTAAATGAACACTGTTATTGATACTAAAGATATTGAAGATTTCAAAGCAGACAAAAGTCCCCACCCACATGAAGCTTATACGCTTGTGCAAAGGAAAAGGTTTTCTTCTTGATGTGATATTGTATCAAACAAACAAATTGACATTTTCTATTTTTTGTTTCAATTCCAAAACAAATATTTGCTTTAATTTTTTGAAATAGTGACTATAAAATTTTACAATGATTCTAGAGTTAAGTCATTTATAAGTTGTGAATTGCTTCTACTACACTGATTGTTGAGCTTTTTTTTTTCTGTTTTAAATGAATTTGCAACATTAATGAATTCCATTGTTTTCATAAGTTAAATAATATTTAGTTAATTGATATGCCGATTTCAGAAAAGTAGAAAGACAATGAAGATTATCATTCTAAATACTTTTTCATCCTTTAAGATAAGAATACTACCTAGTTAAAAACTTTTTTCTTTTAACTACTTGAAAATATGAACAGGGTAATAATAGTTTAATTCAAAGATTAAATTTTTTAACTTTTAGATTGGACTAAAGTCACAAAATCGCAATAATATTATAATGTAAATAATAATACTTTAAAGCTTTGCTAAACTCATTCAATGTTTTGCTTACTTTGCTATACACACATATATATATATGTTTATATGTATATATAACATTTAAATTATTTTATTGAAAAATATTTACATTCTCCTTAGTAATTCATTTTATTTATAAAATAATTTTTGAAACAATTCAGTGCAAAAAAATTACCTGTATGAAACTGAATCAAGAAACACTAGGGTATCAGAATTTTAAATTTCCTACAATGCTCTTTCCTTTACAGAATAGAAATGGCTATTTTGGTATAAAAACATAAGCCTTAGAAATTATCATGTCTTTTTAAAAGCCCTCCTGATGCAGGCTTATACTCCTTAAGTATGGGCTGACTATTTCTGAGCACTCTGATGATAATAGTACACAGGAAGATACACAATGGGCAAATGCTAACACGTCAATACTGAAGGATCATTAATACAAGCAATTGAGATCTCAAGGCAGAACAAAGAAAATGTTGTGCTGTTCCTTAAGAACAAATATGCTAGTGATCCAGACAAAATAGGTAATGTTCTTTGAACTCATTTTCCTGGGATATAAATGGATTTGTAGTGATTTTTCCACTTTTGTCTACCTACTGCCTGATTTTATCCAATATTACAGAGTTGCAAATATGGCCAAGGTTAAGAGTGAATTTGTGACTCTGAGCTAAATGTCCCACAAACCTTTAGTGATTATATTAATACTCTAACCAATCTAATCACTGGTCAACATGTAATGAGAAAATTAAACAAGATAATTTAAAGAATTATAAAATAGCACAATGTGAGCTGTTAGCATTGAGGCAATTAGCAAAATTTATCTCATCAGAGTAGATATGTATTATGTCATTTATGTTGATACAATCTGCTGAGATAATACTAAACTCTCTAATTTTGGATTTTGGGTCTGGAGGCAAAATAATAAATCAGATATGAGTCCTCTTGCCAGGGAAATCAAGAGTTTAGTTTAAGAGGTAAAATGGTTAGTAAAGTAACTATAAAACAAAGTAAAAGAAAAGGTGTCTTTACTGAGACTATAATAATATAGACTTTTACCTAAATAGAAACATAATCAGCATTATTCTTTACTCATATTTATAAAAACATAAGTAATTATTTTAATAATTGAGCTAGATTTAAATGCTAACACTATTATTTTAAAATACTTCCTGATTTTTTTAACAAACTTGTTTTTGTCAAATAACAAGGATTTTTATGATAATTTTGTTCAATCCTACTAAGTGCAGTATACTTTGGATACAAACTCCAATTCAAAATACATTGCTTTAAATTATATATAGGTAAATAAAATGAAATTCTCTGATTTAAACCCCTTAACACTGGAACTTTAAAAACAGGTTGCTGCTAAGTTCATACTTGATCATTATCCATGATCCATGTTAGCAAAGTCTTCATTGACTCTTCCCATCCATTTGGGCTCAGATCACTATAGGTGACAAAAGAGTTACATATGGTGGAAGTGAAAAGTTATGAGTGATGTGAAAGGGAGTTTGACACTCGAATGATGGATGGATGAAAATAGGATATAATTAGGACAATTATTTTCTACAAATGTTGAGCACAACTTAGTTTTTATTTCATCTGACTCCTGAAGAATATTTCTTTTTACTACTTTCCTCTTCTTAAAATTAGTTCCCCCTTGACTTCCAAGTGTCCTTTCTTCCGTGGTTCTTTTCACCAATCTGATGATTTCTTGAGTTAATAGTTTTCCCAAAGTTCCACACTGGACTGTCTTCTTTACTCAGCTTTTAGGTTCTCTTTAGATCTCACTCACCAGCCTATTCAGTACTGTCTAAATTCAATGACTCTGAAACCTTGCAAGATAGAGCTGTATATCCTATAAATAAAAAATAAAAAATAAAAAATAAATCAACTTCTCTCTTGAGTTCTACATTCAATCTTCTCAACTGCTGAATAAACTTCCACATAAACAGTTCATAAAAGTCTGGGATGATTCAAATTCAACATGTACAAAATCATTAAATCAAGTCTCTTTTTCTGTCTTCTGTACTTTAATATTCACTATTTGCCCACTGTCTAAATGAGAAAGAAGCATTGGGGTCATCTTTGACATCTTTGCTCTCTTTTACACTCATATCTAGTTCATCACCATTGTTCTTATTGTATCTCTACAACTTTTTAAAATGTGCCCCTTCTCTATATTCCTTTTCTGTTGGGCAGTCAATTCCTGACATCTCCTGCTCTGTGACATTTTTAAATATAATTTCTGGATACCTAGGCACAAACATTGTCAGCAAAATTAAGAAAAATTCAAAAGAGGAACTCATTTTACTTTTCGCAATTTTAATATACCAGTTGTTTTCATTTAAACTGAAAGACAAGATTGCAAACTCTCTTAAAGCAAAAAGCATGTAGATGAGAGAACTAGGACAGAAATCCCAAGTTCTATATGTTCCTTTTTGACATCAAATTTGTAGTTGAAATGGAAAGATTTAGGTTATAGAAAAAGATGGTTTGTGTTATAAATCCTAATTCTGAATATGTACCTTTGCTTACCTTGAATTTTTCTCCTCCCCACTTTACCTAGCATTTTATTGTCCATGTGACAGTAAAGGACAAGGTGTTTCCAGTTCTGATATTATCTTAGATCTGAAAATCAAAAATAATACTTGCTAATTGAGATGGTTAACCGGCTCTGATTATGGAAATACTTATGATTCACAAGAAGTGAACACTTTTCTTAAAATGAGCCTCATCTACCACTATTCTATTTGAAGATGAAAGTTTAGAGAGCTCTTACTATATCTGCTGTGATGGTCACATCTTAGCTGTTTATTGCTCTTCTTAAACAAGGTATAATTCTACTCACTGATAATTCTGTAAACTCAGTGTGTCTGAACAGCAGATATAGCAATCTATTTCAAATATTCATTCATATCAGGTTATTTTATTTCATTTTATAATAATAGTAAATTCCATTCAGAATACTATTTTCTATTTTAATCAATGTTGCATAATAGTCATTTAAATATGAATGTGGGAAAATTAATAACAACTAAACCAAATAATTTGACTTTTAGGTGAATTCTTTTGATTATGCTTCACTTGAAAAGTAGATTCCAAGTAAGAGAAATTCCTGAAGTTACTAACTATATCTGTCAATAAAAATTTTCCAGTTTTACATTAATCAAAAATAGTCCATTAGATACTAATGAAGTTCTATTAAAAGCATGCTGAATAATTAACATTTTCTATTCCTCACAATCTATTAATTTCTTTTCCAATAAGAAGTCACTACAAAGTAAAATAATTTTGAAATTTGTATGCTCTTCACTGAGTTGACACCAGTGGAATAATCCAACCCAGCACCTGACCCACCACAGCATTCTATTTTCCCAAATTAACACACCTTTGAGAAAAGATGAATTCTAAATTAATAAATCAATTTTACATTGTTCCAAGAGTAATACTAACCTTCCATTCCTCTATCAATACTAAAATAATGGAGAGCATTGTATTAAAAACCCAGGTAATTTTACACAATACTCACCCCACTTTCATTCCTTCATTTGCTTGACCTTATGTCATAAAACTCTCCACTTATTTCACGCCATAAACTGTTAGGATGGCGTTTGGCTTTGGCACTGCAGCAATGACCCCACAGCAGTGATCTGAAAGGCACATTTATAAAACCATGTTCTATCTGAGATATGGGATACTTGGCACATCAACTAAAAGGTTCACATGGTTCTTGAGGCTGAACATTTACTCATAGAATTTTTTTTTTTTTTTAATGTATAGGGTACTAATAGGCAATCTCTGTCTGTGAAAATCTAGATTCTAAGTTACAATTCTCTCTCGTAAACTCCAGTCATGCAGTGGACACGTGAGAACACTGTGGCCTCCTTCCATAGGTTATGGAATTCAGGTCTATATTATATAAAACCCTGTTGAAAATCACACAAGCAGCAAGAATCAGAACCAATGGCCATTAAAATAAAGATGCAAAGGATGGTGTAAACAGTAGTTTAATTATGATATAAAAAGTTGTGACATAGAAGATAGAGCTGAAATATATAATTCAAATTCTTGATAGAATAATAAAGAAAAGAAAATACAAAAAAGAGAGATTAGGAGGTATGGAGAAAAGGATAATCCCACCTACCTCTAACATGAGGTTCAAAATGAGAAAATTGATACAATTTATGATGGGATATAGTCAAAGTGAAAATGTATAAAAAATTCTCATAATTGAGGAAAGACATAAAACCTCAGATGTAGGAAGCAAAACATATATAGCAAATCAAAGATTTATAAAAATTATACAACTAACTAAGCATAAAGCAATAAAACTTCTGCACACCAGGCCAATGAGAAAATATTAAAAACTGTCAAAGAAAAATACTGTAAAGGAGTAACTACTACACAAGCCAGAAACAATGGACATGGGAATATCTATAGTAGAATAATTCTCAGTTTTCAGAGAAAATAACATAGAATTGAATATCTAACTATATTACCATCATATAAGAACAAGGGGATTATGATGACATTTTTATACAAAACCTAAGTTTACCACTAACAGAAACTCACTGAAGAAATTCTAACCTGATAGATTGTTATGCCAGAATAAAGATTACTTATTTTAATAAATCAACTGAATTTCCCTTTCCTGTTTTATAACATAACTCCCCTCCCATTCCACATATATTTCAACCTCCTACTCAAATCATATAAAAACACATTCAGTTTAAATAATTTTGTATCAGGATTGCTGGTTTACTGATTTGATTATTAACCAAAATATGAGCAGTTCCAAGAAAACCAGAAACAATAATATAAAAAGGAAAACATATGTTTTTGTATTACCTTAATAAGCATTTCTACTGTTTAAATCATAGATAAGTCTCTATATCCCTTTCTCTCTCTCTCTCTCTTCCTCCACCCCCCTCCCTCCCTCTCTTCCTTTTCTCTCTTTCTCTCCTTCTCACTTTATCTAATCTGTAAGCTCCTGAAGAGTAATATGGGAATGCCTGCTATGACTTTTTCTCGAGTAAATGTTTTTCTATAATAAAAACACTTTCTCATTCAAAATGTAAAAATTTCTAAAGTATGAAATGTATCTATTTTAACTTGCTACATTTTTTTCTATGCACAATTTTTTCAAACTCACGATCATATTGCTTCTAGAATTTTGTGTTCTAAACCCTTCATTTGAAATTAACAGCACCTTTACCAAACACCTTTTAGTGACTACATAATATTTCCCAGTGCTATGAACAAAACCGGCCTCCCCTTACCCCTGTTGAAGACTTCTCCAGTTGCTATGGTTATTTGACAGTAGCAGTCATCTCTGTACCTAAAACATTTAGTGCTTTATTCTTATTTCTTCCTGTTAGATCCTTAGAAGTGGAATGACATATTCTTTAGCTTAGAAACCCATACAGTTTTCCTGTAGGATGTAAAAAGAAATGATGCTTCCAAAGATTCTTAACTTAGTGGCAGTACAACCTCTTCAAACTGTTACTAACTTTAATGACCAGAGTCATTTAATCCAGAGTCTAAAATGAAGTGTCTCATAAAATGCTTGAATGGCAATTTCTATTTCTCAAGATCACTATAGAGTTTCTTAAGATATAGTCCAATGCTCTAAAACTAAAACTTTATACAGAAAACTTATAAAAAATATTGTATCTGCATGATGAGCTATTTCTTTCATATGTGATCTGGTTGTTCAAATTGACATCAGATGGACCTTGAATGGCAGCTTCTGAATTTTAACAAAAAATTTGCTATGCAGTAAGAATATTGTCTTTAAAAGGACATAATAACTCTACTTTTAAAAGGCTGAGCTTTTAACTACTCTTATTATAATGATGCATCTCAACTACATTAAATAAAAGGTATTTTAAATGAAATAAAATGTGAGAAAAGGATAAAGTACTCAAAAAATTAGAGTTCTTAATATCAAAAAAATCATACCAGTCTTCTTTTGATCACAGTGTTCTGATAAATTCTAGAATTCTATGTATCAAATTATAAATAATTATTTCCTCTTTTCATGTTTCTCTTAATTTTCTTACTCCTGATTTTAGAGATGGCAGGAATGCTTATATAAAAAGCTGACTACTAAACTGTGCTTAATATATCTAGGAACATACGTGAGATTAGTCTCCCTTCTCTTTATTTTCTGAATGCCATCAGCATTCCTTTCTCTGATCTCACAAGCACATACGTATCTAGGGCAGCCAGAAGAGCAACATACTCAAGGGCAAAGAAGCTGGAATCATACTTAATGATTTCACTAGCTCTCTGATATTAGACAAGATGCATTAACTCTAGGTGCTTTAGGTTCTCCATCAGTAAATGTGAAAAATAATAGTGCTGAACACCTGTGGTGGTTGTAAAATACTAAATAGATTAATATCTGCCTTAAGAACAGTGTCAGATATATACCACATACAATTCACATTTTAGCTAGCATTATCTGTAGCTTGTCAAATATCCAATTGCACCGTCGAACTAAATTCTTTTGTTTCTTAATAAAATGCACGTCAGAGATTTATAAATAACGTCATTAATGCAACAAACGTTTAAATAGAACAATGCAGCTTAGCTTATTAAAATGATCAATTCTTTCCTAAGCTCTTTCAATTTTTATGATAATATGCTGGATTCTATAAAGATTTAAAAAATGAGAGAAGATTATATATGCGGTCCATTGCACTTAACAGTTAAAATTTGTATGGAAACAAATAACAAATAGGTGAAGTAATTAAGTCATGCCATTGAAAAATATATCAAATGACAAAATGGGGCTACTAACAATACATGACTACAGTATTTGACTAATATTTATATCTAAATGATAAGTGTATTAATTAAGACAGCTTTGAATGAATATCATTTATTCAATTTAGTACATATTTGAGAATGCTGCACACTGACTTAACCAACGCAAGGTTAGAAAAAGTAAGTAAAATGTAGTCCCTAACTTTTGGGGGCTTACGGACTATAGGTACGATAAAATTAATATACAAATAATCTTAGCATGAAGCATGATACTGTGTGTCATAAGAGAAGGAAAAGAATCAATGAGCCAGGAGCTTCAATCATGCGCTCATTTGATTAGTATGTGTAGAGCATTCACTGGGCCCAGTATTTGAAGTGCTTGGAATATAACAGCTACATTAAAAATTGGCAAAAATTCTTTTCTACATGAAGACAGTCTTCATGAAGTTTGTATTCTTATTGGGGCACAACATTTACATCCTGGCCAAATGACTGGACAGGGATTCCTGAAGAAGATGGTGTTTGAAGAAAGCTTGGAACAAGAGGCCACAGAAGGCACTAAATAGTGTGGAGAAACTGAGGACAGAGTTGAAAAAGGGTCAGGCAGTTGAATGGTCACTGCAATGGGAATAAGCAGTTTTAACACATTTAAAAGGTGCGTGTATTGTGGAAAGAGCACGTTTAACTGGCAATAGCAGTTAGTTACAAATGAAGACAGACTTGTTCCATTATCTTCAAAATTAAGGTAAGAAAGACGAAGAAGTCTTTATGTGCTGAAAGCTGGATAATTTCCTTAGTGGAATAAACAATGTTCCACTCATTCAATCATCATTGTTGCAACAGATGACAGCTGTGAAATTTCAAGATAAAGAAGCATCTGCCATGCGCATTGTTCCTTGTAAGTCAAATGTTTTATATACTGAAATGTGCACTTATCAATCTTTTGTGGAAACACTGTAGATATTTTTGAAATCTCTTTTTCAGAGCATTGGTTTTCTTTAAGAATTTGAAAGAGAGAAAGTCTAGAAGATTTAGTAAATAACGGAAAGCTTTTCTTGTCCTTGAATTTTCCCTATTTCTAACTTTTATATTGGGAAAATTTTGTAACATTTCTTTGGGTTTATTGCCTGAGGAGGAGAAGCCTTGATAGCTCATTGTGAATCAGTAGATAGGTAGAGCTGCCGGTGATAAATAATTAAACCTATGTTTTATGGACGAGAAATGAGATGCATACAAGTTTCAAGGAACGAAGATTACATAGCTAGTTGGACAACGAGACAGAACTTGGACTTATTTATCCTTTCCCATGAAGCTTTCATACTAAGTTACACCACTGACTCGAAATCAAAATTTCCCTCTCTGGTATTCCCCATCAAACCAAGCTGTTTCATTTCTCCAACAGTGCCTTCACACATCGCAATGGCTGGGATGGAGGGTCCTTTGCCATGCATGCTTATCAGTCCCCTGCTCCTTCGACTCTAATTAATGGAGGTGGGAACCCAGCTTCTAATTTTATGTGAAGATGCAGTGACATTAAAGATATGAGGGAATAAACCACATCTAACTCCCAGGTCTATATTTGCTTCCATTCATGCTTCAAGGAGTGTGTGGATGGAGAAGGCTGAGGGCCAGAGAATCATGCAGGTGATTTTCATTGTTTTCCCTCTAGAGTCTTTGGTCTGTGAGATTCTCACCTAACATAGCAAAGGAGAAGGAATTGGTCCCACTTACTAGAACAAAGAGCTATTGCATTCTCTGAGCTTTGGCTGCTTAAAAAGAAAACCCAACAGAGTAAGTTAGTTCAACATTTTCATTTCTACCTCCTTTCACCTCCAGTCACAAATTATGACACTAAACATTTAAACTAAAAAGCACAATTATTTTACAGAAATGAGCAGGTTGATAATAACAAAAATGGTGGAAATCAGGTCATTAATTATTTGTTTCTCAAAGTTCTAACATATAACTTTCCTATGTTTCATAACCACTCTTTTGAATTGCCTATCTGCTACTCAAAAATGCATTGAGCTTACTAAGACTTACAATCATTTTAAGAACTATTAGAAGACCCATTTTCCAGAGCTATTGTGGGTGTTGCTGGCTATTACACTAGATATTTTCCATATATAGTGCTTGTAATGCTTTAACTTAAAAGTACTCTTTTAAGCATACTACATTAAACAGGCTTTTTATACTCTACAGGGGCACTGGCTTGTAAAGAGTATTCAGATGTGAGGGGAAAGTTAGCCAGAGGAATAAAAATGGTACCTTAAAGGGACAATAAGTAAAATACTGAGTCAAAAATTTTATACATACAAGGAAAAATAAAAAGTACCTTTTAACCACTAATTACCTCATAATTGATTAAATAAACCCTTCCTTATTGGAATTTATAGCAAACTAGTGATTGCATTTTTCTTTTACTCATTTATTAACAAATATTTATGAAATGCCTACAGCAGCCAGGAATGTGTTGGTGCTGCTGGGTTATCCTCCAAGGAATACAGAGGTGAGTGAAATAGATGTTATACACTCAGAAATTTTAGTCTCATAGTGAAGAAAGGTATGAAATACAAGTATATATTATAAAAGACATTGGGTGTTGTGAAGATTAAAGTCAGGGGTTATTTTAACAAGTCTGTTTGGATTAGGAAATTTTCTTTATATTTCCCAAGTAATATTTTGGAGAATAGCATTTAGCAGTCATATTGTATTAGTGAGTTGACAATAGGACATTTAGAAAGACATAAAGGCATGGTATGTGAAGTTGACTTTAAAAAAAAATAATTTATTTATTTGTTTGTTTATTGATTTATTTATTCATTTTTAGAGAGAGAAGAAAGGAGAAAGAGAAGGAAAGAAACATCATTGTGTGGTTGCCTCTCACTCGCGCCCCCAACTCGGGACCTGATGTGCAACCTAGTCATGTGCCCTGTCTGGGAATTGAACCAGCGACACTTGGTTCACCGAAGTTGACTTTTGATGGGACGATAGGAGTCTGGAGAAGTAAAAGCCCAGGAAGGCCTAGCTGAGGAATGTCAACTGGGTGTGGGGCAGATGGTGCTGATGCAGCCAGTGCCTCTGAGGGCTCTTTACATTGGAAAAGGATTGGGATACATGATTAAAGGGAATAAAGGGAGACATATTTATAAGAGATAGGGAAAGGCCTCTCTTTTCTTTTGCTCATTATTTGTAACCTTTGTATGATTACATTAAGAACTTTCAGGTAAAGTAAGGAGATGATAACTGAAACTTTAATGCAGTATAGAATGTAGCTTGGTAGTCATAAACATTTACAGGGAAATAAATAATAATTTCATAAATAAGAATTTGTAAAACTAATTACAGCAAGGAGAAAAAAGGTCCCCCTTTTAATCTGCTATTAATACTGCAGGAATTATTTTTGCACTACTGTAGAGCTAATTAGAAATCAATTTTAGATAATTAGATATTGATACTATGTTGTTTTCTAATAATGCCATTTAAGAGTTATACACTGCAGATTCTTAATTGTTTTATGATAATAAATAATCATAACTTTTATTCTAATAAGCAATGACTACTTGCTCCAAAATAAATATCCCTAGGCTTATTTCATATTTAATACATCTTGGTATGTTATAGAGTTCTTAAATTAATTAAAGTCAATTTAACTTAATTTGCTAATTCAAATCCATAAAATAATATTATTTTCTCCTCAAGTAATATGATCTCATTTGTATACTTTCAAATATAAGCTTTTGTGCATGGTATTTAGTTTTATTTGATCTTTGACTTGATGCCAGGGAAGGATTCTTGTTTGATTTCTTTGGGACTTTTCAAAACTGAAAACAGAAGAAAGACTCTTGGAAGACACCTTCCCCATACCCACTGACACAACAGAGGATTTTCTTTCAAGATATACAGTTTTATCATCATTAGTTTAAAACCAGGAGCGCATATGCTCCAACAAATAGGAAAGGAAGCTGTAATGCCATGAATAGATCCTATTTTAAAAGCATCTAAATTTTATTAAATAAACTGTAATGTCAAAGGCAATTGTTTCCTGTTACCATATATTTTTAAATACGTTGTTCTAAAGTAATTTTATAATCTAAAATTATGACATATTGGGCCATTATTATTTCTAAGAAACTACAAAAGATTTTGGAAGTTGTTTATTCCGAGGAGGATAATACTTTGTGGATAATCACTTAATATTTACAGCTGAAAATCTTAATACTGCTCTAAGAGAGAATATACAAAATGATTTTAAGAGTCTGGTGAATAAATCTATCAATCTGAGTATAATAAATACAGGCATTATTGTGACATTTTTTAAAAAGTGTCAAGATACTGCATAACATATATCAACCAAATTATTGCATTCTTTTAGGTAAAGCAATGAAAATATTAAAATTTTATGGATGATTTTTGGCTATGTATCTTTAACATATGTATATTTTGTGTAATTATACATGCAAAATATGTTTAAAGCCAGTGATTTTTTTTCTTTGATTGAATTTCACAATTTAGGAAGAGTTTCCATGGAACTATTATACTCTACACATACATATATACTTACATAAATATATGTATTCTTGATAATGAAATCATTTCATAAATGGGTATCTTTAAAGTTGAACGTTCAGTACTAAAAGTATTTATGACTTTTGAATACCTTAAACACAGGCAGAGACTAAGAACTAAGTTCTAACTTAAACTCTGTATGGAACACTCAAAGCATTTGAGAAGAGGGTAGTGAAGGACTGGCTAAGGGATGTGAAACAAAGCATTCCATGACTCATGGCAAGTCAAATCTTTTTTTCAGTCTGGTTCCTGCATGCTCTACATTAATGTAAGCCTTCATATACCTGCTATAAGATAATAATAGGTATAATATCTGTTAGTTTTGGAAGCCTGTTTGTAAATGTGACTATTAAACTTATTTAGCTTACACTATCAAGCACAATTAAGTCCAGTGGGTACAACAGTAGTGCGCCATGTTGAGGATGCTAAGAGCATATAGATTACTTGGAAAAATTTCTTAAAGAACTCTTAAGTAACAACCTTCCTACATTGCCTGGTGGGAGCAACATTCACAATTAAGTAGCTAACACAGTGGAACAATTTTTAACATAATTCCCATTGAGTTCAATTTTTCAGCTGTTTTAGACTTAAATAAGCATGCTGATTTCAAAACTGCAGTTAGTTTTCTTCTATCACGTCAAGATTTTTTTGTACAGCTTATCTTAATGCGACCACTCTAGGCTGGATTGAGCCTGAATAGAGGGAAGCACTAGTGCTCTCCTATTGGCTGAGAGCAAATCTCCCTCGAGTGGGGAGGGATGGGGGATGACCTTGGAGACCAGCAACAGGTTCATACTTGTCTAGGCTATTCAGTTACACATGAGACAGTGTGGTGGGAGGTTGTGTGCCACTCTATATAATGAATTGTATTCCAAAGTGTATTCTGAGTTCTTTTCTGTATACAAGGAGTTAGCAGAATTTATTTTTTTAATTTACTTACATACTTATTTCCTTTCCTTCAGATCATGTCTGCCTCTGCTATGTCTTGTCGTAAGTGCCTAAACAACCCTGATTTGTTTTGTTACATCTGTGGCAGTTTTACCACTCCCAGTCAAAGGACAAACATCAGCACATGTCAGGCAAGCCTATTTTGCATATTTTAAAGTAAAACTTGGTGATCAAGATAAGTCTTGGGCTCCTCACAAGGTGTGCAAGCAGTGTGTGGAGAGTTTATGGATATGGATGAAAGGAAGACGTGATTAATTGCCATTTGGTATATCTATGGTTTGGCGAGAGCCCAGAGATCATTCAAGTGACTGTTACTTTTGTATAACAAGAAAATAATTGTAAAATAGAGTATCCTAGTCTACCATCAGCTATATGTCCAGTGCCTCATTCAGCTGATATCCCAGTGCCAGTTTTCACTGAACTACCCTCTTCTGAAAAACAGAAGCATAAAGAAGAACTAAGTGACAGCAACAATTAAGATTTTGAAATTGAAGATGACTCAGTTTGTAAGGGATTTTATCAGCATGAGTTGAATGATTTGGCATGAGATTTGGGACTATCCAAAAAGGCTTCAGAACTCCTAGCATCAAGACTGCATTAGAAAAACTTGCTTGAAAAAGGAGCGAAGGCATCCTACTTTCAATCAAGAGAAAGTGCATTTCTGCAGTACTTTCAAAGTGACGATGGCTTTGTGTATTGCTATAACATACATGGTTTAATGGAGAAATTGGAATTTCAGTCTAGAATACAACTGAATGGTGACTGTTCATCGATAGCTCAAAGTGGAGCTTTAAGTGTGTCCTCCTCCACAGTGGAATTTATTTGATGCAGTTCCAATGGGCCATTCAGTTTGTTTTCATGAAGAATATGAAGACATAAAGAGAGTCATTGATCTGTTGCAATATCACAAGCACAATTGGATCATCTGTGTTGACCTTAAAATGGTCTGCTTCCTTCTTGGTCGGCAATGCAGATACACCAAGTATCCCTGTTTTCTGTGTATGTGGGACAGCAGAGCTCATGAGAATCATTGGGTGGAGTCAAATTGGCCTCCAAGATCTGACCTCAAACCTGGTGACCCAAACATTCTACATAAGCCACTTGTTGACAGAAAGAACATTATACTCCCACCTCTGCACATAAAATTAGGTCTCATGAAGCAATTTGTTAAAGCTTTGCCAACTGAAGGAGACTGTTTCAAGTATATCATTTTGGCATTTCCTAGCCTGTCATTTGAAAAGATGAAATACCTTAACATGTAGTTTGGTAACAGAGTTTTTCTACTTGTACACAATTTGACTTACAGTAACAATATATAGCCTTTATATGAATAAAATCACTCTAAAAAAACAGTTTATTCAGGTAATTTTTTCTTTAATTTTAATTTGTATTACATTTTTTATGATTTTGGGGACAAAGGGAGGGTATCCTGTACCTTAAAAAGTTTACATGATAGAGAAAAAGTGGTGTCATTTTTGGATTAAGATGCCAAAAGTTAGTCAAAAACAAGTGTCAGATCTAACTCAACAAAAATTGTGTTCCCCAGTGTAACAAATGACTCTTTGTAATAAGAATAGCTTTAATGTGTTATACAGGCCACTTACTTGTATAGTCATTCCCAAAGGAATTGGTCACATTAGGCAATGCACAAAGGATAAATAACCCTGATGGTTACTATTATCTGTAAAGCAGTATTAAAGTACTTAGAATTTTTCTATTACCACTGGCAATTGATAGAATCATCTAACATAAACATATTTTTGAAGTAGATATTCCTTTAAGAAGTTAAATCAGAAATAAGGATTAAGACAAATTAAGCTAATATCACTCATATTTTCAAAAGTAAATACTTCTATTATCCATAAGCTTCTTGCTGTCTGTAGGAAAATTTCAAAGTCTACTAGCCTGGCCTTCAAGGTTCTTTATAATTGGATCTTGACCACATATATCACTACTCATAAGAAGTCTCCACAATAGCCATGTTAATCTACTCATCTACTTGGTGTCTCCCCAAAACACCGCACATCAAAATCTCATACTGTTATTCTTGCAGTTCCCTCTACTTCTTGGCACCAGTTCAAACTGCATGATCCATAAAAGCACTGGCCAAATAATCTGAATATTGTTATTTATCTACTACAACAACAAAAATTATATCTTTCTCATTAAATTCTTCAAGTATTCACTAATTGAATCATCCAAAAATATTTATATACTGTATCAGTTTTGTGTATATGCCTCTCGATCTATCATCATCTATTTCTATATCTCTGTCATATCACATTTCTCCTGTAGCATTTAGAAAGGTGCTTTATCCATTATGATGTTCCATAAGAAATTGTTAAAAAAAATTAATTGAGGTTTCACCTTGACTTCTGGACAAGATGGAGGCTTAGACTGACATGCTCGGTCTCCCTCCACAACTAAGTAGGGATACAACTACCTCAAAACCAAAGATAACCAGAAATTCCAGAAAATAAAACTACATGGAAGCCCAACGTATGAAGTTATAAAGCAGCAGTGCTCATCCGGATGTGTAGGAGGTGCAAAAATCGGAGTGGAAAGGTCGGGCTGTGCTGTCCGTGGTAGCAGCGGGGATAGGGGCAGGACTGCAAGAAATGCCAGGGGAGCAATCCTGGCTGTAGTCAAGACCCATCAGCTCTCGATTACAATGCTGGGGAAGGCAGACCCCCCCCCCATGGCCTCGGATGGTGAGGTCCACAGGGCATGGGGGCGGAGGAGGAGGATCCCAGTTTCTCAGTGGAGAGTAATGGCAGGAATCCACCTTGGACCCCCACCCCCACACAAAGTGCCACAGTGCAGCAAAAAAAGTCACCGATCACCGCCCCCTATAGCCCATCCAGGAAGCAAAGCTAAACACAAAACTGTCAGAATGAAGCAGACCATGAATGAAGTCCCGGTGATGCAGCTCACCAGGCAGCAGATGCGGGACCTGACCAATGAACAAATAGGAAATCTTTCTGAGGCTCAGTTCAGAGCTATAGTCATAAGGTGGCTTACAGAATTAACAAAAGATTTGGAACAAGACAGGGAAGGAATGAAAGATAGTCACACTGAAATGAATGAAAACACATACGAGACAAGTGATGAGGAAATGAAAACCAGAGATCAAATCAACAAATCAGAACATAGGGAGGGAACAGTCAACCAGTGCAGAAAGAGGAAACAAAAAGTGAGGAATATGGGGAGAGGCTCAGAAATCTCTGGGACAGCTATAAGTGAATGAACATTCGAATTATAGGATTGCCAGAGGGCGAAGAAGAAGAACTAGAAATTGAAAAATTATGTGAAATAATAATGAAGCAGAACTTTCTGAACTTGGGGAAGGAAATAGACTTACAGGTCCAGGAAGCACAGAGACTTCCAGAAAAACTGGACCCAGGGAGAACCACTCCAAGACACATTATAATCAAAATGTCAAAAATTAAAGATAAAGAGAGAATCTTAAAAGCAGCGAGAGAGAAGAAAAGAATTATGTACAAAGGGGTCCCAATTAGACTATCAGCTGATTTCTCAGAGGATACTCTGCAGGCAAGAAGGGACTGGCAAGAAATATTCAAAGTAATGAAACTCGAAAACCTACAGCCACGATTACTCTCTCCAGCGAAGCTGTCATTCAGAATAGAAGGGCAGAGAAAGTGCTTTCAGGACAAAGTAAAACTGAAGGAGTTCATTAGATTCAAACCACTATTATTTGAAGTGTTAAAGGGAATGGTTTAGAGGAAGGAGGATCAAAACTATGAACATTAAAATGAAAACTGTATCACAACAACCAACAACAGAAGCTAGGGAATTGAAACAAAGGCAAACTAAGTGGGCAACAAGAGTGGAAAAACAACTATAGGTATGGGGAACATATTTGAGGGAGGTCATCAGGGAGGGAGAAGGGGGAAAGGGAGGGAGATGGTACAGGAATTAAGAAGCATAGTAGGAGGGAATGAAGTAGACAAGAAGATGTTGAGAAGAAACTATATGCACAACCAATGGGCGTGGACTAAAAGGGGGGGGACAACTGTAGGGAGGGGGGTCACCAGGTGGAGGGAAGCAGAGGGAAAAAAATTGGGACAACTTTAATAGCATAATCAATAAAACATTTAAAAAAATTGATTTGTCATAAAATATCCAACACTAAGTAATTAAAAAACAAAAAACAAAAAAACAAATCTTAATCAAATTCATATGCTTTATTCCACATGGAAACTTAGGAACTTTTTGTTTGTTTATATAAAGATGTAGAAAACTTAACAGGTTTCCAACATACAGAAAATGAAAATACCTAGTAATTAAAATGCTCTTATCCCAAATTATTACTATATAAATAAAAGAGTGTAGTTCAAATGAAGTAGAAATGGGTGTTAAGTTGATAATCAGTTAGTGTTTAGAAGTATACTTAGTCATTAAAAAATTATTGATCAGCCCTGGCAGATGTGGCTCAGTTGGAGCACTGTTCAGTAAACCGAAAGGTCTCGGGTTCAGACCCTGGTCTGAACATGTGTAAGAGACAACCGATCAATATCTCTCTTTCACATTAATGTTTCTCTCCCTCTCTTTCTCCTTCCCTTCCCCTCTCTCTATAAATCAATGAGCATGTCCTTCGGTGAGGATAAAAACAAAAACAAAACTAAAAGATGCAGGAATGGTGATTTTCATCATATGCTCATTAATTTTAAAAAAATCTATTGATCATGTGAGGTTAAATGGAGTTGTTTTTAATCAATTTTGGAGATTATATTTAAAATAGCCATTATAAAAAAACAAAGAATGCTATACCACAAAATAAATCTACATTGCTATTTTTGTTAAATAATTTAAAAAGCATATATTTCCTAAAGCAGATGTGTTGCAAGTCACATTTTAAAATATCATTTTATAAATTTGCTAACTACTCACATACTAGTTTAGAGAAAAGTACTGCTACCTGATCTCTCTACCAAAGTGTCTAAAACCTTATATTTTAAAGATATTTTTATAATTCATTTCCCATTTATTCTTATTCTATTTTATTTCTGTCCCAAAGATGTTTTATGTTTGGATTTTTTATACTTTCTAATGATCCTTTATGGATTTTCATTCACTTTTAATCTTATTGGAATCTAATCACTGTCTTTCTCAGCACCACACAGTGTATGTTTTTCTTATCACACATGTGTATTATGCAATGAGGGGAAACATGCAAAATCATCTACCTCAAATTGCTTCTTTTCTAAGGAAAAGAAGTGAGGCCTGGAAAGATCAGATGACTTTCTCAGAATCAAAGAGTTATGATGGTGCTATCTAGAAATCAGTCTCCTGACTTTCCCTACCATGGTCTTTCTAATGTTATCATGTGTCCATTCAGCCTCAAAAATCAACTCAGTCATTTTTTGATAAGCACCTACTTCTTGCCAGGCCATGTGCATGGTAAGTAATTAAAGGTCTTATCATTGCTTGTGATACCCAGGTCAATGACTCCCACTGGGCTGGGGCTGATGATGGTGATGGTGGTGGTGACTATTTTCAGAGATATTTAGGGGACATTTTAAATTACAGACAACATTGTTCCTTTCCACTCCAATGATTTTGGCATGTCCCACTCCTCACAGAAATCACAGTCTCTCACCTCAGCCTAAAATATTAACTAGAAGTAAGGAGTAAAATGGCTGTCAATCACTGATTCTGTAAGTAATTTCCCATTTATGCTCTTCCATCAGATAATAATAACATTAGAAGGAGTATAAAATAGGTGCAGTGCCAGAAAAAGTCATTGTATGTCCATGAAAAATTTAAAACTTCTTAAAATATATATGGTATAACCAGAGACCCACAAAAATTTTCTTACTCCAAAGCTTAGAGAACTTTTGCAGAAATAATAAAAATGAACTTTTCACTAACTGATGTATGCTAAAATATGTATTTTTTGACATTAAATTTTCAGAGCTTTGGAGAGAATTGTCTTAATTTGCATAATATCCTTGTGTGCAATTCAGCTTCAAACATTGAAGGGAACAGAGGCAGAGATTAATATGTTTTTAACACAAATTAAAATGTACATGTCAAAAAAAGCTCTATAGTAAATATGTTTTTCATTAATAATCAATAGTTTTGACATTGATATTGGTAATATTCTTTTTAATGAAGGAAATCCAAAATTGTCATTTGACCTTTGGGACTGTGAATTCATCTCTTGTATTTTCATGCATTTTATGTAAATTGTTCTTAGATGAGAAAGTTTATATAAATTCTATAAGAACAGAAATAGGCGTATACTCTTGGGAGTCATAACTGAAATATCCCCCAAAAGTATTAATTTTTTAAGGAAAATCACTATTAACAATTATCTGTTATTTAGATGTTATTTACAATATTTGCCTGGGCAAAATGTGTTCCAACATCAATAGATTTATAGTAAGTATGTTGGTATCCAAACAGTATTTGGTATTCAAATTCTTAAAATAATTTGATGCTTTAGTAATTCTGAGAGATGCTATACCTACACAGCTTAATTACTGTGTTACTTAAACATTAATTACACTCATCGTGTAGGCTCTCTTGAAAGAAAATCACTCAATAAGTAAAAAGTCCTTCTATCCTAAATTCCCCCTGCTCGAGTTTTACAGATGAGCCTTCCAAAATTAGTGAACAGAATAAATAGGGTGAATGGGTCCTCATGATTTATAACCTTCCAATGTGTTCTCCATAAAATGTTTATTTTCTTATAATTCTGTGCATTTATATCCCTCTTAATGCTGAGGACAAGTCATAATATGTGAACAGATTTTATAAGTCAATGCAATTTAAAAAAAAAAAAATCAGGCCATAGGTCAGAATTTTCAATTAACTTTACACTTTAGTTAAATAGATTCCAAACATCAGTGGGCACAAGATTGCCTTTGGTGCTCATGAAAAATACTGATCTTTGAACCTCATCCCAATGGAATCTGGCTTAGCATACAAGGGTGGGCAAAAGCAGGTTTATATTTATGAGTACACAGAGTTTAGTCCTGTATTATCTATTAATTATTGCATTATTTTCCATATGAACAACTGTAAACCTACTTTTTGCCCACTGCTATATAAGGAGCAGCATGCAGGAACCTTTACTTTTAACAAGCACAATGCTACTCTTTTTCCAGGTGGTCCTCTGACCACAGTTGGAAAAATACTGCTGTAGCTAATGCTCTGCTAATAGACACTTCCTATGCAAGGGTCTTCTTTCATTCATCACATACTTATTATATTTCTTTCTTCCCTTTGTCTCCTTTACCTCTTCTCCTTTTTGTCCTTTCCTTCTTATTCTATCCACCAGTGAATGCATATAATATGTGTATGTTATCTTGTATAGTTCTGTATGGCTGTTAATGCATAGTGAGAGATATTACGGAATGTACAATTATCATATGTTAAATGTAACTTGATACTTCTATTTTATCTATTCATAGCATATACTTAAGAACCAAAAAAAGACTGTTTGGGGAAACTAAAAGATAAAATCCACATTGAATTGGAAATGGATTAGATTTTTAAAAAATCTTTAATGTAGAAAATGTATAGTTAGGGATAGCAAAAGAAAGGTCTTGAAAAATAAAGTTCTTTTATCAGACTACACAGGTAAGAAGCCTGTGGGACTAAGAACTTTCCAATGACATTATCTGAAATAGAAGTCAAATGAATGATATCACCAAAATGGGCACTTCTCCCGTTAACTGCACTTTTGACACCACTAAATGCCAAGTCAGAAACTACCACACTGAAATCCAGGGAACCGGACTTAATGTTATTTGGCTTTATTTTTTCCAGGGATAAAAATGAAATCAGCTCCATCTGACCTCAAACAGTCTTACTGAACTAATTTTACAAATATTTTAGGACTTTCTTAAAGGCACAAGCTATTATGAGTAGTTATTAAAGGAGAAACAAAGGAGAATTTTCATACTTAAACGTTTTCCTAACTCTCAGTCCCTAAAATGCTTTGACTTGTTAACTTATGACCACTTTAACCAACTGAGCTGTTCTCAGTCATTGCATTTATGAAGTGGCACAGTATCCTAGGAAAAAACCAGTTGCTTTTAAAACATGTTTCACAGATTTCTGAGCCTTCACTTAAGTGAAATACATGTAAACATTTAAAAAAGTATTAATATGAAAGAGCTCTGTCTTTAAGCTACTAATAATTGGAATGCTACTCTCTGCCTATTACTACCATACTGTCTATTTATTTTTCTGGAAAATATGATCAAGTAGCAAGCAGAGAATATATCACCAATCCCTGTCATGTTAAGAGAAATTAATGTCTATTGCAATATGATATAAAAATAATTCAATAATTTCATATTCTTTATAACTAAGCTTGTGTTCTATTTGAAATATTTTATAACACGTTTAAGCAATTCATGCCAAATAATTCTTTTTAATTCTCAGAAAGGCTAAGTTTTGTTACATCATTGCTGTTAGGAAAACAACTTTACATAAAACTTTCTTGACACTGTCCAGTCCATAAGTTACAAAGCCTTAAAAATATGCATACCTTTATCACAGTTTCAGAACTTTATTTTAAGTAACTTTATTTATAAGGATACGATGCTCATGATTGCATTGTCACAAATTAAATATATTCTAAATGTGCAATTACATGGGGTGACTTTAAAACTATGATATATTCCAGAGAGAATATACTACGCAGATGACTCTGATTTATAGATATGAGAATTAAACATAATATAACTAATAAAATTTTATTATAACTTGTATATTATTATATATTGTGTTCACATTATAAAAATATAATCTATAAATACACATGTATGTATATATAAAGAGAAAGATAGCTAGATATTTAAAATAGTCAAGATATATTCTAATATATTAATGATTATTGTCTCTTAAATATGAATTATAAGTATTTTCTTTTAAAATATATTTTATTGATTGTGCTATTACAGTTGTACCAATTTTCCCTCCTTTGCCCACCTCCACCTGGTACCCCCATTCCCTCCAGCAATGCTCCACCCCCTTAGTTCATGTCCATAGGTCATGCATCTAAGTTATTTGGTTACTCCATTTCCTATACTGTTCTTAACATCCCTCTGTCTATTTTGTACCTACCAATTTGTACTTCTTAATCCCTGCACCTTTTCCCCCATTCTCCCCTTTCTCCCTCTCAACTGATAACCCTCCAAATGATCTCCATACCTATGGTTTTGTTCCTATTCTGCTTGTTTGCTTAGTTTCTTTTTTAGGTTTAATTGTTGATAGTTAGGAATTTATTGTCATTTTAATGTTCATAGTTTTGATGTTTTTATTTTATATAGTTTCCTTTAACATTTCATATAATAATGGCTTGGTGATGAGGAACTCCTTTAGTTTTGCCTTGTCTGGGAAGTACTTTATCTGTCCATCAACTCTAAATGATAGCTTTGCTGGATGAATTAATCTTGGTTGTAGGTCCTCGCTTCCCATCACTTTGAATACTTTTTGCCAGTCCCGTCTAGCCAGCAAACTTTCCTTTGAGAAATTTAATAAACTTGAGTATTTTGTAAGTAAATAATGAGTATTAAGTGAATTTTAAAATACCAAATCTCTAGATGATTATGCAGCCATTAAAATAATAATTTAAGAGAATTTAGCAACATGGATAAGTATGTTGGGCAATAAGTGAATATACAGAATACAAACTTGTATATTTGCTAAGATTCTAGCTAGTGTTATAAAAGTTACCTGGAATGGAATTAGAAAATTAATGCCAGTGATTTACTAGGTTCTGGAATTATGAGAGAGTTTTCATTTTCTAAAAATTTTATATATTAATACTGTTAAAAAGTTGTTTGAAAAAAAACCTTAACTCAGGTGTGTACATCCCAAGTCATAATCTAAAATATGAAAAGCCATCGTAGGGTTCACACTAAAAGTATTTCTGGACATCTGGTAAATGGGAAATGTCCTTACTGACTATAAAAGAAGTATGTGGGCTATGATAATATAAGCAGTTTCAGATTAAAAATTTGCAGTGTAACCATATAGACATTTATTTATATTATGCTTATAGGCAATATCATGATGTCACTATTTTTTATTTTTTGAAGATTTTTTTAAAATCCTCACCCAAGAACATGGTCATTGACTTTTTGAGAGAGGGGACGTGAAGGTGGGGGGCAGAGAAAAACATTGATGTGAGAGAGAAACATCAATTGGCTGCCTCTCCTATGTGCCCTGGCTGGAGACTGAACCTGCAGCCTAGTCATGTGCCCTGCCTGGGAATCAAACCCACAACCTTTCGGTTTATGGGACAACTCTCTAACCAACTGACCCACACTGGCTAAGGCATAATATCAGTATTTTTAAAAGGAAAAAAAGCAAATCTTTAGGCATTAAAAAGTAATTTAACTTTAATATCTTAGTTTTACCAAGTCATAAACATCAGTTTTGCAAGTATTCTTATAATCCTAAAACTATATAGAAAGTACATTATATAATGAGCTTAGGTGTTTAAAATAATTACCAAGGATATCGTGCATTCACTTATAAATATCTATAAGATATAGTCACTGTGGTAGGCTCCAGTATATAAATGCCTTATGTAGGAACATAACACATGGTCTCTGGCTCACTGAAGGGCTTCATCTGGTTGGTGAGTACAGTCTTTGAACACCTCCACTCACAGTTTGGTGGTTATAGGTAATCTGAATTTTTATCCCTTGATGAGCAGAATTCCAGAATGTCACTTGACAGATCGGAGCTTCTTCCATGGGTTAAGGTAAAATAGGATGGAATTTGCCCCATATAAGGCTTTCTTAACCATTCAGTTATATTCACAAGCAGGATGGAGTTTAATAAGTAAATGAAGTAAAATTAGACTGAGAAAAGAAATAGCCTATCACCTCAGTGATTAATATTTTGGGGAGACTAAAATTTGGTAAAATGTTCATACTCTATTTTGAAGAGTATATATACAGAGTATATACTAATTTTAAGATGACTTTTTAAGAATCATGGTCTACATATTTTAATAGAACACAAAAATCACAAAATCATGAAAGATGAAAAAGAAAAAAGCTACAGTTAATATTAATTAAATTTGAATGATCTAACATGTAAAATAAATATTAAGAAATTATACTTTAAAACTATTTAAAACATTTCACTTTATTATAGTAATTACAAGAATAAACAATTTCTACCTAATTACTACAAATTCATAACTTCAAATGCAAAAGAACATTCTTAATTCCATTTCTTTCATTAATTTCTTTATAGAGATATGTGATATACAGGAATATTATAAAATTTCCCTCACCAAAGAACTTTGATGGAGGAGAGACTATCATCAAATAAATCAATGCTTAGTGATCACTTATACTGTGCGAAGCGCTATAAATGTAAAGACTAATATAGAGCCTAACCTAAATGAGGAAATAATGTAATAGGTAAAAGAGAAAGTTTTAAAAATGTTTCAGTGTTTGACATGTGCTACTCCTTAAAAATGTTGATGCCCATGGAAAGTGCTAAGGCAACACAGAGGCAGTTGCTAATTCTCTATGGGGTAATCAGGAAAAGCCAGAGGCGCTGTGGGAGTGCCATTTAAGAGATAATTTGCACGGTAAGCACGACTTTCTCAAGCTGAAAAGTATGAAACAGCATTCTAAACACAGCAGAAGCACACCCAAGGCCTGAAGGTATGTGTGTGATGTTTTGGAGGCTTCCTGGTGTGGCTGTGAAAAAGGTAGTACCAAAGTTAGATTATGTTAAGACTGTAAATGCCCATGAAGTTTACTAGTAGGTAATAGGGAGCCACTCATAATATTTCATGAAGGACATGAATGATCAGATCTGTCCAACTAGACCTTGAGCTCCTAACAGATGGAAAAACAGTCAGAAAAGTAGGGGAGGATTCTGGAACATCCATATTCTTAAAACCAAAATTGAAGAGCATTTCATGAAAGAAGAGGTGCTCAATGGTATTGAATGTGGAGAAAACTGAAGAGAATGAGAATGAAGATGACAGACCATTGATCTGGACCTCAGAACCATTTCAGTACAGCAGAGGAAGTTACCACCTGAGTTCATGGAACTGAAGAATAAACAGCAGTCAAACAAGGTCCTGTGTATCAACTGACCTTTCTACACACTTGCTCATCAGATAAAGAGCAAGCAGTGAGCAACATGGCAGTTGTCTGAGAAAGCAGCAGAGATGCTGGAAAATACTGTTGTTCAAAACATAAAAAACCAAGTACAGTGGAGGCTGACAGAAAGAAGATAATGGAAAAGAAGACATCTAAAGTGTGAGAGAGATATGGGAAAATCCTGAAGAAGAAGTGAAGGCAACAGAGAGCACAGGTGAAAGATTTGTAAGGTGATGCTCTGCATTGTGGGAGAGGGGAAAGCAGAAGGGAGGACATGGATCTATTTGGAAGATGAGGGATAAAATGTGGTAGAGTTCATGATTTAGGTATGAGCCTAAAAGCTGGTTTCTCAGTGATTCAGATGAATGAGCAATAACAGTAGTAGGATTGGAGAGTTGAAAAAGTGGTGAGATTTAAATTGGCTGCTTTAAAAAATAAAAAACGGCACACCTTTTGATAGGAAAAATGACATCTGAGTAGCCCGGATGGTCATATGAGCAGAGAGGTTATGAATTGCAAAAGAGTCAATAAGCAGTGGCTGGATTCTCAGCTAGGTTGATAATTGATATGAATCTTGGGAGAAGTTATAGTCTTTCAATCAATAAAGAAAGGAGAAAAGGATATTTGAACAAGAGAGATAAATATTAAAAAGGCTCAAGATGAGTAAGTGTATGTACATGGGCAAAATAATTTTGGGGGAAGTTGTTCAATAAAAGTTATATAATAGAATATGTAAAAGAAGGGGTAAAAATCAGTAGGGTTAGAAAGAAAATGAGCAACAAGGGCCAGTGACACCCCTGGAAAGATAAATTAAGGTAAATGAAGAGGACCCTGATTGCCATATAAAGAGGTTTCAAATTAATTCTGTGGGAAATAGAGAAAATATTTTTAATAAAGGGATTAAATAAAACAGGGTTTTAAAAAGGAAACTTATAAGAATGTGGACCCTGGATTGTATTGATGAAGACTGTACATATCTAACTACCTACCTGGAAAATCTAACTCCCAGCCATTTACACAAATACTAAAAACTTCACTATACAAGACGATCAGTTCAACCGATTAAGTTGACTGACAATTAAATAATTAGCCCAATTAGATTTGTATTTTAGCTGACTAGTTGCTCCAGTAAACCAACATTACTATGAATATCTGGCTACACTATGCTTTCTGCCACAAGATCCATGAATAATCAGGAATTAAGTATTGAGATTTTATATTTCTTATGATCATTTAAATTCTCCATCATCTAAGCAGATGCGGTCAAAGCTACTACATCTACATTCCAAGTATATAAAATTTGAAGCTTGAAACACAAAAAGAAATTAGTTAAGCACTGTATTTTATTCTGCACATATGACATATCTACATATTACTGTGTTTGCTTCCCATCTCATATGTGCTCTCATTCCCAAGAGTATAGAAAAAATGAATCCACCTACTCAATGGAAGGAATTAGGCTGTATTCAACATTCACTCACTGTGGTGTGTGTATGTGTTACTTTATTGAAAAAGGAAATAGCCTGAGATCTGAAGACGTGGGTACATGTCTGAGTTCTACAAAATTGAGGTTTGCATCCTTAGATATATCAGTTCAATTTTTTTGATTTCAAATTTTGCCCTGCTTAAAGTTCTAAAATACTATTCGTTTTTTCTGTCTGCTTCATAATTGTGTGCTTCCAATCTCATAAATCCCATAATCTATGTGGCAAAGAGTTCAGGCTCTGTCCACTGCTGTGGCTCAGATGTGTCCAGACTGTTTTCGAAGTTACCGGGATAGACTGGAGAAGAGTAGTTGATGCATTTCACACGAGTAATCTATCTTTGCTTTAACAAGGAAAGGATGAGCATTGTGCTCTTTGTTAGTAAGTGTTGGGAAGATCAAAAATGGAAAGGGCAGGATAGAGATACTTTCTGCTGAGTCTGAAGTCCCAGACTGAAGGAGGGCGATGCTTACTGCTTCTAATAATAAATCATAACAGGAAAGAGACACATTTCTGTTAAGAAATGAACATATGAAAAACCCATGTTCTGGAAACTCCTAGAAATAACAGAGGACCCAGAAGAAGACTAAGTTTTTTTTTATTAGACACAGGACAACAAGCTAGTAAAATAATTAAATTAATTTTATACATATTAATTCAGCCTACACACATAGGCCAACAGAGCTGTAAACAAATTGAAATTAAATTTGGTCATGATCTCATCAGCAGCACAGAATCCCTTTTGCTCTGTTTCAGGAAAGTTTTTATAATAAACAGTAGTGAAGTAAAAGCAGGCCTACTTGGTCAAGGGCACGTCTGGCTCTGAAGCCAGCTGCTTGTTCTTTCTTATGACCCTTCTTCTCCCACTGAGACACATCTCTGCTCTGTGCAAGTGGTCTGATATTCTCTTTTTTGTATAATAATTTTATATATAGTAGTCTTCACTCCCAATTTTGAGCTAGTTCATTCAAAAACAGAATTCTGTTAATTTTTAAAACTTTGCAATAACTGAATGTTTAATTATCTGACTTGTCAGTTGCAAGTAATGTAGTTTATCCTTCTTTCTAGTAATATGTTCATCACTGAAATTCATATATAAGATTTCCTCTAATCTCTTCCTGTTTTGGCTCACTCTCTTTTGCTAGTACCATCCTTCTGATTTTTGTAGTATGCCTACAGGTTCAATGCCTCTCTGTCTCTTTTCCATCTTTTGTCCTCTTATAATAGAGGTGATTTTAATCACATATACGGTGATGACTCCCAAGTTATCTCCAGTTGGAACTCTCTCAACTCCAGAGGAAGATATCCAGTCATGTACCGGGCATTTCTATATAAATGTCTAAAAAGCACCACAAGCTTAACATATCCAAAAATAAACTTTTAATTTCCCCTCCTCCATATTCCTCCAAAATGTTGCTCTTCTTACATCTTCATTGCTCAGGCCCCAAAACTAGTATTCCTCCTTGATCTTCTTTTTCCACACATTAAAATAAATCTATCCGCATACTCATATTTTGAAATACACACTGATTCTAAATGGTCCTCAATTCCTCACCAACTCCCTGGTCCAAGACATTGTGGTTTCCCTCCTAAACTGCTGAATTAGCTCTGTAACCAGTCTCTCTGCATCTACTCTTACCTCTTAAAATCAGTTTTCTATGCTCAACAACAAGTATGATCTGTTAAAGACGTAAATCAGATCTTGTCACTTTAATGGTCAAACTCTTCTCTGTTGCAAGATCACCACCTGCCTCTCTGAAGCTCATTTCCTACCTGACTCCTCATTTTGGCTCTTTCTCCACCATGCCAAAATTAACCCTATTCACAGTGTTTGTAGTCACTGTTCTCCCTGTTTAAAATGTTCTTCCAGATCTTCATGTGGGTGTCTGCTTCATTTATTTCTCCAATTAAATATCACCTTTTCAGAGAGGCCCTCTTCTAGCCATTTCTCTATAAGAGCATTCATTGCCTACGGTGCCTTTCTGTTTCCTTTTGTGCTTTGTTTTTCTCTATAGCACTCACCACCACCTAGAATTGTACTACATATCCTTTCAGCACATTATCTGTTTTCTCTGTGGAATGTAAACTACCTAAGAACAGGAAATGTGGCTGTTTTATTTTTATTTTTTTATATATCACACCTAAAACAATGTTGGCCTACAGTAAGTACTTGGTGATATTAGTTAAATTAATGAATGACTATCCCCCCAAAAACCTCTTTCTTTTCCATGCCTCTATCTTGAATATGGTATCATTTCTTATTCTTCCAGTAAGACATGAAACCTGGAGGTAATCTTGGCCTCTGTCTTCCTCTACTCAAAACCTACACTAGTTTCCAGTGATTCTCCCTCATAAATAACTTTTTTCTCCCTTCTCTACAGCAGTGTCTCATATGCATTTGTGTTTTAATATACTCTTTTAAATTTTGTAATGATTTCCTAACTAGTTTCCCTTATCTACATTTCTAATCCTTCCCCCTCCCTCTACCCACTGACATATTCTTTAAACTCAAATAGTATTTAATTTTTCTCTATTATGCAAGTCTGTTCAATTGTCTTTTTTTTTTTGGTTTAAACCCTTCACTGGCTTCCCACAATCCAGAAGTGAAGTCTAAGCAATCAGCTCAGTATCTGAAGACTTTCACCCACAGCCTTGCCAGGGCCTTACCTCTTCTCATTGTCCTTCTGCAGGACTTGACAATCCTGAGAAACACATAGCAATTCACCCATCACCATTTTTACAGAGAACATTCTTTCTGCTGCGAACATCCTGATCCCATTAACTTGCTCCTTCTAGAAAACTCCTTTGCAGTTTTAAGGTTCTGTTCTCCAGAAAACTTTCCCATACTCTCCAGACCAAGTATTATCTCTTCAATATCATTTCTATATTTTAAATGTGCTTCTACCAGTGCACTCTGTAGTTAGTGTTCCAAATCATTACCTTAAGAGTTCATTTCCCCTACTAACCTGAGTACTCTTTAAAGGTGTGGACATTAGATTTGTCTTCTAATCCTACAGATGAAGACCTCAAAAAGACTTGAAACACAGAAAACTTGTGAATATATTTGCCAAATTCAATTAAAATATGTTTCCATAAATTTATGTCATACATATATAGGATGGTTTTCAATACATCATTCATTCTGATGACTTTATTAAAAATTTTTTAAACCTTTCACCCCTTGACATTCAAAAGAAGTTTGTCACTGAGGAGGGGGTAGAAGGAAGATTTTCTCTAATTTTAAAATGTATCTCATAAAGAATTGCTTCAAAGTAGAAAATGGAATAATGCAAATCTCACAATGAGAACATACAAGCGGGAGGAAGGAAAGCATGATAACAATAGAAAAAGCACATAGGTGCATTCATTGGTGAGTAGTTAGACCCAATGAAACTGCAATTCTTTTAAATGGTTACTAATGAAGCAAATATCAGTATATGGTTTTGGATTCTTTGTTTAATGTCTATTATCAAACACAGATGAAAGCCCACATGACTGAAGAAAAACCCAAACCAAATCTGGGGAGTAAGAATTAATGAAAGGAAAAAAAATATCTTATCTCTAGGCAGCCAGAGTAAGCAGAAGTATTTGGCAAGGTGGCTAAATCACTAGACTAGGAGCTAGAAGCCTTCAGTACAAGGAAGGTCAGTGATTTAACTTATTGAATAAGAGCTTCCAGGTCAACCCCCTAAATACTTGGAACATCCACTCTAACTTCTGTAACACAAGAGATGACTCCTAAGGATGTTGTAGGGAGGACCACATGACTGCTCTCCAGTGTGGCCAGAGGGATTACAAGTTTCAGCTTGTGCAGGCATCTTCTGATTTCTTCCACTCTGCTCCTTCTGATGAAAATGCCCCAGCCTGGCAGTGTTTTTCACCTACTTATACTCAAATGAAAATTACTCCCAGAAACCCTCCCCTTACAGCCCCAGGAAGGAGTGAACATTTCTACACCTAGTTTCTTTTCCGTAACTTATTTGTCCATACACCTGTCTGCTTTCCTCAGACAGTGAGCAACTGGAGGTTAGGAGTCATCTTGTTCTCCTCTGTGTACCCAAAGCTTCTATCACAGTGTTTGACTGATGTTGGGCATGTAATAGTTGTGCGTGGAATAAATAAATACAGAAATAACAAATATAAGGAATTATCATCATGACTTACTCATTTCAGAGCAATGTCTTTGTTCAGCTGCTACACAGGCTGAGATAAGGAAAAGTAGACATTCTAGTCATAGAATGTTCCTCCCTCAACCAAATCCTAGGAAGAGGTAAATTAATACTCTTCATGTCTCTGGACATATTTTCAAATAGCTTTTATCATCACCCATGAGACCCATTCCTTTGGATTTTACAAAGCAGTATGTATAGCACAGATACAAGTATACATAATCTTATGGTTTTTTTCTCCTATACTATTTTTCCTTCACAAAGGTTACCTATAAATAAGCACCTAAGAAATTTAACCCTACACTCTGGCGAATCCATTCTATTTATTTCCAGGGAGAATTGTGCCTACATTGTTATGAATATGTATAGGTATTCCCTGGACTGATTGTATCAGAAGCTATAGAAGCAAACATTTCATTTCACAGTTTTCTGAATTTGGGTCATAACAGTAGGATGATCACCAAGACAAGAGACCTATGCAGTGAACTTCAAAGACAAGGCAAACATATTCCCAGAAGATCAATATTCAGAGAGTGCTTAACTGAAGTTTTAGGGGAGGAAGTCCTCAGAAATCATCTGGAAAGAGTTGTGACAGAATGACTATAGCCATTCTGGCATAAAATACATGAAAACCTCAAAGCATGGCAAAGACTGTGAAAATACTTGTTACCCTAGGATATTAAAAAAGAAAAGAGGAGTTGTTAGGCTGAAGAGGGTTTAGACTTGTAATATATGAATAATAAGAATTCAAAAAAATGTAGGACAATTACATCTAGGCAAAGTCCAGTCACTATAAAAGAATATTATATAAATATAAAGTGGTAAAGCACAGAATGAAATATTTTGGACTAACATAAAGCTCTACCTAGATCCGAGTGGAATTGAGATTATAGTTCTCATTTAATCCACTACGAACCTTTGATATATAATAAGTATTGTTACAGATAAGGAATAATGAGATTTAAAAAGCTTATGAAACCTGACCAAATTGCAGAGAAAGCTTTGAACTCAAATCTGCCCAGCTCCAAAGCTTCTCCTTTCTCCTTTCAAACCAATAATTCTTAAGCACAGGCTTATTATTTACGTGGCAGAAAAAAACAGAAGAGATTCATGAGGATAAAAGCTGAATGAACTTGTGTGAGGTTATGATTCTACAACTTTATACAAAGCTATTAACACACATTAAATATGATGTCTGCAAGCCAGTGTAGTTCATGAACAGGTTTAAAAAATAAAAAGTCAGAAAAATACTGTTCTAGGGAAATAATTATTACAAGTTTGGGGATTCTGTTGGAAATCTGATAAACAGTACAAACTTTCTCCAAGAGAATGCTATGCATTTTAATTCAAGGTGTTCATGGACACCTTCAAGCTCATTCATGACCATTTTTTTGTTTACTTATTATTTAGCTTAACCTTTTTCCAAGGACTTCTGACAATTTCAGCTTTTAGATTACCCATAAATATTCAACCTTTAAAAATTAAAAATTGACTGATGAAAAAATCTAATGTTTTGATTTGATAAAAAACATTGATCTGACCTCTATCTAGCTAAAAAGATTTGCATTTTTATCACTATATTGTTGCATCTTTTTATTTTAATATATAATTGCTCCTGTTTCTCATAGCTACTTCCAGCATCTTAAATGTCTTGTCAATATCTCTTTTTTTTTTTCAAATATCTGACTTGCCTTGGACTTCTGTGCCTTTCTGTGCTAGACATTATATGTTTTATTTTTCTTTGGGATAATTTCATTTACTTGTAGTTTATCAAAAATAACTTTAACTTCCTATTTTTTATCTGCCTTCTTTTGAAATGCCATCGACTGATTACAATACTTAAAATGTGTGATTATTACAGTGATGGGTCACTAATGGCGTATGCATGAAAGACTAGCAAATAGTTAATACCACTGAATACCCAGGCATTTCAGGGTCCTGAATTTCTAAAAGCTTCACTTTCATAAAAATGTTATTTAAAAGTCCCATCATTTGGTTCCACTTATGTACCTACAGCTTTAGTCAGTATTTTACATAACCTCAAAATTGGCAAAAATAGTTACAGTTAAGCATAATAAAGTTCATCAAATTTTTCATAGAACTTCCTTTGGAAATCAATCAAGAGCATTTGGGTTGATTTATGTGAATTAAAGAGAACATATAATATTCAGTCATTTTAGGATTACAGTAGTGCCTGGTATTAAAACTTTTAAATTATCTGAGCACAGCTAATAGTCACATTCAAGATAAAATCAAGCTGGATTTAGGCAGTAAAACTCCAATACCTCTGTGATCCTTTCTGCACACAGACCTCTACAGGAGAATTAACTGTTGAATAAGAGCTTCCAATCCCTGATTTAGCCTCTTGCGAAGCTGTATTCCTCATGGGCATAGGGTTCATCACTGTGACGCTCATTTCCTTTGGAACTCCAAAGAAAATAAAGTCACTAAAATAGATTGCCGGATTGTAGATGTGCTAACTGCCACATCTTAGGTAAACCACTTACATTCTTTAGGCTTTACCTTATATGTAAAGTGGGAATAATAACAGTACTTGCTTTATAGGGTTGTTGTAAATATTAAATAGATAAGGATGGAAAGTGGTACATGATATGAGCTCAATATGCTGCAGATATTACCACAGCATAAATTTTTCCCCAGGTTGCAGCTCATTTTGCAGAAGAGTGAAATAAATTGGCTTGCATTTCAAACTGATTCCACAGCTTTAATAATTATTATATTTTATTGATCTATATTTATTCATTACTATGGAAATGAAATATACATATGTGTGTATACACACACTATCAAAACACTAACATGGGTTCATACATGGCTCTTCTTTAGGATTTTCTTTTGACTCATATATTTGTTCTGCATACAGCTTTGAATACTTTCCAAATTTAAAGGATACATAAAATTTTTAAAAATACATAAGCAATTTTACCATCTTGAAGCCCCAACATTGGTTTGGTTATATCATTGAAAGTAAGAAACAGGATACTTGAGCTCAAATACTGTGTCTTACATACAATTCCCAAACTGCACAGGTGATATTTAACACTTAGAGTTCTAACGGGACAGCTTTACATGCATCTTGGGAAAGTGGCAGTGGAAAAGCTCATTCTGTCATGGATATAAGGGCAGTAAATAACACACTAATTGTACTATGTAGATTCCAGGCTTAAAACAGAAAGAACTTTTGTCAATAGTGAATGAGACTGTACTAACATAAACTAATTTGTAAATATGGTGACAATTTTATTCAATTAAAGTGTTAAAAGACAGAGTATAACATTGAAGAAAATTGTGAATGCCCTAAGAACAAATTCATGCAGAGAGCTAAGGAAGTAATTCAACTGGACTATTAGGATAAAGGAATAATATATAGATACACAATAAATAGTATATATAATATATACACACACAAAGAATAGAAAAAATATAGACATGTTCACTTGGTAAAACCTGAAATATATAGACAAGATGTATGATACCTGTGGGTTGTTGGAATTATAATAATCAGCAGAAAATTTTAAAGTTCAAAATCCAGTTACCAACGCACAGGGTGGAACGCCTGTAGCAGTGCAACTCCAAGATATGCTAACAGCCTAGAAGGCCTGTTGTGCAAGCAACTGTGCTGTCTCCTGCTTGTTACAGTTATGCAGCCAAGAGGTCTCATTTTAGGTTTATTAATGATCCTCAATTGAATTGTAAAGTTAAATATTTTAAAGAAAATGGAAAAATAACCAGAAACAGTTATGAATGTTTGAAAAGAAATGAGGGAAGCAAATAAACAAACAAAGGGAAAGACGCAGTAATGTAAAATGTCAAGAAATGTGCTTCCTGAAGGAAAATAATTGTATCTGGCCAAGGGTTACTTTGCTGAGTCTTTGTGATCATGTAGGCATTACACATTGACCATCAGGTAAACCCAGGCATTTGTTCAGGTATCTGAATGCAAACACTTTTCTGCAGGTGTTAAGTATTCTATTTATTAATGTAAGTATGCAGTACTTCTATATGACCATTTAAAAATCAGTAAGGAGGCCTCTTGAAAGCCCTGAGCCTAAAAGGAGGAAGAGGGTAACAGAAAGATATACACCAGGCACAGGGTGGCAAGGCATAGCCCAGGCGAGGGTGTATGGGAACCCCTGTAATGGACTATGTGGGAGGTATTTTCACTTTTGCTTCACTCCTCCCTCACTAGTGTTCTTGGAGCTTTGGGAAGACCATTTGGCAATCCAACCTGTCTTCCTAAATGGCAAGAAGCATAAAAGTAGAGCAGGGAACAAGAAGTACTTCAACTGTCACGCATGAGCTATTGCTAAGGTGAGAGGTGGGAGCGTGGGGGTGTTATTTATGGTTGATGAGAAAAAAGCATCATCAGAGTATCCTTGCTTTTGCCCAACAAGAGAGATATTTACCGTTCAGACTCCAAACAGTAAACTGTTTCTGCAAAAAGGGGTTTAAAATGCCAGGGCTCTCAACAATGAGAGGAAATGGCGATTATACAGAGAAAACGAAACTGCCAGGACAGCACAGATACAGATGTGAAGGAATTCAGTTCAGCGGGATGGAGAGCTTCAGAACCACAGGACAACTGTCACTTTGTAGATCACAGAGAAGGAAAAGCAAGGCCTTACTCAGCATTTAAAGACCACTGAACAAGACACTAAGCATCTACTATAACTTAGCAATTAGGGCCCTGAAACAAGACTTGGTATTCTAGCCCACAGGACAGGAGCAATGCTGGCCTCGTGAGGACCCTGAATAAACCAGAACTCAGTTTTCCTCCTCTTAGGTTAGTGCCTACTTCAGCTCCTCAGTGAGGAGGACACACAGACAGATTCACGACCAAGTAACTGTGCCCAGGCATCATTACCGAGTGAAATTAAGTCAGTGATCCTCACAAAAACACTTAACTTTTGATTTTTTTTTGAGTAAATAATCTTTAGAGATACCTGATTCCAGTACACCAATGTAACTCTTCTAGTTGAGATTCTAGGGTCTAGAGGTGGTAAAACAAGGAAAGCAATATTCATCTTACTAGCAAATTCTTTCTTAACACAAATTTTTCCCTCTGGTTAAGTTATAGAATATACTAATACTGCTCTGATTGACTACTTGTCCAATCCTACACTGAAATTTCAGAACTGAAACTCTGATTTCAGTTCTAGAACTTGTCTTTCCAGGCTTTCCAAACTATAACTTAGGTTTGTGCACAAACATTACAATGTCCTTGGCTTGCTAAAATGATCTATATCATCATATTTAGCTGATGTCTAATTAAATTTCCAACATGTAATTTGAATAATACCTTTACCTTGTTCATCTAAGTCTCTTAAGGGTTATATTTAATTTATTTTCAACAAAACCATTCTAGATTGTAAATACATGGTAATACTCTTATATATGTGGGAAATGAGGTATAGTTTCCTCATTTAAAGTCAGCCAGCTAGCTAATCACAAAGCTGGAAGTGACACTTTCATCTTCTAACTCAGAGAATCTGCAGTATCTATAAACTACCCAGCATTCAAATTTTCCCAGTATGAAACTGGATTTTTCTAAATAGTCAATTTCTATAGGAACAACAGTAACCAAAGGAATAAAAATTTAAAAAAAGAGGAATAAAAATCAACACATTTCTTTCATATTTTCATTGTAAATATTGATCATATTTATATTGCATATGTATGGTGGGATGAAAGTAGATTTACAGTTGTTCATATAGAAAAATAATACAATAATTAATAAAAATAATACAAGAATAAACTCTGTCTCACAATCACAACTGTAAATCTGCTTTTGCCTTACCCTGTATTTATATTTTGTGAACACAAACATATACAATATTTTAACTTTTAAAAGCAATATTTTTTAATCACCTACACAGTCATGAATGAATGTATACTCTAAATATATGTGCATATGAGCAATATGTAGAAATACATAAGTGAATATTCATTTTAGAATCATAATACTGACAATTTTAACCTTCCTCTGAATAAAGTCTAATGACAAGTTAGAAGAAGGTATTACTAAGGCAACTCAGAAGGTGGAAATATATGTTGTCATTTAAGGATCTAAGATTTTTTCTTCTATTAGGCATAGATAAATCAATTCCATTATAAGCTCATTAATACTAAATTATTTTGCTAAATAAGCAGGGGTGATGAAGCTCTATGAAAATCAGAGAGCCTTTCATTCCTTCCTCATGTGAATTAAATCCAGCCCCCTTCTACTCTTCTCCACTCACACAAACTATTTAATCAGAGTGTGGCAGTAATCTAGAGAATTTTGACATTCAAATAAATTAAATGAACACAAATGATCTCTGTGAAAAATATAAAACAAGAAAAGGACAATAGACTATTTTAATATTAAGAGTTCTTTCTGCTTGGCTAATTCAGAGCTACCTGCACGTTAACACAGATGGTGCCTAACTCAAATGAGTGCCAACAAAAAAGTAAAGGAGGCAGGAATATAATGTTTCACCTGTGAATGAGCAGAGCAAAAATACATTTCTACTTCTAAAGCACCTTCCTACATAATGGAAACTAGGTGAAGTTAAGTTTAAAGCTCATATAAAAGTATTAAATAGATTTCTATTTACTGAAGAAATCGATACACCTGACAGGTGACATTTCTGAGATGTAGACAATTGCCAGTGGAAAATATTGAATCCATCACAAAGTCTATTACTGAGAAGTTATAAATGTGTATGTAGATATAAAAGGAAAACACAATATATAGAAATATTTGGGGGAATTATTTAGAAATTTAATTTCTGGAGATAAGTACATAGCATTATTATGATAGAATAATGAGAGATAATTTAATTCAGATCAAGATTATTGTGACAATACTGGATTGGACAGAAATGTCAGTTGATGGTGTTGACTTTCCTACTTAGTAGGTCTATGGCTACAGTTTCACCTTTCTGCTGCTTACTTTCCTCTCTTCAAATTGTAACAAATGCAGCTATGCTGCTAAAATTATAGGATTATTGGAGGACTACATGTCACTATATATGTGAAAGTTTTATGCTGTAGTATAAAATGCTATAGTTGCATTTATTTAGGTAGCATTGTTTCAGTATTGAATCAAATTAACAAAGCGCCCAATCAAGCATTTAGAGCAGAAGACTGCTCAACTACCACCAGCCCTTTATAAGAACCATCCATCTTCAGTGATTGAGAAGTTGAACAAGAATGGTAAATGGTCAGGTGGAGATGGTGGCACTACTGACTTACTAGCATAACATTTAAACTCAAGTCCATTTTTTTCAAGACACTGTCTGACATTCACGTAGTGACCACAATGATCATGTATTATAGGAACATGTCATAGTAGTCACCTAACTCTTCAGGGCAGCACAGCATTTCCAAAGCAAAACTGGCTGGACTCTCCACAGCACGCAATCATCAACAAGCTTCCCATTTTCTTGTGTATGAAGTGTTTCCTGTGTATGACATGTCTCCTGTCTCCCTCTCTTTCCTCATCAAAATTCCTCCTCCCACACTGTGCTCCAACAGTTCCATAGTACCTGACAGTAGCCAAGTTCACCAGGCCCTTAGAAAATGTTATGCACTGGATACTGCCTATCTGCTCTGACTGTGCTTGCCTTTTGGTTCATCTGAAGAAACCTTCACTCCTACTCCAAGATCAATTTGAGTGTACTGTCTCCTCTTAAGTCTCCTCTGTCCCCTGGGACAAACTGGTCACTTCTTTAGTACCTACACTATATCCTGGACACAGAAGTAATCCCAGAACTCTGCACCTTTATTATACTTAGGGAGGCAAGAAGACAGGATTAGGAAAAGTCAGACGGTCTATATTAGAATCTTGGCTACCCAGATTTGTGACCCTTGGCCATATACTTGACCCCCTAAAGCTTCATTTTATTATCTGTAAAACGGGAATAAAAATAAGCCAAATTAAGAGGGTTGAGGAAATATATTTAAATAATTTTTTATTATTTCTGGCATATTATTAGTACTCAATAAATGTTAGCTGGCAGTAAACATAAAAGTTAGCAGAAATAATAACAATAGTGATTGTACACATGATGGTTTCCCCTTATAAAACTGAAAATTTCTTTACAGCAGAGATAATGTCCACTTTATGTCTATTCTTCATGCCCAGCAACATGCTAGCACAAGGGCTATATTCCTTTTAAAAATGGTATTCCTGCTGCAACACTATCTGGTGCATTGAGATCAATTGTCCACATATGTCCTCTCTTCTACTTAGAATACCTATGAGTATGAAACTAGGTTTCCCTGGTTTCCTTGCCATTAGTCTTCCAGGTAGGTTTGACCAGTGGCTGGCACTGGCCTAACAAGGTACCTCTGCTTCCTGAGATCCAGTAACCCTGCTCTTTCTCTGTCCCCCAGAGACAGCTTTTGGTGGTTATTAACCTTCGGGTTGCCTCAACTTCCCTGGTGGTTCTTTTAGCTCTTGTATCTAATTCTAATAATCATATTAAATGTTCCATATTAAATGTCTTCTATTTATTTATCTGGCACAAATATGCTTTCCTAGCTGAACCCAGTTTTTTTTCAAAGACCTTTTGTCTTAGAAACCCACGATTCTTAAGTGGAGAAAAAAAATATTTGCTTGGCTTATTTTACAGGATTGTTGTGTGGGATCAAGAAGAATTCTGTATGTAAAAGTATTTTGAAACTCTAACTTGTACATTGTTCCACCAATATAACATTTGCTCTTAATATTTTCACTTGCAAAGGAACAACTTAGCTTCAGTGATCTACAGCGGAAATGTCCTACGATACTGCCTTCCAATGACATCGTGCCTGTAACCCACATGGTAAAATAAAGAGGAGAACAAAGTTCAAGAGATAACTGAGTTTGGCACAGCAGAATTTTTATGAGCTCATAAGTCAGAAGACACTGATAGAAACAGTGAAAATTATGATCTTACTAAAGACAAGTAACCATTTGGAAGACTGCCACCTTAGATTTTGCTCCAAGTCTTGATTTTGCAGATGAGGAATCACATTAAACTCCACAAGAATTCATGCAACGGCAGCTTATATTGCCCTCTTATAAGAGAACAACACAAATAAAAACAAAAGGAAACATAAATGCAGATAGCCTGCTTTGTTTAAGAAATCCAGTTTTCAAGTACATTTTGAGTTCTAAATTAAGACATATTGCAGAGTAACTATTTAAAACACAGTAAAATAATTAATCAAGACAATAAGTAAGGCAGGTTAAAAATGTTTTAAACTGAATATTTGTAAAATCCAAATAAGTCTGTAGTTAATAGTAGTGTTCTAATATAAATTTCCTTGTTTTGATCATATATTCTGGTTATGTATGATGCTATAATTGAGGGAAGATGGGAACTCTGTGCTTTCACTACTTCTTGTGAAGTTGTATTTTATTTAAACATAAAAACTGAAAAAAACAAAAAACCCCACAAAACAAAACAAACAAACACTGTACTTAATCGGTCAAGTAGAAGAATAAGTAATACACCAGGAAAAAAAAAAAAGCTGAAGTGCAAAATCTACAGTCTTAAAAGGCCTGACTGCATGCAATTAGAATACAGTTCTTAACTCTGCTGGAGGACTAAGGTAAGTTTTTGAACCACCCCACAGACATGGATTGGCAAGCTACTGTGCACAGGTGTATTGCCACTTTTTCCTCCTGACATCTTTAACCATTTGGGAGATGTTCTGTCTTCTTTTCTGATCCATCCTTCATTTTGCCATGCGTTTTAAGTAATTTCAACTCCTGTGCTTGTGATTTAATCTAAGAAATCCAAGGACACCAGTCACCAAATCTTCCACAGCTCACTTTTCAAAATGACACACAGACCATGTACCTGTCAGTCAAATGTAAGACTCCAATTCCTTCCCCATAGTACTTACCTCTTGGTGTATATGTACAGCTTGTTTGAGGACTAGAGAATACTTGGACAAATAGCACAGTTCTATTCTTATTAATGCAGGTTATTTGGGAATGAACGTATGGATATGTCAGGGATAGATTCCATTCCAGGTACAGGGATCCCTGTCATTACTCAAGATGACACCTCAACCCCTGCTGTAACAGTGAATTAAGTGATACTCCCCACAGTCATTGTGACTTTCCCCCAGGAGTTCTTCAACCTCGAAAACATTACTTTCAAAGAAACAAATATATTTTTAGGAAACTGCTCTAACAGGTAAAAAGTTATCTGTCCTGGGGTTTTCTCGCCATCCAGAATGTTACTTCTGTCAGTAGATTCTCCCTCTCACTCAATCCCTCACATGGACAAAGTTGCTGGGAATGCACTCTGTGGCATAAATGAATGCTGTTGGACTGAGAAAGTTGTTAGCCTCCCTGTGCCTCATATTGAAAAAAAGAAGACCTTATATTTAATGTCTGCAATTAGCTTAAATGAATTTGGTACAGTGTTTGGCACACAAGAAGCCCCTTTCTTCCTGAAAACTAGGAAGCCAGAGGCAGAAAAATTACTGGACATTGACTCTGCCTTCTTCCCACATTAACACTGATTTTAGTTCAAGATCATGTACACCTGGCATAGATAAACGTCCCTTCCCTTCCTGGTTTGTCAGTGTAAGTTTTCTACAATGGTGACATTATCCCTGACAGTAACAGGTTGCAGTGTGGGAAAAGCTGAATCATCAAGGTCTCCAGGGAACCCACATTGCCCAGGCAGCATTACATGGGTGGTATACGACCCTGTGGGGACTCTAGGGAATGGGCGTGGGGGTACATGTTTGGGGAGGTGAGCGGAAGAGATAGCTCTGCTGTATTTGCTCTAGCTTTAAATTCTACTTTGTTTCCATTGTCATTTTATTTAGTTTGTCTAGTACACATACATATACATAATGTATGCATCCACACATAATTTATGTGTGTATGTGTGTATATATATATATATATATATATATATATATATATATGCATTATCTGTGAATAAATGTTTTAATCTTGACTAAAATATTGAATGAGTGATCTGCTCTTGCCAATTTATCACCCATCATAATCACAGCAGCTCCCACTGAGTGCCAGCTGGTAGAATTATTAACATTGTGTTCTAGAAACAGGATTCCCTTTTGTTATACTGATCCTTTGGAAACCTGAGAAACCATGATCATACAATTTTAAATCCAAACCCGAAGTGCCTTCTCTGTTCCACCAGATGGCAGTCCCGCATCAGGACGGGGAAAAAAGGGGTGGTGGTGGTGGTGGTAGTATTTTGGATATAAAAGTATGTAATTCTAGTATTTTCTGCAATGAAAAAAAAAAAAAAAAAAAAAACCTGACAAATATTCAGGTTGCTTTGGTAAGAAATGCAGTGTAGGTGTTTTATACAAACTCATTACAAGTGTTCTGCAAAAATAAAAAATAAAAAAGCAAACAATTGGAACTGTCTGAATTAAAAATATTTTGATGACTAATCTAAACTTCTGCTCAATGACACTAAAAGAGTTGAAAACAAATCTACAAAACATAGAATGTGTTCAAGTTGGTGGTTAGAGTCACTATCTGCATTTGGTTAGTGCTCTAAATATACCTGTGCAACATAGCTAAAAAGTGCCTCAACTTTTTTTATTTGGCAAGTGGGCACAACACATTGCTGGTGGCATTAAGCTAGAGTGTGCAGATGCTTGAACACCCTGCAAGGAACTGTCTTTCTGTGGTGATAGAGGGTTTTTTTTTTTTTTTTTTTTTTTTTTTTTTAAGCTAGCTTTGCCCAACATCATGGTGTCTATGAAGTTTCCCATCAGTCTTGCACAGCAGCCCTCACCAAGCCCTGGACTAGACAGCTCTCACCCATTCTCTGGGAGAAATCTGGCCTACAATCTCAAACACAACTCCCATGCCAGTAGCTTGGCTCTGCTCCAAGACCATGTCATTTTCTGGCAGAAAGTGATGCTAATGAAATAGCATCTACTTCAGGATGCCTGATGTGATGCCTTTAGTGGGCTAAAGGGCCATTTCCATAGGCAAGAATGGGTAGACTCACATCTGCAGCCTTTTCTGTACTAAAGCTTCCTGTGCCATTGGCACCACAGGCTTTGATTCATTGCTTTCAGGCTCTGCCAGCTTGCTATATCAGGATGGTTTTACTTGTTCCTGCTTACCAAGACGGCATTTTCCACCATGCTCCAGACATCAGCTAAATCCAAATTTATCTTCAGCTTTCAATTTAGCATTTCTGAAGCAAATTGTGTTCATTTCTGTGCATGGCTACTCCAGACCTTCAACTCCTCTTAGTTGGAAATCAGCAGTAACTGTAACCACCTATAAATACCTTTGAGAGATGGTTCAAAATCCTTCCACAGATATGCATCAGCATATCATGCTTATCTTTAGTAGTTTTCTTAGTTCCCAGAGAGATCAATTAATTGTTCCCAACTCCCAGTGGTTCCATTATCAATTTCCCAGTATTAAAGAAGCTTGTATTTCCTTTTTAGCCATTTACCACCATTTTTCACGTTTCCAACAACATTTCCCCCTTGCTCCTGTGCCTTTTATCTTTGATTATTCTGGTTATCACTGGTAGATAATGTGAGCTTATATTTTGGCTCTCTAATATAAATTTATCTCACATGACCCAAGCATAGAGATATTTAGAAAAGAAAAATTATTCAGAAAAAACAACATTTTCACATTACTCCCTGAACCCTGGGTCAGGCACATTTTTCAATTTAGGAAATGCAATCAAAATGTTGATGTCCACAGATATTTGTTAATCGTATCACTGTGCAAGTGAACTTAGGTCAATTAATTTAATGCAAAGTTTGTTGACAATGGTAAAAATACTCTGGCACTCAGCTTTCAGAGATAATAAAACACACTTATGTGCCATTGCAGACAATGGTTTAATTTCTCCTGCACAGAGGGGAAGGCATAGAGATGGAGCTTATCAGAGTTTGCATTTTGTGACTGTTGGATGGTATTATAGCACAAAACAGATTTCACATATTATATATTTGACCTTAACAAAAAATAAAAAAATAAAAAAATGGAGGTCTGCTGGGCTGTTTTGCAATGTTTTATATAATCAAGTAGCTATAGGGGTCACAGTATACGTTCTATATTTTTCCTAATCCAAAGGCCATGTAGATATTTGACCTAATTAAATCTCTATGAATAGCTTTTTGATTTTTCCACTAATTTGAATTTTGCTGTTATGAAATAAAGGGTAACAATTTCTTTTTGTATATTTCACATAAAAATCTTCAATAAAATCAAAGTATATTAATAGCTTTAGAAACAAAGGTGATACTTAACAGACTACAGCCTTTCATTGTGAATACCCACTATAATTGGTAATACAATTTTTCTTAGATTTGTTTACTTTCCATTACTCATAATTGCTTGTTTTAATTGGACCATTCTAGCTTTGTTTAGACTCCCCTTGAGAGTGATGTTGGCAGAAATGACTGTCAGTTCTCTCTCCTACACGGTGCCATCCTTAAAATTGCAAATGTCAGTTAACAGGCTTCTCTCTACTGTTTAAGAGTGGGAGTCTGCATTTATCAGAATGTAGTCTGGGTGCACACATTTCTGAAAAAATGCACGTGAAATGACTCATTCAAATTAAGAAGTACAGGGATTCTAAAGAAAGCCAGAAGGGTCAACTACTCCATCCCTGCCCAGCCTACAAGTTCCTAGTCTATTTGTCAGCCACTCCAGGCAGGTGAAATGATATACTCCTTTTAAAGATCATTACATGCAATCCCTCAGCTGTCTATGGAAGAGCATTAAAAAGAGCACTGCTGGCATAATTTTTGCAAGCAATTTTTAAATATCAATTTTTTTTTTTTTTTTTTTTTTGCACTAAGGCTTGTTCTAGGGTTTCTGACCAGGAATAGAATGTGGCAAGACTTGGTCCTTTACTACCTTACTTTTCATATCCAATTAAAATTGAGGTGTTATTAAGCAGTGAAATGGCCAATAAGTGAGGGAAGTAGGATAAGCAGCAGCTACCAGAGTAACAGAGTCTGTGTTCCTTCCACCTCTGGGTCACAAGTGAATATGCGCCCTCTGTGACTAAGGCATGGAGGAACTTCCTCGGCCACACTGATGCACCATTCTCCACTCACCTCCAAATCCTTATGGACAATACCACTAAAAACAACCAAAGCACAATATTATTTAATAAATACTATATGAATAAAATGTATTTTTATAATAAGTCAGTAGGTACTTCCTTAAATGGAAAGAACAAAAAGAAAAAGAAAAAGAAATTATTTTAGCAGCCAGGCTGCCTGAATTCAAAATGAACTGAGGAACAGACGAGAGAAAACATCTCAGGGTAGGTCATAACGGGTGCTGGCTTAAGTACAGAAGTCTGTGAGTAGGACATATAAGAGATGTTAGACACAAAATGGAGCATTGCTATTTCATCTGTTACTATCCTAATCTCGAGAAGTCTTGGATTGCTTATTTTGTTTGAAATAGTTACATAGTTCCTACTCCATGCTAGCCACTGTTTGAGTGGCTTGTAAATATTATCTCATTTAATCTTGGACACCAAGGGTATGTAGGAGATTGGGGGTCTGTCAGGGACTATAGCATCAATTTTTTTTCTGGGCAGTAGCTGTCTGCAGGAAATTTGCACAAAGGAGTTCAATTTGCTGCCTTAATGTCCCCATTGTCACTTTGAAAGAAGCACCGTCTGGCCTTCACACCCCATAGCCACCTCCATAACCTGCAGAAGCCTACAGCCCATAAAGAGAACCAGAGGCAGAGAGGCAACCACCATCTTTGCTCCTGCGCAGGCAGATAGTGTTCTCTCATGCCAAAGAAAGACAAGAAGGCAGTAGCCTCCCCTGTCTGGGTCCTCATTCATTTTGACTCCTGCTGATCACCCCATGTCCGAAGCCACCAGGAAATGCTGAGTGGAGTTGAAGTGGGTAGGCAACAGAAAACTAATACATTTTTTCCTGAGCAATTAGCTTGTGAGAGATATGGACATAAGGGATTTCTGAAATGTATCTCATTTAATCTTCAGAAGAAAAGAAAGGTCCTACTTCCACTCTGTTAGGTGAATCTGTAGTCATGAGCCATTCCCCACTCCCTAGATCTCCATATCTCCTGCCCAATTACTCTCTTAGCATTGAAACACCTATTACCTTAAAAAACAACAACAACAACAACAACAAAACTCCTCATCCCAAACCTCAGAGGATGAGGGCAGACTTATAAAAGCAAAATTATGTTTAGTGGCTGGAATACCAAGGTCTATCTGGAAAAAGTCCAGTCATTGTTAATATAACGAGAACTGTTTATGAGGCATCGATGTAACCTGACAGCCAAGGAGAGTGGACTGGAATGCACATGCATGAACAATGATGACTTCACTATACTACTCAGTGGGGGTGGTATACACTATTGAGTGAGCATGTGTACTGTGTGGCTGTCACATTCAAAATGACTGAGTGAGTAGAGCAACAAATCTGCATCAAAATTTTCACTGAACTTGAACAGTCTTCCACAGAAACTACTCAGATGATTCAGAAGGCCTTTCGGGAACAATGCAATGAGTGCGGTGCAAATACAAGTGTGGCACAAATACTTCAAAGATGGTCAAGAATCTGTTGAAGGTGATCCACATTCTGGAAGGCCTGCAACAAGCAGAACACTTGAGAATATTGAATATGTATGGGCTGAAATCAATAAAGTGCAAGAACTAGAAGCTGACCTGGGGATTCCAAAAACTACCGTGTCATGTCATGGCAAAATTCATTCCATGGCTTCTGCTACCAGAGCAGATGGAACATCATGCTGCAGTTGCTAATGACTAGATTCAAACAACTACCAATGAACCAGATTTCCTCAAGAAGGTCAAAACTTGGAAGGGGACTGAGGTATCATTGTCCTTCGTACAAAGTTTCTTGTATCTTGGATCTTCTTCAATAAATGTCTGTTTCATAGTACATAGCTGGATACTTTCTGGACAGACCTTGTATACTGGTTCAACCCTGAACAGAATGTTTTTGCTAGATATGTGTTTACTTCTGTGATAAATAGCCTTGACAAATTGTTATTGTTTTAACTTCCGTTTGGGTAAAAAGTTAATGTTTTAAAATAACATATTTTGGAGGCCAGTTGGGACAGATTCCTAGGCCTGCCATTATTTCATGTCTGCAGTAATATTTCTCAGGAACAAATGGATCACCGAGGCATTACCTTTTCCTGAACAGAAGTACTGTGAAAAAATAAAACAGCAATAAACGTAAAAGGGCTGCATGCCATTGCATTTCTCTTGTAATTAAAAATATCTATAGATGTGTGTATCTATGAAAGTTAAGTTAGGGGGAGATTAATCTAGTTTCACTTTGTGGTTATTGCAGCTACATTTATTTGTTCCTGGAAATGATCCTGAGGAGACGAATATTTAGAAAGGACAATCAAAACTTCAGAGTTTTTGTAACTCCCCACCCCCACAGAAAAGGAGGCAAAAAAGGCACTAAACTGCACAGAAACAGATTATTAGAATTATTGAATTCAATTCATATCTAGGTTGCCTCTGTGAATTCCTTAGAACCAGTGATTTAACAGACTATAACTTCACAGGGATGCTTCACTTATTCAGGAATACTTTAGCCTACACAAGTTTATTTTCCAGAAAAATAAAAATTTATAAATAAACTTTATAAACTTAAAAAAAAAGGATAGAAACCTAAGTGTATTAGATACCACTCCATCTTCTTTAGAGATAATCTGTTACCTACAGTTTTATAATATTACATGCAATTTAGATGCTGAGGCCATCTTCCTCTTCTTCCCTCTTCAAGTTCACATGTGGAAACCCTCCCACCAATGCTCCAGCAACACTGTACCTCCTTTTAAGCCTTTCTCTCAGCCTTCCCTCCTTTCTCTATCTCACATCTAGGTCCTCAAGGCGTGTTGCTTCTTGAATGAACCCAGCTCATTCCAGTCACACTTCTGGTTTTAGCTTAGACATCACTTCCCATTCCCTGATCCTCCAAATCTGGACGATGCACTATCCCTGAGTTCTCATAGCACCATAGATGTTCTGTAATATAAATTTTCACATAGCCTTTATAATTGCCTATTTACTTGTCTCTTACCTTTAATTGAATACCAAGCAAATGAGGAAAAGATTCATTTCTATATCACTCATTTTGGATTCTCTAGAGTTACTACAGAGCCTGACTCATAGATAGTTAATAAACGTTTGTTGAAAGAATGCATTAATAAACATAAATAACCTCACTGTGCACTAATACTGGGTTCTCTCAAAGTTTCTGAATTGAACAGCACTACAACAGGTTGGTGTCCGTTTCACTGATGTCTCTTCATTCGGAGTTTGGGGTGTTTAGGATGATATCAATTCTGTGAGCATAGCACAGAATAGAAGAAAAAAACCTGCATTCTTTCTGTTAAGTATATGTAAGAGGATCTGGACTTGAGTTCTAATTCTGCCACATACAAAATTGGGCAACTTTGAGAAAATTATTTAGTTTTTAAAGCCTTAATTTTCTTCTCTGTTAAATGAGAATATTGAATCTACAGGTTGTTAAAAAGAAAAAGAGACAATGTATGCAAAACCTTTTTTAACAAACTATAAAGAGCTACTTATGTACTGTTAGTAATTACTACTACTAATTTGTATAGGGCTATTTTTTTAAATCCTCACTTGTGGACATGCTTACTGAATCTAGAGAAACAGTAAAGAAGGGAGAGAGGAGGAGAAAAACATTGATATAAGAGAAAGGTACATCATTCAGCTGCCTCTCGCATGTATCCCTAAAAGAGACTGAACCCAGAACACAGGCGCATGCCCTGACCTGGAATCGAACCTGTGATCTGACCTTTCAGTCCAAGGGAATATGCTCCAATCAACTGAGTTACACCAGCCAGGGCTAGGGCCATTTTTGCTTACATTATTGAGCTGCCTTAGTTTTACTCTGTTTCAAGTGACTTTTCCTATTAAAATAGCTGACAGGATAACAGATCTCTCAGAGCTGATCACTGGCATAATAATTTATTACTGGCAGTTTTGTTCTTTTTTTTTTTAATGACATGTTCTAGATATGCCTTTTTTAAACGTTCTATTTCAATTTTTAACATTGAAAAATATCGGCATTACTTTACTACTTTGAACTCCTTTATATTTTATATGTTTAATTTATTTTTAATTTATTTTTATTAACTTTACTGGGATGACACTGGTTAATAAGATTATATAGGTGTCAAGTGCACAGCTCTATGACACACGATCTGCATATTGCATTATGCTGAACATTTTCATTCCAAAATCCACACCTTAAATTTCTTTTCTAAAAACATGTTCTTTTAAAATCCAGCCCACAGTTGCATGAGATTGCTGGAAATCTAAAATAAAGATCCCTATCATTGCCTCAAAGTCCAGATCTATAATTACCTGCCCCAACTCCAGAAACATACTCCTCTCTATCCATTTTCTATACTCTCCCTGGATAGCTTCACCATCACTTCATTTACTCAAGTCCAAAAGCATCTCCAGTCCTTCCATCCTTTATCCCTACAACCTACCTGCCCTTGTACACGCATTAGGTCACAACCCTTTTCAATTTTGATTTTGCAATGTTTCACATCAGTCTTCTTATTACAATCTCATTACTCCCTTGCCTAGGGAGTCACTAAAGCTTCCCACCTGATTTACCCAAGTCAGGTTCTTCACTACTCCAATTCCTCCCACAAAGTGCCAGTGGAACAATATTCCGTTCCTAAGTACAACTCTCTTTACAGTAGTCCTCTGCTTATAAATAGAAGCAAGCAATAAACAGAGCAGTTAATGGCTTCCCACTCCCTCAGAAGGCTATACTCCTTTATCAAGCACTCAAAACGCCAATGTAGTTGGATAAACTGTGCCTAGAAAACAACATCTTCTCCCTCAAGTTCTACTTATTTTTTTGGTGCTGCAACCTCTCCCTCCCCTTGCCAGCTGGATGCCAAGGTAATCAGAGAACCCCTTTCATACCCAACCTATCTCGCCTCATGCAACCAGGGCAGGGCATGCCATCCTTTCCTTATGCTGCTCTATTTTTCTTAATGGCAGTTGAGACTACATGCTATTAATAACTTGCTTGTTTACTTGTTTATTATCTGTCTCATTAGAATGCAAGTTCACTGAGCACAGGGACTTTATTTCACTCACTGTTGTATTCTCAGAACCCAGACTCACATTTAAGTATTCAAATAATGTTTATTGAGTGAATGAATAAATATGGGATTGTCACATTAGGCTTTAATATGCAATCAGTTTACATACATTTAGATCGCTTCAATAAGAATGTAATCTACATATGAGGATAGGCGCATGTCTAGTTTATAGTCTCTTTAGCATAGTCTCTAGCACATAACACATGTTCAATAAATGGTGAATCAATTTCAGTTATGTGCATACATTGGGTATTTGATTTTTATTACTACTCACTGTTCAACCTCTTCAGGGGAAAAAATAAACTTTCTATATTTAAATAATTTGTTTTTAAAGTCACCACCATCTGACATATGAAAATTGAAATATTTATGTAATGATTACATGGGAATAATGTAAATTAAATATCAAGATAATTTATTAAGATCCACTAATGGCCACACTCTTCATTTGATCAATGTAAAAATACCTTTTCTTAGCATTCATGGTCTGAGAGAAAGAAATTGCATTTATTGACTGCCTACAATACTCCAGGCACATTGCACATATCACCTCTCTAAATTTATAGCAATCCTAAGAAGGATCTCAAAAGGAGTAGCTAACTTTTTAGTGCTTAATACAGAATTCTTACATAAACATTTGCTGAATAAATTTTCCAGTGTCACAAAGCAATGAATCAAGGACATGAAGCTAGGTGTATCTGACTAGAAGAAAGACTCAGCTCTCCTCAGGCAGCCACTCCCCAATGTCTGTTCTCAGAGATCACAACATACAGGTTCCAGCGCTGGGCCTGTGTCTAACTGCAGCTTCTCAGAACATCAGCTTCTCTATAATTAACATGTTTGTGATATTTGGTAAGTACTCTTTTAGTCATAATTTAAAAAGATATAAAGAATAATGCTATGTTATATTGTCAAAACTGTGAGCATAAGCCTTTACTCATTTTGTTAGAAACACATGAGGATATACATGAGGGTATATCTGAATGATGGGAAGAACAGAACATAAGTCCTCTACCAGCCCATTTGTGTAACAAGTTCTTATGGAGAGAAAATGATTTTATTTAGATTGCAGGTAGGTGTGGTGTTAGAAGTTATGGGTAGGGTAAAAAAAATACAGTCTCCCAACTGTTCCATCAAGTTTTTGTTTTTGTTTTCCCTCCCACGTTAGACTGCAGGTGCTAATGGGAGAAAAAAAGGCAACAAAAATGCCTAAAGTGATGAGAAGAGGATCTACATACTCTCTAGCTTATAACTTAAGACAACGATGTGTATGTATTACTAAAATCACATCTGTCGTTATGACAACCATTTAGCAGTATTGTTCCTTTAATGTGCTCCTGCAGAATGCCTGTCTCACTGGCCAGATAATCAGCAAGAGCCCTGGGATAACAAGGAGAATGGAGTCTCAGAATCCAATTACTGAGGTTTCTGTATGAAACAACAGAAAACAAATTACGAAGATTTTTTTTCTCATTCTATTAGGATGATAAACACAGTGGTTTTCAGTTGAAAATAAAGACAGTAATTCAACATATTAAAAGCATAAAGCTATGCCATGTTTTCAATGATTGAGCTTCAGTTAATTTCAAAGGGAAGTCATTAAAAATTTAGGACATTCGCTCAATTGTGAATTCTCAGCTTCCCTATCTTGAATAAGAGGAGACAGAGTTAGAAATAAGTGATCACTGGATAGTTACACATCTTTTAAGATTTCTTTTAAGAAAAATAATTTTAAACTTTTTTAATCCAGAACTATATTTCCTAAATGCAAGGAAAATAGTGTTACATTTTCCATTTATTCCTATAAAATTTAGAAAAACTTCATTATAAACATTTGAAATTTTCAATAACAACAATATTATGATTATCCTGGACAAAAGTTCATATCAATATAACAAAAATGTATTATGAAACTTTATTCTACAATACTTAATATAGACTAAAATATCTTCCATAAATTTATTAGTCATGTTAAATGAACATTTTTTTTCATCAAAGGCTTGCAATTAGAATTGGGGCTAAAAATGGCACATGTGTTTTTTATATTCCTTTTAAGTTACATTATCTGAATGCTTTCCATGTTTTGACAAAAAGGTATACTCTTTCTTCATCTTCTTTAACCTAAAAAGTATTTATACAAAGTAACTAAAATATAATTTGAAATACTGTAGAATAAGTTCAGCTGTATCTCTAGAAAAAGAAATTTTAGTGTGAATAAGACATCCTAACATATAATAAGCAAGATATTTTAATATGGATTGTTTTGCTCAATGTTACATGCTGTATTTACTAATAATTTCCTATTTTACTTCCTTCTTTTATTGTCAACATGTAGAATATATTAACATATAAAAGATCACAGCCATAATTTTATTATATATGTCAATAGTATAAATACTTTAGTTTAAAAATTTTAATATAAAGAATCTTACTTTTTAACCATTACATTGTATTATTATTTTAAAGGGAGAAATTATGTACAACATTGCCCCTGATTATTTCTACATCAGTGATGTGTAGATACAAAAAATAATAATTTATGCCTCTAGAAACATAAAGTTAAGGAACCAAAAATAAATAGTCTTTAAAAAGAGTTTTATTTTAAGGAAGTCTAGAGTTAGAGAGAATATAGACAATACATAGAGAATTTACTTTACCTGGCATTAGAAAACATAACCATGTATAGTTAGATATATATGAGAAACTCAAATAAGACTGTACTCATAAATTATTCTTGGGAGCCATGAATTATAAACCAGTACATTACAAATGGGTTATTGTTTCTTAATCAGATTTCATTGAGTTGATTTCTACATCAGTTGTTGACTTGTGTATTTATCACTAACAATACTGTAAACTTGCATTGTGAATAAACTATAACATTTTTCTATAAATATCAATTGTTTATGGATATATCGTTTTTGGAGATTGTTTTTAGTGGGACTAGTGATTATGAAGTATCTAAAAATGGGTGAGACAAGAAATACATCTAAAAAAATGACTAGTGTTTTAATCATTTCATGTGCTTGTTAACAACAGTCTATAAAGGAAAAGTTTTATTGAAACAATCAAGAAAACATAAGTCAAGCAAATATAAAATTATATTCAAAACAGCCTAATATCTAAGAGGTCTTGGCAATTGCATTAAAGCAACAATAGTATAGTTTTTTTGTTTATTAGATTGCAAATTGTCTATGAGATATAATTGCAGGTCTAGAAATAATATCATATCAAACACCATACACTTTCATATGTAAAGCAGTTGTGTGTACAAGTTGGCATAGCTTCTATATATAATGGTTAATATGTGTATAATGCTTTAAAAAGTTTATAATACATAAAGCAGCTGGTACAGTACCTCCAGGAAGATGTTTAGCCAAAAAATTCAACTAACAGAAAACATGAAAAATTGAAAATAAATAATGAGCAATTATTGAAATAAGAAACAGACAATAAATACAGAAATATAGGGGAAAATAAGAAAAAAAGGTAAATAAATAAAATAGAAATGAACAAAATCACAATTGACATGATCAATAAACATAATTTGCTGGGGGTTTCTTTGGAAAAAAAATCTGGCAAAAATAAACAAAAATAAAATAAAAGCTCACATAATATAAAAATGTATAAACTATAGATATACCTGATTTAAAATATGTTAGCATTAAATGTCACTAAATTTGAAAACTTACACAAAACAGTATTACTCTGGAAGTCTATCAATATACAGTAATACACAAATTATGAAAACCGACCAAAGAATAAAAGTCGATACGTAATCCAGGAGCATTTGCAAGATTTTTTGCCATAATTTCAACAAATAGGTAATCCTTATACCCATTGTTCCATAATGTAGAAAAAAATTAGAAGGTATCCAATTTTATGAAACTAGTATAACCTTGATTTTAGAAGTGTATAAGGTATCATGTAAAGAAAATCATAAGCTTGTCAAACAAGCAAAGAGGAATTAAATAAGACCTGAACTTTGCAAGGATCAAGAATGATAAGACACTGTGAACAATGGAGCAAAATTAACACAGAAAATAAGATCAATTTTAACATGCAGAAAACATTTGATAAACTTCAATGCCTATTTATGACTAAAAGCATTATGAAAAACTAGGTGTACGAATAATTTTCTTAATATAGTAAAAAAAATAGCTTTCCCTCTTTCCAAAGCAAAGTAAATATCATTTTTAACTGGTATGGCTTTACATGCATTTCATGAGTCAATGTATGAATACTGCTATTGCTTCTGCCATTCAACATCACTAGGCATCAAAACCATAACAAATGCAAATCAAAACCATAACAAAATATCACCTCACACCTGTCAGAATGGCTATTATGAAAAACTCAACAAGTGACAAATGTTAGTGAACGTATGGAGAAAAGGAAACTCTTGTGCACTGTTGGTAAGATTGTAAATTGGTGCAGTCACTATAGAAACCAGTATAGAGGTTCCTCAAAAAATTAAAAATAAAACTACCATATATACTTCTTTATTCTTTTCATCCTAATTGTAAGTCATAATCTCTTTGCCATTATGTAATGTTACAGCTCAGTCACCATATTCTTTAGTTCTTTTATTTAACTAAATCTTGATTTTTCTCCCCAACTCTTGACATGTTCTTTTACTTGCTCCAGACTTTATTCAATAGAGATAAAAAGATTTTTTGCCATAAAGCATTTGCAAGAACATTAAACAGTGATTGTAAGAATCATGAGAGAATAATTGTGCACAAAAATTTTAGAAACCCAATAATTGTTCATTTCTTAAAATACTTTTTAAAGAAAAATATACATCTTCCTCAACTAAGGAGAAATAACTCTTCTTCCCAAAACAAATAAATCTAAAGTGAGATTATCCTTAATGGTTAATCTTCAAGGCATTTGCATTACAGTCAGAGACAAACCATGAATACCTGCTAGCACTTCTAATAACACCTAGTTATCATTTAAAATGTGCATTTCTCCATCATACAGTAATTTTACCAAAAGGAAAAAATATCCTTCTATATTTGCAAAAAGATAAGTTTATGAAAATGTTCAAGCTAAATTTATTTCTAATTGGGAAAAATCAACAAGCAATGTAAATGTCTACCAATATGACATTAAATGACTGAAATGAGATTAGTTTATTCTTTTAATAGTTAAAATATCATAGTTAAAAGCAGATTTATCCTTAAATAAGCACGTGTGTATTATAAAGCTCATCTCAATGTCATAATATTAACAAAGTAAAACAACCTAAATGACTATATATATATATATATCAAAAAAATTTAAGCAATTCAGGCTAAGGTTTCAATTGTGACTCAGATTTGAGTGAGTTACTTACAATCCAAACCCTATGTCTCTCTCCTGAAGCTTATAGAGATTATAATGTGTGATTCATAGAGAATTAAATGTGATATTATAAATAAACCACTTAGAAGAGTCCCTGACACAGCATAAGTTTTCAGTAAATTATAGGTGCTATTATAACTATTATTATAACTCATATTTCAGTTATGAGTCTAAATCTTGACAATTTTATTTGGGTTCCAATTATCAGTTACCATATAATTTTTTTTTTTAATTTTAAGTATAATATGGTTTGTAAACTCTATGCAAATATGTTTATGATTTATTTTATTGCTTTCATGTTTAGGTAAAAGGTGAGAATGAAATCTTTCCTTTTTATTTTCTTTTACTTTTCAAGTAATGGTTTTACCAGTCCTATTTAGTGCACAATTCTTTGATTAATCAATTTCTGTGGCCACAACTATCACTCGCTACATTTTTATTCATACTTTGGGCTTATAGGAGGGGTAGATTTATTTTACCTTATTTTAATACTTTATCTATACAGTATTAATTATTGCGGGTTCACAGTAAGACATAGCACTTAGTAGGTCAAGTTGTTCATTATTACTTTATTTTTTTACAAAATACATGTTATTTCTCACTTGTTTGCTCTTGCATATAAACTCCAGGATTACTTTTATAAGCTTAAAAATGTGGATAGGAAAAGGTAGAAGAAAAGAAGGAGGAAGAAATAAAGGAAAGAAAGTCAAGGAGAAAAAGGAAAGGAAGAAGAGAAGGGAGTGGATATGACAGAAAATGACAAGGAGGAGGAGAAAGGGCAAGAGGGTGACCTTGAAAAGATTGCATTAACCTATAAACTAATTTGCAAAACAGTGATACTTGCGCATTCCTCAGTTTGACCATCTGGGGCCATGGTAAATATTTACAATATTTAAATATTTTATATATTTACTAGGTGGACATTTTACATAAAAGTAGACCTTGAATGTGGTATCATGCTTTAAATCATTATATAACTGATAAGAATAAAAATCTTATTCTAATATAAAAATTAGGAAATAAAATTTTCATATGCACTACTTTCCAGGTAAATATAAATTTTACATAGCATTATCTAATTGGTTTCATAACAACAGTTTCCATTTTTAATTATCATTTTGGAAGACAGGCGAGTATAATGATGAAAAGATCTGACAGTAAAATACATTAGCATTTTAGTATTTTAAAAACTGAATCTGAATAAAAAGTAGTTTGGCCCCTCCAAAAAAAGCAGAAGCTAAAAAAGTGTAATGGAAAATAGGTCAATTTAGCACCAACTATAGTCTATATGATAAAACAAAATAAATGGCTTGCTCCTACAAAATGTAAATCATAGTGCATGATACATTGTGTACTCCCTGAAGAAAACCAAGCAAGGACCACACCGGTACTGAAGGAGTCTTCCAAGGATACTAGAGTACAATTCATGCTACACTGGCTTATATAACTAGACATACCAGTGGGTGTACGAACCTGATTTAGGCCCAAAGAAGCCACAATGAGTTGCTAACTGAACACCTGGGTGGAGTCAAAAGAAGGAATCAGATTAGGAAATTTAGGGCATTTGTATGAATATATAAGTGCAAACACGTGTTTCCTGATCTTCGGGGCATTGACTGCCTCTTATTTCTCCTGTCTCCCTGCTGCCTCTCACCTGGAGAGCGGGAGGTGGGGAGTTCAGTGGCTTAGTGGAGTGAGTGAGCTCAACAGGCACTGCAGACATTGTATTGCTGTTTTCTGCTGCAAGCAGCTGGCCTGTCCCTTAGAACCACCAAAAACGGAGTAAGAACACGCACTGTAGGAGGCAGCAGGAAAGGGTGTCAACAACATCAACTTTATTTTTCCAACACAGAAAACCCAAACTGTTTAGCTAGAAGGCAAGATTAAAATGGATGCTAATATATGTTAGAATGATTACAAGTTAGGAAAAAAAATGACAGCATTTGAATATTTTCTCTTGCTTTCCACTGTATGCCATATATCTAAATTGCATGTTGAATGCAGCTGACAAATTTATTCAGAGAACTGGACATGCTGCTATTATAGTGTCCTGTGGAAGGCTCAGTAATTGGACAATGCATCTAACTAGAATTTATACCCAGTTACGTTCTGCTGAGGGAAAATTATTCCTGGCAAATGACATGATTTTTTTTCTAGCTAGCATAGTAAAAGGGACTTGATCCACCTGCATGGACAGCTGCTACTTCACAGATTCCTTGCCAGCAGCCACTATTTAATACAGTTGTATGGGCGTTATGCTTGTTGTTCTACTTCTGACAAAAAGCAAGATGAGGTGGACTTGAGTTTGTGCCTTGGTTTGCTTTCATCACCTCTATTACCTTTGAGGAAACAATACTTGGTAGTGTCATTTCATCTAGTTATGTCCAAAGCAATCCTTTGCTACTTTATGAATTATTTATCTCATTTTAATAAGGCTTAACATGAAGAAATTCACCTTCTGAACACTACTAATTAGTTTTTAAATAACTTTAGCTTCTTTGTTAGGAAAAGATCTATCAGAAAAACTACGAGGACTTTAATCTCCATTCCTGAAGCATACGACAACCACCACTAGAGGAAAAATGTCCTTGAGTGTTTGTGTGTGTGTGTGTGTGTGTGTGTGTGTAACTGCCATTCTGAAAAGTAACCCAAATATCAAAATTTTCCCTTCACCTTTGAAGACATATGGAGCTACCATCATTTGCAACTAATAATGACTTTTTTTAATGAAAGGCTATGCTTATATATTATACTTTTAATCAAGACTTAATAGAAAAAAAGGTCCTAATTAGCAAATTATATAATTAAATATAATTTTCTTAAGTTTAGGCTACATTAATTAGAATGAAACCAAAGGCATGCTACAGCACCTAAAGTAAAATAAATAATTTCAAACAATTAAGATATTACTTTGTTCAGTGAAAAAAAATTCATGAGATCTTCTTAGGTTAAATTTTATAATATATGATGATAATATAAAGAAATAATTTGTGTTATTAATACCCATTTTCTACAACTATAACTCTCATTTTTCACCTCTCAGTTGACCTAGTTTCTTTGGCTTTTCTGGAAAGAAAAGTAGTTTTTTACATATTGAGAGGATTTTTCATTGACACAGGAAATATTTTATATTTTAATTGTATTTGATTTTAATGAATATGCACATGAGGAAATACTTTTTGAAAATATTTTAGACACAAAATTTGATATAAAGAGTTGATGCACACTGTTTATATAAAATAGGGCATGTCAAAATGTAAGAGTAGTTCTAGAATAAGGAAAGCAATATTTCATACATAGTGCCTATATTAAACAGCCCCTGCCACCACCAAAATGCAGGGGGCCTGGATTGGAATTAATACAGTCAGTTGAAAAAAAATAATTTTAAAAGAAATATACTGGATCTCATCTGAGTGACTTTTTTTTGTTTGTTGGTTTCTCTGGATGAGTAAGGCACTCAGAGGGAAACGTTTTGCTGAAGTAGAAGAAGTGAAACAAAACATGGCAGAAGCACTAAAAGGCATCACAATCATCGAGTTCAAAAACTGTTTTGAGCAGTAGAGAAAAAAAAATTCTCAATAAGTGTTTTGAATCAAATGGAGAGTACTTTGAAGGTGACTGAAGATTAAGAGTGTAAGAAAAATACACTATTTTAAATATATAAATCCTGTTTTGGGGGTCCACCCTTGTATGTCTTTTTACTCCTAAATAAATAGCAAATTCATTTGAATATTTTGAAATATATTGATTATATTTTCTTTTCATTTTGCCTGGGATACATGTATATTGACTATATTGGTTGTGAATAACTATGTAATCTATACAATAACAAATAGGCACAAACCATTAAAAAACACATTTAAGTTACCTAGATCTTCTATAATTCAGTATCTATTATTTCCTCAGTGGGTGAGGAAACTGTCAAGGAGAATGTTTGTTTCATGATACTTTATCATTTGTAGCCTCTTCCAATGAGATAATCTTTCAGGTTTTGTAAGCCTACAAGAATTCACAGTCCAGAATTTCATATCTGGGCACTTGCTATATTTAAACATATTTAAAATTATTTGTGTTTGCAGGCAGGTAATATGTAAAATTGTCAGTCTCAGAAATCATCCATTTGAGGTACAAACCTGGCTGTAATTAAAAATTGATTTAAACAATGTATAATAGTTATTACTCAAAGCAACTTTCAGGGTTGAGATAAGGGTGGTTAAACAGACATATAATTAACCTGTTATACTACAAAGCAGAATAACATATGCCATAAAGCTGTAAAAAGTTATGAGTAAACATAATGGGAGGAATATCTAATCATTCATTCCAATCAGGGGCTGTATAACTTGCTTTGAGAAGGAGATAAGAATTCAACTGGACTCCATGTGTAGACAAGCATAAGTAAATGACATTATTTGTTTTTAGACAATGAAAAGTAAGGTAAAGAAAATGGAAAGCACATGAGATCCTGTGGCTTAAACACAAGATGAATAGAAGAATATACTAGAGAATAAAATAAAACCATATATGCCATAAATACATTTTACGAGAAAATGGGTTACAACTCTAAGGTATTTTTACAAAGAAAATGACAGTGAAATTCTGTTTTTCAATATTATGTTTTTCTTGTTGCTACTGTTAATGGAAGCAGATGAGGTCACACAAGAAATGATAGAGTAAAACGATGATTAGAGAGAAGCTTGATACTCCAATAAGGTGATGATAGTAATGATGGTGATGATAATAGTTATGGCAATGATGTTGGTGGTAAATGCAATAATGAAGGTGGTAATGGTGATGGTGAAATTAGTGATGTTAGGAACTGTAGAGCAGTGACTACTTATTGAGTTCTTATATGGATCAAGAACTTGCTAAAAGTTAATATCCACTACCTCTAATCCTAACAGCAAGAAATCTTCAAGGGTAGTGCATCTCCCACAGATAAATAAGTGATCCCTAGAAGAATTCAATAGCTCTCCTGAAGTCACATAGTATCAGAGGCCAAAATGGAAAGGTAAGGCTCCACGGGCCTTGTATTGAGACTTTCACCATGGTGATCCCATAGTGACAGGAAAGGGACACACACTGTAAAAAACAAGATGACATAATGAGGAGTTTCTGATCAAAGCTTCAAGTAGAAGCAAACAACAAGTAGTATAAATACTGGAAACAAATACTAAAATCAGTAATTTTAGAGGTCAATGGTGATATTAGAGAATAGTTTCAGTAGCGACGATGAAAGCCAGACTGTAAGGTGCTGAAATATTGCTGGTAAGTGTCCAGCAGTTTTTAGGAAAATGACAGATAAGGTGGTATTTTGAAGGTTCAAATGTTTTTTTCTTTTTTCCTGCTTTGCTTATTACAATGGAGAAGTCCCAAGCACCTTTAGGGCTTTTAGAAAAAGAGCCGTCAGAGGTGAGAGGGAAACTGCAGGAGCAAATGGAGACATGAAGGGGAAACAGCACCAGAGAAACGAAACTGTGAGTGATCAAAAGCACTGGTAGATAAATTGGCCAAAACCATAGATTTAGAGGCTAAAGTATTTTATTTTCAAATCAATGGTCAGGTAGAAAATGAATCTTTCACTGAGAATTAGTCAGACCAATGGGGTGGAGATAAAAAATATAAGTATCAAAATTCAGGCACTAATTTCAGAGATTCTGCTTAGCAAAAAGTAGCATCCCTGAATGAAATCAATTTTTTTTAAGTACAGAAGATGAAGAGTCCAGATAAGTTTTAGGGGGTGAATTAAACATAGGAATATAAAAATCAGGAGCAATTATGTTCACACATCTGGGACAGAGGAGAAACAGAACCTTAACTTTGAACAGAGTCCAGGTCAAGACAGATTATGCTCTGAAAGGGGTCCTGATAAAGAACAGAAAGAACGGGAGGGATGACTATACAAAAATTTATAACCAAGTTGGAGGGAAGCTGAAGTAATTTTCAGCCAATAATTTCTAACAGCTCAGAGAAGTAGGAATCCAGGAGTGTGGGGAAGAGGGTGTGAATGTATGAGAAGAGCCAGAAGACATGGAAGAGGTATTCTAGAGAAAGGAGATCATGCCATGGACAAGAGAAACAGAGCTGGTAACTACACATGAACTCAACTGAATGCTACATATTTTACAAAAGGAAAGCACATGTTACATGATTAAATGTCCATCATCACACTGCAAGAAACACAACACTGAACAGTTTTAATCACTCAACGAATGTAAAAATGTGTTCTGTGCAAAAGCAGTAAATCTGCAACTATTAGAATTCCATGGGTTTTGGAACTACACTGCCTCTGTTCCTTGCAGCAACTTTCTCCAACATTAGAGGCCGTATGATAAACAAAACCACCCGAGCTCCCATCTGGTCTCTGAGTAGCACAGGAGCCTGAGTGATTTTTCCAGTATTAAATATGGCCTGCGGTAAAGTGAGCACCTGCACTACAGGAAATAATACATTGCCATTCTATCAAACAAATTTTGGAAGCAAGGAGCTTTTATTTGCTACTCTGTGTTTGTATTTAGGCAATAGCTTTCTTCCAAGCCTGGCTTTCCATATTACTTCTGCACACACTATTCCCTTTGGATTTAAAGTGCACTGCATATGTAAAGGGAAGTACTGTATGCATTTGAAATATCACCTTATTAAATTGTTTGAGTTCTTAACTCTCATACCCATGGGGTAGATAGGAAGGAAGCCGTGTTATTTAATTATAAAGTAACTCTCTCCTTAACCAAATGCTTTAAATTATAGTAAGGCAATTTTTTCATTGGTGGCATTTAAATGGAAGTTATATACAGCCGTCTCCTGAGGAACATTAGTATTCTGTCCTCTACCTTTAATTTGACCTGAAGAGATTGCCCATAGCTGCGTTAGCCAGCAGGTGAAGGAAGCGGAAACATGCCAACATGCCCATTAATCAGAACTCGGGACTTAGAGAGCACATACATCAATGTTCACTAAAAGCTCTTTCTAATAGGGCCTGGGAAAAGGCAGACAGATTTTTACCTGAGAATTATCTTCCTATAACGTGCTAATTTTTAAAAATAATTGTATTTTAGCTATAGAGTTAAGCAAATGGACCATGTCTACAGCAGAAGGTTGACACAAAACAACAAAACACCATTTACCAGAAAATAGGGAGTTTTAAGCACAATGTTACAAAGCAAATGCCCTGAGTCAATTCTTCAGAAAAAAATTTCCCCTGTGTCTGCAACCTTTCCAGTTCCTGACAACCATAGCATTCAGCTCCTGCTCTTCTCTCTTCTATTATAAATATTTTGAATCTTTTTCTCCCCTTGTGGTTTCTTGCCTCCTTCCTTCAAATACTGACTGTTCAATTTTCCCTGGGTTGATCTCTGCTCCCTTCAAACTCCCATCATCTTTATTCATCATTTATTGATCACCTCCCACAGAGTGGCCATTCTTAACTGACCTTTCTTTTAGGTCTATATCAACCTCATTCTTGGCAGGTGGCCTTACCTTCTAATTCTCCAAGAAAAATTCACAGATCATTTAATCTATCATGAGGTCACTCCGAGAACTGCCCTCTGCTTTAATCAGTAACCCTACTATCTCTTATCCTTCTCTCCAATGTCAAAAAATAGACACCCTATTGTTCTTTATGTGGTCAAAAGGGCCCAGACACTAGACCTCACACCTTCTCTTGAGGCGGCCTTTAACTTATCCTTATCCTCATCAATGGCACCATATTTGTTGTCTTACTTGTCTGGTTCCTTCCTTTTTATATTTAAATATATCAACAAATAACATGGAGGAAAGATCATCGGTAACCCCAAATTATACTTGACCTTACTGCTCATTTATGTAGCCATTCCAAGACTCTCAGTTTTACTCTCATTAGTGCCTTTGAGCTGGCTTCTACTCACATTACTTTGTGTCAAATGCAAACACGTTTATATCGCTAAAACTACAAACAGCACATGAGTCACACACAAGTGCACAAACTCACACAGGATGACATGCACACATCTCATGTTCTCAGGATTCACTTTCCATCTGACACTGGTATATTTGACTTGTCAGTTTTCCTCCAATACCTTCAGTTCTTTGACTGACTGTTCTTGCTCATATGCCACCCCATGTCTCCCTTCCTGACCCCGTACCCCTTCCATTCAAGTGTATTGCTTAAGGCTCAGTCCTCAGACATCTACTCAGTGTCCTCAGTGAGAGCATCTACATTCATATCTTCAACTTCTCAAATGGCGTTTTTTCTAATTTCCCTCTGTTTCCTTATTTTTTACGTAACATGTAACAGTTCACATGTAAGCACTCATTCAATGAAGAGAGACTCAATTAGACTTAGTCCACGAGTTACTTGAGCTCAGAAACCATATTTTCTATTTTGTACACGTCTTATTCCTCAATTCCCCTTGAACAATACTTTGCAGAGAGTGAGCATTTGATAAAAATTCACTGACTATCTATCAGGTGTTATGTTAAATCCTGAGAAAAAGAAAATACAAATAAGATACAGTGCATTCTTTTAGAGTCCACGAGCATCGATACAAAGCTGTGAATGGTATAGCGACATGAGCAGAGTACACTATGGGAGTGAACAGGAGAGGAGAAGGTCTCCTTCTGCCTTCTTGGTTCTCAGTTACACTCAATGACCACCCTTACCCAAACTCTCTGTCCCTCAGACTGCTTGGTCTTTAAGATTATCAAGATTATCCTCCTGTAACAAAAGAGCTGGCAGTGTTCAAAGACTAACAAAAGTCTAATTTTCCTAATCCAACATGGGATAACACTGTCTATCCCACCTAACTCATGATTAACATGAGGGTCAAATACAATTTCACTTGAAAGCAGTCTGCAAATGTTTTATCCTTAGTTTTAATCTCTGACTTCCAGGAAAAAGTTAATCACACTTCCTAACTAAATGTGTGGCCCAAATCGCAATGTGACACAAAGCTCTTCCTCCCAGGGACCTACGCTTTTACAGAGTTTACACTTTCTCTGGATTTATATTCACTTCATATTCTCAGTTGTTACTTCAGACAAATAATATAGCCTCTCTGGATCCCCAAATCCTTTTATATAGAGTGGTTTAATTTGTAAATCCCATTCTAAAATGACCGTGCTTTTAAAACTTGCATCTCTAATAGTCTAGCAAAAATTTCCAACTTGGTACCCTTCCAAGACCTCAAACACAATTTGTCATGTTGTCTTAGGGATATACCAGCCCCTCCAACAAGCACCAGCTGCTTATTTCTTTCAATAACATATCATCTTAAAAATTCACCAGATTAGGAAAACTGCTTTTCCTTACTTTCACTCTCCTCTCCAATTAGTTACTGAGATTAGTTTTTATAATGTCTCTTCAGTTGTCCTGTTCTTTTTATTCCCATTCTTCTCTAGTCTCTATTGAGCAATTCACTGAGACTGTCATAATATTTGTTGAGGTATCCACCTGCAGACACTAAGAAGATTCAGGTAATATTATCTCTTGCCTCTTTTATTCTTCCTAAAAAGGCCATATCAAGTCCAATTTTGTCCACAAAAAAAGTTTCCTAATCAATCTCCTATGTTGAAACATGTGTCCAAGTTTGACAATTACTTGTCAGGTTCAGTCTCACATAGTCATTGAACTTTTTCTGTACGAATTCTCTTCTCCTATAAATCATGGATACTGCATTATACCACATTACCCTCAGCACCTAGAGTAGTGCCTTTCCATAGTAACTCTTCGTTCTTTTGGTGAAAATGCTCATGATGTGTTGTCATCTATTCAGGCTCAGGCCATTAACACCTTCCACAGGTACATGTTTCATGTGTGCTACCTCAAACACCACCTCCGCTAAAACTGAACACAACTCTTTCACTTTCCATCAGAAGCTTTTTTGAGTTTCAACATGTGAACCCTCGGACAGAAGATACCTACTACTCAGGGCTCTGGTAAATTTAAACAAACAAACAAACACCCAAACCAAAAACAGAGCCTAGCATCCATTTCTACACAGGAGCCTCTCATGCAAACTGCACTTGAGACTTCAGGGAGAAGCCTGAAGTCAACCACCTGCCTCTACCATGAACTGCCTACCAGCACTGTATTTCTGCCATCTGAGCTACCCCTTATAAAGGAGTTCTGGAATCCTAATTCAACCAATAGGACCAAGGCTTTTCCCCATCCAATAGGAGCTGCATAGCTATAGCCCCATCACATCTTCACAGACCAACCAGAGTAGCTCATTTCTGACCAATCAGGACAGTGCCTTTGGACCAATCAAATTGAGAGGATTTGCAGTTCTCATCTGTAAGAGAATGGACCAATCAGGGGCCAGGGGCGGGGACTTTTCTGTATAAACTTATTACCCTCTGGCTCAGAGAGCACACTTTCCCTGTCCACTTAAGACTGTGTTTCCCCAACTGAGCTGAAATACTATAAAGATGTATCATTGGAGCAGACAGGGTCATACCAGTACAGGCCAGAGCTGACTGGCACAGACAAGAGTGGACCAGAGCAGAACAGAGCAAACAGTACAGGAAAAAGCAGGCATGTTGTACAGTATTCCCTCACTTATCATGGGTATTACGTTCTAGACACCCCCACAATAGGTGAAAATCCATGAAGTAGGAAACTGACATTTATTTTAGTATTTACATATATATATATTAACGCTTTATAAGCCCTTCCTACACACTTATAAACCATTCCCAGTCCCTTATTAACCTTTCCCACTCCCTTATTAATATTTCCCACACTTTTATAAACACAACTTATGTTTTTAAACATATTCTACACTCTTAAACCTACATAACTTTAACAGCATACGTATACAGTACCAGAAAATCCCGCAATATAGCAAAAAATCCACGATAAATAATTAAATATAATACTTTTAAAAATCTAGTGATACAGTGAGGCTGTGATAAGTGAACCGCAATATAGAGAGGGACTACTGTATCACAATTGAGTTATTTTTCACTGAATAAAGTTTGCTTCTTCACCACACCTAAATAAAACTAAGGATTCCTGTTGGTACTGTGTTGGCTTACTTGAATCTTTGGAGCTAATTTACCTTCAATCTCTCCCCTAACTAAAATATTTTTCAAATTTGTACCTGATTTACTCAATGAAATATAATTTGTCAATTAAAAGCAATTAATCAAATATATAACATACATGCCTGTACTCTTTGGAGAATATAAATTTTGCCTCTTTTATGCCAGCAGCTCAGTTTGATACTCCAGAATGTCCATCAACTAGATCCTAATTTCACATACTTCTATTATTTAATCTATGTATTTTTGAGACTTTTTAATATATGCCTCCATATTTTAGGAATATTCTACCATAAACTGAAAAGCCATTACGATTTGAGGACTAAGCCGATTCCTCTAAGGTCTTAATAAGCTAATTAATTCCATATTAAATTTTAATTTCTTACAATAATTATAATGCATTATCTTGTTGTTTATAAATTACATACAAATTACTTCAAAATTTCATGCACAATTTTTTTACCCAATTAAGTCACAGATTCCTAAAATGCTAGAACCTTTGCTATAAACATCTTTGTATTTTCTAGAGTGCCTGGCATGGGCTGATGTGGTGTGAACAATCAACTAATGATAATTAAACTGAATGAACACAGAATTACATAAAATATAAAATTAGTACCCACTTACTCATATCACTACAACACATCCTCAAGTTACTTATGTTATGTAGATTCAGGATTTACAGTGGTATCACAAACGAAGTTTGTACTCAATAAACAATCTTACATACTTAATAATTTAAATAATTGCATTATAGCTTCTTATATTTATGATCTCTCTACATACGAAACAGGATTTTCTAGCAGTAAATAGGCAATAATTTTGACAATGGTTACAAATAGATGGGGGAGCTGAGGATAGAATATATTTGTGTTTTTCTTTTTAAATCATCAATCAGCTTTTCTTATTCTACAGGTTGGATTTTGAATTATTTGAGTGCAAAATGCTTCCTTGATATGGGGGAAATTTTAATAAGCCTTTCAGTTTTATAAATGTATTTTAATACCTAGGAGACAACCATTTTGCATAATAACATATTTTTTAATAAGTTTCTTCCTTTCTCCATGAACTTATATCTCTACAGTTTTATTGTGTTTAACTTGAAGTCTAGGCTGTGACTGGGCAAGGTGAGAACTTGTTTCTCGCTGCTCAGCCTTCAAATATTATGGCAGTAGGGCAGAGGAGGGAGGTGGGAGGGCATAAAATGTTTGGAAGTGACCTGATTAAGGATAGTCTTGTTGAGGGGAGATAAACTGTCCTATGAAAAATGATAGAGGATAAAGCCATGAATGCTCAGCAAGGGACTGAGTCCCATGATAGAGTCTGAAATTATATCAGGAATTGAACTGCAGCCCTGGCCAGGTGGCTCAGCTGATTGGAGCATCGTCCTGTACACCAAAAGGTTGCAGGTTCAATTCCTGGTCAGAGCATGTACCTAGGTTGCAAGTTCGATACTAAGTCAGGGCTCATATGGGAGACAACGAATAAATGTTTCTCACACTGATGTTTCTCTCTCTCCTTCTCCCTCCTCTCTCTCTAAAATCAATAAACATATCCCTCGAGCAAGGATTCTTTTAAATTGAGTTATAGTCATTCTAGGCTGTGTCTGTCATTTTCAATATGTACTGTGAGCTAGTACAGGTTGGACTTAGCTATTCTGAGTGACAAGCTTGAAGGAGCAGCTGTCCAGGTAGAGAAACAAACATCCTGGAAGAGGAAAGCTGTATTTGAGGAAGAGAACAGTGTCAGCAACCCAGGGCAGAATGATGGGAATGGTAACAGCTTATTGAAACTCCCAGAAATAGAGGGGAAAAGGGACCTAGAAAAGGGCATGCTCCCTGCAGACACGTACGCTGTGATTTAGACAATAGTTTTTATGGGCTGAAGTCTATAGTTTGCAGCATTCCATTTCTGTGCACTAAAACTATATAGTTTTCTGTCCAAATATATACATCTTCTACCAACCCATATCTCCCCTGTACAGCCAGCTCCTGTACCCGATCCCCTCTGCTGGTCAATGGCAGGTTTTGAAAAACAGCAAAGGAGGTTGTTAAAAACAAGGCAGAGGTGAACAGAAGTCTTGCAGGACAAAAACACTGTTGGTAAATGCAAGAAAGAAAAAAAAATATTATGAACAAAATTGTAAGCAAAGATAAAATTAAAAATTAATTGACCAGCTTCATGTTAGTATTTTGCTTCAGTGCAAACACAGAGAAGAACTACAGTTAATAACATGGAAAAATTAAGGACTAATCTATTTCTAATTTATGAATTTATTTATTCAATGTGAATACAAAAACATTTTTTGTTGAGTTGATAATGCATATGCCCTATTTTAATTGACCTTCCAGAAATTCATCTTACCCCAAACCACACAGATTGAAACTATGCGCTCAATATTGTATAGTACAGAAACAGAAAATCTTTTATAACAATTCAGAGATCAAAAGAATGTTTAATGAAAGACCTTTAACTTGATATTAACTTAAATACAAAACATTCTAAAACTTGCTACTTCTTTTTAGAGCAATATTTGTTCTTCCTACACTTACATGTGTATATTGATATCCATGGCAGCACTGTTAATTGCTAAATTTCAGACAGCCCAGTTGCATAATATAGCTGCGGAAATTTTAATGTACTTTTTTCAATTATCTAGTATGGTCACAAAACGGATGCTCATTAATGAAATATTCTGGTTAGCATATAGTTGTTGTATGTGGGTTACCAATTATTCAAGAATCAGAGTACACTAAAGTAGTTAATTCTTCAATTATTACAAACAATTTAATTTTTCATTGATTCAGGTTGTGCTTCAGGAGCTTGTGTTTTTGTAACATCATATATGTCTACCAATATTTTTACAGATGTGTAGAAATGCTGCCTATGCTCCAGGTACAACAGAAGGCTTTCCTCCAGGTTTGGTTATTCTGACTTATTGTTCACTTAGAATGCCAGAGTCCTTTTTATAGAACCTGTAATTATGTCATGATTATTGCTGCAAAAATGTTAAAATAGGTAATCATAGAGATTAAACATGGTGACATAAAATTTAATAATGCTTTTTCTTGACAGCCAGTGTTATTGAATAAATTCACACTAAAATAAACTTAATCATGATATAGTTAGTTTTATTGAACATTACAATATAAAACTAATTTACATGCAATATTGCTAATGACAATTTTTGCCAAATGGTAATATGAAGGCTATAGGCATTTTGTTGCCAAAAAATCCTCTCAACTAGATAATTCTCACTATTTCTAGGTTTTATAATCTTCCATAAACTATTCGAAGATTCTTCCATTTCACACTTTCATATCAGCCTTCTTCCCTACTCCATGATTACTGCCAAATTTACAAATGAAATTGGCTGAAATTATTCCATTTACAATACTTAGCTGAATTATGCTAAAGTATGTGGAAATGGGAATCAGTTAAAATATTTTATTTTTTATTTATTTTTAGAGAAAGGGGAAGGGAAGGAAAAATAGAGAAAGAGAAACATCAAATGGGGATTGGTTGCCTCTCCCACCCACCCCATCCAGTACTCCCAAATGGGGACCTGGCCTGCAATGCACGCATGTGCCCTGACTAGGAATAGAACCTGCAACCTTTCAGTTTACAGGCCAGTGTTCAATCCACTGAGCCACATCATCCAGGGCTGAAGTATAGGAAAGTTATATATTCAGTTTCTGAGTCAATTCTAGGGGATTCCTGTTGCTCAAGAATGCATGCTATAGGTTCAAATAAATAGAAAGAATAATTCATTAAAAAGCATGTCACTGACTGCAAATTGCAACAAAAAGCTCTTAATTAAGTGGTCCATTACCACAAACTCTGCCATGAATAATTACATAAATGTTTGCCTTTAACGGTTGCAAAGCTTTTGCTGCCCCCATGTATGTAGGGATGAATCGTTCTCTGAGAAGTAACACTGAGAGTCACATACATGTGGGCCCTTTATTTGCTGACATAGCCAGACTTGTCATTCAAATAGGCTATTTTTATATCTAAAGAATTGTTCATGTATATAAATATATACTTATGTATAAATAAATCCATTACATGTCATTTTATATGTGAATAAACATATGCATTACATGTCACTGTATGATTTATTGTGCCTTGTCATGCCCACCTGAACCCTATGTAAGCCATAGTTGCCTTAACAAGGTAGAGACTTAATGAAAACTATAAGATGTCTCTAAACCTGTTTTTATGAGTAATATATTTTGTCCAAAAGATACCCAATAACAGATCAATTTCAACAATCTACAAGGGAAAAAAATTGGATTATGGCATTAAACACATATAGTGAAATATTAATGGATGTGAAAATCAAAATTTCTTCAAAGCGTATTAAATAAAATTAAAATATTAGTTTAAAAGAATTAAAAAGTCAAAAAATTACTAAACATTACATGAATGCTTTTGGAAAGTGTGGAAAAAACTACTTAAGAAAAAAACAGTAAAGGAGAGAAAGCCCAAGGATAAATAATAAAATGTTCTATTAGAAAGGGGGAGTGAAAAAAGTTAGTTTTACAACCAAGAAGAATGCTAAAGGCCAATGAGAGAACATTTGTGCCACAAGGCACAATGGGATGAGCTCAATTAAGATGAGAAATAGAGTCTCTCTACAATGTAGTTTCATATATACAACGAAACAAACTCCAATTTTTATTTTATTAATATTATAAGCATTTCTGGAGAGAGATTCATTCTAAGCAAAGTTACAGAAACAGTTATTGTAAATAAACAAGAGCAGTAATCATGATAAAAGGGAAGAAAGAAGTTAGCTAAAGATATGAACAAGAGGTGTCTGAAAAAATTTGAATCATTGATAAACACTGGAAAAGATTCTCAGCTCACTAGTAATCAAAGAAAAATAAATTAAAACAATAACATGATACATTAAAAATACATTAGCAAACACTGTTGTTAGATAAATTATTTCAATTGATATCCAATGTTGACAAGGCTACACCAGAAAGAACATTCTCAAGTCTTATAGAATTTGCAATACTAATTTGAAAAAATAGAAAAAAATTGAAATATACATACATGTGATTGAGAATCTCACTAATAGGAATGCATTTTGTAAGAAAATTTTGAGTTATTCACTGCAGCATTTTTTACAATAAATATGTCCATCAAAAAAAAATGTGGCAATAGAAGAAAGTGTCTTAATTTAAATTCTACAAAAATTACAGATGCCTTCTATAAAATACACTGAAGCTAGTTTTCCAAAGCATATGATACAAATAAATATTATGTCTTACTAACACGTAATATTGTAAAAGGATAACTTTGCAATGATTGCATGCATATTTTAAAAATAAAAGCACATGAAAAAATTAACATGGACATTGTGGTCCATATAATGTGATGGTTACTATGAAATTCTGATTCATTCTCATTAGCTAACTTGAATGTTTTTAAAACATCATATCTAATTCTAAAACTACCCTTCTGCCATATTCCCACCTGAAGTTTATAATCCAAGTTGATATTTAAAGGTGTTTTAATTATGTATAAAATATTTTTGGGTTTTTTTTGCTGTTATTTGTTTTCAATTTATCACTTTGTGGATTTATGTAACCAGAGCCCTTTCTAAAGACTGGAAAAACATAAAACAAACACTGTGTATGGTTATTAGTGGCACAGATTCCTAATTACTATAATATTCCTCTAAGATTTGTTCTGAAAGAAATTCTTTATTGCTTAGCAGAAAACAGTAAATGCAGAAAACATTACATGGGTCCAATCAAGTTTACTGTAACTGTCAAACAGTGCCAGAAAGCTTTGGGTAGACCTAGTACTTCTGAATGATTGGCCTAAGTTTGATATGATACTTTTGCTACCAGTAGTATAAAAAGGTGAGCAAAAGCAAAGAAAGTTAAAACCACACAGGTGAGAGAATGAAACTAAATGACTACTGATAGCTTAAACTGTATAATGAATTACAAGGGATGGCTAGAAACCTGTCAATAATTAGCCTACAATCTGAATATGTAAACATGATGTGGACTGTACTTAGTACTATGGATTTAAGAACTAAATTAATAAAAGTTAAGGAAGGAAAATTCACTCCTGGTCTACTATTCCACATCTCCTTTTCTGTCCTCCCACTCTCATTTGCAGCTGAGTTTATAATCACAAAATATAAACAAGAAGAAAAGAATTTCCAAAGGTACTCTCCTACATATCCGCCATCTACCTGCATCGGTACCTATAGACTCTGGTTTCCTTCACCTTCTTCCATGTTCCCACTATGAAGAAGACCCTTCAATAGCGCACCAGGATCCATTCCCCTTCCACCTATTTAAAGGCAAGCTTTACCCTCTTGGTTCCTTATGACATCAAATTTTTTCTCTCCACAGACTAATTCTCATCAGTATTTTAAGCATACTAAATTTTTTCCCACCTTAAAAACAAATCAAAACAAAATGCTCACTTGGCCACACACACCTTGCCAATATACAATTCATTTGACTGCTCCCCTTTCCAAACAGTAAAGTTCCCAGATAGAGTCCATGGTATTTATTACTTCCAATTGCTGTCTTCTTATTTACCCTTAAACTTAATCCATTCAGGTTATGTAGGCTTCTGCCATTTAATACTGCAGGAAAGTGAAGAAGCCCTGGCAAGCTCATCGATGACCATTATGCTGTTGAGTCAGTAGTTATGTTGCTGAGTCAGTAGTCAGTGATCTGTCCTCCTGTTACTTGACTGACAACAGAATTTGAAACATTTGATCTAGCCCATTACCCATTATTGACCTGGAATACAGGACAATGCAGTTTTAATTTTCTGTCTTACCAGTCCAACTCAGTCTCTTTTGTTGTGTCCTCTTTCTGTCTCCAAATGTTATTTTTGGTGTGAGCCAGGTCATAGTCCTTAGTTAGACATCTTCTTTATTTATAATCACCTTTTTGGTAAGATTATTTAATTTCATTAATTTTAAATACCACCACCAACTTCCATATATTTATTTCTACTTGGACTTAATTTGAACTGCAGACTAGTATAACAGCCTCTATTTGAATGTGAAATACATATCTCATACTCATCATGACCCAAGCAAAACCAGTAAACCTTCCTGCAAAACTTGATTCTCCCATGGTCTTTCTTGTCTCAGTAAATAGCAATTTCATTCATAGCTGGTCAAGCCAAAACCTCAGGGTCATCCTTGTTGATTCCTCTCTTACTTTCATATTCCATATATAATCATTAAGGAAATCCTGTTGGGAGATAGCCAAGCCCTGATAATTTCTTTCTCTACCACCTTCTCCCCATCACCAGTTATCACCCTCGTTCAGACCACTGTCACTTTCATTTTGGGTTATGGGAATGGCAACCTAACTGATCTCCCTCCTAATCAGTACCCCTACTTTCACCATTGTCTTTCAGTTGTTCTCAGTCTAAGGCCAAGTGATCTATTGAAAACATTTGTCAGATAATGTCACTCCACTACACAAAATCCTGCAGTTATTTCCCAGTCCACTCAGAGAAACAGCTGGAGACCTCCCACTGGCCTGCAAGATGATTCCAGTTCTGGCTTTTTCCTTAACACTTAGACGTTACCTTCTACTACTCACTGTCTTCCTCAGTTCTTCCAGGCTGCAATGGCATTTCTGCATTTCCCTTCATTGCCTGCAATGCTCAGTTTATGTCTCTGCATTTGCCATTTCTTCCAATGGGAACCTTTTACCCCAAAGCCTCAGTATGCCTCACTTCCTTTTTTTCTTTCAGATCTTTGCTCATATATCACCATTTTAGTGAGAAAGCCCTTCCTGACTATTCTATTAAAGCTTGTATTCTTTTCTCCCTAGCAATGGTATTTCTTTTCCCTTTTATTTTTCTCCACATTTATCATCACTTGGCAGATTATATATTTAGTTGATGAATGTATTTATTGTAGGCTCTCATCCACTAAAATATGAACCTCCATAAGGCAGATATTTTTTCTTCTACTTTATGTACAATTACATCCTTACCTACAAAGTAGTGCCTGGACCATAGGAAACATACAATAAATACTTACTATTGGAAACTTTCACTTTTACATATTTTGGTTTTAGTTTGAAATAGTCTTTTATAGGAAGCAAAACTGATTCCTGACCACTGAGAACTCAGAGATTATTGGAACATCAAGGGAAATAAGATGATTTGTGCTTGAAGCCTCTATTTCAGGGCTCTCATCTTCCCTGGCCTCGGTTTCCTAGCCTAGATCTCTACAATTGCCCCACCTTCTCCCTTCCACCTAGTGTCTTCTGGTAACATCTGTGTTGCATCTGGGACAAGTGGAAAGAATTTGCATTTTTGAAGCATGAATATGTGAATTCAAATCCTGATGCCAACCCTAAAGAGATAAAAGACTAATTATTTTTAAAAATCCACATATTTAAAATGGAGAGTTGTAAACAAATAACCAAAATTGCATTGGAAAAATACAGAAATAATTTTAAACATGAAAAATGTGTAACATCTATATTAAAGAAATAATGCAAAGCAACAGCAACAATGTTTTCCCTATTCAATAACAAATTACAAAACACTGAGTCCCGTGAAAAATATAGGGAACTGGCTCCTGGTTGAAGAAAGGTTATTTGATTCAAGACTTATAATTGATTTATAGCTCCTAATATCAATAATTCCAGTTATGAGTAATAATAATCTGAGACACACATAATTATTTAAACATGAAAATATTTAATATCATAATATAATGAAACATTTAAAAATTACCAAAAATTGTTTTAAAAGTTAAGTAAATTATGATTTGTTCAGACTTGAGTATGTCATAACCATATGTAATACTTTCTATTACCTAAGAGAGTGGTTATTATATATTATTGAGGAAAATATTCTTATTGAAAGGTGATGGAAATTAAAATGCTAAACATAACTAAACCAAACATGTTAAAAAAAGAAATAGACTGACAGAAAATATGACAATTATTAGGAATGAGTGCCTGAGTGTTGGGGCTACTTTTCAGTAGAAAATAAAAAACAAACAAAATTAGTAATTAAAAAAAAATGCCTACTTCCTTAGGAATGTAGAATAAAAGTAGAATAAATTTAAAAATGTACAAAGGAAGACTAAAAGAATACATCTCCACCAAACCAGCATTGCAAGAGATGCTAAAGGGAATGCTGTAAGAAAAAGAAGAAAAAGAGAGAGGGAGAGGAACACAGGAACAAAGGGAAATGAATAAATATTTGTCAATAATAGCCTTAAATGTAAGTGGATTAAATGCTCCAATCAAAAGACACAGGGTAGCGGAATGGATACAAAAACATGATCCACATGTATTCTGTCTACAAGAGACACACCTCAAAACAAAAGATTTACACAGAAAGTGAAGGGATGAAAAAAAGTATTCTAAGCAAATGGACATGGAAAAAAAAAAATACTGGGTAGCAATACCTATATCGGACAAACAGATTTCACAGCAAAGGCCATAAAAAGAGACAAAGAAGGACATTTTATAATACTTAAGGAGACAATCCATCAAGAAGATATAACTCTGGTAAACATATATGCACCCAACATAGGTACACAAAAATATATAAGGATAACATTGAAAGACTACAAAAAGGATATCAACAGCAACACAGTCAAGTAGGGGACTTTAACACCCCATTGTCAACAATGGACAGATGTTTGAAGCAAAGAAACACTAAGGATATTGAAGCATTGAACAACACTGGAGATCAAATGGACTTAATTGAAATATATAGAACTTTTCACCCCAAAGAAGCAAAATATACATTCTTTTCTAATGCACATAGGACATTTTCAAAAGATAGACCATATGGTAGGACACAAAACGAGCCTCAACAAATTCAAGAAAATTGAAATTATATCAAGCATCTTCTCATATCACAATTACTTGAAACTGGAAATCAACCTCATGGAAAAAACTCAAAGACATGGAGAATAAATAACATGCTAGTAAATAATGAATGGGTAAACAATGACATCAAGGAAAAATCAAGAAGTTTCTGGAAAGAAATGATAATGAGCACACAGCAGCGAAAACCTATGGGACACAACAAAAGCAGTCCTGAGAGGAAAGTTCATAGCAATACAGGCCTACCTAAAAAAGCTAGAAGAATCTCTAATAAAAATTTTAACCATACAGCTATAAGAACTAAAGGAAGAACAACAAGCAAAGCCCAGAGTGAGTAGAAGGAAGGAAATCATCATGATCAGACCAGAATTAAATGACATAGAGACTGAACAAACAATTCATACGATCAACAAAAGTAGGAGCTGGTTCCTTGAAAAAATAAACAAAATCGACAAGCCTTTAGCCAGGCTAATCAAGGAAAAGAGAGAGAGAACCCAAATAAACAAAATCAGAAACGAAAGAGGAGAAATCACAACTGATATCACAGAAATACAAAGGATTGTAAGAAATTATTACAAACAATGGTATGGCAAGAAACTTGACAACCTCCATGAAATGGACAAATTTCTAGAAACATATAATCTCCCAGAAATAAATCAAGAAGAAGCAGAAAGCCTGAACAGACTGATAACAAAGAGTGAAATTGAAACAGTAATAAAAAAACTCCCAGCACACAAAAGCCCTGGACCAGATGGCTTCACAGGAGAATTTTACAAAACATTCAGTGAAGAACTAATGCCTACTCTTCTCAAACTATTCCAAAAAACCCAAGAAGAGGGAAGACTCCCAAACTCTATGAAGCCAGTATTACCCTAATTCCAAAACCAGGTCAAGACACAACAAAGAAAGAAAACTACAGGCCAATATCACTGATGAACATAGATGCTAAAATCCTCTACAAAATATTTGCAAACTGGATCCAGCAACACACTAAAAAGATCACACACCATGATCAAGTGGGATTCATCTCAGGGATGCAAGGATGGTTTAATATTTGCAAATCAATAAATGTAATATACCACATAAACAAAATAAAATATAAAAACCACATGATCATATCAATAGATGCTGAAAAGGCATTTGGTAAAGTACAACACCCATTTATGGTGAAAACACTCAGCAAAATGGAATAGAGGGAGCATACCTCACCGTAATAAAGGCCATGTACAAGAAACCCAAATCCAACATCACGCTCAATGGACAAAAACTGAAAGCATTCCCCTTGAGATCAGGAACAAGACAAGGATGCCCACTCTCTCCACTCCTATTCAACATAGTCTTGGAAGTTCTAGCCACAGCAATCAGACAAGAAAAAGAAATAAAAGGCATCCAAATTGGAAAAGAAGAAGTAAAACTGTCATTATTAGCAGATGACATGATAGTATACATAGAAAACCCTATAGACTCCACCAAAAAACTCCTCAACCTAATAAGTAAATTTGGCAAAATAGCAGGGTACAAAGTCACTATGCAAAAATCAAAGGCATTTCTGTACACCGACAATAAAATATCAGAGCTAGAAACTAGAAAAAAATCCCATTTACTATAGCAACAAGAAAAATAAAGTACCTAGGGATAAACTTAGCCAAAGAGATGAAAGACCTATACTCAGAAAACTACATAACCCTGAAGAAAGAAATTAAGAAAGATACAAATAAATGGAAGCATATACCATGTTCATGGATGGGAAGAATCAGCATCATAAATAGTCCATACTACCCAAAGCAATTTATAGATTCAATGCAGTCCCTATTAAAATACCAGCGATGTATTTCACAGACCTAGAACAAATACTTCAAAAATTTATACTGAACCAAAAAAGACCCTGAATAGCCACAGCAATTTTAAGACAGGAGAACACAATAGGAGGAATCACAGTACCTGATATCAAACTATACTACAAGGCCACTGTAATCAAAACAACCTGGCACTGGCATAAGAACAGACATAGATCAATGGAACAGAATAGAGAGCCCAGAAATAAACCCAGGCCTCTACGGTCAACTAATATTTGACAAAGGGGGAAGGAACATAAAATGCAGTGAGAAGAACCTCTTTAACAAATGGTGCTCGGAGAACTGGACAGGGACGTGCAAGAAAATGAAACTAGACCACCAACTTACACCACACACCAGAATACAGTATTCCCTCACTTATTGCAGGTATTACGTTCTAGATCCCCCCACGAAGTAGGAAGCTTACATTTATTCTACACTCTTAAACCTACATAACTTTAAAAACATACATATATCGTACCACAAAATCCAGTGATATAGTGAAAAATCCGCGATAAATAATTAAATATAATATTTTAAAAAATCCCACAATACAGTGAGGCTGCGATAAGAGAACTGTGATAAAGAGAGGGACTACTGTACACTCAAGATGGATTGAAGACTTAAATGTAAGACGTGACACCAAGAAAATCCTAGAGGAAAACATAGGCAGGAAAATTTCAAATATCCTATGTAGCAATATTTTCACTGATACGTCTCCTAAGGCAAGGGAAATAAAGGGAAAAAATAAATAAACAAATGGGACTACATAAAACTAAAGAGTTTCTGCTCAACAGAAGAAAACATCAGCAAGATGAAAAGGGAACCAACCATATGGGAAAACATATTTGCAATGATACCACAGATAAGAGATTAACCTCCAAAATATATAAAGAACTTACATATCTCAACACAAAGAAGACAGACAGCCCAATTAAAAAATAGGCAAAGGACCTGAACAAACAATTCTCCAAGGAGGATATACAGAGGGTCCATAAGCATATGAAAGAATGCTCAACATCACTAGCCATCAGAGAGATGCAAATAAAAACCACAATGAGATACCACTTTACACCAGTCAGAATGGCCATCATCAACAAATCAACAAACAATAAGTGGTGGCAAGGATATTGAGAAACCAGAACCCTAGTGCACTGTTGGTGGCAATGCACACTGGTGCAACAACTATGGAAAACAGTATGGAATTTCCTCAGAAAAATAAAATGGAAATGCCTTTTGAAACAGCAATTCCACTGCAAGGATTATACCCGAAGAATGCTGAAACACCAATTCAAAAGAACTTATGCACCCCTATGTTCATAGTTGCACTGTTTACAATAGCTATGTGCTGGAAACAGCCTAAGTGCCCTTCTGTAGATGAGTGGATAAAAAACTGTGGAACATTTACACGATGGAATACTACGCAGCAGAAAGAAAGAAGGAACTCCTGCCATTTGCGACAACAGGGATGGAACTAGATATCATATGCTTAGAGAAATAAGCCAGGCAATGAAAGAAAAATACCATATGATATCACTTGATACATGAGACTAATAAACAACATGACCAAATGAACAAAATTAAACAAGGAACAGAGTAACAGTTATCAGGGAGGAGGGGGAGGGCGGGAAGGGGGTTAGTAGGGGAAAGGTTTAGTAAAGGAACTAGTATAAATAACCCATGAACATGGACAATGGAGTGGGGATTGACTGTGGGAGAAGGGGTGGTCTAGGTGGGGGGTAGGAATGAGGGAAAAAGTAGCACAATTGTAATAGAAAAACAACAAAAATAAGATTAAAAAAATGTTATAGTAATTAAGCAATCAAAATTATTTGTCCCAGACTCACCACAGAACATGTGATTCCAAATATAGTGGGAGCTCTAGGTTCCACAAAGATTCTGATTTCCCTCCCATGCAGATCTCTGACACTTCAACCTGACTCCTGTCCACCTTCAGTGGTACACACTGCAAAGCTATCTTGAAGTTCCTCTTTTCCAATCCCTCAGGCCTCTTTCCAGTCCTCCTGTTACACACCGCCTCTCCAGAATCACACCTCAATTTTAGCTATGGTCACATTATATTCAAGCATGGGTTTTTATCTTCTTTACTCATTTATGAATTTCAAATTGTTATAGCTTATTTTTTAAGTATATTTTGTCAATTGTTGTTACAGTAGTCCCAATTTTTTTCCCTTTGCTCCCCTCTGCCTAGTACTCCCCTTCCCTCCAGCAATCCCACCTGCTTTAGTTCATGTCCATGGTTCGTGCACATAAATTCTTTCGCTTCACCCTTTACTATGTTAACTTCCCCCTGTGTATTTTGTAGCAACCAATTATGCTTCTTAATCCCTGCATCATTTCCCCATTTCTCCCTTTTCCCCCTCCCAGCTGATAACCCTTCAAATGATCCCCATACCTATGATTCTGTTCCTATTCTGGTTTGCTTTGTTGGATTTTGTTTTTATTTTTTAGATTCAGTTGTTGATAGCTGTGAGTTTGTCATTTTAATGTTCATAATTTTGACCTTTTTTTCTTAAGTAAGTCCCTCTAACATTTCATATAATAAGGGCTTGGTGACGATGAACTCCTTTAGCTTTACCTTGTCTGGGAAGCACTTCATCTGCCCTTCCATTCTAAATGATAGCTTTGCTGGATAGAGTAATCTTTATTGTAGGTACTTGCTTTTCATCACTTTGAATATTTTTTGCCAGTCCCTTCTTGCTTGCAAAATAGCTTTTGAGAAATCAGCTGACAGTCTTAAAGGCACCCCTTTGTAGGTAACTCTCTGCTTTTCTCTTGCTGCTTTTAAGATTCTCCCTTTATCTTGAACCTTTAGCATTTTAATTATGATGTGTCTTGGTGTGGTCCTCCTTGAGTCTAGCTTGTTTGGGACTCTGTGCTTCCTGGACTTGTATGTCTATTTCCATCACAAAATTTGGAGAGTTTTCCTTCATTATATTTCACTTAAGCTTTCAATTTCTTGCACCTCCTCTTCTCCTTCTGGCACTGCTATGATTCGGATGTTGGTATGTTTAAAGTTGTCCCAGAGGTTCCTAAGCCTCTCATTTTTATCAATTCTTGTTTCCTCATTCTGTACTGGTTGACTCTTTTTTTCTTTGTTATGTCCCAAATCATTTATTTGAATCTTGGTTTCCTTCCCTTCGCCTTTGTTTTGTGTGGATTTTCCTTTGTTTCATTTAGCATAGCCTTCCCTTCTTCACTTATGCATCTGCCATACTTAAGCATATCTGTCAAGCCTGTGAGCATCTTTATCACCAGTGTTTTGAACTCTATGCCTGTTAGGTTAGGTTAGGGTAGCTCCTCATCTGTTAGGTTAGCTATCTCCTCATTGCTTAGTTCTCCACTGCAACCTTGATCTGTTCCATCTTTTGGGTCATATTTCTCTGTCTCCTCATCTTGACGGGCTCCTGTGTTTGTTTGCCTCTGTGTCTTTGGTAGAGCTGTCACACCTGTTATTATATAAGGGGCAGAGTCTTAGGTATTCGTCAGTACAGGGCGACCTGTTTCACCATGTTATGGCACTGTGTGTGGGGGGGGGCGGGCGTGACAGAACAATGCCACTTGCTCATCACTCGCCCCTTTTCAGGAACTTCTCCCAATTCTGTATGGGCCTGGTGCCTCTCTAGCTGTTGCGTTGGCTGTTGCGTTGGCTGTTGTTCCCAGAGTGGGTGAGTCTGTGAACATTCTAGGACCATAGGGGCCCTTTATACAAGTGGAATCTGCTGGAAGACCAGCAGTTTCTTCTTCCACCCCAACCCCCAATGGTTTGCCCAGTCAAAAGCAATGAGGCTTTATTTTCCGTGGAGCTGGAACCATGAGTTGTGTGGTCTGGTCTGGTGTTGGGAGCGCTCCCCAGATGTCCCTCCCTACTTTTTAAAACATGTGACTGTGCTTTCCGCTTGTTGCTGCCACTGCCACATCGCGTCCTCTCCGCCCCAGCTCTATCCCTCCTACCTGTCTGGATGAGTGTTTCTTCTTTACATCTTTGTTTGTTGGACTTACATGCAGCTTGATTTTCTGGAACTTCTGGTTGTTTCTAGTTTTGAGGTATGTAGTTATATTCCTGCTTATTTGTGGAAGAAGATACAGCGTGTCTGTCTAGGCCTCCATTTTGGCCAGAAGTCCTTGTTATAGCTTTTATAACTAGAAACAACCTTCCTTTAAAAACAGTTCAATATTAAAATTGCTTAAAATAATAATATTCAACAAAAATTTAAGACTAGCAAATTTTGTTTATAAATGAGCAATTATTTAATGAGCAAGTATTTCACTATTTTAAGGAGTAATAAAATTAAGTTATTTTATAGAAATACATTATGTTGATAAATATAAATACTGTCACAAAGATACTACCATATGATTTTTACTCCATTAAAAATGAAGTCTTAAAAAAATGACCTGAAAGCACTGAATAACTGTGTGCATGTGTGCACATATATAGTTTAAGTCGTTTAAAAATGTCATTTAACTTATACAGTCCATTACTTTTATAAACTGTAATCAATTTTCTACATAGTGATGTGATCCATGTCTATAAATTAGTAATATCCAAATGTATCTCATTTCCTTCTCATCCTTAAAATTAAATATAATTTTACATTGTAAAAGTGATTAATAATATGACTCATTGTTTTACTATCAATAACAATAATTTGGTTTTAGGCATAAGTCAGTATATGTTATAAACTATGTGACTAGAACTTGAGTAATCCAAAAATATATATAAAATTATGAGTTTGAACATCAGCAATATAATTATTAGAATATGTAAAGACTATTTGAAATATATTGTCTTTTAAAACATCTGTGTTCTAAACTTGAAGCTTCTTTAATAAAAGTATCAGCATTTAGATCATTTTCTATTGTTATAATTTGAAAATTTAAGCTTTTTTTTCAGTAGCTCTTTTTGTGTGACTGGTATGTATTTGTCTTGACATCTTGAAATACAGTTTAAGTTAAGCATTGAAGTATGATTATGTCATAGTTTATGTTATGGCATGAAGTATAATGCATATTCCTTGTAAAAGAATCAAATAGAAATAATTTAAATCAAGCTAAGTGGAATTAAGTTTTTTTTAAATAAAAAATACATATATAATTGACCTGTGGTAAATACATAACATGAAATTTATGATAGCTGTTGAAAAACACTCTTGGGAGAAAATGAAGATTTAATGTGAGACTATTATATAACTGTCTTATTGTCACTACTATCCTCAGATCTCTTTCATCTTCAGCAGAGTTGGTAAAAAGAACAAATGTTGTTTGTATTTCTTTCCTATCATTTCTTAAATTTGTTAAAACAACACATTTGACATACTCGTTGCTTAGCTGTAGTTCAGAAACATCATTAATTCCTTCTTTTCTCCCTTGCCTTTCTGAATAATTAATTTTTTTCTTCCTTTCTGATCATAACCCCGAGGTCTGTGATTGGTATCAAAGCAAGCAGCAGTTTTGAAGAGCAAGCACTTTCTCAATCTGTAGATTAACATCTCAAATAAAAGCTACCTGCAGACTTATGACTAATTGAAAACAAGGACACCCACGCATAAATGAAAGTTACATAAATTAAAAAGTCTCATTTAAACCATCAGTTTTAGCATCTTCCACAACTACTTCTCTTTATAACCAAGTTGTTGAAAATTTTGTAATTGACTCTCAAGGTTTACCTCTCTCTCTCCTGCTAACCTGCTAGAAGTGTAAACACAATAATAACCTAAAGCAAAAAGTAAACTGGGGAGAATGAACGATGACTCTATCATTCATAGTTCTTAAACAGCCCAGAGTCAATTAGGTGTGCATTTCTTCCACATCGATCATTTCCATATTGATGCGTCCACATTTCCTAATTCTCTCTTCTGGCTCCCACAGTGCTTGAGTCATCATCTATATTGAATGTTTGCTGGATGCATGTTGTAATTCCATCTTAAAATGTAGATTTTTAAAGGAAATATGTGTCAAGGTGTTTACATTCTGTATAGCATTGGAGAAATTCACACATGAATAAAAGGCTACTTCTATTATGAGATTAATTTCATTTAGAAAAAGGCAATAACCTACATGAGGTCACACGATTATGGCTAAACTCTACTAAAATTAAAAATATGATTTTACTGCATATTTAATTAAACATAAGAATTTTGAGATTTACCTAATTCAGTTTTGGAAAGACTTTTACCTGCCAGGCACAGTGCCAGGTATTAGGCATATAAAGATGGATAAGACACTGGCCCTCAGTCCCAATATTTCACTATTTAGTCATAGAAACAGACAAGTAAACAGATGGAATAGCATGCAGCCTTATTTCCAAATACCAACTGCCCTATTCTTCAAGCAAATATCAATTGCTTTATTTTGCTGCTAGGTTGTAAACTCTAAGGTAAAAGCGGTTTCTCATTCATCTTTGTACGCCCAGAACTGAGAAGACTGCTTTACCAGTTTATAACTTGGCACAATAGATTTTTGGCTTCTAGAAGTAGGATCCATACTGTAAGAACATAGAGGGAAAAAAATGTGTATTTGTAAATGGAAAATCAATAAAGCAAGAAGAAAAGCCATTATCTGACTATGCTTTGCTCAGCACAACACTGATGTTAACTGTTCTGAAAAGTGCCACCATAATAGCAATAGTAATTGCAAAAACCACAAAACAGTAATTGAAACTTTGGCTCTGATTCTTTAAGTAGTTAGCATGGGAAAGAGATTCTCAGGGATTCTTCTATGACCCCAACCTGGCTCACTGCCCTGAACTGCCTGCCCTGGAGCACAAGAACCCCATACAATATTCAGGCGATGGGTCTAACAGAAGCCAGACAGCTCCCTCCAGATTCTACTCCATACTGATCATTCGAAATCCTCCTGCTCTGGCTTTTTATTCACAGTGTCCATACTGCTCTCTAGCACTAGAGAGAGAGTCTGAATTTCTGTTTAGTTGGATGAGATATCAGATGGCATATCATTTCCTTAGCATAACAAGGTTAGTAAAGGTATTAAGATAAAGCCTTACAAAAAATAACAGGAGCTTTCCAATATCTAGATATTGATTTTTATGGCAAATTGAACTTTTAGAAAGGATTTTAACTCCACAATTATAATTTCCAAAGAGACTTCACATGTTTCTGATTACTTATCCAAGGACGCTCAGGTATTGACCTCTAGATTTAACATCAATAACAACAACTAAGAAGAGCTTTCATGGTGGCTCTGCCATTCAGGAGCATGGCCCAGGGCAGGGCAACCAGGCAGAAGGATAAGAACTGCTTTGGGTAGACTAGTATCACCTCGCTAACTCATATTACCTTGCTAACCCTTCCTTCACTCCCACCCCAATTAAAATGCAAATCCTTTCTTAATTTACTTACTAATTTAATGTTTGGATTATTCTATCCTCACATCCTCTGAAATCCTTGCCTACATCAGAGTGGCTCAGCTTAGCTTGTTATTCACCAGTGGAAAGGAAAAAGGTTTATTTGTGTCTCTTAGTGGAAAAAAAAAAAGTACATTGCAGAATTCTGGCTTGAGTAAGAACTGCTGATAAATATATTTTCTGGCTGGGAACTACACTCCCACATCGTAGTTTGCCCATGTAAGTCAGAGCTGCACAGCACTGCTTATTGGTCAAGTTAAGGGACCCCAGAGCCAGGATGTCTTGTTGATGCCTAACCCCGCCTCTTTATGCTGGCTGTGTAACCTTGTGCCTCAGTTTTCTCACCTGTGAAACAGTGCTAATAATAATCCCTATGTCACAGGGATGCTATATAAAACAAATGAAATGTATCATATATATAATTTAGAAGAGTACCTGGCACATAGTGCTAGGAAAGTGTTCATATGTATGAATTTTTGTTTTTTGTAGAAACAAGTATTTTGTAAAATACAATGAAAATCAAATTAGACTCTGCAGGGTCTGGAAAATCCAGTGGCTATGAAAAAGATTCCTTTATGGTTTCAGAAAGTACTTTTTTTTGGGTCCCATGTTGCCAGACTGGGAGATAAGGGTTTTATGGTATTCATAGACTGCCAAAAGTTCAATCTGGATACATAAATCTAGATATGGAAAGATACACTGCAGTATTGTCAAATATCATCCGGACATGTAGTGGGAAGTATGTCTTAGAAAGCTACCAAAGAGCAGCAAATATGTTATCAAGATGCAAAGGAAATCAAAGTGTACTTTGAAATGTCTCTTTAGTGTACTCCGTCAATATTTTATTTTTCAAAGAACACAGCATATCTTCTAGGGATTTCTTTAATGTATTAAACCATCAAAATGTCAATTTGAGTGAAACTTGCAAGCAAAAAGCCATACTCACAGAATAGTAAGAAAAATCAAGTAAAATTCAGTAGAAATGCCTAGATAAAATCAAACAAAAATTTATATTAAGCATCTGACAAATAAATCCCTGATGATTTCATTTTTGGAAACAGTCCTCCTTTGTGAAGGAATTCAGCTGGACTCTGGAGAATTGTTTTTTGTTGTCTGATTGAAATGACAATCATTTTATCACTGAGAAAGACTTGCTGTCAACTGGTTGAATGCAGTACACTTAAGTGAATTCACACTAATAGTGTCTAACATCGATTTTCTAGTTTTTCATGTAACATTTGGATTTCCAAGGAATGGCTATAGAAAATAATATTCCATATATAAGACAAGTCTTATGAATGTTTTAAATTAAATTGAGAAAATCTCAATGAAAGAAAATATAGAAGTGCAATAACTCTATAATGACAAGCATGTCTTAGTGTAAAAAGTGCTTTTGGAGATGAAGGGAGGTAAATTAGGTACCACCACAAATTTTGTGTATACATCCTTTGCTTTTTCTCCAAAGTCTACAGAATAGTGTTTAAAGTAATTTGGGAAAGCTGTTTAAGAATAACTGACAAGGAAGATCAAACTATTGGCCACATGTTGGTTCGATCCTTCTGATCATCTTTAAATTACCTTAATTATATTCAATGACATATATTTACTTTATCAAAAGATTTCTTAATATCTAGTCTGAACTTATTTTTCCAACAAATATTAAGCTTGGAAAACAGTTCTGGGTTTATATTTGCTTTTTGTAGCATAGATACAGTTTCTGTGCATTTGCTTTGACAGTTTCAACAGAAGAAATCAATCCTTTGAAAACCTGGTCACACATAGAGCTACTAACTCTGAATCCTTCTATCACAGAATCACTAAACACTGAGACTGAAAGGGCCCAACTGCTTCCAGGGGCCATGAGATGGATATATCTATGACAAGAAGACTTAAGGTACCCTGGGAAAAGAAGTCATTTAAATTCTAAAAGCTGTGTGAGCTTCCAGTTGCAAACCCTGACCTAATCCAGTAAGGAAACTGAGAGCGTGTGAAGTGTCCAAAGGCATGAAGGATCACACTAGGGGCCAGAATTCAGGCTACTTGACTTCTATCCCAGAGCCCTGTCTGCTTCATCACTTTCTCCTTCAAAATGCAGTGTTTATTATTTTATTCCAATTGTGTTTTACTATGTATAAACTATAGCAGGTTTACCAAGAAGACATAGAGCTCTAACATTTTATGAAACAGGAAATCAAAGTTAGTCCTCAAAAATTCCATAACTCTTGGCTCTTGGTTTTGTCATAAATATTTTGTATGTCCCATAATCCACATATGGAAATAACCAAACTCTCCAAATAAAAGATTTTCCTTGCCCTGTACACATGGTCCATCTAAATGCAGCTCAACAGTCTCAATTCCTGGGAGTCCAGATTGAGCTTTAAGACAGATGGCAGCAAACCATGCAGAACATTTCTGTAATGACACAGCTCATTTGTTTTTCTCTGCATAGAGATGACCTCTATCTTTCTGTTCACGGAGTAATGAATAATGTACCAGACCTGGAATCAGAAGATCAATTCTAGATTTGGTTTTGCTACTGATTTTGTGTACATATTGGGCAGGGCATTTAACCTTTTTGATTCTAATTTCCTTCTCTCTAAATTGAGTAGGTAGATAAGATAACTTGTAAAGTCTTGTTCCATATTCCTCTTCTGTTTTTATGTGGGTGTAAAAACCTTTGAATGAAAAAATAATTAACTCACTCTGATAACAACAACAACAACAACAACAACAACAAACATGGAAGAAAACATTCCAGAATATAATGTTTGATAAATAATCTTCACCAGAACTAATATAAATCTAAATAAATAGCAACCGTCCAACACTTACCCTAACCCAACAATCTGGCTTGTTTTTATAAATATTATAAAAATTATACTTAATAATACAAATACCTTTCTAGTTGCTAATTCCATAGGACTTTCATAGTCCTTACATTTCTTAAACTTTTTGCAAAAAAAAAATTTAAAGATTTTATTTATTATTTTTAGAGAGAGGGGAAGGGAGGGAGAAAAATATCTATAGGTTGCTTCTCACACACCCACAGCCCCTAACCAAGGGACCTGACCCGACACCCATGCATGTGCCCTGACAGGGAATCAAAGCAGGGACCTTCCTGTTTGCAGGCCGGTGCTCAGTCCACAGAACCACACCAGCCAGGTTGACTTTCTGCAAAATTTAACACTGTTGTTCATCCTCCAGGCTTCCTCTATTTCCATTTTGATTACTGTGACAACACTGTCCTGGAATCTGTATTTCCTTAATTAATTTAATTTACTTTCAGACTCTTGGCTCCTTTTTCTCAACCCTTTTCTTAAACTTGTGTCATCCATGCAGGCTCTTCACTCTGTGCTCTGTGCTCGTGCAGATTCTTCTCTGCTCAGACCCTGGCTCTCAACTGTGGTTGCTAATGATTCTTGACTCCGAATCTCTCACTTTATCCTCTCTCCTGAGATCAGCTCAGTCTTCTCAACTGCTCCCTAAACACTGCACAGGCAACTATAAACCACCTTTAATCTTAAAATAGTTATTCAGTCTACATTCTCCGTGACACCCAAGCTAAAAACATGACATTATTCTCAAGTTCTTTTTTTTTTCCTATTTTTTAACATCTAATTGATTATCAATTCCTTTCCACTTGTGGTAAAATATTGTTGAAAAACAACCCATTCCGGGTAATACCATCATCTAGCTGAGTCCATATCTTTGGCATGTGGACTAGTATAATAGCCTTCTAATAATTTTCATCATTCTAGTTGTATTTCTATCTAATCCATCAACTGAACTACTGAATTATCTTTCTAAAACAAAATCTGATCATGTCATTCCCTCTGCCTTAAAAGCTTAGGAATATAAATTGTATATTTGATAAATTGTAAAGTCCTCAATATATTCTGTAACATCCTTTAAATTCTAGACTGAACCCCCATCTGTCTCCCCCCATTCCTCCAACAAATTGGTGGATGGCAACAGGTTTACTCTTTATGAAATTTGCAATGCATGTTTATATACCATGCCCTTCAATGTCACATCCATTCTGCTTAGAATATACCAACTCCTTTCTAATAGATGAAGCCTTCATGTGCTCCCAATGTGATTGACAGCACAATTTCCTGGCCCCTAGTCTGACAAATATAAACTATAGGTCAGATGATGAAATATTAAGCCAATATTAGAAATGCTGGCTGAGTGCATTCCTTTGTTATAATGTTCGTAAGTATATTTCTATGAAGTGCACAGACTGCATCTCACTCATTTTACATTCCTAGTGCCTAATAAACTGCTTAAGCATTTTCTTGAAGAAATTAGTAAATGGTTTTTATATTTTTTTTCACAAGGACAGAAGTTAAAGAAATGGTGGAGAATGGAAAAGGTTCTTTATAAGAATTCATCAAGAAATGTGAGTTTTTACAGACAATTCATTTTTCTTTATTTGTGCTTGCTTGTTATAAGCACTAGCTTGGATGTGCCCAGATCATAAATCTAGAAAATGGAACACACAAAGTTAATAAGCAATTTTCTTATTTTGGCATGTAAGAGTTCAGATTAAAATGTTATGGTTATTTATTTATTTTTGTTTACTTCTAATACAAAGTTTTCTGGGAGCACGTATGCACATGTTTAAAAGATGTTGTTAATATCCAGGAAATAGAAAAGCTTGTTTCACCATAAGCAAGACTTTATTAAATTAGATACTTCCTTCCTAGGACAATAAAACATTGAGATTTAGAGAACTGACCTGAAGTTGACCTATATTTTGACCATTCCCAAAAGTCCATTGAACCTCTAATTTAATTTCATATTTCCCATGCTGCAGTTAAAATCTGTTTCTACTCAGGAATTTGGAATCTGTGTAATAAAGGCTAAAAGGAATTAATGAATGGGAACTGAAATTCCTTAGGACATTTATATGATTTTTTAAAAGTATTTGCCCAGACTTTAAAATAAATATAAACTGGATAAAAAGAGCATTTCCACTGAGGTTGTTCCCTTAGTAATTCATATAGACTTCATAGAGAGAGAGAGACAGAAACCCTACAATGCTATGCAAAAAATTATTTACATTTTTTTAGCCACCAGGTCAAGGTTTCTCAACATTGGCACCATTAGGTTGGATATTTCTTCCATGTGGAGTCCTGTCCTGTGTATTATAAAATGTTTAACAACATCCCTAAGTGGCACTAGATAACACTAATGTTAGTACCTGTCCCCAGATGTGACATTCAAACATGTCTCCAAATACTGACAAATGTGCCCCAGGGAGGGCAAAATAATCTTTACTTCAGAACCACTGCTTTAGATAGTTAAGTAATTTAGCTTATACTTTTTTCGTCCTCACATGGTACCTGCTCTGGCACACAGAGGTATTCAATAAATTTTCTTTAAAAAAGTGTTAATAATTTAAGACTGTATGTTGTACCTTTTCTCAATAATCTTGCATTACATGTCTTAGCCACAAGGTATACCCAGTGCATAAGTAATGAAGGATCAACTCTTTCCACTCTGGAAGAACTTACAAAATCAACAGCATTTGACTTCTTTTTGTGTAGGTAAATAGTATAATTTTTGATGTGACGGTGAACACAATTGACAACCATTCCTCTTCAGAGAATATAGACTCCTAGTGCAAGTGGGAAATAACACTGCCCTCTGGGTGTTACAATATCATAAAAAGCCATCTCAAAAGGGTCAAATGTCTTTCAGATTGGCAGACCTTGGCTAAAGCGTCACTGACTATATTAACATATGAATATGGAAGACTCCGTTTATAAGAGAGCTGTTAGAGCTGGGAAAAATAGACAAAAGAGAAAGTCATGAAGGCAAACATGGGGCCTAGCAAATCTAAGAACTTCTTCCATGTAACATATTGTCTTTTTCCAAGTCACATCTGCATATTATCTTTTTTTTTCTTTTACAGAAACAAAGGTAATTTTTTTATTAGAAAAACAATGTCTTATTTTAATACAATATATCATTTGTGGGAATGTATACCAAACTGGCCTTTAAGAAAAACCAATCAGAATGACAGAAGATATTATATAGGGGAAGAAGGAAAAGAAACGTGCCCAGGGGAAAATCAAGTTGCATGTAATCTCTTCATAAGCAAACGACATGAGAAACCAAATTATCAGAAGTTTGCTCGCTGAGCAAAAAATCAGAATGTAATTTGGTTATATGATAGAATGGTTAATATCTACAAACATTATTTTTTGACAGCCCTTCCCTGTCCACAGGTAAAAATTCACCATAAAAATGCCCGATGTGAAGCCCTTGAAAGACCCCAGGCAGTCCTCCTGAGAGCAGCATGCCCTTGGGGTTTTCTGCTGTATACAATTTCCTCTTAGAAATTTCTAAGATTTTTTTTTCTTACCTATTTGTTTGTTTGCTTGTTTCCTTGGTCTAGTTTTTGATGAATATCACCATTTGTAATAATTAAATATAGGCAGAATAGGGTTACTTCCCAAAATTTTCCCTTAGGAAGAGCTGATTTATATGAGTCTGCATACAGTGTCTCACATTATGGGGAAATTTCTAATAACTTTAATAAAGTGCTGTTGAAAGGCACATCAGCCTGGAATGACCTCAAGCAATGATAGTTTTGGATGCAGAAGTAACTTGATAGATTCAGTTAAAAAAAGAAAGTAAGAAATTTAATGGAAATTCACTCATTATTCAAGGCATTATAACTTCACCTTTTAAATAGAAATGGCATTTTGTGGCACCTACGAACATATAATCAAGATTTATTTTAAGTTCTCATGCTATGCAAATGAATATTTACGGCTTGAAATAAAATCATACATAGATTCAAAAAGAATTGTATTTCAAATAGTTTGGAAGAAATTGATTTTGTAAATCTGCATTATTTAACTCAAAAAAATAACCCTGGTGAAGACCTTGACACAGCGTTCTCTGTACCAAACACACACAAAAAAATGAAAACTATAATTTCATAAAATGTAAATGAAAAGAAAATTTTCATAAAATTTTATTGTGTGCTAACATTAATAAATTAAAGTTAAAGAGACGTTTAACCTATATTTCCAAAAAAATTTATTCAAGTTCTTCTATTCTCCTCTTCCCCATTTAAAGATTTTCACATTCATTGGAAAAGGAGAATTCACCTCATATTAAGAGTTGCTACATTTTAAGGGACACAGATCAATTAAAATATGGCCTTCCCTTCCTTTACTCTGTTAGACAATTTAGAGGATACCAGAGAGCACTTTATTTTAAATACATTTACAAATATGTTTTATATTAAATATATTTTAAAATATATATCAAATGATATAGAGATAGATATCTCTACATATAATATCAAAATTTACATAGAAATATACCTACATCTATAGATATACTGAAATTGAGGGGATAATTTAGGTTGATGCCTCATCCATTGTAAAGAGCAGGAAACTCAGAAAGCTTGAACACCATACAAGAATGACTCCTTAAGACACGAAAATGACTACTACACAGGAAAAGACCATTATCATCTTGCTAATCTGGGCTTCATCTTTACTGGTTGACAGGACAATTCTAAGAACTGGGTGTTTTATTCCTCTCCATACTCTGCAAGTTAACAGAAACAACTTCTCTTCCACCCTACTCCTCATCGTATGCTAGATCGGTCTCCATTCTCTGCCTTACAGCAAATGTGTAGGTTTTAATATATCAATTCATAATCAACTCGTTGAATGGGTCCTTTTCCTCAGCCTTATGATTCTTACCAAACATGTTCATATGCACCAGGAAGTTTAGTTAAAGTTAAGTAAACAAGTGAAGCAATGATAACTACAGAAATGATTTGGGAAAACATGAAAGCTTTCCATTTCCTCACTACCAACGATAATGCATCAAAAGCTCTCAGCCCATCTCTCCCTTTTTGTTCTCTATCCCTTATCATAATCCATACCAACCCCAGCACAAACCCACATGTAGAAAGTTCTACTGGAGCACTGAATAACACCAAGGACAGGGACTCTAACCTCAGACAGGAATGGGAAAAGAGTTTATATTTCCTTTATTGGCATGATAAATATATACTTCCCAACTGTCATTTCATTCTTTCACCAATTATTTTATACAACTTACAGGATACCAAATCTCTACAAAACATTCTACTAAACGCTAATGCATAATTAGTATATAATACACACATTCTAGTTCAGGTGTTGGCAAACTGTAAAGAACCAGATGGTAAATATCTTATGCTTTGAGTACCATTCGTCCCTGTCACCACTACTCCACTCTGCTGTTCCAGCGCGTAGCAGTCTTAAACAGTGTGTAATCAAATAGACATGGCTGTGTTCCCAAAAGACATTATTTACAAAACAGTCAGTGGGCTAGGTTTTGCCTGCAGACCATAATCTGCTAAGCCCTGCTCTAGCCGATAGATAAGGACTTACATAATAGGTAAAAAGAACTCTATATAAATGTAATCTGCACTGACATAAATGAGAACATGTGTTCAATGCCTAATGGTAACACAGGGTTGAGAGAGGGATTTTTAGTGCACTGGCCTGATTTCCCAGAGGAGGGGAGACACCAAATGGATCTTCAAAGATGAATATAACCTCAATAAGTAAACCCAAAGAGAAGGGAATTTCAGGAAGAGGCAACAACTTGGGAAAAGACAAAAGACTTAACAGCATAGGACTTGTTCAATGAGTCGATGGCAGATCATTATAACTGGAGCTGACACAGGCACCGGAACATATATTAGTAGGAGGCAATCATGCTTTCTAAAAATACGCTAGGATGTTCTTTCTTAACATCGATAGAAAGCAGGATTTCTCTAAGCGGTCCATGGCTCAGCTGAATCATACAATGTTTATTAAAATATAGTTATAGGCCCCCATCACTACAGATTCTAATTTAGATTTGTAGTAGTGCTTAGAAATCCACAGTTGGAACAAGCATTGCTGTGATTCTGAGGCACATAGACACTAGAGAACACTGGCATACATAATTGACTAAAACACTTATAAATACATTTCCTCGGTCATTTAAGATATGCTGAAGAGCTTTAATGTTTAAAACAGGCTGAATTGTATTAGAATTATTATTGAATCTCTATAGCCTTTATCTTCTCTTTTAACAGTTTTCAAAAGTTTACTCTTCACTGTCTAAACTGGTTTCAAGACGCTCCTCCTCATTCTAACTTATTTCACCTCACGGAAAGAGCCTATGTTCACCATACTGATGAATATTTATGCTTCAGTTATTCCCTTTTACAGGCCTCAGTTTTCTGGACTAAAATGTTAATTCTTTATAATTACTCTCATGTCATTTGCCTCACATTTTTTTAATCAAATCATATGTCCAATGGAATTTCTCTATATGTCTTTCTTAAAACATAACAATTAAGTTTACATAAGATGGAAGATAGCATGGCTTTATTTATTCACAAAATCATAAGAAAATTTAGGTTATTTTTTATATCCTCACTAAATATGGCTAGTTACATGAAGATGTCTCCATTCAATGAAAGTCATCAAAGTTTAAAACAAAAACAGACAAACAAACAAACAAAAAGTGGATGCTTCCAGCCCTTTCCCTGTATGGGAGCTCTCTCAGACCCAGTGGCTTACAAGGAAAATCACTTTTCACTTTTCCCTAAACGCAGTACCTTGTTCTTATCTATACTAAAATTCATTATTTATTTTATTCATTCTGGAAGACTTTCTAGAATATAATGTTTATTTTCATCTTTTTGAATATCACATGTATTGGTAGGCCAGAAATTGTTACAATATAGCATTCTAAAATATATATATTTTAATGCCAAGACTTTCATTGAGTATAATTTGAATTGGATATATTAGCATCTGTAACTGGGTTCTAAATTTGGAATTATTATAAATTTCTGTGAATTTTGTATAGATATATTGCTATAAGGACTTTTTAAAGAGCTGTGCATACTTAATGTTTAAAACTGTTGATATGGCAGAAGTAAAAATTTCCCTTAAAGATTGTTCTTCATTGAAAGGTTGTTCAAGGCAAATTGAAGCAATTTATTTATAAATATGTTATAAAATATAGTAGCACTTTTTGAAAAAGAGAGCCCTTTCAAAGAAAAGACTCTTGGGTAGAACTTGAAAACTGCTGAATATCTCACATGGAAAAATAAGCACCTAGGTGAGAAATGATGAAAGCCAACTCTATCACAATGTCTCTTCATGGACATAAAGAACATGAGAAAATTAATCCTACCACAAAGAAAAATATTTGAATCTTAAATTTACAGGCTTGGAGAAAGTAAATCATTTCCAAGAGTCAGAGCTTATCTCTAGGGAACAGGAGGGTAAATTATTTTGCTTAGATGCAGTCTCTTCACAAACCTCCCAAATACTTCAGCAGACTTCTTAGTAAAGAAGTTAAATGTAGTGATGAGCTTGAAAAAGTTTAACAACTGGTTTTCCTGGGGCAGTAGCAGATGAGAGATAGGCAAGGGAGGAAGGAGGAAACTCTAATTTATAGTGTTTTCCAATTTCTGTGGTATAAATACTCTCAACATGGGCAATTTCAAGCTACCAATGTGATGCCACTGATTGTGAATTGGTTTGAGTTGACTCCATAAGACCTCTAGAAATGAAAACTAAGCTGTGATACAAATTTTAGCATGTATGAATAAATATTAAAAATACAGTCTATATTAAATGGTCCATCAAACATAGACCCACAACTTTAGGAGGTTTTTAATATCTTCAGGTTGCTGCTGTTTTTGTTTTTGTTTTTGTTTTAAGTATCTTCAGGCTTCTTTAATGAGCTTGGGCATACTAAATTGCAGTGAATTATAAAGAATAATATATTTCAAATCTAGTCAACTAGATTACACATACAAGCCCTGAAAATACGTAGGTATTCACACAAAATGAGCAAGTGAAAGTTTACCCCCCGGTTTAATTGAAGCAAATGGATACAACTCCAAGTATTCTCGTAGCATGCTAATGGAAGAAAAGTGGTGTGCACACTGAAAGAATAGATCTTAAAATCATAAAACCTTATATTTGAATGCCCAAACTACCAATTATGATTTCTGTAACCCTGAGCAACTCATTTGACCTAGCTGAATCTCATTGTCTTTATTTAATCTAAATAATACCAATCCTGATTTGACTGTGTAAGTAAAACACTTGGCACTTAGTTGGAGCTCATAAAAGTTTAGACCCCAAGCTCTGTAAATATCCATCTCAGATGAATGCATCAACACAGATATTTCATGAAAGGAGAGTCAACTTTGCAGATTGTATACCCATTAGTTATTAAAATGGTTGATATAAAAAGTCTTGGTGAAATGTAATATAATATGTGTAAAAGTACCAACTGGAATGTCTAAAACAAAGTACACTAGCTGTCCATGCACTTAGCAAAATATTTCTTTCCATCCATTTATAAATTTGGGAGTAATATTTGAAATAGCATGGAAGATCAGTAGAAGAATAGGCTATGATGTGTAACATTAATTAGCCCCATGACCATGGAATAATCATTACCTTCTCCAATCTCTTAGTTGTTCATTCACTTAAAAGAATCTAATATTACCAACTAAAAAATATTATTGTGAGAAGCAAGCAAGAAAAAGTAAATGAAAAGATCTCCCAGATAATTAGTGTGTAATAAACATTAGCAAACTTACCTTTCTTCACAAGCCCCTACACAGAAGGGGTATAGAAGCAGGATAAAAATAAAGAGCAGATAGATGTGTGCTAAAGAATCTGCAGAACTACCAACTAGAGGCTTATAGAAACCATTACACTCCCTGGTAATCCATTAAAATCTCTGCTGCAATTTCAATGCACAGAACTGTAATAGGTATTAATATTAAAGTACTTCCCAAGTATTTCCTTATCAGACTATAATTTTGCTCTATCTGCCCTCTGCCATGAAAGAAATATCCTCAAGATTCTTAAATTTTGTCATAAATAAAACCCATTTAATGTGAAACTATGGTGATAAAAATAACTACCATTTTGTGCACTTTGCTAATACACTTTGTATGCATTAAATCATTTGATTTTCTTTATAACATCAAATATGACATAGGTCATATTAACCTTATTTTATAGATAAGAATAGTCAATTTTGGAGAACTTATTTCTAAGGATTACATAGCTGGAATGACAAGAAAAAGAACAGAACTCAGATTTAAATCTAAAGTCTATATATTTTTAAACATTTACATTATAAAAGGAGACATTTTAAGATAAAAAAAGCTTTCATATTTTTCCATCTCTTTGAAATAACTCATTGTTATTCTTATAACATGCCACATATCAAACTATAAAATGCACATTCCCACATCTCCCATTTTTTATAAAGTCTTCAGTATTTCCCCCTTTATTCTGACTACACATACATTTTTAATTGAACCACCTTCAAAACCATTTTTAGTTTTTTAACTTAATCTTTATTGTATTTTTTCCATTACAATTTACTCTCCTTATACCCCCTCCACCCAGCAATTACTATACATTTGTCCATGTCCATGAGTCTTTTCTCCTTAAAACAATTTTCAACATGCCAATTTTATTGTGGAACACAGGACATTCAGTCAAACTGTACCTTCCTACTTGATCACCGTTTCCAGAATGTCTATGGTAACATAACCAAATGAACCCAGGAATGGTTAGTGCACACCTGTGCATCAGCCATCACACTACCACCACGTGGAGACAGAACTTTTGTAAACACTGACAGTAGTGCCATATGACTTGAGCAGGAGAAAAATACCATTTGTACAATAACCTTTTGACAAAAAAATCTACTCATTGTTTTGGATATGTTTCCTCTTATATATTGTCTTTTGGAATTAAAACTGTTGCCTAGGTTATCAGCAGACAACCCTAATAAATGCTTAATAAATTTTGAAAGAAATATATGATTAATAATTTATTATCTAAAAATCAAGACTATCAGAGATTAGTTTTATAGAAATTATTAGTTTTAATACTATCAGTTCACTCAATTATTTAATAAAAATTTCAAAGCAGTTGTTTATATTTTATAGATAAGAACATAGGAACAAAGTGTTTAGATTGTATGTGACTAAAAGAGTCTTTCAAAACATCAGTTAGCAAGTATTTACTGCTTTTCTAATTAATAGAAATTACTTTGTAATATTTCTCCATATAAAATATATAATTTATATTTGCAATGTACAACTCATGTAATGTATAAATAATATAAAATGATTTTAATAATATAAATTTGATAAGTCTATTAATACCTATATAATGATTACTAATATTAATAATGATATATGTAAATATAATACATAAATTATCTTGAGATTACATATAATTTAAATTTTCGAGGAATAAAAAGAAAATTTTAACTTGATTAAAGATAGAGATATGTGAATAATTGTAAGAAAAGAAATTACCCTTTATTACCCTTGAAGTATTCAAGCTAATATAAAAGATACTAAACGAAGGCATTCTCTTAACAAGAAGAATGGGGATGGAAGAATCACCAAAGTAAAAATTGGTAAGGCAAATAAAAACGTTAAGGTAGAGTTCAAATATGTCCTTCTGAGTCAGAAAGCAATAGATGGGGGGGGGGGGGAGACAGACAGAAACACAAAGGAAGAGACACACTCAGAAAGAGACTGAGACAGGGACACAGAGACAGGGGGAGAGAGAGAGGCAGAAGCAGAGCAGTGACCAGACCTACTGGACAAAATGGCTCCAGTAGTCAATCTGGGAATGATTTTATATACATTATCATATAAAATATACCTAAAATTTAAAAAGATAAATTTCTAGATACCAATGAAAAAATAAATTGGAATCTTCCAGACATGAGTTAGGCAGAGTATTTGTAGTGGGAGCAGGCAGGCAAAGGGTGGGGACTCTGATTATTTGATTCAGAACAACATTCTCTGAATGATTTGTTCACAAAAACTGAACACTGTGAAAAAGTGCCCGATCCACTTATCTGTGAACCTTTTTGTTTCCATTAAGGTATCATTTTGTTACTGTTGTTCAGACCATATGTTATCCCTAATTAGATCATAAACTCGAGTTTGATCTGAAAGAAAAGGCTGAGAAGCAGGAAGTATCTGCTGATTCTAAGCATAACCTTCAGCTATTTTGGTGCAAGGTAGCCTTAATAATCCAAAAACAAACACAAACGGAGGGTTTTCTGCCAGAGTATGTCAGAAGTATTTAAATGCATATAATAAACTGACCAAAATCTGTGAAGATAGAAAATGAATTTATAAAAAAAATTCTTTCATCTTTTAGCAAAACCAGTAGTATTCAGTAAGATTTATTTTTAAAATGTCAAAACGTTGAACTCTGAAAATTAAAGCTGGCAAGCTGCTTCGAGGAAAGGAGTGCTCTCAGCTGTTAGGTACTGAGAGCTCCAAACAACAGTGACAGAAGTCAAGAATGTTTATTTTATAAGTAAGTGGGGAAAAGCACAATCCATTCAACTGATCTAAACATCCAAAGTCATAGTTTACTGAACTTCTCTCTCATGTTTTTCTTTCTGTCATTCCTATCTCTCCAGTGTCTCCTTTTCCCCTAATCCCTTCTCCTATATCTCTATGTGTGTCTAGCTCCCTGTCCTCATTTTCACAAGACTTTCTTTTATTCATACCGTCTCACTGTTACCTCTATATTCTTTCTCCTCTTGATTTCTGAAAAGTGCAGGGTAATATTATAAGAATGTGGATTCCTAGTAATTTTGACAAGATTGGAGTCAAATATGCTGGAGGCAAAAATTCAAATTTGCATTCTAGTGTTAGAAGCAAAGCTATCAAAATGCAAAAAAATAAAAATAAAAGTTTAAAATGAATTTGAAATAGTAGCTATTGAAATGTTTGTGTAGATCAAGATTAAAATTGCTAATGTAGCCATGCCCTTGGCCTTCTCATTTATAGTCACCAAAACTTGCTGCCTCTTTGTTTATTAAAGAATTTTTATCTCTGCTGAAGTCAGATAAGTTGCAAAATAATGATGTTCCACACAAATTAAGCCTCTAGTCAACTTCTGTTTCATAAAAATTTTAGTGCACTTTGGAAGTCAATAAATTTATTAATAATATTTTTTGGCCTCACTCATTTTTTGGAGCTTCAATTCTTACTTTTTAAGAATACTTATTTGGGAGTTATCTTTTGTTTCCATAGCACGATATTTCAAGCCAAGCACAGACAGAATCTTTAAGACATAGTCACATTTAAAACTATGCCTTCCCAATAAATTATGTTCCCCTAAAAGTCACGCCTTCTAAACCTACCTCATTAATATGTAAGGTATTTTTATACGTTTAGTTCACACAAACATTTTTCATGCTAATTAAGTTTAACCTACTAAGGGGCAAGATACATGTTTCTTTGGGTCATATGATGAGTAATGGCACAGATATGTTAGTGGTGATTGAAGCCATGAGCGGGAATTAATCAGTGAGTGGCTACAGAGAGTGATAAGAGAAGTGGGCCAGCACTCTCTAGACCTCTAACTGGGATGGGCTAACAGCTGACCCAGCAGTCAAGTCACCCCCACATTTCCTGAGGCTAAAATATCATTGCTTTGCTGGGCTGGCTGAGTCCCCAAATAAAAACAAGAGGCTGGCAAGGGAATGCCCATGCAGAAAGTCAAGAGTCACACTTGGCTCACATTTCATTTTAAATAAAGCCTGCAGAGGACTGGTATTCCATGATTTGCATTACTTGCTAATTTTGTAAATTCTGTTTGCTTTTCTTTGAACTAATGATAAATTGCATACAAAATTAAAATTATTTTACATGCTATTTTTGAGAACTGCATTGTAAATAAGGGATTAGAAATTACAAAGTTTACCAGTGTTCAGAAGGGAAAAGGAGCTCAAGACAAAGAAAATGTCATACTAGGTTAGAGAGAGGGAAACTGAGAGAGAGAGAAGCAGAGAGAGAGAAATATAAGCAGGTCACACCTTTGGCAGGAGGAAAGAAATGAGGTCTTGAGTTGTGGATCTGGGATCTGGAAGATAAAGATAGTATCAATTGCCCTGATTCAATGAGGATGAAGAGACCTGGTCTGGGTGAAACAAAACAAAACAGAACAAAAAGAAAAAATGTACAGACACATATGGAGACTCATTCGGGTTAAATTCATAGCAGTTTGGGGGTTGAAAAAGGATTAATAGAACCAGAATAGTTAAATTTCCCCTACTAGACTTTTCTTATTTCAAGAAATGAAAAGAGAAGAGGAAGAAAACAGGTCCCCAAAAGAAAACTATTGTGGGAGGCAAGCGCTTAGGAAGATTTAAAATTATCCATGCACACCTCTAGGAGTTCAATTTCCATGTAGACCACACAGCCGAACCTAAGGTAAGGAAATGCTGGGAAACAGTGGGCTAATAGTTATTCCCAAGTCTAAGGCTCCGAAATTAGGGTAGAAGAGAGACAGTCTTGCCCCTTAACCATACGTGGTTTTTTTTAAAAGGAATTGCCTTGAGAACTGGTTAGTGGAGATCACCCACTGGGGCCAGGAAAGTGCACTGATATTATGTCCACCCCATTCATTGCCAGGTTACTTTGGCAGGAAGAGAGAAGGTTCTGCCTTAAACTAGAAATATTATAAAATAGTGTAGATGTAGGAAATGAAGGTTGGTTCTTTTTAAAACACTCAGCAAAAGCAAGCACATCAGCAACCAGAGAGGGGACAGATAAACTCAAATAACAGATGGCACTAGTCATTGATTAATAATATGCTCAATACAGAAGTTAGTAATAAGGGTGGGAGAAGACTGAGAACCCTCCAGAATAAACGGTGCTGCATGACAGATGAAGCATGGTGAGCCAGCTTTTATGTGAACATGGTTAATAACATCAAAAGAGAATTAGGGGAAGTCAGGGGTTTCCAGGGGAATGAGTTTCCCTGATTCTTCTGATAAGACTTGAGGTCGAAGGTTATATTCAGAACAACTTTTAGAAAACACTAACTACATCTTTGATTATATTCTCCTCCTGACTTCTGCCTGCCAGCCCCTGCAACCTCCTGATGAGGAAGGAACTGAAAGCATGAACTTCAGAGCTAGACCTCCTAGGTGCAAACTTGTTGTCCACAAGCCAGCTGGAAGAAATAGGCAAGTTACTCCACCACCAGTGTTTCTAGTTTTGTACTTGTAAAATATAGAGAATAAGAACATCCATTTTATATGTTCAATGTAAGGATTAAGTGCAATAATCTTTCAAAGCATTAAACACGGTGTCCAGCACCCAGTAAGTGTTCAATAAATGTCAATATATGTCAGCTATTAATACTATTACGATTTAAAAGTAAAATTTAGCTGTCATCTGCTCTCTATCTATGAGTCTGTTTTTCTTGTGAGTTAAGTATGTTTACTAAGTTCCACATATGTGTGAGATCATATGGGGGTGGAGGGATGAGCACAAAGGAAAAAGGACTCATGGACATGGACAACAGCTTGGGCATTGCTGGGGGAGGTGGGTATAATGGGACTAAATGGTAATGAAAAAAATACAATAAAGATTAAATTTAAAAAGTAAAATTTAGATAAAAGAAAGATAAAAGTGATAAGGAACAACATGGACAAGGACTAAAATGAAGGGCAGGAAGAACATGGTGGTTTTCAGCTTCTCAGAAACCAAAGAGTTTAATAATCTTCACCTAAAGAGAAGTCCACTGACCTGAAGTAGTTCTTCAAGAGAAAGAGTGTATTTAGGTCATTTCTATAAACAGAAATATCCTTTTGCGTATGTGATTTGACACAAATAATGTATCCCAGTTTAATAGTTTAATATGGGCGCTGTGTCCTTGATGGAGATGATATATAGCCCCCTCCAAAAAAAATCAAACTATTTGGAGAAAGTAGTTGCTTTCTCCTCTCAGCGTAGAGGAGAAAGCAACTACCATATCCATAGGCTCCATATCTCCAGCTGAAATGTTGAGGCATATTTTAAACACTGAAAATTTCTGATGCTTGAGAGAGCTAATAAAAAGCCCCCCGAATCTACTAACAACTTCATAAGTAGGAAAACATTCACTAAGTATTCAAGTAATCTTATTGTTTGTAAAATTATTTTCTTAAATCTGATACATATTTGGATGGGACAAAAGAAAGCATCATGTCATGTAATTGTTACTATTTTTGAAACATTAAATTAATTTAAAATAGTGTGACACAGCTTAATACACATTTTAGCTCTTGTAAAATGCATTAGAATACGATTAGTATACAGTACTCCATCTCAACTAGAAAAGAAAGAAATCAGTGTGACCAATGAAAATGTGATTCTCTATTAACTAGCTGAAACAGCAGCAAGTATAAAGAACTATCTGCCTCTCATTTTGGATTTAATCATTGCAATAACATCTCATTTGCTTCAAGGTATTACAATTATCTCCTGTTTTAAATTGAAAGGTATTTTAGAATGAATGCAGTTAATGAAGTAAAAGGTTCAAAATGTCCAGAGCATGGAGCTTTAAAGTAGAACAACCTACATTTTAAACAAATCCTTACTAAAAGAGTACATGTGAAATGCATTTCCTTTCATCAAAACCTTGATATGTGCCAACAAATGAAGTATAATGATTTTTTTTTCTTATTTCAATACTGTTAAGTAGGAATATGACATCAGGTACAGACTGATAATAGGCACTGCCATTAATCAAGCTCTTAAAACAAAAAAGCTCACTTGCAGAAGTTCATAATACCACTGCAACTATAAAATATTCACTTAATTTTCTGTTAGATAAACTATTTAAAAATGAAATCAGATGAAGCTTCAAACCTGATAGGTATCAAGAGTTAGCCATTATCTTGCTTTTAATTAACTATTCTCAATATAATTCAAAATATTTTTTAAATGTTCAGTACAGATGTCAGTGGTTAGAGTATTTTAAATGCTAGAACTCTTTAATTAGAAGTATCTCTAGTTTTTGTTTTAAAATTTTAATGATATAAGATAATCCAAAGTTCTGCTAATTTCATAGAAAATATGTATCTATCAGTTGAGCCCTTTAGACACCTCAGTGGAGAATGTAATGTTCTTAGGTAGGGGTTACATGAGGACGGGGGCAGAGGACACTCAAAAAATATCAGGTTGTGGCTGACTTTGCCACTGGGCACAGGGCCTAGGGCCTATGAAAATGTTTTAATTTCTTATAAAATCAGAAAGAGAAAATTGAACATAATCTAGCCTGGGTTATGCCCCCGCCTTTTTTTTTTTTTTTTTTTTTAATGAATGAAGGGGACCTGGAAGTTAAAAGTGCCTTAAGCCAAGACAGTAATAAATTCAACCCTGGCTCAGGAACAAAAGGTCTGTTATGTGAAAATCTCATGGATGTCAAGTAAAAAGGTGCCATTTGGCCTCAGAGTAACTAGAAATTTTCCTGATATTTTTTGTGTCTTTGGCCCTTGCTCAACCTCTAAGGCTGCCTGGACTCATCCATTCTTCTCTTCGTGAATTCACCTTCTTGTATGTCTGCACAGCCATCCTCTTGCACAGGAGCTTTGCTCCTGAAGCTTTCTGACCTTCCTGTTCAGATCTCCAAAGCTAATTGATCTAATATGATTGTCCTACCTTGTGTCAGCTCCATACCCTTGACCATCTTTCTTGAGGCCCTGAGGAAGCCTAGTCTCTAATTAGGGTTGGGGGTGGGGGTTGGGGGTCAGAAAAACTAAATTTTATAGTCATTACACTGCTGGGGTTCTACCTAAAAATAATTTACCCAATTTTATTCTTCCATTTAATAGTTAATGTAATTATAATGACTTGATAAATTGACTTTGAATAAGCACTAAGATTATTTCTCAATAATTTACAAGTTAATTATTCACTTCATCTCATACACAAAATTACATTTTAATCTTTAGCACATTTGATTGGATTATATTAATTGAACATGTAAACTGGAAACAACTGATACATGGTAAAAATAAACTTCTTTTTTTCACTAAGCACAACTTTTATAATAAATTTTACATATTAAAATATTGTTTCTCCCAATACACACAAACCTACAAACACACAGACACAGATATACAAATGACTTAGAGTTATGTTCCACAAAACTACTTCAACAATGGATCATATATATAAGTTGGTCCCATAAGATTATAATGCAGCTGAAAAAATCCTATCACCTAATGTTGTGACTATAGAAACATCATAGCACAATGCATTGCTCAGGTGTCTGTGGCGATGCCGGTGTAAACAAATCTGCACTGCCACAGGTAGTAAAGTATAGCACATACAATTAGGTAGAGTGCCCACTACTTGATAATCATAATAAACAATCATGTTACTATACTTCTTATTATTTTATTCTTATTTAAAATGTTTTCTGTAAACTGTGCTAAGTCAGGAGCAGCCTCACACCTCATGTGTTCACTGAATATCTTAATTGCATCATTTCCCTTATGCTTGATTTAATCTTGGGTTGCTTTATAAATTTAGTGTAGCTTAAGCCTAAGTGTACAGTGTTTATAAAGTCTACAGTAGTGTACGGTAATGTCCTAGGCCTTCACATTCACTCACCACTCACTCTCTGACTCTTCCAGAGAAACTTGGTAAATGCCCTGTGCAGGTGCACCACTTTTTATCTTTTATATTGTACTTTTACTGTATTTTTTCTATATTTATATACACAAATACTTATTACTGTGTTACAATGATGTACAGTATTCAGTCCAGTAACATGTTGTACAGCCTTGTGGCCTAGGAGCAATAGGGTATATCATACAGTCTGGGTGTTCAGTGGGCTATACCATCTACGTTTGTGTAATACACTCAATGATATTCACACAATGACAAAATTGCCTAATGATGCATTTCTCAGAATGTATCCCTGTTGTTAAGTGATGTATGACTGAACCTCACTCTAGCAGAAAGTGTTTAACTGAAGGAGTTTCTTAAGGTATTTGGATTTATAATATAGACATGGTGCTAGGAAAGAGAATATTCACAGAGCACAATCAATACAAAAAGCTGTAAGTTAAACTCTGTTTCATCCCTGTTTCAAGAAAAATTTTAATATAATCTATCAGGTGATCAGTTCAAAAAATCTATATAAAAACAAAAAGATGACTTTTTGTCATTGGTATAGTCATTGTCAGCAAGTCCTTTTGTCAAAACAATCTTAATTATAATTAAATAACTATGGGTAGAACTATAACATTATATATGCATCAAAATTATTACATAGCCCTGTGATAATATTAACATTTAATAAGTGTCTATTATGTCCCAGGATGGGTTTTCAGGACTTAACTTATATATCTCATATTATTCCACAACACTATTGTTATTCCCATTATATAGATGTGGAAATTAATGCACAGAAATATTAAGTAATGCCCAAGGTTGCAAAGCTGGTAGGTGTCAGAGCCAGGATATGAACATAGCCAGCCAAGCTCAGAGGACATGCTCAAACTCTGCTGCCTCACAAGCATACAGACACACATGTGTTCTGCACACAGACAGTCCCCCCATTGTTCACAGCCTTCTCTTCCTTGTAGCAAAATTTTACATTTATCACAGTAAACTTGTCCTGCTTTAATTATATTGTCGTACCTTTCACTTCTTCAGTCCATTCTTGATATATTCAACTTATATATTAACTCTCAAATCAGAAAGTTTAGAGTGTAGGAACCTGAGATTTAAATGTTTATATCTATGCTCAAAACACAAAGAACAGGAAATTATAGGGACTAACTGATGATACGGGATATTTTCTTTCTTTTAATTCTGTACTGACCTAGGTTTTACTGTTCATATTTTATCAATGAGAAAGTAACTTTAGAGGGAACGAATAATTTGTCCAATGTAATCTGCCAATTAGAGTGTGTGCTGATTATTCTCCATTGACCTCTACAGTCTCCGTTTGCCCTCCTCCACCTTGATGTTTGCCCAGAAGATTGACCTCTACACTTGAACTCCCTTGCTTACTGGCCTCTTGTTGGGTTGGCTAATTAGGGTTCATATTCTTTATTCCCCAAATCTCCCTATGCTTAGCCCCCTCCTTACTGGGTCACAGTTCCAGCAGGGGCTGCACTCTGTGAGCCACAGCACCTATAATGCTCCATCCTTTTGCCCCTTCAGGCCCAGGAGTGGTAACAGCTTCTCTGTTGCAGTGACGAAGATCCTCTCCTTGATCAAACCCTAATCAGGCTTCTCTAAACCCTCTTCTCAACTAGGGATCAACCTCTGGATGTCTGCATCCATCTTTGCATTACTCAATTTTTCTGCTAAGTCAGTCTACAGAAAATCTCCTACCCTTGATTTCTGATCAAATTCCTCCTGTCCCACCATTCCCCAGGTAATATCTGATTATCCTAGCCTACCTTCAGCAAGAATCCTGTTGAGTCAGTTTAGCTAAGTACTCCCTTCCCTTCCTTAGTAATTGTCTGTCTAGTGATGCCCACCCTGTTCTTTGGCTATAAATTCCAAACAATCCATGCTGTACTCAGAATTGGGCCCAGTTCTATACTGAGGTCCTTCTTCCTCTATTACAATAGATAAACTCTGCTTTTGCCACTTTAACTAGTGTCCAGCTCTTTTATTATTTAACACTTGTCCTTGAGTGGTTCTGATGTCTGGTTGTTCAACTTAACCCACCTACACCTCTAAATAGCCCCTTCATTCAACTCTCTTCAAAGGAACGCTTCATCTGTCCATCTGCTTCCTGGAGGGCTGCTGACTGATAGAGACCTATAATGATTAACCTAGATTGAGTCCACCATGATTCCTAATAAACACATATTATGAAAAAAATAAAGGACTGAGGGATCCTGAAATTAGTTTGCTCCCTTTCTAGACCACTGAAATGCTGATCTGCATTAGAATGAACCTTAGAAAGGAAGGCTTTAGGGAATAAGTCCTTATTCTATGCATTGGGGGCAGGGGTGGGGGCGGAGCCGCGGGTATCACAAACAGCAAACAGCAACTAGAAAGAATTAGAAGAAAAGGGGACAATTCCAGCCCAGTTTGGGCTTACAAGTCAATAGTGTCGTAAGTGCTACAGGGTGCCATACTTCTGGGGGAAAACAACATAGCTGGGTCAGTCATGACAACTAAAGTGGTACCGAAGAATGAAGAGAAGCTGGACAAGTGAAGAAGAAGCAAGAACATTCCAGATAAAGCTAACAATAAACAAAAGAGCTGTGATTTGTTCCAAACAGGATATCTCAAAAATATAGTATTCTTCTGTCTGGTAACAATTATTAAATGCATTTGTGATCATAAAAATATTTTACAGTATTATGCTAAATGTATAAGAATAATTATAGTTTAAGTACTTAAAATACAGTTTGATATTGCTAATTTGTTAAGCAGATGTTATATTCTCTAGGAACAGGGTTTTTGTTTCCACTTAATTTTGAGACAAAATTATACCTTATGCTATAGGATTTTATTTTTTAATTAAATTTTAAACTTGCCCTTGTAACAGCAGCCCTTTACCATAAAATAAGGCTTTCATATGGCAAATAGTTAGCAGCCATTTATCAAATCAAAGCATAATTATACATACTCATGGATTCTCAATTAAACTGAACATTTTGGTTTTTGTTTGTTTAGAGCAAACCTGTATACTCTGCTTCTCCATTTAGACTGCTCTTGGGGTGAAATAATTTGCTTCTCATGAATTCTTTCAGGAAGCAAAATGTCAGATTGTTCTAATATGAGACTAGAAACTGTAACCTCAATAGACTTGTAATCTAAAAATTATTGATAGAAAGACTTTCTAAAAACAGTGAAAGCTTTGAAGTAGGTGAATTCAAATTTGTTGTTGTTAAAAATAGCTGCTTCCTGGAGCATGCTGTTCTCTTGTTAACTTTTAATGATCTCTTGAAAGCTCACTTGAGAATGATAATCAGGTTGGCATTATTCTCTAAATGCCCCAAATCTAAAAACAGAGCAAACTTTTACAATAACAAAAATATGTAATATGTGAGGTTAATAACCTTGATGTTTCAATATTCCAGTGCTAACCTCAATATTTCAGGGGGGTCTCTCTCTTATATTTTATATTTAAAAAAAACTTAGAATAGCTCTTAATTAAATGCAGATAGACATGTGGAGAATAGTATGAAGGTTCCTCAAAAAACTAAAAATAGAACTACCATACAATCCATCAGTCACAGATTATCAAAGAGATATGGGCACTCCCATGTTTATTGCAGCATTATTCACACAGACAAGATATGTAAACAAACTGTCTGTCTGTCTGTGAATGTATGGATGAATGGATGAAGAAGATGTGATATATAAATATACACACACAATGGAATACTATTCAGACGTTAGAAAAAAAGGAAATCCTATCTTTGTCACAACATGAATGAGCCTTGAGGACATTATGCAAGTGAGATAAGTGAGACAGAAAAAGAAAAAAATAAAATACTCTGTGATATCCCTTATATGTGGAAACTTAAAAAAAAACAAAAAAACTCAACTTGAAAATATTGAGAGTGGAATGGTGGTTTCCAGGAACTGCAGTGTTAAGGGTACATACTTGCAATTAGTAGATGAATAAGTCCTGGAGATCTAATACACCGATTGCAGAAAACAAAACTGTATTATAAACATTAAATATGCTAAGTGACTGTATCTTAAGTGTTCCCATCACTGTAAGAAATGACAATTATGTGACACCATGGAGGTATTTGCTAATGCTACAATAGCAATCATATTGCAATATAAATGTATGACAATATATTTTACAAGTTAAATGTTAAACTTGTATAAAATGCTATATGTCAATTATATCACAATTTTTTCAAACTAAGTGCACATAGTGCTTGATGATAATTTACATTTAAAATGATGAAATGCTAGTCAGTGGTAAAATATAATCAAATAGGTTATCAACACACATTAAGGACTTACATATTGACAACAATCCATATATAAGTTTCAATCAAAGGCTTCCTTTAAATGGATTATATCAAGGGCAGTATACTAATCTCAACCCCCTGACTAGTTTGGCTCAGTGGATTGAGCGTCGGCCTGCGAGCTAAGTGTCGCTGGTTCGATCTTCCAGTCAGGGCACATCAGAGAAGGAAAACTCTGACTCCAAAAAACCTCCGCTGCCTTGCGGCATACCTCTTCAGGGGAAAGGCTAAGGGAGTAAACCCCGACAGAAAATCCGGAGCCGGAGTCCCTAAGGCGGTTTGACGTTGTAGTCAACACCGGCAACTCCTGCGGCGCACCTGAAGCCAAGCTGTATTGACTCCGTCTTTCCCTTGGACCCTTCAGCTGCGAAGAGAGGGGGGGTCTGCTGCATGGGCAACAGCAGACCCTCCATATCACCCTGCCCGGGCTCTGTAGCTTCAGCTTCACTGGAGAGGACACTCCAGCGTCATCGCAAGATGTCGATTCAACACGGGAGGAGACAGATACCGTGTCACTCCCGAGTTGGACTGCACAGCCATTCTCGGCAGTGCAGATAGACTCTTAAGAAGCTACACCATCGTCTCTCGAGACGGACGGCTGCCGACGACGATACTAATCTCAATGAATGAGGCTCCCTATACTTAATATTTTAGGCATTTTGTAAAAATGTCAATTAAATGTTTGAAACAGGAAAGGTCAACAATTATAGCCATAATTTATTTTTAAAAATTAGTAAATAAAATGATAACTTTTTACATTTCAAGCCTGAATGTGGCCTTTATGACTCTAAGATAATGCTCCCACAATTTTGAAGTTATAGTCCTTGGATGCCCCACAAAATAGTGGTTAGTTTACAGGAGAGATTGTTTAAATTTAAGCTTGATTTTCTTGTTAAGTTTTACCCAATTAGGAGAAGCCACAATATTGATTAAGAACTTTAAATCATTGATTCTGAGAGTCGAGAGAGAGAGACACAGAGACACAGAGACACAGAGACACAGACACACACACACAGAGAGAGAGAGAGAGAGAGAGAGAGAGAGAGAGAGAGAGAGAGAGAGAGAGATTGAGATTGTTTTGGAAGCTATGAAATTTGATTTTTCCCAAAATTTTATTTGTAACATTTTCAAACATACAACAAAGTTAAAAGAATCTTATGGTAAGCATCTGTATGCCCACTACCTTGACTCTACCATGAATATTTTAGTAGACTTATTTTATTAATATCTATCCATTATTAATTATTCAACCAACCGTTAATCCATTATTTTTTTAAATTTATTTTTATTGTATTTTTCCATCACCAGTTATTCCTCCTATACCCCTTCCACATTTAAAATACTGAATTAAAAAATAATTTTTTATTACACTTATTCAATTATTTTAAAAATCCTCACAGCAACTACATGGCATTTTCAATAATATTGCTAAAATTCCAACTTAAAATGTTTAAGAATCATATATTTATCTTACGTACTCTGTACCAAAGGTGACACATATAGTACATAAGTTCTAAGGACATATAAACATATCCAGAAAATACAAGTAAATTATATATATTTTATATTTCAGTCAAATGAATCAGCCAGGGTCCAATTAGGAAAACAGAAACCATCCTGAGTGATTCCAAAGGACCACAATATCACCATGAGATATTTATTTACTTTTTACCATGGCTGATTATAGATTTGCTCAGATTCATTTGCTTTCTTATTAATAGAACTAAAATATTGAGAGCCTCTTACATTTGGAAGGAAGGGGTTCATTTCTGAGTTTTTTTGCCACACACACATCCTTTCCTAGCTGGTCCTGCTCAACTCTATGGGACAAAAGAACTGACTTTTTTAGGCTGCCTCACTGACACTTAAGTAATTAGAAGTTTAAAAATCATGAAATGAATAAAGACTATATTTAAAATTAAATTTTACATGTTCTAAGACAATTTGTCACACATGCCAAATCAGAATCAATTGCCCCAAGTCTCTTTCACTCTCTCTAGTTTGGAAGAAAATTAACATAGACAAAACACCATTTCTGTCTTCAGAGTGTTGGGGACAATGGACAAATGTGAGAAAGGAGGATGTTCCTGGTGCCATGTGTCTGTGGCATTTAATTGGGGAAACTTCTGACTTCCTTTTTTAGAGGCAGAATAACAATAATGAATAACCAGTTTAAATGGCTTACAAAGCAGAGGAGTAAAATGAACCAGTTTCTTTTTTTCTTTTCTTTTCTTTCCTTTTTTTTCGCAATTTGTCAATCAAGAGCCCTTAACTCAAAATGTGGTAAAAATCACGTCATACAATAAAGAAGTTTTCAAGATGTCACGTTAATTTGAGATGAGGCAGAGCTCTCTAACCATAGCCAAAAACACCTTGCAAATACTTTTTTTTTGCCATTTGCAATGGTATTTTGTAAATATATATATATATTGGGTTGGCCAAAAAGACTGTTTAGTTTATTCTATAAGATAAAAAACATTTTTCATTTTCACCAATAACTTTATTGATTTGGATATTTTGAGCATGTTAGCTATTTCCCAGATGGTTTAACATTGATTGTTCTCAATTAATGTCTCTATATGATCACTATCAACTTCAACTGGTCTACGTAGCCATGGAGCATTACCAGCAAGAAATCTCCAGCACAAAACTTCAGAAACCACTTTTGATATGGTCGATCAGCCAAAGCACCTTCTCCACACACTGCACAAATCTTTTTTTGTGTTTCAATTGTTTTTCCTTTTCTTGAAATTTTGCCCTGGCTGGTGTGGTTCTGTGGATTGAGGGCCAGCCTGCAGACCAAAAGGTAGCTGGTTCGATTCCCAGTCAGGGCACATGCCTGGATTGTGGGCCAGATCCCCAGCTGGGGGCATGCAAGAGGAAACATATCAATGTTTCTCTGGCACACCCTTTCCTTTCTCCCTCCTTTCCCCTTTCTCTAAAAATAAATAAATGAAACATTTTAATAAAAAAGAAATAATAAAGCATATGTCCAAAATGTTGCTTATTATCTTCCATCTTCAATATTAAAATGGCTCCACGGAAATTCACCAATTTTGATGCTTTTTTTATATGCATGCTGATATGACAACTGTCACAATACAATCTAACAAAATTGTTTCAAATAACTTTTAAGACAAATCAGTACTACTAGAGCCATTCTTATAGAAAACAAACAAACTTTCTGGCCAATGCAATATATACTAATATGGGTAGGGTGGAGAGGCTTCATCTTATGTGCCAGTTCTGTTGAAATAATTGGTAGTGACCGCCTGGAACGCTTTATTGTTTGTGACTGTGAGTCCTTGATGGGCCAGGTTAGTAGAATGCCTGAGTGGTGGTTGAGGGCTAATATTGGAAAGGATGGAGAGAACTAGTAGAGATTCGTGTTTGTCAGCCTTGCCCCAAGCCTTACTCTTAAATTACTTTGGAGTCACTAGCTATAAAATATCCAGGAAATAGAATCTATTTCTTGATTTTGATATTATATCTTTTTCAATACTGTAAGATTTATTCAGAAGCCATTTATTTCCTTGCTGACAAAAATAAATGAAAGGTCCACAATGGAGAGTTTCATTGGTTATTTAAATCACTTGGTAATATTACTTATGCTTTTTCAGTAGAGTATTAAAGATATCAGTTAGGTTATTTAAGCTTTTCATGTGTTCTGTTGAATTTCTGGACTAAATCGAAAAAAACGTTACAATTAATTTAGCTTAGTTACAAAGAAAGAAAAGATCCAAACATTCCTCAATTCCTTGGTAACAACTGATCTATAAAAGGGTTTCTTGTATGTTTTTCTTATACTGACACTGCTTAGATGTTGGTAGATACAGCAAAAAAAGAAAGAAAAAGAAACACACACACACACACAAAACCAACCACACTTAAAAAACTAAACTGACACTAAAATATAGTTTTGTATTTGTTTTCATGGCAGGAGTTAGAGGAGAAAAATTACACCTGTTCTCTTTTATACTTTCTTTTAATTGGGAAATGCTAAATTGAATCCAACTCACTTTTCTCTTTAATATCTTCTTATATTGACTGCAGTTAGTAAAAAAAAAAACGTTTGAAAGAAGTATTCCTGAATTTGGTTTCTAACCTACACCCACAGCAATAAAGAGGAGTCAAAGGTAAAAATCACAATATTTAGGAGAATGGAGTTTAAGGAGACTGAAGCTTTCCCCAAAGACCAGAACTCTGACCTGGGGAGCAAGGAGAGAATGGTTAAGGGATAGAACCCAGAGATGGGGGAGTGGGTAGTTTGGGGGATTCTGGAAAGTACAAAGTACCTATTTCCTTGACCCGGCGTAGCCTAGCAACAACAAAATGACTGCCAACCATTAAAAAAGAGAGAGCACCAGACCTTAAGAGGCCAGTGTGACAGGAACAGAGCATGTTTCAGAGGCAGCCTAGAGGAAAACTAATGGAGGGCCCCCTGAGATAATGAAGAACTCAGCAGACATCAATGTGTAGACAGAAGACTTGAACAGAGAGGGTTAGCCCTCTCATACACATCTTCCCTCACCCCACTTTCAAGTCAGTGCCCTCTATACTAGTTACTCTTGAACTTGGATAAATCTCAGAGAACTGAGGGAGAAGGGTCACAACAGAAATTCATGGAAATTAGATTTCTGCCAGCTTAATAGGTAATGATTCTAGATGGATCTATATGTATTATCACCCAAGTTGGGAAATATTCATATCCTTTATACTTTCTTAGAAACAGAAGTCTTTATGTCAGTTCACCTGGTCCCTAGTATGCTGCTTTGTGCAAAAAATAAAAATAAAAAATAAAATAAAATCTGCCCATTTTGTAGAGTCCCAAATTTACAAATGATACTTTTGAGTGCTTTCCAAGTTCAGCAGTAAATGCCATGTGTTTCTGGTGATTAATGCACATCTAATTTGTCAATTAGTAAAGAACATCAAGTACTGCTAATATTGTAAATTCAGATTGAAAAAAAAATGTTGTGGTAATTCACAGGCATAATATGCATGGAAAGGAAAGACCCATATATATATATATATATATACATCAGAGAAAAGAAACACTAAGAATATATCATGCATTACTTAGTTTTAAATAGTTCCAAAATTCTTCCTAAGGAATCAGAGTAAGCGATATGCCATGTTCTGGTTAATTGATTTGTACTATACAATTTGAGAGGTTCTAGCAATATATTTTCAATAATTTGAAATTCCTTAAAAGTGGAAGATCATCTCTAAAATATACAGCAATGCAGTATTCTGTTTACTAATTCATGATAAATATGGGTATAATTCAATAGCTTGCCATACTACAAGCCTGACAATTCATTTCATTCTGTCTCTTTGTTGTGCAATTAATTTTCATAAGCCTACAACCCATAGTCAGAGAAGGAAAACTCTGATTCCAAAAAACCTCCGCTGCCTTGCGGCATACCTCTTCAGGGGGAAGGCTAAGGGAGTAAACCCCGACAGAAAATCCGGAGCCGGAGTCCCTAAGGCGGTTTGACGTTGTAGTCAACACCGGCAACTCCTGCGGCGCACCTGAAGCCAAGCTGTATTGACTCCGTCTTTCCCTTGGATCCTTCAGCTGCGAAGAGAGGGGGGGTCTGCTGCATGGGCAACAGCAGACCCTCCATATCACCCTGCCCAGGCTCTGCAGCTTCAGCTTCACTGGAGAGGACACTCCAGCGTCATCGCAAGATGTCGATTCAACACGGGAGGAGACAGATACCGTGTCACTCCCGAGTCGGACTGCACAACCATTCTCGGCGGTGCAGATAGACTCTTAAGAAGCTACACCATCGTCTCTCGAGACGGACGGCTGCCGACGACGACAACCCATAGTTGGAATTATAGTGACATATGAGGAAAAAAATGTGGTCAATGAACTATATCACCCATTGAAATCACCAAACAGTAGAGATTTTTAATAGTAAAAATTTGTCTTCTAGCATTTTCTCACTATTACTTACTTTCTTAAACTCGGTTATCTTTAAAACTGAACTTGCTGTTTTCAACTTCTAAGTTTCCTTAAATTGACTCTATAGAGCCAAGTAGTCAGAGAAGCCCCAAAGACAACGTTTTTTTCAGTATATCTGTTTTAAACATGTGATGTTAAGAGCCCTTTTGAAACATTATTTTATTGACATGTTGAAGAAGATAACTCTCTCTACACTAGTAGTTACCACTATCATTTATTTTTATAACCCCTTTTGCAGTAATAAAAATCATTTTTCCACATCTCAGAGTAGGAGTAGGAGTCAAAAGGCAAACTTTTAAAACAGTAATATTGAGTTTCAAAATTCTATCAAATACAAAATTCTAGTAACACAAGATAGCCATGAAATGTTCAATATCCCCCAGCAGACAATATTAGCTCAAACCACTTCTAAATATCCCTAAGGCTTTTCTTGCTGGCTTGGTTTTAGCATTAGTTAAGGACCATTGCTCGTTAATGTGTATTCCATCGGCTTTTGGGTAGCGAGAGTACAGGTTTTACTAGTCCCTGCAATATGTTACAGTTTGTTCCTATTTTCTTAATCAAAGTGCAGAAATGGTGTAATATATGAATATTTAAATGTATTATCTCACTTCTTAAAATGATAAAGAAAAAAATAAAAGCCAGGAGCTTAAAAACATAGAGTGAAATATAACATTGAGCAGCAGGACTTACATTTGCTCAGTATCCAAACTTGTTGTACTGCTAATCTTTATGTTTTTGTTTTATTTTTTAATTCTGTAATTTTTAATGTTGAAGAAAGCATATTTAATTGCTTTAAACAACAAACTATCTTCCTAGGGAATAATCAAAGTAGTTATTCCATATGTAAACAGCATTTTAAATGATATCAAAGTTAATAGACTCTTAAAAACAGATTTCAAGAGATTTTGCATAATTACTTCAAATGTTAGAAAATGTTTATCCTACTTTAAATTTCCTATGAAATGTATTTAAAATTATTTTTAGGAATAAATATGAAAATCTTTTTTTCATAATACTAATTGTGGTCTAGATATAACAATTAATCCATCATAGATGTTGTATATATGGGTGTGTATGTAAACAGTTGTGTAATTTGTATATATATGGCCATTTTTTTCAATCTTTTATGTACTAACAATAAGTTTGTCAAATAAAATCTAACTTCTTTCACTGAACTTACTTGCCGTGTTTTAGGAAAATATACTGTATCTGAAATTTATAAGCAATCAAAATATGCATTTTTAAATGAAGGCTAAATTTACTTAGATATGTATAAGTCATGGTCCTTTTAATTAAGGCTTAGAATGGTACTCTCAGACTGGTAGAAGTATAAACTGGCACATTAACACGTGTTCACTATTATTACTTAGTTGTCAGCATTAGTACCTATTGTAGCTAGCTATATGCTGAAACAATCTGTGGTCTGATAAGTATACTTACAAATTTATTTTAATGATGTGAAAATGTAAATTGAATCTTATAAGACTATACTAATGTCTTTCCAATGACTGCCATCATTCCTAATATTGTTGGACAAGAGAGTGGCAACTAAATGCATTTACAATCAGTTATGCTTAGGTGGTGGGATAATACATTGTAAGTTTCAGTACACTACCTTCAAGGTGGGAGTCCATTAACTGAGATACTTGGTAACAAAGAAACTTCGAACAGTATGCATAAGTTGCTGCTAGCCACATCAATTTTAAAATTTCCCTGAGAGTATAAAGCTCAGGCCCTGCACATTCATCTATCAATTGACCAAATGTCAAGTCTTTGTTTTAAGGATCTGAAATGTTCATGCAGCTGTGACTTAACCCTCTTACATTTTCAGAGAGAAGAAAGAAAACATGATGAGAAATCCACCACAATGTCTACCACAGTTCAGGCAGTGAATTAAGAATAAATGTCATGTACTCTATAAAACACAGTTTTGTAAAGATCCATTCAAATATTGGGCTGATGACTAAAATGGATATGCAATTATACCTAAACCTATATGTATTTTAAGCTACTTTGTCCTAAAGTCTACAGTAATAGCAAATGAAATCAAATCAGTGAGAAGTATTTTCATCAAACATTTATCAAGTTGCTAAAATGTGTTAAATCATGTGGCATTGTTGAAGAACCTAGTAATCTGGAAAAATATTCTCATTATTTTATGAAATGATTATTGGTGCTCTTGAAATTATTTGATTAATTTCTTTCTTTTCTTAAGAAAAGTGTAACCCAGAGTAGATTCTCTATGAGACAAATAGGAAAATAAACAAAATACTGAAGCATGAAAAAAAGATGATAAAAGAGAAATATTATATCTGGAGAGCCAAAATATGCTAGACTCTAAATTAGAGTTAGTTTCATCTGTGTGATTGTATTTCTTTCTTACAGTAGGTAGCTGTTATTCAATCCTAGATTATGAATTGAGAAATGTCAGGCTTTGAGTTTAAGCTGAATTTCATAAAACTAGATAGTGAATCAAATCTAGGCTTTTCTAAATCAAGTGTATATTCTGTCCACAACTCCACAGGAACTGCAAACTTTTCTTCTTAGTGAATTTTCAGTATATATAAAATAAAAAGAAATTTGATCCTGTTCATGGGGAGCGTACCAGTGGGCAGAAACGTTCCTTCTGACAGCAGCAAACCTATTATTATGTCACAAAAAAGGAGTTATTCCTTTCAAGATTTAAATTTTGAGAGGAGGAAACTTGTTTCCCCTAAGTATACATTAAGCTGTGCTTCCATGCCTGAAAAACACAAACCAACAAAGGAGCATTATATCTCTCAATCTTTTGGGGCCAAACCTCCCACAGACACACCACAGTTGCAGTTGGCCCCACACATTGTTCCTGCAGTAGTGTATAAAGGCTAAGATTTGCCCACTCACTTCATACTGGATCACAGGATCCAGGAAGTCAGATGGCGGAGGAAAGGCGAGACCTCCCAGCACTTGCTGAGGAGGGCTTCACTGTCACTCCCTTTTAAGCTTGTCTCCATGCACTGGACAAAGACTGTGCCAAGAAGTCTAAGGAGCGAGTGATTTCTAGGAAGTCACTGATGCAGCAGCTGTAAGTGAAAGGATCAGAAATGGCAAAATACACGGAGAAGAGGCAAGGGAAGTACTATCAGCATGCTTGCAGATGTTTGGGGCGAGGAAACGGAACTGAACTTTTGTAGCCATAATAACTTATTCTGTGCTTAAACCATCCACCCACTTCAATAACATGCATTCTTTACAAACATGTTTAGCAATAAATCCCTACGTATATGACTGTATAAATACACAGTGCCTAATTGACTTTTTTTGATGGTTTAACTGCCATCATCAAAAAACAACAACAAACAAAAAAACCCAACAACAACAAAACCAAAATCAACCAACCAAACAGAAACCTATAGCAGTTTTGCTTTCTTCTTCATGGAGTTTTAATTAGTGATCAAGAGATTTCTCAAAATGTTAGAAGTTAATATATACGCGTTCCCAGGTAATCAACATTATTTCAGATCTTAATTTAAGGGTATTTGGGGCCTGTGCTGGTGAACTTTGGGTCGTTCACCAACTATATTCACTGCCTGTCACTATGCTCAGCTTTGTCCCCTGTGAACTGCAATATCCAGACCAGAGTCCCTTCAGCTCCAGCTGTTTGTAGGGGCCACTGTGAGGAGGTACCACAGGGGAGACCTGAGGAGATGGGGTTAAGGGCCTTGCTCAGCCCCCTGCCAGCCTCAGTGCCTCAATGCCTTGGTGCTAATGACAGCTGCCCTCCTTCATCCCCTCTCAGGGACCTGAGCTTTCCAGGGCTCCAATGCTACAACTTGCCCCATTTGTCATTTAGGGCTCATTCACAACATTCCAGTTGCTCCCCCAAGGGTACTTCACCTAAACTCTGACCATACCTGTATAGTCCCTACCTTAAACTCCCCTCATGTGAAACCCTTTGAGGGTGTCATTTGGATTTCCATGGAACCCCCAAATCCCACCTCTTTGAGAAAACAATATACACAATGTGACATTATAAAATAAGCAACAAGTAAGACTACGGGAAATCATTCATAGAAGGACTGAATAATGCCAGACAGAAGTTTAGGCTTCAGAAATCTATTCCACTCAGGTACTATAGTCTATGGATGAAGGTGGGTGGCAAGTTTAATTGTAAGTTTTCAGAGACCAGAGACTCACATGCTGTGAAGTTAATGAAGCTTATATTTCAGGACCCTTCACTCACAGGGACCTTTAAGGCCCTGAAGGGGACATAGCATATATTTACATAATATTTTTGTAAAATTTGTATGAGAAGATATTTTAATTGCCATCAGTCAAGACCCCAGTCTCCTTCCAAGATAACTTTTTATCTGTCAAACGTTCCCCTCCTATTCAGTGCCAGTACAATGGCTGGCCATAGGCAATTTGAGATCCCACTACGGTGAAAATGAGTTATGGATCCACTTAGTTTACATTTATGGGATCCATTGTAGTCATAATCATCCCTATAGGTACATAGTCTATTATGCTATTCTTTCCAAAATAGGAATGCATTCCTGGAATCCTCCTGCTGGTCACTTTCTAGGCATTGTGACATGAAGGTTTTATCACAATAAGAGCATCTCCTATCATGCCCAGCAGTGGAAGTATGTGCGTAGTGGAGGAGATAAAAAAATTTTGAAATGAACAATGCAAGGATTGAGTTCTCTGTGAAATTAGTGCAATCATGAGGTCTATAAAACTCTAAGTACAGAATCTGGTTCTCAAGAATGCCTAGTCAAAACAGAAGCTCTCTGTTATTGGCAATAGAAATGACAAACATACCATAACTTCTTTCCTCTCTCTTATGAATGGGAATTGTATGAAATAATTTATTAGAACATTTGGGTTTTTAGAGCACAAACTTATAGCAGTACTGCAAACAGTAAGTCCCACTTTGTGCAAAGTTGCATGTTTTATTCATATCACATATCAATAATAAAATACCTGCTGCAGAAAGGATTGAATTAACTTTCTATTTTCCTTAGGGAAAATATATAAAGTTGATGTCTTATAAAGATAATTAAAATTTTAGGAAAAATGTTTTAAAAAGCTATCGTAGATAACTACTAAAATTATTAAACTATTATTCTGGATTTTATGATGTTTGTAACATTTATCAGTCTTTAAAAATCTTCATCTTGTTATGGATTTGGTTCCTTCTCTTAAATATTTATTTTTATACCTATAGTTTTTATTCTCTTTCTTTAAAATTGACTTCAAAATTGATTATGGGTTTGTGCCCTCAAAACTTGTGTTTTTTTCTTGCCTTTTTTTTCCTGCTAAGAGTCAACTAGAGATCACTAACTACATTAACATAATCCCTAATATTAAAAAATATATAATTTTGTTAAGAGAAAGTATAAGTTTCTTTGTATTAGTGTATAATCCACAGCTAACAATGGTACATTAATAACAAAAATATTAAACTAATCAGTACTAATGACTGTATTTTTAAAAATGTAAAGAATGAATACATAATAGCTGGAAGAGAAAAATAAAGTTAAAAATCATTTAAACATAGACTGCTCATATTCAGTGCATCCCCTCTACATAACACTCACCATATAGTTTACTTTTTAATTGAAAATTAAGGACATCAATTTAGGACAAAAAGGCCCTTTATAGAAAAATCAAGACAGAAACACAATATGTATTTCTATAATCAAACAGTAGAGCATGCAATTGTGTAAAAATCAGTGTAATGTGTAATATAAAATATGAACTAAATTGAGTAAGAAATATCTTGGTATTTTGGGAAGAACCAACAAGAGTGTGAGAGAGGATGATGCTCTGCCTAGCTGACTCTTCTCTCTTTCTCTCTCTCTCTCTCTCTCTCTCTCTCTCTCTCTCTCTCTCTCTCTCTCTCCTTCTTTTTCTCTCTCCCTCTCTCTCTCTCTCTCTCTCTTTCTCTTCTTTCTCTCTCCCTCTCCCTCCAGGAATTGCACCATAAGGAAAAAGATAAAATCATCACTCAGACTAGATATTTTTAAAATGTTACCTTTTTTAAATCTTTGATGTGGGGTTAATAGTACATATTCAACCCAATTAAGCATAGATAGAAGGAAAATCATAATTTCTTAAAGTATAAAAAAAAATTAGACAATCTAAAGTTACCCTTAGTGATCATGAGAAAAAAGGTCAGGGAGCAAAGAGAACAGAAGGCTTAGAATCAAGTCACCTGCGAACTAGTAAGCTCATACTTTTGTGACAGTGGGCAAGATCCCTGACCTCATGTCATCATTTGCAAAATGATGGGGTTGGTGTTGGATTTCTTAGTTCTTTCTCTCTCTATAAGCCAAGCCTGACAACTTGGTCTTATGAATAGTTCCTGGATGTAAACAGCTTCAGCTTTCATGACTTAATTTTCTTTGACAAATTACTCAATCTCCCCTTAACTGGATTTCCCCAAGAGCCAAATGGAGATAACAATATACTTCTTTTTCTGAATGTATTTGACAGAAATGGAAAATTACAACAATTACATTGGAAAATTGCACTGTTCTTAAACTAAAATTTACTGTATCTCTGTGAATCACGTAGCTCTGAAAAGTAACTTTAGAAATGCTAGTATTCAGGGGATATTTATCCCCTGCTTGTGAGCCTTCTAATATTTTACACATAAAAACCAAGAATATTATAGTATATTTGCATCCTCAAAGCACTCCCTTTTTCCCCTCTCAGAACTTACCAAAATTCCTACTTGTATATTTATTCATATAAAATACATATTGAAAGTTTTATCCTCTGCAAGATAAGATTTATGGCGAGTGGCATATAATAAATACACAATATGTGTTTATTGATCATTCATGAATCAAGGAATGAATGCTGGCTAAAAATGTGCTGAATTTCAGTAATATAGAAATAAGCTTGGCTGTACAATTTTTTCCTTGAGAAGTCATCTAGCGCACTTCCACAGGCTACACACAATTTATAGCAAACAAACATGGTTTAAAATGTATGTTATATTCAAAGACCTGCAGAGAGAGAAATGTTTAATCTTCCATAGTAATCCATGTCACCAAAAAATTTTTTTAGATTACTTATGTTTATAATTTGGAACACAGGAGTGTTAGATTTCCACCTTGAACATAATGATTCTCACATACCTGAATAACAACTTCAAACTTATCTCCATCTGTCCCTAACGAAAGCTTTAATTACATATATATTCTTCTCTCTAGGCAGCTACAGGAAGTCTATTTACTTATTCAGTTACAATTTTCCTAAATTACTTGCAGCTTGTAGAAGAACTACAGATCATATATCCTCTCATTAAAAATATTCATTCTCAGGATGATATAACTTGATAAGCTAAAAACCTATCACTATAAATTAAAAAGTGATGTGAAATATATATGCTGTCTGAAACATTAGGGGCATCCAGTGACTATTTAGTAGTTTAGGATATACAAAATAACTTCACAGTATACCAGGAAAATGTCCATATGCATGTGGCAAAACTTCTAATGTTTAAACATATGAAAAAGTTCTTAAATACCATCTCTGAGTGTTACAAAGAAAGACATTTAAATTTCACATCACTTACCATTTTTCTTTTGAAAGTTTTATACACACATATATAATATATATATTTGCCTTTAATAGTTTGCTATTGTTATTAGTTTAATAAATATGAGTCTTTAAATAATCTAGAACAAGATATTTTCTGAGGTTTAAGTAACAGCCAAAGACTATCCAAATGCATGCTCTATAACATATTAAAGACTTCGCATGCCATGATCTCTTTCATAGGCAATGCAGATGTATAGGTGAATAAAATTCTGTTCCCTCATGACTCACAATCTAGTAGGTTAGATATGCATACAAAGAGATGCCTTAAAGCTATGTAATGGTATGAGGGTAACTATCATAAATTGGTAAATACATGGATAAAAGAAATACGGAATTATAAATTTGCTTCTGGATTGGAGAAAATAAAAGATAAATCACATTTGAACTGAATCTTAAAATTTAGCATTGGACTTCTCTGTTGTTTTAAATATGCTCAAATATCTGAGGTATTCTTTTTTCTCTTGGAGCCATCCCTTCCAAGGTTTCTTCCTGGACTGATTCGTTGCCAGGTTTGTGAGAGAGATTACCCAGTAGGACTTCCCTCTACCTTTAGCATGGAACATCCCTTCACCTCTCCCTGAATTCCATTTTCCAGATCCCATGTCTTCTTTCTTGATTTACAACTCATTTTGCTGTAGACCACCTAGAAGTTCTCTGAGAAACAATATTGGAAGGCAGGTTTTGGCTTTTTTTTTTTTTTTTTTTTTGGTCTTCAGATGTCTATCGTCATCCTTCATGTTGGATTCATTATTCAGTTGGATGTAGAATTCTCAGTGGAAAAGCGTTTTACCTGAAAATTTTGAAGGGTTTATCTTATGTTTTAGCTTATACAGTTTTGATGAAGTGATATTCTAATTCCCTATTGTCCTTACTCTTTATATGTTAGCTATTTTTCTGTTTTACTTCTTTTTGTTTTTCTGAGAACTTTTAAGATCTTGCTTTTATTCTCAATACTCAGAAATGAATGATGATATGCCTGGCACACATGCCCTGCAATTTACAGTATTGGGGAATTATGTCCACATCAGGATATTGAGGCCTTAACTCCTTTTTTTGTTTGCATGTTTTATTTATTTATTTTTAGAGAGAGGAAAAGGAGGGAGAAAGAGAAGGAGAGAAACATCAGTGTATGATTGCCTCTCATGCACCCCCAACTGGGGACCTGGCCTGCAACCCAGGCCATGTGCCCTGACTGGGAATTGACCTAGCGACCCTTTTGTTCACAGGCTGGTACTCAATCTACTGAGCCACACCAGCCAGGACTGCTGACCTTAACTCTTAATCTGAATGATTCAATAATGAATTCCTTACTCTCTTTCTTTTCTGCCCATGATGTTTTTTAATTTTTAGAACTTCTATCAGTCAGACATTACATCTTGTAGATTGATTCTATACATTTTTAATTTTTCCTTTTTCCTTTTCTATCTTTGTACTTCTATTTTCTGTTATCTTTAATTTTATACTTCAATCTCATATAGTAAAATTTTATTTGCTTCTCACATTTAATTTCTAAGAGTTATTTCTTATTTGTTGATCTTTTAATAATTCCTATTTTGTTTCAGATATGCAGTATATTCTTCTATTTCTCTCGGGTTAATATTTTATAGCTGTTTGGAAATTATCTATTGCTCTCTGAAAATCTTCATTTTCTGAGTTACTTTTTCACCCTTTTATTAAAAGATTCTTTACATTAGAGGTTTTTCTTAAGTTATTTCGGAGTAAACCACTGAATAAGGTGATTGAAAACTCTATGCAGGATGTATCCAATCAAAGGGACTCACAGTTTCTGTTCAGTCTTTCCCTGAAGGGTGTAAGTGGTACTTATATTGGGGTCAAGTGGAGTAAGAGAGTGAAGCATGATATCTTTCTTCACATACTTCCAGCCTCTGTTTTGTCCAGCATGCCATTCTACCTTATTATGACTCCAGAAGCCAATTCCAAACAATCTTTGATTCAATAATTCTATGTATTTTAAATACACAAAGGGTTAGGCTCCTATTTTAAAAGGTTGATGGTGTTACTAAAAACAGGGAAATTTATGGTGATTTTAACAAATTGTATTAACTTAAAACTAAAATATGTGGCTAAATGGTATATAGCAATGGTTCTACTCCAAAAAAAATAATAATTATTATTTATGTGTAGTTAGTCTATTGCAAACATATCCTCATTTTTTTCCGAAAAATTCCCACTATATTAACATTAGAATCTCTCATAATTGCAATTTATATCATATTGCTCTCATTTTTCTCCCAATGGAAATCAAGTTCCTCTTAATAAAGGCTATATTAAAAGAGAGGGCCTAATTTAAAAAGTAGGCCAGACATCTCAGTTCAGATTTCAATGACCCCATTATAAAATATAATATTAAATCTTAAGAATTGGTGATATTCTGCATTTTAGTGTTTGTGGTCTAAAAAATACATTTTTGTACCTTTTTTTGCCTCTAAGCCAACAAAATTATTATCGAAAAGCTGATTGAGCTTTTATTTCTTTATTTTTCTTTTTTCTATTTCTTTTTTAACTTAGTGGGAAGTGTAACAAAATAGGCAGTGGAATTAAAACTAAGAAGCAAACAGACAGGAAATGCATTGTGTAGGCTCAGGAACAAAACAGATAAATAATTAAGATAGACAAGTAGATAAATGAAGTAAATTAAATCCAGAGTGACAGAGAAAACTGGAGGGCAGACATGAGAGCTATCAAGAAATTATCCTGGAACATTACAAATTATTTTACTACACTATGAATGATAACAAAACAAATACTGCAAACTAACATTCCAGAGCTAGATTTATTCCACATCTGTGTTGTCACATGTTGCAAAATTTAAATTTCATATAAAAAATCTAGATTTTCAGCTTTTATTGATAAAGCAACACTTGCCCCCATATTCAAATGACAGCAATCAACTGGAGCTAGAAGCAGATGTCTCCTCCAGACAGTTTATTTGTATTCTCACCTCTTGCACAGTGCAGGCATTCTCAGGCACTTCTACCTGGCAATCTTTATCCAGTTTTCTCCCTGTCTAGTCCATACACACCATTGCATCTGCAATGCCTTCTATGAGACATTTGCACAGACAAAAGACCATCACCTGAATGGTTAAATACAGGAAAGTGTTAGGAGGTATTTATGAAGATAAGTCAGATGTGATACCACTCCTCACTCACACCCTCCATTGGTCCCACATCTCAGATCAAATGGAAACCAAGAGCCTTATAATATCAACATAACCTCAGATGCTAGACCCTGAAGTTATTCTTGAGTCCAGTGATCAACTCAATATTATTAATATAAACATTTGCTTAATATAAAGTAATGCATACTCATTGTTGAAAATTTAAATATAAAACATGTAAATGAAAATAAAAGCTAGGAATTCCATAGTCTTAAATAATCACTGCGGTGGTTGTTTTTACTTTTTTTTAAATTAACCAATGAATTCATGTCTTTATTGCATACTGCTATTTAAAAATGTAAAATCTCATAACACATACAACACATTTTTCTTGGTACTATAACAGTCTTGCCCCTAAAGACTAACTAGTTCCAACTACTAAGCTAATAAGATACAGGACATAATTAAGTCTACAAATTATAATGCATTTTGGTATGAGTTAAAAACAAAAAACAAAAAACCTTTAAAATACACACCCAAGAGAGAACAGTGGCTACTCAAACCAGCATCAATCTAAACAAGTAGATTTCTTTTTCCAACAATGGCACATGGAGTTACCTACACACAGCTTTTGAGGAAATAAACCAAAAATGGAAATGGCAAAGGAGGCCTCCCAGGACAGCCATATCAAAATAAATATGATTAGAAAGGGCAAGAATGACACGACATAAAAGCTTGTTCCTTTATGTTACTCTCCATCCACTTGTCTATTCCTTAAACTTTAAATCAAAGCCATTTTCAAATTACAGCCCCAAAACTGAGCCTGACCAAATTTCTCCTGCTATAGATAGACAAGAATACACATGGAGCCACTTCAGTTAAGAAATAGACATATCCATCACCATATCCCACTCCTCATCTCCAAGCCTTTTCTGAGCTAAATCTCCATCTCTGCTGGTTGTTTTAAATACACTTTCTACTTATTAAACTGCTTCTTAAAATTTAGTAACAGTAATGATGAAATAAAACTACCATGTCAAAAAAATTGTTTTAATCATCTTTGTTTTATGGCTATATCATATTGTCTTGTGAAATATCATAATTATTGCCCAAATATTTAGGTATTAATATTTGGTTTCCAAAACAGTATGTTATAAATACTACCATCATAAAAATATTTAACATCTCAGATTATCTCAGTAAAATAGATTATGGGAATAAGGATTATAAACCAAATTATTAAAAATGTATAGACAATCCAACTTACATGAATCCAGCATGTATATCTTAAGTTTTAACCTAACGAACATTGGCTATTTTTATTTAATAATCTTTAACTTTAATTTTACTTACTAAATACTTAACGATTTTATTACTGCCACTAAGACAAGATAAGCACAAAAATTTCTTTAAAAATAATTATTTTGTTCTTTAAAAAAAATTCATTAATATGTATGAAACTTCATTTGGTATATAATGGGGAGTGAATTTTTACACTAACTTTATTTTCTGCCAATTAATTTGTGCAATAGACTGCATAACTGAAAAAAATTACCAATATAAATAAGATATTAATTTATTGTTCTAAATAAATATTGTTATTTTCTCAGGTTTAATTCAAACCTTAAAGTACTCTGATTTTATTCATTTATATAATAGTTCTGTCTTCAAGGAAATTCAATTTTGGGGATAAAATAAAATAAAATTATTTCAAGAAAAACAGACTGCATCAATCAAACATATCAAGTATTTTTTCTATTGGTCTAGAGGACCCAAATTAATAGAGAATGAATAATAATTTAACACGATAAAACTAAAAAAACTAAAAACCTAGAGAAACAGCATTACTTGTTTCCAGAGAGTCCTGGATTCTGCTGATAATAATGTAGTAGTCCTGAAATGTGCTTTTTCATCAATATAAATGTCCTAGAAATTGGAAATTTCTCTTTTATGTGCCAACAGATTGCATTTAATTTAAAATACTTTCACTAAAAAAGAATTTTGGAAACATTCTTCTATTTTAAAAGTATGCATACTAATTATATCATAGATTTTTAAAAATATAATGTCACCATTTTTCCACCCACTAATGAACTGCACTGGAACTTGAGCACTGTGCTGAGACTGGCGATTATGGGAGCAGTGTCAGTAGAAGACATTAGGCTTCCAGTGCCGTCAATACTTGGTTTTAAATCCAGACCCACCCATGTAATTAGGGAAGTCACTTACTTCTGGAATGACTCAATTTTCCCTTGAGAATTATGAAAATAGCTTTTCTCTAAACTAGGGTGTCTAGCAGATTTTATATAGACAGTGTCTGCCACATTATGTGGGACTATTATCATTATAGTTTTTTATTACCTCTAATCTGAAAAATCAGATCACCATGATTATTAGAATATTTGTAAACTGTCAAGCAATGCTCAAAATAGCTTGAACACATCCTCTGATAAACTGAGTTTCTTTAGGACCAACCACTATGACTATCACTCTGGCCTAATCAGAAGCTTTTTTTCCTTCATTCAAATATCCAGATGTTAAATAGTTGAATGGCTATGAATTTGATCTGATTAAAATAAACATATTGACTTAAATTCATTGCATTTCAACAAATTTGAAAAAAGTTTGATGTTTTAGAATAATGACACAATTCACTGAAGAGATTTTGTCTTAGAGGAAAAAAAAACCCAAACAAAACAACACACAAAAAAAAAAACCTGTAGCTTTAAAAATGTCCTAATATGTTTTCAACTTTATCACTGAGATAACTTACATTTAATTTCTGGTAAAATAATAATGTCACAGAATTAGAGCGGAACTTAACTTTAATTAGATACTAGGGTAAGAAAGTCATAAAGACTGAAATAGCACTATTTCATGTAATAGTTTGGAGATTTCAAAGGCTACATAACTCATTTTAACTATTAGATGTTAGCAAGAGCTGCAAATGTAATGAATAAGAAGAGAGGTGCATTTACCTCATAGCCTTGAATCTTTTTCTTTTTTAGATGATTTTAAAATAGCCTGTTGAAATTTGTCTTGGCCTCTATGTTATTTTCCTATATTACTGATAAATAGATCTCTTAAATTCTGTGTAAGTTACAGGATATGAGATCTGAGTCTCTGATGGTAACCCTACAATCTCACATTTCTGAAATAGGAAATAAATTTAATAATATTTAAACTTCCAAATTATATATATATATATATATATATATATATATATATATATATATATGTGTGTTCTTCGTTGTCGGCAGCCGTCCGTCTCGAGAGACGATGGTGTAGCTTCTTAAGAGTCTATCTGCACCGCCGAGAATGGCTGTGCAGTCTGACTCGGGAGTGACACGGTATCTGTCTCCTCCCGTGTTGAATCGACATCTTGCGATGACGCTGGAGTGTCCTCTCCAGTGAAGCTGAGGCTACAGAGCCTGGGCAGGGTGATATGGAGGGTCTGCTGTTGCCCATGCAGCAGACCCCCCCTCTCTTCGCAGCTGAAGGGTCCAAGGGAAAGACGGAGTCAATACAGCTTGGCTTCAGGTGCGCCGCAGGAGTTGCCGGTGTTGACTACAACGTCAAACCGCCTTAGGGACTCCGGCTCCGGATTTTCTGTCGGGGTTTACTCCCTTAGCCTTTCCCCTGAAGAGGTATGCCGCAAGGCAGCGGAGGTTTTTTGGAATCAGAGTTTTCCTTCTCTGATATATATGTGTATATATATATATATATATATACACACACACACATATATACATATTCTTCTATCTAATCGATATATGAACATATGCCTCAAAGGAGAAAGGAACTATGAGACCAATTGCAGCTGATTTCATATAGTTCCTCTGGTTCTTGATCCCTAGGCTTATAAATTAATTTCTACCCTGTTGGGTTGCTGTAGTTATTCCACTCAGAGTTGAGCCTCAAAGGCTTTAGGATTAAAGGAACTGAAGCACTCTTACCAAGGTTAACCAGTTCTACCACATTTCAAATACATTGAATCCAGAATGCTATACAATGCATTACCAGTTATAGCTAGGCCTGCCCTCCAGCATACACTTCAAAACCTTCCTTTCTCCATGCTGTCCACTGTTAGTCTCTTTCATTCTCTCCTCTGCATAGTGTCTATAGGTCTATTTTAACTCCATCTGTCCCCCCTTTCTTTTTTCTTCTGTTTTCTAGGTTATTTTTTTCTTTTTTCCTGCTTTATTAAGGTAAAATTGACAAATAAAAATTGTGTATATTTAAGACATACAATGTGATGTTTTGATATATGTATATATTATGAAGTATTTAGCACCATCAAGCTAATTAACATACCCATCACCTAACATAGTTATGATTTTCTGATGCCTCTCTTAGCAAATGTTAAGTATATAATATAGTATTATTAACTGCATTTTCCATGCCATATGTTAGATCTCTAGAACTTATTTGTCCTATGTAACTGTAACTTTGGTCCCTTTAACCAACAATGCCCCTCATTTCCATCACTCCCCAGCACGTGGCTACCACAATTCTAGTCTCTGCTTTCATTTAATTTAGTTACTCTGGTTCCTGATCCCTAGGGAATTTCACATTTATAGGGAGATAATTAGTATTTGTCCTTCTGTATCTAGTTTATTTCACTTAGCATAATGCCTTCCAGCTCATTCATGTTGTCACAAATGACAAAATTTCCTTTTTTCAAGGCTGAACGATATCCTATTGTATATATATATAAAATGCATCGAACTACAGAACTTAAAACTGTTTTTATAGCTTAGATATTGTGAATAATGCTGCAGTGCAACTGGAGTGCAGATGTCTCTCTCAGATTCTGATTTTATTTATTTTGGATTATCTACCCATAAGAGAAATTACTAGATCATACAGTAGTTCTATCTTTAATTTTTTGAAGAACCTCCAAACTGTTTTCCATATGGCTGCACCAATTTACATTACACCAACAGTGTACAAGGGCTCTCTCTCCTCTCCAGCTTCACCAACAAACTATCTGAAAATAAATTTAATAAAACAATTGCATTCAAAATAGCAAACAAAAATTATAAAATACTTAGGAGTAAACATATAATGTTGAAAGACTTATACAGTGAAAATTATAAAACATTAATGAAGAAAATTAATAAAGATGTATGTAAAGATATCCCATGTCCATGATTGAAATAATTAATATTGTTTAACTGTCCATACTAAATATATTGGTCTATATAGATTCAATGTAATTTTTATCAAAATCTCAGTGACATTCTTCAGTGAGACAGAAAAAACAACAGCTTTTAAATTCATATGAAACCACAAAAGACCCAGAATAGCCAAAGTAATCTTGAGGAAGAACAGAGATGGCTGCATAAAGACACACTTATGGATCAATTGAACAGACAGAGCACCCAGAAAAAAAATAACATACATCTATTGTCAACTGATCTTAGACCAGGTGCCAAGAATACATAGTAAGAAGAGAATAGGCTCTTCAATAATAATGTAGAGAAAATAATATCAAAAAATGACATGCAGAGGAATTAAATTGGACCGTTATCTCACACCATATAGAGAAATCAACTCAAAACAGATTAAAGACTTAAATGTAAGACCTAAAATTATAAAACTAACAGAAGAAAACATACAGAAAAAAATTCTTGAAATTGATCTGGGCAATGAGTTTTTATTATTGACCAAAAACACAGGCAACAAAAGTAAACATAGACAAGTGGGATCACATCAAACTAAAAAGTTTCTGCACAGCAAAGGAAATGATCAACAGAGTGAAATGACAACATACAGAATGGGAGGAAATATTTGCAAATTACTTATCTGATAAGGAGTCAATATCCAAAATAGATATGGAAATCTGACTACTCAATAAAAAAAAAAAAGTGTGATTTTTAAAATGGCTAAAGACTTGAACAGACATTTTTTAAAAAAAGATACACAAATGTCCAACAGGTATATAAAAATTTTTTGTCGCATCCCTTTTTCCTTCTACATTTCTCTGACAACAATATATAACTATGAAGAATATTTTTTCATTATTTGTTATGCTATTTTTAATTGTTCACATTTTTTCTCTATGGAAAAATAACTGAATTGAGGGTTGTTTTTATTTTTTTTTTTTTGATGGTGCATTTTTTAAACATACTCTTAAGTTTTTTGTTTATTTCTCTATTGAAAATAGTGTTGACCTCCATGCTTATCAGTGCCACTGTAATCAGTAGAGACTGAGTTTACTAATGGAAATATTCATTAATCTGGAGTATAGGGTTTACTAATATTTGCCAATAAAAATGAGAATGGAAATAGCACTTCTAATTGATAAGAAGAAAGTGTGCCTTCTCTACAAGCTTTTTTCCCTGCTTGGATGTGAAAGACTCCATATCCCTACGGGGTGAAGAGACACAAGGAAGAAATCTGAATCCTCATGTCTCCTCTTGATGGAAAGCTACCAATAAACCAGAAATGTTTTCATTGAAATGTTACATGAGCACAAAAAAAAATTCCTCTTTGTTCAGCAACTAAAACTTGGGAATTTGTCACTACAGCAAACATTACCCAAACTAATACGCTATCATTCCCAATGATTTTTTTTTGGTCTAATTTGAATATTTCCATAATAATCTAACAAATATTTAACTTTATGAAAGTGCTTCCTATATAACTTGAAAGTTACAGAATTCTGGCATAAATATTTTAAAGAGATATCATAGTAAATGTAAAAATCTATATAATTAATTAAACTGGGACAGGAATTTGAAAGAAATGCATGCAGTTAAGTAAAGCCATCAATTGCATTCATGTGCATAACACCAACCCAAAGAATCTGTCAGTAAGTCACTGGACAACCTGAAAGAATATCTTTTGTAAAATATTATTGTTCTTATTATACTTTTGATGCTGTTATTAGCACTATTATTTTAATTAGAAAATTCTAGATTTTAACTGAATCTGGAATTAAAGAAGTGTTAAAATTTTTATATTAACAATCTTGAATATTAAAAATCATAATAAAATTAATCAGTATGAGCAATTCATAAAAAAGGATGGATCCACAACTGGCTGTTAGATCCAATAGATGGGAATCCTGAAAATAATGATCTGAACCTGGATATTCAGATCTTTCCCCCTCTCAACTTTCCTCTGATCGCATTCACATTCTGAATAAATTCAACTTTTTTTAAAACTGGGTTTTCATTCTGTATACTCTCTTTTTTATGTTGTACAGCACAGGTCACAAACCAAAAGCCCTGGGGGTGATGGAGTGGCTATGTCTATGGAAGAGTGGTTTGGTGATAAAATGGAGAAGCTTGTGCTCCTTCTAAAGGGAGCAGATACTTCAGGCTCCAGGCAACTGTCTTGTGGAAATGCCGGCCTAGCATTTTGAAACGTCTCATTATTATTTTTTTTTTTTTCAGAAAAATCAGAAACTCAAAGCTGCATGTAAAATTATTGGTAACTTAACTTTTGAAACACTGGGAGGCAACCAAAATATATGGTGGACACAGCCGTGATCTGGCCTCAGAAGAGTCTACCTCTACGTAAACAACTGAGAATGCATTTTTAAATTGGTGAAGAAAATAAAAAGCAAAGGTCATTCAGGAGCAAAGATACTTTGGCCTCTCTTTTGATGCAGCATGACTTAAAGTGACAAGATGGCATTTTCTATGATGGTTTTATTAATGGATAGATTCTCAATATTGGGTGTTTTTTCTGGATTATACCGCATGCCATTGCTTTACTTTTTAAAAAATCATGTAAGTGAATAAAAATAAGTAAAGAAATTTGGATGCATCTTTTTATTTATCCCTTTTTATTATTATTTGAAATTACAAATTCCTACAGTACCATTTATACCAATAAATTCTAAATATTCCCTTGAAATATTTAGGTGGAGGAAAAAAGTAAAAAGGCAAAGTAGTAACACCCCGTGAATAAGATTCTGAGTTACAGCCTGAAGTAATAAAAATAAAATAAGTTAAGAAAATAATTCTTAAGAGAACAGAAAGTTATCAAAGATTTGTACTCAACCAGAACCAGTAGAAATATACTAAGGACAATAAATATTTTACTACTTAAAAAATTCTATATGCAGCATAAAGTAATAAATTTTCAGTTTTACATAATACACATATTGTTTGAGGCTTTTAAGAAGTACAATATCTGAATAAAAGAAACAACAGAACTTCCCAATACCAAGTAAATATTCTTACCCAAAATTAACATATGAAGTACTTACTCTTTATGTGTAGCTCTTTGCCAGAAAGAAAAGATGTGCACTGAATAGGGTTTATTTAAGATTACTGGTAATAAGCAGCAAAATACAATAAGAATAAACAGTATTCTGAAATGCTTGGATCCTTAGTAACTGCAATTTTTTAAAAATTAAATTAAAGACTATCTATAATTTTTACAATAAGCTTATCTTTTTAAGAAAGCTAGCGTTGTTTAAGTGTAAGTTTAATAGACTCAAGATCCTCGGTAACCTAGAGATACCACATGACTCAAGTAATATGTACATAACTGCATCATTAATTCAACACTCGTACTTCAAAAAGTACATTGTACCAAGATCTATGGACGACATAAAAGTAGTGATCTACTGTCACCATCCTGGGGGATTTTACAGTTTAAGTAGGAATGAATGGAAACCATAGAAATATTAAAAACAAAAGCATGTGCATAATAATGTAGCTTGAAACAGATTCACAACATAGGGAGCAGTTCTCTGGCTATGAGTGAGCTTTATTACAGTTTCCTTATTGCACTAGCATTCTAGAAAGGCTATACCATTGATAAAATAGCACTCTTTCATTTGGAAACAAATAACAAAATATTAGCAGACAATTTTTTAAAAGGGTACTATTTTGAATAAATATGTGTAATATATTTTTGTATACAAATACAAAAATGGGACAAAGAGATAAAGCATTGTTTTGTGAGTACAAAGCAAAATGGTGAGTTGGTAAAGAGAATGGACCTTTTCATAATTCTGTAAAAATTTTAAATTATGATAATTTCATTAGAAAATTATCAAAGGGCAACATGACTTTAAGCCTGAACTTGAAATTCCTAACAAAAATTCATCAATTTGTTGTTTACCTCTCTTTATTTTATCTTCTTCTTTGAATTGACTACCAGCAAGATGAGAGTTTGGAGGAAGGAATGTCAATGTATCAGATTAGGATGATGGAGGTGTCAGAGCCCTGGGCAGACTGTCTTAAGATATTCCACGATGGTATATTGATTATTTCAAACTAAAATGATCTGAAAAACAGGATCAAGAAGAGCTCTCTGAATCTCATTTTGTACCCCTAAACAAGAAAACCTTTTGCATTGTTGGTGGGGACACAGATTGGTGCAGCTACTGTAGAAAGCAGTATGAAGTTACCTCAAAAAATGAAAAATGGATCTGCCTCATGACTTAGCAATTCCATTTCTGGGAATTTATCTAATGAAACCTGAAACACTAAATTGAAAGGACATAAGTACCCCTATGTTCACTGCAGTGTTATTTATGATCACCAAGATTTGGGAGCAGTCTGAGTGTCCATCAGTAGATGAGTGAATAAAACAACTATGGTACATTTACATAATGGAATATTACTCAGCCATAAAGAAGAAGAAAATTTTACCCTTTGCCACCACATGGATGGAGCTGGAGAACTTTATGCTGAATGAAAATAACCAGTCAGAGAAGGATAAATAACATATGATATCAACAAGGAAAATAGAGACTGATTCATAGAGAACAGGATGACAGCTATTGTGTATTGGGGGATGAGCTAGGGGGTGGAGGGATTGAGCAAAAAAGAAAAAGGACTCATGGACATGGACAACGGTGTGGTGATTGAGAAGGCAAGGGTATGCGTGGAGGTGGAAGAAAATATAAGAGGGATAAATGGTAATGGAAAAAAATAAAATAATATTTTTTCAAATAAGAAAACCTTATCACAGGTGTTATAAAATCCAGAACAAAAGACATGTATAAGCAAACTTTGTAATACTTACTCAAACCCAAACTTGGAGATTCTTCACTAATGAATACTCAGCTTGTGCTTAGATCTGTTCTAATAGGCACTAATTTCTTTGTGTTCTCAACTTCTCCCAAGTTTATTGTTTCTGTTTTTAAAAAGTATAAAAAGGTGCCTAGCTTGAACATTTCTTTGGGTCACATTTTATGATATGAGCATCATACTTGATTCTGCTGTGTGCATGTATACATTGTTTTTTTCTTCTCCTATTAATCTAATCTTTTGTCAATTTTATTATTTTATTATTGGTCCAGCCATAAGAACTAAAGAAGCTTAGAAGGTGAGGAATTCTCCTTCTGCCCAACAGAGGTTATTTTACTCCCAACTACCCCTGAACTTTCTAACTATGAGTTCAGAAAAAAATAATTTATCTTGACAATATCAATTGTTTATAACTAAACTGTATAAAAGTTAGAATTCGTTTATATTAAATTTCAAATTTTGCAAAATTAGGCAGATGTGGACATCCTCTAAAAGAGTCCAGACCCTTAAGTTTAAACTCACTTTCCTAGCTTATCTCTTACTCTGGTCTATACCCTGTGTCCCAAGCAAAACCTAACTCATCTATGAACACTAAGCACGTTCCTCTGCTCTTTCAATACAGTTTTGGAGAAACATGATTTGAAACTAAAACCAGTTGGCTTTTAATGTTGCCTCTCTAACTTAACTGGTTCTGGTAATCTGTAAAAAATGGTTCACCTGAGCTAATAGTTCAGGCGGGCTCCACTGAATGTGGTTCTCTTCTCCTTCCTGTTCTCTGTACCTCTCTGTTCTCTTGCACAGGCTGAGCGTCTGCTCAGAAGTTTCCTCTTGGCGAGATACGTTGAAATCATAGGTGTCCTCACGTTCCGGCTCATATGTCATCTAAAGTTGAAATCATCTTTCCCCCCGCATAGTAAACCAAGAGCTATACCAATTGTCACTGCTCTCTCAGGGTGCATTTAAATTCTAGTTTTTTTTAGCATATCCTCTGTATTTGATTTGTCAGCCCTAATAGATAGATGGTAAACTTCTGAAACTAGAAAAGTAAGATTTTTATTTGAATTTCCCCGGTAACACTAAATTAATTTGTTTATACATATTTGTGTAAAGGTAGGTTTTACTTATAGCTGTTTGTTTTTATTTATATGTACTTGTTAAATATAGGTATTTGTGGGGAACAAACATCACTTTCTTCCAAGTCTTATAATGTGTCACATCTACTAAAATCCCTTCACTTTTATAATCACATTATGCTGCATGCACCTCAGGCAAATCTTCACATAAAACAGTTCAACAATGCCAAATAAAAATTAATCAAAGAAAGCACATTATTAACATGTGTTCCTCTCTCTTTGTAAATAAGATGCCAACTCCTCGGATATCCTAAGAGAAATCGCCTCCAGCATGGTGTCTTAAGGTCATCACACTCAGTAGTTCCAAAAATAGATGTGACATGCTTTCCAGGGAACTTTCTTCGGAGATATTCAGAAATAATTTGGGCTTTGTGTTTTGAAGAGTATCTCTTATTTTAATATATAAAGGGTCCAATGGTTTTACACATCCTTTCCTCAGGCTACTAAAATTTTGGCATCTCCTGGAGTAATTGTTTCTACTGAAAGCAGAAGAGGAAGAAGAAAGTTTCTGCGCACACCAGGTATGGAGTGTAAATGTTTGTCCTATGCCATCTCAGTGAAATGACAGAATGTGGAACCTGTTTCAGGAGAATTAGGCAACAAATTTGAAAGCAAGGGAAAAAAATCCTTCCCGAGTTCACTAAAGGGTGAAAAAAATAAGGTTCTGGAAAAATACTGCTTTAAAAAAAAACCTGAGGAATTGTTTTTTTCATCTCTGAAACCCAGAGCAACGGCAGGAAAAAAAATTGCTAGTATAACCCAAGTGACAATCCTGTTAGGTTCCCAATAACACTTAAAAGTGTATCCTTTGTCCTCTACTGTCCCCAGAGACTCCCTTATTTGAAGAAAACTGCCTTGTCTGGCTAATCAAGGGTCCAGAGCCAATTTCTTTCAGAGAAAGCAGGAAGTGAGATCTGAGGAGAGCAGAATATGTGAAGACTGAAATGGCTGGGTTTTCAAAACAGCTTCAGGCTGAACACTGCTGCAGGCCTTCCCTTCTTAGGTCCCTAACGATTAATCTCATGTCCAAGGGGCCCAAGACAGACTGCCTTAACCCTTTGAGTGCCATGCATAATTCAAAATTTGGATGAACATGAGAAAAAATTATATCAATATATAACCTGAGGTACAATAAAAGAGAACAAATCATAAAATACAAATTATTCCATTGTTGTTTACATTTATAGCCATCGATAAAAGAGTCGCTGGGAGTGACATTGGCACTTCTGGGAAAATTTATCAGCTTTGCTTACAGCACATTGGCAAAAGGGTTAAGATATTCCACAGCGACATCCTGACTATATCCAGGGTTGTTAAGGAAATAAAAATAGCTGATACTAAAATAGGAATTCAAATAAAAGTTCATGCCCTCACTTCTCTGCATTTTAACTCTGTATTAATCAGGGTTCTTCAAAGAGACAGAATCAGTAGGATGTGTGTGAGGGGAGTAAAGAGAGAGGGAGAGAGAAATTGATTTAGTTTAGGAATTAGTTCATGCAACTACGGAGCTGACAAGTCTGAAATCTTCAGGCCATGCATGTAAGCTGGAGAACCCAGGAAGAACTGATGTAGGCAGCTGCATTGTGAAAGCAGCTGGAGATAAAATTCCTTCTTACTCAGGAGACCTCCATCTTTTCTCTTAGGCCTGCAACTGAGAGCATGGGGCCCAAGCACATTATGGAGGGTAATCTATCTGCCTAACTAAAATTCTACTGGTTTAAATATTAATCACATCTAAAAAATATGTCTTAACAGCAGCACTAAACAGGCATTTGACCAAAACTCAATACCATGGCCTAGCTAAGTGGAAAGCTGGTATTACTCACATTCTCCAATGTTGCAAGTAGTAAGCCCATTCCAAGGTAAGCTCAGCCCAGAAACTCCCTTGCCCACCAGGCATCTTGTGTCCGTCACTGACAAAGGAGGATAGGAAGATTCCAACTCCTCAGGATACAAAGAGACCTTATCCACTCATGTAGCTAAATTTTATTAAATGTTTTCTTAATACTGGTCTCTTTGGTAGGTATCTTTCTTCTAAATTTAATTTATATATCCCTTTTCACCAGATCATATGGAAGAAATATACAATGTTACAGAAGCGAAAGCCTGTAACAGGAGAGCCTGACAAGGTTTGGGGAGTCAGAGAAAGTCTCGCTCAGAAAGTGATATAAAGTCTGGAAAGTGAAAGATGAGTCTATGACGAGGTCTGTCCTGGAAGTATACAACCATGTACTATGAAAAACAGAGACATGTATTGGAGAAGATGCAAGATACAAGAAACAATGAACATAGGACCATGAAGCCTCAGTCCCCTTCAAAGTAGAACCTTGGGACTTCACACAGTTCTCCTAATCACCGTCAACTGCCCTGTATATATTCCTGAATCTCATTGACGGTCTTAAATCTCTTCCCTTTCAAAGGTGGTTTTAGTTTTGGGAAAAGCCAGACATCACAAGGCACCAAATCTGGGCTGTAGGGGGGCTGAGTCACCTGGGTGATTTTATATTTCACAAAAAAATTCTTTACGAGACACAGAGCATGAGCAGGCACATTGTTGTGATGAAGCTACCCATCACCAATTGCCCATAGCTGCGGCCTTCTCATTCATCCTAATAGTTTCCACAGAGGAATGTGAAAGCTTAATGCAAAATTTAATGCAGATTTGTTGTTTTACTTGCTCAGTCATTTTGAATGTGATGACCACACAGTAAATAAATATGCTCACTCTGTTGTGTCTACCACCCCAACTGACTAGTACAGTGAAGTTGTTCACACATGCACATTCCAGTCCACTCGCCAGGTTACATCAATGTTGTGCTAACCATTCTTGTTATATTAACTGGCTGGACCTCATATAATAAAAAATTAATTATACTTTGCAGGTGGGGAGAAGGGAAACTAGGGATCCTAATAGAAGAAATAGTTTACATGTGGCTCCTGAGATATATAAAGGACTTACTATAAATGTTACAGAGTGCGGGTCTCCAAAAATGCCCAGAGTCTGAGGGTTGGGGGATGGGGAAAAGGAAACAGCTTTCAGGATGCCTGTACATGCCTGAGGCTAGTGGCTAGTGTCTTTGTTACACAAATGGCTTTGATACTTCCAAGGCCCCAAGAAGATGGGAGGAGTTTTTGGACCAGGGAATGGTGCAGAAACCATACAGGGCCTGCGCAGGGTTCTGTGAATGGTCAGAACTGTTTACCACACTCACTGTGTCAGAGAACGCAGTCAGGGGTTTAAAAATAGGCAGTAGACATTTTAGCTAGGTTCTCCCTGCAGTTTGCAAGGAGGGCAAAGGTTCTCCATGTGGTTTTAAGAAGGGAGGTTCTCCATGTGGTTTTGAGAAGGGGTTCTCCATGCGGTTTTGAAAGGGCAAAGAGAGAACCATGCGTGATCCAGTGCAACATGGCATATGTTTTCCTGGACTGTTATATGGAGGCTGATGACATCGTACCCCAGATCCTGAAGGAGACAGCTGACAAATAAGGAATGGGGAACTTCTGGGCATGTTTTTGGCTTCTAGCTTTTTGGGGAGCAAGGAAAGTGCTAGGTCTTGTGGGAAAACAGGGCTCTGAGCTAAAGTGCTCACTGTCCTCCCCAGGTTGGAATATTATAAATAAAGACCTGTTTTCCTGAACACTAGTTGTTGGGTTTTACACCAAAGCGCCATGTGAATGAACCCCCTTTCACTCTGAAACAGTTTTGGCAAGCCCAGATGGGACTAATGGAACCTTTAGCCAGGTTCACTCTGTAAATAAATAGTAAGCTAGGAAGGAGAGAGAAATAAGAGAGTAAACATGAGCCTTTCCCACCATTCCAAACCTAAGAAAATCACAGGGAACTTTGGTGTTAGAGAATAAGCACTGTATTTCTTGGTATATGAGTTAATCAGTATCAATTTGAAGAAGATTTATTCTTTCTATATTGAAAGAGTACTAACTTGAGTGTTGATATACTCCTTTATCAAACTGTACAGGAAATTATAGTCTTAAACTTTATAAAAGTGAAAAGAATTACCAAAAGAACAAAAAAGAACAATGCTGATTGTAGTAGACAGTGGATTGTAATGCAGTATCCATTTACACCTTCCAAATAAGTTCTGGTACCAATTTCAACATAATGGTGGTTGGGAGGGGTGTCCCCACACCAACAAGCAATACTTAGGATAACAACTGGGTGTCCTACAATTCAATTCAATTCCGACTCTACCTACCTAGAACATCAGATTCCACAGGCTAAGGATTTAGTCCTAGAAGACTGCCTCCCCCTGACTTCCAATGCCAGTTGCAAGACACATTGTTATCTGTGCTGTCTATAAATCAGAGGTTCCCAAGACCTCTTCCTAGGGTTCCATTAATTTGCTAGAGTGGCTCACGGAACTCAGAGGAACATTTTACTTACTAGGTTATAGGTTTATGTTAAAAAGATATAGCCCAGGAACAGTCAGACTTAAGACACACAATGGGAAGATCTGGGGAAAGGGTGAGTAGCTTCCAAGCCTTCTCCAGGAGCATGACTCTCGCAGGGCTCCAAGTTCACCAACTCAGCTCTCCCCACAGGAGTTGGGGGTGGGATACTGAAGTTCCAAACCTCTAATCACAGCCTTAGGTTATCTAGGGGCTTTCTAAAATGTCGACTCATTAACATAACAAAAGACACATTTTCTGTTCTTATCACTGTAAATTCCAGGGGTTTTAGGAGCTTCCTGCCAGAAACAGGGTTGAAGACCAAATGCAGTCAAACCTCGGTTCTCGAAAAGTCTGCCATCTCAAACAATTCAGTTCTCAACCGATTGCTCAAGGAAAAATTGTCTGTTATCGAACAAAACTTCGACTCTCGTGCGACATCCCTTTCATGCTGAAAACCTGTACGATCAGTCACGAGTCTCTCAGGTGACAAACCAAGGACAGAATGGGTGAGTAATGAGTAGGATTCAGCTTTTGAACAAAACGTTTCTCAAGCAGCCTTACGAAATGAATTGCATTTGAGAACCGAGGTTGCATTTTCTATATTTCTTTTTATATATCACAGTATCACATACTCCTAATATGAGTTCCTGCACTAGATTTTGAAGAACTAAAATCAACATTTCTCAGACTTTTCTTTGAATAGGGTTGCTGATGTAATTTAGTTTCAGATTATTAGACAGCATCACACACGTGCTGAAGAGAGATGCTCCTGCCATGAGGATCACACGAAAGCCTTTCATCTTTCAAGACATTGGTCCATTCATGATAGTGAGACTTAGGATGGTGTTAGGGCCAGAGACCCCATGTTGCCTGCCCTGTAACCAGCCACCTGAGTCAGACCTTGCAAAACTGGCTATGGCCAGTGGTCATGGTGTTCTCCGGAGCTGTGGCCAGCAGTCACACAGGACCTGAGCTACCACCTGCTCTTAAACAAAGAGGGTCTGCATCACCAGCCAGGCACCCCATCACAAGGTTCTCCATTAACAGAGCCCACTAAGGCATAGCTGCCACATCCTGCTGAGGACTAGTTACACCCCCATTGCCCCTTCCCCTCTCCCTTAATAATTTACTGTAAGTCTCCTGACAGCCATCCCTAGTCAAGGGATATTGTTCTTTTGTAAATACCTACATCCTGGACTCCAGAGCCGACCAGCAGGGTGACCCATCCCCCTGAGGGATTTGATCCAAGCCCTTTAAAAATCTCTCTATCCCTTTCCTTGGGGCTGCAGTCTGCTTGGACTCAGCCGCCTGCTTGACCATCCTTCAATAAAGGCTTTGAACTGGTCCACCTGACTCCTCCCTTCTTCTGAGCACAAACCTAACAGATGGGGCTTCAGTTTTTGGCTCTAGCAGTTGCTGCACAGTTTTGAGCCAACATTTGACCTGGCAACTTCCTGTTCTCTGACTTGTAGCAAAGGGGATTATAGTCAGACTTCACTGCACAGTGACGTAAAAACACAAACATTTATAATTTCTCAAGATTACATGATTGGATGGTTTCTCTGATGCTGAGGCAATCCTGCTATGGCCAGATGGTCACCTGTCTGGGTCCATGGCTGGGATGGCAAAGATGGCCGGGTACATCTGGGATGGCTAGAATTGATGGTTCCGCTCTCCTGTGGTCTCTCATTTTCCAGGAGGCGTGCTCTAATTGCAAGCATTTTTCAAAGTCCCATTAGCCAAAGCAAATCACAGAGTACAGCTGATTGAAAACATGGCAACAATATTGTGTGGATCCTCCCTTCTAGCATCTATTTCCCTTCCCCTTGAATGTGGGCTGGTCTTGTTATTTATTTGGACAAATGAGAGATGGTAGAAATAACAACATGCTGTTTGGAATCCTTGCAGTTTCTGCTGTTGCTTTTTGGGAACCCTGAGACAGCATGCTGTGAAGAAATCCAATCTAACCCAGCAGAGATTGAGGGCACATGGAAGAGAGCCAAGATACCCAGCCTACTGTGTGTAAAGTCACCTTAGAAACTCCAGCCCCAATCAGGACATCAAAAGAGAGCAAGTGTTGCTGTGCCCTTTCATGTGTAAACATATAATCTTATTAAGCTCTTTTTGTTTAAATAGCTAAAGTGATTTTTGTTATTTGTTATTTGTAACTGAAGTGTATTTACTGTAATTTTTATCATAGCATATATGTATTTCAGCAACAAATAAAATCTTCTGGGATTGGAAAGTTTTAACATTTCTATATAGTACACCCTCATATGCTCTTTATGCTCATTGGAGAAAACACTAGATACACACAAGAAAGCAAGTGAAACTAACGCATAATGCTATCAGAGGTAAGACTATTAAGATTTAGATGTTTTCTATGTAGTCTATACATATATACATAATTTAAAACCAAACTTTGGCTTACGTAGTCATTCTTTTTTCTCTTTACTACTTAACATTTCTATCATAGTTATTTTTCTATGTCATGAAATAGTCAAAACCATGAATGTGAATATTCATATATTTCATTATAAAAACATAACTAAATCATCATTATTTACTTATTATTGGGTACATGAATTTTTCTGGATAGTGAAAAAAATTATGCAAGAACATTACATACAGATTTTTCTGAAAATACAGTTATTTTTTAGGATGTAGAATTGCTGGTTTAAAGCTCATATTACCAAATTTCTATATATATATACATATATAGTTACCAGTGGTAGTCTAAGAGAAAGCACTTATGACTTCACTCTCATTACCACTATTATCTTCTTCAAAAGTTTCTGATTTGATACATTAAATAACTGATATCTTAAATAGCATCATAATTGCAATTTGGCCATATTTCATTACCAGTGATGTTTGATACATTTACTGGTCATTGTAGATTTATTTTGTTGGTCTGTTTTCTATTCATATCCTTTATTATTTCATTATAGTACTTTTATGATTAAATCATTATTAATTTAAAATAATATTCTAAGCACAATGAAAATCAGATAATTTGATTTATAAGAGCAGTTAATGCTACAAGAACATCAGTCTATCATTTAAAATATTTTCTGTAAATATTTGTCCCATTTTGAAATTTGGCTTTTAGATTTGATTATAATATTTTCTGATATGTATTAGTTTTATTATTTTAGTTTGTTAATCAATTTTACCAAAAATTTTAGCATTGTTTGCACATTTTTCCCTTAAGCTTAAATATCCTGAGATTACTTAAATATCAGTGTTTTCTTCCAATTTTTATAATTATACATTTACATTTAACACAGTAACTATGTTAAAGGACTTTTTTTTCCTTTTAGGCATATGATTTGAGGGGAGAATTTAAACTTGCATTGTAGTTTTTCAAATAGCCCTCCAATGCTAAGGGTTAAATACTTGGTCCTATCTGTATTGGTTTCTAATGCTTCCCTTAGTGAATATTAAGTTCCAATTTTTACTCAGGTCTATAGGGCATTATATGAAGTCTTACTGATATGCCAATTATTGGTTAAACACTTCTTACTTATAGTCTTACGATTCCTTGATAAATGTCTCTCAGAGCTCTTACTGAAAATAATTATTAGAATAAAATCTTCAATCTTTTCTATTAAAATAATCCACTGGAATTATAATTTGACTTTGGAAATATTAACATTTTTATAGTTTTTAGCTTTTCCTCAATGAAAACAGAATACTTCTCCATTTTAAAAAGTGTTGTACTGCTTTGTTTTCAAATATTCTTAATAAACTTTTACTATGGTTGTGGCTATAGTTTTAAAATTTTGCTATTATGAATGAAGTCTTTAGCATATTGTTTTCTTTTAATTATATATATAGAACACATTAATTCTAAGAATTGTTAGACTGACTCTCTAAGCTTTTACAGATGAATATTCATACTGACAGAGTTCATAAAGTTTGTTTTATGAATCTGTTGTCTTGGGTTAGACGGAAGCACACACTGCTGACTTTAAGCAGAGAAGGACCTATGAATTAGCATTTTCAACAGCAAATGCAGTTTTAGTAGGCAGGTGAAACTACCAAGCAATCTGATGTGTTGTGCTTAAATTTGTAATATTTTTAGTTTTATCACACTAGGAGTGCTATGAGCACTTTGAAACCTAATCAAAGTCCCTCTTTTAAGTCATGAATATATTCCTGGTCCTTTTAAAATTATTATTCCAGCTAATGAGACCACGTTTGATTCTCATATTTTAGTTATATCACCCTCCGCCAAATGCATCAATACCACAATATATGGAAGTCAGTTGGTTATAAGTCAGTCTGGCTGTACAATACTCCATTAGAACCAGTGAATGACAACTTTAATTTTCGGTACTACGAACAGCAATGGGTCAACTTAATATTTATAAACTACTAAAACTGGTCATATTAATTTGGATACGATACTCTTTTTCAAATAACACATCCTCTTCCCTTTAAATTATTTCATTATTTTGATTATTAGCCACCAAAATTCCACAACTTTTCTATCAGAATTAGATATTCATCTAATTATGCTTCAGAAGTCCAAAATAAGTTCTAGTTTTGATATTCACATGTTCAGACATTATTCTAAGAAAAAATGGAAATAGTCAATGACAAAACTGATAGAAGATAAGAATCTAAATTTGCTACTTTTTAATGGTGAATCAATATACATCATTTTCTTACAATAATGTTATGGACTGTAAAATGATGGGCATTTGCTAAAATATGTCATTTTCTGGGACCTGTAATCAAAATAGAAACAGCCATTTCTCCAAAAGGAATATGATAATAACAGATAACCATCAAATATTGTAACTGAAAGGATAGGTGTGTGCAAATAAAGACTGATTCATTCAACTCTCTACTAAAGAGGAATAACCACACAGATGCACAAAAATTTTAAAACAACCTCAGAGACACAGGTCTAGGAGTCAAAGAAATCAAATTCCTTCAATGGTCACATAGTTCACATAAATGTATGAAGTGGCTGCACATAAACTTAATACTGAGAGGTAGAGTCTGATTAGAACTGGTGATTCTGTGTCCGGACTGAAAGCCTTTAAATTCAGAAATGCTTTAAACACTGGGCTGATTGCAAGATTTCTCCAGGCAGATTCAGGTCTGTTAGTTTGTGATTACAGAACTAATCTATAATATATTTTAATAATGATGAACATGAGACTCACAGATAGGAAGTATTTCATCTAAGGTCAGAGTAAATAAAGCCTATGAATGTATTCTAGCTGGGATACAGACAAAAGTAATTAAATGGCACTATATTAAAGCTAAGAATATATCTACTTACAATTTTATGTTAGATAAACTTTTAAGAGATAATGTTGCAGTATTAACCTTGGGAATATGGAAATTAGACACTGATATATTGATGCTTTATATTGTGATATAAATTTACAAAGTATCAATATGGTGACAGCCTTTAATAATGTCAAATCTCACTATATCAATACATGGATATTAAATTCCACTCCAAAGATTAAATATCAATCATTGCAATTATTTTTCACCAATTTTATATTCAGAATAAAGGATTTAGTTGTTAATTAGAAGTCAGAATTTAAAGTGAAATCTAACAAAAATATATTTAATATTAGCCAAAAATAAAGTCCCCAACTACATGATGAAGCAACGTTGATGACAACTAAGCATTATTTTGTAATTATTATAGCGTATCGTACCTTGGCTCAACGCTTTGCACGTGTTTGTCAGCTTCATTAAACCTCAACCTAGCTCTGTGGAATAGGTATTTTTGTGTTGTTTTTCCTCCAGATGTATATAAGTTACATTAAGATCTTATAATTTTAATTAAATTTTTCTCAAAAAAACTATTTTGAATTACAGTTAAAGAAGACCAACAGCTTTCCTAACCTTTTCTCAATCCTTGAAACCCAGTGGGCACAATAAAACAAATTGTAAAGGGAAGACTAACTGCATTTTCAGAAAATGAAACCACCATTATCTCTCCAACTCCAACTCCAGAGAAACCATCATCAATACCAAAAACCATGAGTGCTGGTTGATAAAGAGGGGTACTTCACACTCAGTCCTCAGCAGGGGGCAGAGTCCCCTAAAATATCCTGCTCAGTAGAGAGGACTGAAGGTAATGAATGCCTAGGGAAGAGATCCTGGGATGGAACAGATCTAATGTCATTTACACACTAGGCAGGTGAACATTAAAAACTGAGAAATATGTCCCCAAGCAACAACCAAAAACGGGGAAAAATATTTAATAACTATGAATTTTTATGAAAGCTGTTCTGATACACTTACCTGAAGCCATACTCTGTCCACCACCCTCAGCTTCCTCATTTGGGCCAGGACTGCATGAAAACACTAGGCAACAGACATTTTACCCTGAAACTCAAATACTTTTCAAGTATTTTCAAATTACCCAAAAAACAACGTTTTCAAGGGTGACGGTCCATTTACTTTATGTATCAATAGTATTTTAAAATATAAAAAGCGGTTAAAATTATTTTGGTTTACAAATGTAGAATATAAAAGGGAAAATAAAACAAAGTAGGACAAATGAGAGCACTGATCATTAACAAAAATGACAAATATCACTCACTATGTTCTGCTCCATTTAAAAATAATCCTTTTATCCTATGAATGGAACTTCTAAGTTCGGGTTTTGATGACAGGTTTTCCTATTGACACTTGTGCTTCCAGTGAAAATTGAATTGCACAGAAATCAACACACTGCCGGTGTTTTGGTTAGGCTACTTGTAACTTATAGAAAATGTAAACTCTAAAGATCACAATCTGTAGTATATATACTAAAATACTTGAATCATCTTAGGCTTTCACATATTTAATAACAAAGTTTCTAGATGAATACTAAACAATGGAAGGCCAAATACTCTGTTCAGCTCTTCATCTTTAATTCATGTGGAAATCAAGGCAATTTGCTCATTGAGAGCTGTGGAATTTCTATTTTAAAATTATTTCTATTCAAAGCCATAAATGACTTCCAAAGAAAACATTTCAAGCAGGCTATTATGAATCTTATCTTCTTTAAAGACAAAATGTTTCTTTCATAAAATTTAATTTCTACCACTGTCTCTATAGGCATAATATGTACGGATATTAATGGTCGACCTCAGCAAACCCAGGTGATTTAAACGGCATGAAACTAGTTTCATGGACCTGAATGGATCATTTTAATCCTATTATCTTAAGTTGAAAATTCCTAAAGTTATTCATAAAATATAAAATATATTTTAGTGTTTGAATAAATATTTATGCATAAATTATAGTGCAATTCTTTTGTAAACCATACACTTTTAAAATTCTAAAAAAATAATTGATTCCAAAATCAGGAACTACTTCCAACAGCCTTTTAAAATATAACTGTTTGGGAAATGGTAATTACAGTTCTATGTAGAAATATAATGGACACAAATTATAATTTATTGTTTATAAAATGCTATCTAAATTCTTTCTTAAAATTTAAATTTTTTCTGTTTATGAAACTGGAAAATAAATTGAAATCACTAAAATATAAGTTGTTTAAAATTTTCTATTTTAGTTTTTATTGCTTTATATAACTTGATATAAGCTGATGTATAAGATGACATCTAAAAAAAGAAAACTTATCAAAACATTTTTCATGACATAAATAACACCAATTTTTGACATTTCAGGTGTCTATTTTTTGCTTTTAATTTTCCCTTATAAGTGTATAGTTCTAGAATAGTGATTTTATAGCTAATTTGTGAAACAGAGTCAATAAAGGAAAGCAAAAAGTACCATTTTCATGTACATTATGATAACATAAACATATGTGTGTAATACTGTTTAACAAGACTAAAATATTTTATATATGATAAACTCTCTATAGTTGTTGTATTTTATATTCCAAAACTATTTTAAAAACACATATTTGCCATTTCTGTATACAGAGATCCTAGAACAAAACCTTGATCTTCAATTCAATGACCCCCAAAAGCACTATTTAAGAAATACTAAAGGAAGAAACAGTTTTATATTTTGACTATTCTTGCTGTTTTCACATTGCAGAGAACTAATTTTTTTTAAATCTTCATCCAAGGATATGTTTTGTACTTATTTTAGAGAGAACTGTCATTCAATTTCCTTCCATATACACAACTGGCGATTGAACTTACAAACTAGGTATGTGCCCTGACCAGGATTGAACCCTCAACCACCTGGTATACAGGATGATATTCTGACCAACTGAACCACCTGGACAGGGCTATTTTTATTTTAAACATTAGATTGCACAATGCTTGTAAAAAATGCAACTTGTAAAATTCATGTCCTATGATAACAGCTTTTAAATCCTCATCAAAGAGTCTTAAGCCTGAGGATATTGTTTTTTTTCCTTTCACCTCATGACTACTCTTGAGGACTCCTAGTAATCTTTATGTGCCCTGTGAAATTCACCTCAATTCTCTATCATAGGTTATTCTCATTTTTAATCACACAGAATAATTTATTCCTCTGAAAATTAATTTAGGTTACTTTCTCCAATTATTTATTATGTTTCTCCAAAATGTATCAACCCCTTTACGTGAAAAGAACTATTCTAAGCTCCTCAGATTTGTTTAATTATTTATGTGGCAAGTCCCATAGCTATTAAGTGACAGAACTATAATATGAAAGTATGTTTGCCTTTTTGGAAGGTATTGCCAATTTAATTATCTGTAAAAACCTCAAACTCATCATTTCTGAACCATACTTGGCTCAACTTGAACCAGCTCCCCTTTACAAATTCCTAGCTTGTGCCAATACCATAATCATAAAAACTCAGTCCTTTCCTTTCCCTCTGGTATTTCATTTAAAACATGTATGCCTTTATGTCATTTTAAATACTATTTCAAACTGATCACACTGCTTTTCATCATTGCTTTTCAACTATTACTGATTTAGTCACATTATCTTTGGATTACTGCTGAAGCCCCGTTATCATTGGTCCCCTTAAGGCAGCAGTTCTCAACCTGTGGGTCGTGACCCCTTTGGGGGTGAATAACCCTTTCACAGAGGTCGCCTAAGACCATCGGAAAACACATATATAATTACATATTGTTTTTGTGATTAATCACTATGTTTTAATTATGTTCAATTTGTAACAATGAAAATACATCCTGCATATCAGATATTTACATTATGATTCATAACAGTAGCAAAATTACAGTTATGAAGTAGCAACAAAAATAATTTTATGGTTGGGGGTCACCACAACATGAGGAACTGTATTAAAGGATTGCAGCATTAGGAAGGTTGAGAACCACTGCCTTAAGGTGTCTGGTACCTATATCCCTACCCAGATGGTAAAATTCTGTTAACTTAAACCTTATTCAATCTCCACTTTCTTGACAAATGCTTGCCTGCCTCCCACCATGATCATCATAAATTCCTCTGTTTCATTGTCTTCAAATTAACATCCAAGGTTCCTAGCCTAAATAAAGAACTGTCGAATCTATCCCACCTCAATGTACAGTGCACCCACAGCTCTATATCAATCTCTATACCACTCAATAGTCCATAACCATTTCCTTATGTAATCTTACTAAAGCTGTTTCCTTCACCTAAATTATATTCTTTCCAATCTTTGAAAGTCCAATCTAAATCTTAATGGCCATGGGCATACTGATATTTTCTTTTTGATCATTTAGTTTGCTTCTCCCCAATAACAGCAAAAATCTTAAATAAACTTTTTATTTTGGGTATATATTAAATATATTCATTATTTCTATTACAGGGCTCTGATTACAAGGCCAAAAGCATATTATATGCAATAAATCCTTGTTTGCCATTAGTAGCTGATGTAATAGCATGCCAAAAGACACTTATAGAAAATGAAGTTCCAAAACAAACATTTTTTACATCATTGAATTAAGCATACTATCACACTGATGTACTATATGCTTTTAATTATATATTTGTGATCTATTACATATGAACTTCATATAATTTTATTTTTTGAATATGATCTTAAATAAGAAGAAAAACAGCAAGAATTATGATTTTCTTTCAGGCAATTACTCACTTACCTCAAATAAATTCTTTATATGCCATCTACAACCATTGTAACATGACATAAACTAAATTGATTTTTTGCTAAAGAGAAGAAGCACATGGCAAAACTCAATCCTATTCCTTGACAAGAACTTAAAAACAAGAATTATTGTATGAGTAAGTATTAAGAGAAATTATCTTGTTATGCTACTGAAGCACTTAGTTAGAGATGAGAAATTTCAAAAGAAGTCCATTATGATTTACTGTACAAGAAATACAACTTCAACAGTTTTCACTCTGTTAAGCATGCCTTATATATGCTTAGAAAGACAGCTATCTCTCAGTATCCATGAAGAATTGGTTCCAGGACCCCCACAGATGCTGAAGTCCCTTATATAAAATGCTATAGTATTTGTATATAATACAAATACTATATAATTTAAATAATTTCTGGATTACTTACAATACCTAATAAAATGTAAATGTTATGTAAATACTAGTCATATTACATTGTTTAGGGAATAATAACAAGGAAAAAAAAGTCTGTACATGTTCAGTACAGAAACAACCACCGTAGTCCTAGCTATATAATACACATAAACAACAATGTAACATTCTTTCCAGATATTTTTGATCCACAGAAGGTTATATTCATAGATAGAGAATGTGGACTGAACATAGGAGTAAAATTTTAAAGGGAAGGGGTACAAATTTGAATGTTTTTGAATAATGTAAATGGAAAATTTACTACACCAAATTCTGGTGTTTTCTAATAACAGAGTATAATGATTATTTTAAAAACCAAGTTAGAAAAATTAACTGTTCTTCACTGGGATCAGGGTATGCAAACTCACTTAACATTTTTAATTGAAAATATTCCTAAGTTACCAACCAACATCGTAAATAAAAACAAAATTATTTTATACAAATATAGTAATTTGAAAAGGTAAAAACTTAATGCTTTAAAACATACATTGCTTCTTACATATTTTACATACAAAATTTTTATTCTAACAAATACATTAAACATCTTAAAATCTGTGTGCTTAGTCCTTATCTACTAATTAATTCAACATTAAGATTCTGTTTTATATGACATTCACTATTACTGTAACATTGTTTATTGTTTAAAATGTGATTACATAAATTTCAAGAAATTTCTATCATAACTGTGTATCAACTGTCAAGAGTTAGTATTTCAGTTTATATGAATGATGTTAAAATCTGATTTTAATCAGTGTTATTCGCATTTTGGGTATAAATTTCAGCTGACATTCTACAGTTAAGAATTCTCAAATCTAGTCCTGACTAGTGTGGCTCAGTAAGTGGGCATGATCTCACAAACTGAAATGTCACAGGTTTGATTCCTGGTCAGGGAACAGGGCACATGCCTAGGTAGTGGGTTCATTCCCAGATGGAGACACCTACAAGAGGCAACCTCGATGTTTCTTTCTCACATTGATGTTTCTCTCCCTCCTTTTCTCCCTCCTTCCCCCTCACTCTAAAAATCTTAAAAAAAAAAAAAAAAAAAAGATTTCTCAAATCTCCTTTTCCCTTTTTAGGAAAATTCCTATACCAAAAGAAAGCAAGAATTAATAGTAGTTAATCCTGTCTAGTGTCTGTGTGTGCATGGGAGATCAGTATAAAAGATGGTTACTGCTGTGTTAACTTTTATTACTCCAGCTGTTAACCAGATGTTCAAAACGAGTAAATTGCTCTGGAATGTTTTTTTCTAAATACTTCTTCTTAATCTGTTAAATTATGCAAATGCTAGAATATTTTTAATCATCTATCTAAAGTCCTGCTACAAAATTAGCATGATATAAGATTCCAAGAGTAATTCAATCGCAATACCTTTTGAAATATAAAAATAATTAGTATTGGTGCTAATGGGATATATCTGTATTGTAATAGAACAGTTATGTATATAAAAATAAATAAAAATAGGCCTAATATCTATTTATTGAGGAATATGTTTTTCTAGTACACATAAATGTGAAAGAAATTCAAGAAAATACAAAATAAATGAAGAGATGGAAATAAAACTTAAATGTTCTAATATATGGGAACTATTCAGATAATTATTCTTTAGTTATCCGTTTATTTTTGTTTTATGACTCATTGAAGTCTTTGAATTCCTCTTTTTAGAATAAATGTAATAGCTGTTCTCTTTATGAGAAAAATGTTTTGATTACGTCCTGTCAAGGAACTCATTTTCCCAAAATATTTAAGCACTATCATTCAAAAAGAAAAGCTGGCATAAGCTTGATTTTCAGTACTTGAGTGTTATCACAATTAAGGAAATTCCACAATGGATGATTTTAGTTTGAATGGGTCAGGAATTATGTTTTTTTCCCCAATAGGATAGATTTCATATTCACTGCCCAGTCAAATAAAAGGATTTAAAAAGAACTTGTTAAAATTAATTTAAAGACAAAGATTAAATAAAATATTCCCTGAGCTAGAGAATGAACTTTTCACTTGTTTCTTTTTATTAGGATCTTGTATTTTCCAGTAACAGAGATACTAAGTCTAACTATAAACCATTTTTGTCTAATATAAATGACACCTTATCAACTTAAAATCATTAAGTTATACAAGAAAAGATCATTGTAATTCTAATTTTATTTTGATCTTCTATTATCATAATTACAGAAAAGATTAAGCCCTTCATTGTGTTAATGTGGTGCTAAGTAAAGTTCAAGGTAATTAAACTGTAGTCTTTACCATCTATATTCTTGTAATGTAAGAAATTCATATTTTTATAGAAAAAATTAAAAATGCAATACACTTACATATAAATATTTAAATTAACTGCAAGCATAAAAATTAAAAATGTATATTTATGACTGAGAAGTATTTCATAAGTATTGCGTGTCTCAGAGAATGTCAAAAGTCAATACTGCTATTTTAGTCACTTGGAAGCTCCCTAGAAGAGATAAGATTGAAGTTCTTTTGAATAATGACTTGGATAAAGAAAGCTTCTTTATTAGTAAGGATCTACACTCAGGCTACAGCTCGGGAAAGGCTAAGAGCTGGAAGGAACATTAAACAGATCAGAGATTAAGTATGTACAAGGAAATGTACTTCGGGGGTTTAAAATAAAACTTTAAACTTTATAGTTACAAAGGATTGCATGATGCAAGTACCTTTTGAATTACTGAAACCCATTAGAATTGTATTTATTTTTCTCATTGTGTTAGTGGACAAGTCCCTGTAGCATCCCTATGTCTCAGAGTCCTCATCTGGAAATTGGAAGTAATAGTAATAAATATCTCATGGGGCTCTCATAAAGATTAAAATAGTTACTGTCTAAAATTATACCTGACACACAGTAAGGTATTCATAAGTACTGTGATTATAAAATAAGTACACAAAGAAATAAGTCTGCAAAGCAATAATGAAAAGTATAGGCTTGGTGGTCTATTTTGTTCCATCCATTTGGATTCTCTTCAAAATATCCACTACACAAAGCAAATTTCCACTGATGGATTTCTAATGTGGCCATTCCCCACTAATGTCAGCTTAACAGGAAAGCTGCTGGCTTCAGGGGTTAAGGTGTGCAATGCCAGTTGAGGCAAGCTGTAAGTCAAAATAAGTATTAAAGCTGATAAAACCTGAATTAGGCAAGATTTGTTTTAAAAAATCTGAATATAATTCCATGTATTAATTTTGCTGCATTGTTCAAAAGCACAAAACTGGGTGTTTTTCAGAAGTGTTCGCCAAGTATCAGGTTTGCCAAAATGTTTTACAAGTTGATTGATTATTTTAAGTGGCAAGTAACCAGCAGGAATTTTGTTTATCTACTAAATTTGATGAGTAATCCCATCAGAACAGTGCCTGGCCGGCTGTTAGGTCACAGCTGGCCTCTGCAATGTTCCCATGTAAGACCTGCAGAGGACAGATTCCAATCTGTAATCTTTTCAGGACTGATAACAAAAACACTCTGTGAAATTGCGAAGCTCCATCCACATATTCCTATTTTAGTCTGTTTCAAAATTTACCCTGATGCAAAATTTACCTAATTTATATTCTTTAAAGATTAATTTATTGATATGCACAGAGACCCCTGTTTATTTATATGTAGCTTTGCTCTGTGAAGAAAATAAACAGTTCTGTAAAATTACAATTACTCCCAATTTTTTTTTAGCACTTGGGACAAGTTTTCAGCAAGCACTCCTCTTCATCTGTACTTCTGCTCTCAAGTGTTAACTCTTGGCTTTCTCAAGAAACAAAAGAAAAAAAAGGATATGTTTATTATCAAGTTGTTTATTTGATTGACACAAAGCATGGAAGTTGATGATGAAGTGATTCATTGTATTCCGAAATTCATCTATAGATCAGGAAAGCCAGAGCTGGATGCAATTGAAGTCAAATTTTAGTTTACTGTGGACAGCCTAAAATTTAAGATTTTCCATTTCTTTAAAAATTAAGCAAATTGACTGTTTTTGCATTATTTATGAATTAATCTTAAAATTATTTTTCATAGAGGTTATATTAAAAAAAAGAAGTGGCATAAAGATGATCTCTATTTTACAGATACAGAAAATGTGGTTCACAACTATCAAGCAAACTGCCAAAGGTCACAAAAGCATTGGAAAGCAGGACCGAGATTCAAACTGAAATGTTTGATGTGAAGCCCGTACTGTTACTGCCTCCAATGATAGAAAAAATAAAACGGAAAACCAAGGGAATAGTGTTTTCCTAAGGACAGAGGTAGAGTCTTACCTAAAGATGTCAAGCCCAAAATCCATCCAACAATTCGTGACATCATCATCATGAGACAACCCCTGGCTGGTTTGGCTCAGTGGATTGAGCGTCGGCCTGCGAGCTAAGTGTCGCTGGTTCGATCTTCCAGTCAGGGCACATCAGAGAAGGAAAACTCTGACTCCAAAAAACCTCCGCTGCCTTGCGGCATACCTCTTCAGGGGAAAGGCTAAGGGAGTAAACCCTGACAGAAAATCCGGAGCCGGAGTCCCTAAGGCGGTTTGACGTTGTAGTCAACACCGGCAACTCCTGCGGCGCACCTGAACCCAAGCTGTATTGACTCCGTCTTTCCCTTGGACCCTTCAGCTGCGAAGAGAGGGGGGGTCTGCTGCATGGGCAACAGCAGACCCTCCATATCACCCTGCCCAGGCTCTGTAGCTTCAGCTTCACTGGAGAGGACACTCCAGCGTCATCGCAAGATGTCGATTCAACACGGGAGGAGACAGATACCGTGTCACTCCCGAGTCGGACTGCACAGCCATTCTCGGCGGTGCAGATAGACTCTTAAGAAGCTACACCATCGTCTCTCGAGACGGACGGCTGCCGACGACGACGACATCATGAGACAGGACCATTATTTCACCTACATACACGCCAATGAACTAAACTAATACCTTTAATCACATTTACACAATAACGTTGTCAATAACAACAACAACACTTTTGGATGCCACTTTCCATTTTCCAAATGGCTTTCATATACGTACAGCACAATCTTACTTTCCACACAGTCCTGTGAGTTTCAGATGATCATGTTTAGTTTTATAACTGAGCAAGCCAGAGCTCTCTCTCAGAGATGATGTGACTTGCCTGAAGTTACTCAAACAGCTATGGCACATCTCATCCAGACGGCAGTTGTTCAGGCTTCTAATCCAAATACAAAGGGCTATAGATTAAAAATTTAATGTCACACTGCTAATTCCTTTTGTAATGGCAAAAGTAAACGTTTTATAACATGGAAAGTAAAAAATATATAATCTTTTGAAAATATAATGTGGATATATATTTTAGAGATAGTCTCTTACATTAAGCTTTAGAACAAATATTAAAAAGCAGACAGCAGCAGGATATTTTTCTAAGAAATCTGTTTCTGCTCAAAGGAAAAGGGGACTCGGGGTAGGCCAGGATGTAAATTATAGTTTGCTTTCCTTTTACATGCTCACCAACCCTTCCAAAGAAATCTGAGTACAGATTTTAACTTGACTTACCAATGAAATGTGCATGCATTTAAACCATAAGGTTATGGAGAAAGGACTAGACTGAAGGGGCATAAATGTTTTCAGGAAAGTATCCAAGATGAGGTTGCTTTGTTGGACAAAACACAATGGCCACTGCTTTCTGATTACAGTGGATCAACTTTTTCAGAAGAAAATCATTTTGGACACCTACCCTTTGTCAAATAAGCTGTGAAAACTACTGACTAGTGCATTTTAAAAAGAAAAAATAGTGATGTGAATAGCATGGTTCATTTTTTAAATGAGGACTAAAGGAGAACAGATAGGGCAGCTTAGCTCTGTTCTCAGGAACATGAATAGTCAGAGGGAATAAAGAATTAAAAATACAATGCATTTCTGTAACTAAACAATCCAGAAGGCATTTTTAAATTCTCTAAGGTCAATTAAATAGATTACTTTTTATTATGAATCAAAATCTTATTTGCTGTATTAAAGAAACCTAATGCTGTGAAGGGTTCCAGAATCATCCATCCAATTAATGAAAGTTAACATTTATTGACCTTCTACTACACAGCCCAGGGTCAGGTTAATTATTTTACATTAAATACCCCCATTCAATCTCTGATTTACATCAGTAAAATAATCACCTCTACACAAACAAAGAAACTGAGGTTTAGAGAGGTATGTAATGTCCTCAGGACACAGTTAGAAATGGAGAAAACTAGATCTAAACCCAGGAAGCCTGACTCTTAACCACTAAAATCTGAACCTGAATTTACAGTATGGGATCTAATAAAGGACAAAGTTCCAAAGGAGGAAAACGATCAATGATTAAGAAGAATATAAAAGACCATTAATGTGTTATAACACAATATGTGTTTTTTAAGAAATATAAGTATTCACTTTTGCAAACTGCATTTGTTTTCAACTTTTTGAAGTCTGTTTGGCAACGTTTTACTCTTAAACCCTAAGTAAAATTTTAATTTCTGATATCTAAGATGATCCACAGAATACTGTTCTGAATATATTTATTAAAAAGACTCCAAGTAAATTTTCAAACAATGAAACTTAAAGTTTACAGCTTCCACCGCAAATGTATTTTATTCTTTGCCATCTATGAACCTATTTTAAGTAACTCCAGTGAAATTTATATTTAGCAAATATTTGGTTAGAAACTGTAGTTTAACAGGAAATATGTTCCCAAACTATTTATAAATGTTTATCTTTTCAAATTAAATATGCATATAATACCTGCAAGTATTTACTGCTACAAGTTCATGTATAAATTATTATTATATGTGTGTGTCCTACGTATCAGATATAAACACGTAGGCGGTGAACTGACAATTCACTCTGTCCATGATCTTTCTTCAAAACACAAAACTCAGTAAGTGTTTTCACTTGTTTTAATTTCTCAGTTGCTCAATGGCCTCTGTAAGCCCTCTTTGAATTCTGGAGTGTGTCTCTTGTAATTAATGAGTTTATCATAATCGCAACTTCTTGAGAACAGGAAAGCCAGGGAAATAATGGAAGGTTCAGCCCCACAGAGCACAACTTGCCAGTGTACCACTAATGTTGGGAAGAACTCTTGATTCCCCTAAAACTCACAGATGCTTGTTTAAACTTCACAGCAGCCCACTTTTCCCCTCCTCTCATGGGAGTTAAGAATACTTCTCAAAAGCCCACCTACTCAAAGGGGAGGTTAATTGTTGCTACATAATTAACCTCACAAGAAAATTGTTAAGATTAACAAAGTAGTGCTTACCAAGTGATTACAAACTCCCTAGGAGGTGCCATAGAAATATCTGTTTACCAAAAAAAAAGCACCTACACATCTAAATGATAACAGATTCTGTGTAAATTATTACAACATTGAAACTGTAGATCAACACATATAAGTCAGAGCCTATATACCTGAAAAAAAAATTAAGAAAAGAGAGAGGGAGGGAAGGATGAAAGAAAGGAGGGAGCAGGGACAGAGTAAGATAAGTTTGCACCTTTCAGCAAGAACTGCCATGCAGAAATGAAAATTTTCTTAGTCCTGAGACAATCAAAGCTCAACAAAAGACCACAAACCCTTTCTAATCTAGGTAACTTCGAAAACTGAAAAACTTAAGTAACTTTTTGAGTAAATGTTGGAAGATTGGTCTCTTGTAATGTAAGCATACAATGTGGTAGTTATTTTAGAACTGACTAATTTTAATTAGGCTAAAAACTGAGTTACAGAGCATTCCTTGTAATAAATTCAAATACAGCTACTCCAGGGCACACTGTGGACTATATGAATGAGTTATTTTCCCCAAAATATTGTAAACCAAAACGGCCAGCACATCATTAGAGTCAAATGACAGAACACATCTCCAATGTGCCTAATCACCTATTAGCACCATCAATCAACACAACTGCTCCCCAATCTTCCCCAATTAGACATTATATCACTTAGAATAAGCTAGGCTGTCTCAAAACAGAAAAAGCTCTTCCTTGTTCATGGTTTGGGACCATCACAGATCAGCATGAGTGTGGGGAAGAGAGATCCCTAATTTTAGTCATTCGAGGACTCAGGGTGACAGAGACACCCCTTCTCCCTAAGTACACGTCTCTGTGCCAAAGGTAGAGAGCTTCATGGTCTTACTAGAACAATGAAATAATCCAGCCCAGAAGTGAGAAATGTCGCTTTTGCTCACAATTCCTTTGCTAGAGACAGTCACATGACCCTACTCCACTAGAAGTGGTGCAGGAACACAATTCTCACATGTGCTGGGAATGATAGAAGGCTGGAACGATTTGGAGAAGAGCATTAATGACATCCATTATCCACTCATACCTATGAAATGGCAATGCTAATATGATTTTTGTTGTTGTTTTAATAAGCTGTCTTCGGTAGTGAATATCCATTATATGTGAACCATCAAAAGAGTTCAAAATAATTTTCGTTGCCCTGTTAACTTTAGTTTACAGTATTCCCTCACTTATGGTTATTATGTTCTAGAACCCCCCACGACAGGTGAAAATCCGTAGAGACCTTACATTTATTTTAGTATTTATATATATTTTAAGGCTTTATAAACCCTTCCCACACACTTATAAACCATTCCCAGTCCCTTATTAACCTTTTCCACACTTTTAGAAACACTGCTTATGTTCTTAAACATATTCTACATTCTTAAACCTACGTAACTTTAACAACATACATATACGGTACTGCAAAATCCCGCAATATAGCAATAAATCCATGATAAATAATTAAATATATTTTTAAAAATACCGTGATACAGTGAGGCCGTGATAAAGTGAACCATGATATAGTAAGGGACTACTGTATTCCAATTAGTTTGACAGTTTGCAACTGAACTATTTGGGAACTAACAAAATAATAAAGGAAAAAAAGGCAAAATGAATACCATCCAAATATTATTATAAAGGTTTAAAATGAGTGCTTCTGAATATTCATCAATTAAAGTTAAAAACATAAAAATATCTAAAATTGTATTCATATTTATCTAGGTAAACTAGTACGTGAGCAAGAAGTCTGAGTGGAATAAGCAAACCTGCAGGAGGATTAGGAACCTAGGGTGGAAGAAGTTTGGAATCCAGGTGACTAGAGGGGAAGATGGAGAACTATGGCCTTCATCCAGAGGTCATGCATGGAGCCACAGGACTGCCTGACTCCAGAGAGGCTCTGAAGGAAGTATCTACATGACAAGCACTAGAGATTGGCTATCAGCAGGTCTCTCACTCCACAAGTGTGACAGAGATAGGAGAAGGAGTGGGAGTCCATGTCTGGTCTAAACATAGCATGGCTTCATTACACTAAGGTCTCTGCAAAGCAAAAGCAGAGATACTAATGCCTGGAAGGAGATAGCAAATGTCTACCAGATTGGATGAAACGTGGTACAAAAGTGAACAGAGAATGCTTACAGGACACTGCCCGGAAGCATAAAATATGCCTAGATGGCATGGCAGCATAGGCTAAGGGCTGGCATAAAGGTTGGGTGCTAGGTCCTGGCACTTACTGTGCTGGATAGGGAGGATGAGTTACAGAGAAAAATTAAGCATAGGTATATGTGGACCACAGGATCCTGGACAAAGTATGAAGTTTGTTCTAAGTAAAATGAAGTAAAAACAACATTATAGTTCTTAAACATGCTACGTGTCATAACACTGAAAATATTCACTTCTCAGTGGGCAAAAGTTTCTAACATTAATTTATTATTTGTGTCTTCACATGGAGGCTCTAAGATTTATAGTTCTGCAGTGGTTTTCCAAGCAGAGCTACCACTGGGATGAACAGAGGAAGAAGAGAGAAGTGATCAGGTGGGTCTCCAGGCCTCCTACCACTACAACCAAAGCAGCTCTATTTCTAAACTATTTTTTTATATCTTGACACATGTTAGAAAAAACGTTTCCACTACTAAGGGGACAAAACAGTTTTATTAATTCACGACCTACATGGACTGATGAATTTTCCCTAATCCGTTCTTACTACTGAGTGGATCAACTTCTATTCTGCTTCCAAACTCCCCTTGTATTTCTGTGGTTTCTGAGGTTTCTGTGGTTTCAGGATGCAGAGTCCATATGCAAGCACATATAGTATTTATAATTATGGGTAAAACTCACTCGTGCGCTTTGTAATCAGTTGAACACCAAAACATGATTATTGGAAAATTCCAGAGAAACCACTAAACAGAAGGAAGCCATACATTTTAAAGAGAACAGATTTTTATATTACAACCTAAGGTCTAAAAATATTCTATGCTGTGCAAATGGAACAATGGTGCTCCACAGCATTTACTTCATCATATTTTATTCTTCATCATAGGTAAAGCTTATTGAAGAATAAAAAGGCCATTGTACTGGGGCAATTTCTCAGGCACCACTTAAAAAATAGACACTGTTTGACCTCTAAATTATAAAACCAAGGCCAGTCAAAGAGAGCTGACCACAGGCTGACATATCTGTAAAAGAAGCTGACCTTCTGGGAAGCCAAAATAAACAAAAATTTCTCAGTCTACAGTGCAGAAGCAGATCTTTGACAGTTTGCCAGATTTATGTGGAAAAATTATATAAACAGATTTTTGTCTTCTTAAGGTGCCTTCTTTTCCACATTACAATTATTATGAGTAACCAGTATAAGAAATATTTCCAAAAGCACCCACTATACAATAAATATTTATGTGCTGCCTATTGAGAAAAATTATAAAGCTCTTTATCAACAGATGTTCAGAAAAAAAGAAAGTTTAACCTTTTTTTCAGAAGTTACTGCTTTTTCTTCCCAGGATCCTTCTTTGATGTGAAATAGACAAACACAGAGAAAAGTAAAAAAAAAAAAAAAAAAAAAAACACTTTTTCTTTATGAACTATAAGGTTAAACTTAACTGCCTCAATTTCTTTCTTAGAATGAAATGAAGAAAGAAAAGCTTTATGTGCACACGTGTTTGGTTTGCTTTAAGAGGGTAAGAGGGATAACGAAATCAATATGCAAAGTAAAACATTAGAAACTAAATTTTTTTTCATTTTATATTTTCATTATCATGATATAAAATTAGAACTAAATTATAATATGTTAGGGTTTTTTTATGTTTCATATGGGAGCCTTAATGTTATTTGTTTTTAGCTATCAATTCATAAAACTCTCTTTGACTGTTTAGGCCAGTTCAAATATTCCAGGAATGTATAAACATTACATAATTTTTTAAAAGGCAAGCAATCACCAAGTCAACAGGCAAATATAGAAAAACCTTAGAAACCCTTAATTCAATGGAGTTATGAAGATGAACTCATACTGAGTATGGATTAAGTATATAAACAATACCATTTAACTGAGTTTAAATAAATGGTCCACTGATTTTAATTTTCCTTAACTCAGTTCTTTAGATTATTATTATTTATTTATCTGTTTACTTGGGGTGGTCTATATACCAATCAGCAACGGGACTAATTATTATATAAGACCTTTTAGTACTTTTTAAAAAAGGATGAAAACTTAAAATGTTGATTTTGGACCTTCTCATAAGTAATCAGAAATCATCCACCATGAAAACCACACATCCCTGTGTTAGGGTCCCCATTAAGGTAATTTGTGAAGAGAGTAAGCAGTACTTGGGTTTGTAAACATTGGGGATCCATCACTACTACCAGGCCAAAGGGAGTGAGAGGAGAGAATGGCTGTTGGAGCTGAAAGTCGGCCAGATTCATGTGGAATTATTATATAAACAAACTTTTATCCTCTGAAACTGCCCTCTTTTCCACATGACAATTATCATGAGTAGCCAGTGACAGGAGCTGTGACTTTCTTTTTTTTTCTTTTCCATTACCATTTATTCCCCTTTGACTTCACTCTTCTCCCACCCTCAACAATACTTCTCAAAGTACCATAAGATAACTAAAAAATGTAAGACATGTTATTTCTCCAAAACACACATTTCACTAGAAATTGATAATGAAATGAAAATCCAAGATAGATATTGGTAAATCATCTTAGTTAATCTAGTCAGACTGAATTTAAATGTATTGCTCTTTAAATTTAATGATCTTAAACTGAAAACCAATAGTTTTTGAGACCTACATCACATGTGTTTAAATAATATATACCAAACAGAATAAAACTCTAATGAATGAGAGCTCTAATTCACAGAGGTTAGTCTGTATTAAGCAGTATAGCAAAGTATACTGTGATTATTGTCCTGGCTGGATACCATGTAATTTTTTTAAATGACTGGATCTATCAAATATTAAGTCTCAATGATTGGGACTCCTTTACATTATAGAGATGTTATTAAATATAAATTCTAAGAAGACTTATGTTCAGCTGAAATAATGATCTCACCATATTTTTGCAGATTGGGATTCCAATAATGAGGTAAGATTTAGACTAGATAATGCCTAAAGTATTTTATAAATCTGAGAATTTGTGATTCAGATTCAGAAACAGTTAAAAAATGACTCTAAAATTTTTCAGTTTTTCATTTAAACCAACTGGCATTGAAATTGTTAGAGAAAGAAAAAACACGGCCTTTAGGGTATTCTATATAATTGGCACATTTCAATGGAGCAACTACTACAAATCTCATAGTTATCACCCAAATAACACAATATGAGCAACAGAGCTTTGCAAACTAGAAAGCACTTCCTTAATGTTAGGTTTATTGTATTATTTATTTTAATATATAAAATGTTGAGTAATATGTAGATGAAGCTTCTCTTTAAAAATGTGTTTATTGGAGAATAAATTATTACTACTTAGATATGCAAGTATAGAAATTATTTATTTAAGTATTAAATTTTTAAAATTATCTTAAAAGGAAGGAACACCAGTAGAAATGTCATGAAATAATACTGTATGAATATTATACTGGGTAATATTATACTGGGTATTACATTTCTGAGAGCAAATATTTCTGTGACATTTCAAACACCTTACCATATATCTATTGCTAAAAAGTAATTTCATCAAGATAGAGTTCTCTGGCTGACTCCACAACTGTGTTAATGTGTTTTGTTATGTCTAACTGCATTTAAATTATATTCTAAGTATTGCAATTTGGGTCTATCAGTTTACCATCTACATATTTGCTTTGTTTTTTCCCAAATAACTTTCAATCCCCAAGTAACTTGTTATTTAGAGGAAATAATTTGAGAATATTATGTCCAGAATTCGATTGGCAGGTAAATTATTTCCTTTAACATGGTAGAAACCAAATAGGAACCATTTCACCGTCATATTTTATAGCATGTTCCACGCATAATCAATGTGTGATAAGGGGTTGGTTTGGGAGAAGATGTACATCAACAAACTTGTCAGATTTCAAAAAAGACCTGTTCACACAATTAAATTTAAGAGAAACAGCTCCATGTTAAGGTATCTACTATGCATTTGTTACTTACTGCATCTTCTGTGCAAACTAGAAGAAATATATTCCTTTAACGCATACATAGCTAGGTCATTTTTTGCAAGTGAACAAAATCCATAAATGATCATTAAAAGATAACTGAACATAAGCATCCGGCATTTTATGAAGTCTTCTAGATGGTACTTTGTAAATTTTAAGAAAATATCAATCTTCAAATGAGTATTAGCAATTTTTTTGTTTTCTTTTCAATATTTGAATATGTAAGGCTTTGGGGAAATTTGAGGACTCACTAGTCTTTAATAACTGATCACAAGTCAGTGAAAAAATCTCAAAAAGTCCTATTTTTTTCAAATTCTTTAATACAGACTAGCATTTCAAGAGAATTCCTTTTCAAAACAGATAGCAAAACATGAGTTAATTTTGCATAATGCAGCAAAGCATAAAATACTTGGAAACTGTTTAATTTAAATGGCTTTGCAAGCTCTCAGCAATGATATCCAAAGGACAGCTTCCCAGGCCTAGGATGACTCACACCCCACTCGCTGATCTATTTGATGTATTAGTCATGCCTCCATCATCATAAACGTACTGAAATGCTGTTTTCTTTATCTAATACAAGATAGATGTACATTCAAATGCTTAATAATCCTTAATTAAATGCCCCTATATTTTCCTAAACAACTTCAAATAATTAAATGACAATCTACTTCTTTATTTATCAATTCTCTATCATTTATAGCCAGAAGATAAAAACATAGGTTTCAAACACTGAATCAAGGGCCTAATATAACTTGGACTAAGTGTTTTACACATGCAAATCTCATTTAATACAATGCTCTCCTACAGTAGATTGGTGATGAGTCAAGACTTCAGGGACCCAAGTATATCTTACACCAAAACAGACCTTTCATTTCAACGAAGTGAAACACTTAGAAAAACTGAATACCTCTCTGATTTTTACTATTTAGTTGAATTGGGGAAACATTTCCACAGAGTTGACAGGAACTAAGATATTCCAAGCCATTAATTGTATTTTTTTTTAAAACGATGTCATTTCCTGTTCTCGTGTACCCTGAGAAATAAGCATTACTAACCTAGTCTTAGTACGGAAGAAGAATAATACAGAATAACACAGTTATGATGTGGAAGAGAAGATTCAAACCCAGCTTTCTCTGGTTAGGATCTCAAAATGCAGCACATGACATTTTGAAAAAGAAAAATTTATTTACGAATGATTATTGATTTCAGATCCAAGGGCCAGATGACTCTTATAGGTAATATATACCAGATTTATTCTAGCGAATATTACATTTTGTAAAAGTATTCAATTGACAATAAAATTACTTCTATTAGTAAATAAAGGAATGCATGAAGCTAGACTCAAATAACATGAAATTCCCATCTCAATTTTGGGATACACTAACCTGCAATATATTTATCTATAGCTATCATAAAAACCCACTGAAATATACATCATGGCACATGAGTGCATTATGGCACACATTCACATACACACAAATGCTCATGTTAATATTTTAATGCAGTGTTTACAAAAATATGTTGCCATATAATGGATTTTTTCTTCATTAAATAATACATATATGAGCTGCTTCCTAAACTGACAATATTCTGAAATGGCAAAAATAAAAATATTGATACTACTTGACCAGGCCTACAATTTTAGTAACATTCTAGATAACTATATTTATAGATCTTAACCATGAGTGAATAACAGAAGCACTGAATGTAGCATGCAAATACTCTTTTTCTCTTTCTTGGAAAAAGTTTTATATGTTTGACTTCAAACTGTGTAAGAGAGGATTTAAGAAATGTCATATTACTATAGAAGTAATACCAGAGCCAGAAGAAATGTATTCAGAAAAGAAGACAACAGGTAGAAATTGGCAAGTTTTCTTACCACTTTCTTTTGTATATAACCACATATAGAAAGTTATATTTATTGTTAATCTCTTAAAATAAACATATATGAAATTAAGATATTTTTAATAACTCCATTCTTCCAATTCTTTTAAAATGTTATTAAATAATAAATAAATGAGGATGTATAAATAATACATTAACAGAATTGGAAATGAGATAAATGGTAGCCCTCTTCCCCTAAAATAAAAAAAGTAAAATGTGGCTACTTTCCCAAAAATTATGTCTTTTTATTCTTTTGATTGCTATCTTTCCTAATAAGATCTTTGTTTTGTTAATTTAATATTAATTTCACCCAATGTTTACTAAAGCTCTGTTGAGACTGTCCTAGACAATTGGAAGACCCAGTGTTTATACTTGGAGAATTCCCTAGTAGAAGGAGTTGGAAATATAAATAAAAAATATACTGCAGTATGATAAATGCTATAACAAAACTACAGTATGTGCAAAGGGCTGTGGGATCCAGCTAAGTGGCAGGGCAAACTGTCAGGCTCTGCTTCTGCAAGGAGCAACAAACTCCATATAATGTTCCACATTCTGATGAAGACTGTGGGATCATGGCATTGATTGAGAAAGGAAGTAAGATCAAATGAGGGTGAAGAGGAAGATAGAGAGAAGTGGCTGCAACAGTAATGAGGGCAAAAAGAGCAGAGGTGGAAAGAAATGGGAACACTAAAACTGATAGATACAAATTGCTCAAAAGGATAAACATGTGCCTAATATTGCAAACGTACACACATAGGCTAGATTTTACACAGGCTCACAGTGAGACTTCCCTTGAGTGATAGAATATCAAGGATTAGCAGAAGCAGAGTGGAAGAACAAATGAGTGTGTGTGTTCAGATTTCCTGGAATCTATACAGGGATCCCAATTTCCATTCACATAAGTAGCACCATTGATATAAGTAGGAAACAAAGATTCCATTAAGGCTTATTATGTGATTTAAGTACCATGGTGTAGAACTTTTCTGCCAAAACTGTTGTAATTATTTATTTTAAGGGAAGTAGTGAAACATTAGATCTTATGTCACCTTTTATATTTTAGCTATATAGTCCGTTATCCTCTTAGGTAAAAGAGTCCTAGGAAATACAGTAAAGACCTTGTGAGTAAATGAGTCTATCCCCAAGCTTGTCTCTGAAAACAAGAACAGCAGCATTGAGTTTCCTTTTTTTATTAAAAAAGTTATACATACTACATATATAGTTTCTTAAATGCCTGAAATAAGACATCATTATTTTTAAAAGCTTCATTTTGCTGCTGTCCTTGGTTTTCAAAATTTCACAAACAAAATTGGGGAATGACAACTAAATTTCTATAATCGCATGCTACCCTCAACTATATCAATGTGATATTAAATAAGAAGATATTTGAATGTACTAAAATTTAACACTTTATGAAGCATCAGTCCAATAATTTACATTTATAATATATTCCAGGTAACATTTGTAATTATTGGTGTTGTCACTATAAACAGTGATTGTTTTCTTGCTATGAAATTCTTCAGTACATGAATGTATTATTAACTAACATTTTACCAGAAATACTATCTCAAAATTAACATCCCATTTCTGGGAGCCTATAGTTTTCTCAAATACAAACTAAATATAATTTTAAAATTCCAATAGATACATTCAAAATATCCAGCATTTGGTATACCTTTGCCATCACCAACAGCATCACATGGAACAACCTGGAACTGGGTCTACTGATAATAAGACTCTTCCTTTAAATTGGTGCTACTTCTCTGATGTAACAAATGTGGAAACTACTATTTAATTCTTTCTGAGTCAGTACTTAAGCCAGTGAATAAAATGGGAGTCATAACTGTAGAGAATAATCCTGTGTTTATTCCCTTGATATCACACAGGTTTACTCTGACTAGTTTTCCATAGAAAATAGAAATCATAAAGTAATATAAAACATAAATGGACTTTTTAAAACCTTATTTTAGAAGCTGGGTTTACATGTTACCATAAAAAGTAAAGAAATTTTGGAATAACACTAGATATGAGTAGCACAACTATACGTAATTATAAACCACAAACCTTGTAAATATTCGAATGGCATTAAGTAATTCTTTCATAAGATTTTATATGTTATTTATATCAAATATTTATGATTTAACATACTTTGTATAAATTTGACTACACAGATTAAGAATATGCAGATTTTCACATATCTTTTCTACGATGCAGCATAGTCAAAAAGGTCTTCTTTGAATGAGGTAAGGAGTGCTGTATATATTTCATAAAAATTACTTACAAATGCAGCAGCTACAATTATGTCATCAGAAATTACTTATCCTTACCTTTCTGACTCAAGAGTAACAATTAAAAAGCACAAAGTTAGAACATAGGCCGTGCAATTTTACTGATACAGCATATATTCTTCCCCTATTAGATGGACTTTTCCTAGTTCAATCCCATTAACATGCTAACAATTTTAATATAATCATTTACTTATCTACTCCTTTCTCATTTTGCCAGCTAATTAGCTAAAATATGAATACATTCTTCCACAATGCTTTTTACTTGTAATGTCTAAAAATTACTCATTCATAGTCATTTACAAAGGGCTATCAAGTCCAACTTCTATAAATTCCAGCACTATCTTAACCCACATCTCTTGATCATGACCAGAAAAATCTCTGAAAATCATGCTTAATGTGCCCACAACAACTTTGTTTTTGTCACTTGCTACCATTCACAAAAAAACGGCTGTGAGACTAGATTCAAATTCCACTGTCCTCAGCAGTCAACTTGATGGTAGAATTTTACTCACTGAAGAAACAGATATTCTAAATTTTATAAAACAATAATAAAACAAACAAAAACTAGTTTCTGGTGTTGTCTTACTAGTCAGCTTGTAACATCACATTTTCTGAGAGTGCTGTAGCTTCTTATTCTAGGGGACACTAATTAGTTTTAAATGGTGTTAAATACCATCCCTGCAGTCGCAAGTGCTTCTCTGGGATTTTTACTAGAGAAAAGAACTCCTGTAATTTAAAACCACTTTGTTTTCTTCAGTCACAGATGTTAGTGAAACGCTGACCTGTAGAAATCTTAAGGTTTTCCACCCCTCTCTCAATGCCATTAGTCTGCATTTATTTTCTAACACATCTTTTCCCCTTGTACCATTGCTCTTCCATAATTCCCATCCCCCAAATTGCTTTCAGCAGAGCAAACGCATTTAGCTAGTTAAGCCCTTCTCTCTTTCCTTCCCTCCTTACAAAGCCTTGGCTACCCTTAAATAAACTTCTCCAACAACGTGTCAATTTTATATTGGCCACAAAGACAACTTCTGTTGGGGGAGGGTAAGGAAAGAGGGACTGGAGCTTGGCTGTCCCTTTTCACAGACAGGATTCTTTGTGGAGATCAGAAAACATTTCCTGCATAAAAAATCAACACACACTCTTTTTGCAGGGTTTGGGAGCAAGAACGAATCTTTATCAGCCGTGACCCCAAACGAATGGAACACGTCCATTAATCATCCAAACATGAAACTAATTTTCTCAAAATATGTCAGCTTCCTTGCATTATTAAACATAATACACAATCTCAAATTCTCTGGTAGCTCCTCCACTGGGGATTGGGTGAAAGCTATAAATCACTCCTGTACTTTCTTCCGCATTTCCGTTGCACTTTTTTTTTTTCCATCTAGCTCATCTCAGACAGCTCCCTGTCCTCGTGTAGTATATCAACAGGGGACCAAGAAGAGAAAAAAAAAAATCATGTCAGAGGGATGTCAGGTCTTACAGGATCAGCTTGTGTTTTAACTTTGTCCTCCTCTCCTACCCTCACGTGGTTTCACAGCCTGGGCCCCCCAGAGTTGGAGCTTCCAGTGGGGTTCTCCTGTCCCACCAAAGAGCGAGCAGGAGGGATTTATCGTTCAAGCCATCTGAACAGCACGGACTTGTGCGGGTTTGGGGCACCCTTGTAACAGTGTCAGGAAGTCATTTGGTCCAAACAGGCTTGCTTTGACTTTGTGCAACCTTTTTGTTCCGGGGCCCCAAACCTAGAAAGGGGTCAGGGATGAGATGCTGGAATAGAGGAAAAGAGAGGGGTCCTGAAGGGGGCTGGAGCATAAAGGAGATGACTACAAATCTATTTCACAGGTGTTGTGTGAGTAGGTTTCCCCGAGGGCTGCAGCCTAATCCTCACCAAGCTCCAGCGCAATCTGGCTCCGCGTTTTTCATCTTTTCTCCTGAATATTCCGCCCACACTTCCAGGGCATGTTGCTGAAAACTATCCCATCCTCACCGCCCCATAGCTAAAATTTTGAAACCTAAAACTAGCCTAAGAAACCTCTATCTGTGAAGATCACAAATCAAATGAATCCAAAGATGGCAGAGTTAAAGGTGCAACACTTAGGCCCACGTGTTGAAACAGCACATTTCAACTCCATCTCAGCTTACCGCCCACCCCCACCCCTACCCCGACCCCTGACCCTGCCCTCGCCCCCGCCCCCGCATCTTCCCCTCTCCTCTGGACACTTACCTTCTTTGGGCGGTCGCTTGGCCTCCCTGGTAAGATTGCAGACCTGAGTGGTTTGCAGCTCCTGGGTCAGGCAGCCCTCGGTCTGCTCATTCAGGGGTAACACCACGTTATTTAACAAAACCAGCGACTGGTCGTCAATCCCCCACTCTCCCAAATGCTGAGGGCAGGTGCATTTTGTATACATGATCCCACATGCTTCTGTTCTCCCATTTTCTGATTTTAAGCAGCTCTCCAACCAAGTGCATAATACATGGCAACCAAACTGGCTTGGGCTCACCTTGTTCAATACCAAAAACTCAAAAAAAGATTTCTGGTCTTCTTCCCCTTTTTTCTGTAATCCTGGGAAGTCGGTTGGAAATACCCGACGAATCTGAATAAAATTTTTATCATATTGTAGAAAAACAAAAGCATTCTTGGAATTGCAGAGTTGCATTATAGAATGATTCTTTCTTAAAAGATCCTTTATTTTCTCATGAGAAAAGTGATCAAACTGATAAGCCAGGAGGGAAAAGTTAGAGCAGCTAAGGTCCTTTTTGGAAAATTTCAGGTAAATGCTATATTTGGTTGGATCTGGATTTTCCAGTGTCCAAGTGCAGTTTGTGAAGTTTTTGGGAAACATTTCACTTACAGAATACGATCCGTAAATGACTCCCTTCACCAAAGTTGAACACCAGAAGTCTTGGGCAGCATTAAATCCAAACATAACCAGGAGATAGGTGGAAAATATATAAATCAGCAGGTTACGAACAGCCTTCATCCTATGTCATTTGGCCTGTAAAAATGGCAATGAAAGTAAAATGCAAGTAGGAGTCTACATGCATTGAAAAAAAGAAACTCCTCCAATATTACAGCCAGCTGTTTTCAAGATTTCAGTTTAGAAAAATCCTTTTTAAAAAGAAGGGCAGGTAATTTTTATTTTACAATGCCAGGAAATTATGTTGCTGTGTGCACAGCGCCCTCAAGTGGTCATTCACAATGGCCGAATTCTGTATATTTAATTTAAAAATATTTAATAGATTAATAGTAATGCCCTAATTTATCTGCCAGGATTTACTCCAAGTGCATTGGAATACTATTGAAAGAAGAGAAAAACATCAGTTTTTGTATATCTTAATCTAAATGTCAATCTTTGAAATGTTTTTAAGCAACCTAGACAACGTTTTCTCTCTTTCAGCCTCTGCCTGCAGTAAATATCATCATACAAAATCTAATCTGATAATCTGGGAACAGCTGTCATCACATTTCTTTTCTCTTAAACGTGGAAGTAATTATTATACGTGATAACCACAGTTTTAAAAGCACAAATGATAACTTGTTGCAGATAAAACATATTTTCCTAAATGCCCCTACATGTCTTTGCAGGGGCCACGGTGGGAACGGATGGTAGGAACTGATGAGAAAGTCCTGTGCAAAAAGACCAGCATTCCTGTTGATTAAGAGATTTTACAAACATCATCTGAGAAAGGGCAAAGGTGGGTACATACACAGGGAAGACTTGTTGTTCGACAGCACCACTGAGAACCAGAATTTAAGGCAGTCATTTCAATGTGACATGCCCTCTTGGGATACATAAAGTAGATCACTGTATTAGTATCTGTATCGAAAGGTGATGTCAGTGAAAAAATCCCAGAACCACAATAATTGAACTTGCTTCAGTCTTACTTTGTTTTTTTAAATTAGGGCAATTGTATGTAGAGTTATCTACTGTAATTTAAGATTTACACATGGTAGATAAAAGACATAGAATTTTCTTTCCGAGCAGATTTCAATTATAGGATTGTTCCCTTTCCAACAACAGCTCCAACCCTCCTCTTCTTTTCTTTATTTTTCTAAACTTGGTCTTGCATAATAAATTAATCCTTGGTTATATTTACCTCTGCAAGTTGTTATCCAAAAATAACTTGAATTTTTTCAGCTTTAACCTTTAAGAAGTTATTTCTTAGAATAAATGACACTGCTTTTTGTTTAGCCTTTGAGCTGGGAAAAGTGATATCATGTTAATTTTTAAAGCCTTTAGGCTGTAGTCTCTTCCACTATTCTGTAAACAGAGACAGACAGATAGATATATAGTTAAAGAGTTTTCTTGTCTTTGCCTGGGTCCTCTCTGAACAGAAGGATAAAACCTTCTTTCTTCCCATTGCATAACACACACATCAACGCATGCACACAAAATCAGTGACCAAAGTCCCTGAGAATAAATCTGCAATTTCCATATCATAATTCGAATTCTATGTCTTGACACAGGCAAAAAGACCCACCACTAAATCTCTATATAGCAGCAGTTTAAAACAAGATCAGAACTGCTGGGACTATTAAAACAGGGTTCTCTGTTTCAAGCATACAGCTCAATGAATAATGCATTTTCTTGAGAAAATAAAGCCAATCAGCATTTAAAGATTTAAAAAATAAGGAAAGTTGTAAGAAATTCTGGAAATAATTTCCTCTCTTTTTTTTTTTTTTTGCTGTAGCACTTTGCAGGCAATGCAGGTCTGCGCAGTGTTCTTCAGGATAGAGTGTAGGCGTTGAGAGCCAATGTGACAATAAGTGTCTAAATTAGGAATTCCATCCAAGAAAGGGGGCTTCATCTTAAAATCGGTAACTCAAAAAGAGGTCGTATTTTTTTGTCCTAATGAAATCCAGTACTTTTGCTTCCACGGATTTGACAGTACATGTCTGCATTGCTGTGTTCATCAAGGATTAGAGTGAGGAAATAGCTTTGATTTCACTTTCAAGCCTGCTCAAGAGAGTCCCCTCATTACAATGCTCTTTATTTTAATCATTAATTCTTGGTTGCGAAGTCTTGTTTTATTCTAAATAAGCAAAAATAAATCATTGTACTCTGCCACTACCCCCCAACCCCCGCCTGCAGGGCCAGTTCAAATAATTTCCCTCTTTTAAAAAGAAAGAATGGGCTAGAAGGTGTCTAAGGGCTAGCCATTGACGTCTTAAGGATGTTTTATTTATTTATGTATTTATGTATTTATTTATTTATTTCCTGCTGAGAAGCAAACCGGCGTTTAGTTTAGCTATTCTCAAAACTGATTTTCTGGGTGACACTTTAGTTTAGTCGAACATAGACGGCGCCATCACTCCACTGAATTTTTCCCCAGTAGAAGACCCACTGCCTCCCTTTAACTTCCTTTTTAACCTAAAATTTCTCCTCGTAAAATTACCCCAATCACACACAACCGTCAGATTTTCTAGGTCTCCCTGACTATTCCTTCCAACCTAGCTCTTGAAAACCAGACTACTCTAACTTTTCAACTGCGGCGTTTAAGTAAATGCAGACAGTCGGTTTTGCTCACAAGCCCCTCAATCTGCCAGCAACAGCCTTTCCTTCCCTTGTCCTCCCTCCGCCAACACCTAGCCGAACGCTCCTCGGTGGCGACCCCTGGCAGAGGGAAGGTGACCCCGGGACCCCCTTCCTTACCTTCCACTCCGAAAGCTCAGGGAGGCTCTTGCTCTAAGACACCAGCACAGGCACGCGTCCCAGCAACAGTGACGGAGAGACTCCCCTTCGGTCCCAATCACCGTTGCCCATTTTCCCCGGCTCGGCTTCAAAAATCAGGATTTATTTTTTAAATGCACACAAATGAGAAGCAAAAGATGGGTTGGGGGGGGCGGGATCAATACAGGAACGAGTGGGAGAAAAAATCTGCCAGGACCCCGGAGCCTGACGCTGTATGCAATCGAGGGCCGGGGGTTGGGGAGAGACTCTAAGGAAACAATTTTTAAAAATGCAAGTGGCTTAAGAGCGATAATTTGTTTTACCAAACCTACACCCTCACGAAACCGAGAAGCCCAGAAGCAAAGAAAGCGCTGAGATGAGAAGTGACCGGCGGCGGCAGCGGCTGCGGCTGCTAAAGCAGATTTGTTGGGCGGTGGGTTTATTACAGGAGTATTCGTGGTCGGATCGGAAGGCTCAAGCTTTTGCCTTTTCCTCTTTCCGCTTTTCTCCCTCTTCCTCCTCCCCCCCGCCCCGCAGGTACTGGTGGACCGACGGCGACTAAGGAGAAGGGGAAAAAATCCTTGGCTGGTGATGTCGGAAAGATGTTTGAATGCCCAGCGAGGATGGAGGCGCGAGAGGGAGCGAGATAGTAAAGCTCTGTCTCAGTACTGCGCGCCGACGCGCGGCGCTCGCTCTCCCCGGGGCGCGCGCCGAGGAAGGTGCGCGTCCCCGGAGCGCTCGCGCGTCCCGGCCTCCCGCGTGCTCGTAGGCGCGCGCACCTCGCGCCGGCAGCAGCGCCGTGCGTCCGGCAGCGGGGCCGAGGCTCGAAGCGCGCAGCGCTACAGCTGCGTCTTCCCGGAGTTATTCCTCCGGAGTGCGCAGGCGGATGTGTGAGAGAGAAAGCCAGCGGATCTGCGGGGTGGAAGAGGAGGGGGACCGGCGGGAGGGCGGCCCCGCGGAGCTCCAGCCAGGGCCCTCGTGTGTTTGCACGTCACGGCTACTCAAAACCAAGCACGTCCCGAAAGCGGTTTTTCTGCGTCTGAGAGGTTTTTGCATCCTCAGTTCCCACCGCTGGGGCTGGCGGCGACCAACTGTAAGAGAAACTCACTGGGAGGCCAGGCCAGGGGGTGCGGAGGACGGAGAGGTGGCTCTGAGGGATGGGCAGTAAATACTGGACTTGAACATCTTTCTTTTTCTTTTAGCGACGGACCTGTCACTGGCCAAGAGCTGTCATTTCAGCACCCGGGTTCACACGAATTTGATCGTCCACGGCGGAGGGGGCTCATCTCTGCTCCAGAACTGCTGCCTGTCTCGGGGAGGAACAATACTAGTTTTTCTCAGCGAGTTATTTGTTTTGTCAGGCTTTGACAGGACCGAGGTGCGGCGACTGAGGTTGGGAGTCTTGCATTGCTCTCTGCATGGTAATAGAATTGTGGTTGTGGAGTCTAAACTTGTGTTTTCTTAATGTATCTGATTCTTTTTCAAGTTTCCCTAGTAACAGGTTTGGGGACTAGGTGGGAAGAAACAAGGGAAGTGGGGGGCGGTTAGGGCGGAGAGAAGCTACTTGACTCTCGATTTAGCAGGAGAAAAGAAAGATAAATTTCCACTAGCCCCCACCTTTATTTATTTATTTTTTGCCTCCTGGACAGTTAGTTGGCCGACAAGTATTTGATAATCTAGCCTCAGATACATGCTGCAAAACGTCATTCGCTCACTGATTATGTCTCTACTTATAAACGCAGTTGGTGGTTTGCAAAATAAGTACTAAATGGTGCGGGTGATGTGGTGGGAGGAGACCATAATGAGTAATTAATTCATATTAAGTGTTGGAGTCTTCCTAAGGGTGAGTGGCTTGAGTGGCAGGTGAAGTTGAATAAAACAATTTTCCATCCTTTTCTCTCCTTTTTCTGCATTTTTCCTTCTTCTTGCTAGTCTCCTGGAGCAGTTGGATAGCCAAGAACATAATTTTAAACTAGGATTATAGTGAAACAGGAAGGTGTCACAGGAGTGGTCTGAAATATCAAAATTGGCTCTTTTCTTCTTCATACATATTAATAGGGTGACCCTCTTCGTGCTTTCTCTTCTGGAACAAGTGTTTTCCCATCCAGCAGACTTTAACGATGTTCCAGGAAAATTCACTGCTGACAGAGTGTCTGGGTGGCGTTTTGGTTTTGTGTCATCTTTTAGTTTGTTAAAATATTTTTTATTCGTTTAAGGTAGTGTGAAAGGAAAATAAGGTTTATGTCTAGGAATAATCCAAAACACTGTGTCTTAAACAAACACACTTTATTTTAAAAACAAACATCATTAGGCAGTACAAAAGAGAAACATTTCATTTACTTCAACTCCCATAGAGAGTGTAATTATGATATTTGCAAGACATTTTGGTCAGTTCTGTTATTTTGCCAAGAGCAAAAATAAAGAGATTAATGACCAATGTAAAAAAAAAAAAAAAAAATGGAGAGAAGGAGCATATTTTGCATGATTTATACTAAAAAGGAGAGAAAACAATGTGAGGTTTAGATACATTTTTATTTTGCATCTGGTGATTTCTCACATTATCTTTGAACACTGTGATTTTGATGTTTCTTAGAAAATCTTAAAGTTGTGACATAGTGACATAAGAATTACAGCTGAAAGGGTCAGTTTAAAAAGCCTTAATCCTCAGTAGAAAGGAACACACACTCCAAGGATCACTTTATTCAAGTAGAATGCAGGGCTGGGTCAGGGAGAAAGCCACCCTTAATAAAGTGCTTCACCCTTCACACTGTTTCCCATAACCTTCATAAATTGCAGGCTACTGTGCCGGCCTGATGATGATCCTGCTGATGTATATTTATAGCAGCTGATTTGTGGATGATAAATATGCCAGTCAGGACAGTCTCTAGTAACCCCAGGCTAGTCCGACTTCCTCAGGGGGTCATAATCAAGAATCACAATAAGACCCATATATGGAAGAATCTGGTCTCTGGACCCTGACAACAACACAATCCAAAGACGAACCAAGGAAGAACTGCCCTGATTCATGTCTGCACTGTGTTCCACCTGAAAGCACTGCTGACATATTGACCCAACAACAAAAAAAGAGCAGCAGTTTACACACTGTAGACTCTCTGTGTCCTTTCCTTCCTATTGAGCTTGGTCTGTTTTTACGCTTTAATACATTTCAAAATCACTGTTTAAAATTATAGTTATCAACTTTCATTGGCCTGTTCACAAGCCCATGTGTGTGTGCCTCTACATGTCTATATATAAACATATGCATACACTTTACATATACACAAATTATATGTACATATGTAAGTGTACATACATGCATAAATATTTGATACATACTCATGTGTTTCATTTGTTACACCACATATATTTGCTTGGAAGAAGAATGGTTTCATTGCATTGTTTTACATTTATCTTCAGTAAAGTGAAGTATTCTCACCCCCCAAACTGCCAGATTAATCGTATAAACTAATTTTCATTTATGTTTCCTGGCCACCTTTCAAAAGGACTATTGAGAAAATGATGTTCTTGCTCTCTCTTTGCTTGGTGGTCCCTCCATGTCTACATACTTCTGAAGTCTCCCTATATGTTCTCATTTTTTTTCTTATGAATATATCAGTCAGATTGGATTAGTGATCTTGTTTTAACTTAAAACGCACTTTAAAGACCTTTATCTGCAAAGACAGTCACATTTAGAGGTGCTGGCAGTTAGATTCAACATCTGAATTTTGGTGGGGTTTGGGGCAGAGAATTCAACCCATAACACACCTCAAACACGTATATGTCAAATCTAAAAAATTATTTTCCTTTTTACTGCCATCTTTCTCTTCCAAATGTGTAGTTTTTGCTTAGCCCACTGTAATAAACTCTTACATGGTATCAAATATTTTTTATTAATTTATCTCCAATCAATTATTCTCAGTGCAAAAAACAAAAAACCTGTGTCCTTTAAAAAAAATTCCTGAAAACCTTTTTTTAAAAAAACCCCAGTTACTTCTCATGCCACATATAATAAATCCAAACCCTTAATCATGGCCCACAGTGCCCTACATCATCTGACTCCTGCTTCCCTTTCATCCTGAGCCACACTTCTGCTTACTTATGAGGCCTAAGCTACATTAATCTTTCTGTGTCTCAAACCAAATTTTTTCTCCTTACAGCCTTCCTATGTAAGGAGTGAACTCTCCTTCTCTTGCTGTTGGGATAACTTATCGACCTGCCCTTTTTCTCATCCCTGAGACTTCATCTTGAAAATCCTCTCTTCGGAGAAGCTTTTTCATTTTTTAACCACCCAATCTATGGTGTCTCTCCTTATATTCTCTTTCAAGGTACTTAGTTGTCTGTTTTATAGTACTTGCTAGTTTTTAATTATTTAATGTTCTTTATCTGTTTTCCTCATTACCCTATAACACCATCAATACATCAATATACAGGGTGGGGCAAAATTAGATTTACAGTTGTGAGTATGTGAAACACAGAGTTTATTCTTGTATTATTATTAATTACTGTTTTATTTTCCATACAAATAACTATATACCTCCTTTTGCCCCCCCCCCCATGTATTCTTGTCAAACATAGTGCAGGGCACATGGTAAGTGCTTAGTGGATATTTAGTAAATGAGTCCATTGAAATTTGCAATATATTAAATTTTATAGGTTGGAATTACTTATGCCTATTGAAATAATAGAGTTCTCTTTTCCCCAAGCACTTAATTTTCTTCATTCATTTCTCATGTGATATGATCTCCAGACTTCATTTTTATGGCTCCTTTCAATTGAATTTATCTCAGTTTGTCACAGTTCTTTGATGTTATAATTTTAAAAAAATACTTCAGATTTTTACTTTTCATTGTAGATACCATAACTCTATTTGTTTAGTTCAAATACATATTGGGCATCTACTCTGTAGTTACAAGGATAAATATCTCAGGATCTCCCATATGAGGAGAATAAGGCTTTGAACTCCCTAAAATGAACCTAACATTGATGTATTCAGCACATAATTATTACACACATCCTCTAAGACATGCTGTAAGATGTTTGGGAAACAAGTGACAAATATAGCCCTTGCCCTTGTGATGATGGCCTCCATTGGTAGAGGTAGTGAATGCACAGCTAGCCACTGCTTAATCATAAATTGCAAGTGCGTAAATGTCTCAGGGCAGAAAGACTTATGAAAATTGTGGAGTGTATGTGGTCAGTGAGGGGGCATACGATTGGTGTGAGGGGTCAGAGAACATTTACCTTCAGGGATCTGAAGGAAAATAAGAGATTACTGATCATTCCAGGTGTGGGGAAGAGAGTGTGCAAAGATACTGAGGCAAGAGGGGAAAAAAACACATTCTTGAAAAAGAAAGTAAAGATGAGGGGAATGAAAAGAACAAAGAGATCAGTGGCAATTGATAAGTTGTTGATAAAGATTAAGATGCAAATCTGTGTCTTTATCTTGATAGCAATATTGATTGAAGGATTGTAAATAGGGAAGTAACTAACTCAGATTTACATTTTTTTACAGTTCAGTGTCACTTAAGTATAAGGAGCAATTTCAGAGAGGTAAGAATCGATGTGAGGAAACAAGTTAGGAGGCTACTACATAAGTGACAATGGTGGCATTAGCAGAGATGGAGAGAAAAAGTATTGAAAATATATTTGGAGGTCGGCGGCGGTGGTAGCCGTCCGTCTCGAGAGACGATGGTGTAGCTTCTTAAGAGTCTATCTGCACCGCCGAGAATGGCTGTGCAGTCCGACTCGGGAGTGACACGGTATCTGTCTCCTCCCATGTTGAATCGACATCTTGCGATGACGCTGGAGTGTCCTCTCCAGTGAAGCTGAAGCTACAGAGCCTGGACAGGGTGATATGGAGGGTCTGCTGTTGCCCATGCAGCAGACCCCCGCCCCTCTCTTCGCAGTTGAAGGGTCCAAGGGAAAGACGGAGTCAATACAGCTTGGCTTCAGGTGCGCCGCAGGAGTTGCCGGTGTTGACTACAACGTCAAACCGCCTTAGGGACTCCGGCTCCGGATTTTCTGTCGGGGTTTACTCCCTTAGCCTTTCCCCTGAAGAGGTATGCCGCAAGGCAGCGGAGGTTTTTTGGAGTCAGAGTTTTCCTTCTCTGATATTTGGAGGTATAATCAATAGAATTTGTCAACAGATAGATATAGCAAGAATGACTGGATTTGGATAAGGGCATCTGCTAGTGATCTGCATACTGGTTCATATTGAAGTGACAGTTACAATACTTTGATCGATTGATTGATTGATTGATTGATTCAATTGAATTTTTGATCCTGAGTGTGTGTATTGGGGGGGGTGAACCTAATGACTTAAAATAATTATGAGTATTTGTTTTCTCATGAACAAGCACGCAGTCTGAGATAGGTCTTCGGATCAGAAGGCTTGTCGCTGAGTCTTGAAATGTCAGCTGGGAGATATAGTTCAACTGCATCTGGAGAATTCACTTCCAAGATGGTTTATTCGTATGACTGGCATTTGGTGCTAGCTGTTGGCTGGGGAATGGGAGCGGGGGTTGCTCAGCAGGAGCTGCTGGCAGAGGGTGTAAGTACCTCTTCACATGGGCCTCTCCATAAGGCTGCTTGGTCTTCCACAGAGCACTGCAGCTGTCTCCCATGAGTCAGTATAACAAAGTACACGAAAAGAAACCTACCAGTTTCTAAGGCCTATGTCTGGAAATGGCACAGCATCACATCGTTAGTCAAAGCCATCACTAAGCTTGCCCAGATCCACGGTACTTGTGGGAGAGGAGGAGGTGATTAGGAGGAATATTTCTAGTTCTTGGGTTAATTACCTCTCTCAATGGAAGAAATTTTGAAGAATGTGTGATAAATTATGCACACGCTGTTTATTGACATCTTCTTTGTGGATTTTATCATTCAAAATATTATTTTTCATAATCAATGACATCTGCATATCTAATATGTTTACCTGAGTCTGTGGACAGTGTTAAATAGGTCAGGTTCAAAAATGTTCAGTAACATACCACTAGAACCCTCTCTATTAGAATGTAATGGACACTATCCCTTGAGGGTAGGGATACAGTATCAGCCTTTGGGGCAACACCTGATAAATAGTCAATGGCTTGCCCAAGAATTTTATATTCTTTTGAGTTGTCACAGAATGCTCTGTAAACAAACAACCCATGCTTCTTTTTCCTCTCTCAATATGCCAGATATGCCAAATGTCTTACAATAAGAAGCATATGTATTATGCCTATAGCATTCTTCTCTTGTAACAGTCCTAGCAGTAGTCATTAGGTTAACAATACTATTTCTTAGTATATCCAGGCTAGCTTCTATATATCACTGTGTTGTTTTCTATACATTCACAAACCACCTACCTATTCAATAATTTAGTCCATAATTTTTACCGGGGATCAATATTGAATTCATTAAACTAGATTTCAAAAAATTAGTTCTTTCTCTCTTTTAAAATTGAGTCAATATGTACCACCTACTACTGACTTTCCTGTGCCTACTTCCTTTCAAGAATTTTTCAGAAATCATTGAAAATGATTTCCTGGGAACACTTATACTTTATTTAATATACTGTCGTGCAATTTTTCTAGAGCAGGACATTTGAAGAAAAATAAAGTATGTAAATGTCCTTTTAATATTTTGATTTCTTGGGTATCATTTAACTCCAACATTTTGGACTATACTTACTTTTATTTTTTAAATCTTTATTGTATTTTTTCCATTATCCTTTAGTCACCTTATACTTCCTCCCCCAGCAATCACCACACTGTTTTCCATGGCCATGAGTCCTTTTCCACCCCTCCCCTCAATCCTACCACATCTGACATTGTGCTCTCCACCTATGAGTCTGTCCCCATTTTCCTTGTTAGTTCATTAGATTCCACATATGAGTGAAATCATACTTTCAAGGTGAAAGATCATTCTCTATTGGGTAAAGGCTGAAATCAACATAGGAATCAAATAATGCTGCTTTCTCGCTGCCTCCTATTATCATTGAACATCTGTGCCACAAATGCAGTAGGATCTTCTTCAGAATTCCTGTTATTATTCCACACTTTAACTTTTTTGTTTGTTTTTCTTTATGTAGACATTTCTCTTCTTAATATTACAATTTATAATCAAAGTTTGAGGCTTTTATTTTCTTCAAGAAAGTAACTTATAAAATAGAAAATAAATCACCTAGATTAAGCATAAATATTGGCGAAAATACATCATTTGGTTTATCCGCTCTCCATTTTCCTACATAAAACTTTGTCACTGGGTTATAAGATAAAATTATAATTTCATAACTGTAAGCAGCACTGAAAACATTATGGCTGTGTTTTGAAACTTGCTGCATCATCAGTGTCAACAAGGGTGTTCATTAAAATACAGACTTCCAACACCCAACCTGAAGGATTTATATCCTCTAGGTTTTCTAGTTTGATATTTCTAACTATGACCCTAAGTGACTCCTATGATCAGACAAGTTTGGGACGTAATGGCATAGTTCAAGGTAGTTCAAGTTCATTTCACAGCTAGGGACAGTGATGCACAAACACCAATAGTAACCAGTCCAATATCACCCAGCCAGGTGATGGCAGAGCTGAGTTGAGATGTTAGGTTTTTATGGTCTGTTACTCTTTCCCATTTATGATATCATTTCTATTTTGATTTTTAAAATTTTGATTCCTGAAAGAGATATTCATATAGTTCTCCAGAGTAGATGTTACATTAGAGTAGATTAATTGAACAAAAATATACTGCATTATCTTTGCTTACTTGATAACATATAGGTATCGTTTACTTTTCTGCATTGTAACTGGCATCATAGCTGCTGAGAACAGGTTATTGTTGAGGGATGTGAAGCCACCCTGGTGACCTGTCTAACCTGGGCTTAGATAGAGAGCTGATTCAATGTCTTGTAACCTCTGAGAGTTTTCATGGGTACACTGTGAAATTAAGTAATTAACATTGTGAATGAAAATTATTGAAGTAAAACATGACCATTCATAGAACTAATGCAATTTTATTAATGCACCCATTTAAGAATGTTTGTTGTGCTTTTGTTCCAGCAACACATAGTCTATATTTGAAATAATTCAAAGGAGATTACTGTGGTCCACAGTACAAATATAAACAAAACATATTAGTGCTGGTATGCAGATTTTGAGACAAACAAAAGTTTGAATTTTTACTTGGCCTCCCAATAACTGTGTATACATGGGCATGCTGCTTCATTTCTGAGTCTAATATAGTTCTTTAACCAATTATTAAGACAATACCACTTCTCATTATTGCCATGAAGATTAGTGATAACATGGGTGAAGGAAATGAAAAGGCCCTCAATAGACCATTAGTGCTATTTACAAGCATAGTGTATGCACTGGGAGTATATGGATGAATACAAAAGTTTTCTGTTCTCAAGGCAAGCAAAAGTTTTGACTCAGATCACCAGAGATAGCGCTGAGTACAGAGGAGGAAAGGGGGCCCACATCTAACAGTGCAGCTTTCTTTAGACTCAGGACTACTTGTATCAGATATTCTAACACTTGGGAAGGAAAGTTAAAAAGAGCTAACACCATACCAATTCTGTGTTATGGTTTAACTGTTAAGGTATAATTATTTGGTAATATATATTTTTCCATGAAAAGCAAAATAAAATGCAGATAAAGAAAAACACTGGAATTAAACTTTTCTAGAGTTCAATAAACTTGGTAGTCTGGTTATCAATAAATTCTGAACATGTGTAAATTCTTTAAAAAAATTACTTGTACAAATAGGATATGAATTATGCTTTATTCAGGCAGTAAATATCTAAATATAAATCTGTCTTCATTTGTGAATATAGCATTGTTATTAATGAAATATAAATCCGGCATTCAGATATATTTCTAATTATTTTGAGTAGTTTATATAATCAGACTTGGGTAATGAATAATAAGTCAATGATTCACGAACAATGTTATCATTTAAAACACGACCTTAGTTTTATTTCTGTGAAAATAGGAAAAATAATGATCAAAATACCTATTACAGTTGTCCTACATATAAGAAAAATGGACTGGAATCTTTAACCTACTTTTAATTTTTGATTATTTAATAGTGATCATCTTAATTTTCAAGGGATGCATAAGAATGGATTCAAGACATATGTTAACTAACAATTTTCATATTTTTTTAACCCATGCAATTAAAAAGTTTGTGGGAAGAGGCTTTAAATGTAAAGTATTATGAGACGAACATTTTTAGTCACTGTCAAACTATTTATAACCTTCTGAAAAATACTCAGAGAATATGACTTTGGCAGTATAATTGAGTGCTTCCATAATAAAATTAAGTAATTGGAGAATAAAATTTTTGTCATGTGCTTACAGTAAAAAGAAGATCATTATAATCATTGAAAACTTAGTTTATATGAATTAACATTTAAGATTAAACTCTTATTTGCTATTGAAGTTTTGGTGTTAAATGGTGTCTTTTTTTTTTTTTTGGTCATTATTACATGTTATTAAATTGAAACATTTTCCAAGCAGTTACTAGGTGTAATAGTTAATTTGATACATCAACCAATATTTTAATCTTTTAAAAATTGTTAATTTTGTTACTTTAATGCAAAAAGAGAAAACTCATGGAAACTTTTGAAGAGAACATTATGCAAATTGTCAGACAAATTCTTCTTATTCTTCTAGATCTTAATAAATCACTATAATCAAGACATCAAATTATCATATCAATGCCTGTGGGGTTCATAAAAATGTTGATTTACATTTAACTTCGATAGGAATTTTAGAATCAGTTTATCTCCCCCAATAGCTAAAGAAAGTTGATATTGACCCATGGCCAGGTGTCTAAGTTGATTAGAGTGTTGTCCCATCCACCAAGAGGCTGTGGGTTCAGTTCCTAGACAGGGCACATGCGTGGGCTGTGGGTTTGATCTGTGGTCAGGGTGAGTAAGGGAGGCAACCAATCAGTGTTTCTCACACTGATGTTTTTCTTTCTCCTTCTCGCTCTAAAATCAATAAAAATATATAACCTTGTGTGAGGATTTTTTTAAAAGTTGATGTTGAAACCTGAATAGCATATCAGATCCAGTATAATGTATCAGAATAAGTTTCATTCCTTTTTATATATTATCCTCGTGTCAGTTAGAATATGGGAAGAAGCAAGATTTTAGGTTTAACAATCCTAAATTTTGATCAAAATCCTACATCATCTTTTTGGCGTTTTTAATATTTTAGTTTACCTTTTCAAATACAGGTATTTCGTTTCTAGCTTTTTCTCAGCCTGTTCAGTTATAAATTTACATGAGAGATGTAGCTAACTGATAAGATTAAAAGAACATTTGAAACCTATGCTCTTGAGAAGAAAATATTTTAATGAACCCCTTTGTGATGAGAATGAACCAGCTGGTTTAGGTCATCTGGTTAGTAAATTAGCTGGAGTTCTGTTATCACAGCCTCTATCAGATAGGTAGCTAATTCGCTAGGTAGATGGACTTGATGCCAGTAGAAGACTTCTATGTCTTCTGAGATCTTAATAAGAATGCTTTAAAATCCAATTTCAGATCTCTGGAGTGGTTATATTACAAACTACCCAAAAGACAACTTGACATTACACATTAGACATTCATATTTCTAAAATTCCCTTTAATTATATAAACATTCTTTCCTTGCATCTTTCTTCTCTTCCTCTCTAGAAACAATGACCAGAATTATTTCTTATATGTTCCTCTACCCCTGTATTCATGTCATACCTCCAAACAGCTCACCAATGTATGTTTTCAAAAATATTTCCTCTCTGAGCAATGTTCTGGTACAAGGTTTAAAGATAATTAATTTTAATATTTTATTCTATAGCTAAATCAATATCAACATTGATATTAATATTGTTGATTACATTTTACATATTATATGGCCAAGAGAGTGAATTCTGAAATCAGAGTACTGGGTTTAATTTTTAGTATTACTACTTATTTGAGTTGCTTAACCTTTTCTCAACTCTAGTTTCTTCATCACTAAAGTGGAGAGAATAATTTTTACCTTATAGCATTGTAGTAGGATTAATAATGAGTGTTAAGTACTGATTACTGTTTCCTATCTATCAAAGGTATCCCATTTTCTCAAATAAAAAACAGAGATAGTAACAGTACCTGCTTCATAAAGGCATTGTGATGTATAAATGAAAAAAAAATGCCTAACACAGAAAGTAGCACATGCCATACAGTAGTGGACAATATATTTTATTGATACTATTATTAATATTAAATTACTATTATTTTTAATATACACAATCAACTTAATATACCCAGCAATTAATTATAATAATTTATTTATATTTTAATGATATTTTATATGTAATATCAAACAAGGTAGTTGATTTTTGTCTACCCTATATGCAAGCCTTTCTACTGGGTCCACAAATTCAAACATCAGCATACATTTCATAGACAAATATAAAAATGCTTAGGAAGAAATCTCCATTACCTTGGTCCTAGATGTGCAAACCTTTACTTAGCAGTAAGTTTCCCATTAAGAAAAAATATATATAATCTATGATTCTTATATACTCATTTAAATGTTCATAATAGAATGACAGTCTTTTTGGAATAGTCTTCATATGAGGTCTGTCCAGAAAGTATCTAGCCATGTACTATGAAAAATAGAGATATTTATTGAAGACACACGATATGAGAAACATTGTACATAGGACAATGATGCCTCAGTCCCCTTCAAAGTTGGCACATTGGAACCTCACACAATTCTCCCAGCATCTCTTCCACTGTTCAAAACACTCTGCAAAAATCTTCTGTTGGAAGTGCCATCAGCTGTCCTATTGTATTTTCCTGAATCTTATCAACGGTCTGAATACTTTTCCCTTTCAAAGGTGATTTTAGTTTTGGGAAAAGCCAGCAGTCTCAGGGTGCCAAATCTGGGATGTAGGGGATGCTGAGTCACCTGGGTGATTTGATTTTTCACCAAAAAATCTGGATGGTTGACGGGCGCTTTAACATGACAAAGCTGCCAATCACCAGTTGCCCATAGCTGCAGCCATTTTTGTCAGATTCAATCTCTCAACTGACAAAGTATTCCTTACTAATTGTTTGGCCTGGAGGAGGGTACTTGTGATAAACGACACCTTTCCAATAAAAAATCACAGTTAACATCGTCTTGATCTTGCTGCGACTTTGTCATGCCTTTTTCAGGAGTGGAGAACCAGCGACTTCCATTGGGATGACTGGGCCTTCGTTTCTGGATCATAGCCATAGATCCACAGTTCATTTCTCATTATGACCTTCTTGAGGAAATCTGGTTCATTGGTAGCAGTCATTAGCAACTGTTGCACAAGGTTCCTTCTGTTCTGGCAGCAGAAGCTGCAGAATAAATTTTGCCACAACACATTTTATGCTAAGATCCTGCATCAAAATCTCAGACAGGTAGCTTTGGAATCCTCAGATCAGCTTCTAGTCTCGCACTGTCAGGCACCGATCTTTGTTGATTAGAGCCTGTACACGTTCAATATTCTCAGGTGCTCTGCTTATTGCAGGCCTTCCCGAATGTGAATCACTTTCAACAGATTCTTGACCATCTTTAAGTGTTTGTGCCACACTGTTATTTGTGCTGCACTCACTGCATCATCTCTGAAGGCCTTCTGGATCATCTGAATAGTTTCCATGCAGGAATGTTCTAGCTTAATGAAAAACTTAGTAGAGCAGCTTCATTGCTCTACTCGTTCTGTCATTTTGAATGTGAAAGCCACACAATACACATGCTCACTCAACGGCCTCTACCACCCCCACTGACTAGTATAGTGAAATCATCATTGTTCACGCATTTGCATTCCAGTCCACTCACTCGGGCTACCAGGTTACATCAATGTTGTAGAAACCATTCTCATTGTTTTAACAAAGGCTGGACTTTATCCAGACAGACCTCATATATGACTATTTCTTGTGTGTACATATGTGTATGCTTGTCTGTTTAGAAAATAGAATTCATAAATTATGATATTAAATTTAAAGAATTAACTTTTAAAAAGTATAGATGGTTTTCAATGAATTACATACAAAGATTAAGGCATATAGCATGTCAAACAAATTGTAATTAGAAAGAAGAGAGTAACTTAAGTGGTGTAAAAGAGATTTCTAACTAAGTTCTTTGGCTAGGTTCACATTCAGTTTCTTAAATCAGCTTTTGTAGTAGTGACCTGGAAATAATTCCTAAAGGTCCTTCCTTATTAAAATGATTTGCTGTTATAGCAATAACACAATCTCATTCTAGATGGCATCAGAAAGAAGTAGTGCAATGTTCTCCCACACGCTCCCACCTCCAAGTCAAGAGTTTAAATTTTTTTAAATACATAGCTTTATTCTCCTGGCTAAGTTCATATCCTCTTGATTTCAAGCCAACTTTTAATTGAATTCAGTTAGTTTAATTGCTCCTCAGAGATGTCTATAAAATGTGCTCTCCCAGATTTCCTAGCAGTAGTGCCATTGCCTCTGCTCAGCATCCCCAAGCAGACAGCAAAACTGCCATCAAGCTTCATCTTGCTCAACAATGCCACTTTAATGTGGTCATCTCATGTGCTTTGTATTTCAATTATAATTTAGAATGAATTAAAATCTATTTAAATGGATAGCATCATCTCTTAGTACTCTTGGTTTAAATTCATTTCAGAAAATTCTCTCTAAGGCAGAACAGTAAAAAAAAAGGCTGTGTCATATTATATATCCTTAATTTTATATCATTAATTTTACTTCCATTATTCATGTAATCTTACATTTTTGTTGATCTTTATTAACCAAATAAAATACCAGGATGTGTTTACATCTTACCCTCTCCATTATGAAGCATCAAAAATTTATACTTAAAGAGAGATTTAAGCATCCAGGATTTTGTATTTCAGTACTACTAAGCAGAATTTAGAATCAGGCTGTTCATGGAAGTTATTTACTGTGGTATGGAAGGACAAGATCATACTGTTTCAACATAAAAGTATCTCATGGAATGTATTTTAAGGTTATAAAATCATTAATAATAATCAGCATCATGCAAGAGTATAGCAATTTATAGTGTACGAAGTAGTCCATTCCCATGTATTTGATCACTTACATCAATCCTGAGGAAGAGTGAGGACTGGCATTATTATTCCTATTGTATAAGTCAGAATTTGGCAAACAATGGCCTGTGGGCTAAATCTGGTCAGCCACTTGTTTATGTAAATACAATTTATTGTGTCATAGCCATTCCCAGTCATTTACATATTGTTTATGGCTGCTTTGAAGCATTAAGGGCAGAGGTAAGTAGTCATGACAGAGAAGTATAGCCCACAGAACCTAAAATATTTATTATCTGATCCTTTACAGAAAAGTTTGTCTTACTCAGTTATAAATGCCTAAACTAAAGTGCAGAAAGTTTGACTAATGTTTCTTATTTATGTATCTAATCTAATGCATGTGCGCTTTACTCAAGTGCAAAGGTAACTCTTTTGAATCCAAGCCCAGGGTTATTTTCTTTTTAACATCATATTAATATTGACAAGAAACACCTGCCTCAACACTGAAAAGCCTTATAATCTATTTTTATTTGCTATGATTGCATAAATGCTACTTGAATGTGTAACTACTAAAAGACCTGACATCTACAGAGAATAGAAAGGATGTTAGAAGGAAAACTGAAACATCAGGTATCATGTTCCATGACCAGTTTATTGGTCCTGAGAAGCCAGCAGGACAAGGTTAAGAAACATTTGCCAACTTTTGGGAAGACAAAACTCGAAAACAAAGTACTCAAACATAAGGAAACACAGATTAGAAACGGAATCAAAACAGGCTGGGAACCAGAACGCTGACTCCAGCACTGTTGGGAAACTGCAGTGCCTTCGGCAGCAGCCAGCGAGGGTCCCATGTATGCCCGGGTTACCATGGTTTGGAGACAGGCAGCCGAGATGTACCGTACTGGTGATTTCTCATAGCGATTTTCCTGACAACTTATGCTTACTTAACTCCTCAAATACTAAGTTTGTTAGATATACTTTCATCATAATTGAGGAAAATTCATTATTGCTGTATCTGCCAAACAATTCCTTTGACCTGATTTCATTTACGTTTGCAAAATACACAAATCATAATGTCTTTTATAAGAACATTTGGAGGAGCACTTTTATTTGGTGAAGGTAAACCAGGCTGTTGAACATTTTTCTGTTGTTACTGTTCATTTTATAATCCTTGTCTATGTTCTAATTATCTTAACATTGTCTCTACCTTACTCTTAATTTATTGTCACAAATTTGTAGTTTCACATTAGAAGGGTTTTTCATATTTATAATCCTCTTGAAAATATAAATTGCAAAATGCAATTGTTATTGTTTTAGAGTAGTTCGAAGATAGACACAGAGTTAAGAAAACATTTTAAATGGTTTTATTATACTATTAATTACATGGTATAATTAAAATTTTCAAGGGAGATGCATTAATAGGAGAGAATATAAATATTTTGGAAAACAGCCATTTTTAGTGTGGGATCTAAGGATAGGATCCAAATAGGCTTGAAATCTAATTTAGGATTCCATGTCCCTTTAATATTCTTTATATATTCATTACCTCACTTGGCAATATTTGTTGAGCACCCATTATGTTCCCAGCATTATTATAGGTCCTGGAGATATAGCAATGAACAGAAAAGAAAAGTTCCCTGCTTTCTAGGTGCTATGGTTAGCAATAAATGCCCACACAGGAGTAGAGAGTAAAAAATCATATATCTGCAGCCAGAGGTGTTTCAAATGGTGGGAATACCAAATGCAAAGGCATGAGATAGACATATGCTTATTGTTCACTGGGAATTACAAGGAAGCTGGGTGAGAGGGGTTATTGATGGAAGATAAAGTCAGAGAGAACCAGTGGACCAACACTGAGGTTTCAAACAAACAAACAAAAATATCCTGGGCTTCAAAAACACTGTTGTTCCCTCTGCTCTAACAGCTGCTTCTACACAGCTTGAGCTCTTAGTGCTCTTCTGGACGTTGTGATAGGATTTACGGTACTAATAATAGGTGCCTGGGTTTTTATAATAGAACTCATTGTGTCATTTCAACAAATACCATGATAATTAAATGCATTCTACCTTCTTACTCCAATCTCTGCACATGGCTTGATAATTTCAAAGAATTTTACTACCTTAGTCATAAAGGTCATATTTTTTATCATTTTTTTCTTGAACATAAATTACATTTTGGGTTAGCATATTGCTTGCTTATATTTCTTGAACTATTTTCTTTCAATTTATAGCTCCATTTCTTTAGTGGACTAATATGCTCTTTTTATTTATTATTTTTGCTTCAAATGAATTATGACAAAATATGCTGATACAGATTTCATACATGTTTAAATCACTTAGGCGTCTAAATCACACCTTCGTAAGAGACTAAAAGTTATATACTCCACTCCTGCCTACATAATGCTAATAGATGAATAAGTAACTCAATTTGCATATATCTCTTGATTTATGGATGTTATTCTTAAAAGTTGCATATACAAATTTATATATATATATATATATACCGTATTTTTTGCTCCATAAGACACACTTTTTCCTCCCCAAACATGGGGGGAAAATGTCTGTGTGTCTTATGGAGCAAATGTTGCATCACAGATTGTGATGTGTGTTACCTGACCTATCAGCGGTGGTTACAGCTGTTAGAAGAGGAAGCGGTGGGCCCATGCAAAACCCCTGGGGACACTTAAATGTCCCATTTTACTGCTAAATCTCAGGGTGTCTGGCCAGTATGAAGATAGCGAAGAAAGTGATATCAGGATTGTGCGCAACTGAGCTTCATAAATTCTGACATTAGCGATGATGAATTATTGGAGTTCCCAGAAAACTAGAAGAGTACTTGAACCTTAAAGTCTCTCCTCATTTGTTAAGACAGTGATGATGGTTCTTAATACTGCTGTTGACTGCTGTTCACTTTACATGGTTGAAATATTATTCTGTTATATTTTATTAAATATTTTAGTACACCATTTGGTTCAGAATTTTTTTTTCTTGTTTTCTTTCTCTAAGCCTATACGCATCTTATGGTCAAGTGCATCTTATAGTGCAAAAAATACGGTAAATATATATATATATATTTCATAAGAAACATATGCCTATTAAAAATGCAAACAGTGTGAGGAAGAAAATATCAAAACTAAACAGGATAAAATTTGTAATCATAGTCATTCACATTATTGCTTATGCATAAGCACACTTAAGTACATATACACACTAATAATATTTGGTAACATAATTTTTTAAATAAACATATATTTTTGAAATACCCTAGTAAAGTGACTGATGTAAAAAGATAATACTTTTCAGATTTTGCAGCAATAAAGCACAAAAATGGATACTACAATATTAAACTATTTATTTAAACTAAAAGTTTTAAAAGTATATAACATGTGGCACACAAAATAATAAGCATAAACAATACAATCAGGAAACAAACAGCAGTGTAAGGGTAGGAGTTAACTGCAGATAAGGAGAAAAGAAAAAATAAGTGGTAAGAATGTTTTTAAACTGTATCTGTTATGCTTAATCTCTTTATAAAATAATCTATGGGACACATTGCAAAAATTTAACACTTAAATCTGACTACTGTCATGCATCAGTTAACAATGAGAACACAATCTCAGAAATGTGTCTTTAGGGGACTTTATCACTGTGCAAACATCATAGATGGTACTGCCTGCTGTACACCTAGGCTACATTGTATAGCTGATTGTTACTAGGCTACCAACCTGTATAACATGTCACTGTACTGAATTCAGTAGGCAACTGTAACACACTAATCAGTACTTGTATATCTAATATTTCTAAACACAGCAGAAATGTAATATAAAAAATAAAAATGTTACACCTGTATAGGGCACTTTCCATGAATGGAGCTTTCTTGCAGCACAGGAATTTGCTCTGATTGAGTTAGTGAGAAAATGTCAAGGCCTAGGACATTACTGTAGACTTTATAAACACTAAGGATTTAGGCTACACTAAATATATTCTTTCTTTAATAACAAAATAATTTTATCTTACTGTAACATTTTTATTTTTTAAGTTTTTTGACTCTTGTAATAACACAACTTAAAGCACACATTGTACAGCTGTATAAAATATACTTTATATTCTTATACTATAAGCTTTTTAATTTTTAAATTTATTTCTATTATTTTACTATTTAAACTTTTTTGTTAAAAACTAGTACACATACACAAGGTCAGGATCATTACTATTGCTGTTTTCCACCTCTATATCTTGCCCTGCTGAAAGGTCTTCAGGGACAATAACATGCACAGAGCTGTGTCACCTGTGATAATAATGCCTTCTTCTGGAACACCTCCTGAAGGACCTACTTAAGGAGGTGTCACTCTCTTTAGAAATATATTCATGATGGTTTGTTTGGTTTATTCTTTTTTTTTTTTTTTCCTATCATAGCTTTGCTTGTAAACAGACAATTCACCATGAACATTCTTACTAATAAACACTTTTCAGTGTTGGGGTCCATGTTTTCAAACATTTTAAGAAACTTGTTGAGGTCTACAGTAGCCTCTGTTAAACTTTCACTATGACTTTTCTTGGGGGTTCTCTTTCTTCTTCTGTTGTTTTCATTTCTCTTGCCACTTCAACCAGATCAATGCATGAGGCCTCCAGCTTTGTCCTTCTTTCTCAAGATTGTTTTGGGTACTTGGGGGTCTCTTTTTATTCCACATGTATTATAGAATTGTTTTTTTTCTTGTTTTCTCTTTTGTAAAAATGCCTTTGGAATTTTGATAGAATTTCACTGAAGCTGTATACATTTTGGGTAGCATGGATATTTTAACAATATTCACTGTACTAACCCATGAACATGGGATAGCTTACATTTATTAATGTCTTCTTTAATTTCGTTCTCAATGTCTTATAATTTTTTGTGCATAAGTTTTTCACCTCATTGACTACATTAACTCCTCAGTATTTTATTCTTTTTGATGCTATTGTAAATAAGATTCTTTCTTTAATTTTTATTGTTGATACTTCTTAGTGTATAAAAGTGCAATTGATTTTTGTCTGTTGATTTTGTATACTGCAACTGTACTGAATTTACTAGTTCTGACAGTTTTTTTTGACATCTTTAACATTTTTATTGATAGAAAATTGTATCATTCACAAATAGATAATATTGCTTCTTTTTTTGGATAGCTTGTATTTATTGTTATTGCCTAAAATTGCTATGATTAGGCCCTCTTGTATTATGCTGATAAAATAAGTATGGAATTGTTTGCCCCTGCTCATTTTTTTTTTTGGAGATTTTGAGGAAAGTAGGCATTGAATCTTATTTAAATATTTGATATAATTTACCAGTGATGCCACTGGTTATGGGCTCTTCTTTGCTGGGGAAGTTTTAATTACTAATTCAGTCCCTTCACTTGTTATTGCTGTGTTCAGATTTTCTATTTATTCATAATTTAGTCTTGGTAGGTTGTATGTTTCTAAGAATTTATGCATTTCTTCTAGGTTATCTAATTTCTTGTTATATAATTGTGCATAGTAGTCTCTTATGATCATTTGTATTTTTACATTATCAGGTATAAAATATCCTATTTGATATCTGATTTTGTTAATTGAGGTTTCTCTCTCTCTCTCTCTCTCTCTCTCTCTCTCTCTCTTTTTTTGTTCTTAATTTGTCTAGCTAAAGGTTTGTCAAATTTGTTTATTTTTTTCAAACAATCAGGCTTTAGTTCCATTGATCTTTTCTATTGTTTTTCTAATCTCTGTGTTATTTCCTTCTGTTCTGATATTTGTTGTGTCCTTGCTCCTGTTTGTTTTCCCTAGCATGGTGCCTGAAAATACCCAGGTTTGTAAGTCCTCCGAACCCCACAGAATTGGCAGGCTTTCTGTGTGTGCTCATTAGCTGTCGGCAAAGACTCACACTTGCTGTCTTCAGGAGTGTGTGCCAGAGCTGGCCATGGTAGGGAGAGGTTGTAGGCAAGTTGTGCTTAGAATTGGAATGTGGAGGTGACTGTGCAAGTTGAGGGGTCCATAGGTAAGGCATCCTGTGTTGCCGGGGGGTCAGGGAGCTTCCTGAGGCAGTTTGTGAAGCTATTGGTAGAATGAACTGTAAAATGGGTAGTTGCATCTTTTTGGTGAGTCCTGAGCCCTGGTTTCTGTGCTCTTAGCCTCTACTGGCACCTCAGCTTTGTTGCTCACTTCAGTATTCTGGGTGGGGCAACAAAAAAGTGGACCTTTGGGTAGTGCCCTGTACAGGTGGGAAAGCTGGGCACTTACTTATGGGAAAAATCATGGGCAGAAAGGACCTCTCTTGACACTGACGTGTGCCACCTTGGGGGATGTGAATAAAGTGAAAGTGTTTTTTACTCTCTTCAATGCATCTGTTCTCAGATTTTTGCTCCAATTATGTGCTAGAGCTTCTCCACTGGACTCATGAACTCCCATGAAAATACTTTCATCTGTGGGTGGTTGTGAAAATAGATCTCAGGCAAGTGTGGGAGGGAGAACAACAGTAGAAAAGTCCTATTGTGCTATCTCGCTGATGTCCTATTCTCAATCCTTGTCATGATATTTACAACTTTCACCAACATTTTTAAGACTATATATTTGGCTTTTTTTTTTCCCATAATTTTTAATGACTGTGTACAATTCCATCGTATGGATGTTCCATAGTCTATTTAAGTGTTCCCTATTTTTGTCCAATCTTTGTGTTGAATGTTTCCACATGGTTCTGTAAAGCACACTGTAATCATAAAATATTTTGTACATTTATAATGAGATTTTAGGATAAATCCCTTTTCAGTGAAAAAGATGAAAATTTCTAAGGATTTTCGTACACTTATTTTGCAAAGTTATCACATCATAAATGAGTTTGTGTTAATTTATACACCAAACAACAATGGTAAAGAAGGACCAGTTCAGTAAACCATCTCCATCTTCAGTTTTTATTATTAAAACTATTTTTCTATTGATAAGACATTATCACTTCTTTTGATTTTTAGTGAGAGTTATTTTTGTGTGTTTACTGACTCTGCATATCTTTAATATAGTTGACTTGTTAACATCATAGCTTTCAGCATCAGAGAGAGCTGAGTTTGAGAACAAGCTCTGATATCATTGGATGAATTCCCTTGGACAAGTTAATTAAACTCTCTAAATCATTATTTTCTTTTATGTATAAAAGGTATTGTGTTAGTTTGCCAGGATTGTTGTAACAAAGTACCACAAATTGGGTAACTTACAAACAGAAGATTGTCATCTCACAGTTCTGAAGTCTAGAGATTTGAAAACGAAGTTTCAACAGTATTGATTCTTTTTGAATGCTGTGAGGAAAGGGTCTATTTTAAGGACTCTTTCCTTGGATTCTATGTGACTGTCTTCTGTGTCTCTTCATATCTTCTTTCTATTTGTCTATTTTGGCCTCAAATTTATCCTTTCTATAAGGCCACTGGTCATATTGAATTTGGGCCCACCTTAGTGATTTTATTTTACCTTGATTAACTATAAATTCCTTATCTCTTGCGGGAGAGGGGTTGGGTTGGGTGGGGGAGAGAAATTAGGGGAAAAGGGGACAACTGTAATTGAAAAACCAAAATTAAAAAAAAAAAATTCCTTATTTCCAGATAAGTTCATACTCTGAAGTACTGGGGGTTAGGACTCCAATATATCTTTTTGAAGGAGATACAATTCAACTCATAACTGATATAATAATATTGTCTCATTTGTCATAATTGTAAAAATTAATTGATAGCATGCATTCACACAGAATGTGACAGACTCCAATCAATATCAACTAATATTATTATTTTATAAGATTTATTCACTTGATCATTCTATTTTACCATTGAGTTTATTTTTTCTTATTAACTTGTAAAACACATTTGCATATGGACAATTTGAATTATAAACTTAAAGTATTTTTTCACTTTTTCATATTTTGTTATATTTTTATAGTTATAATTTACTTAATCAAGAAGTACTTAGCAAACAATATATTATTCTCTTCTTTTATAATTTCTTTTCTTAATACTTGGGGAATGTTTATCCCCACAGTAGAACAAACTAAATGTTCATCATTATTTCCTTCTAATTCTTTAATTATCTGATTTCCCATCCACATACACATCCCCCAAGTAAACATCCTATATAATCTTAACCCTTGATTGTGGGTGATACCTGTGAATATGAAGAGAAAGCTCTCCAAAGATTAGATTAGGTAACAAGGTAAGATAAAGGTATTTTGGAGGTGTAATTAGGATTCTTAATCAATTAAGTTAATCAAAAAGATTATCCTGGATAAGTCTGACTCATGGGAGCCCTATGGAAGAGAATCTGGAGATCAGAGATGAAAGAAGTTATATGCAAAGAAGAAAGATGTTTACCTATTGTCCTCGAGTTAACAATCTGCCATCTTGTGGAGAGGGCCAATATGTTCCCTCTAGTAGCTGAGGACCTTCATCCTACAACTGCAAGGCACTGCTCTGCAATACCCAGTGAGCTTGGAAGAGGTCCATGTACTTCAGATAAGACAGCAGCCTGGACTGCACTTTGAGTTCAACTTTGTGACAACCCAGCTAATGTGTACCCAGACTACTCACTCATAGAAATTGTGAGATAATACATTTATTTTTTTTGTTAAAGACACTAAATTAGTAAAAATTTGTTACATAGTAACAGATAGCTAATACTCCTTAACATGTATTTCGATGTAGCAGATATGTAAAATGACACATTTTCCATTTCCAAATACTCATATATACTTGAAATTCTTAGAAAAACCAACGTTTAAATTTTTAACTTTATAATATGATTTTATCTGGTAATTCATATTTCACCCAATTTTATTTTTTCCCAAAATTCATAAACAATTTTCAACACCTTTTTAGGTATAAATAAAAAGTGAATTTATTATTCTTAAAAATTAATAAATTTTGTTTATCAAGAGGTAGCATTAAGAAAATAAAATTCAGGTATGCACAGGGAGAAGCTATTTATAATATATATGTGAATATTTACTCATAGGTTTATAGGTAACATACAGAGGCTTGTAAATGTTTGTACCTGACAAGCTGGCATCAATAATTGTCTAACTAATTAAACTCTATCAATGATTCAAGAAAGAACTTGATTAAAATGATTAACATGATGCCTTAGCTTTGACATCAAGTTCCTTTAAAGTCAGTTTAAAAAGACATCTTTGTAAAAAGTTTAAAAAAAAATCAGTTGCTAATGTAAGAAATTTGACATGGGTAGAGGAAACATTGACCAGAGTCTCATCTTTACCAATATCCTAGTGTCCCGGAATTCGAATAACTTGGTTTCTCCCATGTCTGATACAGACAGAAGAGGAAATGGTAAAGGAAAGGACTGAAACCAAGATAAGATTTATTAATTAAAAGAAAAGATAATTGCTTGGGATTTATGCAATAGCTTCCAATTGGCCTTCACTTTACCTCTCTCCAGCAAAGGCTACTTTTTGTTTCCAAACTAATTTTCCTAAAACATTACTTTTAGAATGTCATTCCCCAATTCAGAAAATTTTGTATATCACAGTACACTGCTCTGCTAGTCTTTTAAGATGTTCTATAATCTTATTTCACCCTCTCTACCTAGGCATATTTTTGTTTTTCTTGAGTTAGAACTATTTACTTTATCAGCTCACAATTGCACCATGATAATTTAATTCTCCCATTCTGTTTTTAGGCTATTTTCTAGCCATACATTAAATTAAATTTAAGAAATATACTCACTGAGCTCCTTCTTTATATAAGATACCATAAGAGATGCTAAAATGAATCCAAATACTATCCTTCCTGTTGCAAAGCATTTCTTTTACCCGCTAGGTCCTAAGAAGATATACAACGTAAGTAATGAATAAATGAATAGTGCTATTATAAATACTTTTCTGATCCAAGGGCCAGAGTTTATCGGAAGTGCAGAATCCAGATCCCACTCTAGACCTACCTAATCAGAGTCTGCCTTTTAATTAGATCTTTGATGAGTCATAGGTACATACATTTTTAAGGATCATATTTTATATCACAAAATTTGGCATTTTTTTTTGTACAACATCTATATTATTACCTGTTTCCCCGAAAAGCTAGTTAATCTTTTAATTGACAAGCAAAGAGGTTATCACATGCCCCTGAATACCTTTCTGGCAATTATTGATTTGCTATAAAATAGGCCTAAATAAGTGTTTGTTTGTTGTTTATATTCAGACATTGCCAAGACTTTGATAATTCATAAACATTGTATTTTACATGCAATACTTAATAAAGATGGAAAATGTAGCCATATAACTCAACCATGTTAGCCAGAAGAAAATATTTAATATTCATACAGCAATCTAACACACAATTGACTTTGAGAAATTTCTACTCTTTTAATATGTAATATTCTTTATAGGTTTTTAAAAACTATCCAGAATTTAATGAAATATAAAACATTAAATTTAATTATAAGGTCCCATTGACATAGCAGAGCCTTTTTCTTCTGTGTTTTTCATGATATTGGCATTAACATTTTTTTAAACCAGTTGTTTTATAGAATGTCCTTCAACTTGAATTTGTGTGATTAGTAACTAATTATGATATTTGGATTAAACATTATTTGGAAATAACATTAAATAGGTAATATGTCATCTCAGCATATCACAACAGGAGATACACAATGTCAATGTGTTCCATGATCGGAATTTTGAAGTTCAGAAGACTTAATTCAGATGTCTGACACATATTTTGATTGCTAAGGTATCTTTTCTCTTTTTAATTAATAAGTAATACATTAATATGAAACCATTAAGACTATGTGAGTATTCTATTCCCAAACATTCACCTAATGGTTTTAGTATCAACTGATGACTCCTTTCTATATCGTTTATTATTTTAGTGGTTTTTGAAGGTGATTTTAATCTGTCATTCCTTCTACAGCTTCCTCTTATCCCCTCCTCTGCATTTTTGAGTATCTCTAATCACTCATCTAAAACACACACACACTCACACACACACTTAATATGTGACACTCCACTCCTGTCATTATTTTTAATGCTCTAATTGTTCCAAAAAGGAACTCTTGCAGGCTGGCTTCTGTCTTGTGATATATCCTCTTGAGGTTTTCAGTGCTTCCTTATTCTCAGGATAGTAACAAAATATTTCAGGCTTACCTTGCACTTATCAGAGCCCAGTTCTGGAATCTGCCATTTCTCAGTAATCTTACTCACGCTCTCTTTTGGTGAAAGACATCAAGCAAAATATGAACACTGAATATGTTCGTTGCTATTGAGATATAATTGTTTCTGGGCTCTTTCGGTGATCATAGCTGGCAAAGTCATGCATTCATGTTAATATTTCCAAGTCCAAAGCCATTTACTGGGTTCTGTCTCTCTCCCCCACATTCCATATTGATATCTTTCTTCTTCTACACAATATCAATATATTTATTCATTTACTTTAGTTTCATTGCAAAGTGGTTTGAAGATTAAAACACCATTTCCCACTTACTTCCTATAGTTCAGGCATTTCTTCAACCTATTTTCTGTCCTTAGGCTAGTTTTCCTGAAGGTGTGCATGCAGTATGAGGACTTTGTCTGAAGTTATTTGTACATATTACTTGTGTACAAAATTACTCTTGTATATGTTATCAATTTATATGCAGTTAGATTCATTTGTTTTGCTTTGATTCAACTTTAAAGGTTACCCCCATCTTTGCTGATTTTATTTTTTTAATATATAAATTTCGACATGGTTAAAAAGTTACTATATCATGAGGCAAACTCGAAGATATGTCATCATTTTTCCTGTTCTCTCCCTTTCATTTTCACAAACTTGCTGTAGGTAACTAATTACACTAATTTCTGGTTTGGTTTATATGTACACATATAGTTTCATTTCTCTTTCTTTGTTATACAAAAAGCAGCATATTATGTAAATTATTTTAAATTTAGATTCAAAAAGAATAAATAATATATGCTGGGTACCACTTTATACCAGTTCATATAAGCTCTTCCTCATTCTTTATTTTTTAAGATTTTATTTATTTATTTTTAGAGAGATGGGAAGGGATGAAGAACAAGAGGGAGAGAAAGACCAATGTGAAAGAGAAACATCACTGGGTTGCATCAGTTGCTTCTCCACATACCCACACTGGGGACCGCACTCACAACCCAGGCATGTGCCCTGACCTAAAATCTAATGGGGGACCATTCGCTTTGCAGGACAATGCCCGGCTAATTGAGCAACACCAGTTAGAGCCCTCATTCTTTTCTTTTCTTTTTTTAAAGCATCTGCATAGTACCTGGTTACATAAATATTACTGTTTATTTAATAAATTACCCATGTGTGGGCAGTGAGATTTTTTTCTGATACTTTGCTGTTACAAAAAATACCAGAAATAATCTTAATGTTGTGACTTTCAAAACATAGCTAGAGGAGGCATATTTCCATGGATACATTTTTAGAAGTGGATTGCTGGGTCAAAGGTAAGTGCATATGTAGTTCTGTCTGGTATTTCCAAAGTTCTCTCCTTAGGGGTTGTTGTGCACTGAATGTGTGTGTTCCCCCCACCCCCCAACATTTGTATGTTGAAGCCCTAACCCCCAATATAATGATATTTAGAGATGGGGCCTTTGAGAGGCAATTAGGTTTAGATGAGGTCATGACTAATAGGAACCTCATGATGGGGTTAATGTCTTTATAAGAAGAGAAAGAGATTGGAGCTTGCTTTTTCTCTTAAATGTGAGGACATATCAAGAAAGTGGCTGTCTGTGAGTCAGAAAGAGAACGCTCACTGGAACCTGAGGCTGCTAGGTTCTGATCTCAGACTTCCCACATTCAGAACTGTGAGAAAATAAATTTCTGTTGCTTAAGTCACCCAGTCTATGATACTTTGTTATGGCAACCAGGGCAAATTAAAACAAGGACTTGTTACGTAATTTAAAAGCTCCTTATTTTATGTTAAAGAATCATGTTGCAAATCTTATACATTTCCAATGATAACTATGTACGTACTTTCACTTCTCTGTGCCTAATAAAGTGTGTAACAATGATATCTCTGAGTACTTGTTTCAAAATATGTATGTAATAGTCTGGGTTATTGTTCAGAAAATATTGACTCCCCCCCTTGCTCCATTTTGGGTGGAATGTTCTTCTTGTCTCAATATATGTTGGATTTGGCCATGTGTTCTTTTGGCCACATGGTGGGCTGAATCTATCTCTTGACTCTGGGTTTGGCCATGTGATTTGCTGTGACCAATGGATTATAGCAATGGTGATGCAAGCGAAATTCAGATTGTGCTGGCGCAGTAGGGCTTACATCTTGTTTTTCCACCATTGTCATGCGAACAGCATCTCCTGGTAGTTGCTGTTCCTTCATCCCAGGCCTCTGAATAAAAATATAATAAGTAGAACAGGGATGAAGAGACAGTGAGGAGCCAACCCATCTGGAATTAAAGTTTAAAAATAGATCCTGAGATGTATGAAAAATAATGCTTGATTTTTTATGCCATTGAGATTTTGTATTTGTATATATGTTAGTAGCTGCCTAATAATATTAATGTATCCTTTCATTTTGAAACAATTTACATTATGTTATTACATTTATCATTTCCCCTCATCACCTAGTCCAATGTCTACACATATTAAAACAAATTAAAAGATTACAAGTTTCGTTGAAAGAACTGGCCATTTATTTGTATTGTAATGGGGAAAGAGATCTCTGGAAAATCATAGTTGAATAAATGTGAACACTAACTACTCTTAAACTTCAGAACAACACTACATGTTGTTTCCAAATACCAGCTTTTATAGCTTGTTTTCAATTTATTAAGAGAAGTGCTAAATCTCAAGAATCCAAAGCATATTTCAGAACACTCAAGAGGATGTAGCTTTTCTAGAAAATTATAGCAATCTATACAGTGTTTTTTATTTCTTCAGTTGAGATAGAGAGAAAATCTTCTATTATTTGCATTCTGCCTACTCAGTTAAATGGAGAAATGCAGGTTTTGCTCTTTAAGTAATACTTATCAATTATAGACTTAATGGCAGTAATTCTCTAAAACTAAATACAAAGACACATAACAGAGAGCATAATCAGTCAACAATCAATCATTTATAGAATTTTGCTTTGTCTTGTTTCATTTTGTTTTGGCAGAGAATTGTTGTAGGCAATAGATTAAAAAGAATGGGGAAAGAGTTTATTTATTTTGCTTCGTATTGCATATCAAATACTCATCACTTAATAATCTGAAATAAAATTTGATGAATTAAATAAATAACAAGTAAATAAAAGAACTGAATATTGATGAGGATTGACATATTTTCAGTCGGTGCTATAAACTTGGTGAAATATCAGCTTCAGATACATCACAAGTATGAGAGGCAAAATGATACCCCAAAGATGTCCACAGTCTAATCCCCAGACCCCATGAATATGTTATATTACATGTCAGAATGGAATTAAGATTGCAGATGATATTCAGGATGCTCATAGCTAACCTCGGGATGAGAAAATGAGCTTGAATTATCAGGTGGGCCCAGTGAATCAAAGGGTACTAAAGTGGAAGAAGGAGGCAGAAAAGTCAGACTGATGTGATGTGAAGAGGACTCGGTTCACCTTTGCTGGCTTTGGGGATGAAGGAAAGGGAACCACAAACCAAAAATTGAAGGTGATCTCTAGATGCTGGAAAAGGTAAGGGCACATCTCTTTCCAGAGGTTCATATAGCTGCGATTATGCCCTGATTTTGGCCCTATGAAACCTGTTTCAGACTTCTGACTTTCAGACTATAAGATAATGTTTATGTTGTATATTATACCAAGTTTATGGCAATTTGTTAAAGCAACAATAGGAAACTAACACAGCAAGCTGTTTGGTTCAGTTGACTTTATCTGATTTTTGGCATAGGCAATTTGTCTTGAGTTTGCTTATAAATTCTATCAGGGAATTGCAGCTGCTGTTAGTCCCTTGACCAACAAGCAAGTCTGCCTTTAAATTAAAGGCCACTATCTTTAATTAAATACTCAGTTTTTTGAATAAAGGAAAACATGTGCAGCTGTGATGGCAAAAGGAGATAACCTCTCACATATTATCAACTAACTAAGCCTGGTAATTAGTAGAAGTCATGTCTTAGTCACACCGAACTTTCAGTAAGAGCTTTTCCTTCTACACTGGGTGCTGTGTCTTCGGCTTGGAAAAAGCCAGAAATTGCTTTAAAGTATACCTCTTTGTTCATTTCACAGATAACCAAGAGGTTCATTCAAAGGTTACAAAAACAAACATATAAACCAACCAAAAACACCACACACACACACACACACACAGAAAATTGTAAGCACAAATACAAAAAAATAGAAATTATCACATCACTTAATGGGCACTTTCCCTGGTTAGTAAAAATGTAACTCCTCAACACAGAGGAAGAAGCATGCAGTCATAAAACATTTCAAAATATCTGGTATACAATAATAACTTTATGATTGGAGATTAATAATTATGAAAGTAATATGCTTAGCTTGGAGTTAGAAATTTAAAGCAATAAAATGCAGACACATGTATTTTAAAGAAATACTTCATTCCTAAAGCAGATTATTTATATTTCTGTGCTTAATAAGTATCTTAATCTTCTTTCTAAATTAAATAGAAAACAAATATAACAATGGAAAGCTATATGCCCAGTTATTATAACTTGCGCTTATACTTTTTAATATTTATAAAATTAATTTAATTTTTTAAACTTAATTTACCTTTGAAATAATTTCTTTTAAAATTATTTATGCTCTTTTTCAACTTTGAAGAGTCATGATTATCATTGATATTTCTTTTCTGCATGCATTAATAAAAATAAAGTAAATTCTGTAGGTATATGAGAAGTTTAACTTTTAATAAAACATTTCAATAGTTATTTTGATATATTTAATAATAGGGATAATATCTCATATAGCCAACAGTATTTCACTAATGTTTTCGTATATCAAGTTGATTCAAGTTTTTACCTTTGTCTTACTGCCACTCTAGAATTTTGTGCCATTATCAATTAAGTATCAATGTTGACAGTTTTATCTGATGAAATATGTAATCTACTGTCATTCAAAAATAAAATGATATCACTCATTATTTCAAGTTTTAAATAATCACTTAGATATGATATTTAACATTATTTAAAATTTATTTTATTCTATTAGGCAAAATACTTAAAAATAAGTTTCATAAAAGAATTATATATAATATTATTAATTTTCATTCATACTAAATGTATATGTTAGGTAAAAGGAGGAGTGGGGGTGTAGCATAGTTAAGTAGGGGAAGCAGATAGTTAGTTACTTGTTCATACCAAGAATATACATGTAATAAGGAGTCAGCTTTTTATATATCATTATCACCACAATACTGACTGAAATCTGTTTGAATCTGCATAGAATTCTTTGCAAAATGTCTTTATCCTTGTGCTGTTTTAGAATACATCTTGACAAATCTGAAAGTAAACTTACTTTAAGGTGAAATTGTTAAAAATAATTCTCTCACCATTTGTTTTCCCAAACAAAAATGTATTTTTGTCAGTTATTTTAACTTGCTCTTATACTTTCTTAACATTTCATTCTCACTTTTATACACATCTACTCTTCTGAGACAAGTGTATGTCATAGACAAAAACCTTCATGGAAAGGAGGACTCTAGATGGCTTAAAGACCTGTAGGTGCCATATTTTTATGAGCAATGTATGGTAAAATATTAAATAATCTTCAAAAGCACACATCATAAGGGAAAAATTCAACCATTGGGACTATGTAAAAACTGTGGATTTTTGTGCAGTGAAAAAGAAAACCCCACAAATGATAGAATGGGAGAAGACATTGTCATAACTAACATTGTGTTTTATATCTTGAATATACAAATCAGTTCTTGAATAAAATGGAGAAATCAGCCAAAGTAGAAAAATGAACAAATGATTATAAAAAAAGCAATGACCAGAAAAGTAAATCCCAAATCCCAGTGGCATAAAAATAGATTTCAAAGTTATTGTAATCATATAAATGCAAACTAAAACAACGTGATTTCACTATATCACTTAGCGTGATCCAAAGTGGAGAGCATTGATTCCTGTAAAACATTTGGAAATGCTAGGTGCCTCTGATAGATTATAGATTGGTGCAGTTATCTTGGAGAAAAGTGTACTATTTCTCATTCATCAGTTACCTTCCTTGATATCAGTCCCAGAGTAATTTTTTTTACAAATTCTTAGGGGATTATGTATATGTATGTTTCTTGCAGCAAGTTATCTGTAGATATGGGCAGCTGGAAGCATTTGAGGTTTCCATTAAAAGAGGGAGTGCCTAAGTAAAACGTGCCTGATGCATACCGTGTTATACTGCAGTTAGAAGTAATTGATTTGAAGTTCACATGGCAGCACAGGCAGATCTTAAAAACATAGTGCTCAGCGAGAAAGCTGAGTGAGAGAGAGAATTTTCTATATAACACAACAGCCTTTATAAAAATTAAAATATAGGGACACAAAACTATAATATACATTTTGAAAAACCACAAGCAGACATAAGAGTAAATGGTTGCTCATGCACAGAAGTCGAAGGAGAGTATAGTGTAGAAGAATATAAATAAAATAAGAAATATGGGAAAATAACAAAACTCCCCATACTAACTGTGTGGTTTATATTGAAACTTAATGATTAATCCAGAATAACCAAATAATAGATAGCTTCTTAGATATTTTAATAACAAAATGTAGCATAAATACAATCCTGAAATTAAATGACTCTGAATAAGCAATTATCTGATATCTGTTATAAAACGGAATGGAGCCTTAAATATGAGGGATGAAAACATATGAAAGACTAAGAGTGATTTTGCTTGGTAGAATGGTAAACCAAGCCATAATCTGTCAAAATACTTATAGTCTTATGTTTTTGGTACCTAAAAATCCTACCTATAGAACATAAATCTCAAAAATTTATATGCTGCTCTGATGCCAATCAAGATACACTTTTTGAGTTCTGGTTTTGAATTGGTCTCTCACAGAAAGATAAAGCATGGATTTGTGACTGATATAAAAGTATGTTTCCCCAGAAGGGAACCTGATTAATATGGAATGGTACCTCCATGATGAACACTCTGTAGGTAAAATATTTTTTAACTCTCATTTGCCATTTTAATGAATGGTATTTTCATTAGTTAAGAAAAGGGGGAATGTCTCTATGAATATACACCACCTCCTGATAGACATGACAGTTTTCCTTTCTTCATAGATGAACACTAATTAAAAAAGAATATGATGAGGGAATGTTATTGGTAACATTCTTGGACACATAAAAAATAATTGTGCTTTCATCAGAGAGCACCGAGTAGCTTGTCTCTTTCTCTCTAGTACTCCACATTGATGCTATTATATTCATTTATCTTTTAGTGTGAAGAATTATTGTTTTTGTTATTTCATTCCAGGCAACTGGACAAGTTAATAGTTATCACCTCATTTGAAATGTTTTTTTTTTTACTGATGTATGGAAATAATCAAAATATATCATGATACTTATTTCAATACTGCAAACCAATTAGGAATTGTATAGGTTTAAACCATATTCTTGTGATGGAAATAACTACATCATTGAATAGTTGCTCCAGTATACTGTACTTATGAAGAGTCAATTTGGACTTTAGCAAGGCCAAAATACACTTAATTGTGTGACCAAAGCATGTTAGAAAAACAGAAAGAATAATTATCCAGTTTTGTGATCAGTGGTAGAAAAGAGCCTGTGCTGAACCTAATTGGATAGAGAAATGAACATCCTTTGCTTGATATAAAGTACTATTGTTGTATCTCATGGTATGATGTAAAACTTTCAAAAATACAACACTACACCATTATGAGCTCAATTTCATGTAGAATTCTTATCGTTTCATGCTTGCTAATTTCGAACTAAACCGAAGGACTTGGTTTAGACTGTAATGGCAGTACTATTCTCCTCCTCAGGCTAGGATGGGCACCAGGATCTGAAAGGCCAGTAGCAGAAAAGGAGATTCTAAGGTCACCAGGGAATCTTTGTGTTGTCCTTAGGATTTAACAAGCAAATATAACTTCTCTTTTAAATCCTCCCTCTCAATTACAGATGAAGAGGGCAGAAAAAAGTCTAAGTTCTGAGACCTGGACTTAGTAAAACCAGTATTTCCCATCTTAGATATATATTTGTTTACTTTGAAGATTCTTTTCATTTCAAAACAAAATGCTTGACTTAGAAGGGCCATCTCTTTGAAAAATGCAGAGTAGTGTCAATCTTTACATATTTTAAAGTCATTGTAGAATTATCATCTTCCACAGAATTAATCTCTTTCCTGTAATATTTGTCATTATGAATATGGGAATTTAAGCAACTAAAATGTTGTGACAAAGTGATTATTTAATCTCACTGAAAGCTTTCGTTCTTTTCTTTCTTTCTTTATTTCTTCCTTTCTTTCTCTCTCTTTCTTTCATTAAAGCTGGGTTATGTGTTGTATTGGAGTTTGAATCAACAACCATAAAATTTAAGATGGCAGGCAGTAAGAATATCTTGTCATTTGCATTATCAGCACAGCCATTCACTGCTGGGTCCAATTCAGACAGATAGGAAAACAATAGGAAACTTATGTATATTTCAAGTGCCAGTCACTATATGTGGGAGAGGAAAGTGTTTTCTTCTACCACTATATTTCTTCAACTATATTACATTCAGATATTTGACTAAATTTTTATTTTTTTAAGCCAATACAAATACTTTATTTTGATAAAATAATTTGAGATATGGTTGCTTTAGATTGCTTTTTAATATAATACTGTGTCTGTATTAAAATATTTTATGAATGTGACAATTTGTCAATGTATTTTTATATTTTAAGTGAATTAACACATGCAGGCACATTTAGAGTCAGTGATGGCTAGTGATAATGATTAGCTCAGTTCAGAATGTTGAAGATTTTCACTAATCTCCAGAACTTCTGATGAAGAGATTAAGATGAAAAATGTTGCACTATCTCATCTAGTTTTTTAAATCTCTAACTTACTGTCATGGGGAAAAGATACGTTATACAGGCTATGTATTATAATGATTGTAGTTTTATTTGTTTTAAAACTTCAGAACTTATTTTTTACCTTTGGAAAAAATTTATAGGCATTTATGTTTTATAACAAAAAACTGTGGTTATGAATTTTAGTTGTACTTTTAATTGAGATCACATGGAAACTTAAAAAGTAGAATATAAAGATTTTCTTCAGAAAAGTAGAGTTAAATGACACCACCAAACTATGCTACTTAGGCAGCAAATGATGCATGTATCTCAAAAAAAAGAGAGGAAAATTCATCAGGAAAGTTCAGCACCTGCTTTGGGTCTCAGTGGGGTGTCTAACATTAAAATGGCATTAAGCCCCAGGCAATGAAAGAGAAGTCAATTTTTATTGTCATTAACATGGATAAAATATAGTCCGATCATAAACCTAGGTCTGGAGTCCTGTCGTCTTTGAATCTTAAAACTTTCTGAATGATAGGTGATGTAAAGTTTTAGTATAATGGTCATCTGAAAATAACTGTGCCTGACAATAGATTATCTAGTCTTTTCCCTATGATGTTGAAGATAATAATAAAACATTAGAGTATTTTATAATATGCAAATACATTATCTCCTATAGATACAGCCCAACACACTTTGAGACACAGATATTATTTCTACTGGTAAATTACTGCAAGAATAAAATAAAATTCAGCATGAATTGCCTATGGTCATACAGATAATATGTGATAAACATACATCTTGAACATTGTTCCTTCGATTCTAGGTGCTTTGCCTAATTATTTCACTAAAATTATATCCAAATGTTATTTGGAAGGATGAAGTTTTGACATGTTTAAAGAAAAGATTTAAAAAAAAAAGGTTTGTGAAGTTGAAGCATTCTTTAAACTAGAGATTGTAGTAATGTGGGAAGAACACTGAATTATGAATTAGGAGACTGGGTTCAAATTTTGGATGTACCATTTAAGAGTTATGTGAATAGAATTAGTGTATGGCTTCTTCACCTTGGTTTGTCTATTTAGAAAATGATGGTAAATACCCCTAATTTCTCTGGATCATTAGAAGGTTCAAGAATAATATCTGTTTTCACATAAGATATTATATATATAATGTAATATCTATTTTTGGACCAATAAGTGTTTAGTAAACACTGTTACGTCATGTTATTGAGAAATTAGGGTTAGAACCTGAAAAAAAAATGACTTCAGAAGTACTGGAAAGCTATTTCTTCTCCTTCCCCATGCCCTCTCCCTTTCCAAGCTGCTCAAAAATTATTCTCTTAACTTTTTAAAGAGATTTTTATAACAACATATTTTGATACATTTTTAGATTATTTTGTCAATGGTTGTAGATGATGCTATTGGTGTCTCACCAGATTCCTGAGGGACCCATTTTAACATCAGCTACAGGTTTTGGTGAGGGCTCAATGTTCCGTCCCCTCCCTGTGGCAGTCCCTTTGGTTTTTGGAGTTGGCTCATTCATTAGGAAGCCAGAAAATGACTGACTGGTGATGAGATACAGAGGCCCTTGCCTCATGTGTGACAGATTGTAATGCAATTTCTTCCCTGGAGTTCCATGTGGTTTTAGGTTGAGACTAGACTACGCCTGAACCACACCCCTATGTTCTTCTCTCCTTTCCCAGTAAAGCTCCATTCACATTCTCATAGGCTTCAAGGACATACCCTTAAGAAAATTCAATCACAGGGCTCTTCTAGAAACTTGACCTAAAACAGACTCTCATAGCTGTTATGTAATTCAAAGCTACTTAAAGACTGACATTCTAGGTGGTTTTTAGTAACTTATTTATTAGTCACAAGGCCAAACTTTGGTAGGAGTAAAAAGGAGGACTGACTACTCAATGAAGTTGAAGGCTACAAGTTTGAGAGGGAAGTCAGTCCATTTTACAATTTTGCACAGGCTTAATCAAGCCTAATAAAAAGTTCCCTAGGTTGTGTTGCTGAGATGAAAATTAATCTTTACATCAAATATTATAGAAATGATGGGTCATTCAACCTCACAAATGATCACTTTAGTTTTAAAGAGATTTAAATAATTTTTAAAAATTTAAAGTATTTTTATGTTTTGATTTCTTTTCTGTATAAAATTATCATGTGAAATAAATTCTCCTGTATCCATTTTTCATACCTGCTTTTTCTTGTCATTTCTTATGCTCTTGTGTCTGGTAACTATAGATATGGATGACACTATTTTCAGTGTGGAAATAGGTTATTAATGTACATCGGTTTTTGGCCTAGGAGCAAGGCTAGCTGTTTTCCACCATAATACTCCTTTCTAATAAGTCACCACAGGAAACAATATCTGTTTTTGGAGGGAGTCATATTATACACGGTTTTGTAATTGCAGTGTTGCAACATATTTTAAAATAAAAATAAAACACATATTTCTGACTTTGTTTCCAAAGTCCTAGACTATTTATGACCATTCTTCCTGTTCTGCCTTCACACTTAGTGGTGTTCCTCAACTTTGCACCAGGTGGTCCACTGAGCACTTTCTCAATCCTCTTGGCTTAGCCTTGCTTGTCTGCAAGCTACCTGGCCACCCACTTGTACCATCGTAATGTATTATGCCTAGTCATAATACATGTTAGTAAACCTTCCTGGATTCCTAATAGCTATAAATTTCTCAAGCCTATCAGATAGACTTGCTTACTCGCTTGAACACTTCTTCCCATCCTACTTTTAGTTATCCTCTGCAGTTCCATAGATAGAGGCTGCCCATGAAGTCACCATGAGAGGGCAGAAAGAATCAGAGTTGGTATCTCACATAGGTAATGTTAACAAAGGGAACAATATGGTGAGGGATACTAACTTTGCTCTTCATTTGTGCTGTGATTTCCACATTTTTTATTTATTCTACTGACAACACCATTTACAAGGGAAATACTATTGTCTCCATTTTAAGGTAAGAAAACTGCATTCAAAAGGCTTAAGTAATTTAAGAGATAGTGTTGCCAAGATTAAAGCCCATATTGTGTCACTCAGAAACATTCATTTTTAACCATTATGCATAGTAACACCTTCTTATTATATAATTGATTCCCCAAATATGTCTGAAGCAAGTATTTGAGTTGTTTATTCTTTTGACATAGCTGGAATTAACAGATGAAATATAGAGGGTTCACATTAAAGGGTTCTTGGGTATGAAAACAACCTCTCATAACTTTTTTCTCCATTTTTAAAATTTTTGATGTAGGGTTGGCAAGTGTTATGCATTCTCTTGCTAGTTATTTTGCCACTCTAGAGTCTTTATCTCTTCTCTTTCACTTATTCTTTTGTAGACACATTCACTGCCCCTCCCATTTTTAATTAATTCTTTCTTCTTTCTGTTTCTTATGTCACAGAACAAGATATTGTCTTATCAAAGGGCTTTTTCAAATCAGTCATTTTTAAAAATAATTTATTCTAATCATTTTCCAATGCCTTTATATTTTTAACTTCGCAAAAGTTAGTGCTATGAGGATAAATGATAATGGCTCTGCGAAAATAGAGACAAGTAATAATATCTCCACTCACTTTGAATATTTCTGACTCATAAAGAATTCCCATCTATTGTGTTCTTCTGCTAGTTGGCAGTTTTTAAAATCTATACAACATGTTCCTTCAATCTACCTCATGAGAGAGTGAAATAGTCTTTAGATCACAGATGTTATAACTCCCTGCATAGCCCTTAGAAAACAAATAGTTAAAACCAAAATGTAGCTGTTTGAAAAGGAGCAGAAATATAGCAGTTATTGAATACAATAATTTAAGAATTATAATTTAGATTATAATTGCTAGTGTGAGAAAGAAATCGGATTTTTCCTTTATATGCAGAAAACATACACTATAGAGTTTGCCATATAAGTTCTCTTTAGCTAACTTCTCACAAAGAAAAATAATAATCCAAACACTCATAAATAAAAAATGTCATTTATAATGACTTGCTTCAAATGGGATAAACTATAATGAAGTTAAAATATATAATATGAAGTCATTATTCAATTCCAAAAATACTTCACAAGATAGAGCATATACTCTCACTCAGTATGAAACAAGATACCCAGCATGATACTAATTTTATATGTATCTAAAATAGAGATGTAATAGAGATACCAACCTTGCTTGCTTATTTGAGAGACAATGAAATATGTATAAAAAACATTGTATAATACTTAGTGAGATTTTTCTTTTTGTGTTAAGTAAGGTGTTGTTATCATAATCATTGTCTGAAAGTTTTATGACTGGACTAAAAACTCTGATTTCTTCATGATTACACAGTATTTAGATCTGAATAGTTTTGCATACAAAGTACTTACTTGGTTAATTCAAATTTTTTTATCTTTAGAGTGAAAACTAAAGAATATTCTTGGAGGGGCTGTTTTGTTCTCTAATAGAGAAAGTATATGATTTGCAACCATCAGAAGATCAGAAGTAGAACCCTGGCTGCTGCGGCTCAGTGGATTGAGCGTCGGCCTGCGAACCAAGTATCGCTGGTTTGATTCCCAGTCAGGGCACATGACTAGGTTGCACGTCAGGTCCCCAGTTGGGGGCACGAGTGAGAGGCAACCACACAGTGATGTTTCTCTCTCTCTCTTCCTCTTTTCCCCTCTCTCTAAAAATAAATAAACAAAACAAAATAAATAAGTAAATTATTTTTTTAAGAGAATATTTTATTTAAAAAGAAAAAAAAAGATCATAAATAGGACCGGTTTTTCTAGCCAGTTTTGAAGCAGTTTCACATGATTACGTTCAAGATTTTGAGTCTGTCACATGTCCATTATTGTACTCACCAAAGATACAACAAGGAATTATTTCCACAGTTCATTCAGATAATGGATGAAACATGAAGGACTTTCCAAATTCAGTAACAAGATTCTGCAGGGGAAAGAAAAAAATTGGTTTTGAGCATTTAGAAACCTAAAGGAGGAAAATAATAACTGGGTAACTTGTGATGCTATTCTAAAAAATGTCAATACACAATACGAATTATGGTCTGTCAAGATGGAGATGGCTACTAAAACCTTTCAGAATCTTATACACTTGAAGATCTATTGCAAGTCTTCTTACTTTATTTTTAATATTGTTTTATTAGCTTCTACTTCTGTTATAGATCTATGAAGCCAATTCTCTAATTTGCAATAACAGTTGATCTTGAAAAATATAAATCAAGCAAGTAAATATCTGTCCATGAAACACCGCATTACATAGTTGATCTACCTAAAGCATAATCCAATAGATATGTAAATTCTACAACCAAACCCACTAATTTCTATTTGACAAAATTCAAATGACACTTCTACACATGTTCAATATACCTCAAATGACTGTTGCCCATCTAGTTATTCCTTTTATGAATAAGTATAGTAAAATCAATATACACAGTATCCCCCTCCTCTCTGAGTTAGCTGGGAATAAAGGGCATCTTTTTAAAATAACTTCAACATTGTGCTCATTTTCTCTGTAATATACTATATATATTATGCCAAGGTACTATGTATTGTCCTTATAAATGAAGCTGAAAAATATACATCATGTTACTATATTGTGGGTGTTGAAATGCATAATAGCACAATAAACTCAAATGGCAATGGAAAACAAGAATGGTTCTGTGCTAAAGCACAAGGCTGCAGCTAACAGTAAATTTCCTGGAGGTGTTAGCACAGACCTGTTTGATCACTGTGCATTTTCATTGCTTCCATGAACAATCTTTCGTTGACTACTTGGATCTCATCCTCTGAAGGCAGTCATTGGAAGGCTGGGATGACTGCAGTAGGGATCAGGAAGTAACATTGAACAAAAATATTTTCCTATTAGCAATTCTTGCTCCTAGAGAGACAGGAGTGAGATCACAAGTTTGGGTAGTGTTTGTGTGAGACACTCAACCAAAGCCTAGGAAAGGATCAGGGTAGAATTGTAAATCATTGTTATCCGTTGAGCCTTCCTGCAACAGATGTTGAGTGTGAGGTATGAGCAGAGATGAAACACAATTAAATTAAAATGACACTAAGTGAGAAAGAACGTGTGTGTGTGCATATATGCATATTTGAAGGTGCCTTGTATCTTCTTTATTTTTGTTTTTACGTTTCTCTTCTCTTTCTAAGAATCCCAACTCTTAATCATCTTCCTCCACCTGCTGCAGACTGCCCTGCGCCATTTAATTTTCCTCTCTTTCAGTAAAATTCCCATTTTATTATCCCTGAATTCTTTACATTCTCAGGCAGAGCTCCAAAGTCTTATAATTGGAATTAGGTTTTCGGAAAGTAAATACATGTTTGCAAGTCTTGTCACATAGTTGCCTTGTAGAAACTACTTATGACAACAGGTTGTCAACATCTAATGAGCTTAAAGGCATTTTAACGTTTAAATTTTGAATACTTCTTAGCATAAGGCCTCTAATTCAGTGGAAGTGGCTGGTGATATGAAATAACACACTGTTGTATTACATGTATTAATTGATATGTTTCTTTCTTTTTTCTAAGAATTCTGTAAGTCTTACCCAGAAAAATAAAACTTTGTAGCTAAACATGGACATTTTTATTCTTAAAATTTGACTAGTTCTTTTTTAAACTAGGAAAAATATTAACTTTAAAATAAGCCAAAGATGAAAGTATTTATTTTGGTATGTATTAAAGAATACAAAATACAACCAGCTTTTCATTGTTTGATACATTTTTTTTTTATTTTTTTTTATTTTTATTTTTATTTATTTATTTTTTTTTAATGTTTTTTATTGATTATATTGTTACAACAGTTCCAATTTTCTCCCCCTTGTTCCCCTCCCCCCAGCACCTCCCTCCCCCAGCGATCCCCCCCAAGTCCATACCCCTGGTTCGTAAAAATTCACTATCCCCCCCCTCTCAAATATTAGGACCCTTTGTAATCTTGTAAAGGACAATGGGCGAAGGTCTCAAGCTCCTCTAGCTGCTTCAAGCTGGACATGGTCGTCGTCCTACCTACCCTTGGGTCCAGAAAACCCTAATATGAGTGGGGGTGTGGAGGGGAGGGTGGCCTTCCCACATGGGGAAGGATCGTGCAGACTCCAGGTCAGTTGGCTGTCTCCGGTCAACGGCGTGCTTGGTTCAACAGGCGGGTGTCCTTGTTGTGTTCTGAGGGCAACAGATTTGGCGAAAAGGGTTAAAAGACATCATTCAATCCATAACTACTAGATGACAGAAGGCAGGGATTAATTTTTCAATGTTCCATATTAGGGAAAAAAAAAGTTTCTTTGTAAGAAGGTGTGCTAGGCACATCTCGCCTGTCCAAAACCCTTTTGCCCATTATACTTAGTTTGGGCTGAGGTAAATAGTTTAGGTTTTTCCCCCTCTCAGACCTCTGGGCCCTTTCTGTCCAAGCCATTAGGATAGAAAAGAGAAACCCGTTTTAAAGTGAAGCCCACAGACCACCCCATTCTTCCCCAACCCAGCCATTTAGTTCAGCCAAACCGTTGAGTCTCAGGAGGCAGCGCTGCAGAGAGGATTAAGTGAGGCTTATGCGTACAGATAATCACTCATGTAGTGCGATCATAGGCTTATGTCCTTTGAAAACAAAAAACACGTGTTAATTTATGTAACATAACCCGCAAACAAGTCTCTAAATCTGGAGAAGAAACTTTTAAGACGGTTAGTTGCCCTGTTTTATACTCTACTACTGATCATTGTGATTTTCCTTGAATAATAATTTTTCTCCCTAAGGTTACCCTCCTTGTCTTTAAAGGGACTACATTAAGTCCATTTTTAATTTATCCTGTTCGTTTGCATAAACATAACAAGAGCAGCAAATGATCACTTATGATCTTTAGTTCTGCTTTGCTGGAACTTACCCAAGGAATATTTGGGGTGACCTTCAGTCTGTTCTTCAAGGCACAGAAGCTGTGCCACATATCTGGTATTCATCCTTGCCTGTACACACCTGTTTTTTCCAAGTCTTTCTGGTCTTTCCTTGTGCCTTAAGGTCCCTTCTAGCCATCTTTCAGGAAAACAACCTTCGTTCCTTCCCTGGAAAGATTGCTGTGGACCGCACAACCAACCATGGTACCAGGCCTTTTATCTCACGGGCTTTTATTACCTTTGAAAGTCATTCCCAGTTCCTCAGGGCTTTCTGGTAACAATCTGAGCCCAAGTATGTTTCCTTTAGGCTTGACATTCCAGTCAAAGACTTGGTCAAAAAAAAAAAAAAAAAAAAAAAGAACCTCTGTTGACAACTGGTCTTATTAGTTCTATGCAAAGGAACTTATGTCATTACTTACTTGTTTAGAATGCCAAACTCTGGAGGGATCAAATAGGGAGAAAAATATACAACGTGAAGGAAAATCTTTGTCCTCATATTCACTGAACTGGCATTTCCATTCTTCATATTTTCATTTTTCCCCCACTAAAAAATTTTGATTTGTTTTTCCATTACAGTTGTCTCACTTTTTTAGCCCTCTTGTTTCCCTGCACCCTGTCCCTCCCCTCCCCCACATTTAGTCCCCATTCAGTTGCACCTGTCTGTGGGTCATTCATATATATATATATTTTTTAACTTGACCCATCCCCTTACACCTTTCTTTTCCTCCCCCCCGCCCCCCTTGTTACTGTTAGTCTACTTCTTGTTTACATACCTCTGGTTCAATTTTGCTCATTTGTTTGTGTTGTTCATTAGTTTCCTGTAATAGGTGACAGCATAAGGTATTTTTCTTTTGTTGCCTGGCTTATTTCACTAAGCATAATTTTCTCTAGTTCCATCCATGTTGTTGCAAATGGTAGAAGTTCCTTCTTTCTTTCTGCTACATAGAATTCCATTGTGTAAATGTGCCACAGTTTTTTGATCCACTCATCTACAGATGGGCACTTAGGTTGTTTCCAGCACTTGGCTATTGTAAATAGTGCTGCTATGAACATTGGAGTGCATAGGTTCTTTTGAATTGGTGTTTCGGGATTTTTTGGATATAATCCTAGCAATGGAATTGCTGGTTCAAAAGGCAGTTCCATTTTTAGTTTCTTGAGGAAATTCCAAACTGTTTTCCACAGTGGCTGCACCAATCTGCATTCCCACCAGCAATGCACCAGGGTTCCCGTTTCTCCGCATCCTCTCCAGCACAAGTTGTTTGTTGATTTGTTGATGATTGCCATTTTGACTGGTGTGAGGTGGTATCTCATTGTGGTTTTAATTTGCATCTCTCTGATGGCTAGTGATGTGGAGCATACTTTCATATGTCTATGGGCCCTCTGTATGTCTTCTTTGGAGAAGTGTTTGTTCAGGTCCTTTGCCCATTTTTTAATTGGGTTGTCTGTCTTCTTGGTGTTGAGTCGTATGAGTTCTTTATATATTTTGGAGATCAATCCTTTGTCTGAGATGTCATTGGCGAATATATTTTCCCATATGGTTGGTTTCCTTTGCATCTTGCTGATGTTTTCTTTAGCTGAGCAGAAACTTTTTAGTTTGATGTAGTCCCATTTGTTTATTCTTTCCTTTATTTCCCTTGCCTTAGGAGATATATCAGTGAAAATGTTGCTACGTGGGATATCTGAAATTTTCCTGCCTATTTTTTCCTCTAGGACTTTTATGGTGTCACGGCTTACATTTAAGTCTTTGATCCATTTTGAGTTTATTCTGGTGTATGGTGTGAGCTGGTGGTCTAGTTTCATTTTTTTGCATGTCCCTGTCCAGTTCTCCCAACACCATTTGTTGAAGAGGCTCTTTTCATTCCATTTGATGTTCTTTCCCCCTTTGTCAAATATTAGTTGACCATATGAACCTGGGCTTATTTCTGGGCTCTCTATTCTGTTCCATTGATCTATATGTCTGTTTTTATGCCAGTACCAGACTGTTTTGATTACCGTGGCCTTGTAGTATAGTTTGATATCGGGTATTGTGATTCCTCCTACTGTGTTCTGCCTCAAAATTGTTGTGGCTATTCGGGCTCTTTTTTGGTTCCATATAAATTTTTGAAGTATTTGTTCTAGGTCTGCGAGATATGTTGCTGGTATTTTAATAGGGATTGCATTGAATCTATAAATTGCTTTGGGTAGTATGGACATTTTAATGATGTTGATTCTTCCCATCCATGAGCATGGTATACGCTTCCATTTATTTGTATCTTCTTTAATTTCTTTCTTCAGTGTTATGTAGTTTTCTGTGTACAGGTCTTTTACCTCTTTGGTTAAGTTTATTCCTAGGTATTTTATTTTTCTTGTTGCTATGGTAAATGGGATTTTTCTTTTAGTTTCTATCTCTGAGTTTTTATTGTTGGTGTATAAAAATGCCTTCGATTTCTTAATATTGACTTTGTATCCTGCTATTTTGCCGAATTCACTTATTAGATTGAGTAGTTTTTTTGTGGAGTCTAAAGGATTTTCTATGTACACTATCATGTCATCTGCAAATAATGACAGTTTTACTTCCTCTTTTCCAATTTGGATGCCTTTTATTTCTCTTTCTTGTCTGATTGCTGTGGCTAGAACTTCCAAGACTATGTTGAATAGGAGTGGAGAGAGCGGACATCCTTGTCTTGTTCCTGATTTCAGGGGGAATGCTCTCAGTTTTTGCCCATTGAGTATGATGTTGGCTTCAGGTTTCTCATATATGGCCTTTATTATGTTGAGGTATGCTCCCTCTATTCCCATTTTGCTGAGAGTTTTTATCATAAATGGGTGTTGTACTTTATCAAATGCTTTTTCCGCATCTATTGATATGATCATGTGGTTTTTGTCTTTCATTTTGTTTATGTGGTGTATCACGTTTATTGATTTGCGAATATTAAACCATCCTTGCATCCCTGGGATGAATCCTACTTGATCGTGGTGTATGATCTTTCTAATGTGTTGCTGGATCCGGTTTGCCAATATTTTGTTGAGGATTTTAGCATCTATGTTCATCAGCGATATTGGTCTGTAGTTTTCTTTCTTTGTTGTGTCTTGACCTGGTTTTGGAATTAGGGGATACATTTTTTTTAAAGTATAAGTTATTGGGTTAGGGCTAAGTTAACTAAACAAATTTTGTTTTAAATAAAATAATAATTTCTATGTAGAAATAAAAATAATTGAACAAATTATGACAAGAATAAAATCACATACCAATGTCTCCTTGTCTTACAATAAATGCCAGCAGCACATGTAAAAATATTTTGTAGTAGAGAGTGCTAAAATCTCTTTATTACATAATGGCAGAAAGGGTCAATAAAACACAAATGAAAAAAGAGATTTTTTCATATGAGCAAAGGCTTGTGCCTCCACTGAATGATCAAAGAGTTGAACAAAATATGTTTTAAATAGGTGCCTCTTCCTTCTAGGCCAGCACAACCCCATGCCAGGACCCATACCTTTAAGAGCAGAGTGAGGGTAGATTTTAGCCCACAGTCCCTCCTCTCATACGTGTCCTTTTTACAAAACATAACCTGCATATGCTTTGAAGGCATCCCTGGTGATATTTGTACACCACTGTGCATGTCTTAGGAATTAAAGATTATCAAAAGTATTTCCTCCCTACCTTATTATTCCAGTTTTATATTCACAAGCAGATATTTTAGGTAAAACATAGAATGATGTTTGATGGTAATCATTTCTTTTTACACAGCCTAACACTATCATCACAAGCCTGGAGAATTCAAATGGTCAGGTATTGTAATAAGTTGTATTCTTTTTGTGGGCTAGTAAGTAGCGTGGATAGTTTTGAATAAGTTTTATATTTTTCACTAAGTGAAATTGTGACATCCTTTTGTTCTCCAAAATTCAACTTCCCTTGTTTCTGATAGATTCAAGGGAGTAACTTTAAGATATTTTGAGAACATGAACCTAATTGTGACATCCTTTTGTTCTCCAAAATTCAACTTCCCTTGTTTCTGATAGATTCAAGGGAGTAACTTTAAGATATTTTGAGAACATGAACCTAAAGTTAGGACTCAGAATTTTTAGAAAGTAGCACTAGTTGTAAAACCCTATTGGCTTTGATTTTACTCTTTTCTTGTACCCTGATCTCCTTGTCTGACATGTTGCATACTAATCTCTTCCAATTGCTTAGTTTGGTTTTTTGCTGCATCTTGTCTTGTAATTGCTACAAAATAGCTTCATGCTACTTTGCCATTTATCAAGCTCAAATTAAACAAGCTAACTTAATAGGAATAGTTTTCTGTCTTCCTTGGGCTAGTATATTAACTAACATTTCTGAGACCACTCCATTTCTAACATCAATGCAAACAGTTCATAGTAAACCAGATTCCCCATATTTTTGCTAGTATTCGTGACTAGGCAGAATAAATATATTACACCTCTTGACTCTCCTGAGTTAGGAATACTGTCATTTCATCATAACAGAGAATTTGATCGATTTGAAAAAATACGGTTATGCAGAATTTCTGTTCTATTCTTCATGCTATTCCAAATTTTCAGATTGATTTTGCTTGACATGTTCATATATTATTCAACATAAAATTATGACAGATGGGAAAATAGTATCTTTCATGTTGTTAAAAGAATAGGGTTTAAGGTAAGAACTGTATCAGGTACTTTTGCACCATGGCGAAGTTAGAGCCGTAGAGTAAGTGCTTCATAAATTTCTTTTGAATTAAATCTTAGTCCCTTTCTAGATTATAGCTTCATACTAGCTTCCCAGGTCTAAAAAGTGGCAGCTAATAATTTTGTTGAATTTCTAAAATGAAACATATATAAATGCATAAATACATACTGGAGTCCCCCTTATATGCAGTTTTGCCTTCCACAGTTACTTGCAGTTATATGTGGTCTGAAAATATTAAATGAAGCATTTTAGAAAGAAACAATTCGTAAGTTTTAAATAATACACCATTTTGAGTAGCATGATGAAATCTCTTGCTATTCCTTTGTCTAGCATATCCACATTGTATACCTTTTTCACTTATTAGTCACTCAATAGCCACCATGATTATCAGACAGACTGTCTCAGTATTACAACAGTCGTGTTCAAGTAACTCAAAGTGCAGAGTAGTGATGCTGCAATTTGGATATTCCAACAGAAGCTGTAACATGTACGTACACATGGGAGAAAACAGTATATATAGAGTTCAGTACTACCTGTGGTTTCAGGCACCAGCTGGGGGTCTTGAACTTATTCCTGTGGGTACAGGGGGACTACTGCATAGTATAGACTGAGGAGCATAAAATAGGAACCTTGCCTTGAAATATCTATAAATTCACCCAGAAAATTCTTAGATATTAAATTCTAAAAGACCTATACCTTTAGGTTCAAGCAAGGATAATTTGCTCAGCTGAAAGGTGTATGTGTGTGTGAATGTGTGTATGCATGTGGGGCTCTATAATATATTGGGATTATATATATCCTATTTTGCTATCCAAAAAACTAAGAGGCCATTTGCAGTCTTGCATCTGCTCAGATAATATGTAGCAATGGGGAAAATAATCCATTTCAAGCTCAAAGAATATGCAAAGGCATTATTTAGACACACAACCTAGAGTTTAATTAGAAAACAGTGTTTAACCTACAGGACTAGATAAAGGAATATTTTACATTGCCGTATTATAGAATGAATAAAAAGGATGAGCAATTTGGGGGATGGATGTGCGAGGACCACATGTGGGCAGGGATGGGCAGTATTGAAGCACATTTGAACAATGTTAATTTGCTTTGGGGTGCAGCCTACTAACAAAGAAGTCCAGATAAGAAAATACTAATGTCATGCTATTTTTTTCCTTGATAACCATGGAAACAAAAGCATTTGACTTAATTCTAAAGATTAGTTGCATTTTAGCTGTTGCTGATTTTAAATGTTCATTTTCCCTGAATTCCTTTCACTGACATTTTACTTCACTGTCTCATATAGTTTAGAAGAAGGTTCAGAGACACTAACTAAGCCATAAACAGCTATCAACAAAAAACAAAGCCCAACAAATTACAATTGGTCTCTCTTTTAGGAGTGACTTGATTTTTAGGTGAAGTACAATGGCGTGACTATATTATTTTTACCCTGGAGTTATAATATTTAATATTGTTATCACAACAAGGAATAAACAATTGCTTAAGGAAATGGGTGATCCTCCTTCTCTGAGCTGCAGTGCTGACTCAGTCATGCAGAACTAATTTCCTGGCGGTCTCTGAATGCACATAAAGCTGCTCTGTAGCTGCTGCCGACAATGAACTAGTGACTGGAAAAAGGAATCTTAAACACAGTCACATCTCCTGACTGTTAAAATCCTGTTCACAAGGCACGCTGATCTCATATGCTGCACAACAGGAATAACGTTTTCTAAAAAACGGCTAAAGAGTATACAAAGTTCCTCCTTTTCTATTTTTTTGGGTGTGTTGCTAGGCAACTAAATCATTTTTACATATATTCCTCAGAGCACCAAAATTCTATTTCTTTACCATGAGTAATTAAATATTAAAAAGTTTTCTAGACATGTGATTTTACAATAAATATTAGTTAGGATATCTTAAACGAGGCTCTTATTTAGTCTTTGACTGACCATTTTAAAGGAAGTCCTAAAACAATTTGAGTAGATAGCTTTATAGAAAGAGTGTTAATATCTGATACTTCAAAAGGCATTTACCATTTTAACTGATTTGTAACCTAACTGTAATGATTAGCTTGCTATTTAGTGTTTATTGATTGGGATAGATCAAGTGATTGGGTTTTGTTTTAAAGTGTAAATATTAGAACCAAATTGTTTTCTCAAACAGACTTCACTATTTGGCAGAAAATAAAGTTAAATTTATATCATACAGCTACCCCATGTGGTTTTGCAAGGAGCTAATTGTACTGGTGATCTCCTGGGCATATAACAAGACTTTACTGCCCTCTAGTAGGGACAGGGTTTGCCACATTCATTTGGGAAATTCTGTTTAGAAATTCAGAGATATTTAAGAGAGTAATAGCATTAGTATCTAAGAATAAATTTTAACTTAAATGTGCTGAAGTTGGAGATAACTCTCAATAAATTTTTTCTATCATCTTCATGTTAATCATCACTATACAATTCAGTTAAAATTTTAATCAAGCTATATCCACCTTTTCATCATGTGTGATATCTTCTAATCAACATCAATTTTTGAAAGAGTTAATATGAAGAAATACATTTTTTGGTCATATTAGAAGGCATAATATGGAATAAAATGTTTGGGGCTCTAAAATACAAAATTAAGTTGAATAAAGTAGGGTTTATTAAGTTCAAAACAATCATTTAACTTTTTTATTGAATTGGTCATTAATTTTAAACACAAATAAACAATACTTTAATTTTAAAATAATGGGGCTCATTGACTTCATATGTTCATATTACTATTTTTAACTCATTGAATTCTAAAAATTTGGAACTAAAGGTAACTTTTTTATCTTGCTGATCCAATAATTAACTCAAGAGATTTTTAAAATGTCAAGTATTTGGAACTCTTAAAACCTAAATATTTGTTATTAATGTCTATTTTTAGGCAGTATAATTTATGTCTTGGAAATTTAGAGATGGTTTTTATTTGTTTTAGTTCATGACAAATTTATGAAAACATTTTATGGAAAAGTAAAGTCATATTTCCTATATTAGGGTAAGAAGTCAAAATACACATCAACATTTATCCTTACTGACTATGTTCTATGACCTTCCTGATCTTCATATTTCTACCTAATCTGACATACAATGATTACTGTGTTTAAAATTTTACCTTCTAATTATGTCATTTATAATTTCTCTGTTTCTTATTTTTCTAATAGATTTGCTATACTTATTTTCTTGTTATATTATTCAATTAATAGAGGCTCATAGTAGTTATGTTTTAATTATGCAGTTAAACTTCATTAGTATAACTGTTACATTTGTGCTTTTTATTTAAATTCTTTTCTGAGTACACACCTTGTACTTTGCAATGACATATGCCAATAAATTTCATATATGAGTTAGATTATGTTTTAGAAGACAAGAGTCTTAACTAAAGTAAAAATAAAGTTATGTATTTTTATTTCAATCTGAGAATTTGTTTAATGTTAGGAAATTAAAACCATTTTTATGTTTACTTTTTAATCAAAATGTATTTATTTTAATATCTTTTAATCATAACATTTGTTTTAAATATCTATCAAGGCATTTAAAAATAAATTTAGCTAATATGCCACAGTAGTTAAGTGCACAGTTTCTGGAAAGATTTTGCTTGGTTTAAAATTCTGGCTTCACCACTTCCTGGCTGTGTAAAGACGGGCAATATGTTAACTGACTTATGCACAGTGAAGGGACTGGCAATACCTATATCACAGGATTTTTGTGAGAATATTATATGTAATGTTAATAAGAATTTAGATTATATATAAAATGCTTAGAAAATAGTGGGGCACATAAGTGAATATACATGTTAGCTAATGTCTTTATTTCCTTTTAATTTTCCTCATTAAGAAACTGTATTTTCTTTATATTTTCTGTGAGAGGGAGAGCCTTTTTCCCTTCCATCTATCTATCTTTATATTTATTTCTCTCTCTATCATCTACCTATCTATTTAAAAATTAGCTTGTGGTTTTTATTTCTTAATAGCATATCTATTTCTACATAAGCCTAGGCATTGGTTAATTTTATTTGTCTCCAAACACTATGAGCAGAAATATCTACAGACAGATTTTCTTCCACAGGAACTTTTTTTTTTTATTATGATGATCACGCTTATGATCATTACTTCTATTACCTCATTTCTTCCTCAGCAGCACCTATAATTCATCATTTGGGTCTCTCTATTCTCCCCCTCCTTATGTATCATCTATTTTACTTTCATTGGTATTTCATTTTCCTTAGATTCCTTCCCTTGGAAGCTTTTTCATTTAGTTACTCATTCCCTTCTTTGCACAGTTGAGTTTCCTCTTTTATGGAATTTCCTTCTGGAGAACTTAATTCTGATGTTTCATTTTAGGTACTTTTCATTTTTTTCATATCTTCATTGGAATCCCATTGCATTTTCTTACCCTGAACCTCTCAGTCCTCTTTAATCTCATATTATATTTATCTTATAGTTGTACAAAGTAGACAGTTTCCAACTAATCAATTTGTTTCCTAGAAAAAATTCTTTTTAAAATGTACAATTTATTTGTCAATCTTTAGGGAAATTCTTCCTTTTTCTTAGATTGCAAAATTTTTTCTCCTTTTCTCTGTTGTTGCTAATTACTTATTCATCTTAGAAGAGGATACTTAATTGAAAAACCAAAATAAAAAAATTAAAAAAATTAAAAAAAAAGAAGAGGATACTTAAATGTAGGATTGATGTTTGCCAGCAGAGAGCATGTGAATTCTTTTTTATGTATATTAATGTTCAGCAAAGCATGGACAGAATCTTCTTCTCATTTTCAAACTATAGAGTCTAGTTGTGTATATATCCTCAAAAAATTCCCATGACCTGGTACCGTTAATATAAAACAGCTTGAGCAGCTGAGAATGAATTTTTTCCTGCTTGTATTGACTGGTTATCTCTGTGGAGAAAGATGCATTCCTGTATAATACATAATGCAATTTGTACTATTACTTTGATCCAAAGAAATACATAAAAGCATAATTGATGAACCGTATCCAGGACACTCAGACTTCACGTCTAATTTTTAAAATTTTTTGAGAAACAGAAGAAAAAGAGCACTTCCCTTGTCTCATTGGCTTACTTAGTTAATGCTTTAGTTCAACCTTGGGAGCTGTAGCTCTAAGTGAATGAAGGGATAAAGGTATCTATGATGATTGGGTGGTTGTGAGAAGGGGCAGAATCAGTGTAGAATAAGGAATTATAAGAGTGGATGGTTCTCAGAGAGGGCTCCCACTGGGTAAGGAGTGAATATTGTGTTTTTATTGATAAATTCTAAATTCCGTAGTAGTGTATCTTAAGAGAGTTGAGTTTACGCTAATAGTTTTTGTGTTTGACCCTGTTAATCTAGTTTATAAACCATAGCATTCATTGATCATTGGTAATTTCTCAATATGATTCCTCTTTGAAAGTCTAATGCACTCTTACATTTCAGTGCTGTTATGATATTTGTGATTTTTGTGTCTTTATGGCTGTTCCTATTAATACTTAATTGCTATTTTATTCTGAAAGTAATAGCATGCATAAAATATTTAATAGACTTGTAATTCTAGTAGCAATGTATCAGACAGATTAATCTGAAAAAAGCAGCTATTACAAAATATGAATAAGTTTTGGGTAATATTGACCAGAAAAATATTTTAAATGACTAGCTACTTAAGCATTCAGAAAACTAAGGAAAACTCCAAGGGTCAAATGTAAAGTTAGAATTAAAATCAAAGAGGATAAAAGTCTAAACTTAGTTTTAGGCCATTCTAGAGAACTTCCAGTTTGAAAACAAAAGGGCTTGATTTTTAACATCTTCATTAGGAGACAGATAGGACCTCGCTTGAATGTATTGAAGGTTGTAAGAAGTAACCAAAACTCTGAAACACTAGGTATTAGTCTATAGCTTCCAGCAGAGCAAGGCTTTTTATATTCCTCTGTAGACTTTAGGTCAGAGAAAATATATTACTTATTAAAGTGTAACTAAGGGATTAAAACTCAAGTACATTTTGACTTTAAATTTACATTGTGTTGGCCAGAAAGCAATGAGCTGAGAAGTTATAATGAGCATATATCCCAAACTGAGAAGCACCTGATAAGAGCAAATGTAAAGATGTTCTAAAAGAAATCAGAGTCAACTCAATTCTTATAGGATTTCTACAGAGAAATTTTTGTTAAACATTAGCTTAGGTATTTCAGCTTCCAATAATGGTGAATTGTGCTAACCAGACTAATCCTCTGCCTAAGAACCAATGAAAAAGTGGGATAAATATAGATATAGACCTAGTCATACACTAGGTATACTTTTCTAGGTTGTTGTAGGTATATCTACATAAAAGTATAGGAAAATACCAAGATAGTGAGGAAATACTTGATCAAGATCTAAGAGAGGCTGGTGACTTAGGGACATGAGCAGAATATTTGGTTCTACTTTTACTCTGCAGACACTTGTTTATTTTGAAGGGAACTGATAATCTGAAAAGTTGGGGAACTATTTTGAAAATCCCATCTTGTTAGGGTTCAGATGTTGAAGTCAAGGACCTACCAAGTGGTCAAGGCTAATAAACATGCTTTCTGTGAGCTGAGACAGTGAGTCTGCACTCCAGGAATAAGAGTGAAGAAGAAGTAGAAATGATCTGGCAGAAACTGTTGCTCAGCTTTAGATAATCTCTGTCTTGAATTGGACTGTAATTCTCTCAGAATGATTCTCCCCAGGCACTTGGCAAATGCAAAGCAAATTCTCTGTGGAGGAAAATAACATTGTCTGGGCCTAAAATTATTTCTACAATTTTTATGCACAATACCCACCACTCAATCAAAACTAACCAGACACATCAGGAAATAAGACAATGTGATTCTAAACCATAACAACAACAGATAATTGAAACAGAACCACAGGGGATCCAGATAATGGAGTTGTCAGAAAAAGACATTAAAGTAATCATATTTAATACACACTATGAAATATAAGTTACACTGAGATTTTCAGCAGGTAATTGGAAATTATAATAAGAGCCAGATAGAAATTCTATAACTTAGAAATAGAATAACTAAAATTAAGAAAAATAAGAACATGGTATGAATAACGTGAACTCTTAATTCTGCCTTAAGTATGTGCCTTCTCAGACTGGATAATGTTCTGGAACTATGGTATATTTTGTTTTTATTTTTATGCTTGTAATGTTTTGTGAGTAGACCCCAGTTACTTTTCTCTTATTATTAAAAATATAATGCAATATTTTCATGTGCAATGTATCTTACATAGATTGATCATCTTTATTATGTATGTGTCTACATGTGTATACAGGTGCGTCTGGAAAAAGTCGAGCCATTGTTAATATAACAAGAATGGTTTGAGTAACATTGATGTAACCTGGCAGCCAAAGAGAGTGGACTGGAATGAGCATATGTGAACAATGACGACTTTATTGTACTAGTCAGTGGAGGCAGTAGATGCCATTGAGTGAGCATTTTTACTGTGTGGCCATCACATTCAAAATAACCAAGAGAGTAGAGCAATAAATCTGCATCAAATTTTGTGTTAAGCTTGAATATTCCTCTGCAGAAACTATTTGGGTCATACCAGAAGGCCAAAGCTATGGGCAACTGGTGATTGGTGGCTTCATCAGAACAATGCACTCATGCATCATGTCTCACGCAGAGTTTTTTTGAGAAACATCAGATCACCTAGGTGATTCAGCCAACATACAGCCCAAATTTGGCACCCTGGGCTTTTGGCTTTTCCCAAAAATAAAAGCACCTTTGAAGGGGAAGAGATTTCAGATCATCAATGAGATTCAAGAAAATATGATGGGGCATTTGGGAGAACTATATGAGGTCCCAAGGTGCCTACTTTGAAAGGAACTGAGGCATCATTATATTATATACAACGTTTCTTGTATCTTGCATCTTCTTCAGTAAATGTTTTTATTTTTCATATCACATGGCTGGGTACCTTCTGGACAGACCTCTTATATTTTCATACCTAATGTATACATGTTTTTTGTACCTAATATTTCCCTGTTCTTCTCATTCTTTGATTGTGTCATTGGGAATCTAAAAGGGGTTTTAATTAGGGGTTTTAATGCTGCATCAATTCTTCATGAGTATTTTAATGAAAGTTGGAAGGAAAATAGTAATTGATTCCATTTGCATCTTATACTTGAATGTCATCACTTGACATATTTGTTGATAACTCATTCTATCTTCTAACTTTTAAAGCTTGTTTTCTGTTTGTGCCAGTAATTCATTGCCACAACAGAAGTTTCACTGACGATCAAGAAAATATTCCCTCTCTCAAGGAGCATATGTACTAAAGAGTTAAATAAGCAGGCAATTAAAATTCAGTATAACAATTTTATGATAGAAATAAGTACAAGTGAGGATTATCCAGCCTTGAAAGAATGGGAATCTGCTCTGGAAGGAATTGTATTTACCCTAAACCTAAAGGATCAATGTTTGATGATTGAGGAGGAATAGCATTTCAAGTGGAAATTATTAAAATCAGTAAAAAAAAAAAAAAATACTGCATGGATGGAGCGATAATTTATAGGGTAAGGGGAAGTGCCAATATTTAGGGTAAGACTCAAATTTATATATGTAATGGGAAAAAGATACAATATTTTTTTAAAGGGGGGCACAAGGGGACTAAATGGTAATGAAAAAATACAATAAAATAAAAAAATATTGGATATGACCATGAAAGATATTATCCTAATTTTTAATATTTTACTGCTAGCAACATAGGACTATTCAAGACTTTTAAAGATGAAGAAATACTATAAATACTGTGTTTTAAAAAATTTCAATCTGGCTGCAATATGGTAAAAATATTGTTTTGGTCTAGTCTAAAAGCTAAGATATATATAACAGTATCCAGAGTAACTTTTTATAGTGCTCAAATATATCATTAATGGAAATCAAGAGAAGAACATGCTGTCAAGAAATATTAAATCTAAATTTTATGAATTTGGACTCAAACGGAGGTTTTTAAAGGGAATTCAAATTTGTGTTTAATCAGCTTATAGATAAAACTAAAATCATTGTAGTAGATAAGAACACCTCAAGTAGTGATTTTACATAATGGGCAAAGACCTTCCTGTAAGTAATGAATACTTTTAGAGGAACCAAAACTACATTTAAAAAATAAGATACCACAGAATATAAAATATCAGAACATTGTGCATAGTTCAAGTAAGATTTTAAAAAACCTTGGGTTTTAGTTATATATGAACATGTACAGCTATGCTCAGTTGCAATGTAAAATTTAGTTTTTACTGTGGTCCGCAGTCAAAATCTTGCTAAGCCATTCACCTAGAGACAATGTATAGAATAATAAGAGGGAGATTTGGAACTGATTATAAAATATACAATCAGAGGAGTCAGTGATAGAGTTAGAGAAGAAACAGATGGAGGCAGAAAGGTGCTGTCCTGAAATATACTCATAGAGAACGTGGCAAACACTGTGATCTATTGCTGAGTGCCTAAGCAAGAATCCTCAAAAAAAGGTTGGGTATCGCAATAAGCAGTCAGTATTGGCTCCAACGTCCTTCTTGCTATTTAATGGAGTCAGAAACCTATGAGTGGTAATTGACAGCCTTGTCTCACTCACTTCCACTTCATCAACTCTTATTGATTTAACTTCCAAATATTCAATGGTTTTTTTCACTCTTCCTCATTGTCACTACCAAGCCAGACAGTCCCAGCAACCTCCAATGTTGGTGTAATAGTTTCTTAACTGCTCTCTTTGTAAGTACCCTTATATTCCTTTATGCTCCATCCATGCAGCACCCAAAATAATCCTTTCAAACCAAAATGCACATTTTATTCGCTTACCACTCAGGTTGATCCAGTGTAATAATTTTTATATGTTATTTATCAGTCACTTTTTAATTTATAAATTATATGCATGGTTATAATTTTTCTAGGTATTTTAATTATAAAAATTATGCAAATAACCCTCTAAAAATATTTATATATAAATACTACATTTTACTTATAATTGTGCACTGATAACTTATTTTAAGTTAGTATATATTTTCTGAAAGGGTTCTAATATTCTTATAACATTACAGCATATGTATATATCCTAATTATTACACCAGTAAGTCACCCTTAAGTGGTTCCCAATTTATCAACATTTACAAAGTGATTATATGTATATATATATATATTTGTTTTTATCATTTAAGATTATATGTTTAAAAGAAATTCATATAAGTTATATAAAAATTATTTAGTAGAGAACATGAATTATTATAAATCCACATAATTATTTCTATATTGGAAAAGAATATTTTTATTCTTTTAAAAAAGATTTTATTTACTTATTTTTAGAGAGGGAAAGGGACGGAGAAAGAGAGGGAGAAAAACATTGATGCAAGACAGAAACATCGATTGGCTGCCTCTGGTCTGCGCCCTGACAAGAACAGAACCTGCAACCCAGGCATGTGCCCTCACCAAGATTCAAAGCAGCGACCTTTCACTTTGCAGAACAATGCCCAACCAACTGAGCCACACCAGTTGAAGCTATTTTTGATTCTTGAAAAATATTTAAATTGTTTTTTGAAAAACTACACCAGTATATATTCCTACCAACAATGTGTAGGTAGAAACTGTTGTTTCTCTACTTCTCCATTTTAAAACTTTTCCCATTATAGTTCATTCTTTTTCCTTTAGTTTCACTTTCAATTTTTAAAAAGTTTTAAGACTTTACATTTTTAGTGCAGTTCTAGGTTTACAACAAATTCAGAAGGTGGTATGGAGATTACCTATATACCTTCCAGGTTCCATACCTGCATAGCTTCCTCCATTATCAACACCACTCATCAGAATGGTATAATCTTTACATATAAATTAACATAAAGTTCATAGTTTTCCTTTAGGTTTCACTCTTGGTTCTGTATATTCTATAACTTTGAATGAAGGAAGGAATAAATGAATAAATGAATGAATGTATAATATTTTCTCTGCCCTGAAAAGCTTTTTCATTTCACTTATTCTTCCTACTTTTCTTCTCCAAACCTGAGCAACCACTGATATTTTCACTGCCTCCATGATTTGACTACAGAATTTCATATGGTTGCAGTTTTACAGTATGTAGCCTCATAATGGCTTCTTTCACTTAGAATATGAAATATATGAATTAGAGTATTTTCATGACATGACAGCCCATTTTTTCCCTCTAAGTAATATTTCAGTGTCAGGATGTACTACAGTTTATTTTTCCATTCACCTACTGAAGGACATCTTGGTTGCTTCCAATTTTTGGCAGTTATGAATAAAGCTGCTATAAACAACCATGTGCAGATTTCTGTGTGGACATACCTTTTCAACACTTTTGTGTAAATACTAAGGAGCAAGATTATTGAATCATGATATAAGTATTTTCATTCTGTAGAAAAGTGCTACACTGGCTTTTTACATGGCTGCACCATTTTGCATCCCCACTAGCAATATATGAGTTTCTGTTGATTAATTTCTACTATTATAGCATTGTGGTCAGAAAAAGTACTTGGTATCATTTCAATCTTAAATTTATTCAGACTTGTTTTGTGTTCTAACATACGGTCTATCTTAGTAAATGTTTCATGTGTGCTACAAAAGTATGTCTATTCTTTTGTTTGGAGTGAAATGCCCTGATGATGTTAATTAAATCCACCTGATCTAGTGTGTCATTTAAGGCCACTGTCTTCTTGTTGATTTTTGTCCAGAAGATCTATCGATGGAAGTTAATGGGGTGTTAAAATTCCCTACTATAAATGTATTTCTGTCAATCTCTCCTTTTATGTTCATAAAGATTTGCTTTACATATTTAGGTGCTCCTGTGTGGGTGCATAAATGTTTACTAGGGTTACATCCTCTTGTTGAATTTATCCTTTTATCATTTTGTAGTGTCCTTCTTTGTCTCTTACTATAGCTTTGGCTTTAAAGCCTATTTTGTTAGATATAAATATTTCTACCTCAATTTTTTTCTTCCCATTTGCCTAAAATAACTTTTTATATTCTTTTATTTTTAGTCTGTGTGTATGTTTTGATCTGATGTGGGTCTCTTGGAGACAGCATATATGTGTCTTGTTTTCTTATCAATTCAGCTACTCTACATCTTTTTTCTTTTTCCAGATAATTTCTTCTTAAAAACTTGTCATTCTATTACAGCTGTCCCATTTCCCCCCATTGCTCTCCCCTGCCTCACCCCCCATTGCTCTCCCCTGCCTCACCCACCCCACCCCTCTCACAGTCAATCCCCACCCTGTTGTTCAGGTCCATGGGTCATTTATACTAGTTCCTTGACTACACACTTCCCCTTTTTTCCCCTCTTCTCCCCCTCCCTTCTCCCCTCTGATCACTGTCAGTCTGTCCTTTGTTTCCATGCTTCTGGTTCTATTTCACTCATTTGTTTGTTTTGTTCATTATGTTTATGTATTAGATGAGATCATATGGTATTTGCCTTTTGCCATCTGGCTTATTTTCACTAAGCCTAAAACTATCCAGTTCCATCTATGCTATCTCAAAAGGTAGAAGTTCCTTCTTTCTTCCTGCTGCATAGTATTCCATTGTGTAAATGTAACACAACTTTTTGAGCCACTCATCCACTGATGGGCACTTAGGCTGTCTTTAGCACTTGGCTATTGTAAATAGCGCTGCTATGAACATAGGGGTGCATAAGTTCTTCTGAATTGCTGTTTCAGGATTCTTTGGGTACAATTCCAGCAGTGGAATCACTGGATTAAAAGGCAGTTTCATTTTAGTTTTTTGAAGAAACTCCATACTGTTTTCCACAGTGGCTGAACCAGTCTGTATTCCCACCAACAGTGCACTAGGGTTCCCTTTTCTCTGCAACACTTGTTTGTTGATTTGTCTTTTGGTTGGAGCATTTAAGCCATTTATATTTAAGGTGATTAATGACAGATATGTATTTAGTGCCATTTTATTGTTAGATTACTTTCCTCTGGGTTTTATTTTCCTCTCTCTTTTTTTTATTTCTTCTTTTTCTTAATTAGCATATTATGTTTCTTGAACTTCACAAATCTAAAACACTGTTGTTTTAAAAAAAATTTTGTACACTCCTTTTTTTAGCCACTAGTTACAAAACACTTTCTTATGTATTTATTGCCAAACTACTGAATGAGTTAACTTCCCATTACTCAATGCAATCTACTCTATACCCCATCACATTATTGAAACAGCATTTGTTAAGATAACCAATGACCTTCTAATTGCCAAATCAGTGGCATATTTTAAGCATGCATCTTATTTAACCTTTCCAACTCATGAGGTAATGCTGCTGTTCTCTTCTTGAAATTCTCCTTTTTATTTGCTGCTAATCAACAATTTCCCCGAGGGTTTCATATTCAAGGTATCAATTTTCCACTAGACCTTTACCTGAAAGCCACACAACATTTAAAATTCAACACAATCCCCAAACAACTGTATGACAATATGCTCTCATCCTTATTCCTCACCCTTGCACCTGCTCCTCCTTTTATATCCCCCATATGTAATGATAAAATATGTCAGCCTTTGCCTGGTTTCTTTGCTGTTACCAGTTCTCTCCAGTTATAACTGTGTCCACTGTTTCCTCCCACCTGCAAATTCTGCTATATGCCTCTTTGTAAACTAACTTCTAATTAAGGAAACAAACTATGAATAGCCTCAGAAACATATTTAGGAAGTTAAAAATAAGTTGCTCTCTCAAATCTGGAATCTAGTGCTGAATCATCCCTTTACCTAAGAGTCTCTGTTAAATCCTCTGTGTTGATCTTGTCTATAGAATTGGTCATCTACTTTTGTCTGCTTCCTTATGTTTTCCTAGGCTCTTTTCCAAGACTTTCTCCCACTCCATTCCTCCATTTTCACCCCCTTCTTTAAGGAAACTTCCTAAATTATAAATTTTTCCACATTATTCACCTGTTTAAATTATTATATAATTCTCCATTTCTTATTGTCAATGTATGATTAAGAAACATAACAATTTAAAAGAGTCACATATACACCCAGCGGTTTCACTTCCTAGGGCAATTCCCCAGATACACAAAAATCACTTACTATATTTTCTTGGTTTGGGTGTTTGTAATCTCTGTAGTAGGCATATCTGGGAACACAATATTATTAAAAAGTTGCTCCCCTAAAATAAATTTGAGACAGTATGTAGAGTGGATGTATTATTAACACTTCAATAACAGATACATTTACAGTGATAGTTATTTATGTCAAACCTAGGAATAGACTCTCATTTAGGATCTTGTAAATCATATGGTGGCCCTGTGTTGGACAGTACCTGGTAACTAGACATTGGGTGAAAATGGCAAGCTATTTCATATTGACAAGTAAACACTTATACTTAAAATATGTAAAATATAGAGTAAGGGAAGGTTTAAATGTATATAGTAACTGCATGACTAGACATGGAATTGATATCAGGAGGTCAGAGAACCAGGGAGGAGCCTGGGGAAGCCAGTAGAGGTAATATATATCCAGCTATAGAGAGAAGAGAAGGCATTGATCACGAGAAGAAGATATCACTTGCCAAGGATATATCTGCAAATTAAAAATGGGAAGCAGAGCAGAGAGACCTAATTAGTTTGGGAAAGCAATGTTATGACAGTAAAGAAATCTGTGGACTAGGGCTTGTGATTCAATTTAACCTTTGCAAATCATCATGTCCATGGGATAGGGACGAAATCTAATGAGAATTGCTAAAGTCAGCTTTGTAGAAGATTAATGGCTAGGACCTAATGTACAAAAAGGGGCTTGTTCTAGACACTACTTTTTCCTTGGAAATATTCCAACTTCTTGCTTAGTGTGTGAAATATTAAATTATAACATAGAGATTTCCATCAAATAAGCCTGAAATTCAAGGTGAGTCTAATTAAGTTCTAAATTATATGGTATTTATGTAAATATATAATATTGCACTTAAATCACATTCTTTAGAAATGAAATTTACATGAGTATATTTCTCTCAAAATTGTAAAGCTATATCCTGGAAATTTACACTTTATAAGAATTGTTTGCCATATGCTTATCATTGCCAAAAAATAAACTATTGAGTTTGATCTTGTCTAAATAACATGACAACTATTGTAGAAGAGTTAACCCATGGTCTGTTAGAGGCAGAAGGGGAAACTGTTTATTCAAAAGACACTTTATTGCCCGTATTACAAAATTGTAAGTGTTATCTTTTTCAGGAACAGGAATCAAATTTCCTACAATGACTAAAATGTTAATAATACATGGACTTTATCCCCTAAAACATTCATTGGTGATTACTTACTTCCAATAAATATTCAAACTTCTCATAGCTTCTTAAATATTGACCATAGATAGTTAAAGATTATTTACTTAAAAAAATTGCATGGATAAATAAGTAATGTGTTTTGAGGCTCCAGATACAAAAAAAAATGGTATTTCTATAATATTCCACCCTTTTATATTTTAAATTTATAGAGAGCTGGAAACAGTTAAATATATACTTGCCATACATATATTTATGGCCACTAAGTCACTGATTTTGAAAACTCCTAGACTGATGTACACATATACCACATAGAGCCAATTGCATTATGAAAAATGTGATTTTTCACTAGATAAAAAAAGCAATCGACGATATTTATCCCATGCTTCCAGCATAAAAGAAAAGCACACTTAAGGCAATTATAAGTGACAAATAGCAAAAGGTTTTGAAAATACAGCATACTATATGCAACACTTTCCAAATTTCCTCAGTTTTTCTTAACAGTTAAAGACTAAAATTTCATTGTATTTGAGAGACAGTGGTTCAAGATTAAAAACAAAAACAAAAATATTTCTTGTAGCAAAAACATTGCTTCAGACCTTCTAGCTTGCTTTGCATCAACTAAAACCAAGTTTGGAAGAGCCCTTACAAATTTTGATAGTCCAGTCTTCTTATTTTAACAGTCAAAGTACATGTCAATTCTCTCATTAATTAATGGTTGTAAAATCAAAATACTGAAAATTACTGATAAAGCAACTCATCCCTGGCTCTGATTTTCCTAACATCAGGTTTAATATACTTTGTAGGTATTTGCATTCTTTCCTACAACTGGATTTTTAAATAGCACTTTATAATACATACACAAAACACAAAGTTAAATATTACTTTATTTAACTTAAATCTAATTTCAATTTGTAACAAATAAAATCTAATATTACTGCAATCATTCTAGTTCTGGCTTTAGAAGGTATCCTGTGGGAAGGAATTGTATCCAGATCAGTTTAATATCAGAGTTATTTCTCAAGTGCTATCAGAAAAGAGAGTCATAAACAATTACAGGGAAACCAGACAAGCATGAATTATGTGACCATGAGCTCTTCATTACTTGTCTACAGTCATTCTGCCAAATATGACATCTAAAGTCATGGCCAAATACACCTTGATGTTCAATCTGCCTTAAAATTGCTTAACAAATTATTAAGGTAAGATATAAGATGTGCATATGAATAATGAATAATTAAAAGTTTTAAAAACTCTTTTGGAATATTAAATAAATGCTATTCACTGCTGAGAAATAACAAAGAAAAATGATTTTAGCATTACAACCTGGACGTCTTTCTCTTTAAGCCCACCAGGTGTTTTGGTTCCAGTGGTTCTCAGCTAATTTACTTTCTCTGCACACTGTTTATTGGGTTCCAGTATTTCTTTTGTCCAGACTACAGAGAAGTAATAGAGTTGTACAATCAGATAGCATAAAAATACTCACATGCATGTATACACAAATGCTGTTTAGTGTATAAATCACAGAGCAATTCAAAATATCTAGTTGTCGGATGAGAAAGAAGAACAATAACAAAAAACCCACACTATTTCATGCAAAACTAGAGGCACGTTTGTAGAAAATTAGTAACTACCAGTTAATAAAATAATGCAATAGTAGTTACAGATGTAATTATCCAGTTTCCCCTCTAAAAATGTAAATTCTTCAGCAGGGTACTCTTGTGGATCGAGTGATGAGAAATCAATATTTCTGACCTGCTTAGAGCGGAGAACAAACTCTTTTGTTCAATGCTTCTTAGAAACAACAAAACATATATATATCCATTTTACCTTATTAGAGTAGAACTCTTTTTCCCTCTACTATTTCTCATAGAGTGGCTGTATAGAGAAGACATTTTCATGGCAACATTTTGCTCAACCTTTGTAAAGCTAGTTTTTTAGGCTGAAAATATAGTTTGTGAGGGGATAGAAGAAGACACATGTGGAGAGACTGTATCATCTGGGGAGAGTAATTAATATTTGAGAAATATTAAAAAACAGTGTACAGATGTGTGTTTATTTAACATGAGAACCAATATATTCTGTGAAATATTGCATTAATACCATAGATCCAGAATTGGGGTTTTCGAATTTTTAGCCAGTTAATTGTCAGTAGATCAACTTCAGAGAGGCTCATTCCCAGTGAGGAACAAATCCTTAAAAAAAGGAATTAATTTTTGATTACTTTTGTTTTCAATTTGAATTTGAATTATTTTCACATATATATGAACATACATGAAAGCATGTATATTTAAACATTTATACATATCAGTTTTTGAAATAAAATAAATTTCTTCATTGTCTCAAATTTGAAGTGACTAGACATAATTACTGAAATGTAGTCACATTTGTATCTGAAAGACATACTATATTCCTTGAAACAAAAGGCAATAAGCCATCCAGTTTCTAATTCAGTAGTTTAGTGATGTGGGGGTTTGGGTTAGGGGTGAGGTGCCTTATAAATTATAGCTTTTCATAGTACACATAAATGTATTTGACAATAACTAAGTATATTAATTTCCTATGGCTGCTAGAACAAAGTACCATAAACTGGGTTGCTTAGAATAGAATTTATGTTTTCTTGGTTCCCAGGGCTGTACTTTCAAAATAAAGGTGTTGACAGGGCCATGCTTTTCCTGAGGCTTTAGAAGAGGAGACTTGCCTTGTTCTTGCTTCTCCTGCTTGCAGGGAATTCTTGCTCTTCTTTGTCTTGCAGCTGCATCACTCCAAACTTTGCCTCTATATTCACGTGAGCATCTTCCTTCTGCATTTGTCTCTGGAGTTTTTTCCCTTTCTTCTTTATTTTTAAATATTTTTATTTTATTGATTTTTTCTTTTTTTAACTTATTATTTATTTTTTATGATTGTTTTTCTTTTTTCTTTTTTTTTTATTTACATTTTTATTTTACATTTAAAAATTTTTTTTTTGTTTTTGTTTTTTGGATTTTCAATTACAGTTGTCCCATTTCCCCCCCATTTCTCTCCCCCACTCAGCCAACCCCTTCTCCCACAATCATATCCCTGCCCGTTGTCCATGTTCAAGAGTCATTTATACACATTCTTTGACTAAACCCTTCCCTTACTTGTCCCCCTTCTCTACCTCCCCCTTCCCCCCTATTGCCTGCTATTCTGCTCTTTGTCCTATTAAGTTCGTTTGTTTGTGTTGTTCTTTAGTTTCCTGTATTAGGTAATATCATATGGTATTTTTCTTTCTTTGCCTGGCTTATTTCACTAGCATAATTCTCTCTAGTTCCATCCATGTTGTTGCAAATGGCAGAAGTTCCTTCTTTCTCTCTGCTACATAGTATTTCATTGTGTAAATGTACCATAGTTTTTTGATCCACTCATCTACAGATGGGCACTTAGGCTGTTTCCAGCACTTAGCTATTATAAACAGGGCTGCTATGAACATATGAGTGCATAAGTTCTTTTGTATTAGTGTTTTAGGATTTTTGGGGTATAGTCCTAGCAGTGGAATCGCTGGTTCAAAAGGCAGTTTCATTTTTAGTTTTTTGAGTTAATTCCATACTGTTTTCCATAGTGGCTGCACCAGTCTGCACTCCCGCCAACAGTGCATTAGGGTTCCCATTTCTCCACATCCTTGTTTGTTGATTTGTTGATGATGGAAATTCTGACTGGTAAAAAGTGGTATCTTATTGTGGTTTTTATTTGCATCTCTCTGATGGCTAATGATGTTGAGCATTTTTTCATGTGCCTATGGACCTTCTGTATGTCCTCTTCAGAGAAGTGTTTGTTCAGGTCCTTTGCCCATTTTTTAATTGGGTTGTTTGTTTTCTTCTTGTTGAGTCATATAAGCTCTTTATATATTTTGGAGATCAGTCCCCTGTCTGTGATGTCATTGGCAAATATGTTTTCCCATATGGTTGGTTTCCTTTTCATCTTGCTGATGTCTTCTTTTGCTGAGCAGAAACTCTTTAGTTTGATGTAGTCCCATTTGTTTATTTTTTCATTTATTTCTCTTGCTTTATGAGATGTATCCGTGAAGATATTGTTATGTGAGATATCTGAATTTTCCTGCCTATGTTTTCCTCTAGGACTTTTATGGTGTCATGACATACATTTAAGTCTTTGGTCCATCTTGATTTTATTCTTGTGTGTGGTGTAAGTTGGTGGTCTAGTTTCATTTTTTTGCAAGTCCCTGTCCAGTTCTCCCAGCACCATTTGTTAAAGAGACTCTTCTTACTCCATTTGATGTTCCTTCCTCCTTTATCAAATATTAGTTGACCATAGAGGCCTGGGTTTATTTCTGGACTCTCTATTCTGTTCCATTGATCTATACGCCTGTTCTTATGCCAGTACCACACTGTTTTGATCACAGTGGCTTTGTAGTATTGTTTGATGTCGGTATCATGATTCCTCCTGCTGTGTTCTTCTGTCTCAAGATTGCTTTTGCTATTCGGGGTCTTTTTTGGTTCCATATGAATTTTTGGAGTATTTGTTCTAGGTCAGTGAAATATGTCATTGGTATTTTAATAGGGATTGCATTGAATCTGTAAATTGCTTTGGGTAGTATGGCTATTTTGATGATGTTGATTCTTCCCATCCAACAGCATGGTATTTGCTTCCATTTATTTGTATCTTCCTTAATTTCTTTCTTCAATGTTATGTAATTTTCAGAGTACAGGTCTTTTATCTCTTTGGTTAAGTTTACTCCTAGGTACTTTATTTTTATTGTTGCTATAGTAAATTGCATTTTCTTTTTTGTCTCTGTCTCTGATATTTTATTGTTGGTGTACAGAAATGCCTTAGATTTCTGTATGTTTATTTGGTACCCTGCTATTTTGCCAAATTCACTTATTATATCGAGTAGTCTTTCAGTGGAGTTTATAGGCTTTTCTAGGCATACTATCATGTCATCTGCATATAATGATAGTTTTACTTCTTCCTTCCCAATTTGGATGCCTTTTATTTCTTTTTCTTGTCTGATTGCTTTGGCTAGGACTTCCAACACTATGTTGAATAGGAGTGGAGAGAGTGAACAGCCTTGTCTAGTTCCTGATTTCAGGGGGAAAGCTTTCAGTTTTTGTCCATTGAGTATGATGTTGGCTTCAGGTTTCTCATATATAGCCTTAATTATGTTAAGGTATGCTCCCTCTATTCCCATTTTGCTGAGTGTTTTCATCAAAAATGGGTGTTGTACTTTATCAAATGCTTTTTCTGCATCTATTGATATGATCATGTGATTTTTGTCTTTCATTTTGTTTAGATGATGTATTATATTTATTGATTTGCGAATATTAAACCATCCTTGCATCCCTGGGATGAATCCTACTTGATCGTGATGTATGATCTTTTTGATGTCTTGCTGGATCCTGTTTGCCAATAATTTATTGAGGATTTTAGCATCTTTGTTCATCAGTGATATTGGCCTGTATTTTTCTTTCTCTGTTGTGTCTTGACCTAGTTTTGGGATTAAGTAATACTGGCTTCATAGAAAGAGTTTGGGATTTTCCCTCTTCTTGAATTTTTTGGAATATTTTGAGGAGGGTAGGAGTTAGTTCTTCCCTAAATGTTTTGTAAAATTCACCTGTGAAGCCATCCGGCCCAGGGCTTTTGTGTGTAGGGAGATTTCTGATTACTGTTTCAATTTTCTTTTTTGTTATAGGTCTGTTGAGACTCTCTACTTCTTCTTGAATCAGTTTTGGAAGGTTATATGTTTCTAGGAATTTGTCCATTTTTTCTAGGTTGTCAAATTTCTTGCCATACATTTGTTTGTAGTAATTTCTTACTATCATTTGTATTTCTGTGGTATCAGTTGTGATTTCTCCTCTTTCATTTCTGATTTTGTTTATTTGGGTCTTCTCTCTTTTTTTCTTGATGAGCTTGGCTAGGGGCTTGTCAATTTTGTTTATTTTTTTGAAGAACCAGCTCCTAGTTTTATTGATCTTTTGGATTGTTTGTTTAGTCTCTATGTCATTTAACTCTGCTCTGATCTTGATGATTTCCTTCCTTCTTCTTGCCCTAGGCTTTGTTTGTTGTTGTTGTTCTAGTTCTTGTAGCTTTATGGTTAGATTTTTTATTTGAGATTCTTCTATCCTTTTCAGATATGCCTGTATCACTATGAACTTCCCTCTTAGGACTGCTTTTGCTGTGTCCCATAGGTTTTGGGCTGTTGTGTGTTCATTATTATCAGTTTCCAGAAATTTCTTGATTTCTTCTTTGATGTCGTTGTTAACCCATTCATTATTTAATAACATGTTATTCATTCTCCATGAGTTTGGCTGTTTTTGATTTTTTTTTTCTGAGGTTGATTTTTAGTTTCAAGGCATTGTAGTCTGAAAAGATGCTAGATATGATTTCAATTTTCTTGAATTTGTTGAGGCTAGTTTTGTGTCCTATCATGTGGTCTATCCTTGAAAATGTTCCACGTGCATTTGAAAAGAATGTATATTTTGCTTCTTTGGGGTGAAAATTTATATATATATATATATATATATATAATCAGTTAAGTCCATGTGGCTTAGTGTGTTGTTCAATGCCTATATATCCTTGGTGTTTCTTTGCTTCGATGATCTGTCTATTGTTGATAATGGAGTGTTGAAGTCCCCTACTATGAGTGTATTGTTGTTAATATTGTTCTTGTGGTCTTCTAGTATTTGCTTTATGTATTTGGGTGCGTCTATGTTGGGTGCATATAGGTTTATCAGTGTTATATCTTCTTTAAGTATTATGAAATGTCCTTCTTTGTCTCTTTTTATTGCCCTTGCTTTGAAATCTGTTTTGTCTGATATGAGGACTGCTACCCCAGCTTTTTTTCAGGTCCATTTTTCTTGGAATATTTTTTTATATCCCTTTACTTTCAGTCTATGTAAATCTTTTGTTTTGAGGTGTGTTTCTTGTAGATAGCAAATATGTGGGTCCTGCTTTTTTATCCATTCCGTTACCCTGTGTCTTTTCATTGGAGCATTCAATCCATTTACATTTAAGGTTATTATTGACATGTATTTATTTATTTACCTTTGTGCCTCTGTTCCTCTCCTCTTTTTTTCTTCTATTTCTTAAAACATTCCCTTTAGCATCTCTTGCAGTGCTGGTTTGGTGGAGATGTATTCTTTTAGTCTTCCTTTGTCTGAGAAACTCCTTATTTCACCTTCCATTTTGAATGAGAGCCTTGCTGGGTAGAGTATTCTTGGTTGTAGGCCTTTGTTTTTCATTGCTTGAAATATTTTTGACCATTCCCTTCTAGATTGTAGTGTTTCTGTTGAGAAATCGGTCGATAGCCTTATCGGAGCTCCCTTGTATGTTATTTGCTGTTTTTCTCTTGCTGCTTTTAGGATTCTCTCTTTGTCTTGGAATGTTGCCATTTTAATTATGATGTGCCTTAGAGTGTGTTTTTTGGGGGGTTCCTCTTCATTGGAACTCTCTGTGCTTCCTGAACTTGTATAACTTTTTCTCTCATCGGGTTGGGAAAATTTTCTGTCACTATTTCTCCTATCAGTTTTTCAATTCCATACTCTTTTTCTTCTCCCTCTCTTATTCTGATGATCCTGATATTATTTCTTCTCATGCTATCCTGTAATTCCCTTACATCTTGTTCATACTTTTTCAATATTTTTTCATTTTGCTGTATTGTCTGGGAATTTTTCTCTACATTATCTTCTAACTCACTGATCCAATCCTCTGCTTCGTTTAGTCTGCTTTTGACTGATTCTACTGTGTTTTTCAGTTCAGAGATTGCATTCTTTATTTCTTACTGGTTCTTGTTAATAGTTTCTATGTCTTTTTTTTATGCTGGTGTAGTTCTCTGCAAGTTCCCTGTAATTTTCTTGGAGCTGTTGGTAACTTCCTTGAAGGTTGTCATAGTTGTTTTTGAGGTTGTCGAGTATATTTAGCTTCTTCACCACCATTGTTTTGAATTCCATGTCTGACATTTCGGCTATGTCTATTCCATCTATCTCTCTTTCTGGGGATTCCTGTTTTCTTTTCATTGAGAGGTTGTTTCTGCGTCTTACCATGTTGAATTCTTCTTGCTTGTTTTTGTATTTTGGATTTGTCTGCTTTGACTTCCCACCTTTGTGGTAGGAAATTCTTTATAGGAGATCTGGGGGTTTCAGTGGTGCAGTCTCTTTGATCTCCTGAGCCTGACGTTTTTGGGTTACCCTTTATGTCATTTGTTTATGTTTTCTGGTTATATATCATGTGCTCTTTGGTAGGATCTTCCTTCTGGCTAGTTGATTGAGAGTCACTCTATCCACTTTATCTTGAGTTCTTTTGTGGGGATGCTGTTAAAAACATAAACACACAGCCCAGGCAGGAGACCCACACCCTCAAAAATATCCCCCACCCTCTATCCTGCTATCGTCAGCCAATGAGCCAGTATTAATATAATTGTAGAGAGATTAGAGCTTTTGTACTATAGGAAGAATAGATAAGAGTTGTTTTTAGGGAGGAAAAATATGATTTTTGAGGGAGGGGATGATAGATTAATAATAGTTGAGACTATGCAAGACAGTAGGTATTATTTACATTGTATGTTAATAACAATAAATGAAAAGGAGTGAAGAATGCAGAATATAGTAAAAAAGTGGGATTGTATAGTATTGGATTTGTATAGTAGTTATATTCTACTTATTTAGAATGAAAGGGAGGCTAAACTAGACACACAAACAAATAAACAATTAAAGAGAGGATGAGAGGGAGAGATTGTATAAGACAGATTAGATATATAGTTTTGTTTTAATGCATTTCTTGTTTTTGTAATTTTTTCTTCTGCTTCTTTTCCTCCCTTTAAGGAAAAAAAGAAAAAAAAGGAATGTTTTTACTCAGTTCAGCCTTTGTGTGTCGTCTTCTTTTTCCACTGGTCTAATGAGGTGGGTCAGAGGTTTTTGTTCTTTGCAGCAGCGGTGTGCACCCGCGGTGGTGGGCACTGCGAGTTCCTTTGGTGCCTGTTGGAGCTAGCGGAGGTGCCTTTGCATGTGCGCCCGTGTGCCTGCAAGGAGCCCAAGAGCCCACCTCGGGCCTGCCTAGCTGAGTTCCAGGAGTTGGTCTCTCGCCTTTTAGGGCAGGGCCCCAGACACTTGGGCACAGTGGAAGTGAGAGATTGGCGCCTATTGAAGCCGGCCAAGGTGATTTTGTACTCGTGCGCTGTGCAAGCGCAAGGCGGCCCAAGAGCTAGCCTCAGTCCTGCCAAGCAGTGCTCCCGGAGTTGGTCTCTCACCTCTTAGGGTGGGGTCCTGGACACTCTGCACAGTGGAAGTGAGCATCTGCGGGCTGCCACCAGCTGTTCCTGCGCTGCAGCCGCCTGCCTTCCTGCATGTGCCTGGGCAGGCACAAGGAGAGCCTGAGCAAGTGGTCTGTGCTCTGGCGCCCACTGGAGTTGGTCAGTGGTGTCTGCGCACAGTCTTTTATGTGTCCAGTGGGCCCTTCCTGTTGGGGCACTGATCCCACGTCTGTTGGGGCATGTCCGAAGGGCACCTGGACTCGTGGTCCCACACCTGGGCCATTGAATGAGGGCACTTCCCTATGCGCACCCTAGCGACCCAAGGGGAGGGTTGGGGAGTGGATGTGTGCGCCTCTGCGCTTGCGCTCCTCAAGAATGTCCTACCACCCCCAAAATTTCCTCCCCTCTCCACCGTCCACAAGAGAAAATTATAAAGGAGAATTACATTCTCACTTGCACAGCAGTACGCTGTCTCCTGTCCTTCAGCGCCAATGCCACCTGGTCGAGTCCTGTCTCTGCCAGTGGGCAGAGATCCGCTCTCCTCCCAACTCCTCTCTGGGGAAGCCTGTGGTCACCAAAAAGCCTTTGTGTACTTCCAGCCGCAGCTGGGGCAGCCACCCCAGTCAGGGATCCCGTCTCGTTCCTTTTTCCTCCACTATCCTCACTAAACAGGTTGTTCCCAGATGGTTTTCTCTAATCCAGCAATGCCAAGGCTCGACTCCTGCCAGTGTCCAGCTGCTCACTGAGATGTTCTGTCTGCAATTAGTCCAAACTACAGACGTGTCTCGGAAACCTGAAAGTGCAGCCTCCCCTCACTCCTCCACCATCTTCTCTCCTATTGATTTTTTTTCCATTACCATGTATCCCTTTTATATCTCTTTGTTTCTTTTTCCTTTTGTATAAAACAACAGAACTTATATAAACTGAATTAGTTACATATGTAATAACCAGTTTTTTAAATCAGATCTTTTTCTGAGGTTCCAAAAAAAACCATGGAGTTTTGGTGGATATTATTCAATATAATGCAGTACAATGAGCAATGTTTATCATTATTTTATAACCCTCTTTCTTAGGAAAAATACCTTAAGTTGAAGACTATATGATTAAATATCAACAGATTTGACTTCTTTAAATTACAGAAAGTCTAGTTTCCTAAAACTTATTAAAATATTTAACGTATTTAATATTGAGACGATACCTTATTCAATATGAACTAAATAATGAATAAAATCATTGATTTAAATGGATAGAGCCATTTACTGTAATTGCCTCTGTATGTTTCATAAAAGAGAAATATAACACAGGGGAGCAATTTTTAACATAATTCCTGTTGAGTTTGATTTTTCAGCTGTTTTAGACTTAAATAGGCATGCTGATTTCAAAACTGCAATTAGTTTTCTTTTATCATATCAACTTTTTCTTGACAGCTAATCTTAATGCAATCACCCTAGGCTGGATCAAGCCTGGATCAAGGGAAGCACTACTGCTCTCTTATTGGCTGAGAGCAAACCTCCCTCAAGTGGGGAGGGGTGAAGGATTACCTTGGAGACCAGCGACAAGTTCATACTTGTCTAGGCTATTCATTACACATGAGACAGTGTGGTGAGAGGTTGTGTGCTGCTCTATATAGTGAATTGTGTTCCAAAGTGTAGTCTGAATTCTTGTTTGTATACAAGGAATTAGCAGAATTTATTTTCTTATTTACATATGTACTGATTTACTTTCCTTGAGGTCATGTCTGCCTCTGCTGTTTCTTGTTGTAAGTGCCTAAATAACCCTGATTCATTTTGTTATATCTGTGACAGTTTCACCATCCCCAGTCAAAGGACAAACATCAGCTCATTTGTCAGGCAAGCCTATTTTGCATATTTTAAAGTAAAACTTGGTGATCAAGATAAGTCTTGGGGCCCTCACAAAGTGTGCAAGCAGTGTGTTGAGAGTTTACAGATGTGGATGAAGGGAACACGTGATAAATTACCATTTGCTATACCTATGGTTTGGTGAGAGCCCAGAGATCATTCAAGTGACTGTTACTTTTGTATAGTGAAAATGTCAGGATATAACAAGAAAAATAATTGTAAAATAGAGTATCCTAGTCTACCATCAGCTATATATCTGGTGCCTCATTCAGCTGAAATCCCAGTGCCAGTTTTCATTGAACTACCCTCTTTCGAAAAACAGGAGTATGCTGAAGAACTAAGTGACAGCAACGATGAAGATTTTGAAATTAGAGATGACTCAGTTCATAAGGGATTTGATCAGCATTAGTTGAATGATTTGGCATGAGATTTAGGACTATCCAAAAAGGCTTCAGAACTCCTAGCATCAAGACTACATGAGAAAACCTTGCTTGAAAAAGGAGCGAAGGCATCCTACTTTCAATCAAGAGAAAGTGCATTTGTGCAATACTTTCAAAGTGACGATGGCTTTGTGTATTGCCATAACATACATGGTTTAATGAAGGAATTGGGAATTCCAATCTAGAACTCAACTGAATGGCGACTGTTCAACGCTAGCTCAAAGCGGAGCTTGGAGTGTGTCCTCCCCCAGAATGACAATTTATTTGGTGCAGTCCCAATTGGCCATTTAATTTGTTTTTTTGAAGAATATGAAGACAGAAAGAGAGTCATTGAGCTATTGCAATATCACAAGCACAATTGGATCATCTGTGTTGACTTTAAAATGGTCTGCTTCCTTCTTGGTCAGCAATGTGGATACACCAAGTATTTCTGTTTTCTGTGTATGTGGGACAGCAGAGTTCATGAGAATCATTGGGTGGAGTTGAATTGGCCTCCAAGATCTGACCTCAAACCTGGTGATCCAAACATTCTACATGAGCCACATGTTGAGAGAAAAAACATTATATTCCCACCTATGCACATAAAACTGGGTCTAATGAAGCAATTTGTTAAAGCTCTGGCAACTGAGGGAGACTGTTTCAAGTATATCATTTTGGCATTTCCTAGCCTGTCATTTGAAAAGATAAAATACCTTAATATGTATGTTTGGTAGCAGAACTTTACTACTGTTACACCACTTGACTTACAGTAACAATATATAGCCTTTATATGAATAAAATAACTTTAAATAAACAGTATATTCAGGTAACTTTTTCTTTATTTTCCTTTTTATGTCCATTTTGTATGATTTTTGGGACAAAGAGACGGTATCCTGTACTTTAAGAAATAGACATGATAAAGAAAACTGTCATCATTTTTGGATTCAGATGCCAAAAGTTAGTCAAAAACAAGTGTCAGATCTAACTCAACAAAAATTGCGTTCCCCAGTGAATTTAGGCAAAAGGATGGATGAAGTGTTGATGGGATTATGATATGAATAGTAACAGAAATAGAGCTGCCTTTAAGCAATGAACACCTGAAAGCAACTATTAGAAAAATATTTTAAAGAAATTCTAGTGTATGTCAATGTAACTACCATTACTCATTCATTATTTAATACATATTTATTAAATATTAATTGCATGTACAGCTACATGTTGATACTCTACAGTAAAGAGAGAAGAATAAATATATTATATATATCTAGTTAAAAACATTAAGGACAGAATTTTCAGTGAGAGCAACCTGAATTATGAGGAGATTATAATATCTCCATAGTCTTTGACTTAGCATTTTTAAGAATTGCATATATAAACCTAAAATATGAAAAGTCAGTGAAAAGCACCATGCCATTCAATCTTATAACTTTTAATGTCTTTTCATTCAAAAGCAGGACAATATGTATAGTTGTCTAACAGTTTCGTATTGAATTAGTATAGAAATTTAAAGCGAGTTGTACTGTATTCTGCTATATTTCTTTCTTTGTGCCTAATATACTTGTCAGAACACTGAGATAAATTTCTCACTGTTACAATAATACACTTATTATTTAATTTTAATAGTTCTCACTGATGGAATTTAGATTTCAGTAGTGAATTTGTATTGACTGAATGGTCATATAATCGTTTAAGTGGTCAGCAGATTTTCTAATATTTTTGGCTACTTCTTTCACTTAATGAAAACTTTTGGGAAGTTTATTAGTTATTTCAGGTGTTCAGATTATTGTTTAGCAAGTTCCTGCTTCAGTCCTTTGACTTGAAATAATTAATCATTTTGCTACTTTGACATATTTTAGGAAACTTTAAAGAGAATTAGATTTCAAATGATGCAATGAAATAGTGGTGAATTTCTTTCTTCTTCCTATACAATTTGAGATTATGTTAATAAAAATGGCTCATATTAAGTATAAGATAGTCTATTTTGTATATAAACAAACCATAACACTAGAAAAATTATTTTTTTCTAAGCTCATTGTAAAGAAAATCTTGTCAGATTCTGTGTTATCATTTTACTTTAAAGCAAATGAGGTTAATTTCAGGGAACTTCATTTACATTTATTGTTGAGTCACTTATTATTAACAATTCAATAAGTATTTGAGTGTTTATTCTGCAGTAGGCACTGTTCTGTACTCTTATGATAAATAAGTGAAAAAGAAACTGAAATTTTTTATTTTTAAGGAACTTACCTTCCAGCATATGTGAGACAATGAATAATAAATATAATAAGTAAAACTATAAATTTATAAAAATATTATTGTTACAGAAAAAGAAAAATTTGAATAGGTTAAGAAGAATTAGATATAACAACCATTGGACTTTTTCTTTACTTTATTAAATAAAGTGATCTGAGAATTAGTGGTTAGAAATAGATGGCATTGAGAATTTGAAATTTAGGTACCCACTTGGGAATTTATCTAGAAGAAGAGAATTCCAGGTAAAAGGTGGGGTATTTGAAGTCAGACAGGAGACCAGCATGACAGATATAGTAGATGATAGCTTGAACAGTAGAGAGGACATTGTAAATATAATTGGAGAACCAGATCAAGTAGGTCCTGCTGGGTAGACCATTGTAAAGACATTGCTTTTACTCTGAGTGAGTGTTCTAAGTAGATGAGATATGTGATCATCTTCAGGTTTTAAATGGTAACTAACTCTTTCTGGGTGATCAGAGAAGAGCAAGGGTAGATGAAGGGAGAGCTGTAGGATATTTCAGTAACCCTAGTGAGAGATAATGGTGTCTTAAACCAACTTAGTTGTAGGTGGATATGGTAAAATGTGATCAGTTCTACATATACTTTTAAGATAGAGCTAACATAATTCCCCTACATAGTGGGTGTTGGTGGTGAGAAGAGTTTAGAATGCCAATAAGAACTTTAAGTTAAGCAATTGGAGAGATGGATTTGTATCAACTGAGATGGAAAAGTTGGAAGAGAAGCAGGTCTTTGGGAGAAGATATTCAACTTTGAAAATATTAATATTTCCCAAGAGAAGATGTCAACTTGGCAACTGAATTTTAAACTGGAGACAGTAGTGGGAAGACTATGTTTCAAAAATCTACAACCACAATAAAAGAAACAAACAAACTTGAATAGAACATGAATTTGAATTCGAAGAAGTGAATAAGATAATTATATGAATTTCCTGTGGTAACTGTAACAAATTATTACAAACTTGATGGCTTAATATAAGAAAAAAAAATTCTCTCATAGTTCTGGAGACCAGAGGTCCACAATCAGTTACTCTGTGCCTAAATCAAAGTCAGGGACGGTATCCCTCTGGAAGATAGTGGATGCTTCATTCCTTGTTTCTTTTGGTTTCTTGGGCCTTGGCAAGGCATCATCCCCTGAAGCTCTGCCTCCTGATTGCCTTGCCCCATCTCTTTTGTCTCTCTCAAATCTCTCTATGGAAATGTTAAAATGACAGTAGAGAGGATTTCTATATATCCTGCACCCTGGTTCCCTTGTGTTCATATAATACATAACTATAGCACAGCATCACAAGGAATAAAGAATATTAATATGTTATTTAGTAAAGTAAATATTTTATTTGAATTTCCTTACTTTGTTGTGACTTAATGTTCTTAATTCCTTTACAGGATCCCACCCAAGATACCACATTACATTTGGTCATCATTCCCTTGGGCTCCTCTACACTCTGGCAGTCTCTCTCTCTCTCTCTCTCTCTCTCTCTCTCTCTCTCTCCCTCTCTCTCTCTCTCTCTCTCTCTGTCTCTCTCTCCCTCTCTCTCGATGATCTTGACAGTTTTGAGGCACAATGGTTGGTTATTTTGTAGACTGTCTTTCAATTTGGGTTTATATGGCATTTTATTCATGATTAGACAAGGGATATGTATTCTTGGGTGTAAGATCATAGCACTGAAGTGCCCTTCTCATTGCATCATATAAAGAGTACATGCTATCAATGTAACATCACTGATGCTGTTAAGTTTGATTACATGGCTGAGGTAGTGTTTGTCAGATTCTTCCATTATAAAGTTAATTCTTCCTCATATGTAACTTCTAAAGACACTTTTCCAAAGTGATTGTAACATATTACTCTCTATGAGAGTTATAGTTCCTCTACCACCTTATCAACACTGGGTCCAGTCAAACCCTAAAATTTTAGCTATTCTAATACATATGTAGTGGGTTTTCATTTTGGCCTTCATTTGCATTTTATTTGTATTTCCCTAATGGCAAATGATGACCAGACTTTTCGTATGTATCTATTTGCCTTCTGTGTATCTTCTTTGGGAAGTTATTTATTTTTTACAAATTTTAAAAATTAGGTTGTTTGTCATCTTATAATTGAATTGTAGGCTTTCATTATATTATGAATATGACCTTTATCAGATGTATATTCTAAAAATATTTTCTCCAATTCTGTGCCTTAACTTTATTTTTCTTAAAGCTGTGATTAAAAGAGCAGAAATTCACAATTTTGATGAGGACAATTTATACAATTTTTCTTTTTTACTTTATATATTTGTTACTGTTTTATAGAAATCCTTACCTAAGATCATTAAGACTTTTTAAAAAGTTTTTTTTAGATGTTTAACAGCTTTAGGACTTATATTAAATCTGTGATAGATAACAAAATATTACATAATGTGTAATTTAAGAGCTGGGGTTCTTTTTTCTACATTCAATATGCAGTTTTCCTCCTCTTAGAATATTGTCTTCATTGAACATCATTTTTAAAATTTGGCTTTGTCACCTTTGTTGAAAATCATTATACTAGCATGTATGGATCTATTTCAGGAATTTGTTCCATTATTCTTTGCCTATTTTTATACAAACATTATACTGAATATTATACTTTTATATTGTCTTGAATTAGTTATTGTAAATCCTTCAACTTAGTTTTTTTCAAAATTAAATACTCTACCACTTAAAAACATAATTTGCGATAAACTCGATATGATAAAATTTTACAGATGCTCAAGAAATAAAGAAAAAATATGACACACAATACAGAGAAAAAATTTTCAAAAAGGCCTAGAAATAACACACATGATAGAATTAGTATACATGGATGTTAAACATGTATTAATATTTTTATCAGGAAAGTAGAGGAAATCTTAAGCTTGACAAAAACGTGAGAAATATAAGAAAGACCCAAATAACTTCTAGAGATAACCAATACATTGCATTAGATAAAAAATTAATTGATGGTGGTTCCCAGAGAGGGTGGATTTGCGTTCATTCTAGGACCATGCAGGCCCTTAAACAGACTCTCCTCAGAGACTGGCAGTTTCTCCCACCTCCCCAAACCCAGTGGTTTTTACAGCCAGAAGTTATGAGGCTTTATTTACTTGGTGCTAGAATGCTGGACTACGTGGTCTGGTCTGGGGCTGGGCTCACTCATGCTCAAGGTATCCCCCCTGATTTTTATCTTCCATATGTGAATGTGGGACCACCTGTTCTATTGGCTGCTGCCAACTCACTGCTACCACACTATATCCCTCCACCTTGGCTCCCCATCTCTGCCCCTCTTATTCATCTGGATGAATATGTCTTCTTTAAATCCTTTGTTGTCAAACCTCCATACAGTTTGATTTTCTGGCAGTTCTGGGTGTTTTTGTTTTGAGGTTAGTGGTTATCCTTCTTATGGTCATGCAAGGAGGTGAAGTATGTCTACTTATGTCTCCATCTTGACTGAAAAAATGTATGTAAACCCATTTATTATGGGAACCATCACCAGGGATTTGGCTAGAGAGGCACGAGTTACATACAGGAAGAGGGTGAAATGACCAGAAACAGGGCAAGTGCCCAGCAAGGCTCCAGCAGCCAAGCAGTGGCATTATCCCTTCTCTGACCCCTCCCCCACATACTAAGCCACAGAGCAGTGAAGCTCATTGTCCCACTTTGGCAACTACCTTAAGCTTCCCCACACACAATTTAACAGGTACGCTGAGACAGGGAGTCCCAGCAGCTCTATCCAACATACAGAAACAAATACAGGGAAGCTGCCAAATTGAGGAGAAAAGAAATATGAACCAGATTAAAAAACAGAACAAAAGCCCCCAAAAAGAACTAAACAAAATTGAGAGAGCCAACCTATCAGATGCAGAGTTCAAAACACTTGTGATAAGGATGCTCAGAGAACTCACTGAGTATGGCAAAAGCATAAGGGAAGAAATGAAGGCTATACTAAGTGAAATAAAGAAAATTCTACAAGGAACCAGCAATGAAGGGGAGGAATCCAGGGTTCATATCAATAACTTGGAACATAAAGAAGAAATAAACATTCATCCAGAACAGAATGATGAAGTAAGAATTTTTTTTTAAAATGAGGAGAGAATAAGTAGACTCTGGGACATCTCCAAAAGTGCCAACATTCAAATCATATGGATGCCAAAAGGAGAAGAGGAAAAACAATAAATTGAAAACTTATTTGAAAAAATAATGAGAGAAAACTTTCTTATTTGGCAAAGGTAATAGACATACAAGTCCAGGAAGCACAGAGAGCCCCAAACAAGTTGGATCTGAAGAGAACCGCAGCAAGAAACATCATAATTAAAATGCCATAGGTAAAAGATAAAGAGAGAATCTTAAAAGCAGCAAGAGAAAAGGAGAGACTTACCTAAAAAATGAGTTTCCATAAGATTATCAGCTGATTTTTCAAAAGAAACTTTGCAGGCAAGAAGGAACTGACAAGAAATATTCAAACTGATGGGGAAAATAAAAGACCTAAAAGCAAGATTACTCTATCCAGCAAAGCTATCATTTAGAATGGAAGGGCAGAGAAAGTGCTTCTCAGACAAGGTAAAGCTAAAGGAGTTCATCGTCACCAAGCTCTTATTATATGAAATATTAAAGGGACTTATTTAAGAAAAAGAAGATCAAATCTATGTACATTAAAGGGACAACAAACTCACAACTATCAACAACTGAATCTAAAAAACAAACACAAACTAAGAAAACAACCAGACCAGAAACAGAACCATTAATTTGGAGGTCATCTGGAGGGTTATCAGCTGGGATCGGGAAGAAGGAGAATGAAGGAGAGGAGGGTGCAGAGATTAAGAAGCATAATTGGTTGGTACAAAATAAACAGGGAGGTGTTAAGAATAATGTGGGAAATGGAGAAGCCAAAGAACTGATATGCACAATCCATGAACATGAACTAAGGGGGGTAGGATTGCTGGAGAGAAGGGGATACTGGTCACAGGGGTTAAAGGAAGAAAAATTGGGACAAATGTACTAATATAATCAATAAAATACACTTAAATAAACTGAATAGGATAAACAGCAGCCTTTATACCACAAAAGAGATTACTAAACTTAAAAACACAGCAACAGACTATTATAAAAAACACAAAATATAAAAAATACATTAAAAAATTATTAGGGGATAGGAATCATGAGACACCACACATGGCTACTTGGACATTCTCTCTAGGCAGTGGGCTAGGGCAACTGCAGGCTTGTTTGTTTCCCTTCTCTCAAGGATCATCTTCCTGTGCCACTTGTTCAATATCTGGAAGCTGTTGTTTCACATATTTTGCCCAGCTTATTAATGTTTAAGACTGAAATATAAATCTAGCCCCTCACAGTTACATCATGGCCCGGAGTGTAGATTCAGAACATATCGATTCTGACCAAGGTTCTTACTCTGGCTTATTTCTGGTGACCAGGCCTCTGCTTCATCTTTTAGCTAGTTTCCACTTCTCTCCCCTCAGGCAAAAGTCTAATTGGTACTCTAGCTATTTCAGAGATAGCAGTACTGCTTTTGAAATTACCAGTGATCCAGTGTTATGTTTTTTCAGTTCCCTAAGTCTCTGCTAACTACTTTCAGTCTCTAAAAACAATATGCCTTCCTAGACTTCACTAATATATGTCATCATCCTGGCTTCAGTCTTTTCTAGCATTAGCTCATGTACCTGGTTACCTCAGTCTCTCAGCCTTCCTGACCTCCTCCTCTTAGCCCAAGTTGTGTGAGATCTCTTAGTGAATATGAATCCCTGGTCCTGGCCAGGAACATAATTTGTCAAAAAATATACTAATTTTCTATGATGCTTACCATTTAGGGAATATTGTATCCTCTGAATTTTGGAGCTTTGTTTTTCTAAAACTACAAATATGCTATTTGGAGGTCTAGAGAACAATCTATAGGTAGGACTTGACTTCTAAATAAGTGAAATATAGCCTTTAATTTCTTGTGCCCAAAATTGGTTTCTCCAACCTCAGCTATTGATATTGAAAATATTGTTATACGTACATTAATTTGAAAGAAAAAGACTTTAATTGTAAAAAAGTATTTTACTTACATGTTATAAAGTAACCAACACTCTGAAAGGAATAGATACATAAGCTTTATCAACAATAGCTTTGGCAGAAATTGGTTTCTTAGTTTACTTTTTGGTACTTAAAAAAAAATCTTCAGAACACTTTGCAGTAAATGAATAGAGAGATCTTCAGGAGTGACTGAAGTGAAGAGGTAAGTCCTGCATGGGGACTAAAGATAAGCTGTCCATTTGACAATTTTATCTGAATTTGACCCTCAATATAGCATAATATACCTGAAGTTAACGTGGTTGTTTGTAGCCAAATGGCTCAATGAATCTAAAGTGGCATTAAAGGGACCACTGACAAATCCTGTTCAAAACCTCCCATAATTCATCTACCAAGTTATCTACATCCTACATCACTCTTGAGATAGAATGAGCATTATTTTTTTCTAAAAGTAAACAGATTCTAACAATAGCAGGATCCTGCTGCTCTAAATGACAATCCTAGTTTAGGTGCAGACCCAGACTTTCTGGCAGGGCTACTCAGAAAGCGTATGCTTACCTGAATCTACCTACTCACTCATGTTCAGAGAACACAGATTTTTTTAAATGATACATGTGGCTGCTAAAAGCCACAAAGTTGAAATGTCTACTCTCCATTTTGCAAAAAATATCTGGTTCCATGCCTAAAATTTCTATCTGTTGCTGACAGATAGTTTCAGTTATCTAAAGAGACCACACAAGTAAGACAAGAGAAGAAAAGAAAACGAAAAGGAATTTCATTATACAAACTAAATATTCACTTAGATAGAAAAGCCCCATTTCTAGATGAAGACCTTAGTTAAAACCTCATTAATGATAACTGCAGACATGTTGGAACTTATAATGCATTTGTTTGGAATATGCTGTAACTTTTTTCTGTTTCTATTTATAAGCTTGTGGACGAATACTTATAAAAATGTTGAAAGTGACATTAGGAAAAAGGCAAAATAGAAGATTCTCACTTGTATTTCCCTCTCAGCAACAATAATTTGGCAGCCACGTGGACAAAAGTGCTTTGTGGGAATTTTAGGATCCAGGTCGCAGATTGTGAAAACCTGGCAGAACCCTAGAATCAGGAGATCCATTTTGAGAAGACAGGCCCATGTCCAGGAGGCAGACTCACTGATGATGGACCCAGGTACAGCCCCAGAAACAGCCCTGCCACCCTGTAGACCAGGCTGCAACACCATTTGACCTTGGTACTCACACTGGCACACACTGTTCACTAAGGGATTTATCAGCAGTAACACCAGTGCCCTGAGTTATAGGCCCAGGGAACTGTTTTCTGACTATGGACTCTGAGGTAGCTGATAACCCAGATTCAGCCCCTCTTTAATCTTTATTCCTGACAGCCCAAGACCAGGTAGGAGACATATTTGTTTGTGCCCTTAGGCAGGCCCGTTTGACCAGGGTCCTGTCCTACAAAAGATCCTGAAATGGCTTTGTAACTCAGCTCCAGCCCATCTCACATGTAGTCTTGGAGTGGACTGGCCTGCTCAGGGATTCACCAGCAAAGATGCTCCTTTGAGATTTAGGAGGTAGGCCTGCCAACCTCAGTCTGAATGATGATCCTGAATCAGCCCTGTGACTTGATTCCAGTGCCTCTCAACTGCAGTTTGGGGCCCATCTTGCCTTCGCAGGGTAACCCCAAGTGGTTACGAGCTATTCTAGGGACCCAGAGGGAGCCACGTCTATCTATACACCCGGTAACAATATTGCCATTAAAATATTAAAAGACACAGAGTGGATGAATGGATCAAAAAAAGGGAGAAAAAAAGATACAAGACCATGCTGCCTACAGGATATTTATTTCACTTTAAGGACACAGATAGGCTAAAAATGAAGGTATGGAAAAAGATATCCCATGTAAGTGATAAGGAAAGAGAGCAGGGAAAGCTACATTTATATCAGAAAAGATAGACTTTCAGTCAAAATAAGTTATAAAAGACAAAGGAAGCCATTATATAATAATAAATGGGTCAATTAATCAAGAAGATATATCAACTGTAAATATAGAAGCACACAACATTGAAGAACCTAAATGGCATATCAAGCAAATATTAATAGAACTGAAGGAGAAATAGAAAGCAATACAATAAGAGTAGATGACTTTAATATTCTACTTTTGTCAATAGATAGTCTTTCTGAGAGAAAATCAAGAAAGAAAATAGAGAACTTGTATAACACTGGAGATCTATGGACATATTAGACACATACAGAGCAGCCCATACAACAGTAGTAAAACATACACTCTTCTCATGTACACAGAAAATATTCTTCAGGATAAAACATACTTTGGGCCACAAAACAAGTCTTAACAAATTGGAGAACATTAAACCATGTCAGGTATCTCTTTGCTCACAATAGAGGAAAACCAGAACATTCACAAATAAGTGCTACCTAAATATCACTCTCCTGAACAAAGAATGGGTTAAAGAAAACACCAAAGAGGAAGTCAACAAGTATCTTGATACAAACAAATATGGAAACACAACATACCAAATCTTATGGGATGCAGCAAAAGTAGTTCTAAGAAAATTTCATAGTGGTGTATGCCTACATCAAGAAAAAAGGAAACCTCTCAAATAAATAACTTGACTTTATACCTCAAGGAAATAGAGAAATAAAAATACTAAGACCAAAGTTAGCCAAAGAAAGAAAATAATGAAGATCAGGAGAGAAATAAATAAAATAGAGGATAGAAAGACAGAAGAACAAATGAATGAAACTGAACTGTTTTTTTTTAAGATAAAAAATTGGCAAATCTTTAGTAAAAATTAGAAACAAAAGAGAGAACTCAAATAAAAATACACATGAAAGAAGAGATATTACAACTGTTACTACTGAAGTACAAAGAGCCATAGAGATTACTATGAAAAATTATATGCCAACAAGTTGGATATCCTAGAAGAAATATAAATACATTCTTAGAAATATACAGCCTTAAAAGTCTGATTCATGAAGAAATAGAAAATCCTAACAACCAATAATGGATAAGAAGACTGAAGCTGTAATAAAAAAACTTCTCAACAACAACAACAACAAAAATCCCATGATGAGCTTTTTTACCACTCATTTGAAGATTTCATGCATATCACTCTCAAATCTTCTAAAAAATTGAAAAGAAATTAATTCTTCTAAATTCATTTTATGAGCTAGCATTATATTCTCATAAAAAAACAGATAAGGATACTGCAAGAAAAGAAAAAAAGACTACAGGTTAATATTCCTGATGAATGTAGATGCAAAAAATGCTAGTAAACAAAATTCAATAGCATATTTAAAACAAAAACAAAAACAATGTTTAAGTGAAATTGATCTCTAGGATGCAAAGACATTTCTACATATAAAAAATCAGTAAATGATACACAACATTAACAAAATGAAGAATAAAAACTATATAATCATCTTAATAGATGCAAAAACATTTGACAAAACTCAATATTAATTCATCATAAAAATTATCAAGAAATTAAGTAGAAAAGAAATGTACTGCAACATAAAAATGTACATATTATGAGCCTGCAGCTAACATAAGACTAAATGGTGGTGAAGAGATGAACACTTTCATGAAGAAGAAAAGAATGCCCACTCTGACCAATTTTATTTAACATAGTTTGGAAGTATTAGTTGTAACAATTCGGCAAGACAAAGAAATAAAAAGTGCCTAAATTGGAAAAAAATGTTAATGTATTTGTATGCAAATGACATAAATTTACATATAGGGAAAAACTAAATGTGTCATCGAAAAAGTGTTAAAACTAATAAAATCAATTCAGTAAGGTAGCAGAATACAAAATCAACATGCAAAAATCTACTGCATTTCTATATATCAACAATGTACTATTAGAAAGAGAAATTAAGAAAACATTCCATTTACAATAGTATCCAAGAGAATAAAATACCAAGGAAAAAATTGAACCACAGGTGAAAAAATGTATACTGAATACTGTTAAACATTGAAGAAAGAAACTGAAAAAAAAAACAACAAAAATGAATGGAAAGATACCCTGTGCTCATGGTTTGAAAGAATTAATATTGATTAAATGTGTATATTACCCAAAGTTACCTGCACAGTCAATGCAATCTCTTTTAAATTTTAATTAACATTTTTCACATAAGTAGAAAAAAACCTATTTTTAAAATAAATGAACAACAAAAAGACCCTCAAATAGCCAAAATAATAAAGAATGAACACCAAGGCTGGTATCACACTACTTGATTTCAAACTATATTACCAAGCTGTGGTAATCAAAACAGTATGGTACTGGCATTTAAAAAAAAAGATATAAACCAATGAAACAGAAATAGAGAGTCCAGAAATAAACTGATGCATATACAGTCAACTAATCTTTGACAAGGGCACCTGGGATACACGATAGGGAAATGATAGTCTCTTCAATAAATTGTGTTGGGAAAATTGGATATCTCCATGAAAAAGAATAAAGCTATATACCTTATATTATACCGTACACATAAATTGACTCAAAATGGATTAAGTACCCAAATGTAAGACCTGAAACTGTAGAATTCCAGGGGAGGGTGGTGGTTGGAACCGGGAAAAAGCTTCGTGACATCATTAGTCTTGGCAATTGTTGGACTTGGCATGAAAAGCATAAGCAATGACAACAAAAATAAACAAGTGGGGCTATATTGTACTAAAAATCTTTGTATAGCATAGAAAACAATCAACAAAACATAATGGAATGAAAGAAAATAATTTCAAACCATACATCTAATAAAGGATTAATATCCAAAATATATATGGAATTCATACAATTCAATAGCAAAAAGCAAAAAACAATAACCTAATTGAAAAATGGGCAAAGGACCTGAACAGATATTTTCTGAAAGAATATTTAAATTACCCAACAGGTGCTCCAAATCACAAATTCCATGAAAATGCATAGTGAGATATCACCTCACACATTTTAGAATGGCTATTATTTTAAAAAGTAAGAAGAAGAAGAAAAGAAAAAAAAAAACCCCAAGAGATAAATGCCAGTGAAGATGTGAAAGAAGGAAAGGAAATTCTTGTGCATTGCTGGTGGGAATATAAATTGGTAGAGCTATTATAGAAAATAATGTGGAGATTAGTCAAAAATTAAACAGGACTCTCGCACAAACCAATAACCCTAGTTCTGGGTATAAATGCAATGGAAATGAAGTCACTCTTTCAAAAGATATCCATGCCACCATGTTTATTGCAACGCTATTCACAATAGATCAGATAGGGAAACAACCTGTCTACTGATAGTTGAATGGATCAAGAAAGTGCTGTATAAAATGGAATATTATGATATTAAAAAATAAGAAAATCCTGCCTCATTCATTGAAACTGGAGGATAATATTTTAAGAGAAATAAGCCAGACAAAAATAACAAATAATGTGTATCTTCACTTAAAACTACATTTTGGGCTCTGTCTGCTGTGGCTCAGTGGATTGAGTATTGGCCTGTGAACCAAGTGTCACTGGTTTGATTTCCAGTCAGGGCACATGACTAGGCTATACATCAGGTCCCCAGTTGTGGCCATGTGAGAAGCAACCACACAGTGATGTTTCTCCCCATCTCTTTCTCCTTTCCCCTCTCTCTAAAAATAAATAAATAATTAAATAATTTTAAAAACAAACAAACAAAACTACATTTTGCTTCCTCTGGAAAATTTGTGTTTAGGATATGTGGCCATAAAAAAAGGGGGGGGGGGGGCTAAAGGAGTTTATTAACACCAAACTAGCATTGCAAGAGATATTAAAGTCTGTGTTTTAAGAAGAAGAAGAAAGAGAGAGAGATGAATATATGTATAAAGGAAAGAAATGTAATGAGTAAGTGTCTATCAATAACAAATATAAATGGATTAAAGGCTCCAATCAAAGTACTTAGGGTAGCTGAATGGATAGGAAAATATGACCCATATATACACTGTCTACAAGAGACCTACCTCAGAACAAAAGATTTACACAGGCTGAAAGTAAAGGGAAGGAAAAATATTCCATGGAAATGGAGATTAAAAAAAAAAAAAAGCTGAGATAGCAATACTTATATTTGACAAAATAGACTTCAAAACAAAGGCAACAACAAGGTCACTAAATAATACTAAAGAGATCAATTCAACAAGAGGATATAACCCTTGTAAACATATGCACCCAATATAGGAACACCTAAATATATAAAGAAAATCTTGATGGACCTAAAGGAAGAGATCAACAGCAATACAGTCAGTATAGGGGATTTTTAACACCCCACTGTCACCAATGAATAGATATTTCAGACAAAACAAGAATGACAACAACAAGGAAACAGCAATACTAAAAAACATATTGAATGTACTTAATTTACATTTACAGAACATTTCATCACAAAGTAGCAGAATACACATTCTTCCCAAGTGCACATGGATTATTCTCAAAGATGGACCACATGGAACACAAAATAAGTCTTAAGAAATTCAAGAAAACTGAAATCATCAAGCATTTTCTTAAATCACAATGGTATGAAACTGGAAATCAACCTCAATAAAAAAAACCCTCAAAAATATTAAAATACATGGAGAATAAATAGCATGTTACTAAATAATAAATAGGTCATCAATGAATTCAAGGTAGAAATAAAACAGTATCTTGAAACAAATGAAATTGAACACACAACCACCAAAAACCTATGGGACACAGTGAAAGCAGTCCTGTGAAAAAAGATTGTAGCATTACAAGCCTACCTTTAGAAGACAGAAAAAAATCTCAAATAAACAATGTAACCCCTACACCTAAAAGAACTAAAATAATCAACAACAAGTCAAAGCCCAGAGTGAGCAGAATGAAGGAAATAATCAAGATTAGAGTGGAAATAAATGACATGGAGACTAAAAAATATTTAAAGATCAATGAATCCAGGAGTTGGTTCCCCAAATTATGAAAATCATAAATGAAAGAGAAGTAACAACTAATACCAAAGAAATACTAAGAATTTAAAGAAAATACTATGAACAATTCATATATGCCAAGAAATTGGACACCTGGATGAAATATAAATTTCTAGAAACATACAATTTTCCAAAACTGAATCAGAAAATGTGAACATACTGATAACATTTAATGAAGTTGAAGCAGTTAAAAAAAAAAAAAAACTCCCTGAAAACAAAAGTCATGGATCAAATGGCCCCACAGGCAAATTTTATCACTCATTCAAAGAAGAATTAACACCTGTTATTAAACTAATTGAAAAAATTCAAGAAGATGGAAGACTTCCAAGCTCTTTTTATGAGGCCAGTATTATCCTAATTCTGAAGCCAGGTAGACACAACAAAGAAAATATAGGCCAATATCCTTAATGAGCAAGATGTTAAAATACTCAATGAAATATTAGCAAATAGATCCAGCAATAAATTTAAAAGGTCATACACCATGATCAAGTGAGATTCATCCCAGGGATGCAAGATTGGTACAAAATTTGAAAATCAGTAAGTGTGATACGTCACATAAATAAAATAAAAGATAAAAGTCACGAGGGGGACCAAGATGGCCACGGAGTAGGAACAGTGTTCTCAGCTCACTCCTGTTAAGGAGACAATCCAGGAGGAACAAACTCGGGGAGGAATGACTGAGTGAGTGGGAATATCTGATAACGTGAACGGGGAGGAGATCATGGGAGCAGCGTGGAGGGGAGTGGAGGGGTTTATCACAAACTGCAGGCTGAGTCATTCTGAGACTCCGTGCGTTTGCAGTATCAAGCCGGAGAGCTCACTAGCCGGGAATGAATTCTTGTAGGGAGTTAGGGAGAGGATTTGGCCGAAAAAGCCAGAGGAGGGAGAGAACAGTGAACAACCAGGACTGGGAGAAACTGTGTGACCTGAGTCTAGAGAGAAACATCCTCAGCTGCAACCTCCGATGGAAAGCTCGGCATCCCGGGCCCACCCAGCACTTGCGCTAGGGCCCTACAGAACAAAGGAGCAGTTTTGGAGCAAGGAGACGGGCCGCACAGAAAAACTGCTGCGGAACTCCGGACCGGGGGAGAACTGTGTTCTTGAAATCAGTGTTTGCTCTTTAGTCGCGCTAGAATCCCACAGAACAAAAGGCAGGTTTGGGGCTAAGAGAGAAATAGGACGTGCAGGGTGTGTAAGTAGGGAAGAGAGCGGAGGCGGAGGTTCTGGAGGGGAGACGGTTTTAGGGCAAGGAGAAGGGCCCGCAGGGAAGGGCTGCTGTGGAGCTCCAGACCGGCAGAGAGCTCCGGGGAAGGAGAGTGCTGCGCTGACCGACCACACTAGAGTCCCACAGAACAAAGGGACGGTGCTGTGGCGGGAAGAAAGATAGAGCGCGCAGGCCGATAGACAGGGAAGCCAGCAGAAGCGGTAGCTCGGAATAGAGAAAGTTTTGGGGCAAGGAGAAGAGCACAGGCAGGAAAGCCACTGCAAAGCTCCAGACTAGGGGAGAGGCCCTGGGCAGGAAAGGGCCACTGGGCCCGGCACTTTGACCGACTGTGCCAGAGTCCTGCAGAACAAAGGGACGGTCTTGAGACAGGGAGAGAGGTAGGGTGCGCAGGCATATAGACAGGGAAGAGAACAGAAGCTGTAGCCTGGGAATAGAGACAGGACTGGAGGCAGGGCGGGGATTGCTGGCAGGCACAGGCTGGACCAACAGAGGGAAGGAGTAGCTGGACAAGCCTGAGGAGGGCTGAGGCTGCCTCAGGAGGGGACAACTAAAGGCAGCTCACAGCAGAGCGGTGGTAGGCCCACGAAAAAAAGACTAGCAACCCCAGAATCAAGCAGAACCCTCCCACAGCCAGCCAACCAACCAGAAAAGATTTGAAACTCATGGAATTTTGAATAGGAGCAGACTCAGGAAGGAAGCAAGGAAAAACCAAAAAACAAACAAACCAAAAATACCCAGAGACTGTGCATAAAAGTTGAATTGAGTTAAAATCCTCATTCTTTTATCTCTCACTCTCTCTCTAACTACCCCTACCGTCAGTCCCTTCTTATTCTCGCTCCTTTTCTCCCCTCCCCTTCCCCCCCTTCTCTCCCCTTAGCATTCTCCCCTGCATTCTATTCTCAGTTAATTTTATAATTTTAAGTTCTCTCCCTTTCTCACCCTCTCCTTTCTCTGTGCTACGCACCTTCAACTTTATTAAATTTCTTTCTTTATTTTGTCCCCCTTCAGTCTACATTCATTTTTCTTTCATCTCTTGTCCTTATTTTCCTTCTCTCCCTATACATAATCTCTCTCTCTCCCTATTACACTTTATATTCTAATCTTTTAATATTCAAATTATAATTCTAATCTATCCCCCTCTCCCTTTACTCTCCTATTCTTACCCCTTCTCTTTTTCTACCCCACCCCCCCACTTCTTTCCCTACCTCTTGTATTTCTCTCCTTCATCCTATCTTTTGCCAACTCTTCAATTTCAATCCTCCCCTCCCTAATATCTCCTCTTCCTCCTGATTTCCTTCCCTCCTCTGAGCTCTTTTCCTCCCAAATCCTCTTGCTTTCCTATCTCCTATTCCTCTCTCTCTATATTCACCTTTTCTCTCTATCTTGCAACTTTATATCATGTTTTAATCTCCTAATCTTTTTTATAACATATAATTTAAAAAAGAATTTTAATCCAGTCCCCTCTCTTCTACCTCCCCTTCTTCTTTTGTTCTCTCTCCTACCCTTCTCTTCTCTACTTTCTCTCTCTCTCTCCTCTCTCCCTTCCTGTCTTGCTATTTTCTACTCTGTATTTTTATCCTTAAAAAATTCTCTCAATCTATTTCCTACCTTCTAACCTCCCCAGCCCTCTCTTTCAATTTCTGGCTGTCTGTCTACCTGGATGTCTGTTGTGTCTACCCTACCTCCCACGCTAATCATATAGTATGTACCGATTATATAATCCTAATACTATACACTTCCACTTTCTCTCTCCACACTGTAACCCTCCCCTCCTTTTCAAACAGACAGTGTAAGTGTTAATTGCTCTCTTACATAACCTTGATCCCAATTGCTAATATTAATACTCTATCAACTTCCAGCTCAAAAATTACCCTTCTTTCATTTAAAACAACTCCTTTCTGTTTCTCCTATGAAATAAGAGTCCCAGTATCTCCACAAGTATATTAACACGGGCTCATTTGCAGCCTATAGTGGGATTGTATTTGGGGGAGACATTGGAGGGTGTGGGTTTCTTGCCTGGGTTGTGTAATTATGTTTTAGGAGCACCTTCACAAAAGATCTCAAGACAAGGTGGGCAGAGTGACTCTCAATCAACTAACCAGAGAAAAAGATCCACCAAAAAGTAGCTGAAATACAACCAGACAGATTAAAGAAATATCATCAAGGACAACACAGACGGAGATCCAGGAGGGCGGAGGAGTAAGTGGAAGCTACACTAACCCCCTCCCAGGACCAGCCAGTGCTGACTCAGCCCCAGTACAGCAGACAGACCATCCCCCTCCAAGTGGTGTCATACTAAGGGGAAATAAAAGCCCTGCCTACAGGAATTAAGTTGCCACACCCACGGTCCTTAAGCCTGACGGCTGATCACAGATTGAGTATAGTAACAACTAAAGAAGAGAGACAAAGGCAGTAGATCCCTGGAAGTCTCCAACAGGCTGCCTAGGGCCAGTCTGGTACATGATCTGACGCTACCAGAGGCAGATCCAGGAAGAACTGATCATTCCAAGAAGCACCAACAAACAAAAGGAATCACAAAAATGGGGAGACAGAGAAACAACCCCCCATCAAAAGGAAAGGTAGAATCCCCAGAAAGAGTGCTAAATGAAATAGAGGGGAGCAAAATATCAGATACAGAATTTAAAACATGGATTATGGAGAAGCTAAATGAGCTCAGCGGAAACTACAAAGAACTCCAGAAAAACTACAGTGAACTCCAGAAGAACTATAAGGAACTTACTGAGAATTATACCAGCATCAAAAAGGACATGGAAGCTATCAATAAGAGCCAGGAGGAAATGAAGAATACAATCTCTGAATTGAAGAACACAGTAGAAGGAATTAAAAGCAGGCTAGAGGAAGCAGAAGATCGGATCAGCGAGCTGGAGGACAACGTACACAAAAACTCCCAGACAATGCAACAAAATGAAAAAAGACTGAACAAGACTGAAGAGGTACTAAGACAGCTGCAGGACAACATGAAACGTAACAATATCCGTATCATTGGAATTCCAGAAGGAGAAGAAGAAGAGCAAGGGATAGAAAACCTCTTTGAAAAACTAATGACAGAAAACTTCCCTCACATGAGGAGAGAAAGAGTCACGCAAATCCAGGAGGCACAGAGGGTCCCAATGAAGATGAACCCCAACAGGCCCACCTCAAGACACATCATAATTAAAATGGCAACATCCAAAGACAAAGAGAGAATCCTAAAAGCAGCAAGAGGGAAACAACTAATAACATACAAGGGAGCTCCAATAAGGCTATCCTCAGATTTCTCAGCAGAAACACTACAAGCAAGAAGGGAATGGCAAAAAATATTCCAAGCAATGAAAAACAAAGGCCTACAACCAAGAATACTCTACCCAGCAAGGCTCTCATTCAAAATGGAAGGCGAAATAAGGAGTTTCTCAGACAAAGGAAGACTAAAAGAATACATCACCACCAAACCAGCAATGCAAGAGATGCTAAAGGGTCTGCTCTAAGAAGATAAAGAAACAGAGAGAAACAGAGAACACGAGTACAAAGGGGGAAAATAACAATGAATAAGTACTTATCAGTAATAACCTTAAACGTAAATGGATTAAACGCTCCAATTAAAAGACATAGGGTAGCTGAATGGATTAGAAAGAATGACCCACATATATGCTGTCTACAAGAGACTCACCTTAGAACAAAAGATCTACACAGACTGAAAGTAAAGGGATGGAAAAATGTATTCCAAGCAAATGGACATGAAAAAAAAAGCCGGGGTAGCAATACTTATATCAGACAAAACAGATTTCACAGCAAAGTCCATAAAAAGAGACAAAGAAGGGCATTTCATAATACTTAAGGGAAAAATCCATCAAGAAGATATAACCCTTATAAATATATATGCACCCAACTTAGGAGCACCCAAATATGTAAGGAAAATTTTGAAAGACTCCAAGAAAGATATAGGCAGCAACACACTCATCGTAGGGGACTTTAACACCCCATTGTCAACAATGGACAGATCTTCAAAGCAAAGAAACACCAAAGATATTGAGGCACTGAACAACACTTTAGATCAAATGGACTTAGTCAATATATATAGAAGTTTACACCCCAAAGAAGCAAAATATACATATTTCTCAAGTGCACATGGAACATGTTCAAAGATAGACCACATGGTAGGACACAAAACAAGCCTCAATAAATTCAAGAAAATTGAAATTATATCAAGCATCTTCTCAGATCACAATGCCTTAAAATTGGAAATCAACCTCAAGGAAAAAACTCAAAAACATTCAAACTCATGGAGAATGAATAACATGCTATTAAATAATGAATGGGTTAACAATGACATCAAGAAAGAAATCAAAAAGTTCCTGGAAACCAATGATAATGAACACACAACAACCCAAAACCTATGGGATACAGCGAAAGCAGTCTTAAGAGGAAAGTTCATAGCAATACAAGCCTACCTAAAAAAGCTAGAAGAATCTCTAATAAAAAATTTAACCCTACAGCTACAAGAACTAGAGGAAGAACAACAAGCAAAACCCAGATCAAGTAGAAGGAAGGAAATCATCAAGATCAGAGCAGAATTAAATGACATAGAGTCTAAAGTAACAATTCAAAAGATCAACAAGAGTAGGAGCTGGTTCTTTGAAAAGATAAACAAAATTGACAAGCCTTTAGCCAGGCTCATCAAGAAAAAAAGAGAGAGAACCCAAATAAATAAAATCAGAAATGAAAGAGGAGAAATCACAACTGATACCACAGAAATACAAAGAATTATAAGAAATTATTACGAACAACTGTATGGCAAGAAATTTGACAACCTAGAGGAAATGGACAGATTCCTGGAAAACTACAGTCTGCCCAAACTGAATCAAGAAGAAGCAGAAAGTCTCAATAGACCAATAACAGCTAGCGAAATTGAAGCAGTAATCAAAAAACTCCCAGCACACAAAAGCCCAGGACCAGATGGCTTCACAAGTGAATTCTATAAAACATTTAGGAAAGAACTAACTCCTATCCTCCTCAGACTATTCCAAAAGATACAAGAAGAGGGAAGACTCCCAAACTCATTCTATGAAGCCAGTATAACCCTAATTCCAAAACCAGGTCAAGACACAACAAAGAAAGAAAACTACAGACCAATATCGCTGATGAACATAGATGCTAAAATCCTCAACAAAATATTGGCAAACCGGTTCCAGCAACACATTAGAAAGATCATACACCACGATCAAGTAGGATTCATCCCAGGGATGCAAGGATGGTTTAATATTCGCAAATCAATAAACGTGATACACCACATAAACAAAATGAAAGACAAAAACCACATGATCATATCAATAGATGCGGAAAAAGCATTTGATAAAGTACAACACTCATTTATGATAAAAACTCTCAGCAAAATGGGAATAGAAGGAGCATACCTCAACATAATAAAGGCCATATATGAGAAACCTGAAGCCAACATCATACTCAATGGGCAAAAACTGAGAGCATTCCCCCTGAGATCAGGAACAAGACAAGGATGTCCGCTCTCTCCACTCCTATTCAACATAGTCTTGGAAGTTCTAGCCACAGGAATCAGACAAGAAAGAGAAATAAAAGGCATCCAAATTGGAAAAGAGGAAGTAAAACTGTCATTATTTGCAGATGACATGATAGCGTACATAGAAAATCCTTTAGACTCCACAAAAAAACTACTCAATCTAATAAGTGAATTCGGCAAAATAGCAGGATACAAAGTCAATACTTAGAAATCGAAGGCATTTTTATACACCAACAATAAAAACTCAGAGATAGAAACTGAAAGAAAAATCCCATTTACCATAGCAACAAGAAAAATAAAATACCTAGGAATAAACTTAACCAAAGAGGTAAAAGACCTGTACACAGAAAACTACATAACACTGAAGAAAGAAATTAAAGAAGATACAAATAAATGGAAGCGTATACCATGCTCATGGATGGGAAGAATCAACATCATTAAAATGTCCATACTACCCAAAGCAATTTATAGATTCAATGCAATCCCTATTAAAATACCAGCAACATATTTCACAGACCTAGAACAAATACTTCAAAAATTTATATGGAACCAAAAAAGAGCCCGAATAGCCACAGCAATTTTGAGGCAGAACACAGTAGGAGGAATCACAATACCCGATATCAAACTATACTACAAGGCCACGGTAATCAAAACAGTCTGGTACTGGCATAAAAACAGACATATAGATCAATGGAACAGAATAGAGAGCCCAGAAATAAACACAGGTTCATATGGTCAACTAATATTTGACAAAGGGGGAAAGAACATCAAATGGAGTGAAAAGAGCCTCTTCAACAAATGGTGTTGGGAGAACTGGACAGGAACATGCAAAAAAATGAAATTAGACCACCAGCTCACACCATACACCAGAATAAACTCAAAATGGATCAAAGACTTAAATGTAAGCCGTGACACCATAAAAGTCCTAGAGGAAAAAATAGGCAGGAAAATTTCAGATATCCCACGTAGCAACATTTTCACTGATATATCTCCTAAGGCAAGGGAAATAAAGGAAAGAATAAACAAATGGGACTACATCAAACTAAAAAGTTTCTCCTCAGCTAAAGAAAACATCAGCAAGATGCAAAGGAAACCAACCATATGGGAAAATATATTCGCCAATGACATCTCAGACAAGGGATTGATCTCCAAAATATATAAAGAACTCATACGACTCAACACCAAGAAGACAGACAACCCAATTAAAAAATGGGCAAAGGACCTGAACAAACACTTCTCCAAAGAAGACATACAAAGGGCCCATAGACATATGAAAGTATGCTCCACATCACTAGCCATCAGAGAGATGCAAATTAAAACCACAATGAGATACCACCTCACACCAGTCAAAATGGCAATCATCAACAAATCAACAAACAACTTGTGCTGGAGAGGATGCGGAGAAACGGGAACCCTGGTGCATTGCTGGTGGGAATGCAGATTGGTGCAGCCACTGTGGAAAACAGTTTGGAATTTCCTTAAAAAACTAAAAATGGAACTGCCTTTTGAACCAGCAATTCCATTGCTAGGATTATATCCAAAAAATCCCGAAACACCAATTCAAAAGAACCTATGCACTCCAATGTTCATAGCAGCACTATTTACAATAGCCAAGTGCTGGAAACAACCTAAGTGCCCATCTGTAGATGAGTGGATCAAAAAACTGTGGTACATTTACACAATGGAATTCTATGTAGCAGAAAGAAAGAAGGAACTTCTACCATTTGCAACAACATGGATGGAACTAGAGAAAATTATGCTTAGTGAAATAAGCCAGGCAACAAAAGAAAAATACCTTATGCTGTCACCTATTACAGGAAACTAATGAACAACACAAACAAATGAGCAAAATTGAACCAGAGGTATGTAAACAAGAAGTAGACTAACAGTAACAAGGGGGGCGGGGGGGGAGGAAAAGAAAGGTGTAAGGGGATGGGTCAAGTTAAAAAATATATATATATATGAATGACCCACAGACAGGTGCAACTGAGTGGGGACTAAATGTGGGGGAGGGGAGGGACAGGGTGCAGGGAAACAAGAGGGCTAAAAAAGTGAGACAACTGTAATGGAAAAACAAACCAAAATTTTTTAGTGGGGGAAAAATGAAAATATGAAGAATGGAAATGCCAGTTCAGTGAATATGAGGACAAAGATTTTCCTTCACGTTGTATATTTTTCTCCCTATTTGATCCCTCCAGAGTTTGGCATTCTAAACAAGTAAGTAATGACATAAGTTCCTTTGCATAGAACTAATAAGACCAGTTGTCAACAGAGGTTCTTTTTTTTTTTTTTTTTTTTTTTTTGACCAAGTCTTTGACTGGAATGTCAAGCCTAAAGGAAACATACTTGGGCTCAGATTGTTACCAGAAAGTCCTGAGGAACTGGGAATGACTTTCAAAGGTAATAAAAGCCCGTGAGATAAAAGGCCTGGTACCATGGTTGGTTGTGCGGTCCACAGCAATCTTTCCAGGGAAGGAACGAAGGTTGTTTTCCTGAAAGATGGCTAGAAGGGACCTTAAGGCACAAGGAAAGACCAGAAAGACTTGGAAAAAACAGGTGTGTACAGGCAAGGATGAATGCCAGATATGTGGCACAGCTTCTGTGCCTTGAAGAACAGACTGAAGGTCACCCCAAATATTCCTTGGGTAAGTTCCAGCAAAGCAGAACTAAAGATCATAAGTGATCATTTGCTGCTCTTGTTATGTTTATGCAAACGAACAGGATAAATTAAAAATGGACTTAATGTAGTCCCTTTAAAGACAAGGAGGGTAACCTTAGGGAGAAAGATTATTATTCAAGGAAAATCACAATGATCAGTAGTAGAGTATAAAACAGGGCAACTAACCGTCTTAAAAGTTTCTTCTCCAGATTTAGAGACTTGTTTGCGGGTTATGTTACATAAATTAACACGTGTTTTTTGTTTTCAAAGGACATAAGCCTATGATTGCATTACCTGAGTGATTATCTGTACGCATAAGCCTCACTTAATCCTCTCTGCAGCGCTGCCTCCTGAGACTCAACGGTTTGGCTGAACTAAATGGCTGGGTTGGGGAAGGATGGGGTGGTCTGTGGGCTTCACTTTAAAACGAGTTTCTCTTTTCTATCCTAATGGCTTGGACAGAAAAGGCCCAGAGGTCTGAGAGGGGGAAAAACCTAAACTATTTACCTCAGCCCAAACTAAGTATAATGGGCAAAAGGGTTTTGGACAGGCGAGATGTGCCTAGCACACCTTCTTACAAAGAAGCCTTTTTTTTTTTTTTCCCTAATATGGAACATTGAAAAATTAATCCCTGCCTTATGTCATCTAGTAGTTATGGATTGAATGATGTCTTTTAACCCTTTTCGCCAAATCTGTTGCCCTCAGAACACAACAAGGACACCAGCCTGTTAAACCAAGCACGCCGTTGACCGGAGACAGCCAACTGACCTGGAGTCTGCACGATCCTTCCCCATGTGGGAAGGCCACCCTGCCCTCCACACCCCCACTCTTATTAGGGTTTTCTGGACCCAAGGGTAGGTAGGACGACGACCATGTCCAGCTTGAAGCAGCTAGAGGAGCTTGAGACCTTCGCCCATTGTCCTTTACAAGATTACAAAGGGTCCTAATATTTGAGGGGGGGGGGATAGTTAATTTTTATGAACCAGGGGTATGGACTTGGGGGGGATTGCTGGGGGAGGGGGGTGCTGGGTGGAGGGGAACAAGGGGGAGAAAATTGGAACTGTTGTAACAATATAATCAATAAAAAACATTAAAAAAACAAACAAACAAAAAAAGTCACATGATCATATCAATAGATGCAGGAAAAGCATTTGATAAAATTCAGCACCCATTTATGATAAAAATTAATCAAAGTGATAACAGAGGGATCATACCTCAAAATATTAAAGCCACATATGAAAAGTCTTTAGCCAACATCATACTCAACTGGCAAAAATTAAAACATTTCCCTTAAGATAAGGAACAAGACAGGGATGTCTGCTTTCACCACTCTTATTCAAGATAGTACTGGAAGTCCTGGCCATTGCAATCACACATGAAGAAGAAATAGAAGCCATCCAAATTGGAACAGAGGAAGTAAAACTGTCATTATTCACAGATTACATGATATCGTACACAGAAAACCATATAGGCTCCACCAAAAAAGTACTCTACCTAATAAGTGAATTAGGCAAAGTAGCAGGACACAAAATCAATACATCAGAGATTGATGGCATTTCTATACACCAATAATGAACTATCAGAAAGAAAAACTAAGAAAACAATCCCATTTACTATTGCAACAACAAAAACAAGTTACATTGGAATAAATTTAAACAAGGAGGCAAAAGACCTGTACTCAGAAAACTATAGGACACTAAAGAAAGAAATTGAGGAAGGTAAAACTAAGTGGAAGCATATACCTTGTTTATGGGCTAGAAAAATTTACATCATAAAAATGTCCATACTACCCAAAGCAATGTATAAATTAAATGTAATTCCTATGAAAATACAAATGACACATTTCACAGATCTAGAACAAATATTCCAAAAATTTATATGTAACCAAGAAGGTCCTGAATAGCCTCAGCAATCTTGAGAAATATGAACAAAGTTGGTGGGATAACAATACCTCATATCAAACTATACCATAAGGCAACTTAATCAAAACACTCTGGTACTGGCATAAAAATAGACACATAGATCAATGGAATAGAATAGAGAGCTCAGAAATAAACCCTTACCTTTATGGTCAATTACTATTTTACAAAGGAGGCAAAAGCATACAATGGCATAAAGACAGTCTCTTCAATAAATGGTGTTGGGAGGACTGGACTAGTACTTAAAAGAAAACTGAAACTAGACCACCAACTTACACAATACACCAAAATAAACTCAAAATGGATAAACTACTTAAATATAAATCATGATATCATTAAAAAAAAAAGCCAAGAGAAAAATATAGGCAGTAAAACGTCAGATATCTCATGTAGCTATAGTTTTCTTGATATATTTCCTAGAGCAAGGGAAACAAAGAAAAATTAAACAAATGAGACTACATTAATTTTAAAAGCTCTACACAGCTAAAGAAACCACCATCAAAATGAACAGGGAATTCATTGTATGGAAGAACATATTTGTCAATGATACATCAGACAAGGATTTAATCTCTAAAATATAAAACTCATATTACTCAACACCAAGAAGAAAAATAATTAAATTAAAAAATGGGCAAAGGACCTGCATACCCATTTCTCCAAGGAGGACATACAGATGGCCCATAGGCATATGAAAAAAATGCTCAATATCACTTGCTATCAGAGAGATGTAATAAAAACCACAATGAGATATCACCTCACAGCTGCCACAATGGCTATCATTAATAAATCAACAAACAAGTGTTGGTGAGGATGTGGAGAAGAGGGAACATAAGTACATAGCTGGTGAAAATGCAGATTGGTACAGCCATTGTGGAAAACATTATGGAGTTTCCTTAAAAAACTAAAAATGAAAACTGCCTTTTGACCCAGTGATTCCATTTCTGGAAATATATCTTAAGAATCCCAAAACACCAATTCAAACGAATATATGCACCTCTATTTCACAGCCAAGATAGGAAGCAGCCTTAGTGCCCATGAGTTGATGAATGGATAAAAAAAGCTGTGGTATATTTACACAATGGAATACTACACAGCAGTGAAAAGAAGGAGTTCTTAACTTTTGCGACAGCATGAATTGAACTGGAGGCTATTATGCTAAGTGAAATAAGCTAGTCAATGAAAAACAAATACCATATGATCTTGCTTATCAGTGGAATCTCATAAAGAAAATAAACTAAGGAGCAAAATGGAATCAGAGGCATAGAAGCATGGAACAGATAGACAGTTGTAAAAGGGGAGGGGAAAGCTGAAACTGAGAGAAAGAAGATCAAGGGAAGAGTCAAAAAACATATATGCATGACCCATGGGCAATGGTGTGGGGATTAGCTGTGAGAATAGGGGAGTAGTGGGGTGGAGGGGACAAAAGGGGAAAATTGGGACAACTATAATAGCATAAATTATAAAATATTTAAAAGAAAAAAGAAACAAAAACAAAATAAAAACAAGATATAATGTATAAAATGACTTATATTACAACTTAAGAAATTGACAGTTTTATTCAAAAGTCAATAGACAGGAGGGATAAAAGTAGGTTTATAGTTGTTCATAAAGAAAATAATATAATAATAAATAATATTACAAGAATAAACTGTTTTTCTTACTCACAACTGTAAACCTAGTTTTGCCCAACTCTGCATTATTATTAAATAAGAAATTCAAGTAAAGGTGTATGTTTAAAGGTGTGACGTCACAGCCTTAAAATTGGTATTAAAGATTACTTATAATTGAAAAAATATTACTTATAATAAAATATATTGCATATGAATTATATCTACTGATGGTCTTATATAAAGAAATTTAAAATACTATTTCTAAGTAAATTTATTTTTATATTTCTGTAAAGTTAAGAACTATACATTTCACACTCTTAAAAATAATCCCACCTAAATTGTTCTAAGCATTTCAATCCAACCATCACACATCAAGAAATACATTATTATAATAACTATTTTTTTTCAGATGACAAGGACTTAAATACATTTGGAGTGATTATGTTGTGCACACCACACAAATAATAGCTCATGTAACCAGAATTTGATTATGCTTGTTTGAGTCCAAATTCTGAACACATAATTGGTATGACTTAGTTTCTTAACATATCGCATTAATAAAAATTGTATTTGAATGGCATAATTATGTAGAATGCAATTTACTTTCTGAGACTTGAAAAAGGAAAAATATGTATCTGCATTTTGTATTTTTCACAGGCAAAACTATATTTCTATTGCAGGGGTGGAGGAAATATAATTAACAAATTATATGTTGAGCAATGAAGCAGTAACATATAAACCATATTCAATAAGTACCCCAAATAACTATGTAGAATCTTTTCCATCAAATTAGGTGTCCAATAGAAGAATGATTGCTTAAATAAATAGCTGAATTCAAACTGGTAATATTCAGAAAAATCTTTACTTTTTTCACTTTGTGTTAAGTAAGATAATGTTGCTTTTAATGTTAGGTGCCGCCCAAAAAAGTACATCTGAGTCATTTGTTACTAGATAAAACTAGGAATCAATCTATCTAGGTCTTTTATTTATTCTTAAGACATGAAAATGTATTCACATATTACTAAAATTTTACTATAACTTTGATGATATTTAATACAATTATGGAATCTTAGAACTTTTAAGGACTTGAGAAGTCTTCAACTTCTCAGCATAGAAATTTTTTTCTAAAATATCTTGGACATAGTATGATCTAGTCTGTTTTAGCATGTTAATTAAGCAATTTACTACTCCATATAAAGTTTCCAAAATACTGTAATTATTGCTAATTTTGTCTCTATTTTACATTTAAATATCCTTTAGGTAGTATATATTTATTAATTCCACATTTATAATTATATAGAGTAACACTTCAAATATTTGCAAACAATTATGTCTCATGTTTTCTTGTTCTTAAACTCTTTAATTTTAATTAAATAGATGCTTATTTGATAATATCCCCTTAAAAGATAGCTCAAAGAAGGTAACAAGAATAATTTTTATCTTTGTTTTCTCTTCTTAAAAAATATTAAATTAATAACATTAAGTTATTTCAAATCCCAAGTTTTTGTGCAGAACTTTTTGTCCTATCTGACATAAGACATAGATCAGTGTTTCTAAAATTTGAGTATTTTATACAGATAGGCAAACTGATTTTAATGAACTTAAAAATTCAAAAATGACCACAGAATATTTTGTAATCATAATACATATTATGTTCAGAGTGAGTTTCACATTTCTATAGCATTTCCCAGTACAAGCAATTATTAAAAGAAATCAAATCTGTCTACAAGTAACAATATTTTTATATTTAATATAAAAATGAGAATAGTGGAAACTATTCTTATTTGGTTAGTGGGTCGGCATAAAGTATTATTATCAATTAGCTAACATCTACCATTGCTAATCTACACTGGCTGGTTTGGCTCAGTGGATTGAGCGTCGGCCTGCGAGCTAAGTGTCACTGGTTCGATCTTCCAGTCAGGGCACATCAGAGAAGGAAAACTCTGATTCCAAAAAACCTCCGCTGCCTTGCGGCATACCTCTTCAGGGGAAAGGCTAAGGAAGTAAACCCCAACAGAAAATCCGGAGCTGGAGTCCCTAAGGCGGTTTGATGTTGTAGTCAACACCGGCAACTCCTGCGGCGCACCTGAAGCCAAGCTGTATTGACTCCGTCTTTCCCTTGGACCCTTCAGCTGCGAAGAGAGGGGGGGTCTGGTCTGCTGCATGGGCAACAGCAGACCCTCCATATCACCCTGCCCAGGCTCTGTAGCTTCAGCGTTACTGGAGAGGACACTCCAGCGTCATCGCAAGATGTCGATTCAACACGGGAGGAGACAGATACCGTGTCACTCCCGAGTTGGACTGCACAGCCATTCTTGGCGGTGCAGATAGACTCTTAAGAAGCTACACCATCGTCTCTCGAGACGGACGGCTGCCGACGAATCCATGAACATGGAATATCTTTCCATTTGTTTATGTCTTCCTCAATTTTTTACATTAACATCTTAAATAGTTCGGTGTGCAGTCTTTAACCTTCTTTTTAATTTTATTCCTAAATATTTTATTATTCTTGATAGAATTATAAATGGTATTGTTTTAATTTTATGATAGTTTATTATTGGTAGGTAAAAATGCAACAACTTTTTGTTTATTGATTTTGTATCCTGCAGCTTTATTGAATTTATTCATTAGTTCTAATTTTTATTTGTGTGTATGTGGAGTCTTTAGGGTTTTTTGTGTATAGTATCAGGTGTTTTGCAACTAGTGACACTCTTACCTTTTTCTTTCTAATTTGGATGCATTTGTTTCTGTTTCTTTTTTTGCCTGTTTATTCTAGATAGGACTTCCAATAGTATTCCCTCACTTGTTGCAGGTATTATGTTCTAGACGTCCCCATGAAGTAGGAACCTTACTCTTAAGCCTACATAACTTTAACAACATATGTATGCAGTACCACAAAATCCCGCGATATAGTGAGAAATTTGCCATAAATAATTAAATATAATGTTATTAAAAATCCCGCGATACAGTGAGGCCATGATAAGTGAACCCGATATAGAGAGGGACTACTGTACTATGTTAAATAAAAGTGTAGAGAATGGACAACTTTGCCTTATTTATGATTTTGGAGGAAAAGATTTCAACTTTTCATCATTGAGTATGATGTTAGATGTGGGCTTGTCACATATAGCATTTATAATGTTGATGCACATTCTGTCTATATCCACTTTGTTGGGAGGTTTTCTTTTTATCATAAATGGATGTTGAATTCTTTCTAACACCTTTCCTGCATCTACTGAGGTGCACATATATTTTTATCTTGTTTTGTTAATATGGTATATCACATTGATTTAATCGTGATGTTGAACCATCCCTGCATCCCTGAAATAAATCTCACTTGATCACGGTGTATGATTCTTTTAATGATTTGTTGAATTTGCTTTGATAATTTGTTGAGGATTTTTGCATCAATGTTTATCAGTAATATTGGCCAGTAATTTCTTTTATTGTGGCATCTGTCTCCGTTTTTTTTTGTATCATGGTAATGATGACCTTGTAAAATGAGTTTGAAATTCTTTGAGAATTGGTGTTAATTCTTGAAATATTTGGTAGAATTCACTGGTGAAGCCGTGTGGTCCTGGACATTTTTTGGGGAAGTTCTGATTACTGGTTTTATTACCATACTAATGGTAAGCCTGGACAAATTTTTCATTTTTTCATAATTCAGTCTTGGTAGGTTTTATTTCCAGAAATTTATCCAATTTTTCATGTTTTTGAATTTATTGGTGTTCACAGCATTCTCTTATGGTTATATTATTGTGATATCAATTGTAACATCTCTTTCATTTCTGATTTCATTTATTTAGGTCCTCTCTCTTGTTAATATTTTTATGGTTGAGAACTGGATTTTTGGGGGGAGATTTCTTTGAAGAGTTTTAGACTTTGTTTTGGAAGGTATCTAAGTTATTTGAGAATCAATTTTAATTTTTTAAGCTTTATTTTAAATATTTTTATAATCTGATTCCAGAGTAGTTATGTTTCAGGCTCTGAAGAAGCCTCATTACTAATGTGTGGCCCTTTGTAGAACTTTATGCAATGTCCTGTATTATGATATTCCTCCATTGTTTTTAATGGTACCAAAGTACTGTTAGAGGTATGTGAACTTTCAGAATGTCTTAGTGTATTTATTTCTTCACACATGAAGAATATTAAGCCATGCATGCACAGTTTATCACTTGTCCAAAGAGTAGGCATGACTCCGCTTTTTATTTTGTGCTCGGCTGCAAATTTTAGCCTCAGTAGCCTCTCCAAAATCCAATATTTATGTTCGCTATTCAGTGAGACTCCAGGCTCTGTTTGGGATTCTGCTGTAAGTGCAGCCTGAAGTTGACTCTGGGAAGCATGTGGGGTAATCACAGGGCTCACCTTGTTTGATTCTCTTTGATGGCATACTACTCAACAACCAAAGAACAAACTAATGAAATATGCAATAACTTGGATGGATCTCAAGGGCATTATGCTGAGTCAAAGAATAATCAATCTCAAAATGTCACATACTATATGATATTATTTATATAACTTACTTGAAATAACAACTATGGAGGTGGATGAAAGATCAGTGGTTTCTAGGGGTTAGAAATACTCATGGTGGGACAACTGGATGAGTGTAATAATAAAGGAGTGGCAAGAAGGAGAGAGGGAGATCATTATGGTAGTGAAATAGTTTTGTACCTTGACTGTGAAGGCTGATATCTAAATATACAGATGTGATAAAATGGCATAAAACTATACAACCACATTGTACCAATCTCAATTTCCTGCTTTTAAACTTGTGCTACAGTTATGTAGCTCTATCCATTAGTAAAAATTAGATAAAGGGGACACTTTTTGCTTTTTGCTGCAAATCTATAATTATTTCAAGAAACATTTTAAAAGCTTTCTCCATAATCAAAACTTCAGAACTAGATTGCATCATTAATAAATCCTGCCCAACATTTAGAGAAGTTAAATAAATAATAATAATTTTACTTTAAAAAGTAGAGGGAAAACTGACACGTTCTGTCTATTTTATGATGATGGTATGTCTTTGCTACCCAAAAGTTACAAGGTAATTACAAAAGAATAAGAATGGCAGAAAAGTATCCCTCAACAACATATAATCATCTTAATAAATAAAATTAAAAAATAAATTTCATATATATATATGACCAAGTGTGGTTTATTCCAGGTAAGAGGTTAGTGCAACATTATAATACAAATAATAAAATTTGCCACATTAATTAATAAAGAAGAAAGTCATATGACCACATTAAGAGACACAAAAGGATATATTTGAAGAAAAATTAATATCCATTATTGATAGAAAACAATTTTAAAAGGAAAGATATAGAAGACAATTTTTCACAATCTGATAAAGGGTACTAAAACCCCACAGCTAATGATATACTTAATGCTGATCTATGGATTGCTTTTCCACACAATCAGAACTAAGGCAAAGATGTCTGCTTTCACATTTTCTACTCATTATTGTGCTAAAGATTTTAGCTAGTGTAAAACGACAATAAAATGAAATATAATTAAATAAAATGAAAACATTTTAAAAACCTTAAAACTTTTTATTTGTAGAAAAAAGTATGTATATGGAAATTCATAAAAATATTTTAAATAATATAACATAAATCAATTAAAAATTTAAAAATACATATTCAATATGAATATCAAATATATATTCTTAGAGTAGTAATAAAAAATGGAAAATAATATTACAATATCATACCTTTACAATTGCATGCAAGATAATTGGGGATAATTTTAACTACAGACATGCAAGATGCCTATATTGAAATATATAAAATGTTGCAAAGAGAAATTAAAGATATAAATGAATGATTAGAAACACCATGTACATAAATTGGGTTGTTCAATATTTTACATTGTTTCTAAAAGGATCTATAGATTTAACATAATTATTGAATCAAAATACCAGTGAGATTTTTGATAAAAATTGACAGGATAACCCTAATGTTTATATGTGAAAGCAAAGAATCTAGAATAGCCTATTTTTTTTGAAAAAAATTAAAGAAATGAATTATGTATATATGTCAAGATTTACTATAAAGGTATAATAAATTTATCTATAGTTTTGTTACAGGATAGATAACATTGTGGTGATTGCAGGGGGTTGGGCGTTGGAGGTTGGGAAGGCATAAGGGTGATAAATGGTGATGAAAAAATACAATGAAAATGAACTATTAAAAATAAAGAAAAATAGATTAATTGATCAGTATCAAGTCCAGAAATAAACACACATATATAATAAGAAAATAATAAAAAATAAAGTAGCTTTTTACATAGTTTGAGATAATCTTAGTAAACATACCAGGATCATAAATTAAGAGAAATCTATATTTGGTTTATATGAAATGTATATTAAACTGAAGTTATTGCTTCAGAAATTGAAATAAAGTTTACTGAAACAAGAAATTTCAAAATCAACAATCTTGGTTTACCAAGATCAGGTACAGACACACAAAACAGAAAGTAAACCATGTATTATAATTTATGAAAGATAATGATAAGGTTTGTGATCTGAAGGAAGTCTTAAAATTACAGATCAAATGACTCATGACATGCCCACCACGAATTAGTCATATCATGACAAAACTTTTTTATAATGGGAAAGACAACATTTTACAAACAATGAGGCAGAAAAAAGAAAGATACCTCTGAAGAAAAGAGAGCCTTTAGATTTTATTCTAATGTAGAACATGAGAAGATAGTGAGTCAAGCTGTTTTTCAATTATTTGACGCATTAAGAAATTTTTATTTTCATAACATTCCAAAGACAAATTCTCCAGACAGGTTACCATCAATTCTGTGGTACAGGAGATGTTGTAGGTTTCTATATGATGACATATGGTCAATGTTTGCTGGTTTTAACCTAGTTTTACAAGAGGAAGTTTTAGTCTAGAACAGTCAAGTTTAAAACAGACATTAACAAAGTGTTATGAGAAATTCAAAGGAAAGGTATTTAAGGGAGCCAACTTAACTGGAAGGATCTCCACTCATGCCTTCTCTTCTTTCTTTTGACCTAGAAACTTCTCAGTTGAGGGCTGGAGCTTTAATAACCATCTTGGATTATGTGGTGATCTTTAGAATGGAAGCAATGCCCTTGGTGAAAGAGCAGAAAGATAATTTTAGACACAGATGGCCTACTAGAGCACTTCTTAGACTGCCTCCTAATAGGTGAGAAGTAAGCTATTTTTAACTCACTGAAATTTTGTATTTTATTTTTTTACTATATGCAATCATTTCTAACTGGTTAAACTGAGTATAACAAATAAAGAAATACAATTTTGTCCAGGCATTTGGTTATCCACCTCAAAGAAAGATTTTTCACAACTTCACTTATGTAAATTTTTATGCAAATGATTGTTATTGGAAGATCAAAGTGTCCTGGATCTTTACTGATTACAAGACTAATGCTTAATCACTAGGGAGATTTACACTAAAATATTGCCTTGTAGAACACTGATCCAAGCATCTAATTCTTTACAAGAATTTTGATGTACTTTGTCTTTTCTAGGTTAGCAGTTATTTCTGAGTAATCAGAACATTTAAAATTAAATGTTAAAAGTATTATCTATAAATGCTGAAAGATACTGCTAAGGAAATTTGCCCTGAAATTCAAAAAGCTTCCTTCTAACTGTGAGGAAATGAATCACATTAGTTGAGAGTAAATCTTTTGACTTATAGCAGTAGGAGGAATCTGTCTCTCAAATGACAATGAACTGGTTAAAAAGTCTGCTCTCAGTCATTTATTTAAAGGCTTTTGTGTTTTCCTGATTATAATTTTTTATTGGGGACTTGTTCATGAACAAAAGTTGCTTAGCTATAGATTTTTTTTTTACTGAATTGTTATTCAAAATATGTTATGTTATGCTAGGAAAATTTTTAGAAAACATTGAAAATTGATATCTACTATAGTGATTTGTTAATGGTCAACTGCTAATATTTTCATTCAATACTGTTTATTTAAAAAATTGTTGCTTCTTTGTAAAAATGTTTAACTCAGGAAATTCTTTTGGATATTTTTGGGAAAGATTGATATGAAAAACAAAAAAGTAAGTTAATGAACATTCAAGTTGATAATCTGGTCTTTTCTTGACTCAAATTTAATGTAGAGTAGATACGTTAAATAGGTATGTAGAATCAGAATTTCATTTATGGAATTGATGCAAGGTTTTAAACTCCTAGAAACATTACATTTTAATGTTTTTATTATATAATTAATTGAAAGCCTTAATTTAGTTGGTGAGAGATCAAGGTTGAAAAGAATGATGGAAATAATGACTTTCATGACATTTGTTCAAAATTATGGAATTTCCATTCTTCAATTTAAATTAGTATTAGAAAATGTTTTGAACTTACGTGTATATTAAAAAATAAGTAACTTCTCCCTAAATCTAAAATTATATTACTTGTGTATAGTTAATATATATTTACTGAATCTTCTTACATTGCAGGAAGGAGATCATCTACTACAATTTCTTTAATTTGTGAAATATGAAACTGATTGCCAGAGGTTAATTGCTTGGAAGAATCAGTAATCAATTGTTAAATTAAGTTAGATTTTAATTATCTTATTTTTCCCCACCTTCATGTTTATACTACAACAATGCCTTCAATCACTTCTTCTTACTATAAGACCTTTCCCTTCTCCACATTTAGTTTTATATTATTATAAATTGCTTATTTCTTTGCTAATATGATTAAACCCTAAATTTTATTTCAAAATTTTATTTGGAAATATTAATTTTATGTAGAATATATAAAATGTATTTAAGTATTATTTTATTATTATGCCTGTCAGTTTCTAAGAATTGAGTTTGTAGTATTTTACATATTATTTTGGGGAAAAAAATAAAAGAAGGACACACCTTTATGTCTCAATACTTGGATAAATATTTAATACATGGTAATATGTCAATTACCAGGAGCCTATATGAAATTGTACTCTGAGGATTTTCTTCTTTTGAATCATGCCCTTGCCAAATTTTCAACCCTGATATCTTTAAAGCTATCACCGAAGATGTTATATATGTCATGACCCCATAGTCCTGAGATCCTGGGTCATAGTCAATGGGGTCATAGGTGGTTATGTGAACTAACCTATGACAAAGAGTTTTTTCCTTGGGCCTTTTGAAGACTAAAGAGATTATCAATACTAACTCTTAACAGTATATCCACAGGATTTAGAATTTGGCAGTTCACTAGGTATGTGCCTTAAAAAGTGGAGGTATTCAGTCTGCAGTGTAAGAATGAGGTCCAAATTCAAGGCTGTGAAGACAGATAGAGATGGTGAGAGTTCTGGAAATATTACCTGGTTTTAGGCAATATTCCCAGTGCCATTTACATCCTGTCCTTCACAGGGCTTCATTATTTAAACTTCTTTGTGTCTCATATATCAAACAACTTCTCTTTTTGCTTGAGTTTAGTATATGTCACTTGCATTTGAGAGAAACTATTGTATTGCAGAAACAATGAGTACCCCATTAGCTGGACTGAAACATTATCAGTCCTTATTATAAAGGAGAAAAGTACTTAGTTGAATTGAATATTAAGCACATGGTTTGAACTCCAAGAAATACCTAGCTTTAGGAGGCTGAATGAGAAAATATCAACACATGGGAGTTATTGTAGCCATCAGCAAAAGTTTATGATTGAAACAACTTACAACACTATCTGAAAAGTCATACAGAACATCAGCTCAAGTGTATAGATTTTTCTCAGATAAACTTTATTGAGGTAAAATTTACATATTATAAAACTTCCCATTTTAAATGTGTATGTCAATGAGTTTGGACAGATATATACATCACTACTACAATCAAAATAATAAAATATTTCCATTATCTCCAAAAGTTCTCTCTGACCTTTTATAGTTAAATTCTCCCACCTCTGACCACTAGTTTCAAAAAAAAAACCAAAAACCTGATCTGCTTTATGTTAGTACATATTAGTTTTTGGCTGTTTTAAATATTTCCAAAAATTTTAGAATTGTGGGGTATACTTTTTGAGTTCAGCTTCTTTTGTACAGCCTCCTGTTTTTGAGATTCATCCATGTTGTTGCTTCTAGCATGAGTTTGTCCTTTTTGAAAAATATCACAAATTGTTTATCCATTCACACGTTAATGGACTTCTGTCATTTTTGATTTGGGAATATTATAATAGAGTTGCTATATATATTATTTTACAAGTATTGTTAGCAAACAGAAATATATTAATATGATATTTTCAATGCACTGTTATGGAAATTTTCAAACACACAGAAAATTAAAAAATATTTTACAGTGAATTCCCATGCAACCACTAAGTAGATGCTACTGTTAACATTTTACTGTAATTGATTTGCCACTTATTATGTATCTATTATCCCTTTATTCATTTATCAATCTATTTTATAGTTTTTATGAATTTCAGAGTAAGTGCAAACATCAGTGAATGTCACCATAAATATTTTAGCATGTATATAAAATTGAGTTCAATATTTATAATTTTCCTTTTTATTTTGAGGTAAAATTTATAGAAAGTAAAATGCACAAATATTATATGTATTATCAAATGACCTTTGTCAAATTCATATGGTAACCCAAACTGCTATTAAGATCTAGAATATCACCATCACCCAGGTAGTTCTTTCATGCACTTTCCCAGTCAATCTCTGTCCATACCACCAAGAGGCAAATACTTTTCTCTTTTTTCCCATCACAGATTCATTCTACTAGTTTAAGCAATTTAAATGAGAGAGATCATACATTATTGATGTATAAGGCTTATTTGCTCAGCATGATGTTTTGACATCTCTTCATGTTGTATCAGTAGTTCATTCTTTTTCATTATTGAACAGTAGTAACACATTGCATGGCTATACCACAGTCATTCTTCTACTAATGGCACATGGTCTGTTTCCAGTTTTGGACTATTATTCTTTTGTGGACCTATTTTTTATTTCTCTTGGACAATTATCCAAAATTGAAATTTCTGATCCACAGGGTGGGTGTATATATAGATTTGTAAACACTGCCAAACCTTTTCCAGACCTTTTTCTCAGTAGTTGTATCTTTTGACTGGCAACAATGTTAAGTTTTGTCATATACTTTACTTCCTTAACAACATTTGGTATTGCTCATCCTTTACTTTTTCATGATTTAGGTTTCTTTTTTTTTTTTTTTTTGTCTTTTGAGCATTGCAAATTTTTTCTTTCTCGAGATATTTCTTTGTTTATTTTAAGCTCTTTACATGTCCATGTTGCTTTTAGAATCAGCTTTGCATTAATTACAAAAATATATAATTTCTCTTCTGATTTTTTTTAATGCATGGACATTAGTTTCCAAATATTTAAGGATTTTTGATACTCTGATATTATTCATTTAAAATTTCATTGATACTTGTTTTATAGCCCAGTCTATTTCTTAATAAAGGTCCCAACTGCCCTCGAAAATATTGTATATCCTATTGTTGTTTGGTCAAATTGGTTGATAGTGCTGCTCAAGTGTTCTATATCTTTACTGATTTTCTATTCATTCTACAAATTATTGAGAAGAGTTTAAAATATTCCAAGAATAATTACAATTGTGTATATTTCTATTTACACATGACAAGTTTCAATCAGAAAAGCAAAATAGGATGAATATATATGCAATCATATGTAATGATATATAAGCATATCTTGCCTTTGCATATGATGTTAGAGCTTGAAATCCTCAGGACAGGCAGTCTAGAAGAGAAGATGGGTATAAAATTGGAGATCAGGGACAGGCTGAAACTCAAAAGCATGAGATGGAATCCACTATAATCAATTGAAACCTGTGTCAGTTTTCTTTCTCTCTGACCTTGATAGTAGTTCTTCTTGATCTCTATTTTGGCATATTAGATATGTTGGTAAGTGATAAATTTATAACTTATCCCATATGTTGCTTGATCACAAAAAAACTATATTCATATAGGAACTCTTTTTTAATATCAGTACAATTTTACTACGAACTCAAAACTGCTCTAAAAAAGACAAAACAGTCTTTTAAAAGCCACACTAATGAGAGACTGAGAGGAATGAATAAAAACCAGAGGTACTGAACCTGGAAGGGGATGTAGTTGTGAGTCATGACTTTCAGTTATTTTCTCTTAAAGTGCGTGTAAAATTATTCAAGATTTAATGTTATATATCCAAAATAATATAACTCAGACATATTCTTGTGTAGGGGTAGTTTTTATTTTATATATTTTTAAAGATTTTATTTACTTATTTTTAGAGAGAGGGGAAGGGAGGGAGAAAGAAAGGGAGAGAAACATCAATGTGTGGTTGCCTCTCATGCACCCCCCAAACGAGGACCTGGCCAGAAACCCAGGCGTGTGCCCTGACTGGGAATTGAACCAGCGACCCTCCAGTTCACAGGCCAGCACTTAATCCTCAGAGCCACACCAGCCAGGGTGGTAATTTTTAAACCATACATTTAAAGGAAGGATGCAAAAAAACGTTGAGGAGGTAATTATAGGAGAGATTTATGGTATTACCTTCCTAACAGGGCAGACAATTCTCCTGGACACTATCCCTCTACAGTGCATCCCCAGAGAGCTGCCATGTTCTTCTAAACATATTCATCTCTAGCCAACCATTCAAGTGTGATAAAAGAGCTGCTCTTTATTGCTGAAATTGAGAGCCAAAGAGAGTTAGCAGATATTGGTGCCTATTCAAACATTTTCCACCTCCTTATTACTCAGTAGAAGAAGCTGCTTCCAATTATGGAGGACTAGAAATAACAAAAACTTCACTTTCTCACTTTTGTAGGTAGGATATGGAAATACAATTAAATTCTGTTCAAGTAAATTTGAAGTGGACCTCTAGAAGCTTCTGGAAATAATAGTCCTCCGATTAAAAGAGATGCATGATAAAAATGGTCTTTCTGTTAGATATTATTGACTGAGAAAGGATAACTAAGTTTCTATCAGACATCTTCCGGTAAAAGCCCACATCAAACTATGCAGATAAGCCAACAGAGTAAAGGTGAAAAAGAAAGAAAAAGAGGAAAACAATTTACCTATTTAATTTGGGCATAAAATTAACTAATTCTGGAAATCCTTACTTACAATAAGTACAATCAGTGAAGAACCTGAGAAATGTATTTCTCTGCAGAAATTATCTTATGAGAAAAGCAATTTGTCTCAATATTTTTATAATAGGTGAAGATCTAACATTAGCAAGTTGGAATTACTGGCAGGCCTGTTGCCTACTAGGTGAATAAAGCTTCTTTGCATTCAGAGAGCAGGAAGTTTAGAGAACAGTGCATACAGAGAAGGAAAAAGATATTTAAGGAGAATTTACATACCATGTCTTAAGTTTTCCTTGGCTTCACCTATTGCTACTTGACCATTTTTTAAAACTGGATGAGTTATGCAACTCCTCTTTTGTGACTTATAGTATTCTTCTTGAATTACTCATATTAGCCACCAGAATCCTAATTAATATAACAGTACACTTTAGGAAATTTAAAATCTTTAGAAATCTGTCACTGAGCCTTGGCCGGGTTGCTCAGTTGGCTGGAGCCGTCCTTCCATACACTGAAATGTTGCAGGTTTGATTTGGGCTGGGGTGCATCCAGGAGGGAACCAATCGATGCTTCTCCCTCACATTTTTTTTTCTCTGTCTTTTTTTTCTCTGTCCTTTCCTCTCTTTCTAAAAAATAATAAATATAACCTCAGGTAATGATTTAAAAAAATCTGTCATCAATAATGCATGTGAAGCAATTTTGTTGCATGTGTGCAGTGAAGCTTGGTGAAGCAAAAACACAACTGAAAGGTGAATTGTTGGAAATACACATTAATGTTTTCCCAAATATGTAGTATGGCATTTTGTGAATACTAAGAGCTAAGTATGTGTCTTTTTCATTGTTTATCTATTTCAGTTGTCCCCGCTTTTTCTCCCTTTGCCCACTTCCTTTCCCTGAGTATGTCTTTTAAATACATGGGGAAGAGTATTGGGGAAAAATATACATAGTCCATATTGGAAAGGAACAGATATGAGTTCTAGATAATTTTCTTCAAATCATTAAAGTTAATATGATCTATGTGTGAAAATTTTCCTTTATTTTAGATTTTTATTTTCATTTATCTTAACTGAAAAATAATTGACCCTGCATGCTGCTGTAGTCAATGACCAAAAAGTGACAATAATATCACACTATTAGTGAATTAAAGAGATATTTTATTTTCTCTATACTTGTTTTGCATTTTATATATCCTGTGAGAAATGTTTTTTAAAAAGCGGCTACTCCAAGTTTTATGATTTTGGAAGAAATTACATATAAGTTAAATCAGCGTATTTTATGATAGTGAACCTCACTTATTTCATATGGTGCCCAAGACATGTAAAACAGTACACAAAATATGGTGGTTAATAACCCTGCTTTTCTATTTGACAGCCTTCCTAAAAATGTTAAACACTGGAATGAGAAGACCTTTTGATAGTCTGCTTTGAAATGCATATTAAATCAGCACTCTTACAGCAATTCCATTACTGTAGAATCATGTCTGAGTTGTGACTTTGCAACATTCAGTGATTGTAATCAGAAACACAGAGATTACTTTGGTAGCATCTAAACTGCTTTATGTAAGACTCTAATGAACCTAGTCAGCTCATTTGGATCAACAAAATTTCATTTTTATTCAGAGAAAAAACAGATATAGATTTTCAGTGTTTGTGATCAAAGTTATGCTTACTAAATATGTTCAGGAATTTTATTTTCTGTGTGTGACAAACACAGTAAAAGGAAAGGGAAAATTTGGAAAATTATTTACCTAGACTTATCATCAATTTCTGGCATCATCTGTAAAATTATTTTAATAATTTACCATTAGTTGTAATTTTAAGATGTTTAATTTTGCTTAAAATAAATTTACAGATGCATATAATTTTTAAAAATTCAGTATAGAGGTACACAATATCACACCTACTTCTTTAATCCATCCCTCCTTCTCAGCTTCCTTTATCTTTTCTAAATAACACTCCTAAGCCTCATAATCAGCAGAAATCAGAACAAGGCATGTTATGAATCTTAAAAGTAATGTTTGCACCTACAAATGTGGACATCTTACTTGTGAAGTATATAATTTTGTATAAAAAAACATCAGAACTATTGGGTGAAGCCAGTCATCAAAACAGATATTTACTATTTGTCTTTTCTTTTATTTGGAAGTTGAGTGCAGACATTGCTTGTATAGTAAAATTCATGCTGTTATTCCAAAGTTATATTATCAGTCACACATTCCATTTCGGCATTTACCCTTCAAATAAGTAATTCTCTTTAACATTATGATATAAAATTGTGCTATGCTGAAAAGTGATGATAAAACTCAACAACTGGTGAGAAATATGAAGAGACACTTAAAAGCTAATCATTAAAAATACTTAAAAGCACTAGACAACTGTTTTACTCACTTTTCACTAATGAATAATACCTTCTGGGATACAGGAAACACTGGAGAAGGAAAGTAAAGGGACACTAAGTAGAATGACAAAATGTAAAAAAGCATTATGTGTAAATATATTTGTACTCTATTTTGAAAAACTGAAGGCAATTTTCTAAAGTAGTGTATTTTTCCTGCTATAAAAAATTAAAAGAACATAAAATTCAAGCTATATTAATGTAGAGTACTAAATATTTAAAAGCATAGGTGTAAAAGAATAAAATGGCATATCGTGAATTTTCCGGCATCTAGAATTACTTTCAAAACTAAAAGGGAATTGTATATAGAAGACGGATAAGAGCAGAAGAGTTGCCTATATTGCAGTTAGATTTTGTTTTTGGTTATTACATAAAGCTGTTATGTCCACTCATGCTTGGCTCTTTGTAAGGGAAACATATACTTTCATATTTCTCAGGTAGGTACCTAGGAGTAGGATGGTGAGATTGTGAAATAGGTGTATGTTTAACATTTTAAGAAACTGGAATCCAAACTGGTTGTAATATTTTACATTCAAACAAGAATTTGAATAGTTCTAGTTTCTCCACCTTCTTGCCAATGCCTGGTATGATCTGTTATGTTATTGTTAAACATTCTAAAAGTCTGTAACTTTCTCAAAGTTCTTTTAATTTTTAGTTTTCTAATGACTAATGATGTTGGGTACCTATCTTTTCATGTGGTTATTTGCTGTTTTATATATTCTTTGGTGAAGTGTCCAACTATTTTGACCATTTTAAAAATTGGGATGATTTTTTATTGAATTGAAGAGTTTTTTGTTTTGTTTTTTTATTGTGGACACAGGTCCTTTATCAGATATGTGATTTTAAGACATTCTCTTCCAGTCTGTGGTTTGTCATTTTATTCTCTTATTGGTGCATTTTGATGATGAGAAATTTTTAATTCTGAGAAGTCAAATTTATCCATTTGCTTTTTGTGAATTGTGTTTTTGGTGTGATAGTTAAGGGATCTTTGCCTAACTAAATCTCCAAAGATTTTTCTCCCATGCTCTCCTCTAGAAGTTCGATAGTTTTATAGGTTTTACAGTAGGTTTATGATCCAATTTGAGGGGAGTATATAGTGATTTATTTATTCATTTTTAAATATGAATAATTGCTTAATCAAAATTTGTTGAAAGGCAATTCTTTTCCACTGAATTATCTTTGAATTTTTGTCAAAAATAAGCTATCTATAAATATGTGGGTCTTTTACTGGAGTCTCTTTTATATTCCATTCCTTTATTGTTAATCTTCACAACAATACAACACTGTCTTTCTTGAAAATTGATAACTGTTATCCCTTTAATTTTGGTGTTATCAGAGTTGTTTTTGCCTAAGTTAGGTTCTTTGTATTTCCATACAGATTTTAGAATCAGTTTGTCAAATTCTATCAGTAAGTATACTGGTATTGTGTTTGGGAATGTACTGAATCAACAGAACAATTTGGGAAGGAATGACATCTTGATACTTGGGTCTCCATGTCCATGATAAAAGTATATCTCTTTATTTACATAGGTCATCTTTAAGTTTTTCAGCAATATTTTACAGTTTCATCATACAGGCTTTTTAGAGTAAGCTTTGATGTCTGTATTGTAAAAAATATGTTAATTTAACCAATGTGATTTAATTTATAGGCATGGTTTTATTTATCACCTACTTACTATCTGTAGACTATATACTTATAGCACCTCTATTCCTGAAATAATAATTTGTATTTTTTATTTTATGTTCTGATATGAACAGAGGTTTATCGATTTTATTGCTCTTCATAGAGGACTAGATTTTGATAAGGCCATTTTATATTTGTATGAAAATAGCTTGCATATATCCTATCTTGGATAGTAGGTACATAATTGAGAAAATGGGACTGTGAATGCTTTCTTCTGAAAAGACAATGATTTAAACAACCATTCATATTGACTATTTTTTCCCATTTTTGAGTGCTTATCTTGTTGTAGATTCTACTCTAAACTCTGGATTACTAGAAAATGCATCTATAATAATCTAGAATTATAACAAAATCTATAAAATGGTTACTTTAATATGTTTTATCTGTATTTTTTAATTATAATATATAGTAAATTATGTGTTACGACCTCTCTAGGTTGATAACAATTGTATCTTGTTTAAATCTTTTAGTAGAAAAGTTGTGCAAAACATAATATTGTATTAATTTAATGTAATGGCTATATTGAAAATTCATGCAAATATTTTGTGGTAATCATTATTGACCAGTATTGTCTAAGCTTGTGTTTATTATTTGATTACAAATATTAAGAACTTTTAAAGCTGGATGCCTTTATTTGCTTTCTTTTAGTTTAGCAAATTAAAAGAGAAGCTTTGGGGGGAATTAAATAAATTGATCTTAGATTTACCTTAAAGTAGTCTGTTAGCTAGCTCTCCTGAATCCCAGTGTGTCTGTCAAATTCTGAGTTTGGATTTTCATTTGACTGAATGCAATAATTGTAACTGTGGTTTATACAGTTAAGATATGAGAATACGGGGGCCAAGGAAGATGACATTGAGTTGCATTGTCTAATTAGTTTGATATTTCTATGCAGTATATTTTTATAAATCTAAGTGGGGAGATAGAAATGTTTGTTTTCAATGAAGGAGGGTAGCCAGGGCTGGAGGTAGAAATGTCCAATATGCATTTATTCATTGATTTATTAAACTAATATTTATTTATTGCTTAATATGTGCCCAAAATTACCACATGTTTTAATTATAAAGGTTGAAATATTAAGCTAAGTATAAAAATTTCAAAAGAAACTGCAATGTTGAATGAAAAGAAAATGAACCAAAGACTAAACCCTGTGCATCTAAGATTTGAATAAAGGAGAAAGGAACATAAGTGGAAACAGGGTAGTTCCAGAAAAACAGAGGGAGACCAGGAACAAATTAGAAAGACTTTTACCATGGAGACTGTAGGCTGTGATTTTTTCTACAGCAGCAGATGCCTTAGAGTCTTAATAGTGGCTAAAAATTTGGAGTTCTAAGAAAAGGCTAATACATTTGCTGATCAGTATTAGTTAACTAGTAACTGTTACAAGCCTAGTAGAGTGTTGGGAGCTGTGGCTGTTGCATATAGAACATTCAATTATATTTATAAAATTGTGTCTTCTTACATGTTCAAACTCCAGTCACCTTCAAAGTACTCTCCATTCGATGCAGTACATCTATCAAGATGTTTTTACCACTGCACAAAACAGTTTTTGAATTCATTGATTTTGATGACTTTTAATGTTTCCGCCCTTACTTTGTTTCTCTTCTTTTACACTGATAAAACATTGATAAATGCTTAATACTTTTAATATAAATGAATAAATATATGGATGTGTGTGCAGGTTATTGTTTTTCTGAGAATATAAAATTATTTAACTATTTTATTTTTTTATAAAACAGAATTAGATTATCAGCAGGATTTTTAGGGAAAAGAATTAATTTATTGTTACTCATAGTTATATATAGCTCTCACCAGTAGAGATAAGTAAAGAACTATCTAACTCAATTGTTATGTCACTATAATATGGTATGTTTTATAAATATTTGGTGAATGAATGAATTAAATACTGCTAATATTGATAATGAAGATTCTTCATTATATATTATGCATTGTCACTTTGAGTTGGCATCAATTCCATTGTTTTCTCTGCTTAATCTATTTTTATTTCTCCATCAAGAAAAATATACATCCTTTATAGACTTTCTAAAAATTTCTCTTACCTTTTCCTACCAAAACAGTTGTTCTTTTGTTTTAACACTTTAACTTTTTCTTGATAAGACATTATGAAGATTTCCTAATAACTCACCAAGAAGCAAATATTTACACTCTCTTAAAAAATAGCTTTGAATTAGGAGGATATTTTTATTGAGGTAAAATTGCTATGTAATATTATGTTAGCTTCAGGTGTACAACATAAGGATTCAATATTTGTATATGTTGTAAAACTACCACCACAGTAAGTATAATTAACACTGATCAACATACATGGTTATAAATATTTTTTATTGTGATTAAAAACATTAAGATGTGATATCACCAACTTTTGCAACTTTCAAATATGCAATATGGTATTATTAACTATAGTCACTATGCTGTACATTACATTCCCATTTATTTTTAACTGGAATTTTATACCTTTTGACCCCTTTGACCATTCCACTATCCCCTGCCTTGGTAACCAACATTCTATTTTCTATATCTATGAACTTGATATATATCTTAGCTTCCAAATGTAACTGAGTTCACAAAGTATTTGTATTTCCATGTCTGACTTAATTCAGTTTCCATAATCCCCTTAAGGTTTATCCATGTTTTCACAAATAGCAATAAGTCTTTTTGTTTTTAATTGAATTTGAGAGGGAGGAGGGTGTGCAGCAAGAGAGAGAAACTTTAACTTGTCGTTCCACTTATTTATGCTTGCATTGGTTGCTTCTTGTATGTGCCCCAACTGGAGATCAAACCTGAAACCTTGGCATATTTGGATGGTGCTCTAACCAACTGAGCTACACAGGCAAGGCAATGTCTCTCTCTCTCTCTCTCTCTCTTTTTTTTTATAGCTGGATAATATTCCATTGTATATATATATACCACATTTTCTTTATCCTCTCATTCACAGATGAATAGTCATCCATGGATGAATATCTTGGCTATTGTAAATAATGCTGCAATTAATATGGGTACATTTTTTGAGTTAGTGTTTTACTTTTCTCTTCTTAAATGCCTATAAGTGAAATTTCTGGATAATATTACAGTTCTATTTTTAAATTTTTGGAGGAACCTCCTTCTGTTTTCCAGGTAACCACACCTCGTAAAAGATTTAGAGGTAATACTATTTGTGCCCACCTGGGATAAGCATAGCAGACAAGTAAAGTAGCAGAAAGACACAAAAGCGTGATAGGGAGAAATAGATGAGAAACTCTCTTGAGGAAAAAAAAGAAAGAAAGAGCTCAAAGACCTTCATGTATATTTGGGCAAGAGGGAGAAAAATTCACATGCCTCGGTCCAGAAACATACTCAGAAAAGAACTGGGAAAACCCTCAGCTTTCACCGTTAGTGGATCTGTGGTTTTTGGATGAAAAGGAGGCAAAGACAAAACTGAGAAGTCTTAAAAAGAAGTAAAGACATAGCTGTAGTTTCTGACTTAGCATTGAAGGAACAACCAGCTCACAGCCAAGCTAAAAAGATCTGGTTCACTTTTTAGGCTCAAAGCCTTTAAGGAAGTCCCTACCAAGTTACTGGCTGACCCCTGAGATAATGAACAGCGACTTCCATCACCACACATGACAAGGAATAAAAACTTTGCAAAAAACCTAAAACAAACTGTAGAACTACAAACATATCAAAATGTACAACCACAGTATTTTAATAACAAGGTTCATATTAGCCCTCTGGAACCAGCAATCTGCTTCAAGAACACAAACTACAATCTCGTGTTCACCATTAGATGTTGGCGAATGGGAGATGGTAGGCATGCAAGTAAAAATTCCACAACAATCCCTTACTAAAAATCAGCAGCTCTTTTCTTCAGCAGTCTTCTGGTTGATGAAAGCTTTGTATTAAAACCTGGATTGACTCTGTAAGTCTTTGCCAGAATTTAATGGTTTCCGTGGAAGACTAGTTTTTTGAGTGCCCCATTCTGCCACTTTTCACAATGTCACTCCTGTAGAAAATATTCTTATCTTATACATATCTTTATTATTTAATGTTTATCAACATATATTATGTTCTAGATCTTAAATAGAAATTTAATTCTGATTCTACTTCTTTTGCACAAATGTTTGTGTTCTCCATTTATAAAATATCACTTGCTTTTTTGATGCTAAATTCATTTATATATTTTATGCTTTCCATAATCAATTACTTGTTTTATTTTTTATTGATATTTAGATTTAATATTTTGGTATAGAGCCCCTAGTGTGATTTACTTCCACAACGATCTATACTGTTGGAAATGGGTAAGTACCAATTTTAGTCATCTACAAATAGTCAAGCACTATCGAGAGTGGCACTGATACAATCTTGTGACAATTAGTATGGCTCCAAGAAAATTCTGTGGTAACATTTACAGTTAAAATTTTAACAGAAGTCTGATTTAGATTAATAAGTTCGGACAATGCATTTATGTATAAGTAATTATGGGAATAGAATGAATAAATATCCCCTAAGTTAACACACATATATTTGGGGCTTTCTGGTTAGCATTTCTTTCTATGTTAATAAAAATTGATATTTTATCCATATTTTCCTGAAACACATATTAACATAGCAAAAATTTTTTTTAAGTTTAATTCTAAATAAAATTATTCGAATTAGAAAAAATATTTAGTTGTTAATTTAATTGACTACAACCAATCATAAACATTGATTCAGCCCTGTAGTCATGAATAAAATACCTTGGAGAAATTAGTTCAAGTAGTATTGTTTATTATTTCTGTGTGCTATTGCTCACTTCAATATACACCTGGCTTGAATAACCATATAATATAAGGATTCAATTTAGAGACTTAAATTCTAAATTATGTGTTGAGATGATTAGACTAGACTGCTCTTTCAATAGAAATGATAAATGATAGTGTTAAATTTTATTACAGGACATTTTTTAGTTAATTGCATTGAGATAAGAGTTTTCACTAAATTCTTAAATTACATTAAAAAAAAATTTTACATTATACTTCATAACTCTGTGGTTTCCTTAAAGTCATCTTAAAAATCTGACAATATTTTATTTGGTCTGCAAGTGTTACAATGCTTTATATCCTATTCTCTGCTGTTTCCTCATGACAGCTGCCAGACAACAGATAGCTGGCCCACTTGCCTTACACACCAAGACTTGCTCCTCCTGTCCTTTGCTACACTGCATGAAGATCTTTTCTTGACATCTAACTATAGCAGCCGTATGTCTCTGGACTACAAATAAGAAGTACTCTGGGAGAGATCTGGAATTTGTTCCATTATATACTGGCATGGGACCAAAGGCTGACTAGATGATTTTGAGACTAGTGACAAATTTAATATCTCTTTTTCTCTAGAAACCAAGAGATTTGAAGCATTATTGAGGATGTTTTTGTGTAATATTGACCTTTAAATTGGTGGACTGACGAAAGGAGATTGCCCTCCTCATATTTTTGTGTCTCAGCCAATCAGCTGAAAATTGGAATAGAAAAAGTCTGATCATCCCACATTTAAGAGATGATTCCTTATACTGACTGTTTTCCATCTTAGACATTGGCCTTTTCCAGCATTGACCCTAAGTAGCTCTTCCTGAGTTTCCAGCTTACCAGCCTTAGGACTGGGATTTACACCATTGGCTTTTCTGGTTCACAGGCCTTCAGACTCAGACTGGAACTAAACCATCAGCTCTTCTGCATTCCCAGCCTGCTACCTTAACCTGGAGATCTTGGGACTTGTGTGTGTGTTTGAGTGTGCATATACCTATATTTCTATATCTGTATATGTATATATATATTCTTTTGGCTATGTTTCTTAGAGGAACTTTAACTAATACATATGTGATTTTTAATTTATTTTTTTAGTTTTAGAATGCAGAGTTTTATTTTAATTATTACTCTGATTTGGGGGGAATAATCTATATTTTAAATTAATCTCAGTAAGATATTATAAAAAGTATAACATATATAAAAGATATATTTTTTGTGTTAGGTTGTATTATGAAATAGAACATCAAATGTGATATGTTTTTATTTATTTTGGCCTTTGTGATCTATATTAATACTATCCTCTAATCTACCATATATTATCATTAACTATTATGAGTTAGGTAATAAACTATTTGTTTATACAAGTTTTAAAAAAGAAAAGACAGCAATAACTCTTCCTGTAGCAAAGAACTCCCTTTTCCAAAAATATATACTCATAAGAAAAAGTGTTACAAATTTTGTCATTATCTACCCTTTAGCTCTACATGATTTTAACTGTTATAAATACTTAAGCATATGACTTTAATGTGTTACTTATGTATTAATATATCATTACTATATCAGGCTTTATAATCTTATTTCAAATCAATCAAATCAAATTGATATAAACAAGCAAGCAAGTTATGTATAAAAACAGAACATCCTATACATAAGAAAAGGGCATGGATGTAACTTACTCCCATACATTTCCCTCTGACTTAGTTGGCAGATATAACATAAAGGACTTATAAATGCTGTACATAGTCATCATTATTTAATAACAGAAAGTATGCAAATTTGAGAGAAACTTTCTGTGAAACTGCTAATTACTACTACTATTTACTGCAAGTGTATTATGGGCCAAGCACTACACTAAGAACTTTGTTATAGAAAATTAGAGGTGGATCCTCTAAATGGGCCAGGTGGCTCTTGGACCAGGGGAGACACTGTTCAAGGCATTTCAGAAAACATTTCACTCCCTAATAAACAATTCTCAGATAATATGTTGATATTCCCTGTACTTCTTATGGTCCTGTAGCTGAAGGTGAGACGCTTCACTTTAAAAGTGCCCCAGTCCAGGATTGGTGACAAGGTTTCCAGTTTTTTCATTCTCAGTCATTCTCAGCTCTGATAGAACTAAAAAATCTCCTAGGCAACTTTTTGTTTTTAAATTAATTATTTTTTCATCTTCATCTGAGGACCTTTTTTCATTGCTTTTATTTTTATTATTTTTTATTCTTGCTTATTCTATTATAGTTGTCCTAATTTCCCCCCTTTGCTCTGCTCCTCCCATACCCCCCCGCCACCCACCCCACTCCTACAGTTAATCCCCACACCGTTGTCCATGTCTGTGGGTCATTTATACATGTTCTTTGACTAATCCCTTCTTTTTATTTCCACCCTTATTCCCCTTCCTCCTCTTCTTTGGCAACTGTCAGTCTGTTTCATGCTTCCATGTCTCTAGTTCTGGTTTGCTCATTAGTTTATTTTGTTCATTAGATTCCACATATAAGCGAGATTATACAATGTTTAATCTTTCACTAACTGACTTATTTCACTTAGTGAAATAGTCTCCAGTTCTATCCATGTTGTTGCAAAAGATAGGAATTCCTTCTTTCTTTCTGCTGCATAGTATTCCATTGTGTAAATGTACTGCAGTTTTTTAATCCTCTCATCTACTGATGGGCACTTAGGCTGTTTCCAACACTTGGCTATTGTAAACAGCACTGCTATAAACATAGGGGTGCATAAAAATGTCCTAGGCAACTTTTTAAAGACATTCATTCTCAGGCCCCGTACTCATAATGTCTGTTTAAAGTGTGCAATGTTTTTCATGACATACAGAAAAGTATCTCATAATATAATGGGCAGGCAGAGTTCAGAGCTACTCTTCCCTTAAGCTCCCCAGGACATATTCTCAATAGATATTGTTTAAGTGAAGATATTCTGTATTAGTTCTCATCCTGCTGATATTATTTGACCTTAAATGCAAGAGCAAGCCTCTTCCTAAATAGGGAGATATAGATTCAAAAAGGTAAGCCAGCAAAATGCTTAAACACCAGGCACTTTAAGCAGAGAATTTGCATTTGCTATTCATTCTCCCTCAAGTGCAAATATAGCTCTTGTTCTAAATAAGGAATGACAAAAATCACAGTATGCATTGACATTTGGCATACCTTGTTTAGGATAAAGTGTATTAATATTTATGTCCCTCACAAGGAAAAAAGTTCACCACATGGCAGGTGATTGGGGATGGTCACTTAGGACCATGTAAAGTTTTCCTAAGGATCTGTGAACAAAAAGGGGCAAGGCATAAAACCTGACAAGCTCAGGTGGGCCAGATGGCAGTCTAGACAAGCTCAGTGAACAAAAATAACAATTCAGGATGGTCTGATCACAAATTCTTAACAGGGCAGGCCATGGTGGATAGTTGTGTCCCAGGCATATAGCTTCCTCAGCAAAGATCAATTTTTACCTTCAGTAAATTCTTTCCTTTATTATTGTGCATCTACAACATGATTCATTTAAAACATCAGACTAATTTTCTTTTTCAGAATCCTCAAATGCATGATCACAGACACCAGAGCACAAGCCCACCAGAGCCAGAGATCACAGAATTGCTTGCTATTATCTTGTTTTCCTATACCATCACTATGTATTGTAACAGTTAGGTTAGTTATTGATTATTCTGTATCCACCAGTGTAAAAATGTTTCTTTTTCCATTTGCTTTTTATTCAATTCTAGAGATACGCCCACTTTTCCTTCTCCCACTTCCTTAATCTATAATACTACCAATGTATTTCATGTAAATTCTTTACATTTTCTTTTATTTGAATGTATAAATAAAATAAGTTGCCATTCTCTAGAGCATTTGAGATCTTGCCCCCTTGCATATGATGTCTGTCCAGAAAGTATCCAGCCACATAATATGAGAAATAGAGACATTTATTATAGAAAATACAAGATACAAAAAAAAAATTATCCATAGGACAGTAATGTCTCAGTCCCCTTCAAAGTAGTCACCTTGGGACCTCACACAGTTCTCCCAATTACCATCAGCAGCCCTCCTTGAGGGTCTAAAATCTCTTCTCTTTCAAAGGTGAGTTAAGTTTTGGAAAAAGACAGAAGTCACTTGGTGTCAAACCTGGGCTGTATGGAGGTTGAGTAACCTGGGTAATTTTATGTTTTGCCAAAAGACTCTGCATGAGACATGATGCATGAGTAGGTGCATTGTCATGCTGTAGCTGCCAATCACCAGTTGTCTATCATTGCAGCCTTCTGAAACATATGAATAGTTTACACAGAGGAATGTTCAAGCTTAATGCAAAATTTGATGGTGATTTATTGCTTTACTTGTTCAGTCATTTTGACTGCAATGTCCACATAGTACATACACTCACTCAAAGGCATCTACCGTCCCCATTGACTAGTAGAGTGAGTTGTCATTGTTCACCCTTGGCTACCAGGTTACACTGATGTTGCGCAAACTATTCTTGTTATGTTAGTAATGGCTGGACATTTTCCAGAGAGACATGGTATGTTATCAGTTTGGCTCAAATGATCTCATAAAATTATCTACAGGTTTAGAAGTTTCTTATGCAGACAGATCAATGGAATACAAAAATCAAGAGGAACTTGACTGGGTACTGAAATCCCACTCAAGCTCCACTTATCTGATCCTGTGTCCTGACACAGGACTATGTCAGCAGGAAAGATGTGTTGCCTTTTCCTAATTGGCCTGCCAATATAAAGGTGGGGAGGTGGTCTTTTATTCCTAACTGTACAGAATAGCATACACAGTAAGAAAACTTACTAACAACAATATCCTTATTATTTTCTAGTCTTGTAATCTTCAACTAGACAGTTAACCATTCTGTGCCTCAGTTTCCTCACCTATAAAATGAGGATAATAAATATTTAATTGTATAGTTATGAGGACTGAATGAGTTATTACTTTTAAAGTGATTAGAATAGTCCCTGTCAAAGAGTATTGAAATGTAAGGGCTTGTTAAATAAAATAAAAGAATAACTAGGCCCTTCTCAAGAGAAAAGTATTAGGTTCTCCAAGAGGGAATGCTATAGCTGTAGTTAGAATTTGACAATATTTTTTAATCTCTATTTGATTTGATTGTCACAACTGTATATGGTAGGTTTGTTTTGCCTTGGAGGATGGAGAAGCTAAACCTAGAGAAATTAAGTAATTATACAAATTATATACTTATTAGTTTGCAAAACTGGCAACTAATTATCACCCAGATTTAAATTAAGGATTGTGCTTTTAGCCACAAAATAATTAGCTTAATGAGTCCATACATAACAGAGTAGAATGAATGACAAATGCCACAAAATCACTAGTAAAATGGGTATTCCTTTATTAATCTGGTTATTTAAAATTACAATTACTCTCAGTCCTAACATTTCCTATATCCTTTCTCTCTCTCTCTCTCTTTATTTCTTAGCACACATTGCTGTATAATTTGCTTATATTTATTTTCTGGATTCCTATTAGAATGTAAACTCTTTGAGGTAGGTATTTAGGGCCCATTTTGTTCAATGCCTAAGAGTAGGCAATCAACAAATATTGGCTGAAAAGATAAATATATGAACTCTCTTTATCCTCAGCAAAGACAATTTTAAATGAAACCATGCAAATATTTACTATTAATTCACTATTAAATAGAACTTAAAGACTCTAGGTGGATGGATACTTAAGATGATATTACACTTTTAGTTGTCTCATGACTTTCTAAATCTTGAGAAGATGCTAAATTAAAATAAGTTACTATTTGAAATATTTCACAAAATTATAATACTTGTAACACAGTTTACCCTTGAACAACATGGGACAGGGATGCCAACCCACACATTAAAAATCTGCATGTGTTTACAGTTGGGTTTCTTTATCTGCAAATTCCAATGTATGGAAAATACAATTGACTCTTGAACAACAGGGCTTTGAACTGCCTGGGGAAGTGGACCCATGCAGTTCACAGCTCTGTTGTTCAACATTCAACTGTACTCTGTAGTACTTTCTATGTGCTGGTGATCATCCTAAATGCTTTGTAATTATTAAACATTTAATCCTCACTTCAACATTATCATATAGATACTATTGTATTTACCATTTTATAGGTAGGAAACTGAGGCACAGAGAGGTTAATTTATTTGCCCAAACTCAGACTTACCAAGAAGTAGTTCAAGCCCATGAAGTTTGGGTCTGAATCCATACTCTCAGTTGCTACTCTGTTCTGCATATTGTATTCCTATAAGAAAAAGTCATATGTTTAGACTATTAGGCATGAAGTGTCAAGAAATTGTTTTAAATTTTTAGAAACCTGAATTATTTTTTTTATACAGAAGGAAATCCAATCCACTTCTGTAAGAAAACTTTTATTGGAGCTAATACTCTCTAGTACATATGAGTTTTGAATTTTATCAAGCAATTCAAGAGTATTAAAAAATATAAATATTAACTTTTTTAAATTAAGAAAAATCAGATGAAATTAACATGGCACAGGTAAACATAAAAAAGTTTAATGTGGACTAAGAAAAGCAGGACATCTAAATTAAAACATTTTTCCAACCTGAAGGATGTAAATAATCAATTTTTGTAAAAATATGATGCTAAAAAAGTTGAATTTCTTAAATGACACAGTGGAAAATTCATGTGGAAATTAAAAAACAAAAAACTGTTGTATATAAGAATGACTTTAGGGCTCTGGCTTGTGTGGCTCAGTGGATTGAATGCCAGTCTGTGAACCAAAGTATTGTTGGTTCAATTCCCAGTCAGGGCACATGTCTGGGTTGTGGGCCAGTTCCCCAGTTGTGGGTGCCCGAAAGGCAACCACACAGTGATGTTTCTCTCCTTCTCTTTCTTTCTCCCTTCCCCTCTCTCTAAAAATAAATAAATAATAACATCTTCTAAAAAAATGACTTTAGCCCAAACCCTCCTCTAACAAAACAAACAATGAAATATATCTAACTCTTCTCCTAAAAATAAAATATTTTGCCCACATTAAATCATGTAGTATATTTCATTATTTCATCATTCTCTACCTTTATTTATATGAAACTTTCCATACATTAAGATTATCAATAGATAAGAAAAAATTCTACCTTTTAGAATTTTTTTTTCTTAAAAGCCTGGAAACCTATATTTTTTAAATATTAAAATAGCAAGTCAGATCCTTTTTATGTAGTAAATATTCTATATAAAGAGCATAATTATAGGTTTTATAACTTTAAATTTGTTTTTGTATCCTCAAACATATCCACTAAGCTCTGTAAAGGTTGAAAAACAAGTTTAAGAATACTACGCTGAAGGAAATATATGCATTTATCTAGATTTTTCTAGATATGGTTATTCACTTAAGTCCTGGGAGCTATAAGTGACTGGGTAGAGAGATTAGTGGAATAAAATGATTGTGTAAATTGCTATTGTCATTCCTTGTTTTTAAATAATAAAATGGCAGTTCTGACATGCAAAGGAGATATTTTTCTTTAGCACTTCTGGGTTATCTTTAGAGATGGGGATATTATAGTTAATATAAATAATTCTAACTTAAAATTATGCAGAAAACCAAGTGCTTTGTGTTCATGTGTTGGGCTTTACAGCTTTGTTTGGAGAACTTATGAAATTCTAAAAAGGAAGAAAAATACCTCAGCATGCATAGTTAGAGTATGAGTACATTCTGTTTTTCATATATTTCTGCCTGAGAGTAGTTAAAAATAAAGTAAACCAAGCAAAAAAAGACAATAAAAATCAGGTAGAATAAAAATAAAATAACGTAGAAGATATAAGAATAAATACTACAAGGCTGAACATCTAAATCAAACACATCAATATTAAAAATGTAAGGGAGATCTGACTGAGTTAGCTCAGTGCATTGGGCATCATCCTGCAAACCAAAAGGTAACTGGTTTGATTCCTGGTCAGGGCACACGACTGGGCTGCAGGCCAGGTCCCAACTGGGGGCATGGGAGAGGGAACTGATCAACATTTCTCTTGCACATTGATATTTCTCTCCCTTTCTTTATCCCTCCCTTTCTTGCTCTAAAAATAAGTAAATAAAATCTTTTAAAAAAATGCAAAGTATGTGAACCATGAACTTGTACAATAGCAGATACTAACTAATTAATGTTGGATTTCAAGGAGTGAATAATATTCCTGAAGTGAAACTTGAAAAATGCATTAAGAGACAACCATTAGCACAAAGCAATTATGACTCCTCCATTTGGCTTCTTATAGAAGACACTTGAAAGTCAAAGTCACCCTCTGATCTTAGGAAGAGCCACATGTGAACAAAATTCTTGTAAAAAAATACAGAATAAATTATCATCAAATAATATATAATTCCCCTAGTCTATTGGAATTATGAAGTATATTCAATGATATACATGTATATACAACATTTAATTGCAATGAACATTCAAATGAAATTTGTAACCAGTCTTATGATGCTGAGAATGATTTAATCAAAGGTTATTTATTTTATGTGGCAACTATATATCTATAAGCTTGTTAATCATTGGTATACTATAATTTACACTATTAGAGTTAAATTATAAAGTAGGTATTATATTTAGCTTTCCACATCATTATAATAAAACAGTGAAATTAACACTGGAAAAATCTGTCATTCCAAATTTTATTAGGAATCCCCACAAACTGTCATTTTTTTCTAACTTCATTACAATAACAAGGTTGTATAATTTTCCTATAATATAATGTGCCAAAATACAACCTAAGATAGAGATTTAATATATCAGTATATAGGATATTGTTTATAATGGAAAGTAACAGTATTTATTTTCAATAAAACATATATGTTTGCTACTTTCCTTTAACTATGCTCTGTAACCATCTTTCTTGTACCTACGAGGGCACAAGTACAATTTAATATATAAATGTTCACAATGTACATGAAATATAAATAAGTAAATGACCAACTTGAGGTGTCTTTCCAGAAAGTGAAGTTGGGAGGTAGAAAACAGAAAAACACAAAATAGGAATAAATGTACTTTTATTACATTTTGATATATACACACTAAAGGTAACTTTATTGAAAGTGGTATTTGTAGGTGGGCTTTGCTGATAACAGCTTTGAAGTATTATAAGAATTTAAGTAATGCGATTGCTCTTTATTTATTATTTATATATTTAATTTATTATTGTCTCAGACACAATTATTTTGGGACTTTTTTTGGAAGAAATTTTCACATTCCACATATTTTTGCTAATTCAGTCAATATATTAGGCAACACTATTATAAAATTCCCTTCTTTGTTGATTTAAGTACATAGGAAATATTACAAATGTCACTGTTTGGGAAAGTCCTAAATATAAACCAAACTGTGTATGTGGGTCATTTACTCTAACAATGCACATAACCTTTCATGTCTAAAAGGATGTTTGGTTAAGTGACAAGGAAGTCTCATACATCTTTTTGTCAGGCATTAGATTTATGATAAAAATAAAAATTGGTGCATGTGGGAAGATGCGGGACTGGGTGAAAAAGGTGAAGAGAATGACAAGTAAAAATTGATAGTTACAAAATAGTCATGGGGACATAAAGTACAGCATAGAAAATAAATAGTCAATAATATTGTAAAACTATGTATAGTCCCAGGTGAGTATTGAAAATATAAGGGGGAATACATTATAATGTATATAATTGTTTAACCACTATGCTGCACACCTGAAACTCATACAAAATAATATTGAATGTACACTATAATTGAAAAAGAAAAATAATTACAAAAAAATAGTTATGGGTATAAATAGTAAAATTCAGTCTGTAAATTTTCAGTTTCAATCTAAAAGAATATATCAATATCTTAAAACAAACAAACAAACAAAACGGTGCATACTTTGTTAAATGAAAATCAGTGTTCTTGTGATTGTTTCTAGTTTCTTAGCACTATGGTCAGAGAAGATGTTTGATATCATTTTAATCTTAAATTTATTGAGACTTGTGTCCTAACATGTGGTCTATCCTAGAAAACATCTTATGTGTACTTTAAAAGTATGCATTGTCTGCTGCTTTGGGATGATATTCCCTGAAGATATCAATTAAATTGTTTGATTTAGTGTGTCATTTAAGGTCAGTGTCTCCTTGTTGATTTGTTGCACAGAATATCAATCCATTGAAGTCAATGGGATGTTAAAATCCCCTACTATGACTGTATTTCTGTTTTTCTCTCCCTTTATGTCCATCAAGATTTGCTTTACATATTTAGCGCTTCTGTGTTGGGTGTGTAAACATTTCCTAGGGTTATATTCTCTTGTTGGATTATTCCCTTTATCATTCTGTACTGTCCTTCTTTGTCTCTTTCTATAGCCTTTGTTTTAAAGTCAATTTTGTTGGACATAAGTACTACTACTACCCCAGCTTTTCATTCTTTTCCATTCGCATAAACTATCTTTCTGTTTTCGTCTCTTTCTTAAAGCGAGCCCTTTAACGTATGTTGCAATACTGTTTTGGCATTAACAAACTCCTTTAGCTTTTTCTTGTCTGGGAAACTCCTTATTTCTCCTTCAATTTTAAATGATAGCCTTGCTGGGTAAATTAACCTTGGTTGTAGGTCCTTGCTTTTCATCACCTTGAATATTTCACACCACTCCCTTCTGGCCTAAAAGTTTCTGTTGAGTAATTAGATGCCATTCTAATTGGTGCTCCTTTATAAGTTACTATCTGTTTTTCTTTTGTGGATTTTAGGATTCTCTCATCTTTAAACCTTGCCATTTCAATTATGATGTGTCTCAATGCAGGCCTCTTTGGGTCCAACTTGTATAAGACTCTCTGAGCTTCCTGGACTTGTGTGACTTTTTCCTTCACCAGATTAGGAAAGTTTTGGGGTCATTATTTCTTCAAACAGGTTCTCAATTCCTTGCTCACTCTCTTTTCCTTCTCCTTGGTAATATCTTACCAAGATATGGATGTTGTATGCTTCATTTGTCCAAAATGTTTTGTGAGTGTTCCTCATTTAAAAAAAATTGTTATTTCTTTTTGCTGATCTACCTGGGTGTTTTTCTTTACCTTATCTTTCAAAACACTGATTAGATCCTCTGCTTCATATAACCTACTGTTTATTCCTTCCTGTATATTATTTATTTTAGATATTGATGAAATGTTATGAAACTAGAAATTGATCACAAGAACACTAAAAAATACGCAAAGATATAGAAGCTGAATGATACATTATTAAGTAGTAAATCAGTCAACCATGAGATCAAGGAAGAAATCAAAAGATACCTTGAAACAATGAAAATGAGGACACAAGATTCAAAATCTGTGGGGTATAGCAAAACAATCCTAAGAGGGAAATTCATAGCATTACAGGCGTATCTCAAAAAAAGAAGAAAAAGCTCAAATAAACAATCTAACTTCACACTTAAAGGAATGTGAAAAAGAACAACAAACAAAGCCCAAAGTGAGTAGAAGGAATGAAATAATGAAGATCAGAGCAGGAATAAATGAAATAGAGTCTAAAAAAGTGATACAAAAAATTAATGAATCCAAAAGTTGGTTATTTGAAATGATAAATAACACTGACAAACCTTTAAGCAGGCTCATCAAGAAAAAAAGAGAAAGGACTCAAATAATAAAATCAGAAATGAATGAGGCAAAGTAACAACTGACACCAAAGAAATACAAAGGATTCTAAGAAATTTTTACATACAACTATATGCCAACAAACTGGACAACCTGGGAAAAATTGATAAAATCCTAGAAACATACAACCTTCCAAAACTAAATCAGAAGGAATCAGAAATTCTGAATAAACAGATTGCCCCTAATGAAATTGATGTAGTAATAAAAAATGTCCCAATAGCAAAAGCCCTAGACCAGATAGTTTCACAAGTGAATTTTGCCGAACATTCTTAGGAGGGTAGGCTTTCAAATTAATTTTATGAAGCCAGCATTATCCTCATTCCAAAAACAGATAAACACACTATTAAGAAAGAATATTATATGCCAATATTTCTGATGAACATAGATGCTAAAGTCCTCAACAACATATTAGCAAATCAAATACAGCAATGCGTCAAAAAGATCATACGCTGTGATCAAGTGGGATTTACTCCAGGAAGCAAGGTTGGTACACCATTCTCAAATCAATAAAAGTGATTCACCACAAAAACAAAATGTAGGAAAAAAAACAATGTGATCATATCAATAGATGCGGAACAAGCTTTTGATAAATTTTAGCACCTATTTATGATAAAAACTCCCAGCAATGTGGGAATGGAGGGAACATACCTAAACATAATACAGGCCATATATGACAAAGCCCACTGGCAGCATCATACTCAATGGGCAAAAACTACAAATGTTCACCTTAAGATCAGGAACAAGACAGGGATGTCCACTTTCACTTCTCTTATTCAACATAGTGCTGGAAGTCCTAGCCAAAGAAATCAGACAAGAAGGAGAAATAAAAGGCATACAAATAGGAAAGGAAGAACTAAAACTGTCTTTATTTGCAGGTGATATTATACTGTACATAGAGAACTCCAAATATTCCACCAAGACAATATTAGAACTGATAAATGAATTCAGCAAAGTAGCAGGACACAAAATTAATATCCAGAAATCAGTTGCATTTTTATATGCCAATAATGAATTAACAGAAAGGGAAATTAAGAAACCAGTCCCATTCACAATAGCTTCAAAAAGAATAAAATACTTAGAGATAAACCTAACCAAGAATATAAAAGACCTCTACACAGAAAATTATAAGACACTGAAGAAAGAAATTGAAAAGATACAAATAAATGGATGCACATACCATTTTCATGGATAGGAAGAATTAATATCATTAAAATGTCCATACTACCCAAAGAAATCTATAGATTCACCACTATTCCTATAAAGATTCAAATGACAAATTTCACAGAATTAGAACAAATATTTCAAAAACTTATATGGAACCACAAAAGGCCCCACATAACAATAGCAATCCTGAGAAAGAAGTGTTAGAGGAATTACATTACCTAATATCAAACTGTACTACAAAGCCATAGTAATCAAAACAGCCTGGTAGTGGCATAAAAACAGTCACACAGATAAAGGGAACAAAATAGAAAGCCCGGAACTAAACCTAAGAATAATCAATTAATATTTGACAGAGGAAACAAGCACATACAATGTGCTAAAAATAGTTTATTAAATAAGTTGTGTTGAGAAAACTGGACATACATGTGCAGAAAAATTAAACAAGATCATCTTCTTTTACCACACAGAGGAAATTTCAAAATTTATCAAAGACTTAAATGTTAGACCCGAAACCATAAAAATCCTAGAAGAAAACATAGGCAGCAAAATCTTGGACATTGCTCATAGAAAAAAAAAAATTTATCAGCTATAGCTCCCCAGGCAAGGGAAACAGAAGAAAAATATACAAATGGGACTGCATCAAACTAAAGTTTTTTCACAGCAAAGGAAATCATTAACAAAATAAAAAGGCAACCCACAGAATGGGAGAACACACTCACCAATAGATATGATTAGGGGTTAATATCCAAAATTTATAAAGTACTTATAAAACTCAACACCAAAAAAAAAAACAATCTACTTAAAAAATAGGCCAAGCACCTCAACAGACACTTCCCCAAAGAGGAAATATGGATTGACAATAGATATATAAAAATATGTTTAACATCACTAATCATCAGAGAAATGCAAATTAAAATCATAATGAGATATCATCTCACACCTGTCAGAATGGCTATCATCAATAAATCAACAAACTAAAAGTGCTGGTGAGGATGTGAAGAAAAGGGAACCCTTTTGCACACTGTTGGTGGGAATGCGGACTGGTGCAGGAACTGTGGAAAGCAGTGTTGAGTTATCTCAAAAAATTAAAAATGAATCTGCCTTTTGACCCAATAACCTCACTTATGCAAATATATCTGAAAGAATCCAAAGCACTCATTCAAGAAAAATAAGCACCTCTATGTTCACTGCAGCATTATTTACAGTTCTCAAGATATGGAAGCAGTCTAAGTATCCATCAATAAATGAGTGGGTAAAATAATTATGGGACATTTGCACAATGGAATTCCACTCAGCTGTAAAAAAGAAAATTTTACACTTTGTGACAGTATGGATGGGCCTGGAGAACATTATGCTAAGTGAAATACAAGTATCATATGATTTCACTCATATATGGAATCTAATGAACAAACTGATCTAACAAGCAAAACAGACACAGACCTATAGATGCAGAGCAGATGGCAGCTAGTGGTTGGGGGTTAGCTGGTGGAAGGACAGCAAAATGGAAAAAGGACTCATGGACATGGACAACAATATGGTGATTTTGGGGGGGAAGGGGAGTATAAGGGAAACATATGGTAATAAAAAGTTATAATAAAGATTAAATCAAAAATGAAATAATATAAAATCAAATCCAATAAATAGGTCAAAAAAAAAAAAAAGGAAAAGATATAAGCTGTGTGAACTCTGGGAGTGAAAGTTTAGAAATACAGAAGCTTAATTCATTCTGATATTACCATCTGAAATCCACATGATTCTGATCTCTGAAAATATAAGAATGGGGTAAGAGATAAAGGGGTGACCTGGATTGTTTAATTCAACAATGAAAAGGCCACAAAAGCACTTTGAAAATACGATGTTTTGAAAACTTTGTGATCACCAGAGGAACACTTAAATTTACTTTATTTGGTTGTTGTCTAAATTGTTTGGCTGATGTTTTTGCTGCTCTGCTGCACTTCATTTTTCAGAAACCATTCTTTTACTATACTTAATTATCTAAATTCCTGCAGATTGAGGCAAACATAAAAATATCATTATCCCCTTGACTTTTACTTGTAAAATTTACTCCTGAGAACTATATCTTCTCTAGACTGTGAGATCAACAACTGCTTTAATTAAAAAGAAATCTGTATTTTTATTTAACTATGTTACTAAAATATTATATATTTTAACATGTAAATTTAATATTAAGTCATCCTAATCAAAATTGCTTTATTTTTTAATTTTTAAAATATATTTTCTATTGTTAGCTTTTATCATTATATATTTTTGATTTTTTATTTATTTGTTTTCAGAGTGAGGGGTAAGGGAGGAAGAAAGAGAGGGAAACATCAATGTGTGGTTGCCTCTCACGTGCTCCCAATTGGGGCTCTGGCATGCAACCCAGGGATGTGCCCTGACAAGGAATTGAACCAGTGACACTTGGCTCACAGGCCAACACTCAATCCACGGATGCAGAGCAGCCAGGGCTCAAAATTGTTTTAAATTTCTTCTCTGGCCCTAATTTCTTTAATGGTATTACCACTATACCTCCGCTGGCATACCTCTTCAGGGGAAAGGCTAAGGGAGTAAACCCCGACAGAAAATCCGGAGCCGGAGTCCCTAAGGCGGTTTGACGTTGTAGTCAACACCGGCAACTCCTGCGGCGCACCTGAAGCCAAGCTGTATTGACTCCGTCTTTCCCTTGGACCCTTCAGCTGCGAAGAGAGGGGGGGTCTGCTGCATGGGCAACAGCAGACCCTCCATATCACCCTGCCCAGGCTCTGTAGCTTCAGCTTCACTGGAGAGGACACTCCAGCGACATCGCAAGATGTCGATTCAACACGGGAGGAGACAGATACCGTGTCACTCCCGAGTCGGACTGCACAGCCATTCTCGGTGGTGCAGATAGACTCTTAAGAAGCTACACCATTGTCTCTCGAGACGGACGGCTGCCAACGATTACCACTATACTAAATTAACCACACTTGTTTGAAAAAAATCAATTTTTAACAATAACATAGGTTGTGTGATCCTGTAAATTGAGAATTGCAATGAAAGATATTTCATGGGGCATTCCAAATTGCTAAAGGCAAAAAAGATATAAAATTATTTAAATATGTCATGTATTAATTATGCTGATGATCATGATTTGTACTCACAAATCATAATTCATGCTTCTCAGCACAGTTTGATCAACCTAAAAGTTTAGGAGCTGGCCTCTAGCTGCTTTTTCATCTGAGGATGATTAAGTTTAAGAACCAGCATTTTCTTTGGCTTCCCAAGAATTTATCTTCAGTGTTCATTTCAGTACCAAAGGTAACAGGAGTAAAAAAAAAAAAAAAAGACTTCCGGCCAAGATGGAGGCTTAGACGGACACACTCGGTCTCCCTCTACAACTAAAGAGGATTACAATTACTTCAAAACAAAAGATAACTAGAAATTCCAGAAAATAAAGCTACACGGAAGCCCAACATATGAAGTTATAAACCAGCGGCGCCCTTTGGGCAGGTAGGACGAGCGAAAGGGGGCGGTGCTGTTAGCGGTCGCACCGGGGACAGCGGCAGGGAGAGCAATCCCAGCGGCAGGGAGGACAATCCCGGCAGCTTGTGACCCCAACGCTGGGGAAAGCAGCCACCACATCGCCTTGAACAGTGAGGCCCAGGGGGGCGGGAGGACGGATCCCAGACTCCTAGCAGAATAACTGTGTGAATCCATCTTGGACCCCCGCCCCCACACAAACCGCCACAGTGCTGCGAAATAGGTTGCGGACAGGCACCGGTCGCTGGGTCGTGACGAGTACACAGGCACTGCCCCCTATAGCCGGCCCAAGAAAACAAAACGCATCTGTCAAAATGAGGCAGACAACTATAGAAATCCCGGTGGCACAACTCACCAGGCAACAGATGAGGAATCTGACAGATGCACAAATAAGAAACCTGTCAGAGGCTCAGTTCAGGGCCATTGTTATCAGGTGGCTTACAGAATTAACAAAAGATCTGGAAAAAGATGAGAAAGAATTGAGAAACACTCATACTGAAAGGAACAAAACCTCATACGAGACAGATTGTGAGGAAAAAAAAATCCAGAGTTCATTTCAACAAACCAGAATATAGAGAAGGAACGGGAAGCAACGATGAGAGGATCAGAAACCTCTGGGACAGCTATAAAAGGCCCAACATAAGAATCATTGGCTTGCCAGAGAACGAAGAAGACGAACTAGAACTTGAAAAATTGAGTGAAAATATAATAAAGGAGAACTTCCCAAACTTGGGGAAGGAAATAGACTTACAGGTCCAGGAAGCACAGAGAATTCCAAAAAAACTGGACCCAGGGAGAACCACTCTAAGACACATTATAATCAAAATGTCAAAAATTAAAGATAAAGAGAGAATCTTAAAAGCAGCAAGAGAGAAGAAAAGAATCATGTACAAAGGGGTCCCGATTAGACTATCAGCTGACTTCTCAAGGGAGACCCTGCAGGCAAGAAGGGACTGGCAAGAAATATTCAAAGTAATGAAAATCAAAAACCTACAACCACGAATACTCTATCCAGCAAAATTGTCATTCAGAATAGAAGGGCAGAGAAAGTGTTTCCAGGACAAAATAAAACTGAAAGAGTTCATTAGATCCAAACCACTGTTATATGAGATGTTAAAGGGACTGGTTTAGAAAAAGGAGGATCAAAACTATGAAATCTAAAATGAAAACTGTATCACAAGAAACAACAGGAGCTAGGGAATTGAAACAAAGGCAAACTAAACAGGCAACAAGAGTGGAAAAAGAACTATAGGTACAGGGAACATACTGGGGGGAGGTCAACAAGGAGGGGGGATGGGGAGAGGGAGGGAGATGATATAGGAATTAAGGATCATGGTAGGAGGGAATGGAATAGAGAGAGGTTGAGAAGAACTATATGCACAACTAATGGACATGGTCTAAAAGTGGGGGACAACTGGAGGGAGGGGGACCACAAGGTGGAGGGGAGCAGAGGGAAGGGAAATTGGGACAAATGTAATATTATAATCAATAAAACACATTAAAAAATCTCTGTATTGATTGTTCCTGTTCCTTTGGTTTTATCAGAATTGCCAGATTTAATTGGAACTTTTGGGAAGTAGTGCTTTGGGTCTAATTCCAGTCCTTTTTGCTAGACTGATTCAAAGCACAACTGACCATTATCTATTCAAAGCCTGACAACTGGCGATAGATATAGAAGAAACTAAGGTAAAATGTTTTAAATAAATACACTTAGGGTTTTAAATTCATGTTACCTCTATGCTTCATAATAACCCTACTATAGATGACAAAAGTTTGATTTTACTTTCTTTTTCCAACAAGATAAAATAATACTTTCAAGGACACAAAATTATAATGCAAGTTCTTCCATTCAAAGGATTCTCTAAACTTCTTTTACAGGATTCAAGGAGAGGAAAACATGGTGCAGTTCTGTGTATAGTGAATAGATACTTCATGGTAAACCTTGTTTATAATCCTTGTTTTTTAACAGTGCTTTATCCTAGTGACCTTGAACAAAGCCTAACTTGTGTATGATTAATTTTTTAAGCTATTAAGAAAATATTTCTGATTTATGAAGTAGTTATGAAAAATAATAACACGGTTTTGAATTTCCCTGAAGAAATACTTTATAAAGTCTTCACGTGTTATTAATTATAGTAATAATTGGGAAAGAAAATATTCACTAGGGTTTCTTGAAATAAAAATGTCACCTAAAGTCATGTCCAACCATTCTCTGGAATTTCTTTAAAGATGAGATAACCTGGCTTTTTCATATCAGTTATGCACAAAAGAATAAATTTATTGGAAAAGAAATTACATGTGCATGTGTTAAGCACTAATTAGTATTTATTTTAATTCAAAAAGAACATTTTCAAGTCTGGTTAAACCTTTCTATTTAAAACAAAATTTTATGTAAGGTGTATAGGAATGCTACCTATCGGTGAGTTTTTATTATAATTAACACAAAATAACTTTAAAGATTTTAGCACCCAGGACTTTGAACTTAATGGCTAAGGGATAGCTGAAAGGCTGTGTTTTATTACCTTCCCTTATTCCTGGATCTTATGCATAAAGGCCTAAGATCTACAAAATTTTCATCTTAACACAATAGTATTATACCACCAGAACTATAATAAAAAATTAGATTGCCTCATCTATTATAACATTCATTTATCATAGTTTAATAATATTGGAATCAAAATGCCCTGGGCAACTTGATATATATGTTAGGTCAGTTTGTAAGTTACATTCAAAGGTGGAATGGACTTATGAAATCATATATCCTTAAAGAAAAATGTAAGCAATCCATTTTTCCCAAAGTAGAGCTCAATCTCAACCTTTATATACAACAGCAACAACAACAAAAATAAATTGTATTTCTGTTCATTATAAAATAGTGATATGTACTCATTTGTAAAACAATGCTTAAAGAAGATGTGACTGCTATGGAAGTCATTAAGGAAAGAAAATATAATTTATACATTTTCTAAAAAATATGTCACCTCATTAAACAAATTCACCTATATTTATTGTTTTTGTCATCACAGGTTGGTACAAGTAACAGACTTTTGTATGTGCACAAGGTCTTTTTAGCTATATTTTAAATTACATGCAACATTAATGCATGCTCCAAAGTATATTTTGGGATTTTTTTGATTTCCTGGTTCATTTTTGCACCCCACACTAATGCACCCCAACTGGCATTTTTAAAGGTCCCTCCAGAACTAGAACAAAGAAGTCTGTGTATTATACATTAGAAGTCATCTAATGACCAGCATTTACTCTAACCTGCTTCTATAATGCTATTTTTATTTTTTTAATTGAAATGTTTTATTTTTTATTGTATTTTTTTCCATTACCATTTGTCCCCCTCACCCTCTCCACCCACAATTACCGCACTGTTGTCAGTGCCCATGAGTCATTTCTTCCTTTTGCTAGATACCTCCACTCCCTAACCCTGCCCCCCCAAAGCTGTCATATGATGCTGATTCTTAATAGTTCTTATTATTCCTGATTAATAATATCTAATCATATTAAATATATAAATTTGTAAATCCTATCAACTACCCAGGTAAGTAGTGAAGAAATCATTTTTACCATGAAAGTTGTCTACATAAGATGCTCTCTTATCAGAGTAGCTTATGTTATCAGATTTGAGTCTACTGGCTGTGTGTTCTAATAGCACATATTTAGTTTCTTTGTGGCAAACTTATTTTAATTTCTTTTTATGTTTATCTAGTTCAATAAAATAATTCTCATGAATATCTAGGCTACTAGGTAGAATTTCTAATGAATTTAAACTACTTCTTAGAGAGAAGATGGCGGAGGAGTGAGGCGAGGCTGCGTTCTCAGGCTCCTGAGACCTGTCTGTAGTTTGGACTAATTGCAGACAGAACATCTCAGTGAGCAGCTGGACACTGGCAGGAGTCGAGCCTTGGCACGCTGCTGGATGAGAGAAAAACCATCTGGGAACAATCTGTTTAGTGAGGATAGTGGAGGAAAAAGGGATGAGACAGGATCCCTCACTGGGGTGGCTGCCCAAGCTATGGCTGAAAGTACACAAAGGCTTTTTGGTGACCACAGGCTTCCCCAGAGAGGAGTTGGGAGGAAAGTGGATCTCTGCCTGCTGGCAGAGACGGGACTCGACCAGGTGGCATTGGCGCTGAAGGACAGGGGACAGTGTACTGCTGTGCAAGTGAGAACATAATTCTCCTTTATATTTTTCTCTAGTGGACTGTGGAGAGGGGTGGAAAGTTTGGGGGTGGTAGACCATTCTTGAGGAGCGCAGGTGCAGTGGCGCGCTCATCCACGCCCCAACCCTCCCCTTGGGTTGGCTGGCACGCATAAGGAAGTGCCCTCATTCATTGGCCCAGGTGCGCGGAGCTGCAAGTCCAGGTGCCCCTCGGACACGCCCCAACACACATAAGATCAGTGCCCCAACAGGCACAAAGAGGGCCCACTGGACACACAGAAGACTGTGTGCAGACATCCCTGGTCAGCCCCAGTGGGCGCCAGGACAGAGCGCAGACCACTTGCTCAGGCTCTGCCCATGTCTGCCCAATAATAGAATATAATTACTATATAAACCCAATACAATACAATCCCACTTTCTTACTATATTATCCATTATTCCATCCTTTTCTTCTATTTTTATTAACATACAATGTGAATATTACCTACTGTCTTGCATAGTCTCAACTATTATTAATCTATCATCTCCTCCCTCAAAAATCATATTTTTCTTCCCTAAAAACAACTCTTATCTATTCTTCCTATAGTATAAAAGCTCTAATCTCTCTACATATATATTAATACTGGCTTGTTGGCTGACGATAGTGGGATAGAGTGTGGGGGATATTTTTGAGGGTGTGAGTCTCTTGCCTGGGCTGTGTGTTTATGTTTTTAACAGCATCCCCACAAAAGAACTCAAGACAAAGTGGATAGAGTGACTCAATCAACTAGTCAGAAGGAAGATCCCACCAAAGAACATATGAAATATAACCAGACAGCATAAACAAACGACATAAAGGGTAACCCAAGAACATCAGGCTCAAGGGATCAAAGAGACTGCACCACTGAAACCCCCAGATCTCCTATAAAAAATCTCATACCACAACGGTGGGAAGTCAAAGCAGACAAACCAAAAAAACAGAAACAAACAAGAAGAATCCAACATGGTAAGATGCAGAAATAACCTCTCAATAAAAAGAAAAAAGGAATCCCCAGAAAGAGAGATAGATGGAATAGACATAGCCCAAATGTCAGACACAGAATTCAAAACAATGGTAGTGAAGAAGCTCAATATGCTTGACAACCTCAAAAACAACTATGACAGCCTCCAAGGAAGTTACCAACAGCTCCAAGAAAATTACAAGGAACTGGCAGAGAACTACACCAGCATAAAAAAAGAAATAGAAACTATTAATAAGAACCAGGAAGAAATGAAGAATTCAATCTCTGAACTGAAAAACACAGTAGAATCAGTTGAAAGCAGACTAAACGAAGGAGAGGATCGGATTACTGAGTTAGAAGATAATGTAGAGAAAAACTCCCAGACAATACAGCAAAATGAAAAAAAAAAAAAAAAAAGATTGAAAAAGTACGTAGAAGAAATAAGGGAATTACAGGATAGCATTGGAATAAGAGAGGGAGAAGAAAAAGAGTATGGAATTGAAAAACTGATAGGAGAAATAGTGACAGAAAAATTTCCCAACCTGATGAGAGAAAAAGATATACAAGTTCAAGAAGCACAGAGAGTTCCAATGAAGAGGAACCCCCAAAAACCCACTCCAAGGCACATCATAACTAAAATGGCAACATTCCAAGACAAAGAGAGAATCCTAAAAGCAGCAAGAGAAAAACAGCAAATAACATACAAGGGAGCTCCGATAAGTCTATTGACCAATTTCTCAACAGAAACACTTCAAGTCAGAAGGAAATGGTCAAAAATAATTCAAGCAATGAAAAACAAAGGCCTACAACCAAGAATACTCTACCCAGCAAGGCTCTCATTCAAAATAGAAGGTGAAATAAGGAGTTTCTAAGACAAAGGAAGACTAAAAGAATACATCTCCACCAAACCAGCATTGCAAGAGATGCTAAAGGGAATGCTCTAAGAAAAAAGAAGAGAAAAAAAAAAAAAAAAAAAAGAAGAGGAACAGAGGTACAAAGGGAAATGAATAAATACACATCAATAATAACCTTAAATGTAAATGGATTAAATGCTCCAATTAAAAGACATAGGGTAACGGCATGGATAAGAAAACATGACCCACATATTTGCTGTCTAAAAGAAACACACCTCAAAAAAAGATTTACATAGACTGAAAGTAAAGGGATATAAAAAAATATTCCAAGCAAACAGACCTCAAAAAAAAGCTAGGGTAGCAGTCCTCATATCAGACAAAACGAATTTGAAAGCAAGGGCAATAAAAAGAGACCAAGAAGGACATTTCATAATACTTAAAGGAACAATCCATCAAGAAGATATAACGCTGATAAACATAAGCACCCAACATAGGAGCACCCAAATACATAAAGCAAATACTAGAGAACCAAAAGAAGGATATTAACAACAACACACTCATAGTAGGGGACTTCAACACTCCATTATCAACAATAGACAGATCATCAAAGCAAAGAAACACCAAGGATATACAGGCATTGAACAACACACTAAACCACATGGACTTAATTGATATATATAAAACTTTTCACCGCAAAGTAGCAGAATATACATTCTTTTCAAATGCACATGGGACATTTTCAAAGATAGACCACATAATAGGACACAAAGCAAGCCTCAACAAATTCAAGAAAATTGAAATTATATCAAGCATCTTTTCAGACCACAGTGCCTTGAAACTAAAAATCAACCTCAGAAAAAAAAAATCAAAGGCACCCAAACTCATGGAGAATGAATAACATGCTATTAAATAATAAATGGGTTAACAATGACATCAAAGAAGAAATCAAGAAATTTCTAGAAACTAATGACAATGAACACACAACAGCCCAAAACCTATGGGACACAGCAAAAGCAGTCCTAAGAGGGAAGTTCATAGCGATACAGGCATATCTGAAAAGGATAGAAGAATCTCAAATAAAAAGTCTAATTGTAAAGCTACAGGAACTAGAACAACAACAAACAAAGCCTAGGGCAATAAGAAGGAAGGAAATCATCAAGATCAGAGTGGAATTAAATGGCATAGAGACTAAACAATCCAAAAAATCAACAAAACTAGGAGCTGTTTCTTCGAAAAAATAGACAAAATTGACAAGCCTCTAGCCAGGCTCATTAAGAAAAAAAGAGAGAAGACCCAAATAAACAAAATCAGAAATGAAAGAGGAGAAATCATGACTGATACCACAGAAATACAAACGATAGTAAGAAATTACTACAAACAACTGTATGGCAAGAAAATTGACAACGTAAAAGAAATGGACAAAATCTAGAAACATATAACCTTCCAAACTGAATCAAGAAGAAGTAGAAAGTCTCAACAAACCAATAACAAAGAAGGAAATTGAAACAGTAATGAAAAATCTCACTTCACACAAAATCCTTGGACCAGATGGCTTCACAGTCAAATTTTACAAAATATTTAGGGAAGAACTAACTCCTACCCTCCTCAAACTATTCCAAAAAATCCAAGAAGAGGGAAAAATCCCAAACTCTTTCTATGAAGCCAGTATTACTTAATCCCAAAACCAGGTCAAAACACAACAAAGAAGGAAAATTACAGGCCAATATCACTGAAGAACATAGATGCTAAAATCGTCAATAAATTATTGGCAAACAGGATCCAGCAGTACATCAAAATGATTATACATTACCATCAAGTGGGATTCATCCCAGGGATGCAAGGATGGTTTAATATTCACAAATCAATAAATATAATGCATCACCTAAACAAAATAAAAGACAAAAATCACATGATCATATCAATAGATGCAGAAAAAGCATTTGATAAAGTACGACACCCATTTATGATGAAAACACTCAGCAAAATGGGAATAGAGGGAACATACCTTAACATAATTAAGGCTATATATGAGAAGCCTGAAGCCAACATCATACTCAATGGACAAAAACTGAAAGCATTTCCCCTGAAATCAGGAACTAGACAAGGCTGTTCACTCTCTCCACTTATATTCAACACAGGTTGGAAGTCCTAGCCATAGCAATCACACAAGCAAAAGAAATAAAAGACATCTAAATTGGGAAAGAAGAAATAAAACTATCATTATGTGCAGATGATATGATAGTATTCCTAGAAAACCCTATAATATTTACAAAAAGACTTCTCAATATAATAAGTTAATTTGACAAAATAGCACGGTACAAAAGAAATATACAGAAATCTAAGGCATTTCTGTACACCAACAATAAAATATCAGAGACAGAGACAAAAAAGAAAATACCATTTACTATAGCAACAAGAAAAATAAAGTTCCTAGGAATAAACTTAATCAAAGAGATAAAAGACCTGTACACTGAAAATTATTCAACATTGAAGAAAGAAATTAAGGAAGATCCAAATAAATGGAAGCAAATACCATGTTGTTGGATGGAAAGAATCAACATCATCAAAATGGCCATACTACCCAAAGCACTTTGCAGATTCAATGCAATCCCTATTAAAATACCAATGACATATTTCACTGACCTAGAACAAATCCTCCAAAAATTCATATGGAACCAAAAAAGACCCCAAATAGCAAAAGCAATCTTGAGATGGAAGAACACAGCAGGAGGAATCACGATACCAGACATCAAACAATACTACAAAGCCATTGTGATCAAAACAGTCTGGTACTGACATAAGAACAGACATATAGACCAGTGGAACAGCATAGAAAGCCCAGAAATAGACCCAGGCCTCTATGGTCAACTAATATTTGATAAAGGAGGAAGGAACATCAAATAGAGTGAGAAGAGCCTCTTTAACAAATGGTGCTGGGAGAACGGGACAGGGACATTCAAAAAAATGAAACTAGACCACCAACTTACACCACACATGAGAATAAACTCAAGATGGATCAAAGATTTAAATATAAGCCGTGACACTATAAAAGTCCTAGAGGAAAACATAGGCAGGAAAATTTCACATATCCTGTGTAACAATATTTTCATGGATAGATCTCCCAAGGCAAGAGAAATAAAGGAAAAAGTAAACAAATGGGGCTACGTCAAACTAAAGAGTTTCTTCTCAGCAAAAGAAAATTTAGCAAGATGAAAAGGAAACCAACCATATGGGAAAACATATTTGCCAATGATACCTCAGACAGGGGACTGATCTCCAAAATATATAAAGAGCTTATATGACTCAACAAGAAGAAAACAAACAACCCAATTAAAAAATGGGCAAAGGACCTGAACAAACACTTCTCTGAAGAGGACATACAGAAGAAGGTCCATAGACACATGGAAAAATGCTCAACATCAGTAGCCATCAGAGAGATCCAAATAAAAACCACAATGAGATACCATTTTACACCAGTCAGAATGGCCATCATCAACAAATCAACAACGTGTGCTGGCGAGGATGTCGAGAAACGGGAACCCTACTGCACTGTTGGTGGGAATGCAGACTGGTGCTGCCAGTATGGAAAACAGTATGGAATTACTTCCAAAACCTAAAAATGGAACTGACTTTTGAACCAGTGATTCCACTGCTAGGATTATACCTGAAAAATCCTAAAACCGTAATTCAAAAGAACTTATGTACCCCTATGTTCATAGCAGCCCTGTTTACAATAGCTAAGTGCTGGAAACAGCCTAAGAGCTTATCTGTAGATGAGTGGATCAAAAAACGGTGGTACATTTACACAATGGAATACTATGCAGCAGAGAGAAAGAAGGAACTCCTGCCATTTGCAACAACATGGATGGAACTAGAGAGAATTATGCTTAGTGAAATAAGCCAGGCAAAGAAAGCAAAATACCATATGATATCACCTAATACAGGAAACTAAAGAGCAACACAAACAAACGAACTAAATAGGCAAAGACTAGAATAATAGTCAGTAGGGGGGAGGGGGGAGGGAGAGAAGGGGGATAAGTAAGGGAAGGGTCTAGTCAAGGAATATGTATAAATGACTCATGGTCATGGACAACAGGGAGGGATATGATTGTGGGAGAGGGGATGGGCTGGGTGGGGGGGAGATATTGGGGTAAAAATGGGGCAACTGTAATTGAAAAACCAAAAAATGAAAGATTAAAAAATAAATAAAACATCGGGTCATACTGGCAGTGTAGGCAGACATGGCTTATCTCTTCACACAACCACATCAAAATTACAACTAAAATACAGAACAAGCATCACCCAGAGCCGTGAGAAATTGAGTTGAATGGAAGTCTGAATTTAAAAAACCATTTCCATCCAGACTGGTAGAAGGGGCATAGACACACCACAGTTTGGTCCCACATTCATGTGTGGTGGATAAAAATTCAGGAGAACTATCTCAGGAGAATGGAGTCCCAGCCCCACACCACGTTCCTCAGTCCAAGATTCCAGTGCCAGGAAGATAAGTCCCCATAACTTCTGGCTGCAAATGCTAGCAGAAATTGAGCTAGTAGGAAAACTGCTGGATCCCCAAGCAGTTCCTATTAAAGAATTCACACACTGAATTATTCAGACTCACTCCCTCTGAGCTGAAGCACTGGGGTAGCAGCTTGAAAGACACCAGTGGCATACAGGGAGAAACTGAAGTGTCCTGCCTCAAGGCTAGCAGGAGCCATTGTCTCTACTCTGAACTGTCCCCACAAAGAGCCACAAAGCTATAAAGCTGGTGCCATATCTAAGACTCCATCAAAACTGTTTTCCCTGCCTTGAAGATCCCCAGAGACTCCGTCCCATCCAACTTATGGGCCCACCCAAGCTGTTTTTCCATATGACTGGCTGGTCTTGGCTCATGCTTTACAACTTTCTAAATTCTCTCAAATAAGCAACAGGTGGACTCAGCAGCAGCCAACCTAGATTCACAGTTAGGCTTCACCTGGAAATCTCCAAGTCCAGCACAAGTAGCAGCCATTTCAGATTGCTTTAATGCTCAGTTGGGGTGGCCCTGGGCAAAACAGATGTAGAAGCTGATCTTGGCCTGCACCACCCAGGAAACCTCAATGCCAGTGCACCCAGTGGACAGCTACAGTCCATGTTGATGCACCACCACCCTGCGCCTGCACAGCTGATCCTCCATGAAGGGCAGAGGTTGGTGGTCAGTGGACACAACCAGTCCTTGCAGCTGACCGGCCTGGGTAAATCCCTGCTATTTACCTGAGAACAACAATCAAGGCTCGGCTACAAGAGGAGGGTGTACTCAGCCCACACATTTTGTCAGTTTATGCAAAAAAAGCAAATTTTCTTTTTTTAATTAATTTTTATTGTATTTTTCTCATTATCATTTATCTCTCTTATAGTCTTCTTTCTTCTACAATAATCACACTGTTGTCCATGAGTCCTTTCTGCTTGATCCCTCTACCCCCTAACCTCCCCCATCAAAGCTGTCATCCTGTTTCCTTTCTTTGAGTCTGTCTCTATTTTGCTTGTTAGTTCAGTTTTTTCATTAGATTCCACATATGAGTGAAATCATGTGGTATTTGTCTTTCTTTGAGTGGTTTATTTAACTTAGCACAATGCTCTCCAGGTCCATCCATGCTGTCTCAAATAGTACAATTTTCTTCCTTATGGCTGAGTAGTGTTCCATTGTGTTAAAGTCCATATTTTTTTTATGTATTCATCTACTGACACTTGGGCTGCTTCCATATCTTGGTGATTATAAATAATACTGCAGTGAAAGTAGGGGTAATTATGATCTTTCAAATTAGTGTTTAAATTACTGTTTGGAGTTTCTTGAGATATAATCTCCGAAGCGGGAATGCTGGGTCAAAAGGCAGATCTATTTTTAACTTTTTGAGGTATCTTCATACTGATTTCCATAATGGCTGCACCAGTCTGCATTCTCACCAAGAGAGGAAAAAGGTTTCTCTTTCTCCACATCCTTGCCAGCACTTGCTGTTTGTTGATTTATTAATGATAGTCATTCTGAAAGGTGTGAGATGATATCTCATTGTGATTTTAATTTGCATTTCTCTGATTATTAGTGATGTTGAACCTCTTTTCATTTATCTATTGGCCATTTGTATAAAAATATCAGTTGTCTTTTTATATGCCAATAAGTAACTATCAGAGAGAAAATTTAAGGATACAGTTCCTTTTGCAATTGCTTCAAAAAGAATAGAATACCTAGAAATAAATCTAACCAAGGATGTAAAAGACCCACACTCAGAAATTTATAAGACACTGAAGAAAGAAATCAAAGAAGATACATATTTGTGCAAATACATATAGTTTTCATGGATAGGAAGAATTGACATTATTAAAATGTTCTTGCTACTAAAAGCAAACTATGAATTCAATGCAATATTTATCTAAATACTAATGATGTATTTCACAGAACTAGAACAAATATTTCAAAAATTTATATGGAACCACAAGAGGCCCCACAAAGCAATTCTGATAAAAAAAAAAAAAAAAAAAGAACAAAGTTGGGAGAATCATGCTATCTAATATCAATCTATATTATAGGGCCATAGTAATCAAAACAGTATGATACTGGCATAAAAACAGACACATAGATTAATGGAACAGAATTGAGAGCCCAAAATAAATCCACAACTTTATAGTCAATTAATATTTACCAGAAGAAGCAAGCACATACAATGGGCTAAAGATAGCTTATTCAATAATGATATTGGGAAAATTGAATACATCTATGCAGAAAAATGAAAATAGACCACCTTCTTACATCACATACCAAAATAAATTTAAAATGGATTAAAGACTTAAATGTTAAACCTGAAACCTAAAAAATCCTAGGCATTGCTCGTAGCAATATTTTCACTGATATATCTAGCTAGGCAAGGGAAACAAAAGAAAAACATGAACAGATTTCCAGCCAAGATGGAGGCTTAGACGTACATGTTTGGTCTCCCTCTAAAACTAGAGAGGAATACAACTACTACAAAACAAAGGATAACTAGAAGTTCCAGAAAATAAAACTACACGGAAGCCCAACATGCAAAGTTATAAACCAGCGGCACCCTTTGGGCAGGTAAGAAGAGTGAAGGTGGGTGGTGCTGTTTGCGGTCGCACCAGGGACAGCGGCAGGGAGAGCAATCCCGGCTTCAGTCCAGCCCCGGCAGCTCCCGAACCCAACGCTGGGAAAAGCAGCAACCACATCGCCTTGGAAGGTGAGGCCCAGAGGGTGGGAGAACGGATCACAGTCTCCTAACGGAATAATGGCAGGAATCCATCTTGGACCTCTGCCCCCACACAAAGTGCCATAGTGCCGTGAAATAGGTTGCGGATCACCGCCCGTCGCTGGGTTGTGATGAGTAAACAGGCACTGCCCCCTATAGCGGCCCAAGAAAGCAAAATGCAAATCTGTCAAAATGAGGCAGACAACGATAGAAATCCCGGTGGCGCAGTCACCAGGCAACAGATGAAGAATCTGACAGATGAACAAATAAGAAACCTGTCAGAGGCTCAGTTCAGGGCCATTGTTATCAGGTGGCTTACAGAATTAACAAAAGATTTGGAAAAAGATGAGAAAGGATTGAAAACACTCACACTGAAAAGAACAAAACCACATATGAGACAGATGGTGAGGAAATAAAATCCAGAGTTCAAATCAACAAACCAGAACATAGAGAAGGAGCAGTCAACCAGTGTGGAGAGAGGAAACAGGAAATAAGGAAAATGGGGAGAGGATCAGAAACCTCTGGGACAGCTATAAGAGACCAAACATAAGAATAATTGGTTTGCCAGAGGGCGATGAAGAAGAACTAGAAATTGAAAAATTAAGTGAAAATATAATAAAGCAGAACTTCCCGAATTTGGGGAAGGAAATCGACTTACAGGTCCAGAAAGCACAGAGAGTTCCAGAAAAACTGGACCCAGGGAGAACCACTCTAAGACACATTATAATCAAAATGTAAAAAGTTAAAGATAAAGAGAGAATCTTAAAAGCAGCAAGAGAGAAGAAAAGAATCATGTACAAAGGGGTCCCAATTAGACTATCAGCTGACTTCTCAAGGGAGACCCTGAGGCAAGAAGGGACTGGCAAGAAATATTCATAGTAATGAAAATCCAAAACCTACAACCACAAATACTCTATCCAGCGAAAATGTCATTCATAATAGAAGGGCAGAGAAAGTGCTTCCAGGACAAAATAAAACTGAAGGAGTTCATTAGATCCAAACCGCTATTATATGAGAGGTTAAAGGGACTGGTTTAGAAAAAGGAGGATCAAAACTATGAACACTAAAATGAAAACTGCATCACAAGAAACAACAACAGAAGCTAGAGAATTGAAGCAAAAGCAAACTAAATAGGCAACGAGAGTGGAAAAAGAACTGTAGGTATGGGGAGCATATAGGGGGGAGGTCAGCAGGGAGGGGGAAGGGGGAAAGGGAGGGAGATGGTACAGGAATTAAGCATAGCAGGAGGGAATGGAGAAGATAGGAAGAGGTTGAGAAGAACTATATGCACAACCAATGGACATGGACTAAAAGGGGGGAGGACAACTGGAGGAAGGGGTCCACCGGGTGCAAGGGAGCAGAGGGAAGGGAAATTGGGACAACTGTAACAGTATAATCAATAAGACACATTAAAAAAAAGAAAAGAAAAGAAAGAAATACATGAACAAATGGAACAGCATCAAATAAGACATTTTTGCACAGCAAAGGAAAACATCAACAACAAAAAAAAGACAACCTACAGAATGTGAGAACCTATTCACTGATACATTTGATAAGGGGTTAAATATCCAAAAGTTATACAGAACTTATAAAACTCAACACCAAAAAAATTTTTTAAAAACAATCTGATTAAAAATGGACAATCTGAATAATTATTCTTTAATTTCTTTCAACATATCTTATAGTTTTCAGAGCATAAACATTTTTATTTGTAAATGTTTTATATTCTTTGATATTATTGTAAGTGAAATTGCTTTTTTACATTTCATCTTCAGATTCGTTCATAGTGTGTAGAAAATACTTGATTTTACATACTGATTTTATGCTCTATAATCTTACTAAATCAGCTTATCAGTTCTAAGAGTTTTTAGTGGATTCCTTAGGATTTTGTGTGTGTGTGTGTGTGTGTGTGTGTGTATAAAATCCTGTCATCTCTGAATGGAGGTAGTTCTACTTTCTTTTAATCTAGATAATTTTCATTCCTTTTCTAGTTACTATGATGAAAGCCTTTTGAGCAATGTTAAATACCAATGAAAAGAGCATATATTTTTGTCTTTTTCTTGTTTGTAGAGGCAAATTGTTCAATCTTACACACAGTAAGTATAATGTTAGCTGTAAGTTTTAAATAATTTGCTTTTTAGGTTGAGGAGGTTTCATTCTATTCCTAGTTGTTTGAATACATTTATTATGAATGACTTCTAGATTTTGTCAACTTATTTTTATATGTATATTCAGATGACCATGTGGGTTTTGACCAATATTCCACTGATACAGCTTATTACATTAACATGAATGTTAAGCCGATCTTACATTTCTTGGATAAACTGCAATTAGTCATGGTGTGTAATGCTTTTAATATGCTGCTAGATTCAGTTTGCTGCTGTTTTGTTGATAATTTCTGTATCTATATCCAAAGAAGATATCAGCTTGCAGTTTTTTTGTTATATTTTGTCTGGTGTTAGTATTATCATAATGCTGTCTTCATAAAATGAGTAATAAAATGTGTTCTTTCCTCTTTAATTTTTTTGGAGAGTTTATAAAAATTTGGTATCAATTCTCCAAAAAATATTTGATATTATTCACCACTGACACCATCTGACCTCGAGATTTTCCTTCATTGGAGGTTTCAAAAATTACAACACAACTTCTTTACTTGTTATATGTCTATTTAGATTTTCTATTTCTACTTGAGTTAGTTTTGGTAAAGTTTGTGTCTTGATAGGAATTTTTCTATTTCCTCTAAGTTATCTAATCTATTGCTATACATTTGTTTATGGTTTTCCCTTACAAGAATTTTTATTTTTATATGTTGATAGTGATGTTTCCTTAAGAGTTTTTTTTTTTTTTTTTTAATATTCCAGTGGTGGTTGAAAGAGTGTAGCATATAGAAGCACTATATAGCTATGAACTATATATGCATATATTGAACTTCTAATTGGAATACCACTGAGCTCACTGGAATTTTCACTGGACTAAAAAAATATATTTTTCTACTTCTTTACTTTTGGCATCATGATTTTTGTAGAACTATTTAAACTAAAGGAATTGAAGAAAACAGAGCTAAAAATAAGAATTGTAAGATTTAGAAGGGTCAGGGTTACCTAGATGTAATAAAAGTATACTTTAAAATAAATTTATTGGGGTTATACTGGTTAATAAAATTACATAGGTTTCAAGTATATACTTCTAAAATACATCATCTGTAAATTGTATTTTGTTTTTGCCAACCAAAGTTAAATCTTCTTCTACCACCATATGTTTGACCCCCTTTACCCTTTACTACCTCCTCCCCACCTTCCCAACCCTCTGGTAACCATCATACTGTTGTTGTCTGTGTCTGAGTTTTGTCTTGTTTTTACATTTATTGTTTTCAATGAAATGAGTGAAATCATATGATTCTTAACTTCTTATGTTTTTGAAGAGAGCAGTTATTTTTCCCTCTGTAGTTAGAAGAAATTTCAGGTCCTAGCCTAAAAATTATGTTGTACTTATGGTCACTACCTTTGTAGACCATTGGCAGAATCCAAGCCATACCTTAGATACCTGTGGATAGGGAGAGCACAAATGTGCATTGAAATTCATCAGTCATTGGTGCAAGCAAAATCTGCCTGTGATGGTATCTGAATATATATATTTACAACCACAGCTTTAGAATTTGCTTTTCGGTGTCCTGTAAAATGGCTCTTCTTACTTCCATTTTGTAAATGACAATCATATAGTTGATATCCTCTATTGCCAACTTACAAGGCTGTCTCATATATTGGTAACATATACAGCCTCATTTTGTGGGCTTGTTGTTGCTCTAACATTCCCTGATTTTTATTTCTGTTTTACTGGATTTTGAAAAGTAAAAGCTGCTTTCAGTGTTAAGATCCTTTTATTTTAAAAGGGATTAACTTTTTTATTTAAAAAACTTTTTGTTTTTATTTTCTCAGTAATATTTTGGAAAATGTATATTTTTAGCTACTGTTGCGCATGAGCATACTTTTGAAGCTAATAATGGGATTCAAATGAAGTATTTTGACTCACTAAAATTTACACTGGCTAACAATATTTAATACAGTCTATAATTTTAAATATTCTCTGTTGTCATAACATTTCTTTTATGTGATTAGGAAAACTATCTGGGATATGCTCCTTTATCTTGCTGTTTGAGTGTCTTGCAACTACCTCATGGAAGTAGAACACAAATGTTTTTGGAATTTACTTTGCCACATTTATTTAGAAATCTCAAATTAAAATAGAAAGCCACAAGTTTTTCCTTGAGCTTTTATGAGTAGTTTTCAAACTGTATTTGCATAACCTTTCAAAGTTCTAAACAATTTATTTTGCCAAATAGATTTTAAAAGAATAAAAGACTGCTACTTGCAAGAAAATGGAATACATTCAGGTATTTCCTATCAGTTATGAGGTGGATTTTCAAATCATATAATAGTGTCTTCATGATATACAAGGTTATTTTATCTTAAAAACTGTTTCATAATAAATGTGTTTATTGTGGGCAAATGTCTTATATATTAGATCTATTCCCATGTTTTAAAGGAAATTGTTGATATATCTTCACATGTGTTTAGAAATGAAGGACTAAAATAAACACAAACAACTTTTCAAGCACAACTATTAACTGGACTGTTATTTTTATTACTACTCTTTCTAAACCACATTTCCATTTATTTTATGCACTAGTCCTTCTTATTCTTCCCTGTACTGGACTATAAGCTGTTCCTCAATTCCTTCATGAATTATATAATACACACATTACATAACCTTCTTTGTAACATTTTAATTTATCCTGTATGGTGCTATTCTTAGTTATGTTACTTTGTATGGAGAGAAGAGCAAATATGTGATTGACAATACTACTGTAATGGGGTGCACAGCACAAACCCCACAACCATTGATTGGGGGGAAGGGATGAGTGGATGGTACACAGTTTAAGAAACATTGTATAACACTAGGCAAGAGGGCCCCACCTATGGCAAATTGTGTATGAGGCTGTGAAAATGCTCTGGAACTTGTGACATAGCCAAGGAAGGTCATATAGTGCCTGTGCAAGAGGCCAGAGGTGGATGGATGTCTGTGCATCACAGGGAACTTTTTGCCCTGATTAAAGATGGAAGACAAAAGAAGGTAAAGGATACTGTGGAATTGGGAAAAATTGTGGACACTAACACACCATAGGTAGGGCTGGATATGAGATCACACAGGAAGCTCTGGCTGAGCATTAAAATGAGGGCAGGTCTAGAGTTAGATGGGGGAAGCCATGCAGTCTGGAGTGAGTGAGGGAGAAGGTCTAAAAGCCAGAAGTCTAGTGAATAACTAGAGCTAGCAGAGCAACCGATGATCTACCCAGCCACCCAGATTCGAGTCTGCTTAGAGAGGACAGTGGCAGAACTGACGGAGCTGCATGAGACCTGCCTAGCAACCTGGATTTGTGAGAGCTACTTGGAGCTGAACCATGACCTGGAATTCTGATCTGCAGACTTCTGATTTTCTGAAAGATGGTACTTCTGAGTGGTGTATTCTGAAACTGGCCTAGTTTGGCAAAGGGAAGCGGGGCTATGTATTTTAGGGTGGTTTTAAAGGAAGCGGGACATAATGGCAGAAATCTTCCATTATTCTAAGCCTATATAACCTTTAAATAAACAACCCCTTTCCTTTTTCACCAAACTCTTGCATTGGGAGTCACAATACTTGGCGGCAGGCAATAAAATCCCACAGATGTTCCAGAACAGCATTGGCGGTATTCTGTAACACTACTTAATAGGCATGTACAGTATTGTTTGCAATTCCTTTGGACTGCTGATTATATTTCATAGTTCACTTAAGTATACTAATTCTCAAATAAACTATTAAGTGATTCATCTAATTTTACCATCTGTTATTTTATAAGTAGCCCTCCACATTGGCACATGGAAAACATTAGGGAAAAATGAACTTAAATTTCCATTATGAAAACTTGGTTTATAAAGCATTGCAATTATTAGTAAATCACATATCACATTTTTAAAGCATTTCATCTGACTTCATGCTTATAGATATGCCAAAATGTCACTTCATGTCTATTTCACTTCTCCCTATTTTTGGTTAAACTCAGTAAAGAAACAAAATTTGTTAGCCTAATAAGTCAACAGTGTTATGACATGGGAGATGGCTGAAATTATCAAAGAAGAGATTTATTTTTTGTTTTATATCTTTTTCTCTGAAGATTCTAAGGAAACTTATTCATTACTTAAATAAGAAACTTGATAATTCTTCATGGAAGAACCTTGAAAATGGAAACTAATTGCAACATCAAGTTAGATCTAGGATTATGGAAAAAATATTGAGGGTAAGAACAGATACTAGATATGAGGTTATGTGGGGATAAGAGAAAAGAAGAGGGAATACTGGAAAAATAAAGGATAATCCAAATTCTGGTTTGAAGTGGACTTTGAATGGCTTCATAATTGACTTTATGATTAGTATTTTGGATGATCGTAACAAACTCCATATATATTACCGATCTGTGAAGGACAAATCTCACTTTCTTATACTTTCTCAGACTTCAAAAGCAAAACTAAGGGACTACATGAGTGGAGACTTCAGAGTGGGGATTTTTTAACTGGAGTTTCATGTCTGCCTCTGTCAATGTAAATCACAGTTATTAATGAGGAAAGCACTATTGTGATATTTAAACCACTGGAGAGAAATAGTCTGAACCTCACATGACTAGTAATGGTAGATAGAGATGAGGAGATGACTAACACGTAATAGAACCAGAGCCTCTGGGTAGTGTAGTTAAAGAGTGGATAGTTCAATAAGAAAGCTGATCACCACAGCAAAAGTTTTTACAGTAGTTATTCAGAAAGGGGCAATGTCATCCATATATGTGTTGTGGCTCACAGCACAGAGGGAAGAACAGAAATACTAAAACCTGGCTCTCTTTCTGCTTTCTTATCTCCTGTGTCACCCATTTGCCATACACAATAGAAAGACAGTTGGACAGGGACCTTGAGTGATTCAGTGACTATGGGGTCTGCCTTTCAGGTAACAAGCAAGGGCAGATAATAGATCTGGATGGGCACATAAAAATCATAGAAGAGAATTAGAAAGCCAGTGAAAATGCCTGTTGGTAAGGCTATTGGTATAACTATTACAAATAAATACAGTGACATTTCTTGATATGTTTACCCTGTTGGCTTGCAGGACTGAACTATCCAATGCCTTCTGAATTCCAAAAGGCTGCTGAGAGTCAACAAATCTCTGGGATTGACTGCAAGATTAAAACTTTCACAGTGCATGAGATCTTGGACAGTTATTATGTGTTCAATTATAACCCTGTACTTCTGAGTTATATTCAGTTTGGCTTCTCTGCCTGCTGTTTGATCACAGATAATTCCCCCTTGCTACCTCTCTTTCAAAGATATCTTCCTAAATTAAGATGCCACTGCTGAACTGTTGACAGCTGGAAATGTGTATTTAATCGTTCATCCAGGAGAGAAAATATGTTGCACCCATCCCATCGAGACCATTGGCTTGCTTTCCTGGGATGCCTGACTACATTTAATGGTGCAAATTGTGTTGGTAGAATGGACTTGTTGTTGATGTTGTTTTTTATGCAAAGCTAATTGTTTCATACAATTAGATCTATAACCTTGTGCAATTAACAATTTGATAAACAACTTAGAATCAACCCATAACCTTCTTGTTAAATGGTGAGAATTCAGTGTGATTCTTACCCATGAAGTGAAAGACTTAAATTCTAGGAGGTAGGCTATCTTGTTTTCCTCTGTTTTTATATTAATTTCTAACATACCTATTTTATTCATGCTATTCACACAGATACATTTTTGTTTTTTCTTGTTTATAATTCTATTTAATTTTTTGTTTTTTGCACATATAAATATATACATGTTTATTCTAAGGCTTTATTCCTCTAAAAGAAAAACATGTATAAAAATTATACCTTTAAATATTGATTTTTATAAGGGAGATTTAAGATGATATAGCTTTCTTTAATATACAGCCTATAGTATGTAAATATACTACATAATCATTAGAAATTTCAGAGCCATGTTGAATATTATTAAGTTAATCATAATTATTCTTGACATTATAACTCATTTCATATTTTTATTCACAGATACACATTAAAATTGGTAGTTTAATATTTTATTCTTAAAATTGATTCTAAAATTATCCAGAGCCTCCAAAGTTGCAAAACAGAAGTATATTTATACATATTGTTATTTGTGGGAAAAAAAAAAGATTTTACAAAATAGTTCATTATGTAAATTGATCAACAGAAAATTAAAAAAACTATTGGATAATGTTTGAAATTCTCCAACCAAAATAATATGATAAATAAAAAAATGTTTCAATACTGCTTTAGAAAATCAAGCACATGACTCCATAGCTCCTTGCTAACATAGTAACATCTTTATTGCCCTCAATTTTTACCTACTATCACATTCAAGTCAGATCACCAATAGCACAACTACCTTTGGGGAGTATCCAACTACGAGAAGTCTAACTTACAATGTATTATTAAGTTTTAGGGAGTCAAATTCCAGGTCCATTGCTAACATTCATGTTTATACTATATAACTTTTCTTCATAAGCTAAGGATTTTAATTAAACAACACTTAATTTAATATGGCAGTTAAGAAAATCACTTTTTACAGGTTCTTTAAATATTTATCACACTGTTACTCTCAAGGGAGCAACATTTGGGAGGGCCTAAATAGTCAGATAATTTTGTGGGGTATATATAACCAGTCAAAAAGATTTCTCTACATTAGTTTGCAAAACTTTTAATGATACAGATGCACATATCAGTGGTTATAGCTGTATTATCTAACATAGTACATGGCATATTGTTGGTTGTTAATATATGCTTGTCTAATGAAAGAATGGAGCTATATAATTTGTGGCACTGAAACATGCAGTGGGATGATTAAAATAAATAACTTATTAAAATAGTACTATTAATAGAAATACTTCCTTAAATATAATGCTGTTTTCTTTTTTAAAAATTGCAACATAAATAGAACAAAAGAAACTAATATAATTGCATGTAGAAATTTATATATTAAGAAATGAAGGTCTCACAGAAATCACAATTAGGAAACATTTATGATGCAATAATTCTTATTTATAATCAATTTTCTATAAGTATTTTTAATGTTTTGTTCATTCTATACCTTTGACAGTGAATATATTAGTCTTTCCATTGCTTTTTCTTTTTTTATAATATATTGATAACCTCATATTAAAGAGAAGGTAAAGTCCTTTAAAATGTATGACACAAATAGCTAAATTAGTCTCTAGTGCCTCCAACTTCTAAATTTTCTTGAACTACTTTCTCTTCTCTCCCTACAAATTTACCTGGATTGAATGCAATACTGGTGGAAATTAATTTTCTTCCTCTCTTGGGGCTACTACAGTTAAATCCCTTGACATAGATATCATGATGTTAAAATATTGACCATAAAATATATTCTATGGTAGGTACAACATGACCTACTTAACTGTACTGAAGAAATGTTGGTTCTTCAGTATATCAACATTTTAGTCCTGAAATTATAGGTCATAGGTTAAAATAATAAAAAAGTTTGAACAGTTTAAATAATTCTAAAACATGATTAGTACCCTTTCAAAATAATATGATAAATATGATAAATAGTTTGTAGTGTAGCTTTTCCCAGGTACCTCCAAGCTCAACACAAGTGACAACCAACTGCAGATCACTTTGTAATTTCCTCCAGGAGGCCCCAAACCCAGCACAGTGGCAGCTAACCTTGGCTTGTACTGAAGCACTACCCAAGATGCTCCAAACCAACACATCAACAAACCAGGTTTTAGCTTCAGATCACACTAGAACAGCACCCAAAAAAACTTTACAAAAGACACACCTGAAGGGCAGACTTGGCAGGGACCAGAGCCTTATTAAAATGACTCCTGCTCTGTGGGGTCAGCCCCCACACAACTCCTCTGCTATACTCATGACAAAATTTTATATCCAGTCAGGCTAAGGATTATTTCCACCCACTGATGTGCCAAGCAATTGAGGCTCAACTACAATAGGAGGAAACACACAACCCATGCATGGGACACCCATTGAGTATAGTGCTCAGGAAAACAGGGAGACTGCACCCATGGGCCCCACAGAACACCTTCTATATAAGGCTACTATGACAAGCCAGGAGATATAGAAGATCTACCTGATAAGTAGAAACAAACACAGGGAGTTATCCAAAATGAGAAGACAAAAACTTGTCCCAAATGAAGAAACAGCACAAAACCACAGATTACAAAGTGAATGAAATGGAGACAAGCAATCTACTAGATACAAAGTTCAAAACACTGGTTATAAGGATTCTCGATGAAATTGGGGGAAGAATAGATGAACTCAATGAGGACTTCAACAAAGACAAATATAAAAGAGGAGATACAAATCATAAAAACAGAATGACTCAAAAATAATGAATAATAGAAATGAAGAAACATTAGAAGGAATCAATGACATATTAGATAATGAAGAAAACAAGGTAACAGAAACACTCAATAAGAACAGAAAAAAAAATAATTAAAAAATGAAGATAGTTTAAGGGATCTCTGGGAGAATATCAAGCATACCAACATACTCATCATAAACTACCAGAAAGAGGAGAGAGAACGAAATTGAAAACCTATTTGAAAAAAAAAATGTTGAAAAACTACCCTAACCTGGTGAAGGAAATAAAACATAAAAGTCCAGGAAGCACAGAGAGTCCCAAACAAGATTAATCCAAAAAGGACCATACCAAGACACATATTTAGAATGCCAATGCAGAGAGAAAATTTTAAAAGTAACAAAAGATAAAAGTTAGTTACTTATAGGAGAGCTCCCAGAAAGCTCTCAGCTTATTTCTCAACAGAAAACTTGCAGGCAAGGAAAAACTGGCATGGAATACTCCAAGTGGTGAAAGTCAAGGACCTAAAACCAAAATTTCTCTATCAAGCAAGGCTACTACTTAAAATCAAAGGACTGATAGTTTCCTTAACAACAACAAAAAAAAGCTAAAGTAGTTTGTTACCACTAAAATAGTATTACAAGAAATGTTACAGGGTCTTTAATAAGAAAAAGATAAAACATACAAATACAGAAATATAGTAATAAAAATATTCTCACCGAAAAAGACAAAACCTTGCTAAAAGCAGTAGAGCAATCAATTATAAAGCTGGTTCAAAGATTAAAAAACAAAATTAAGAAGTTCACGTGAAATTCAAAAAAAAATTAAGAGATACACACAAACACTCACAAAAGTAAAAAATTGACAAAAAGAAGTGGAGGGGGTTAATGAAAATTGTAGTAAATTTAGACTGTGTTTGAACTTAAGTGACCATCAACTTAAAATAGACTGCTATAGACATAACTCAGAATATGTGAAGAACATGGTAATTACATATCAAAAATCCATTGGAGATATACCAGAAATAAAGGGAAAAAAATCTAAAAACAACACTATAGATCATCAACACATAAGAAAAGAGAGCACAAAGAAAGGAACAGGAAATTACAACAAAAACAATTAGAAAACAACTAATAAAATGGCAATAAGTACATAACTTTCAATAATTACTTTAAATGTAAATGGATTAAATTCTCCAAACAAAAGACATAAAGTGGCTGAATGCATTTAAAAAAATAAAAAAAGACACATACATATGCCCCCTACAAGAGACCCATTCAGATTAATAAAACACAAAGAGAATGAAAGTAAAGGGATGAAGAAAGATTTTCATGCAAATGGAAAGAAGAAAAACTGGGGTAGTAATACCTGTGTAAGACAAAATTGGCTTTAAAACAGACTGTAAGAAGAAACAGAGTGACATTTCATTATGATGAAGAAATTAATCCAACAAGAGGATATAAATCAGCCAATGTAGGAGCAACTAAATACAAGTATAAAAAACAAATATTGATGGAAATAAAAGGAGAGATTGACAGTTAGACAATAATAGTAAGGAAAGTTAAACACACTTAACATCAATGGATATATATCATCCAGACAGAAAGTCAACAAGGAAACAGCAGCCTTATATGACACATTGCACCGATGGTCTTGATTAATATTTTTAGAGCATTTCACCCCAAAGCAGCAGATTATATATTGTTTTAAAGTATGCATGAAAAGTTTTCCAGAATAAACTACATATTAGGCTACAAAACAACTCTCAATGAATTTAAAAGATTAAAATCATATCAAGCAACTTCTATGATGACAGTGATATGAAACTAGACATCAATTAAAAAAAGATAACTGAAAAAATATACAGAGGCTAAATGACATGTAACTAAATAATGAATGGGTTAACAAATATCAAAGAATAAGTCAAAAGATAGGTTGAGACAAGTGAAAACACAACCCAAAATATGGGACACAGTGAAAGCAGTTAACTCTAGGAGAAATTCCTAACAATACATGTCTACCTTAGCAAGGAAAAACAAGAAATATTTTAAACAGTCTAAATTTTCACCTAAGGGAACTAGAAAAAGATGCACAAACAAGCTCAAAGTTAGTAGAAGTAATAAAATAATAAAGATCAGAGTAAAAATAAATAGTTTAAGAAATGATAGGTGAGATGAAAAGATAAATAAAAATGGATAAGCTTTTAGCCAGACTCATCAAGAAAAGCATGAAGAGGGCCAAAATAAATAAAGTAAGAAATGAAAGAAAATTTTTAAAAAATCAGAAATGAAATGACAACTGACGCCATAGAAGTAAATAAAGGATTTTAAGAAAATACAACAAATAATTATATGCTAAAAAAGTTGACAATCTGGGAGAAATAAATAAATTCCTAGAAACATACAATCTTTCAAGACTGAATGAAGAAGAAACAGGTGGCTGAGGAGGTAGTAAAAACTAAAGGGGGTCAAAGATGGAGGCATAGACAGAAATGCTGCATCTCCCTCCACAACTAAGAAGGAATACAACTACTACCTCAAAACAAGAAACAACCAGAAGTTCCAAAAAATCAAACTGCATGGAAGTCCAGCAAACAAAGATATAAAGAAGAAATACTCATCCAGACAGGTATGAGGGGTGGAGCCAGGGTGGAGAGGACACGGTGTGGTGGGGGCAGCAGCAGTGGCAGTGGAAGGCTGGCAGAAAGCATAGTTACATGTTTTAAAAAGTCAGAAGGGACACCCGGGGAGTGTTCCTAGATCCTCACCAGGCCATGCAGCTCACAGTCCCAGCACCGAGAAAAATCAAGCCTCATTGCTATTGACTGTGCAAACCAGTGGGGGTTGGAGCAGAGGCAGAAACTTCCAGTCTCTTAGCAGAGTCCACTTGTTTAAAGGGCCCCCACATTCCTAGAACATCTGCAGATCCAACCACTCTGGGAACAACAGCCAGGGAAACTTCTAGAGAGGCACCAGTGCCATACAGAAGCAAGAGAAGTGCCTGAAAATGGGGCGAGTGCTGGGCAAGCAGCATTGTTCCTTCTCAGACCTCTCTCCCACATACAGCGCCACAATGTGGTGAAACAGGTCACTCTGTACTGATGAATCCCTAAGGTTCTACCCCTTACAACATAACAGAAGTGACAGCTCTACCTAAGACACAGAGCCATACACACACAGGAGACTTCTGGCCAAGATGGAGGCCTAGACTGACACACTCTATCTCCCTTCACAACTAAGAAGGAATACAAGTACCACAAAACCAAAAATAACCAGAAGTTCCAGAAAATAAATGGAAGTCCAATGTATGAAGTTATAAATAAGTAGTGCTCACCTGGACCTGTAGGAGGGGTGAAGCCAGGGCAGAGAGGTCAAGCTGTGCTGGCAATGGCGGTGGGACAGCAGTAAGCACAGATACCCATATTTAATGGGAGGCAAGAAGTGCCTGGGGAGCACCCCTGGCTGCAGACCAGACCTGTCAGCTTGCGATTCCAATGCCAGGGAAGGCAGACCCCCATTGACTTGGACTGTGAGGCTCAGATGGAGTGGGGATGGAGGAGGAGGCTTTCAGTCTCTCAGTAAAGAGTGAATGGCAGGGATCAATCTTGGACCCCCACCCCCACAGAAAACACCACAGCATGGTGAGAAGGGTTGTCCAGTTGTAACAAGTGCATGGGGCTCTGACCACTATAGCGTAGGAGGTGTGACAGCCCTACCCAGGAATCAAAGGTAAACACAAAACTGTCAGGATGGCAGAGATCATGATAGAGATCCCGGTGACTCAGCTGACCAGACAGCAAATATCTAATCTAATGAAGGAGCAGATAGAAAATCTTTCTCAGGCACAGTTCAGAGCTCTGGTTATAAAAATGCTTACAGACCTAAGAGTAGATCTGAAACAGGACAGGGAAGGAATGAAGGCTAGTCCTGCTGAAATGAACAAAAACACTTATGAAACTAGTGGTGAGGGAAAGAAAACCAGGGATCTAATCAACAAATTGGAACATAGGGAACAAACAGTCAACCAGTGCAGAAAGAGAAAATGAAAAGTGAGGAAAATGAGGAGAGGCTCAGAAAACTATGGGACAGCTATAAGCGAGCCAACATCTGAATCAGGATTGCCAGAAGGTGAAGAAGAAGAACTAGAACTTGAAAAATTGAGTGAAAATATAATAAAGGAGAACTTCCCAGACTTGGGGAAGGAAATAGACTTACAGGTCCAGGAAGCACAGAGAGTTCCAAAAAACTGGACCCACGGAGACCCACACCAAAGCACATTATAATGAAAATGCAAATATTAAGGATGAAGAGTGAATCTTAAAAGCAGCAAGAGAGAAGAAGAGAATTGCATACAAAGGGGTCCCAATAAGACTCTCAGCTGATTCTCAAAAGAAACTGTGCAGGCAAGAAGGGACTGGCAAGAAATATTCAAGGTAATGAAAATTGAAAACCTATAGCCATGATTAGTCTATCCAGTGAAGCTGTCATTCAGAATAGAAGAACAGAGAAAATGCTTCCAGGACAGAGTAAAACTGAAGGAATTCATCAGATACAAACAACTCATATGAAATGTTAAAGGACTTGCTTAGGAGAAACAGGATCAAAACTATGAAGATTACAATAAAAACTGTATCACAACAACCAACAACAGAAGCTAGGGAATGGAAACAAAGGCAAACTAAGTAGACAACAAGAGTGTGAAAAGAATTATAGGTATGGGGAAGATTACAGGGGGAGGTCAGTGGGGAGGGCAAGGAGGGGGTGGGGGGGAAAGGGAGGGAGATGGTACAGGAATTAAGAAGCATAGTAGGAGGGAGTGGAGTAGATACAAAGATGTTTAGAAGGACTATATGCAAACAAATGGGCATTGACTAAGGGGGGGCAACTGGAGGGAGGGGTGTCACTGGGTGGAGGAGAACAAAGGGAAAAGAAATTGGGACAACTGTGACAGTATAATCAATAAAGCATATTAAAAAATGAAAAACCATAAAGGGGATCAAATATATGGTAAAAGTATTAGATGTAACTTTGGGTGATAAGCACAGAATGAAGTATACAGCTGATGTAGCATAGAGCTGTACATGTAAAACCTAATAATTTTATTAACCATTGTCACCCCAATAAATTTAATTTAAAAAGAAGCAAATCAGAAATCCTGGACAAACTCAGAACTATTAATGATATCAACTCAATAATCAAAAACTCCCTACAAAAATCCTAGATCAGATAGTTTTACAGGTGACTTTTACCCAACATTCAAAAAAGATGTAATGCCTATCCTTCTCAAACATTTACAAAAAATTGAAGAAGGGGGAAGGCTCTCAACTCATTTTGTGAGGCCAGCACTACAATCATACAAAATCAGAAAAGTGATTGCAAAAAAAAAAAAATTATTAGCTGTAACCCTGATGAACATAAATGCAAAAATCCTCAATAAAATGTTAGCAGAGTGAATTCAGTAATGCATTAAGAAGATCATTCATCATGCTCATTCACCTGTGGTGCAAGGTTGGCTCAATATCTGAAAAAAGAAGTAATGTGATACATTTCATAAAAAATTAAGAATAAAAATCATATTGATAGGTGTAAATAAGCATTTGACAAATCCAACTTCTAGTTATGATAGATTCTTAGTAAAGTGCAGAGAGGGAACATACCTCAACATAATAAAGGTCATCTATGACAATCTCACAGCTAACAGCATACTGAACAATGAAAAGCCAAAAGTTTTTTCTTTCTGATCAAGAAAAACACAATAATATCCACTTTTATCATTTTTATTCAACATGGTATTGGAAATTATGGACACACTGTTATAAAAAGAAAATGATGCATCTAAATTGGAAAGGAAAAAGCAAAACTTATTATTTGCAGAAGACATAATACTATACAGAGAGAGTCCTATAGGTTTTACAAAAATACTATTAGAAGTAATAAATAAATTCAGTTAAATAGCAGTATACAAAATTAATACTCATAAATTAGTTGCAGCCCTGGCTGGGTAGCTCAGTTGGTTAGAGCATTGTTCCAATACACCAAGATTGTGGGTTCAAATCCAATCAGGGCACATATAAGAATGAACCAATGAATGCTGAAGTAAGTGGAACAACAAAATCTATGTCTTCTCACTGTCTCTGTCTCTGTCTCTGTCTCTCTCTCATTAATACATAAAGAAATTAAAAGAACCAAAAATTAGTTGCATTGTTATATACCAACAATAAACTATTAGAGGAATTTAGAAAAAACCACATTTATACTTGCATCAGAAAGAATAGAATACTTAGGAATAAATTCAACACAGGAGGTAAAAGACCCATACACTAGAAACTATTACTTTAATTAAAGAAATGGAAAAATACACAAATACATAAAATTATAACCTATTGCTAATGGATTGGAAGAAATAACATTGTTAAAATGTTCATACTACCGAAAATAATCTACAAATTCAATGCAATTTGTATCAAAAATTTTATTTCATTTTTCATAGAAAAAAATTCTAAAAATTTAATAAAACCACAAAATTCCCCAAATAGCCAAAGAAAACTTAAGGAAGAACAAAGCTGGAGTCATCACATTTCCTGATTTTAAGCTATATTACAAATCTATTGTAATTAAAAAAGTATAATATCGGCATAAAAATAGATACACACATCAATGGAATAAAATAAAGAGTCCTGAAATATACCCAAGCATGGTATATTAGAATACAACAAAGGAGGTAAGACTATACAATAAAGAAATGACAATCTCTTCAGAAATGGTGCTTGAAAAACTAAATAGCCACATGCAAAAGAATGACACTGGAAGACTATTTTATATCATACACACAACAGATAACTAAAATAAATAACAGACTTCAATGTAAACCTGAAATTATAAAACACCTACTCGAAATATAGGTATAAAGCTTCCTGACATGTTCTTGGCAATAATATTTTTGGTTTTGACCAAAGGCAACAACAGCAAAAATAAACCATTGTGGCTACATCAAAATAAAAACTGCACAAAAAAGGAGACCATCAACAAAATGAAAAGGTGATCTACTGAATAGAATAAAATATTTGAAGTCATATCTGCTAAGAGAATAATACCCAAAATATACTTAAAAACTCATATAACTCAAAAGCAAAACAAAAACAAAAAATGGTGAAAAAATGGCAAAAATATCTTAAGAAACATTTTTCCTAAGATAGCATACAGATCTCCAACAGGTGCATAGAAAGATGCTTGACATCAGTAATTTTCAGGGAAATGTAAATCAAACAACAATAAGGTATCACATCATATCTCTTACAATTGTTACATAAAAAGACAAGAGAGACTTCCAGTCAAGATGGAGGCCTAGACAGACATGCTGCATCTCCCTCCAAACTAAGAAGGAATACAACTATCTCAAAACTAGAAACAACTAGAAGTTCCAGAAAATCAAGCTGCGAGGAAGTCCAACAAACAAATATATAAAGAAAAAATACTCATCCATACAGATAGGAGGGGTGGAGCCAGAGTGAAGAGGACCCAGTGTGGTGGTGGCAGCAGCTCTGGCAGTGGCAGACTGGTGGAAAGTGCAGTCACGTGTTTTAAAAAGATTGGGAGGGACACCTGGGGAATGCTCCTAGCACCAGACCAGACCGCACTATTCACAGTCCCAGCACTGGGGAAAATAAAGCCTCATTGCTTGTGACTATGAAAACCAGTACGGGTTGGGGTAGAGGAAGAAACTGCCAGTCTCTCAGTAGAGTCTGCTTGTTTAAAGGGCTCCCATGGTGCTAGAACATCCACCAACCCACTCACTCTGGTAATGATGGCCAGGACAACAGCTAGAGGGGCTGTTCCATACAAAAGTGGAAGTGCCTGGAAAAGGGGTGAGCGCTGAGCAAGTGGCATTGTTCTCTCTCAGACTCCTCCCCTACATACAGTGCCACAACATGGTGAAACAGGTCACCCATACCGACTAGTACTTAAGGCTCTGCCCCTTACAACATAACAGGTGCGACATGCGACAGTTCTACCTAAGACACAGAGGCAAACAAACACAGGAGCCTGTCAAGATGAGGAGACAGAGATGTATGGTCCAAAAAAGGGAACAGATCAAGGTTCTAGTGGAAGAACTAAGCAATAAGGAGATAGCCAACCTAACAGACTCGGAATTCAAAACACTGGTGATAAAGATGTTCACAGACTTGACAGATATGTTTCAGTTTGGCAAACACATAAGGGAAAAAATGAAGGTTATGTTAAATAAAACGAAAGAAAACCCATACAAAACCAATGGTGAAGAAGGAAACCGGGGTTAAAATCAATGACTTCGAAAATAAGGAAGAAAAAAACAGTCAACCAGTACAGAATGAGAAAACAAGAATTGAAAAAAAAAAATGAGGAGAGGCTTAGGAACCTTTGGGACAACTTTAAGCGTGCCAACATGCAAATCATAGGGGTGCCAGAAGGAGAAGAGAAAGAGTAAGAAATTGAAAACTTATGTGAAAAAATAATGAAGGAAAACTCTCCAAATTTTGTGAAGGAAATAGACATACAAGTCCAGGAAGCACAGAGAGTCCCAAGCAAGCTAGACCCAAGGAGGACCACCCCAAGACCATAATAATTAAAATGCCAAAGATTCAAGATAAAGAGAGAATCTTAAAAGCAGCAAGAGAAAAGCAGAGAGTTACTTATAAAGGGGGGCCTATAAGACCCTCAGCTGATTTCTCAAAAGACACTTTGCAGGCAAGAAGAGTCTGGCAAGGAGTATTCAATGTGATGAAAAGTAAGGACCTACAACCAAGATTACTCTATCCAGCAAAGCTATTGTTTAGAATGGAAGGGCAGATGAAGTGCTTCCAGACAAGGTAAAGCTAAAGGAGTTCATCATCACCAAGTCATTATTATTTGAAATGTCAAAGGGACTTAAGAAAATGAAGATCAAAATTATGAACATTAAATGACAACAAACTCACAACTATCAACAACTGAATCTAAAAAATAAAGATAAAATCTAACTAAGCAAACCAGAATAGGAACAGAATCATAGATATGGTGATCATTTGGAGGGTTATCAGCTGGGAGGGGGAATGGGGAAAAATGGAGAAATGGTTCAGGGATTAAGAGGCATAATTGGTTGGTACAAAATAGACAGGGGAAAGTTAAGAATAATATAGGAAAGGGTGAAGCAAAAAAAACTTATATGCATGACCCATGGACATGAACTAAGTAAGGGGAGTGGGATTGCTGGAGGGAAGGAGGTACTGGGTGGAGGGGAGCAAAGGGAAAAAATTGGAACTACTGTAACAACATAATCAATAAAATATACTTAAAAAAAAAGACAAGAGATGTGTTAATTAAGATGTGGAGAATATCAAACCCTTATGTACTGTTGGTGGAAATGTACATTGGTACATCCATTATGGAAAACAGTATGGATATTCTTCAATAAATTAAAAATAGAACCACTATGTGATCCAGCAATTCTACTTTTGAGTATATATCTAAAGAAAACAGAAACATTCACTCAAAACTCATATGCACTGATAATTTCAATGCAGTATTATTTATAATAGCCAAGATATATAGAAACAACTTATGTGTCAGCTGATCATGAAAGGATAAACATATATTAATATATAAAAGGAATATTGTCTATGTATTTATTTATGCAGTAGGAAAATAAAACTGTCATGTTGACTAATCAAAATTTGTTTTTGTCTTGGCCTTACCACTAAAATGGTTTTTAAAAATATAAGGGTTTTAAAATTTAAGTATACCACAGCTGAGTTTATAGCACAAATTTACAATGCCTTTAAGGTCCAGTAAGTTCCAGTCTAAGAAATTAGCTAAAACAATAACAGACATTGCCCTAGGTTAGGAAAACCACTTAGGTGCCTGGCAGAAACAAACACAAAACCTTTTGGGACAGAAAGTATTTCAATCCAGGCTGCAAAAGATTTCCACAGACACTATATTACTAAAATAATTCTTATATTGTAAAATTTAAAACTACACTAAGAGACAAGTTACCATGAATCACAAGTAGACATAACAAAGAATATTATTTTAGTCTAAGAATTTTAAATAACAAACGATGAAAAAGAGATTATACAATTCATTTGTTAAAGATGATTAGGCAAAAAGAAAAAAGAAAGATAAAAGAAAATTAAATCCAGAAGAAAACACAAAAATTATCTTAAAATTTAATACCACCAAATAGAAATTCTACAAATGAAAAATTTAATAGAAAAGTAAACCCACAAACTAAACACTTCATTGCATCTCAGAAAGCAATCAAAGAAGACACAGTAATGGAAAATATTAATAATGTGTTAAGTATTATAGAAAGTAGAATAAAAGCTTTAGAATGTGTCTATCAGGAATTCCAAAAAAACAAGAGTAGAGAGAATAGAGGAAAAGCAACATTGGAAAATTTCCAATATTTTAGAAAAATATTAATCCTCATATCTAGAAATGGCAAGTGTTAAGGAGGATAGAAGGAAAAGAAAGGAAAAGAAGGGATGCAAATATAGATATATGGCAGTGAAACCATAGAGCTAAAAAATCAAAGTGAAGGTATGTTTTTTCTTTTTCTTTTTCTTGTTGTTCTATTACAGTTGTTCCAATTTACCCTCATTGTTCTCCACTGTCAAAGTGAAGGTCTTTTTTTTTCTTTTTTATTGTTCTATTACAGTTGTCCCAATTTTTCCCCCATTGCTCTCCACTGTCAAAATGAAGGTCTTTTTTTTTTTTTTTCTTTCTGTTTTTCTTTTTTTTTATTGTTCTATTACAGTTGTCCCAATTTACTCTCCATTGCTCTCCACTGTCAAAGTGAAGGTCTTAAAAAGAGCAAGAGCAGTATAAATATTACTCCAAAGAAGTAATATTTATTATTCCAAAGAGGTAATATTTATATTGTTATTACCAGAAATAACATAAGCTAGAACTCAAGGAATACTACCTTCAAGGTGCTGAGAGAAAATAATTGTCAGAACTGAATATGACACCCAATTAAGTTATCATGTAAAAAAATAAGAAGAATAAAAACTTTTTTCTGTAAAGACTGAAAAGTTTACCACTTTTAACCCCCTGATAAATGTACTACTAAATTATTAACCCACGTAATTTATGATGAAGGAAGTAAACTCAGATGGTAAAAGTAAATGTAAGAAGAAATGGTGAGTAAATAAACTGTTACATTTTTAGATAACTGTAAACAATAAAAAATAACAAATTTATTCATTAGTGAATCTAGCACAAATATCAAATATGTATGTAATGCTCACTAAATAAAGGGTAGTGAACAGAATTAATTCATTATAAAATTTTTGTATTAATTGAGTAAAATATTCAGATTCTACTAAACTGTTCTTTCTGTTAAAACAATTGTGCATATTAAAATTTAAGGATTACAAATAAAAGAGTGGAAATAAAATGCACAGTTTTTAGAAAAATAATTAGGAAATAATTTTAGTTATCCTCAAAGAAGGCAGATAAAAATAAAAAACAAAAATATTGTAAAATGTTGGCATGTAGAAACTCTAAAAATCATAGGAAAATATATAAATATGTTGGTATGTTATATATAGAAGTGCATTAAATCATTAGTACAATATAAGGTTTCAGACTGGATCTAAAAATGTAATCAATATATGCTATTTACAGGGTTATAACTAAAATATGAGAACACAGAAATATTGAAATTAAAAGATGATGCAATGATATCTTAAAGTCTTGTGGCACATTACAGGTAGGTTTACAGTTGTGAATACAAAACACAGAATTTATTATTGTATTATTATTTATTAACTACTGTATTATTTTCTATATGAACAACTATAAATGTACTTTTCCCCCACCCTGTATAGTTATCAGATAAAATTATAATTAAGGTAAAAGGTGATACTGGGGATAAAGTGATCACTATATAATGGGACAACTAAGAAACATAAACATGTAGTTTGTTATGGGATTAACTATGAATAATGAATAAGAGATGGGATAATTGTCTCTATATTTATGACCTTTTATATTTTTAATGTAACATACATTTTTTGATATATAATAAACATAGAATTGTCTCTATATTTATGACCTTTTATATTTTTAATGTAACATACATTTTTTGATATATAATAAACATTGAATTTTAAACTAAAATACTTAGAATAATACAATCTTATAATAGAAGTATAGGGAATAATTCATAATTCCTGATCATAAAGAAAATTTTAACACACCTTTGTCAGAAATTAATAGAGCAAATGGAAGAATTAATAAGAACAGAAACATTTGCTATAAAACTTATATGCTTGAGTTAATGGACAAAGTTGATAATATATAACTTTTATAAATACATGTGGAGCAGTTTCAAAATTTGCCCATGGATTAAGTAATCTATAGAAAACCTCAAGAATTTTTTACTAATTCATGTCATGAAGACCTCAGTCTTTTATCATGCAATGAAAACAGAATTCTATTTAAAATTATATGTGTATATATGCACAATAACTAGAACATTACTTAGATATGTTATACTCTACATGATTATATTTAAAAAAATACAAACAATAAAGGAAATAAAACTAAGATCAGGTCTACAGAGTTACAGAACAAACGGCAAGTAGAAAAAAGGAAATGACAAGGTGTAAACAATTAAAGTATAGAAAACAAAGATATAGTAGAGAGCATTAATAGAGCTAAAAACTGTTCATTGAAATTTATAACAAAATAAAACTTAGGTGAAACAAATAAAGTGAAATCATAGAAGGTGAAACTTTAGAAGAATTGCCAAAATGAGGATGTAAATATAAATACATATAAAGGACCTTAGAAAGAAAGATAAAAAATAAGAAGTTTGTGCCACTAAATATGAAAACTTAAAGGTTATGAACAATTCCTTAGTTTGCTATGTAATCAGAATCAAGAATAAATAGAAAATGTGAACAATTTATACACTTTTAGTAATACAACTGCCTCTCAAATACCTACCAACCAAAAAAGCCACTAAATCCAGAGTTTTAGAACCAAATTCTAAAAATCATTGAAGGTGAAGTATTTTTACATAATGATGGTTCTACAAAATGGAGACAGTAAGGGCATTTTGAATTTATTTTATAAAGGTAGTGATCAGAGAATTATAATTAAAAAAGACTATCATGATATTGAGAATTACAGGCCATTTTTTAATCTAAAAATGATTACAAACATTCTAAATAAATATTAACAAAAATAGTTTTTAAAGTTGCATCATAACTAAGTTGGGTTTATTCTAGAAATAAAAGGACAGTTTAAATTTAAAAGTTGAACCTAATGAAAAAAATAAATAAACTAATGAGCAAAATAGAACCAGAGGCATAGAAACATGGAATAGTCTGACAGCTGTAAGAGGGGGCGAGGGGACTGATTGAAAGAAGAGGAAAGGATTAGTGAAAGACATGGATTACAGTGTAGGGATTGATTATTTGAGTAGAGAGTGGGCTGGGAGGAGGAGGAAAAATGGGGATAATTGGAACAACTGTGAGTATAAACAATAAATTTTTTTTAAAGGTGATTCATGAAATCCACTATAACAAAATAAAATAAATACTAAGATTTAAAAAATATTCTAGAATAATTTTTTACATGACTAAAAAAGGTTTCATCATGTAAAAAGTGCCCAATGGACAATGAGGGATAATATTGGTTTTAAAAAATCAAATGAAACAAAAACTTTCCTAGAAGATACATTTACATTCCTTTGTACTCTTGAGGAATAAACATGATTAAAAAGTCAAGTAAAACAAAAACTTACCAAGAAGATACATTTAAATTTCTTTGCACTCAATAATATTTTGGATCATATGCATACAGTGGTATAAGAACAGAACATTTTGATGAGTTGATAGTCAAAATGTAAGAGTTTCTGTTAACTCTGTCAGAAACTAGACATAATTAACAAAATGTAAGTGGAGTTATGAAAAACTTGACTAAAAATGTAAACTCCAGATTATTTGCAAACATACACACATGTGAAAACAGAAAACACATTCTTTCCAAAAAAACATTAAATATTTACAAAAGTTGAACATGTGGTAGTCTGAGAAGTAGTTTTCAAGTTCTTAAATACGATATGGGTCACTATCAATATCAGTAATTCAAAAGGCTTACAAAGATTAATAAAAGAGACAAACTTTAAGATCACAGAGAATGAAAATTTATAAATTGCATTATAAGTATAAAAGAAGATGTAATTATAGGGGATGCTTATTTTAACCCTTTCCGTTGTTTCATTCAGTCCTATAACAAAGCTAATTACACTTTCTATAAGTATCTAAATTCACTTACCTTCCTTCCTCTGCTATTTCCTAGTGTCCCTATTGGCTAAATGCAACTGAAAGCAAAGAACAAAAGAATCTCTTAATGGGAACTCCCAATAAGCCAGGCTTCTGAGGAGAGTTGAGATTGTATAAACTGTATAAAGATTATAAATATTCAAATTCCAAATTAATTCACAAGTCATTTTATTCAATAATATGATCTTATCAAGTCTCTATTAATTTTGAAATTTAGATATCCTACTTGGTTGGGAGTCAGCCCATGTATCATGGTATGACAAAATAATAATCTCATTAAATGAAAATCAAACATTTTTAAAAATTTTAAATTTATTTAGTTTTTCTATTATAGTTGTCCCACTTTTTCTCCTATTGCTCCTCTCCACCCAGGCCTCCCCTTCTCCCACAGTCAATCCCCACCTTGTTGTACATGTCCATGGGTTATTTATACTAGTTCCTTTACTAAACCCTTTCCCTACTTATCCCCCTTCTCTCCCTCTCCCCTCCCTCCTCATAACTGTTAGTCTGTTCCTTGTTTACATGCCTCTGGTTCAATTTTGCTTGTTTGTTTGTGTTGTTCATTAGTTTCCTGTATTAGATGATAACCTATGGAATTTTTTTTCCCTTGCCTGGCTTATTTTGCTAAGCATAATTCTCTCTAGTTCCATCCATGTTATCGCAATGGTAGGCATTCCTTAATTTTTCTGCTGCATAGTATTCCATTGTGTAAATGTACCACAGATTTTTGATCCACTCATCTACAGGTGGGCACTAAGGCAGTTCCCAGCACTTGGCTATTGTAAATAGCACTGCTGTGAATATAGGAGTGTAGGTTCTTTTGAAATGAGGTTTCAGGATTCTTCAGGTATAAACCTAGCAATGGAATCACTGGATCAACAGGCATTTCCATTTTTAGTTTTTTTAGGAAATTCCATACTGCTTTCCACAGTGGCTGCACCAGTCTGCATTCCCACCAACAGTGCACTAAGGTTCACTTCTCTCCGCATCCTCACCAGCACTTATTGTTTGTTGAAAATCAAACATTTTTGAGGATAATCTAAAACATATCTTCAGGCAGCGCTATTGTCATTACTGTAATAAAATATATTAGCATGCCATATGAATGATACTCAAGGATGGTTCATAACAGGTATAACTCTTACCTTCTCACATTTAGTATTTAAAGCATATATGTCTCAGTTTAACAAACAACATAAAAATTTTACATTAGTGTTCACCTTTTACAATTTCAGTACTAATTAACTAAAATCTAAAAATGGCTAAGGGTTGGCTTAAAACTTGTGAAATTTCAAGCAGAAAGAAAATTCAACAGATGTATTAACTATCTGTTCCTCTTATATCTGTAGGTCCCATTCCAGTACTAAGATAGATCACTAGAAATCAAGTAATTAGACATATTTTTTCAATTCCTTAAAGTCGTCGTCGTCGGCAGCCGTTCGTCTCGAGAGACGATGGTGTAGCTTCTTAAGAGTCTATCTGCACCTCCGAGAATGGCTGTGCAGTCCGACTCGGGAGTGACACGGTATCTGTCTCCTCCCGTGTTGAATCGACATCTTGCGATGACGCTGGAGTGTCCTCTCCAGTGAAGCTGAAGCTACAGAGCCTGGGCAGGGTAATACGGAGGGTCTGCTGTTGCCCATGCAGCAGACACCCCCTCTCTTCGCAGCTGAAGGGTCCAAGGGAAAGACGGAGTCGATACAGCTTGGGTTCAGGTGCGCCGCAGGAGTTGCCGGTGTTGACTACAACATCAAACCGCCTTAGGGACTCCGGCTCCGGATTTTCTGTCGGGGTTTACTCCCTTAGCCTTTCCCCTGAAGAGGTATGCCGCAAGGCAGCGGAGGAATTCCTTAAAGTAATGCTTAAATTATTAGTTAGTTCCTCAGTTTTCACTATAATAATCATGCACTAACTGTTACAGAATATTCATTATGTGTGTAGCACAGATCAAAGATCTTTCTTTACATGCATTAATATAATTCTTATAAAACCCCTTTGTATCGCTATCTATTTGAATAACATTTTACCTCTCTGAGAATATTGAATATATTGTTGGTAGTATTCACCATTAAAAAACAATAAGATATATATGTAGTAATCCTCCTTTATACATGGGGGATATGTTCCCAAGCAGATGTCTGATACTGTCTATTATTTTTCCCCTACATACATATCTATGATGAAGTTCAAGTTACTCTTGCACTTTTGGGTTATTACTAAGTAAGATAAGAGTTACTTGAACACAAGCAGTGCACTACTGTGGCAACCTGATACTGAGAGGACTACTAAGTGATTAACAAGTGGGTAGCTTATATAGAGCAGATACGCTGGACAGAGGGATGATTCACATCCCAGGCTGTATGGAATGGGATGGTGCAAGATTTCATCACAGTTGTTAGAATGGTGCACAATTTAACTTCTATAGATTGTTTATTACTGGAATTTTTCATTCAATAATTTCAGACTGTAATTGATCAAGGGTAACAAACCACAGAGATTAAAACCATGAATAAGTGGGGCTACTGTATATGTTAAATGTTCTGCTTTAGTGAAAATTTTATGAAAAACATTTTTCTTTCTCTAGGCTAGTGTGTGTGTGTGTGTTTTGAAATATAAACATATGCTTACATATATATTAAAATGATAAATGTAGATAGATCACAAGTTTAGAATTAAAGTCAGAGTGCAATTAGAACATAGGTGTCTCAGAGTATCGACTTCCTCTGCTCAATTTACATGACTTTTATTCTGTTATACAGTAGTCCCTCTTTATATCACAGTTCACTTATCATGGTCTCACTGTATCACAGGATTTAAAAAAATATTATACTTAATTATTTACCATGGATTTTTCGCTATATCGTGGGATTTTGTGGTACTATATACGTATGTTGTTAAAGTTACGTAGGCTTCAGAGTGTAGAATCAATGTAAGGTTCCTACTTCGCAGGGGGGTCTAGAACGTAATGCCCACGATAAGTGAGGGAACACTGTATACCCCAAATGACCATATTTTGCATTAAGTTTAATCTTACTGTAAGTTTCCTTCCATTCTGTTTGAAATACAAGGGTAAGCAAAAGTAGGTTTACAGTTGTTTATATGGAAAAAGATATGCGGGTCATGATTATTATAACAGCTTTATTAACTCAGAAGAATGTCATCTGAACTGTAAACCTACTTTTACTCACCCCTGTATATGGCATAGACATTCTTAATAAGTAAGGTAAAGTTAATCCTAATAGCTTGGTCATATTCTCAGCAGGAACTTAGCTTTAGTTATTAAAGATATGTAGACATAATTTTCCTTCCATCCACAGGAATGTATCATTAAGAGCAATTTTGGACACATAAAAAAGAAACAATTGTTTCATGTACTTAGACATTGGATTATTACATTAATACATATCCTTATGAATATTAATGAGTCTCAAAGCACTTTCACATATTAATCCTCATTATTTTTTAAGTACACAACAGTTAACATGTGTATGAGTAATCATATTTAATACAAAGATATGACTACATGAACAAACGTTTTTGCCTTTTATATTATGTAATAGTCTTGCTGAAATGACAGATAAAACCATAGTAGCTATCATTACAAAGAAGGCTACAGGACTCACATACATTTTTGGAATACGTTGTGGTTATGAGAGGAAAAAAATAAGGGCAACAAGTTCCTTTTTAGTGTTAATATCTGAAAAAGTGCCATGGCTAGATTGATAAAGTATTGATCAATTAAACTGCAGCGGTCCCCAACTATTTGGCACCACAGGACCGGTTTCAGTGGAAGGGGAGACGGGGACAGGAGGCACAGCTCACGTGAGCTTCACTCCTATACTGTGGATGGGAGGTGGGGCAGGAGGCGGGGCTCAGGTGAGCCTTGCCAGTGTCTGGTTCCTAACAGTCTGAGCTCCGTGGCCCCCCCGGGGTTGGGGACCTGTGCATTAAAGCAATAATCTCAGGCATAGACGTGTGTGGACTCCATTGTCCTATTAGGAGATGCTTCCCTGGTTACTTAATATAGTTGTTGGGCAGTGAAATCTGCTCTCCTAGCTACCATCCGTTTCCCCTTTTAGACTTGCTCTCCACCCTTCTGCACCCTACTCCCTCCCTGGGCTAGTTGTTTTTTTTTAGACTATCTTGACAAACCTCTATGTCCTTAGGCTTTCATTTGGCTTTGACTAATGGTGACCCTCAGGACATTTCAGAAATAAACTTTAGTCAGGTTATATACCTTCCTAGATACTTCCTTGCACAGAAAATCAGTTGAACTGCATCTCCTGAGGTTAGTCGTGGCTTCTTCAAAGGTGATCATCTCCGCAAGATTCTCTGCCTCCCAGTTAGGTAACTATTTTCTTCCCTTATCTCTTCAGATCTAGGAGTAGTAACAGTTCCTCACTCACAGCTGTGGGTGCTGCATCATTCTTTACAGATTCCTAAAACTCTGTCCAGTTTCTCATTTTTTCTCTGTCAAACTGTCCTCAAATTATCCCGATAAAACTGTGTTATCTTGAAAGTCTGACTCATATAAATGACTTACCAGCTTTCCCTTTAATTGGTACCAGAGCCTCATTCCCTAATCCACTACCCATATCATACTGTCTTATTGGCAGTATCTGGCTTGCTTGTTCCACTGTGACATCATATCTCACTGGCACACTTTATTATTTGAAGTTTTGATCATTTTTTTAAACTCTTCATCAGCCTCGGCTGTCATCAAACAGCATCTATAATGTGGCAGATGACTGGGTGAGGCATCGTCACTTATTGTTCACCCTGTCAGACAGGAAACCCTGAGTTATAGAATCATCATTTTTGGTATGATGATCTGCCTGAGTTCAAAGCCATGGTGCTCATAACTCTCTGGCCTTCTATAATTTAGAGCATGTGATCTCAATGTGCATATTGATGAGGAGGAGACAGCAATATTGACACTGTATAAATCTAAGTTGTATTTAACAGATATCATATTGGGATAATTTTCTAAGTATATTGTCTTTCTTTTCCATTTTTATTTTCTATTACAGTTATCTCATCCTTACCCCAATGCTCTTCCCTACCCCATCCACCTCCCCCATCTCCCATAGTAAGTACATTGTCTTGATGCTTTTGATATTATGTCTACCTATTTAGCTACTTATGAATTCCTCTATACATGTCTCAAATTTTAAAGTTTCTCAAGTCATCACCATCATTGGTTAACATTTTATCATGGCTCACAAGACCTTTTACATTTTAGGCACATCTTCCCAAAGATACACAATCACAACTGGAGTAGCATTTGTTAAAATTATACAATTTTACCCCTTGTTTGTGTTTGTAAAGAAAAAAAAGTGATCCTTGTGAAATATTCTTCAGTGGTTAATGAGAGGAAGATTAAAAACAATATTAAATGTTAAAACCCCACATTTCATCTCCTGAAGGGTTTAGTATTAAAATCACATCTTAGTTTGGGGATTTTCACATCCAAGATTTTCTTATGCTTTCAAAGAAGTATAACTCAGCATCCATATCAAGCCTCTTCCTCTCCAATTTAACATTTAACCTGTGTCAAAAACTTCACAGCCCCTCCCTTTAACATATTAACCAGGTTTTGATAAGTGTTGGAGTTGGTGACTCAAACCTAGCATCACTGATGGAAATGACAAGAACCTTGGGTGCTTTTTAAGCTGGAATTCATGTCACATTGCTGTAGATTTATGGCAAAGAAATCCACTTCCATCTGTGTCTTTTGTCTCTGTAACTTGAAGAGGAGTATCATTCAGATACAGGCCTTACTTTTGTCCTCTACAAGAAAGTAGATTTCTGAAGAAATGAATGTCTTCTGGACAGGAATGTAAAGAGTGAGCCAAACAACTCATTGGGTTTGAAACTTGAGGAATGATGGGTACATAGAAAAGAACATGTATGCTGTTTAAAGTGTCCCTATTAGTTTAATCTAAGACAATTTGAGCATCAAAACATTTAACAATAGTAACAGATTAAAACCTACTAAATAAAAGTAAGAATCTACTGGTTAGCAAGTGATACACATGAATCAAGAACTGCAAGCTCCAAAACTAAATCGCCAAACTTTGAATGGAGAATGATTTCACTTACATGTAGGATATAAAACTGAAAGCAGCAAATGAACAAACAAAAACTAATAGACACAGACAATGCATGGTGATTAACAGAGGGAAGGGGGTGAGGGTTAATAAAGGGGGTGAAATATATGGTGAGGGAAGAAGATTTGACTTTGGATGCTGGGCACACAATGTAATATATAGATGATATGTCATAGAATTGTATACTTGAAACTTATATAATTTTATTCAACAATGCCATCCCAATAATTTTAATAATAAAAAAAGACATACTGATGATGCATGATACAAAATAAATATACCTTGAAAACATTATGCTAAATTAAAAGGCAGTCACTAAAGGGGAGGGATGATAAAATTAAGATAACTACCATTTGAAAAACATTAGATTAGGACTTGATTAGGTAACATTCACCAATGGACAAATAAAATTAGTGGTCACAATTTGATGCATTAGAGGATATGTACATGTTTTTAAAGTGTCTCCCTTCAAAACTGCTTATTAAAAATGGAAACCTAGTAATCTGACAATGAAAAAACCTGGCTGACATCAGCTTAACCGAGTGAGAAAAGTTAACATCACCAACAGTGGAACAAATCCTCAACATATTTATAAACTTATATCTTTTATATAATTTAAAATATATTTTATTTTTTGCTCTAAACTGTATTATTTAGGTAACTAAGATCTGTGGAATAGCTAATAATTGTATTAACTTTATTGCTTTTGGTGACTGTGCTATATTTAAGTAAAAGAATGTATCTTGTCTTAATAAACAGTGAAGTATTTAGGGTTAAAGGCAGCATATCTGCAACTTATTTTCAAATGGTTTAGAAAAATAATAAAAGTAATTACAAATATGCAAAGGTGTTAGTGATAAAGCAACTCTATTAAAATATTTACAATCAGGAAATCTAAATCAATGGTATATGGGAATTATTTGTATTATTGGATGTTGTGTTATGAGGGAAAAATTATTTGGAAACAAAATACAAAAAACATAAAATAGATTTTGTTAGCTTTCTAGGAGTGCTATAAAATACCACTGACAGAGTGGCTTAAGAAACATTTTTTCCCTTCACTATTATGGAGGCTAGCATCCCAAAATCAAGAAATCAGCAGAATTAGTTTCTTCTGTGGCCTACCTCTTTGGATTGTACAATAGATAACCAATTTCTCCTGTGTCTGCACATAATAATCTTTATGTGTGTGTCTGTGTCTTCATGTTCTCTTTTTATTAAATCATTTTTATTGTTACTTTATTACATTGTCCCAATTTTTCCCCTCTACTCTCCTCCTCCCATCCCACCCCCTGCTCCTACAGTTAATTTTCACACTGTTGTCCATGTCTATGGGTCATTCATACATGTTCTTTGTCTAGTCTCTTCCCCTTCTTTCCACCATTATCTCCTTCCCTTGTCCCCTCAGGTCACTTTCAGTCTGTTCCATGTTTCCATGCCTATGTTCTGTTTGGCTCATTAGTTTATTTTGTTCATTAGATTCCTCTTACAAGGGAAATTATATGGTATTTGTCTTTCACAGACTGGCTTATTTCACTTAGCATAATAATCTCCAGTTCCATCCATGCTGTCAAGAAAGGTAGAAATTCCATCTTTTTTTCTGCTGTGTAGTATTCCATTGTGTAAATGTACTGCAGTTTTTTGATCCACTCATTTACTGACGGGCACTTAGGCTGTTTCTAGCAGTTGGCTATTATAAATAGTGCTGCTTTGACTGTGCATCAGTTCTTTTGAATTGGTGATTTGGAATTCTTAGTGTATATTCCCAGCAGCCAAACTGCTGGGTGAAAAGGAAGTTCCATTTTTAGCTTTTTAAGGAAATTTCATACTGTTTTTCACAATGGCTACACTAATCTGCATTCCCAACAACAAATAACTAATGTTCCCCTTTTTGTATACCCTCACCAGCACTTGTTGTTTGTTGATTTATTAACGATGACCATTCCAACAGATGTTAGGTGATATCTCATTGTGGTTTTAATTTGCATCTTTCTAATGGCTAGTGATGTTGAGCATTTTTTCATATGTCTATGGGCCATCTGTATGTCCTCCTTGGAGAAGTGTCTATTCAGATCCTTTGCCCATTTTTTAATTGGATTGTTTGTCTTCCTGGTGTTGACTCTTACGAGTTCCATTTCCTCTTCTTATAAGGACACCTGTCACATTGGAATAAGGCCAACCAACCCTAATGACCTTATTTTAATTTATTTATCAGTTAAAGACCCTATCTTTAAATACAGTCATATCCTCAGGTACCAAGAGTTAAGACATTGACATAGAAATTTTGAGAGAAAGAAATTAGCCCATAATATCTATGATGACTTCAAAATTAATTAATATTTCAGGGTCATTTGATATTAAAATTTCCCCCTTAGAATATTTTATATATTTAAATAATTGAACTAGAAAAGGCATTTATGTTTTATCATTAATATAATTAAATTATTAATTTATATGTTGGGTTGATTTGCATTATTTTTTAAATAAAAATGCTGTGACCACTTACCAGTATTCTTTTATATATGTGTGTATGTGGGTTCCTTTATTTTGCTTTCAAATAATAACATATTCTTCCTTTCATTAGTATGCATTGAAAGCATTTATACTGAGTTTTAAGAATTTTAAAGACGTACAGGATTGTGGAAGGTAACAAAGAAGGAATGTGTATAAACTTATTTTTCATAATTAAGCTAAAATTAGAGACAATTACAAAAATCTTCTGGGAATATTGATTAAATCTGAAGTCTATAAATAGAATGCAGTTCTCTACCTGATGAAAACCTTGAAATTGTCTTTAGTAATTAGTATTCTTTAGACTCTGCCTTCTTAATACTCTCTGAAGCATTTTTCTCCAGTACCAGTGCTGTTTCCAAGCACAAGCTTCTGTGCCCAACCATCTGAACTTTGGCACTACCATTCTAAATGATCCAGTGTTCTTATCACTAGAGTTACCTTTTCTAAAATCCAATGAAGTCACCATTGGCTTAATACCATTGAATGGCTCCTGTAAAAGTCTAGAATAATTTGGTTTACAAAATCCTCACATAATTCTCTGACTTCTTACCTTTCCTATTATCTTCCATTAACTGGCCCCACATAATATCTTAAATGAGTCCTAACAACTGCTCTCTCTCTCTTTCTTTCACACACACACAGACACACACACACACACACACACACACACACTACTGCCACCACTGCTAGTTCTAATATACTTCCTGATTTTAGCTTATAAACCTGGAAATTTTCTCAGACCACTGATATCTGGTCTGTGACTCCCATTTGTGATTACATAACATCTTTACTTCATTATTTTTGCAATAAAAATAAGCTATTATACATACACCATAAAATTCACCATTTTAAAATGTACACTCCAGTAATTTTTAGTATATTGCACAAGGTTGTGATACCATTGCCATTATCTAATTCTACTATATTTTCATCATGCTACCCACTACCTCCAAATTTTGATATTCATTAGCATTTAGTCCTCATTCTCCAGATCCTCTAGATCTTGTCAAACATTGATCTACTTTCTGTCTCTATTGCCTATTCTGGACATTTCATAAAAGTGAAATCATGCAACACATAATTTTTTGTCTGTCTTCTTAACATTTTAAAGAATAATCCATGCTATAGTATGTATCAGTACTTCATTTAATTTATGGCCAAATAATATTCCAATGTATGGAAATACCCATTTTGTTTACCATTTTACACATTTGTTACCCGTTCATCTACTGAAGGACACTTTCATTTTTCAGCTATTATGAATAATACTTCTATGAACATTTGTACATAGATTTTTGTGTAGACATAGGTTTTCAATTCTCTTGTTTGTATATATAGAAGTAGAATTGCTAGACCATGTAGTAACTCTATGTTCAATTTTTGGTGAACTGTCAAATTATTTTCCAAAACTGCTTAATCATTTTATCATTCTCTCAGCAATGTATGAGAGTTCCAATTTCTCCATATCCTTGCCAATATGTGTAACCATCCCTATTTTTGTTTATGTTCTGGTAAGTGTTCAGTGGTATCTCATTTTAGTTCTCATTTGCATTTTCTAATGATTAATAATATTCATAATATTTTCAGTAGCTGATTTGTTAATTTTATATGTTTGAAAAATGTGTATTGAAATCCTTTATTTTTGAACTTGATTATTTGTCTTTATATTGGTGAGTCGTAAGAATTCTTAACATATTGTGGATGCTATATCCTTATTACATATATAATTTGAAAACACTTTTTTCCATTCTGTAACTAACTGTCTCTTCACCTTCTTGATAATGTCCTTTGAAGCACAAATATTTTTTATTTTCAGGAATTTCAATTTACTTTTCTTTTGCTGCTTTTGCATTTGACGCTATATCTACGAAATCATTGCTTTATCCAAAGTCATAAAGATTTAAAAAATCTATTTGTAAAATCTGTGTTTTAGTCTAAGACTTTTATAGGTCATCTCTTATACTTAGTTGTTTGATTCATTTGAGTAATTTTTGCATATATTGTGAGATAAGAGTCCACCTTCATTATTTTGCATGTGGCTATCTCAGCATTATCTGTTGAAGACTATTTCTCCAATTTAAGTGTCTTGGCACTCTTTTCAAAAAATGATCTCATAGCCTCCTTTTATACATGCTATCTGACTGTGTTGATCTGCTGGGGCTATCATAAAAACAAAAGAGCATAGATTGTATGACTTAAACAACAGAAATATATTTTCTCATAGTTCTGGAGGATAGAAGTCCAAGATCAGTGTCCAGAAGGGTAGGTTTTTGTGAGGACCCTTCTTCATTTGCAGGTGACTGCCTTCTCACTGTGTCCTCACATGACAGAGAGAGAAAGCTCACTGTCCTGTCTTTTCTTATAAGGACATTAATCTCACTGGATTGGGCCCACCCCTATGGCCTCATTTAACCTTAATTACCTCCATATATGCTCTGTCACTAAAGATAGTCACAATGTGGACTGGGGCTTCAACATACAAATTTTGGGAGATCACAAACATTTAATCCATAACCATCATCAATATATATATATATATTTTGTTGTTGTTTTGTTTTGTTTTGTTTTGTTTCTGTGCTGTAACACATTGCAAACTCCTTTATTCCCTGCAGGGCCCTCATACTCAGTAAAGTGCCAGCTATAGTAGGCATTGAGTAAATATTTATTAAATTAAGGAATGAAAAACTCTAATAATGTTATAGTGGAGAAAATTGATGAGCTAAACACATTTGAAACACATGTATGATATGTTTTGATGAGTCTCTTCTTTTCTGTTATAGTAGGCACTGGGCAGATTAAAGAACATCTTAATTGGCTGGAATATTGCACACTTAGTGGTTACGGAAGAAAATCAGTAAAGAGACTGTCACAGTGCTTTTTTGACCACCCATTTTGCCATCTTTTAAAACACTTCAGTTTTCATAAAACCTATATAAAGCTTTTTTAAACTTTGAGTTAAATCTCTCTGAGACTTTGGGTATAATCAAACTTATGGGATACAGCAAAAGCAGTTGTAAGAGAGAAGTTCATAGCAATAAATGCCTCTAGTAAGAAGCAGGAATGATCATAAATGAACAACCTAACTCTATATCTTCAGGAACGGTAACAAGAGAAAGAACAAAATGAGCCAAAGCATAGAAGAAGAAAGTAAATAATAAATGATATAAAAAATGAAGAGACTAGAAAAAAATAACTAAATAAAAGTTGGTTCTTTAACTAACCCAAGAATAGAGTGGACCCAATCAACAAAATTATAAGTGAAAAAGGAACTGCCTATCTGAAAGTGGTTCATAATAATAATTATAATTTCTTCTGTGTTAACTATGACAAATACTTTCTCAAGCAGTTCACTGCAAAAGGAATGCACCCTTACAACCTTATGTGGTATGAAATCCAATTATGCCCATTTTATAGTTAAGAATCAAAGACTTGGACAATTAACACATGTAATGAGAAGAAAAACTGGTATTTCAACTCATGTCTAACTGATATTAAAGTCTCTATTCTTAATTGCAAAGCAATAATATTGTCAACTTTTGTTTAGGAAAATAAGTTATTTTAACATAAAACATTAGTTGATCAAGGAAGTAGTGGGAGTTGAAAGGGACTTGGAAGTAGAGGAATGAGGTAAATGGTGAGTTTTCAGAGTAAGCTCTACTTATAGAGTGAGGACACCAGTTAAGAATTAGGTAACTCTAGATTTATGAAATTTATTGCCATGAATCAGTGAAAATTAAGAATTTTTGGAGGAATTCAAAGATGCTGAAAAAAGAGGTAATTTTCTATTGTCAAAGAAAAGTAGTTCAGATCCTCAGGATTATCAGGAGAGAATAGTGTAAGTTCCAGGTGAAGTGATTAGAATTAAAATGTAATTGTCATTAATTAACAGGAAATAGGAGTAGATAAATTTGGGTGCTGAATCTAAGTCTCTAAAATATGTCTTAAACTATAATTATAACTGAGACTGACATGTTCCTAAACCAAGAAATATTTAATTTTCCAAATAGAGAAATTCAAGGTTAATGTGAGCAGTAACCAATTATTGTTAACAATTTCTAGGAAATAAATCATAGATACATTCATTACAAACCATATTGGACATTACATTCCTTTGTTAAGCTTAACAGGGTTTATTAAGTATATTAAAATATAATATTTCTGTGTGCATAGCAATAGCTCATGTACAAAATTTAACTGTTCTCTTAGAAGTCTATACCTGGGATACTTCTTACTCTTTTGTTTTATGGAAATGTGCAAATGCTCACACCATCACTGTTCATGAAAGGCAATAGAATGTAGTAGAAAGAATTTTGGATATTGGACAACATATGGTTGTGTTTGATTTGTATAGTTATGGTAAAAAAAAAATTAGCTGCCTGGTTCTCAATAAGAGGGTGAGACATGATAGCAAGTTTTTAGATTTGATAGATTTGAAGTTATTTTCTAATTTGATAAAAATTCTAAATAAGTTTGAAAAAGTACCTGACAAATGATAGCACTTAATTTTTAGAAGCCTAGGGCCAGTTAAAATGTGTAGTACATGTCTCTATAGGGATGATTAATAAAACTTAGGCAATTCTGAAGATCACAGAATTTGTTCATTCATTCATTCTGAATGCCAACTACATTCAATACCAAGCACATTTTAATATCAAGGCTTTAATATTTGTTTTGTCTGAGATACTCTTTCCCAGAAGTTCACTTGACTAACTTTATCTTCCTTGGCAATCCTTAAAAATAGTATCTGATAGGGCTCCCCCTTATTCTGTTGGTCACTACCAGACACTTTATGATGCTTTTGCTTATTTTTTTTAGCATCTATTTATACCATAACAATATAATCTATACATGGGTAAGAGCTCATTTGGTTGTTTGCAGCATGTAGCTAGTGCCTTGAATTATATGTGACAAACTACATGTGATCATAAATATGCTGAAATAGTTTAAAATGGATGCCATATCACAGTGTGTTATTCCTAATTATGCTTGTCATAAAACATCTAAATAAATTTTAAATTTTTAAAAAATCATTTTCTCAATATTGTTTAATGTTGATAAGTTATTTTCTGTTTAGGAAAATTAAACATTTTCTTGCTTTATTTTCAAATATTTTGACATTTCAAATAATGCTATAATAATAATAAACACCTCTGTGCATTAATGTTATTGCTTAATTCTGATGGTCTCCATAAGATAAAGTCTTAGAATGAAACAACTTGTTCAAGGATTAACATTTTATAACTTCTTAAATATTTTGATACAGTAGTAGATTCATTGGCAACTGCTATTTCAATACCCTGCTGCTAATAAGAACTCAAGACATTTGTTTAATTAAATGTATAAATTTTTAAGTAAAGGAATAGGATGATATGTAGAAAGAGCTCAGAGAAATTAGGTGGTTTAGGATATCCTGGATAAGTATTTGTATATAAATATTAAAAACCATGCACTTGATTAGATACTGACTACACAGTAAGTGGTGGTGGTGGGAAAGAGTAGACTGCACAATTGTGGATCAGTGTGGTCAAACAGCAAGAAAGAATAGGTTTTAAAGTAGGTTTCCTGATAGCCCTGGACTATTTATGCAAAAGCCAATGATTGCCTGAATAGACAATAAAATAAAGGCTTTTCTAATGACTGTGCTATTTTTCAGACTATATGTAAACTAAACTGCTGTCTAAATGCATATTATTTAGTCTAAGGAAATTGAAAACTAACATGTTGTTGTGAACCAGTCTTCAACTCTTAAATACGGTTAATTCTCTCACATTACATCATTAACATGGACAAATTAAGCATTTTAAAATTTCCTCTGCTTCCCACCCCACCAGAGCACCCTCAAATTCACATATTATGCTGGTAAAGTAATCAACATTGTGCACTGTTCATTTATTAAACACCTGATAAATGCAAAAACACTGTACTAGATATTATCTTTGCTAGAAGAAGTTATTGTTGCTGTCCTTGGAAGATTTTGATCTCTTTGTGAAGAAATATAAGTATAGAAAGTAAAAAAGTAAGGGTTAAATAAATGTTCAAGGGAAGAAGAAGCAGTGAAGTAAACAGTAGTAACATATCTAGCAAAAGAGACAGAAATACAACCTGGCTTTAAAAGTGAGAAGAACAACTTAATTTGACATTCCAGGGAAGACTCTATGGAGAAGGTAGGCTAAGCAGTGTTTACGTAAAGACATTGGAAGAAGATGGCATTATGTCAGCACAAAGAGCATGACCTAAAAATGTGGTACAGAATGTAAAGAAGAGTAGTGGGGAGAAAGAACAATATTCATCTAATGGAAAATAAAACAGTTTGATGGAAGTGAATGGTAACTGTAGAAAAGCAAAGGCAGACAACTTAGAAAGACAAGCTAGATATAAAGATAATACTATACTAAAATATGTAATAGACGACTAAACAAAGTGACTAGCTTCTAAAATGTTTTGTCTAATTATTATGCATGTGACATTTTAACAGTGATCCATATGCTTTCACAGAGAATTATAAAGACAGGGGTTGATCTATGAATGAAGTTAATTGACACTACTAAATGATTTCTTTCACCTTAAACCAGGAGGTTCATAAAATGTTTAGCCATTTAGTCACAGTTAGGAGGAAAAAGCTATGAGCACTGGGGCAGACCCAGCATAATTTAATGGACTAACATTTCATAAATTCAGAGGTCATGATTCTCAATCCTATTCTTATAGTTAATACAGCATGTGGCCTTTCTGCATTAATTTCTCTGGTTATAAAATAGCTGTTTCCCACAACTCTCAAGGGAATCCTACAAAATCAATTGAATAACAACAGTTAAGTACTTTGAGCTTCTCAGAAAGAAAACTAAATCTTATAATTGCCATTTTCAACCACCTTCCTTTTATTTTATAGAGTACAAGTAAGAGATAAATTAATCTTATCTCCCTTCATTTTTTTCTCGGTAAATTAGACAAAAAAGGAGTTGTTACAGAGATGAAGCACATAAACTTTCTGTTCAAAAATGATAAACATAATATAACTAGCATTGAAATCACTTCTATGATACATTTAAGAACTTAGGCATAAACCTTATATATATCATCATTAAAATATGCTTTCATGTATAAGCTACCTTTAGAATTCTCTGTGCAGGTTCCTTTGCTTTTTTTAGAGAAGAAATAATGGACTTTCACTCATTCACTTACATTTTTTGGTCCAGATTCTACTTTCCTTTATGGCACAGATGGTTTTTTAACATCTGGCCAAGTTTAAATGTGCTGTCCTTGGATATAGAACACTTCTCTACGTAGCACTAACAAGTTTATTGTTTCTGTTAAGGTTATTTTGAGTACATGCAATAGAAAGCAATGGACCTTGGCCTACTTAAGCATAAAGGAGATTCATTATAAGATTTCATGGTACTCAAAAGGAAATGAAAGAGCAGAGCAGCAAAGTCTGGGAAAGGGCAGGTGCCAGACAAGCTCCAGGAACAAGGAATTACTGGCTATTATAGCCTAAGCATTGTCATCAAGTTGTCTCATATCTCCTGATATTCCATTTTGTATATTTTTGTTTATGATCAGGCAAAGGGTGAATCTGATTAGCCCATCTGGAAACTAGCCCATAATGTTCTGCCTTAGTCATGTGCAAAGGGTAGGTTCAGGTATTCTGGGGCTATATCCGGAGCAGAAAATTTTGTTGGCTACCCAAGACCTACCACACTCGATGACTACTAAGGGTCTCATGACCAAATACATTTTTGAATCATATTTAATCTCTTCTTGAGAATATGCCAAATGATATTTTAATAAAAATGCCTTTAACAACAATAAGTGTTGGTGGAAGTGTAAAAAAGGGCATTTCCTGAGAACTAGACAAATAAATGTTATGAGTTAAACTCATTTATACAAAAGTCACTTAAATTTTTTGAACAGTTACTACTTTTTGAAAAAAGATTTGAATTATAGGAAATAAAAGGCAAGCTATAGAAAGAGGAGTAAAGGAAACAATGGTATAAGAGCTAAATTCAAGTATGTCATATAAAGTAGTTGGAAATCTATTTAATAAACACAGTTATGGCCTTAGAGGTGGATATGAAAATACTGAGAAAAATTATTATATAATACAAAAGAAACACTTCTGCATGTCATCTACTATCACTTCATATGTATCATGGAAACTTTTTGAGGAAGGATCCCAGCACTGGATTACTTAAATTCTTTTCTTAATAAAAATAAATAGAACAGAAGTGGTGGAAGAGTATCCTGGATGTCAAGGTGTGCAACTGAAAGGGAATCCACAACCTAAGGGTGGATCACACCAGAGAAAATTTGGGTGAGAATAAAAGGAAAGAAAATTATAAGTGACATTGCTGTGAAAGTAGATGACAGCCTCCTCGGCCCAGCAGATGCTCCCTAATACAGATCATGAAACTGTCACAGAAGCAAGATACAGTAGTAATGTGGGACTTCAAATGTCCAGACATCTGCTGGAAGTCTTAATTTGCTAAAAGCAATAATCTGATAAATTCTATAAGTGGTGGATAATGTGTCCTCTTTAATAATGCCATCCCCACATGTCTCAGCATTGTCCCACACAGACCCATCATCCAGCCCCACTCAGACCTTTGCACTTCATCCAGGGACCCCAGTGTCATGTACTTAAATCTTTTCCATACTGAAGAATGCTCTCTCTCCTCTGTTTGCTTTTACTAACACCTGGTTCTTTTCCTAAGAGGATGGCTTCCTTTAGTTTCTTAAAGGAAGTTTTCTTAGTTTCCCAAAGCTCATATAATGCAGGGTGAAGCTACTCTGACAGTCTCTTACTGTATCCTTGTTTTCCTAAACCAACGGGACACAAAGCTCACGTAAATAGGCATAATCTCCTTTGATGCACATGATATCTGGCTTTGTCGCATTGATCCCTTTCTCATCTCTGTCATCTACCCCCACTTGTCAATATCCCACTTCCAGAGCCACCCTCCTTGAAGTGTTGGACCCTGGTTAACAGCTTTACATTATGCCTTAACTTGTGCCATTATTCTGCGGTCAACACGAACATTCCCTAGAGCAGTGATTTTCAACTGGTGTGCCACAAGAAGTTTTAAAACATGAAATACCTGACAATTTAGTCAGGGGCACTGACCTCTTTTCCATTAGATTATCAAATTAAAAAAAAAAAAAAAAGACAACAGCCAATACAACAATAGCCATCCAGTACGAATGCCCTGTCTTGAATTATAAATATATAGGTCATAAAATAGACTTGCATATTATTGGTCGCATTGCATAATAAGATAGTGTTTGATTGGTTAATTCTTGGTACCAGACATCCTTATACACAAGTAGGCACCCAATTTTTCAAAAAGTCACTTTGAAGCAAAAAGGGTAGGCAATTGGTATTATATTTTTAAGTCAATCAATATTATACCTATTTTGGTCATATCAGCAAAAATATATATTCCTGGTGTGCCATAGGATTTTAGTAATTAATTTATATGTGCCACAGGATGAAAAAGGTTGAAAGTAACTGTCTTAGAGCATTCTAACTTCCCTCTCTTTGCCTTCAATTTCTAAGACTTTCCCATTCTATATTGGCTACTCCTACAACTTTCACAATCTGGAGTAGGTTTTTAATGACAATATTTTTTCATTATGGAGTCTTATATTCCACTCCATGCCTAGTTATTCAAGTTGCTTATTCCTTTTATATGTGTTTTCCAACTACATTTAGAGAGTATATCTTTGGCCAGTTTATTTTTTCCAGCTTACCAGGACAATTCTCTCTTTGCTTCCTATTCCATCAAGCTAGATCATGTTACTCATCAATTTATTCATTCTCTTGCCAATAGGTTCATTCCCCAAGCCTTCTTTCTTCATCAGCTCTCATTTAGCCAATTAATTTTCTGCTTTTTCCACTCATATCTAGGCTTTTGAACACAGTGAGGAAAAATTTAGGTTGTACATTGTTGTGATTAATCTCACCTGGGCCCTAAAAACTACCCGAAATTCCTTGTATGTGATCCCAAACCACTCCCTTTGCTACTCACTATAGCTGCTATGTTCAATGTTCATTCATGATCAATCCCAAATAGATCATCTGCTTCTAATTCAAAGAGAAACTAGAGGCCCTCAACTGAAAAGTTCTAATATTTCTTGTCCTTATGTCAGACAAGATATTTTTCACTGGAAGTAGCAAACTTGTTACCAAAGTGGCTATAAAGACTGAGAACTTTTATTGTCACATTTACAAACAATAGCTAGAAGTGATTCCATGGATAATTCAGCTTCATAATAATGCCATTAGAGAGTTGGCCACTTGCCATCTGTGGTGGACAAATTTAAACATGAATCCTATGATTTCTGATTTATTGTATAATTCCTTTCCCTGGGGTATAGGTAGGGCATGTGACTCAGATGACAAGGTGTCACTTCTTTGATTATGGTATACAATCTTGCTAGCACACTTATTTCAGAAACTCTCCTTGCCAGCTTTGAAGAAATAAGCAGCCATGTGTGAAGGCCTACATTGTCAAGAAGCTGAGGGTAGCCACTAAGAGCTGAGGAGAAACTCCAGCCAAGATGGAGGAAGAATCTGGTGTCCTCAATCCTACAACCACAAGAAAATGAATTCTGCCTACAACTTGCAAGACCTTGGTAGCAAATTCTTCCACAGCAGAGCCTCCAGATGAGGACAAAATCTGATACTTTTATCACAGCTTTGAGAAATTCTATGCAGAGGCCCCAGGAAACTGTGCCCTGACTCCTGATCCACAGAAACTATGAGGTTATAAATGTATGATGCTTTCAGCCACTAAGTTTATGGTAACTTATTACCTAGGAGCAAATTTTGATTTTATTTGTCTCTGACATGTCACAATCTATTCATCCACAATTCCTATTTGGTTTATCTTTAAAATATAATGACTGCTTATTATCTCTACCATAACCAAACCAGGATAATGAAACACCTTCTAATTCTTCTTATTTCCAGTTTTTTAAACTTATGGTATAATCTCCACCCAAAAGACTGAATGAGCATAATTAGATCATGCAACATGCCAATACATCACTCAGAGAAAAATCCTACAAAAGCATTCTATCACTCTTAGAATACATACTTTGACTTTTTAAAAATCATGTCCTACAAGAGCCTTCAATATCTGACCACTGATAACCCCCTCAACCGCATCTTCTTACACTTCCCTGGAACTCATCCTGCTTTAGCCAAAATGGCTTTCTTACCGAGGCTGGTCCCCCTTAGGGACTTTGACTGATGTTTCCTTTTCATGGCACATCCCTTCTTTATTTAGTTACACAAAATTATTAAATGCTCACCCCATGCCAGGCACTAACAAGATGGTAGACAGTCAGCAGTAAACAAAACATTTTTTATCAAAATGACATCGAATGTTACCTAAATGAACCACTTAAATTTTCAGATCGGATATAGCTGGAAATGAATCTGGACAATCTCCTACTAAGATAGCCCAGCATGCATAATCTGAACAGTATTTATGTTGTACCTCTTCAGCAACAAATTGAAGTATAGATGTCAATGGTGGACTAAAACAAAAGTCATTTACTAGAAAAAATAAAAAGGGAGCATTATATGCATGGCTTAAAAACTTTTCTCTTTATATATTAACGTTTACAATGTAGAATTCCTGAGAATACCTCAAACTGACTTGTCTTTCTAACTTCTCCTATTTAATTGATCAATTTCTATTCATTTCCACATATCTCCTATGTTCTGGATGAAGGTCTTGCTATAGTACAGGCAGTATCCTTGGAATAATGTTTTCCTACTTTTTACCATTATCGTTTACAGCACATTTGAAATAGTATATTTTGGTGGAAGGTTACCAGGTAGACTTTCTGAATTAGTTGTTTTGGTCTGAGTGTTCCTTTGATGATTTACCATTGCCTTTATAAGACACCTAAAATGTTTATGATTAAACGTACTTGTCTGCGCTACCAGAGGAAGTGTTTTTCAAGACCAAGTCTGTATCATATTAACCTTTCTTTTTTCTCCAGTATCTGCAAAATTGACTGGTACAATAACCACACAATAAGCATTGTTAGAAGTGTTAAGAATTCATGACCCTGACCAGGTAGCTTAGTTGGTTAGAGCATCACCCTCATATGCCAAGGTTGTGAGTTCAATCTCTGGTCAGGGTGCTTATAAGAAGCAACCAGTGCATGAATAAGTGGAACAACAAATCGATGTCTCTCTGTCTATATGTCTCTCTTTCTCTCCTTTCCTGTCTCTCTAAAATCAATACATTAAAAAAAAAAAACAGAATTAATGAAATATTACCAGAAAAAAGTGGTGAACACCTCTATTCTTATTTTTATTTCCAGAACCATCTTTATTTTGGTTACTGGCAATGTGATGATGATTATATATTTTTGTAAATTACTGAGGAACAGTTTAAAGCACTAATTTTTAAATGTGATACACATTTTCAGTTAGTAGGGGTGGAAAACATAGGGAAAATGGGACCCAAAATTTTGAAAACTTTGACATGTGAATTAGCTAGAGAGAAAATGTTCAAGATAAACTGAGCATGTACATACCACACAGTTCTTTCTGTCTATTCCTATCTGACTTCTATTGCTTAGCTTTATTTTAAGGCCATGTGGGTTTAATGCAAATTCTGTATTTTCCATTCACTTATAATTCACTGATTACTTGAAGCAGACAATTTTATAAACACACCCTGTAATATATATGTGTGTTTTGGTGGCTTAAAAGTACCTTGCCCTCACAATAGGCTATGTTATGCAGAGCTCAGTGATTGAGGTGGGAGCAAGAAAAACAGGACTGACCTTCCATGAACAGACACTGTAGCTCACCTAGGCATCTGGATGATCAAGTACACGTTCACAGAAATGGACAGAGTTTACAGCAGGGCACAAGGGACTCGTACCAAAGACGAATGACAGTCAAAAGCAGTGGCATGTTACTTCATTGGATTTTCTAGTTTTCTTCTCATGATGCTATTAATGTGTAAATAGTTCCTTTCCAGTGAGAAAGAACATAGGGTTATTAAGTAATTCTCTCTGTGTGTGTGTGTCTGTCTGCTAATTATAGTGAGGGAGCTGTGAGTTTTCCCTTTTGGGTACTTCCTACTAGTCTAACATATGAACACAGCTCAGATTTAATATAAAAAGTGACAAATGTGTGCCACAATCTGGTTGGCCAAAATAATTACAGTGAAGGAGCATCATCAGCACTCTCCTCTCTCATTGTATACAGGTTATATACATTTTAGAGTATATTCAATTATATCTCAGCCAAATATAAATATAACATGCATTATATTATCAAATACAAATATAATTACATCCATTTTATAATCATGCCATTTGGGAAATACATTATAATTTAATGCCATTATTATTATTATTACTATTATTTAGTTAATCCTCAATATACAGGAGAAGATATTGTAATTTACCTTAGAACATTTTATATTGCTTTAATGTCTAGTTACTTTTCTTAAATTGTTATCAGATTTATTTTGAAGAAAGGCAAAGCCAAGCCAAATTCAGTATAAATTATGAAGATCTGTAATATTTGTTAGGTAATAATAATATGAATATTTTCATGATATCCACTGTTCTGTCAATATACATTAATTTCAGCAAATACAATTGGTAATGTCTTCTGCATATCTTAAAGAGATCTATTTAAAGAGATCTATCATGAAGGTAAAGCTCTATTTAATATATCTTTTCTCTCTTTTCTTGGTACCTCTTTGTCCCCATTTCCTGTCATAGTTGTAGCATTATTCTCAGCTAAAAAACATGTCTTCACTAAAGTATCTCTATTACTTGAGAACAGATGAACCTCTCTCATGTATGGTGTAAATTCAACTCCTTTGCCTTCAGAAAAACTTAAAATAGTAAAAGGCGAAAGATTTATACGATCTGAAGAGAGTCTGCACGATCCTTCCCCATGTGGGAAGGCCACCCTCCCCTCCACACCCCCACTCTTATTAGGGTTTTCTGGACCCAAGAGTAGGTAGGACGACGACCATGTCCAGCTTGAAGCAGCTAGAGGAGCTTGAGACCTTCGCCCATTGTCCTTTACAAGATTACAAAGGGTCCTAATATTTGAGAGAGGGGGGATAGTTAATTTTTACGAACCAGGGGTATGGACTTGGGGGGGGGGATTGCTGGGGGAGGGGGGTGCTGGGTGGAGGGGAGCAAGGGGGAGAAAATTGAAACTGTTGTAACAATATAATCAATAAAAAACATTAAAAAAATAAATAAAAGTAGTCACAAACTAGTCCCCCCCCCAAAAAAAAACTTAAAATAGTATTTATGCCAGAGCCCAACCTAATCCTTTTCTTGAGAAAATAAAAACTTCTATTAACATCTGCCTGAGTTCACAGGTACCAGAGCACAAACCAAAAAGAATCACATGCTTTCTGCATTGATGGTAGAGGAATGTAGTTTCTCACCTAGGTGATAAAAGTATGCCAGTGGGCAGGATGAGAAGGGGCTATGGAAAGAAGGATGGAGAAGAATGGGATGTAGGGAAGATCTGTAGGTAATATGCTTCCCAACCTAATAGAAGAAGCTTTATTCACCCATCCCTTATGTGACACAAATGACTTAGGTGGGATTGTTTATTACTTTTGATTCCTCTATGAGGCTAGAAGAGTTTTTGGTTAAAAAAAATTGAAACTTTCAGTGGTGTTCTTCATGTGTTTCTTCTGTTGGGTAAGCAGGTATAATAGTACTTAGCAGAGTGGTTGTATTTGTTTCTTGGTCCACTGGAGAGGCTGTCAAGGCAGAATGGGAGCAATAGCGCTGTTCCTGGGAACTTTTCTTATTATAAGAGAAAATAAGATCTCATTTATGTATATTTTTCAGGGATATGCAAAGAGATATATTTCATGGGCACCAAACAAAGAAACAAGCAAAATACCAAAACATATACTGTGTTATTTCACTTATATTTGTAGTCCTGTTGTAGAAAACAATGAACTCTGTAATATATTTTTTAAAGCACCCAAAGTTTTTGGCTCTAATGAAAATTAAATTTACTTTTCTTGCATATGAAAATTCAAGTACAGGAAGAGTTAAATGCTTTCAAATGTTTAATTTCTCAAGCCTAGCTATCCACTCACCTATAGCCTGTTACTACCATACTGTCCTATGACACCACTAAAGGTGACTACTAGAAGCCCTAATGAAGTTGGAATAGTCATATAATCTAAAAGAAACAGTTCACTTTTTTCCTTTCATCTTTAAAAATAAAGGTCCCAAATTCAAGGTTTTACTTACTCTGCTTCCCTCCCTTGATCTTTTTAAATTACCTTCTCCCTTTTCATCTATCTCTCTTTCCCATTATATCATTAAAAATATATACAAGCAAAAAGTAAAGTCAGGAAAAATTATGTTTATATTAATTTATTGTAGGAACTGTCAATTTTAATCATATTGAAATAGATTATGTTTATATAGGTTAATTCTCTACATTGACTTGAATTCATTATCTCTGTTCTGGTTATTGTGATTCTAAGGAAAAATCCATACTCTGTCCTCTAAATCTCACCATCTCTAAACATCATCAAGAAAAGGAAGGCTGTTTAAAATTATTTGTAGTCATTTACTTATTTCTATTAATCTTGTTCTGAGTATATGTGTAAACTCTTTTGAACCTGATTGGTTAACTGCAAAAGATTATAGTAAAGTTCTATACTCTGCCTATTTAATCTTTGTGTTGCCCTTGATGATCTCCTTCATGGGCTCCACTATAAAGGAGGGACTCCTTCTTTATGCTTGCATGCATGCTGGAGAAAAAACAATAGACAAGTAGACCTGGCTTCTCAATGTTTATACCAACCAGCTGCAACCTGGCCCTGACCACTTCTCAGCACGCAAATATTTCTCCCTCATTTACTTCTTGGCTCATTGTTTTCAGCAATGTTCCAAATCTCCTTAGTCTAATAAGCTTCCAATTTTTCTTTCTTAATCTTAGAGCACATCTCTTCTTTCACAGGACATTTAGGCACAATTTGGAAGAAGTACTTTTGTTATCTCAGCATTTCTCATTTTTTCTTCATTTTTTTATACAGTAGAATGAAAAAGAATGGGCTGGGATTGTCAAAAATACAAAACTATACTTTTGATGCCAAATTTTGGGATCCTGAGGACCCTAAATGCATGATAAAACCTTCAATTTTAAGCATTTTAAATGATTTCCTCCAAATTAAAAAAATTCATTTATTCATCCAATTACCAAATATTTACTATATTTGGTTCTGTGTTTAAAGAAGAGAGTCATGACATTAAGGCACTTACAAACTGATATGTAGATAATTATTCTGTAATGTGTTGAGTGAAATAAGAATATCAATAAATTTTGCATCAAACTCTGACAGTAGCCAGGCATTGTGTTAAACTCATTGTTTGATATAATTCTGAAAAAAAACATTGTAAAATAAAAATCTGTTTAAGGAAGTTTAATGCTTATATTATTTTTACCAACTATGAAAATTAGTTTTTGAAAGGTTAAGTAACTTACAGCATATTTAACTAGAGAGTGGCAGACTTGATACTCAAAATCCTGACTTTTTGATTCCAGGGCTCCTGTACTTAGAATATCATATTATTTACATAATGAAAATGAGCTGCATAAAATACTATAGGGGAATAAGAATGCCTATCCCAGACTGAAATAAATTCTCCATGGAACAGGTTATACCCAAATTGTCTTACTAAGTGATAGTTGGATTTAGATGAAAGACTACATGGATCTTCTCCTGGAGGACATTGCATATAGAGACTGAACATAATCATTTTTCTATGAGTAGTATTAATAGAGAAAAAGCAGTCTAGCATTAGAAGATCATAAAGTTGAAACATAGGAGTGGCGGAAGATTATGCTGGGAAGTAGGCTGGGACTTTGTTCTTGAGGGCCTTGTAGGACACAATGAGGTGTGTAGGTTTTATATAAGAAGCAATTTTAATAAAAGAATTTCCAAGGTTCTATTTACATTATGCACTTATTCATCATTCTACATGGAATGGGAGAGAATTAAAGAGGAAGACCAAACAATAAGCAGAGACAGAAGTTATACAATGGTTCCAATAATCCAGGTGAGAAGTGATTAATGAGGGCCCTGCAGAGCAATGACATTGGCATCAGCAGATCTGTGCCATCATTCTGGCTCTGCCACCTACCAGCTGTATGACTCAGGGATAGTTTTCAAACTTTCTAGTTTCCAAGTTCCTAAATGGCAAGTGAGGGTAATAATACCTTCATAGATTTATTGAAAAGGCTAAATGTGATAATCCACGTAAACTGCTTAACATATTATTTGGCACATTTTAAGTATTCAACAAATTAGTGATGTTATTATTACTAATATTATATTTACTTGATAATTCAATGCTAATATCCTTCTTGGGATGTGAGACATGGAACATTAGCTCAAATTTTGGTCTTAGAAGTCAGGATTAAATAAACTTGATGGATCAGGCCTAGTATACTGGCTGCAGAGATTTCTAGACATAAAACATATGTAAACAGATGACAATCATTGTGCACAAACCTGAGATATAATTTATAGTAAAACTGCATCAAGGCAACTTGGAAGACACAATAACAGAAAACACTCAATTAGAGCAGCAAAAAGAGAAAAAAATGAAGATAGTTTAAAGAAACATTGGGACAACATAAAGCATAATAAAATCGATATCATAGGTGTACCAGAAGGAGAAGAAAGGTAGCAAAAGTTCTAGAATATATTTGGAGAAATAATGACTGAAAACGTCCCTAACCTGGTGAAGGAAGTCATGCAAGTTCATGAAGTTCTGAGCATCCCAAACAAGATAAACCCAAAAAGACCCACACTAAGATACATCATAATTAAAATGGCAAAGGTTAAGACAAAGAGAGAACCTTAAAAGCAGCAAGAAAAACACCATTAGTTACCTACAAGGGAGTTCCCTTAAGAGTGTTGGCTGATTTATTGACAGAAACACTTCAGGCCAGAAGGGACTAGCAATAAAGTGATGAAAAGCAAGGATTTACAACCGAGATTACTTTACTCAGTAAGGCTAGCACTTAAAATTGAAGAAGAAATAGAGATTCCCAGAAAAGAATAACCTAAAGGGGTTCATTACCACCAAACCAGTATTACAATAAATATTAAACAATGTTCTTGAACAATAAGAAGAAATAGAAGAAGCAGAAGAAGAAAATGAAAAGGAAGGAGAAGGAGGAGGAGGAGGGAAATAATGGGAGGGGATAAAGAGGGAGAGGGTGAGGAGGAAGAGAAAGGAACATAGTTATAAAGAATAAAGTGGAAATAAATAGGTACCTATCAATAATTGCTTTAAATGTAATTTTTTTAAATGCTCCAAACAGAAGACATAGGATAGTTGAATGGATGAAAAGAATAAGACTCGATATATACTGTCAACAAGAGACCCACCTCTGAACAAAAAATAAAAAACAGCCTAAAATTAAATGGATGGAGAAAGATATTTTATGCAAATGGAAATGAAGAAGAGGTGGGGTAGCAATACTTATATCAGATAAATAGTCTTTAAAACAAAAACTATAATAAGAGACAAAGAAGGACATTACATAATGATAAAGTGATTAATTCATCAAGAGGATACAACCTATGTAAACATGTATGCACCCAGCATAGGAGAACCTAAATATATAGCAGTCTTGATGGACATAAAAGCAGAGATTGACAGCAAAAAAGTCATAGTAGGGGATTTTTACATCCCATTGACATCAACAGACTGATCAAGCAGAAAATGAACAAGGAGGTGGAGACTTTAAATGATACAATAGATCACATAGATTTAACTGATATCTTTAGAGCATTTCATTTCATCTCCAGCAACAGAATATACGTTCTTTTCAAGTGCACATGGAACATTTTCTAGAATATGCCACATGTTAAGACACAAAACAAATCTTAATAAACTTAAGAAACTTGAAATCATATCAAGCATCTCTGACCATAATGATGAGACTAGAAACGAATCACAACAAAAAAACTGAAAAACACACAAAGACATGGAGGCCAATTAACATGTTATTAAACAGTAATTGGCTTAACAATGAGATCAAAATAGAAATCAAAAGATACCTAAAACAAAGAAAGGAAAACACAGCATTTCAAAATCTATGAGACAGACCAAATGCAGCCCTAAGAGGGAAATTCATAGCATTAAAGGCCTACATCAAAACAAACAAACAAACAAACAAAAACAAGAAATATATCAAATGAAAAATTAAACTCCACTTAAAGATACTGGACAAAGAACAACAACAAAGACCAAAGTGAGTAGAAGGAAGAAAATAATAAAAATCAGAGCAGAAATAAAAGAAATAGTCTGAAGGAAACAGTACAAAAGATCAATGAAACCAAGTGCTGATTCTTTGACAAAACTTTAACCAGATTAATCAAGGAAAAAAATATAGGAACCAAATAAATAAGACCAGAAATGAAAGAGAAGGAGTAAAAACTGACACCACAGAAATACAAAGTATTATAAAAGTATGTTACAGACAACTATATTCCAGTAAACTGGATAATTCATACAAAATTATAAATTCCTAGAAACACAATCCTCAAAAATTCAATAAGGAAGAATCATAAAGTCTGAAGAGACTGATTTATAACTAATGAAATGAAGCAGTAAAACAAACAAACAAACAAAAAAACTCCCCCAAAACAAAAGTCCTGGGTCATATGTCTTCACAAGTGAATTTTATCAAATATTCCATGAAGAACCAACAGCTATCCATTTCAAGGTATTCTGAAAAAATTCAAGAGGAAGGAATATGCCCAAGCTCATTATATGAGGCCAGCATGTCCTAGTAGAATCAACAGATAAAGACACTGCAAAGGAAGAAAACTATAGGCCACTATGCTGATGAACACAGATACTAAAATCCTCAACAAAATATTAGCAAATTGATTCCAGCAATATTTTGAAAAGATCATACACCATCATCAACTGGGATTTTTTTCTGAGGATTCAAGGTTGGTACAATATCCACAAGTCAATGAATGTGACACACCACAAAAAAAGATTAAGAATAAAAATCACCTGATTATATAATAGATGCAGAAAAAGCATTTGATAAAATAGAGCATCCATTTATGATAAAATCTATTAGCAAAGTTGGAATATAGGGAATATACCTCAACATACTAAAGATCACATATATGACAAACTCATAGCTAACATCATATTCAATGGACAAAAAGTAAAAGCATTTCTTGTAAAATCAGGAACAATGAAGGAATGTCCACTTTTACCACTCTTATTTAACATAGTGCTGGAAGTCTAGCCATAGCACTGAGTCAAGAAGAAGAAATAAAAGGCATTAAAATTGAAAAAGAGAAATAAAGTCACTCTTATTTGCAGATGACATTATACTATATATAGAGAATCCTAAAGATTCCACAAAAAAAAGAGAAACTATTAGAATGATAAATTAATTCAGTAAAGCATCAGGATATAAAATAAATATCCAGGAAACAGTTACATTTTTTACATCAGTAATGAACAATCAGAAAAGGAAAATGAGAATTTATAATTACATCAAAAATATACAAAATACCTTGGAATAAATTTAACCAAAGATGTAAAATATTTGTACTTGGAAAATTATGAGACACTAAAAAAAGTAATTTAGAAGATACAAATAAGAGAAAACATATCCTGTGTTCATGGATAGGGAGAGTTAACATCATTAAAATGTCCATACTATCCAAAGCAATGTATAGATTCAATGTAATTTCTATCTAGATACCAATGGTATATCTCACTAAACTAGAACAAATATTCTAAAAATTTATATGGAACTACAAAAGACCCAGAATAGTCACAGCAATCTTGAGAATGAAGAATAAAGTTGGAGAAATTATGCTACCTGATATCAAACTATACTATAAGGCCATAGTTATCAAAACAGCATGGTACTGGCATAAAAACAGACATATAGACCAATGGAACAGAATAGAGAGCCCAGAAATAAACCCACACCTTTATGGTCAATTAATATTTGACAAAGGAGTTGAGAAGATACAATTGGGAAAAGATAATCTATTCAAGGGAAAATTGGACAGATATGTGCAAAAATGAAACTAGACCATCTTCTTACACCATACACAATTAACACAAAATGGGTTAAAGTCTTAAATGCAAAACTCAAAACCATAAAAATCCAAGACAAAAACATAGTCAGTAAAATCTCAACATTTCTTGTAACAATATTTTTTTGGATATATTTCCTTGGGCAAGGGAAACAAAAGACAAAAAGAAAAATATTGTACTACATCAAACTAAAACAATTTGCATCGCAAAGGAAACAATAAAAAACATGAAAAAAGAACTTACTGAATGGGAGAACATATTCACCACTGATACATCTTTAAGGTGTTAATATCCCAAATTTATAAAGAACTTATATAACTCAACACCAAAAACCAAACAATCCTATGAATAAATGGGCAAATGACCTCAAGAGACATCTTTTCAAAGAGAGCATGCATATGGTCAGTAGATATATGAAAAGACGCTCAATGCTACTAATCATCAGAGTTGTAAAGTAAAACCATAATGAGATATCACCTCACACCTGTCAGAATGTCTATCATCAATAAATCCTCCTGACCAGTTTGGGTGAGGATGTGTAAAAAAGGGAAGCTTCAGGCACTGTTGTTGGGAATCCAGATTGGAGGAGACACTGTGGTAAACAGTATTGGGCTTCCTCAGAAAATTCAGAGTGAATCTTCCTATAACCAGTGATTCCACTTCTGGGAATATATTTGAAGAAATATGGAATACTGACTCAAAAGAATGCATGCACTCCTATGCTCATTGCAGCACTATTACAATAGCCAAGATTTGGAAGCATCCCAAGGGCCTATCAGTAGATGAGTGGATATAAAATATGTGGTACATTCACAGAATGGAATACTACTCAGCCCTAAAAAATAAAGAAACCTTTATGACAGCATGGATAGACCTAAAGGGTATTATTCTAAGAGAAGTCAGACAGTCAGAGAAAGACATATACCATATGATTTCACTTATATGTGGAATCTAATGAACAAAATAAACAAACAAAATAGAAACACTCATAGATACAGAAAACAGACTGAGAGCTATTAGGGGTGGGGGGATTGGGGAGCTGGATAAAATAGGTGAAGGGATTAAGCACAGAAAACACATACACACACAAAACAAAAAAAACCCTCATAGACACTGACAACAGTATCATAATTACCAAAGAAAAAGGGAGCTCTGGGGAAGTTGAAGAGGGTAAAGTGGTGATTAATGCTGACAGAATGAGACTTGACTTTGGGTGGTGAACACACAATACAATGCATTGATGAGGTATATAGAATTGTACACTTGAAACCTACATAATTTTATTAACCAATGCAACCCCAATAAATTCAATGAAAAAGCTTTTAAAAGTTTAAGAGTGAAGGGAGAAAGTCAATTTAGAATTTAAGTCATTTTTAAAAACTTTTATAACAGCTTATATGCTCTGTTATCTATTGGATGAAAGTAATGATTTATTAATGATTTGGAATTATTAAATATTCATCAAATAGTGATTGTGTTTGGTTATCAGAGGTGAATTACAATTGAAACCATCGTTTTCAGTTCTCTTTTAATCTTGCTATCAAAGGATCAATGGACAAAGAAAATACTTTAATCATGTAAATGAAGTGATTAGTGAATTTTACTCCAGTTTTGCTGGAATTTATTAATATCCTCAGATTCTCATGTTTCCATAGAATATTATATGCTGGATGCTTGGGGTAGTGCACTAAGCATCAGTCCCTCCATTGAAAATAGTTATGATGCACATTTTTGAGGGTTTAAATATGTTTATCACATCTGTCACCTGAAAGTGTGTGAGAGCCCTGTTATAAAAATGAGCAAGTATTAGCAAAAATCTAACATTATTTCTGTACATGGCTAGCTTGTAGTTGAAAAGTAGAAACTAGTAAACAATGTTTAAGAAAATATAATGGCAATTAATAGCATATAAGTGAATAGTTAGGTTAGCTTACTTTTTGTATAACTTCCTTATTAAATAAGAATAATTAAAAGAGAACTGCTGGTTTTTCGACAGTGACAGCATTATTTTTAAGTTAACAAAGAGAGGCTCCTGAACTTACACCCTACTTGGCTCCACAGGCCCATTGTTTTATTTGCTGTAATATGACTGAATTATGTGGGGAACAAATTTGGTGAAAGCCTACCAGAAATATAAGACTAGTGTGTCTTGTAATAAATCTTCTTTCGAATGAGAAAGAGTAGATTTCGTTTGATGAAACAGCAAGCACATCAGAATCAGTTGTTAACTTGGTAATCTAGTTAACTGGAGAACTGGTCTTGGTTTATTTAGCCCAGGCCTAAATCTCTTACTGAGAAGTCCAGTGGATTAATTCAATGGGACCTATTTTCTTGACATACAATTTTAGTGACAGCAAATAGCCACTCTTCTTTTTAGGCCATATGCATAAGCTACAATTAGCCAGGCCAAATTTTGTCATTGCTTCTTTCCATGGAGTACAGATAGAAACTAATTCCTGCCCCATCTAAAATTTACTGCCTTTTTGAATTACAAACTTTTTAATTAATAATTATAAATCTGTGATATACACCATAATTTCTGGAATTTTAGTAATTAAATGCCTAACATTCATTACTAACATACATGACTTTCACCTCATCTTTGTATGGCAATGCTGATAAATTACTTCAGAACAAATGTTAACTCTTACATATTTGCTTCTTGGATGTTCATTTGAAAAGAAATCTCCTAGGCTGTAAATTATCAGACTGATAGATTGGATAGAGGGAATATACCTATGTTTTTCCTATCAATTAAACACCTTTGATTTTACAGTCAATGCTTTAGTGAAGCTTTTCAGAGCTGTTAAACATTGTTCATGGCTGGCTCTTCAATTACTCTCACTAAGCATTTACAAACTCCATGGGGATAAATTGTGGTCCCAGTGTCAACGGTTGCATGGTGCCCACTCTTAATCCTCTTACACCTTAAAAACATCTCTTACAGTAAATATCTGCTCTGAAAAGAAGAGGGGGTTGGGATTACTCAAGGTATATGTGGAATAAAATCACAGATCTCAAAGTTCATTGTGAGTTAGGATCAACTGGCATGTGGCCATGTAAAAACACAGACATCAGGGACCCAGCCCCAGCATCTCTGATTCAATTGGTCTGGGGTGGGGTCCAAAAATTTGCATTTCTAACCAGTATCCAGGAGACATTGATGCTAAAGTTGCTGGTTTGGGAGGCATAACGAAGAACCACTATTATTGTGTATAAATTATCCAATTGTCTTCCTAGGTTAAAAATTGTTAAATAATTGAAAAAGTTATGAAAATCCTGCAGACTGTGTTATTTCAATTCTTAGAGATTTACAACAGATGTTCTAAGAAGCCCTAAAGTTAAGAAAAAACAATTTCATTTAATTTTATTTTACTCAGTATTTATCTACATAATTTGATCTAAACCTCTTTATGTAATGGATAATTAAAATCTACTTGGATATTTTCTAAAATAGAGTTTAGGAAATTCCTCTCTTAGAACTTGACTTTGAAAACCTCAGAGCATGCTGTCTTGAGGAACTGCATTGCTTGCATCCTTTTAATCTTTTTCCTCATTACCGAGAAGATATTTTGCTGTATTATGTAAAGTTGAAGACAGCACTAGTCTTTCTCACAGAGAAGGTTGAATTTGAATTTATTTTTCAATAGAATAGTAGTTAGAAACAAGTGACTAGGCAAGTAGGACAATTCAAATGAGAAAACCACGCTCAGAGAACATAAGACATGAGGAAAGGAGTTTGGCCTATGTACGGATCATAGAGGACAGATAAAGGGACAAAATCTCAGAACGAAGCAGCCTGTTGCACTCAGTCATGGTGGGTCCGCATCAAAGTCCACTCTAGTACTTTCAGAAAGTTGTTAAAATTTCCAGCTCTGGCCTACTCTATCTCATTTTCCCCATACCAGGTCAAATTTCCTTCAAGGAAAAAGTCATTGATTTTATCCTAGGAATATATTTATAAAGGAGGTGTTTTATAGACATTGTAAGACTATATAATTAAGTTAGATGAATGAAAAAAAAAAGTTTGTATAGGTATTCAGATTGAAGGGTATGTATATATTGAGAGTTTGAGTAAGTATGAACAGGTGGGGTAACGTCAGGCTGAATTTAATTCATGCTATTTTTCTTAAAGTAATCACAATCAATTTCAAAATTGTCTTAGTGTTATACCCTACCCCCAGTGACTTATTTTACCATTTATCTACCAATGTCTCAATGTAAGGAAATATAACGCTTTAGGGAAATGACATCAAATGGCTGACTTTACCTCCAGCACAGAGAAAGAGGGCAAATGATATCAAGAGTGATGCTTGAAAATGTAAATATTCTTTAAGTGGGTAAAAGAGAACAGTCATGCTCATATGTGGATTATTATTCCCTGATATTATAATCAGTTGAAAACATTTACTAGTCACTTACCTTGTGTCCAATGTTATCTTTTCATCCTCAGATCCAAATAAGATCAGTAATTTCTAACGACTGGAAAGGTCACCTGGGAGCCAAAAGGAGGTTAGTAACTGAAATCAGTTTTATATTTCTGCATAAAAAAATTATCACACAAATCGCAGCTTAAAACAATACACTCACTACTTTACATTTCTATGGGTCTGGAATTGGGACACAGCTTACCCGCGTCCTCTGCTCAGGATCTCAGGAGGCTGCAGCCTAGGTGTTGCTCAGATTGCATTCTCAACTAGATTATCAACCAGGGAAACATCATCTTTCAAGATCCCTATGGTTCTTGGAAAAACTTATTTTTCTGTGGCTATGAATCTGAGGTCTTTTTTTTTTTTCTTGGCTGTTAGCTGGAGCCAGCCTCACCTCCTAGAAACTGCTCCGTTCCTTGCTCCATTACTCTCTCAATTGGCCTTCTCGTAAGGTGGCAGCTTACTTTTTTAAAGCCAGAAAAGGAAAAGAATCCTTCTCATTAGTGAGGGCCCAGTTCTTCTTTTAAATATTTTCAACTAATTAAGTCAGGCATAACCCAGACGATTTCCTTTTCAATAATTTGAAAATTAACAGTTTTGGAACTTATTTTACATCTTCCAAAACCTTTCACCTCTATCATATTATGTTGCCTAGAAGCATGTCCCAGCCACCCTGGAGGGCAGATGCACATAGAGACTGACTCATCAGGGAGTAGAGATCAGAGATCCAATTCCAGTTTAGCCTCTCACAATAAGTTTAGGTCACATATTATTTTAATAAGTCAATCTGTAAGGAGGAGAAAAACACTTTAAATCAGTGGTTAATGGAAGGGAGAAACACATGGAGAATTTTAGAATGTGCTCATGATTGGGCTTTACACCAGAGTTAATGACTTTATTGTTTTGGAATAGGACTTGTGCATTAAGCTTTTAAATGCTCCCAGGTGACTCTTGTTCAATTAGGTGGATACAAGTGCTTTCAGAAAACAGTGAAAGAACTAAAGTACAGTATTTACCCAACAGCACACTCCTTTGTAATCTCATCAGAAGACTCTGAAATAAATAAGATTGTTTAATTGAACACCTGCAGGAGAACAGACTATTGCAATTCTGCAATCTTTTTTACTCACATTTTTGTGAGTCCTGGGACATCTAGGTTTTAATTCTTTAGCTGGAGAAAATGTTTAACTTGAAAAATATAATTCACTTGCCTGATTCCTTCCTGAAAAATTCAGCTGAGGCTGAGAGCAATTTAATCATGCACTGGTGGGGTGGTGTCACTGCCCTGAGATGGGGAAGGGTGTGACTGAGTGAGACTCAGAGTAGTAGCCAAACAAGGAGTGTCACAGTGAGGAAGGTGTCTGTACTGGGGGGCTGTCAGCAGCAGACACCAATGAGGACTGAGACTATATACACTGACACACATATTAAGGATGAAAATTTCTCACTGTCAGAGAATGGAGGTATACATAGAGAGAAAGAAAATGATAATAAATTCCGTAATGCTCTTGGATTGGAATGATTATCAATGTGATCTCACATGTGTGGGTGTTTCTGTGCATGTGCATTCCTCTCTGCCTACTGAAAGAGCCTGGGAGCAGAGACACTCCAATAGTAATAAGCTTGTTTAGTGCCTGGATCTTGGCTTCTAAATGCTATGGTCACTAAGAGAAGCCATGGCTTCTTGAAGAAGTGACTGATTCTAGGAATGGGGCAGTAAATGTGTAAGATGTGCTTGGAACTTCTTTTGAAGAAAGTCCTCAAAGAATGTTGGGAGCATGTCAAAAGAACATATTAGTGAGCTTGAAGAGGGCCCACTGTTGAAATTAGAGATGATTTAAGCATCAAAATAAATATATAAATTATATAAACAAATGAATACATAAATGAAGTGAAGATAAATCTTTCCTTGCAGTAGAGAGTCATGTAATATAGGATGAATTAAAAACTCATGACCTGGTAAATTCAGTTATTAATTCAGGCAAGAATCATGTGTGGATGCTAAAAATACAGGGTTAAACTTTTATAAAAACCAGGATATTTATATCGTCGTCGTCGGCAGCCGTCCGTCTCGAGAGACGATGGCGTAGCTTCCTGAGAGTCTATCTGCACCGCCGAGAATGGCTGTGCAGTCCAATTCGGGAGTGACAATCCCTGCCGCACTTGGTACAGGTGAAGGCAGATGGCCGTTGTTGCTGCTGTTGACGCTGCTTCCGCCTCGATCTTTTCTGGACCGCCTCCTCGTTGCGCGCAGCCTCCGCGCGTGACGTACCTTGCCTGACCGCGAGCCTCCAGGCTAGGCGGTCGTCTGCTTGAACTTCCCATGTGTTGAGATTGATGGAGCATTGTGTCATGTCCTTTTTGCAGATGTCTTTGAACCGCAGTTTTGGGCGCCCTGTCATCCTCTTGCCTTCTGCTAGCTCGCCGTAGAGGAGGTCTTTGGGGATACGGCCTGCATCCATTCTTTTGACATGGCCGAGCCACCTGAGGCGTCTCTCGCTAAGAACTGCATGCAAACTGCTCATATTGGCTCACTTCAGCACCTCGGTGTTGGGGACCTTATCCTGCCAGGCGACATGCAGGACGCGTCGCAGGCACCTCATGTGGAAGCTGTTGAGTTTCCTTTCGTGCCTTGCGTAGGTGGTCCACGTCTCGCTGCCATAGAGGAGAGTGCTGAGTACGCAGGCTTGGTAGATGCGCAGTCTGGCTTTCTCAGTGAGGCTGGAATTGTTCCACGCTCGCCGGTTCAGTCTGGCCATAACTGTGGCTGCCCTGGCGATTCTCCGGTTGACCTCCAAGTCGACTGACAGAGAGCTCGAGATGGTGGACCCGAGGTAAGTGAAGTCGTTGACAACCTCCAGGGTGTATCCGTCGATGGTGATGCATGGGGGAGTCCCCGTGCCTTGAGCCATAACATTCGTCTTCGTCAGGCTGATGGCTAGTCCGAACTCCTTGCATGCGTGGGAAAGGCAAGTGACTAGCTGCTGGAGTCCCTCTTCGGAGTGTGATGTCAAAGCTGCATCGTCGGCGAAGAGCATCTCACGGATGAGCACCTCTTTGACTTTGGTCTTGGCTCGTAGACGGGCCAGGTTGTAGAGCTTGCCATCGGATCTGGTGTGAATGAAGACACCCTCGCTGCAGTCCTTAAAGGCGTATTGGAGGAGCATGGAGAAGAAGATTCCGAACAGCGTAGGCGCGAGGACGCAGCCCTGCTTTACTCCGCTGCTGACTGGGAAGGCCTCAGAGGTTGCGCCGTTGTAGGACACCGTGCTGTGCATGTTGTCGTGAAAGGACATGACCACAGCAAGCAGATGTGGTGGACAGCCAATCTTCCGTAGCAAGCTGAAGAGTCCGCTTCGACTGACCAGATCAAACGCCTTCGTGAGGTCAATAAAGGCGAGGTAGAGTGGTTTATGCTGCTCGTGACACTTCTCCTGCAGCTGGCGTAGGGAGAAGATCATGTCCACTGTTGATCGGCCAGCTCTGAAGCCACACTGGGACTCTGGGTAGACGCGGGAAGCAAGGGTCTGCAGGCGGGCAAGAGCGACCCGGGCGAATACTTTGCCGACGACGCTGAGGAGAGAGATGCCCCGGTAGTTGTTGCAGTCAGTCGCTGCGGTCTCCTTTGTTCTTGTACATGGTGATAATGTTGGCGTCTCTCATATCCTGGGGGATGTAACCCTCCTTCCAGCAGAGACAGAGTAGATGGTGGAGCGGCTGTAGCAGGACTGGTTTCCCGCTCTTTAGGATTTCTGGAGGGATTCCGTCGCTTCCTGGTGCTTTCCCGCAAGCGAGGCGGTCGATGGCTTTGCCGAGCTCTGCCGCAGTAGGTGGGGTGTCTAGCTCCTCCATGACTGGTAGGTCTGGGATGGCGTTAAGAGCAGTGTCTGTTACGGTGTTCTTCGTCGCGTACAGCTCGAGGTAGTGCTCGGTCCACCGCCGCATTTGCTGTTCCTGGTCAGTGATGACCTCACCTGTCTTGGACTTAAGGGGGGCGATCTTGGAGGGGATTGGGCCTGTTGCCTTCTTGATACCCTCATACATTCCTCGTGCGTTGCCTATATCGGCGGCTTCCTGGATGCTTCTGCACAGGTTTAGCCAATAGGTGTTGGCACAGTGGCGGGCGGTCTTCTGGACTTTGTTCCTGGCAGCCCGTAGAGCTTGAAGTGTACTGGGAGTGGGAGTGACCTTGTAAGCCAGTAGGGCCTTCCTCTTAGCCTCGATCACGGGTTCCATTTCTTCCCAGTGAGCCTCGTACCAGTCAGCGTTCTTCCGCTCTTTCTTCCCGTAAGCAATAATGGCGGAGTTGTATATGGCGTCGCGGAGACGTGGCCAATTGGATTCGATAATGTCATCTGCCGCCACTCCCTCGCCGAGTGCATCTTCCATCTTGTTGATGAATTGCTGGGTCTTAACTGGGTTGCTGGCACAACTGGTGTTGATGCGTGGGCGACCCTTCATCTTGGAGTGGTGCAACCTCTTCGGCGTTATGCGCACCTTGCTTACCACGAGGGCATGGTCCGTGTCGCAGTCTGCACTGTGGTAGCTGCGGGTGAGGAGGGTGCTGCCAATATCCGTTCTTCTGTTGATGACGAGGTCAAGCTGGTGCCAATGGCGGGAGCGGGGGTGCCTCCATGACACCTGGTGGATCTCTTTGCACTTGAAGAATGTGTTTGTCACGCACAGGCCGTGGTGACACAAAAGCTCAAGCAGTCGCTGACCATTCTCATTGATCTTTCCTCTCCCAAAGTTTCCAAGGCAGGTGGGCCAGGCCATGTGGTCGGCTCCTACTCTTGCGTTGAAGTCTCCAAGGAGATAGAGAGCGTTACTTCTGGGAATCTTGGATAACGCTTCGTCCAGTGCATGGTAGAACTGTTCTTTCTCTTCGGTGGTGGCGCAGAGGGTTGGGGCATACGCGCTAAGAATGCTGACTGGGCCGAAAGTTGTTGACAATCGGAGGGTAAGTAATCTCTCTGTGCCTCCTGTGGGTGGCTCTATGGAGTTAACAAGCGTGTTCTTCACAGCGAACCCAACACCGTGCTGTCTTGGTTGGTCCGGAGACTTCCCTTGCCAGTAGAAGGTGTAGTTGGTTTCTCTGATAGTTCCGTTGTCGGCCAACCGGGTCTCCTGTAGAGCCGCAATGTCGATGTTTAGTCGTGCCAGTTCCCTATCGATGACAGCGGTTTTCCTGGCACCCTTGATCCACGGAAGGTCTGCAGTAAGTCCGGGGCACATGGTCCTGATGTTCCAGCTAGCGAGGCGAAGAGCCGGAGGCTTCTTTCTTGTTGTTTGCTTGGAATTAACTGGTGCAGGTGTTTTGTGGCCCACTTTTCGAGAGGCGCCTCTCTGATCCCCACGCACCCAGTGGGGCAGGCGAGCCATGGCGAGACGGTAGCTATCCAGTGAGGTGCGATGACCTCTCCCACCGTCAGAGGAGACCCCTGGCGCTCGTTTCCTTCGCCAATCGGATGAGCTTATAACCGGTATCTGTCTCCTCCCGTGTTGAGTCGACATCTTGCGATGACGCTGGAGTGTCCTCTCAAGTGAAACTGAAGCTACAGAGCCTGGGCAGGGTGATATGGAGGGTCTGCTGTTGCCCATGCAGCAGACCCCCCCTCTCTTCGCAGCTGAAGGGTCCAAGGGAAAGACAAAGTCGATACAGCTTGGCTTCAGGTGCGCCGCAGGAGTTGCCGGTGTTGACTACAATGTCAAACCGCCTTAGGGACTCCGGCTCCGGATTTTCTGTCGGGGTTTACTCCCTTAGCCTTTCCCCTGAAGAGGTATGCCGCAAGGCAGCGGAGGTTTTTTGGAGTCAGAGTTTTCCTTCTCTGATTTTAGAGATGTCCTTCCTCTTAGGATATTTATATAATCTCAAAATATCTCTCAAAGAACAACAAAACAACAACAAACTTATTTAATTTCAAAAGAAAAGTAACTTTTAAGTGTAAAATCACAGCAGACAAACCATAATCAAATGGTCAAATTAGCATCATCAGCACAGGGTCAAAGTTTAAAAAGGATTCAATGAAATAAAGCACATGATGACATATAAAACAACTTGAATGCTGTTATATAAAATAGCTCTGCAGAAGTGTATGTTCAAGCATTAAGGTCTTGAAAGTCAATGAAGGAATGAGAAACTATTGCAGATTAAATAGAATAAAGAGACATGACAACTAAATACAACTGACAGTCTTCACTTGCATATTTCACTACACATTTTATTATTCGGCAATTGTAAACATTTTGTGACAGAGCGGGGTTCTCCAAAAATTCCCAGAGCCTTCGGGTTAAGGGATGGGGAAAAGGGAATAGCTTTTATGCAACCTTTGCATGACTATGACTAGTAGCTAGTGTCTTTTTTATGCAAATGGCTTTGGTTCTTCCAAGTTCCCAAGAAGATGGGAGGGGTTTTGACCATGGAATGGTGTGGAAAGAGCATACAGAGCCTGTGCAAGGTTCTGTGAATGGTCAGAACTGGTTACCACACCCACTGCATCAGAGGATGCAGGCAGGGATTTAAAAAAAGACGGCAGACATTTTAGCTAGGATCTCCATGTGGCTTTGAGAAGAGGAGAGGTGAGGAGAGCCATGCGGTTTGCAGGGAGGAGAACTCCATGCAGCTTGGAAAGGAAAGGAGGATCTCCATGCAGTTTTGAGAGGAGGAGAGGAAGAGAGGAGATCCACGTGGTTTGCAAGGAGGGCAGCGGAAAGCAGAACACCATGTGGCTTTGAAAGGGCAAAGAGAGAACCATGCGTGATCCAGTGTAACATGGCACATGTTTTCCTGGACTGTTATACAGAGGCTGATGACATCGTACCCCAGATCCTGAAGGAGACAGCTGACAGATAAGGGATGGGGAACTCTGGGCATGGTTTTGGCTTCTAGCCTTTTGGCGAGCAAGGGAAGTGCTGGGTCCTATGGGAGAACAGGGCTCTGAGCTGAAGTGCTTACTGCCCTCCCCAGGTTGGAATACTGTAAATAAAGGCCTGTTTTCCTCAACACTAGTTGTTGGGTTTTACACCGACACACCACGTGAAAGAACCCCCTTTCACTAAACCCCCCCTTTAGTTTGCTAGGGCTGCCATAACAAAATTCATAGACTAAGTGGCTTACATGACAGAGATTTACTTTATCACAGTTTTGGAGGTTAGAAATTCAAGACAGGTTTGGGTTTTTTCTATGGCCTCCTTCTTGGCTTGAAGAAGTTTGCCTTTTTTGCTGCTTCTTTACGTCCATATTGGATTGAACTCTCCCCTACAAGCTTGATTTTAACTTAATTGCCTCCTTAAAAGCCCTATCTCCAAATACAGTCATATTCCAAGGTACTAGGTTTAGAACTTCAATTTATGAATTCCGGGAGACAGAATTCAGCCCATAACAGTGGTAGTAACAAATCAGTGATAATTTCCTAAGTTTGATGGTTATATTGTGGTCAAGTTAGAGAATATCCTGGTTTTTAGGAACTGCACAATAATGGTTTTAGAAATAAGACATCAAGTTGTTAGCTTATTCTCAAATGGTTCAGGAAAAACAAGTTATTTGTGCTCTTCTTTTTAAAAAGTAAAGCAAATAAGGAAGATTTTGAGTGGCATTATGGAAGAGGCATCATCCTGAGAAAAGTGGATAATATGGTGACAGTATTTACTAAATGACTATCACATGATTTTTTAGTTTTAGTTCATGTTGCAAATCCCAGGAAAAGTGAATACAGATGGAATCACTTTCTTGCTCTAAGTATGAAAGTTATCTGGGCAGATAAACAAAACAGAACCCTAAGGGAAAGAGAAGAGATAAAGCTCTAGCTCAGTATAGTGAAAGATGAAAGATTTTTGATGCTTGAGGTACAGAATTTTACATCAAATTCTAACATCCTAAAAGGAGAGCTCTGACTGACAGAAGGAGATACATCTATGGTTGGCTGGGAATAAACTGGAAGCATCAGAGTGGAGAGTAAGTTAAAATCATTTCTGGAAAAGACAGAAGTCAAGATCGATATTAATTAATAATTAATAGCAATGGACAGTATAAAAAGAAAAAAATACCTCCTCTTCCTCTACACTTATCCTTTCTCTGAATATTGCTGTTATATTTACTGCATTGAACACAATTAGTTGATTAAAGTCCTAGATTTTGTGCACAACATTGCAGAGAATATAACAAGTTGTCTCAGATAAAGGACTTACCATCTGGTTGTGAAGATTAAATAAAAAGTTGCTTCAGTATTTTTACACAAGAGAAAATAAGGCTTGTTTTGCTGTTCATTGATTGAGGGAAACCATGGAGGTCAGAAAGGTGAGAGAGTATGCCAGTTACCCAGTGTGCCGTGCTCGCTCTCCTTCAGGCCTTCCTACAAGCTGCAGGTACCCTTCTCCCCCTCTCTTGGGCCTCTATTCACTCTTGTGCTCTAAGTGCCTAGTGGCATAAGCTCTATGTTGTAGATGAGAAAGAGACTTTAGACATTTTTGTGGAGGGAATTGAAATAATCACAATTCTAATTTCATGCTCATTTGTTATTTCATTACAATGACTTCTGGCTTCCAGGCACAATAGACTATTTATTCCAAATGTTCTTTCCTGACACCCCAAGAATTTGGACTGAATGCTTCTTTTATAGTTTTCTGGACCCCTGTATTTATAACTACTAAAGAATCTCTAGTGTAGTGATCCTCTTGCATGTCTGGACTTCCTACTAGATTGTATGTCTTATGTGTAATTACCATGTTTCACTGACTTAGGTCTTTAACACTTAGCTCAATTCCTTGAACATAAAAGTTTGTCAAAACTATTTGATAAATCAAAGATTAAACGCTTTCTGAAAAACTTATAACCAAAGAGTTTGTAAACTCAGAGTAATTTCTTCCACTTGGAGAATAACTCATGGATTAGGTGAAACTTGAACTAGTATTTGAGGTATGGATATAACTGAAAGGATATAAAAGGAGGAAAACAACTTTTAATCTACGGTAAGAGTACTGTGAAAAGTCATTCACAGGCAAGGTGTATTGTGATGTTTAGTCACTTTCACTGGATTGAGAGTGTAGTCTAATTGAAATGTATACTTTTTTCAGGTATTGCGTTAGATATTTTTGAATAGAAATTGAGAGCTAGGTTGTAGAGAACATAAATATTATGCTAAGAAATATAAATTATATGTGTAGGTCATGAGGATCCACTAAAATATGTGAGCAGAGAATTGCCATTTTCAAGGCTCTGATTTGGGGTTCATTTATTTCTCTAACACTGTTCTTTCAGTGTATCCTCTGTTTCAATCACTGTTCAGATTCTAGAGGTAACACAGAACTATCATGGAAGTCACTCTGATGCACGTGTAAAGACTGGAGACACAGTAAAGAAAATAAGCCAATTGAAACAGCATTGAAATAACCTAGTGAGAAGTAATGAGACCTTTACCAAGACACTGGCAGTGGAAATCACAAAGTGATTTTAACAAACATAATATAATTTACAGAAAAAATAATTAGATATCTTTTTTTTTTTTTTTTTTTTTTTTTGTCTATATTACATCAGTTTTCCATACCTAGAGAAGGTCTATGTACTGGAATCAAGTAATCATTTTATGAATTGACTTTTGGTCTATCTCAGTTTATAATATTGGATTTAAAATTTTTCTGACCTGGTAGAATCTATTTATTGGGCTCATGAACAAAATGGAAGGATATATGTGGAATGAATTGTACAGCTTCTTCTCCTTCCTTCATTCTTGTCTGGTTCTAGAGGGGGAAGAGTTTATTCTGCCTACTTTAGTCTCAGGGAGATTGCTCCCTCTGGTGAAAGAAGTGTTAATGTGTCCTTCTGGGAGTGGCCTTACCTACCCAGGTTCCTAATTTGCCAAAGCCAGGGAAACCAGGAGGCTTAAGATTGTTTTTTCCTTCAGCCTATTACAGGGATATTCTAATTTCAATCATCCTTGTTTGTGACCAGGACTCAGGCATTTAAAAGTATCTCCCCAGCCCTGGTCTTTGTGGCTCAGTTGGTTGGAGCACTCTCCAGCACCCCAAAAGGTTGGGGGTTTGATTCTCAGTCAAGACACATACCTAGGTTGTAGGTTTGAGACCTGATCAGGGTGCATATGAAAGGCAACCAATTGTTGTTTCACTCACATCAATGTTTCTCTCTGTAATCAATAAGCATTTTATATATGTACATATGTATGTATATATGTGTGTGTGTGTGTGTGTGTGTGTGTGTGTTTATAATCTGTCTGGAAAAAGTCCAGCTAGTGTTGACATAATGAGAATGGTTTTCATGACATTGATATAACCTGGCAGCCAAGGGGAGTGGACTGGAATGTGCATGTGTGAACAATAATGACTTCACTGTACAGTCAATGGGAGTGGTGTATGTCATTGAATGAGCATGGGCACTGTGTGGCCTTCACATGTGTGAGGACAATGGAATCTAGTCAGCCTTTCTCACCCCGGATGCCCAGGTGTGGGCTGCTTAGAGATAACAGTAGATAGGCATGTGCAATGCACTTGCAGTTACATAAGCATTGATGTCATATTTTTGGCTAATAGTTGGCTTTGTCTATGCATAATATAAAGAGGGCAGGAACCCCCATGGGAGTTTGTTCAGGCACAGCAAGGAACAAGTGTTGGCTTAGTATGTGGGCAGCAAGCTGCAAGGGCTGCACATTGAGCTGCAGGAGTGTAGCTGGTGGCTGGCTGGTGCTCCAGCACAAGCCCACGGACAGAGGGCATCTACTTTGCTGTAATGTCTGTAATAAAGGAACTGTCAGAGATTCCACCCTTGCTTCACATATATTCATCCAATTGCCAGACAAAAAGGAATCTGCATTCATTGGCATGACAACATTCAAAATGACTGAGCAAGTAGAGCAACACATGAATCAAATTTTGCGTTAAGCTTGAACATTCCTCTGCAGAAACTATTTGGATGATTCAGACTTTTGGGGCTGTTGCAGAGTTCAGCACAAATAAAAGTGTGACTCAAACACTTCAAAGATGGTTGAGAACCTGTTGAAAGTGATCCACATTCTGAAAGGCCTACAACGTTCAGAGCACCTGAGAAGGTTGAATGTGTATGGGACGCAATCAACAAAGATCAGCGACTGACAGCGCGAGAACTAGAAGCTTATCTGGGGATTCAAAAACCTACTGTGTTGATATTTTGACACAGGATATTGGCATGAAATGTGTCCTGGCAAAATTCATTCCATGGCTTCTGCTACCAGAATAGAAGGGACATCATGCTAGAGTTGCTAATGCCTTAATTCAAACTGGTAACAACGAACCAGATTTCCTCAAGAAGGTCATCACTTTGAAGGGGATTGAGGCATCATTTTCCTATGTACAATGTTTCTTGTATCTCATGTCTTCTTCAATAAATGTCTCTATTTTTCATAGTAAATGGATGGATACTTTCTGGAAAGACCTCGTATATATCCCCATCCCCTGCCAATCAGAGTAGGATCAACTTTCACATTTCCTTTTTTCCCCCAAAAGTAGTGATACCAAAACAGAGCTTACATCTCATTACTCTCTTTCCTCCTAAGCCTCTGTCAAAGATATGTGGGGGGGTGGGGGGTGGGGTGGAAGGGTTAATTAATACTAACTCACTACTTTAACTGTATCTACTTTAACTTATTTAGAGAACTGACCTTAATATATTAGATTAGAACATTTATCTGACTTCTTGGTTTTGCTGACCAGAATAAAGAAAGCTTTGATTCATAATATATTTTGGTCTAAATATATTCACAGTCTGATTCTAAAGTTCATTTCAATTTTCAAAGAGAAAAATCTGTGTTGATATTCTGACCATAAAGATGTCTCACTTCTTTGCTTTTTAATCTGCACTCCTAGGAGGGGCTTATAAAACACAGGACTTTAAAAAATATTGTGCATGTTCTTAAACTGGCAAAACTGGCTTTGGATTGGCAGCCACTGGAATTATAGGTAAAAGGACTCGAAGAAGATAATGAACTTCTAGGGTGACCACCTTGTCCTTCCTCCCTTGTTGAAATTACTGTGAATGTCCCAGAGAGTATCAAAGTCAGTTGGCCTTATTTTTCGTGCCTTCTTTTTCATTTCATCACAGGCCCAGGGTCAAAAATTGCCTCCATGTCACCAAAAATTAGTTTGAGCCACCTTGGCATATTCCCATGGTAGCTGATGCCTGCTTGAAACCTGTTTTTCAGTATTTCTTAAGTATTATCACAATAGTTGCAGTTGAACATTATTAATGCCAATCACTGAAAGCAGGTTTATATTTAAAAATGTATATAGAAAACTACAGTATCATTATATTCTGAACAGTTTTACAGTTTTAAAACTATAATATTGGGTATGAAGTTTTAATTGTGTGTGTGTTTGTAATTAATGTAATAAAAAATCATAAGCATTATGAAAATGTGGAGACTGCTAGTTAAAAGAGTGGTGCACTGCTAGTAAGAAATTACACCATATGTATTCTTGAAAGATGCTCTCATCTTTATTCATAGTATGTTGGTGATTTTTTAAAAGGCTTCATTTTTAGAATAAACAATAAGACTTCAGAAGCAAACTCAGATTTCTGTGAAATGTTCTTAGCATTAATAAATTAACTGAACCTTAATAAATCATAGCATGCACTTGCTGAGCACTTCCCTGTTAATTGTCGTGAACTGATCTCAATAACTTACATGCACTAATTTATTTGCTCCTAACAGCAATTGTGTAAATTAGGTACTATTATCATCCTGATTTTACAGATAAGGCAATGGAGGCATGAAGTTATAATATCTTGCCCAATGTCATAAACCTAGTAAGTGTCAGAAAATGGATTTAAATCCCAGAAATCCAGCAGCAGAACCTGTGTTTTTAAGTACTGTGCTATGTGCATTTGCTTCTTTGAGCCTATAAACAGTGGGGACCATGCTCGCTACTGTGAGATGCCAGAAGCCAGTAGCCAAGTGGCAGAGAGAGCATCAGCTGTTGAGGGGCTCAGAGTACTCAAGCTGCGACTACTTTATAATACAAGGGAGTAGAAATGAGAGCCAAGGAGCAGATTTAAGAGGCCTCTGTGTCACTAGGGTTATATTACCAAAATGAAATAAATGTACAAAATTTAATGAAGTTGCCAGAGTAAATCTATTTCTACTAAGATCAAAATATTTTTTTAAATAGTGGGTGATAAAAACAAACCCTTCCACTGAAATATTTTCACTCTTTCCTATTAGAGGACTTTCTCAAGTCACAGTCATCTTTAAAGAAATTAATTCACCATTCTGGTGGCTCAAAAGGGCAGGCTATGTGATTCGTTGTGCTACAGTCTGAATGTGTCTCCTCAAAATTTGTATGTTAAAATTCTAATGCCTGGTGTGATTGTTTTAGTAGGTGGGCCTTTAGGATATGCTTAATATATGAGGGTGGGACCATCATGAACAGAATTAGTGCCTTATAAAAAAGTCTCCAGAGAGATTGCTTGCACAGTCCACCACATGAGGACATTAAGAAATCTATGACCTGGACTAGAACCCTTACCCAATTATGCTGGCACCCTGATTGTGGACCTGCTGCCTCCAAATTCTTGAGAAAATGTTTGTTGTTTACAAGCTACTCAGTCTGTGGTAGTTAGTTTTAACAGCCTGAACAGACTGAGATGGCTGTTTTGTGAATCACAAAGTATTTCTAAAGAACTAATAAGTCAGATAATTTGGTATTTTTCCTTTCCAGACCTTATTTGGTTTTTAACTTAATTATTCTCAGAATTATCTAATATTAATTTCTCCTTATTTCTTCCTTTATCTAGTCTCTTTTGACCTTTCTTTTTTGTGGTTTTTATTAACTGATTTTAGAGAGAGAAAAAGGGAGTGGGGAGAGATGGAGAGGAGAGAGAGAGAGAGAGAGAGAGAGAGAGAGAGAGAGAGAGAGAGAGAGAGAGATCAATTTGTTGTTCCTCTTATTTATGCATTTGTTCATTGATTGATTCTTGTATGAGCCCTGACTGGGGATAAAACCCACAACCTTGGTGTTTTGGGATGATGGTCTAACCAGCTGAGTACCCAGCCAGGGCATGACCTTTCTTGATCCTCCAAAAATTTTTACACTGGAGACTGACAATCAATAGGAACGCACCTGTGAGAGAGACTCTGGGTCCCTCAGAGTGGATGAAGAAATTACTCAGACACTCACCATCTGAAGAAGGAAGGGAGAGAGTTTTCTCTGAGGAAAATTGCCCTCATTTCTCTATTAGTCAGGGTTTTTATCTACTTTCTACATGGGAAATGCATAAGGAAAAACATGCAGCCCCTCACCAAATGGTAGGGAGTAATAACAGGGAAATGCAGATCAACACAGGGTTGAGGTGCCCAGGTATTTAACACAAGTTCAAAACATTTACTCTTGCTTAATCGTTCTGTTTTTTCATATCCCACTGACAAGAATTTGAGGCTTTACAGAGAAAAACAGAGCAGGTTCCTTTTTCCTTAAAAGCCATTTTGTATTTCTACTCTATCTTTAAAATCCCCCGGAGGGTGGGATTCAGAGCAGGACTGGAAGACAACCTGCTGGCTAAGGGCCCAGCTAGGGGCAGCAACGTACAGTGGTCAGAGTCCTTTAAACCAGGCCTGCCTGCTTCCCACATAACCCCATGCCTGTCTTTCCCCCACACACCTGCACATCTGACAGTCTTATTGTCAGTCCCCATGCCATATCTGTTGTTAATTCTATGAATTATCATCTCTGCTTATGTCACTGTCATTATCAATGTCTTATTCAGTAAAGATTTTCTTATTTTCAAGTATATTTCACCACCCAGAAATATGTTTTGAATGGGACATAAAGGAAAATGCCAGGGGATGAGAATGAATAGCTACATTTCACCTCCTAATCAATGTAGAACTACACATTTTATTCTTAACCTTGAACATAACCATTAACATCAATGAGAAGAGAAATATCATCCCAGAGCTGTTATGACCAATGGCCAAGGATTGAATTTGATATGAAAATATTTGCCTCACTCCTGAGTAGTCAGTCAAGCATAAATCTTTAGGATGCCAGAGATCTGAGAAGTTATGTAGATCAATCTCCTCATTTTTTTGGTAAGAAAACCAAGCCCAGAGCACTTAAGTGAGTCACTCAAGGTCACAGAGATTGTTTAGGGAAGAAGCAAAAATGAAAATCTCTGATCAATAGAAGTGAAAAGTTTGGGCCACACCTCAAAAGCTAATATGCTGGCAGTGCCTACTTTGTGCCAAGCTAAATTCACTTTACATATATTAACATTTAATTTTCACAACCATCTCTGCTTGTATCCTTTTTGAAAAATCTTTTGGATCTTAATATATGTTCTAAAATACACTTGTTCCATTGTAACAGGGTAGGGTGGAACAGAGGTCCCTAGAAAACAGGGGAACCCCCAGTCCTTCAAAAGGAAGGGGGCAGGGAGAATGCCAATGGAGCAGAAGGCACTGCTTTTGAGGCACACTGAATAATAAAGGCAGATAAAATAGTCCATGCTTTTCTGAAGGGAGGGGCCGTGGAAGGAGGCTGTTGCCAGGGACAAATTGTAAATGTGACTGCGAGGACTTGTGATGGAAGAGTGACTCATGAAAGAGCTGGCAGGGGTAAGGGGGCTCACACAGTGCCTGTACTAGCTGTGGGAGCCAGATGCTGAACCCAGGACTAACAGATACATGTATGCCTATGCATGGCTGAGAAACTTTTGTCCTTACTAAAGATGATACCAAAAAAGAGTCAAAGACAGTAAAGAGCTGACAAAAATGGCTGGACATGCCCACTGGCTTCCTGTACACTGGATTTTGGGAAGGCCTTTTTTAAAAGTAAAGGGCCCTGGCTGATGTGGCTCAGTGGATTGAGTGCTTGCCTGTGAACCAAAGGGTCTGGTATGATTCCCAGTCAGGGCACATGCCTGGGTTGTGGGCCAGCTCCCCAGTTGTGGGCATGTGAGAGGCAACCATACATTGATGTTTCTCTCTCTCTCTCTTTATCTCTCCTTTCCTTTCTCTCTAAAAATAAATAAAATATTTTAATAATAATAAAAATGTAAGTAAAGAGTGAAAAACGGCTGGTTCACTCCCGCTGGTGCATCGGTATGGATAAGTCACTCTCTTGCTTAAGAGCTTGATGCAAGCTCTCTTCCTGGGCTTTTGGCATTTGGATGCTCCCTGCATGGATGGGAGCACTCGTGGGACTAGAAGATGGCCCACCATGGGCTTAGACTCCATCTGCATTGGGGCCCACTCCTGGAGGCAGGGTCCCATGCAAGGACACGTACCTCCCTGGGCTCTAGCCTCCACTATGGTCCAGGGTAGTATGGCACATGGTTTCTGGACAACTACATGGGGACTGAGAGCAGCACACACCATATCCTGAAAGAGCTGCTGCAAGAAGATGGCGACCCTGAAACCCACAGTGCACATTCCAGAGAGGATGGAGATCTGTTTGCCTGACCAGCTTAAGGACAGACAAGAAAATGGGGACCTTCTGGGCATGATTTTGGCTTGTAGTCTTTTGGAGAGTAAGGGATGTTCTGGATCTCTTGAGAGAGCAGGAGTACTCTCAGCACCCCCAAGGTTGGAATCCTGTTAATAAAACCTGTTTCCTTCAGGTCATTGGGTCGTGCGGACTAAATGCACCAAGCAGCTGAAAACCCAGTTTGCATGGTTACACCTTGGCTAGGACAACAACAACAAAAACAAGAAATGAAAAACTTTTTTTTTCAGAGAATGTAATATGTGTGTAGAAAAATGAAATACTAAAGGCTTTTTTTTTATGTTTAGGAGTATATGCTTGCAAAAAGGCTCTAAACAAGTTTGTGCCGTGAACATAATTTTTTAAAGAGATTATGTATGATTCACTTGCATAGACTAGACTTAACAGTAGCCACAAATAACAGACAACACTTAGAAGTCATAATCACAGAAATGACAACTATATCAGAGGCATGGACAATATCACTCATTCATTTATTCAGCAACTATTTACTTGGCAGCTCTTCTATACCACGATCAGTTCTAGGCATTAGGCTACTGCAGTGAACAAAATGGCAAAGATGATTTCTATTGATGGAGTTTATATGATAGTGAAAGAAGACACTCACAGATTTAAAAAAATGTAACAAGTAGGTAAGTTTATATTTTGTTACAAAGTGATAAGTTCTCTGTTGAATAGAAAAAAAAGGCACTGGGATTTGGGAGGATTTGAGGAGGAATTGTAGTTGTAATTTACACAGTGTCATTAGAGTATATTTGCTTGAAAAGCTCGTTTTTGAATAAAAACTATAAGGCAGAAATGTAGATATTTGGGGTAAAAGAGGGCCAGGTAAGTGTAAATCTTGCTATGAAGAAAAGTTGTCTGGTATGTTCAAGGTACAGCAAGAAGCCTAGTGTGTAGGTGGAGGTAAGACCAGAGAGTAAACAAGAGGCCAAAGCAGAAAAAATTCTGTTCTAAAGCAAAAGGAGAGCCATAAAAAAGCTTTTGAGATGAATCTATGTGCAATTTATACTTAAAATTGTCATTATTATTTGTGCATTGAGAAAAGTGTAGCAAGGTAGGGTGGAATCTAAGACAGTGGTTAGGAGGCTATTGTAGCAATCCTAGTGAGAGAGAATACTGATGTCTACTAGAGTAGGAACAGTAGAGGTGATCAGAGATGGTAAATAATATATTTTGGAATTATTTGAAGTAAATTTACTAGACAAATTTGTTATGGGGCCTGAAAGAAAGAAAGAAACCAATGACATAATGAAATATTTATTTACTTATTTTTTGGCTTGAGCAACTTGGATAATTGATTTGTTACCAACTAAGAGAGAGAAAATTTTAATGACACATGTTTTTGAGCAAATTACTAATTCAGTTGTTATAGATAATGTTTGAGTTAGATATTATATTTCCAAGTGGAGATAGAAAGTAGGATGCCTGAGATGTGACAGAGAGAGATCTAAGTGGGAGACACGAAATTTGAAAAATGTTTTTGCCTTATAGATAATATCTAAAACTCTAAAAATAATAAGGGAATGTGTATTATACAGAACAAAAGATGATCAAGCCCTGGGTATACCAATGTGAAGAATTGAAAAAAGGAGAAATCAACAGAAGAAGCTAAGGCAGAACCATCAGTTAATTATAAGTGACAAAGTACATTGAGTTCTGGAAAACAAGAGACTAAGGATTATTGATGAGGAAGAAGTGATCAATTGTGTAGAATTTGGTTGATAGATCAAGTAAAATGAAGACAGAACATTGAACTTTGAATTTAGCAACATGAAGGGCATTGTTGACATTTACTTAGTAGTTCCATGGAGAGATGAGTGTAGAATTATATTGGAGTGTATTAAGCAGAGAATGGGAATGAATAAAAGAAAATGGAGAACAAGTCTGGAGGCATATTACTGCAATGGAGAGTGATGAAATGAGACTGAAGCTCTTGGAGAATATATATATATATACATATATATATATGGAAGATATTTGTGTGCTGAAGGACATCGTTCACTAAAGCAGAAACTGAAGAGTCAAGAAAAAAAAGGAACCTAAGGAACACAGGAAATGACCACATTTTATAAGTGATAGAGGAAATACAGCTAAATAAAAGAAAAGGAAGAATCAGAGTAGAAATTTTAATGAAGCAAAAAAAAAAAAAAAAGCTGAAACACTCTTTTGCTATATATTATTATTCTATATAGGAGTTTTGGAATAATTAGGTTATAGTCTGAATATAACTGTTCGTGGAGAGTGTTGGACAAAGTCACACATCTATAGGGATTGGTGTGTTTGAGGAAACTACAGGCCAGTGACTTGGAGAGAAATCATGTGGATTGCTAGTTGGCCAACAACATCCCAACATGGAGGCACTATTTTGGTTAATTTATTACCACTTAAATGTCGGAGTTGAATTCGTGGTAAAGAAGGTCACAGAGAATACAAATTTATTTATGTAAATTAGGCACATTCTCTTCTGACTTATGCTAGAGACTCATCACATTTTGTCTTTTAGTCTGTTCCTTTTTTTTAAGTTTAGCTCCCTTCTCTTCATATATTTCTCTCGCTCCTAGAACACAGTTAAATGTAATTATTTTAATATGATGCCTTAGTTACAGTCATACCCAGTCATTCCTACCTAAGAGTATTTTTAGGTCACTTTGATCAGATTGCAGGTGCATAAGGAAGGTCTCAAGTCAAACGATAAATGATTTAGAGAAACGTGGTGATGATTAAGCTTATTCTATATCTTGAAGATCCCTAATTAACTTATCACAGGGTAACTTGTACTACAGTACTGGAGAAACTTTGTGTATATCTCATATGATTCATGGGTATGGCCGTTTTGGATGTTAACCATTCAGGAAACAGACAGAACCTTCTGAAAAGCCAGAGATTGGTACTTTCCATCTCTCTAGGACCTCCTTTCTCATGTGTACAGCAGATATTTAGGTATGTGCTCTTGGGGAAGCACCTTTTAGATGATAGTAACTCAAGAATTAGCATTGCCTGTTAATTTAGCATCATATTTGGTTACCAGCTATAGACATGGGAAAAATGAGCTTTGCAAAGTAAAATTAAAATGTCCAAAAAGTATATAGTTTGGGGTATATGTGATTCCATGATGCCAACACATCACAGGTTATCTTCTTGCTCCATCATTCAATCTTTGCAAGTGATGTCTATCTTCAAGACTATCTCATTGTCATTGGTAGATACTGCAGCTCTAGCCATCATGTGTCCAAGAAAGGCAAAGGGATCTTAAAATCCTGCCAGCTGAATTCAGCCTTTCAGAAGCTTCACCAAAAACTTTCACTTACATCGCATTGACGACAACTTATTTCTGTTAAAAAAGCTGGAAAAGCAAGGTTTTGTAGCTGGACACACTGCCACGCCGATAAAATCAGGGTTTTGTTACTAAAGAAGAAAATAGTAAATTTGGGATGGACAGTAAATTATTTTTTTCACAGTCAGACTATGTTATGACCTATTTTTAAAGAAATCTACAAATCTGTGTATAAATTTCTTAATTTGCATCAATTTTTTTATGCCTCAGATTTATTTTTACTTAAATGTTTCTAAATGGTTTCTGCTATTACTGTCTTTAACTAGATGCCTAAGTGTTGTTCCTAGTATTAATGGGTAATCATCAGATACACTGTTTATACTTAGAGTTGATTCTCTTCATTATTGCTTTGACAATTATTTTTTCCAGATTTATTCTGTTAATAGCTATCCCCCTCACCTTATACTGTGCTTTTGGCAAAATAAATCATTTATTTCACATGCATTCTTCCATACAGTAATTTTCATCTCATTATGCTAAAGAATATTACTACAATGAATTTGTTGAGTTTCTATATAATCTATTGTTGCAAAACTCAAATGATTTATAATAATTCAACACTTATGATTATTAATTTGGTCCTCCCAGGTTTATTTCCTTTATGATTTTTTTCCCAAAGAAGATAAATTTCTACTTAACACAATTCTCAAAATAATCTTTTCTTTCTAATTTTTTTGTTTTAGGTAGTCTTATGTTTATATAATAGTAATTCTATGAGGTGATTTTTGCCTTTCTATTATGTTAAAGCCAAATAATAAACATTTATAAAAATATCCATCACTACAGAAACTTAAAATCCCATTTAGATCAACTTTTAAAAATAATTAATAATATATACTGATTGAATACCTACTCCAAATCAGAGTAGTAATACTCTATAAACATACAAACATCAATAATAATGGTCCTGGTTTAATGAAAAAACATGTAAGCAAATAAACCCAAGGAAGAATGATCAGTGCTATAACAGGAACATCAGATAAATCACTTGCGCAATGTCAGAAAGATCTTTATTTGGACAAATCAAAGCAATGGTTCTCAATACTCACACTCTCAGAATCAACCTCATGGATGGAAAAAAAGGTGTCAGGACTCCCAGAGATTTTTCAAGTAATTCTACAGAAGACATAGGTCAGGGATACTGGATTAAAGAAAAAGATACTTGTGCTAATTTTTGAAAGTGTGGCAGAGGTTTTCCTACAAGAGAGTCAATTACGCAAATATAATAGCAAGTGTGATCACCAGCGAAGATGCTATAAGGGTTTTGTTGTAACAGGAACGGCAGAAAAGAGTTTATATGAGCAGGTTTTAGAAATAGGAAGGATTAAAATCACTCATATTGTCACACATGAGGGCTTGAAATTATTTCATAAAGCAGCATTTACTAATTATGTTCATAAGCATTTATATCCATCCCCTCTCTGGCACAGATTTATGAACAAATAAGTTTTGGCAATACAGACAGCTATTCCATTTGGGGGGTATTAAAATGCCAATAACATCCAGATAATCTGAGGACTCTACAGTAATAAAACTTTTTACATCCATAATTTTCTAAGCTTATTTTTCCAAGGAAGTTTTGTTTTTTGCCACATCCCCATTTTGGATTTCAATGGATTTTCTGTGGAACACAGTACAGAAAACACTGTTATGGGCTGTATAGAAAGCTTAGAATATGGCATCAAATCAATGTGCTCCATGTATTTCAAAAGTCCATTTTAGTAGTTATATTAAATTGAAAACTTGGTGATTGGAAACCTGAAAGCAATTATCAGGCTATTGTAAAAGTCTGAAAAGGGGATCATGAGTTCCTGAGCAAAGCAATGTATTTGAGAGATATTTAAAAGACAGAATGAGAGGATTTTGGATATGAAATAAAAAGTATTTCTATACAGGCAATAAAGCCCAGATTACTGCAGAAGGGAACGGGGGATATTTACATGGGGATACTTACACATCCAAATGAGATAATCACAGCCTTGTGAAAGATGATCTCCTTTGAAATGGAGAAACACAAATGCCCATTAGTAGTGATCAAAATCTCTTGACATGAAATAGTGAAAACGCAAATCAAATATTTTGGCTTGTAATAAAGTTATTTCTATTATAATAATATTTTATTGTAATACAATTTATGAAGAAAAGTACAATTTTGGATACAAACATGTTTTATAAATGTCTCAGGAACAGATGTATTTTGTCATTTGTGTACTGTCCCAAGATGAGATTGAGAAAATCATGTAAACTGTCATTCTGAACAAAGAAGTTACAGCATAAATGGGATCTGAGAAATAACATGATTATGTCCTGGGAACCTGAAGATGGTAGTGCAATGTATTTCTGCAACATGTGCGATAGTGAGAAGGAACTTTTTATTGGTTAGATTTGTTTTAATTATCATGATGGACTATAGTTAGTCTAAACTTGAAGCATTTATTTGAAAGACAAAGAATTGAGAGAATATTTCCGGCCAAGATGGAGGCCTAGACTGATACACTCCATCTCCCTCCACAACTAAGAAGGAATACAACTACCGCAAAACCAAAAATAACCACAGGTTCCAGAAAATAAATGGAAGTCCAACATATAAAGTTATAAAGAAGTGATGCTCGTCTGGATGGGTAGGAGGGGCAAAGCCAGGGTGGAGAGGTCAAGCTGATCTGGTGGCAGCACCAGTGGTGATGGCAGCAGGATGGCGGTAAGCACAGACATCCATATTTAAGGGGAGGTGAGAAGTGCATGGGGAACACCCCTCGCTGCAGACCAGACCCATCAGCTTGTAATTCCAATGCCGGGGAAGGCAGACCCCCACTGCCTCAGACTGTGAGGCCCAGAGAGGGTGGGAATGGAGGAGGAGGAGGCTCCTGATCTCTCAGGGGAGAGTGAATGGCAGGAATCCATCTTGGACCCCCACCCCCACAGAAAACACCACAGCTGGTGAGAAGGGTCACCACAGCTAGTTAGAAGGGTCGCCTGGTTGTGATGAGTGCATGGGGCTCTGCCCCCTATAACATAGGCAGTGTGACAGCCCTGCCCAGGAAGCAAAGGCAAACACAAAACTGTCAGGATGGCATAGATTTTGATAGAGATCCCGGTGGTGCAGCTGACCAGCCAGCAAATATCTAATCTAACTAAGCAGCAGATAGGAAATATTTCTGAGGCACAGTTCAGAGCTTTGGTTATAAAAATGCTTACAGACCTAACAGCAGATCTTAAACAAGACAGGGAAGAAATGAAGGCTAGTCCTGCTGAAATGAACAAAAACACATATGAAGCTAGTTGTGAGGGAGAGAAAACCAGGTATCTAATCAACAAATTAGAACATAGGGAAGGAACAAACAGCAAACCAGTTCAGAAAAATTAAACAAAAAGTGAGGAAAATGAGTGGCTCAGAAACCTATGGGACAACTATAAGTGGCCCAGCATCCAAATCATAGGATTGCTAGAAGGTGAAGAAGAAGAACTATAGACTGAAAAATTATGTGAAAAATAATGAAGCAGAACTTCCCTAACTTGGGGAAGGAAATAGACTTTCCAAAAATAGAGTTCATAAAAAACTGGACCCAGGGAGAACCACACCAAGACACATTATAATCAAAATGTCAAAAATTAAGGCTAAAGAGTGAATCTTAAAAGCAGGAAGAGAGAAGAGAATTACATACAAAGGGGTCCCAATAAGACTATCAGCTGATTTCTCAAAAGAAGCTTGGCATGCAAGAAGGGACTGGCAAGAAATAGTCAAAGTAATGAAAAGCAAAACCCTACAACCACAATTACTCTATCCAGCGAAGCTGTCATTCAAAATAGAAGGGCAGAGAAAGTGCTTCCAGGACAAAGTAAAACTGAAGGAGTTCATTAGATCCAAACTACTGTTACATGAAATGTTAAAGGGACTTGTTTAGGAGAAAGAGGATCAAAACTATGAATATTCAAATGAAAACTGTATCACAACAATCAACAACAGAAGCTAAGGAATTGAAACAAAGGCAAACTAAGTAGGCAACGAGAGGGGAAAAAAAATTATAGGTATGGGGAACATATTGTGGGGGAGGTCAGCAGGGAGGGGAAGGGGGGAAAGGGATGGAGATGGTACAGCAACTAAGAAGCATAGTAGGAGGGAGTGGAGTAGAGAGGAAGATGTTGAGAAGTAATATATGCACAATCAATGGGCATGGACTAAGGTGGGGGGACTACTGGGGGGGTTACTGAGTGGGGAAGAACAAAGGGAAAAGAAATTGGGACAACTATGACAGCATAACCAATAAAGCATATTAAAAAAAACAAGAAAATAAAAGAAAAAAAAAGAAAGACAAAGAACTTACAAATCTTAAAAGTTTATTCATGGTTATTCTACCATTTTAAATTATTTATTTATTTTTAAATATCAAATTCCCTCTGTCTGGGTACCATTACAAAGAGTTTTTCAAATATCTTGATAATTAGATGTTTCTACCATGCTAATAAGCTTAGAATTAGTGATTACTGTTAAAAAAAAAAACAATATTTCACATTTTTATGAAGAGCATAATAAAGTAAAACTAACTATTTGACACTGGCTGGTGTGGCTCAGTGGACTGAGTGCCAACCTGTGAACAAAAGGATTGCTGGTTCGATTCCCAGTCAGGACAAATGCCTAGGTTGTGGGCTAGGTTTCCAGTTCGGAGCGCCAGAGAAGCAACCACACATTAATGTTTCTCTCCTTCTCCTTCTCCCCCACTTCTCCTGTCCCTGAAAATAAATAAATAAATAAATAAATAAATAAATAAATAAATAAATAAATAGTCTTAAAAAAATCCTAACCATTTGGATGAGGTGAGTATGCCTTTGAACTATTCTTGATTTATTACAATTTAGACTGCAAGAGTGTTTATGTCACAGTTGAAATAATGTGAGAATATTAAATTAAATATTAAGAAGATAAAGATTAAATTTAAGATTTCCAGTCCCTCCAAGTGCTATAAGAATACCATAAACCTTAGACTAAAGCAAAATTTAGATTAATATTTACGCTAAAAAATTTATGTGTAAAATACACAACTTTAATAAATTAAAAAATAAGCATGCAAAAATGATGGCATGAACATATTGAATAAGAATGAATGTTCTAATTTGAATATATTTGGCTATCTAATGAATGCAAGGCAGGGTGTAGTAATGTGTGCGAAATCTCAAGTGTTCTATTCCATTTACGCTTTCTTGCATTTCTGTTGATCATAAGGGGAAACAGACAGTTCTTCTCAAAAGAAGCATAGGCCCATCTGCTTCTCATTTTGACTGTCTTTATGCTTGAAAGTTTTAAACTAATTTCCAGACCATTTGTAAATCTGATCTAAAAGAACTTCAATTTTTAAACTTGGCATTGAAGAAGACATCTAAAAGTCCTGATCTCAACTTATTTACTTTTGTTAAAACACTTTCTTTTTTTTTTTTAAGTATATTTTATTGATTATATTGTTACAATAGTTCCAATTTTTTCCCCTTTGCTCCCCTCCGCCCAGCACCCCCCTTCCCCGACAATCCCCTCCCTAAGTCCATGCCCATGGCTCACCCTCTCATATATTCTTCTTTTTTTTAAATAATTAATTAATTAGTTAAATATTTTAACAATAAAAAATAACAATCCCTCCCTCTCAGACTTAAGACCCTTTACAATCTTATAAAGGACAATGGACGAAGGTCTCGAGCTCCTCTAGCTGCTTCAAGCTGGACATGGTTGTCATCCTACCTATCCTTGGGTCAAGAAATCCCTAATAAGAGTGGGGATGTGGAGGGGAGGGTGGCCTTCCTACAAGGGGAAGGATCGTGCAGACTCCAGGTTGGTTGGCTGTCTCTGGACAACGGCATGCTTGGTTTAACAGGCTGGCATCCTTGTTGTATTCTGGGGGCAACAGGGTTAAAGGACATCATTCAATCCGTAACCACTAGATGACAAAAAACAGGTATTAATTTTTCAATGTCCCACATTAGGGAAAAGAAGGGCTTCTTTGGAGGAAGGTATGCCAGGTACATCTCACCTGTCCAAAACCCTTTTGCCCATTATACTTAGTTTGGACTGAGGGAAATATTTTAGGTTTCCCCTCTCTCAGGCCTCTGGGCTCTTTCTGTCCAAGCCATTAGGATAGAAAAGAGAAACCAGTTTTAAAGTGAAGCCCACAGACCACCCCATTCTTCACCAACCCAGCCACTTAGTTCAGCCAAACCAGTGAGTCGCAGGAGGCAGCAATGCAGACAGGATTAAGTGAGGTCTATACGTACAGACAATCACTCAGGTAATGAGATCGTAGGCTTATGCCCTTTGAAAACAGAAAACACATGTTAATTTATGTAACATAACCCACACACAAGTTTATAGATCTGTAGGACTGTCTTATAGGAAAGACATCCAGTTGCAAGGCAATTGACATTCTTCTTGCCTGTAAATTAAACATCTTTGATAATGCCACAGACATAGTTTAACTTTCAAATGAAAACAAATTTTAAATGAAAAGAAACTTTAAAGATGGTTAGCTGCACTACTTTATAGTTTACCACTGGGCATTGTGATCTTCCTTGAATCTTGATTTTTCTCCCTAAGATTACCCTCCTTGTCATTAAAGGGACTGCATTAAGTTCATTTTTAATTTATCCTGTTCATTTGCATAAACACAACAAGAACAGCAAATGATCACTTATGATCTTTAGTTCTGCTTTGCTGGAACTTACGCAAGGAACATTTAGGGTGACCTTAAGTCTGCCCTTCAGGGCACAGAAGCAGATCCACATACCTGGCATTCAGCCTTGCCTGTAAACACCTGTCTTTTCCAGGTCCTCTTGGTTTTCCATTGTGCCTTAAGGTCCCTTCTAGCCATCTTTCAGGAAAACAACCTTTGCTCCTTCCCTGGAAAGATTGCTATGGACCGCTCATCCATCCAAGGTACCAGGCCTTTTATCTCATGGACTTTTATTACCTTTGAAAGTCAGTCCCAGTTGCTCAGGGCTTTTTGGTAACAACCAAAGCCCAAGCATGTCTCCTTTAGGCATGACATTCCAGTCAAAGTCTTAGTCAAAAAAATCGTTATTAACAACTGGTCTTATTAGTTTTATGCAAAGAAACTTAGGTCATTACTTACTTCTTTAGAATGCCAAATTCTGGAGGGATCAGATAGGGAGAAAATATATACAGTGTGAAGGAAAATCCTTGTCCTTCTAATATTCACTGAACTTGCATTTCTATTCTTCATATTTTTATTTTTCCCCCCACTAAAATTTTTTCTGTTTGTTTGTTTTTCCATTACAGTTGTCTCACTTTTTCCCCCCTCTTGCTTCCCTGCACCCTGTCCCTCCCTTCTCCCACATTCAGTCCCCACCCAGTTGTCCATGTCCATGGGTCATTTATACATGCTCTTTGACTAGACCCTTCCCCATCTTACCACTTCTCTCCCTCCCATCTCCCCCTTTGTTACTGTTAGTTTATTCCTCGTTTACATACCTCTGGTTCAATTTTGCTCATTTGTTTGTGTTGTTCATTAGTTTCCTGTAACAGGTGATAGCATAAGGTAATTTTCTTTTGTTGCCTGACTTATTTTGCTAAGCATAATTCTCTCTAGTTCCAGTCATGTTGTTGCAAATGGTAGAAGTTCCTTCTTTCTTTCAGTACTTATTCATTGTCATTTTCCCCCTTTGTACTCGTGTTCCTCTCTGTCTCTCTCTGTTTCTTTATCTTCTTAAAGCAGACCCTTTAGCATCTCTTGCAATACTGGTTTGGTGGAGATGTATTCTTTTAACCTTCTTTTGTCTTGGAAACTCCTTATTTCACCTTCCATTTTGAATGAGAGCCTTGCTGGGTAGAGTATTCTTGGTTGTAGGCCTTTGTTTTTCATTACTTGGAATATATTTTGCCATTCCCTTCTGGCTTGTAGTGTTTCTGCTGAGAAATCTGATGATAGCCTTATTGGAGCTCCCTTGTATGTTATTAGTTGTTTCTCTCTTGCTGCTTTTAGGATTCTCTCTTTGTCGTTGAATGTTGGCATTTTAATTATGATGTGTCTTGAAGTGGGCCTGTTGGGGTTCATCTTCATTGGGACCCTCTGTGCTTCCTGGACTTGCATGATTCTTTCTCTCTTCATGTTAGGGAAGTTTTCTGTCATTAGTTTTTCAAAGAGGCTTTCTATCCCTTGCTCTTCTTCTTCTCCTTCTGGAATTCCTATGATATGGATATTATTACGTTTCATGTTGTCCTGCAGCTGTCTTAGAACCTCTTCAGTCTTGTTCAGCCTTTTTTCATTTTGTTGCACTGTCTGTGAGTTTTTGTGTAGGTTGTCCTCCAGCTCGCTGATCCGATTTTCTGCTTCCTCTAGCCTGTTTTTAATTCCTTCTACTGTGTTCTTCAATTCAGAGATCGTATTCTTCATTTCCTCCTGGCTCTTATTGATAGCTTCCGTGTCCTTTTTGATGCTGGTATAATTCTCAGTAAGTTCCTTATAGTTCTTCTGGAGTTCACTGTAGTTTTTCTGGAGTTCTTTGTAGTTTCCGCTGAGCTCATTGAGCTTCTCCATAATCCATGCTTTCAATTCCATATCTGATAGTTGGCTCCCCTCTATTTCATTTAGCACTCTCTCTGGGGACTCTACCTTTCCTTTCGATGGGGGGTTGTTTCTCTGTCTCCCCATTTTTGTGACTCCTATTGTTTGTTGGTGCTTCCTAGAATGATCTGCACTTCCTGGATCTGCCCCTGGTGGCGTCAGATCCTGTACCAGTCTGGGCCTAGACAGCCTGTTGGAGACTTCCAGGGATCTACTGCCTTTGTCTGGCTTCTTAGTTGTTAATCTATTCAATCTGTGATTAGCTGTCAGGCTTAAGGACCGTGGGTGTGGCAGCTTAATTCCTGTAGGCAGGGCCTTTGCTTCCCCTCAGGCTGACGCCACTTGGCCGGGAATGGTCTGCCTGCAGTGTGGGGATGAGTCAGCACTGGGACCCAGCAGGCCGCTTCCCCAGCTCTCCCCTCAAAGCCACCACACCAAACTCTCCCCAAGCATCTCCAGTCCTCTCTGCCTTTCCTCCGCTTGAGCCCAGGGTAAGTGAAGGCCAAAATATTTTTGTATGTGATCCGCTTAAGAGCTCTTTTTCTCCAGCTGTTTCTGTCTGGCTAGCAAGAAACCCTATGGCTTTTCGCTTTTCTCAGCTGGATACTATTTTACTTTCCACTCTGTTGCGGTAGGCTGGGAAGCCCAGCTGGGGGTTTAGACCCTGCCCTTCTCAGGGGGAATCCCAGCTGCTGATCTGTTTCTCAGCCCCTTCAGCTGCCACCCGTGTGAGCCTAGCCAGCCCTTCCGCGTCTCCGCATTCCCTACCGGTCACGTTGTGATGTAGCGGCCTTTTCTGTCTCTCCGTGGTTATAAGACTTCTCTCCAGCTGGTGTTCGGTTGGTTATTCCAGATGATTTCTCCAAAATTACGTTGTAAATCCAGACTAGTTCTGGGAGGAAGTTAGTGTAGCTTCCACTTACTCCTCCGCCATCTTGTTTCTCCTAAAACACTTTCTATTGCATCATCAATTTGTTTCTCTTCCAAAAGATATCGATATTGGTATTACAGGTTTTCACCATCATAAATACAACGGAAAATAGAAGATAAGGACAAAATTCATATATTCTGAGGTCATTATACTGTTATTTTTTATCTCTATTAATTTTTTTAGTAATGTCATGTACTTCACTATCATCTATAAATATATTCCACATAATCCCTAATTATAAAGTCATCTATTTATTTATGCATATTCTTTTACTTTTCCTTGACCTACTGATTATCCAGGAATAAAAATAGTACCCACTGATAAGAAGGGATTAAAATAATGTACTTTATGCTGTGAAATTAGGTTGTCAAAAAATGAAAATTGTTATTATTAATTTACTGATTATGTATAAGAGCTTTAGTTAAATCTGTTCAAATGGACATTTATAATCAGCATTAATAAATAGAAACATTTTGATTCCTATTATGTACTGTTCTTGTCAGCTTCCCAGTTTATAGGATTTAAGAGTATTCCTTTCATTTGAGGTTGGAGGAAATCTGTAGAAGTTACCTGTAAAATATTATATCTTAATCATCCTCTGTTTAGTTCAACAAAGAAAAACAGAACATGAAATAATCAACATACCCCAACTTCTTACTAATCAATCAACTGAATTAAAGGTCGATGTGGCTACAAGTAAACTTTCCATGATTTATAGCATCAAAAACTGTGAGGGTTGAAATACTTTCAAGTTAAGCATCTATAAGTACTGGTCCTTATCCTTTAAAATTCTCAGAAAAGTTTTTTTTTTTCCCTCCTCCATGAATTGATTCTTACTGTATACTGAGGAATGGCATAAGAAACATGCGGTGCAGAAGATACTTGTGAAGAGGAAATAAATTTGAATTCAGTAGAGTTGTATGAGAGTGAGCAAAACCGAAGCTTAAACTATAGGCACAATATTTCCATAGATTTTTGATAAATAAAATAAATTTATCATAAATGATTGTGAGAATTATGATATTATTTACAGAATTCACTGATATAGCCCCAGGTTGTGCATGGCACTAATGTCTACATTGTTGGTCCCTTGGTAGATAAAGAATCAGAACTCTCTCAGTTAAGAGGAATCTGTGTTATTTTTAGTAACAAGAGACAAATTAAACCACTGAATACTATTATAACTCATGTTTCATAGAATATTTTTATATCTAGATCCATTAATAAAAAAGAGTTATAAACAACTGCCTGAATTATTCAACTGATATCTTGCTCTGGTGTATTCTACAAAGGTGGGAACTTACCCAGAATGGGCTGAATACTCTTGCTCTAACAGACACCCGGAAAAATGATTCCATGTCCTTCAAACAAGCTCCCCAAGCTCAAGATCATTGAAGGGTCCTAACAGAAGTGCTAGCTGTCCACCAATTTTTCATAGAGCCCTAGAAGGGACAAAATCTTTGGCATGCCTGGGAAAGTATTGATGGGTTCCAAAATTCCTTGTGGTCTGACATTATTGAACTAATGATGCTAGAAGTGGTACGCAAAACAGTGGTCTCCCACACAGATGCTATGTGCTAATTCAAAGCACCTGGAAACATATTAGAATTCAGGTTGCAGTTGAAATTAAAGTTGTTAACCATTTTACCTTATTATAGGACATTATCCTGGATTTTCTAGGTGGATACAATATAATCATGAGTCCTTAAAAGTGGAAAATAGAATTGGAAGAGTGAACCAAAGAAAGCTGGTGGCATGAGAACAATCTGGCCTGATGTTGCTTGCTTCCAAGATGGAACCAAGCTAAGATAACAGTAATAGGGGCTCTATTTGAAGCTAGAAAAGGAATTGCAACTGTTCTTAACTAGAAGCTATGGAAAAGAGCACAACAATGTGAATACTTCATATTAGCTTAGTGAAACTATGTCAGAATGGTAAAGTAATAAATTTGTGTTAAGCAACTAAATTTGTGGTAATTTGGCATGGCAACAATATGAAACTGTACATATTTTGGTTCCTGAAATCGGGTGCTACTATAATAAATACAAAAAAAAAATGTTTAAGTGGCCTTATTATTGGGCAATAGGCAGAAGATAGAACAATTTGGGGAACATGATATAAAAAGCCCAGATTTTCTTGAACAGACTGATAGCATAAATAAAAATGTTAATAACTCTGCAAGGGAGGACTCAAGAAGAAGTGTACAGTATCGTACAGAAAATATTTATTGCTTTAGAGGCTATCTAAATTGTCATTAATAGACTGTTGGTAAATAATTTTGAAGGTGCTGCTGGTGACCTCTCAGAAGGAAATGAATACGCTATTAAAATGAGAGGAAAAGAGATCCTTGTTATTCAATGGCAGAATCTTAGCACAACTGTGCCTTGCAGTTATGTGAACAGTAGAATTTATAAATGATGAAAGTGAACATTAACCGAGGAGATTTCCAAGTAGAGTATTAAAAGTGTGTCCTAGTTTTCTTTTCTTTCTTTTTCTTTTTTCTTTGATGCTGACAGTAAAATAGAAAATAAAAAATATAAATTGGGGAAGTGTTAAACAAAAAGAAACCATACTGGATGACTGGGGAAATTTTCAGCATATCCAGATTGCAAAAGATTCACTGTTGGGAAAGTAGAGAACAGGAACGAAAACAAATGAACAAACAAGAATATGTCACAAAGAAACAAACAACAACAACAAAAACAAGCATGTGGCTGGCAGCCTTTTGCTAATTAATACCTTAGATAAAAGTTTTAAGTGTGTTTTCACACGAAAGGCTCTGAATACATTAAGTGTGTGACTCAGATCCTCTCAGTTGGACCAGGAGAAGCCAAGATTGGAGATGGAATAATCTAAGATCTGTGGAAGAACCTCTTGTTTAATGGAGTGAATGCTATAATATACACAGCTTTGTAAAGGTTCAATGTCAGTCATCAGAATGGCATATCCTTGGTACCCCATCCTTCCCAACAAACAGCAGCAGAGTAACAACAGAGAACTGTGTTGGAAGCTTCATAAGCTGTAGGACTCCTTTTGAGGTTGCTACTCACTGCCAGTGCCTCTGTTCCTCATTTGATTTTTGAAGCTTCACGTTTGAGAAGTAAGTTAGAGTACACATAACCAATCTTATGCTTGTTTTGTTAAAAATGTTGTGGAAATCAATGTGGCATGAGTTAGCAAAGTTGTACTGGACACCAGAGCTTATCATGTATTCTGAGAGCAGAATAACTACACTTCCTAAGCAAGTTTCATCCTTCTGAAGGAATTCTGGCAGAGGATTTTTTTTTTTTAATGTTTGGCAACAAATGGTGGCTTTCACCTGATAATGATGAAATATTTCTCCAATTTCCGCTATCCTATATTTTATCAGTAGAAGAATAATGGGATTTTGTATTTATAAGTATTAAGCACTTCGGCATTTGAGAGTTTTGTGAAACTAAATATATTCACACACAATTTTAGTTTTATGAGTTTGAATTCATACTTTTAAATATAAGATCTTGTCCTCATGTCTAGCTTTTTACTCCTAAACCTAAAAGCATACAACATATTATAAATAATTTTTCAGTGCAGACAAGTTCCAAGATTATTGCTTATGGTTTCCCTGGTCTTCTTTCAATATAATCTGACCTAGAAGTAGAGAAGATCCACATAATAGTCAAAGAATTAATTAATGTAATATAGCTAATTAATATGAAGTTATTATAATTTTGAACATGACTAGTAATTCATAAAGATCAAAAAATTTTATTTGTATATAAGAACTGAAAATTTTTTCTCACATATTATTGTTAGTAAATTTTTGCTTTACTATAGATAATTCAATAAATTCTGATATAGCAATGACTATTGTAGTTACTATATCAAAGCAACATTTTAAAATATGTTGTTTTATCTTTCCCTGATATTTAAGCTGAACTCTTATCAGAAGGCTGCACACCAACTATAAACTCTATGAGGATAAATGAGATTGTAAATGCTTTTTATATAATTATTTTCTATGTATATTATTAAATATGCAAAGCTTGGATGGTAAGGTATATGTCATTAATTTGAGAGCTAGACTCTAGTTGATGCTTCTAGCATGTGCTGCCATTACTACTGGGATTGAAAATGCAGATTTTCCTTAGATATAAAAGGCTGCTGCTAGAAAAGGGAGTTTTGGAAAAGAAAGATCAAGCATAACAAGGATAACAAGGATCTCTTTTCCTTCCATTTCAATAGCATGTTCATTTTCTTCTGAGAGGTCACCAGCAATACCTTCAAAATTATTTACCAACAGTATATTAATGACAGTTTAGATAGTCTCTAAGGCAAAAAATATTTTCTACACCATACTTTACACTTCTTCCTGAGTCCTCCCTTGCAGAGCTATTAACATCCTTATTTATACTGCCAGGTTTTCACAGAACCTGAAACGATGTGGCTATCTTATGCAGGAGGCAGTTTGGATGCACTAGATTCTTCTACAACTTGAAAAGTCCTACTGGGCAATCACTTGCTGCAACTGGCAAGGACAGAAACTATTTTTTTCTGGTCTTAGTGCCTTCTGGCATCTGGGCACACAGGTGGACTGGAGATCCTGTCACGTGAAAAAATCCCTTTCTTTCTGTGCTCTGACCCCTTCAATGCACATTCATTTTCTTGAGTTCGTTCTTAAACCCTCCTGGACTTCAGAACATCAACTGGAACTGAGTTTCTTACGGTCCTGGATACAAAAATAGAGTAAAGCCTAAGCAGATTTTGTACCCTGGTACCTGTCCTTAACCTTAATTTATTCTTAGAACATTAGTTTTTGACCTTTAGGATCAAACTGCATGTAGAATACAAATACCATTGTAAACATTAAGGTATTAGCTAGTTCTTGGCTCCTTTATGCACCACAAATTATGAGGAATTTTTTCATAATGGCAAAGGTTGAAATTAAAATGACCCACATTATTCTACCAATGACAAGGTATAGCACAGTTATTATAATACAGTGAATGTTGTTATTATATATTGAAATACATCTTTAAAAAGGTAACCCTCTGTTGTAAAGCAATGTGAATCTCTAAGAACACTGAAGAAGGCTGAAAGTTAGTCACCTATTAGCAAAGAGTGTATAACTGTTTTTGAAAGGGAAGTATCAATGGAAAGTGAATCAACATATTTATTTTAAAAGGCTTACTTTAAGAATTTCTTCAATTATTCAAATAAATAAATACATGAATAATCATAGTAATACCTTATTATATTAATTTTGTAATAAAACTGAGTGGTTATTGCTATTTTCTTTTTACAGTTTAGGAAACCAAGGTTCAGATAGATTAAATTCTACAAAATTGCATGGCTTGAACATATTCAATTTTGAATTCCAAAGACTACCAGCTGTTTCCCACTTCAGTAGAGACTCTGGTAAGAAAAATCAAAAGTGTCAGTAACATTTAATGCAATGCTTTCAGATTCCTTTTTTTTTTTTCAGGTAAAACACACACTTAAAGGGCTTCAAATTCTCTCTAGTGGAATAAACACTAAAAATAATACTAAATTAGTATACTCCTTATCTCACTTCAGCCCTATGACATTTCTACTACACCCAAGTTTCAGGATATACATCAGGATATACATATATAAGTATTGTGTGATTTCCCCCGACTATGAAAAGATCTCTATACTAAATTGACAATTTGTTCCTAGCAAAAATTGTATTTTATGGATTCTGAATTTCAACCTATTTTAATTTTCATAGTTTTTTTGGTAGTGCACATATATTGCTTTATGTGATATTCTTCAAAGCACAATATCAAAATCCATTAATTCCTACAATCTTATACCCAAAACAAACCTTCCTGTTTGCAGAGAAGAATGCAAAAAAAAAAAAAAAAAAGAATGAGCATAGGTGACTTGGTTTAAATTAGTTGATTGATAAATAGCATAGGAGCTCCTTGTGGCTTGGAGTTTTTTTTTATCCTATTTTTTAGCTGTCTTCTTGTTTTTCTAGAATGGTACCTTCAGATATAATTTGAGTTGAGACTGTGATGGGCTTAAGAAGTCACTTTCTGTTCTGTAGCTACTCCATGGAGTTTTCTTGGGGTCTGCAAACACCCGGTCCATGGGTTGTCTTTATACATGTTTTAGTAGTAAGTTCTAGATCACCAAGGGGCAAGGCCAGAAAGAATATTAAAATCTCTGAGGTAACTTTGGAACCTACCTTTGAAAGAGCCTTGACCAGCTACAAGCAAGAAAACATGTATGTATATTGAGGCCTTGCTATGCTATTTCAAGTATAAAAATATGAAGCTTACTGAGAGCTGATGGTGCTGTAATTAAGATAATTTACAGAAATGGATATGCCTATAACTTTCTTCATGGACCACAGTTAGGAAATTGATACTCCTACGATATATATAGATATTCCAATAAATATATTCTAGTTGATTTTCAACAGAAAATATGAAAATAAAGTTTTCATTATTTACTGTTTTCCCCCCCTCTACGTCTTATTAAAAGTTAAACTGAACATTTATTGAGTAATAAAATACAAACTATAAGACAGCATCAGATATCATTTGCCTAGATGCATCTTTTAAACTGAAAAAGTTTAGAATATTTTATATCAGTAATTTTAATCTCATGTTTATAATTTTTAAAGCCTTTGAGACTTAAATGTCACATCACTATTTAAATTTATTCATTTACATCTTGGATCTTACTAATTCTTAAAGCCTATAATGGATTAATAAGTGATCAGAAAAAGTGATAAGAAAATATAACCTGCATTCTTGAAATGTTTATTACATTTGTATTTTATCTCCACCTTAAGGTTCCATTCCTAAGTAATATTAACATGTAAGATTAACTATGTTTTTTAGATGTGACCAGTTTTCATTTCATAATTAAAATATTGTATTATTTATAATTTAATTACAAAAAAAGTTGTGTTTTAGTATTCTTGGGGATTTAAAAATATCAAGTTTTCTGACTTGGTCTTCTACCTTTGTGGTGGCAAAATATACTTAAAAATGCTACTTTATACTAATAAATAAAAACTAAAGTCTTTGATTTGTAACCATAAATAAAACCATATATTTGCTTTAACGTCAAAATACATAATGAAATCAAATTTGTTATTGTATAATTATTTTATACTTGGTATATGGCTGTAGTCACCAAAATTTTTACAGACTTCAAAATAATGTCTGTGAATGCAATATTAAGTGAATAATAAATTACATATAATATCTTCATTCAAGAAATTTGTTTTTCTATAGTAATTATGCTGAACACTATATTTCCAAAAGTTATCTTATAATTGGAAGTTTGTGTTTGTGTGTGCGTTATGTGCCATTGAGTCAGCTCCAATGTCTGGTTTCCCAATGAATGAATAGTGCGCACAATGTTCTATTCTTTTTTTTATTTTTTCATTTATTGTATTTTATTACTGTTCAAACTGTCCCAATATTTCCTCATTTATCCCCTCTGCCCTGCTCATCTTCCCTTCCCACAGTTAATCCCCATCCTGTTGTTAATTGTTCATGGGTCCCTTACACTTGTTCCTTGACTAGACCCTACCCTTTCTTTCCATCAATATCCCCTTCTTCTCTGCTCGCTGTCAGTTTATTCCTTATTTTCATGTCTTTGGTTGTATTTTACTAATTTTTTTGTTTGTTTGTTCATTAGGTACCATTTATAGGTGAAATCATATGGTATTTGTCTTTTGTCACCTGGCTTATTTTACAAAGCATAATACTCTCTAGTTCCATCCATGATGTGATGAAAGATAGCAGTTCCTTCTTTCCTTCTGCTGCATAGTGTTCCACTGTGTAAATGTACAACAGTTTTTTGGCCCACTTATTTACTGAAGGGCACTTAGGCTGTTTCCAACACTTGGCTATTGTAAATAGAGCTGTTATGAACATAGGGGTACATAAGTTCTTTTGAACTGGGGTTTCAGGATTCTTCAGGTATAATCCTAGCAATGGAATCGCTGGTTCAAAAGGCAGTTCCATTTTTAGGTTTTTGAGGAAATCTCAGACTGTTCTCCGTAGTGGCTGCACCAGTCTGCATTCCCACCAGCAGTGCACTAGGGTTCCCATTTCTCCACACAATGTTCTATTCTTAACAGCCCTGCTCTGCTTCTGTAGACTCATGACTTTAGCTTCTTATAATATTTAAGTGGCTTTATAAAAGCTTTAATTCCACTTTCCTTTATTTGAGCAATCTCATAATATTCTGCTAATACATGACAAAAAATTTGTTATTCCAGCTATCCAAGACAGTCAATGGCATGAAGAAACAATTTTAGCTTTTAGGGACCTCTGCATAACTAAAAAGCCCTCTATGTTAAAGTATAAGGGTGAAAACCTTTTATATTCCAAGTTGTTCTTTTTTTTCTATACCAAAAAATATCTAAGGGTTTCTTTTTATAATGAAAAATTACATAATACATTTTTAATCTATTCAACTCTACACAAATTAGTGAAGATTATATGTATAGAGACTTTTTTGTGGGTGTGTTTATTTTTTTCTAACTGGCCAACAATTGGAGAATGGTTAAATAAATTGCAGTGTACTGATAAAATAGAAAATATTAATTACTCATTAAAATATTTTCAAAGGTACTAATTACTGGGAAATGTTTATCACATAATATTCAATAATAAAAAATGCACATGTGACCTACCATTATTCAGTTCAACAATATATTATTGATTGCTACTCTGCATATATAGATTTTTCTTTTGTTTAATATCGTATTCAGCTAATCCTGTTTTGATGAACATTAATTTTATTTCTAAGTTGCTTACTATAAAAAGTGCTGAAAGATGATTTTTGTGTAGATGGCTTTACATGCTTGCATAATTATTTCTTTCATATTTATCTCTTGAAATGGCAATGTAGTTTGTAAAAATAATAGGTGCATTTTAATTTTCTGAGTTGACTCGTAATTCAGATATTTCTATTGAAATCATAAAATTAAAAACATTCAATTACAGTTGGTGTGCAATATTATATTAGTTTCAGGTGTATAGTATAGTGATTAGACATTGATATAACTTACTATGTGATCCCCTCTAAGTCTAGTACCCACCTGGCACCATATATATTTATTATAAAATTATTGACCAATGCTATACTTTATATCCCTGTGACTATTTTGTAATTGTCAATTAATACTTATTAACCTCTTTGTCTTTTTTCTTTAAAATTTTTTAAAATTACACTGTAGATTTAAAATTATTTGTATTAGTTTCATGTATATAAAATAGTGGCTAGACAATCATCTACTTTACAAGGTGTTTCTCTCAATATTTCCAGTACCCACCTGTCACTGTACATAGTTATTACAATATTTACTATATTCCTTGTGCTGTACTTTACATCCTCATGACTATTAACTAATTGTCAATGAATACTTATTAATCCTTTCATCATTTTTTTAACTTTTTTCAATTATAGTTTACATTTAATATTATTTTATATTAGTTTCAGATGTACAGTATACTGATTTGGCAGTTATGTGATTTACACAGTGATCCCCTGATAATTCAAGTACCCACTTGGCACCATACATAGTTATTATAATATTAACTGTATTTCCTATGTAATACTTTAAATCACCATAATTATTTTGTATCTACCAATCTGTACTTAATCCCTCCACATTTTCACCCAGTCCTCTAACCATCTTCCCATCTGGCAAACAAAAGTTTGTTCTCTGTATACAGAAATCATAAAAATTTCAATTTTACCATAACTAAACCTATAGAAATTTGTTTAACATTTTATATAGTAAACAGTGAGATCTTTCAATAAAATTATATAAAATAATATAGAATTGATTTTTAAAATTAACATAATATAATGGATTTAAATATATCCAATTTTTTACTTCAAATTTTTTTCAATTAAAAATAATACCTACTCTTGGTGGAGAACCAAGATGGTGAAGGAAGAAGTGAGAGCTTCTCTGACCTCCTTCCAGGACCAGTCTGGAATTGCAGCTGAATTGTGGAGAGGTCATCCGGAATGACAAACTGAGCAGTGGCTGAAGAGAAGCCTTATAACTGAGGACAGATGGAAGAAGCCACTTCATCACACTGTGACCAGTACAGAGTGTGAGGATGCAAGAGGGTTGGCGGGGCTCCCATGGGCAGCAGCTCAAGTTCTGGAAGGATATTTTAGTGGTAGGGGGTTCCCCCTGAGAACTGTGGGGTCTAGACCGTGGGCTGGGCTCCACAGCCTATAGCAGCAGAGCCTGAAAGGCACCCAGATAAAGTCCAGCTGTGAAACGCAGCAGAATTTCTGTCTGCCAGAGACAAATGGCTGAAGATGTGAAGAGCCTTTTAAAGGGCCATTTCACAACATTTCATTTGCAGCCACTTACCCTGGGCTCTGGCAAAGGGGAGCAGGTGGACTACAGACACTTGAGGAAGTTTGGGGGTGGAGGCTTTGGGGAGAGAACTGAGGGAGTGGCTGATGAGATCCCCATGCTGACTCATCTCTCATAGTGCAGGAACCATCTTGCTCAGGCATAGCACCCACTTCAAGTGGCATCAGCCTGAGAGGACGCAATAGCCTTGCCCACAGGAATTACTCTGCCCCACCCTGTGGTTCTTAAACCTGACTGCTGATTACAGATTGACTAGATTAATAACTGAAAGAGATAGCAAAGAACAATGGATCACTGGCAGTTTCCGACAGGTTGCCAAGGCCCAATCTAAGACATCATCTGACATCACCAGGGATGTATTCAGAAAGAGAAAACAGTGGTAAAACCAGATTCTACTGAGACAAATTCTACCATGGTCTTCTTAAAGATTTGCATTATTTTCTCTCCTGCACAGTTTTTTAACATCCATTTCTTGTCCTTCAAGTTTATGTCTATTAGATCGCTAGTTTTTATATTATAGTTTATTTCTAATTTTATATTTTTCTTCTCCTTTCCCTTACACCCTTATGTTCTTCTTTCCTCTTCTTATTTTCATTTCAAATTTTATTTGCTCTCTTGCTATGACTTTTTTCTATCTCACACTCTTATTAATTCTCCCCTCTCCAGCCTCTCAGAACCACTTTTCTTGTCATTAGTCATCCCACATTCTTTTTGCCATTCTTAAAATACCCTTATTCCCTCTCCACCTTTATCAATCCTTGTCTGTTGGTTGTGGATATAGTGGTTGTTGCATTTTTTCAATTTTATTTCTAGGCCTTCACTATTTCAAATTTCAAATCTCAAATTTTACTGTTCCCATATCCTACTCCATTTTGCCTACCTTCTGTCTTTACCTTCATTTTAAATTTAAATTTTTCCCTGTCTTCGCCTGGTTTCCATACTTCACTCTTAGTATTCCCTCTATTATCCTCTCAAAATCACTTATCTTTCCTCTAGTCAGCTCTTAAACTTTTCTTTCATTATCTTTCCCCTCTTATTTTCATCCCAGCTAGATGTTATCTGGGTTTTTCTCTGTGGCTCTAGAACTGTAGGCGGGGGATTCCATCTTGGGGTTTAGACCCCATACTTGTCATGGGGAACTCCTAGCCACTGAAATATCCCTCTAGCACCTGAAATCTCATCCCCTACTAGTCACATTGCAGTGAAGTGGTTTCTTCTGTCTTCCCATGGTTATAAGGCTTCTCTCCAGCTAGTTTTCAGTTAGTTATTCTGGATTTTTTCTACAATTTAGTTGTAATTTTAGATTGGTCCTGAGAGGACGTTAGTATAGCTTCCACTTACATCTCCACCATCATAGGTCATCCTCCACCTCTGTTTCTTCAGGAGAGAGGGATGCTCAGTGGCAAGCAAGTGATGAGTAATGAGGCATTTTTTCTTGCAGGGTAGTGTTGTGACTCTTACATGTTCTAGCCAGTGTGATGAGTTTCAAAAAAGCGCTGAGTGCTGAAATATTTTTCTCATCAAATGTGATGATTACCAAGGTTGATGAGGTCTGAAACCCACAAGTACTGAGGCACGACTGTACTCTCAGTCAAGTTCAGAATATCACAAGTATGCCAGCCTTTTTGTGTTATTCAATGAGCTGGACTAATTTATCACCTAAAATCTATATTTATTATCTTCTCTGCCTAAAATGCTCTCCCCATATTTTTACTTAGCTAGACTCATTTTTTTGTAATAACTCAAATCTTAGTTCAAATATCAACTTCTAAAAGACACTTTGCTGATGAAATCATGTAAGTAGCATCATACAGGCAGATCATCACTTCTGTTATGTTATTGTCTCCATAGAAGTTAAACTGTCTTCAATTTACGTAAAATAATGAATGTTTTATTTAACTAGAGTATTTTGAAATATCTCAAAATATATCACATTTACTACTAATATATATCCTGTATTGCCTCCTACTACACTTCCTTCACACTCCAGTCCCTGGCCTCAAGGGAAAATAATTCTGGCAAACTCCAGACACTCATGAGGTGAGCATGACATCGGTCACTAATACCCCATGATTTCAAACAAGTCTTAGCTTCACTTCAGGATTATTGTTGAGTTTCATTTCTGATCCAAACATATAGAGTATTCTAACTTTGTGGGAAAAAATGTAAATGAGTGCACACAAACACATATGCACACATACACATATATAATTTCCTAAGCTTTGTTGTCTAGGGTGATCTTGGATGCTACTCTTAGCTGTAAAGTATCTTCCACAATTTTCTCATTTTTAAAAAATTAAATTTATTAGGGTGGTACTGATTAATAAGATTATATAGGTTTCAAGTATAGATTGCTATAATACATGATCTGCATTTTACATTGTGTTTCTACCACGCAGTGTCAAATCATATTCTGTCACCATATATTTGGATCCCTTTACCCTTTACTATCACCCCCAACACCCTTACCTCTCGTAAACCACCATGCTGTTTTCTGATGCTATAAATTTTAGTTTTACATCCCACCTGTGAGTAAAATCATATGGTTCTTAGCTTTTTCTGAATGAGTTATTTCATAGCATGATATTCTCAAGGTTCATCCATATTATCACAATTGGCAGTTGTTGTTGTTGTCGGCAGCCGTCCGTCTCGAGAGACGATGGTGTAGCTTCTTAAGAGTCTATCTGCATCGCCGAGAATGGCTGTGCAGTCCGACTATTCATCTTTTATTATGGCTAAGTAGTATTTCATAGTATATATTACAATATCTTCTTTATCCAATCATCTACCAAAGGACCCTTTGATTGTTTTCATGTCTTGGCCATGGTGAATAGCACTGTAATGAACATAGGCATACATATATCTTTGCAATTTACATTTCTACCAATAGTGAATGAGAGTTCCTTTTTTTTCACAAGCTTTCTAATAAAAACCATTCTTAGAAGTGTGAGGTGGTTTTGATTCACATTTTCCTTATTAGTTAGTGAAGTTGAGCCATTTGTATGTCTTCTTAGGGAAAGTGTCTACCCACTTCTGCAGGAATGCTCACTAAATCTCTTTCTTCTTCCCAGCTGAAGGGTGTGCCAGCCACAACCTGATTTCTTCCCTCTCTGGGCTGAGACCCAGCATGAGCTCCCAGCTACATCCACAGCTCATCTCAACTTTCCTCTCTTCTCACCTCCATGGTTTGTTCCCACTTGCCCACCTTTAGATATTTCAATGTGTGCAATTCTCAGACATGTTTTTGAATTAAGCAGAGAATCCTTTTTTTGAGGTATAGCTGTTCAAATTGTTGAGACTTAAGAGGAGAAACTAATTGGATCTCTCATGCCACCATTCCTCTGATGTCACTTTCCAAAGGCATTAGGTGTTAGTAGATCAGCTTCTATATTGTGATTAAGAAACCAAAGCCTTTTCCATGTTGTTCTTTGTCTTTTCTGGATTATCTATGTCTGGAGAAGAGTCACTTTGCACATTGTAGTTGGGGCTCCAGTGGGAGCATGTGCATTTCAGGTGTTTTTTCTTTTCTTCTGCCTGCTGATTATCCTATATTTCCCCCTACACCTTCTTTCTCTTATGAGATCACAATCCTGGCATTAAATGATTTGGCTTCCCAGTTTTGATCTAGGAATTTTTAATTAGCCAATAGAGCAGATACATAAAGGACACAGTTTCTTAGTAATCCCAGACAGTTTGCTTCATATGAAGGCACAGACTGGAACACAAAGAGACTTAAATATAAAACTCTATGGATTTTTAATTTTTCTGTCATTTATCTTCAACACTGAACTTCAGTATTTCTTTCTCTGTCATTGGCAGAAATGGAAAATTTCAAGAAAGTTTGGCTTCTTTTATATCTTTTTTAAAACAAAGTCCACTCACTTAAATAGCCACTAAATTATAAGTTTAGTTTCCTATCAGCAAGTTTTATGTGCAGCCTGTTTTTCTGTTATCACTGCCCTGCCAGCCTGATGTATCCCCACTTTCCAACATCTTCCACATTTGCTAACAATGGGGATAAAGGAAATATTCCTCTAAATCATTAGTGAGCATTCTCTGAATTTTCTCTACATGTGTGTATTGTAAGTATTCTTGCACGAACTGTGACAAGCCTATTACTGAACCAATTATGGTGGCCCAGGGAAAGTTTGTTGCAAACTATCTTAAATTATACAAAGCTGTTCCCGGTAGTGAGGGATGCCCCATCATATCCAATCTACATGGTTATAAATGGAGGGGAGTGGTTCCTTAAACTAAATTATGATGATTGCCTTGACCAGTGTGGCTCAGTTGGTTGGAGTTTCATCCCTTAAACTGAAAGGTTGTCAGTTCCATTGCCAATCATGGCACATGCTTGGGTTGCAGGTTAGGTCCTTGGTTGGAGTGTGTATGAGGGCAACTGATTAATGTATATTTTTACATTGATGTATTTCTCCCTCTCTTCCTTCCTCCCTTCCCCTCTTTCTAAAATTAAATAAACATTTTTATAAAAATATTATTTTAAAAAATTTATGTTATTCTCATGAAGAAGAATAAATGGGTCATGGACAGTAAAAAGGTATTCACTGCAGTGACAAAATATTTCAAGTTGGAGAAAACCTCTGCTTGGCTTGCTCAAAAAGAAGAGTTTGGAGTGATAACAGGAGTCTGGGAACTGGAAACTTGCCTTATTTTATGAACCATTTTTATATTAGCAGAAATAATATCTCTAGGTTCTCCCTCCTGGCTCTTCCAGCTTCTCCTGGCATAGCTATCAGCTAATGTTCTTTCAGGGTCCACAATTTGAAATGAAATAGCCCAGAATAGCTGTGGCTTTTTGATAACATTAATTTCAAAAAAAAATCATGGAGAGCGAGAGAGAGCAGAGAAACCATCAGGGAGAGAAATGAAAAGGAGAAAATTAGAGAATTGTAACCCCTTCCTGTAGAGATTTGCCCATAATTTGATATATCACAAATATGACAAGCACTTTATAGCTCTGACACCCTTTCTTGATGATGTCTTTTATTTCATTAAAAGAAAAAAATCCTAGAAATTACAGAGAATTTTAGATTTTAATTTACTTTTGGAACAAAATCCAAATGTACTAAATTATTGCTGATGCCTACTTTTTCAGTCTCAGGACTTTTGCTTTATCTTTGAGTTTACTGTACTCTAGACACAATAGTTTTTCAATTTCTTTAATGTTTTAACAAGAAAACCAAACTGTGTTATGCCTTAGTCTTTTGCTTAGCCTGTTTACTGTGCATGCTCTCTTGATAATTTTTCCTCCCTGCTCTCTTTACCTGACTTACCCCTACAATTTTCAGGTATCTTAAATACTCTCTCTCTTTCTCTGGAAACTTTTTTGTTCTAGAATCAGTTTTGATTTTCTTGGCTTATGCTTTCAAATTATGCTATATACATACTTCTTATCATAGGTTATAAATGGACTTTCAAAACAAACAGTTTGTTGATATAAAATTAACATACAATAAACTACACATAATAAAATTACAAAATTTGATATATTTTTTCATAGGTATATACCTGTGAAACCATCAATGCAATCAAGATAATTGCTATGTACATAAATATAACACTAAACTTATCTGATTTCTGTTATTATAGATTAGGTTGCATTTTCTTTCTTTTTCTCTAACTTATTATATTTGGAAATTATCAAAAAAACATGAAGTTAAAAATGCTACATAAAGTTTCCCCATATCCATCACCCTGATTTCCCTAATAACAATTTATATAACTAGAGTAAATTATCAAAATCAGGAAGTTAACATTGGAAGAATTCAATGAACTACATTACTACATTACAAGCCTAACTTGGATGTTACACAGAAGTAACTAGAATTTACAGCCTGTGAGACTCATTTAGATTCATTTTTTCTTACCTAGTTTCACATGGAATAAAAATTTACATAATAGAAATAAAATAGTCTTTACATAGTTTTATCTTGGTATCTGTTGTTCTGGCTTCTGCTCTTGATTCAACACTACAGTTACAGATGATTCCTGGCAGAAGATAAAAACTGGTGAAAAGCTTTCTAGAGAGAAATGTCAATCTCACATTCTTCTTTATTATTTTTTTATGAAGAATCCATATAAAATATAAAAAGATTAGAAAACTGTAAAAGAAAATGAAGAAGGAAATGTATCTAGATAATAATGAATAAAATGGCAGGAGCAGTGAAAAAAAAAGTGAGAACAACTTTGCAGATTGGCTGTAGCAGGGTGTTAAGTGAAAAACTTCTGAATTACCATTAAATGCATGAAATTAGAGAGGCAAAGGAAGGTCATTTTGAGAAATGTTACTTTTGGCAATGAATTAAATAATCTTCTTTATAATTCTTCAAGATATACCAAGAAAAATAGAAACACATTTTTAATTACTCATAATTTTATATCTGTGCATCTATGAAAGTGATTCAGTACAAAATCTTGACCATGTGGAGTGCTAAAAGATTTTAGGGTATCAATGAATTCACCCATCACAGAAACTAATACCATTCCATTACCAGTATCCTTCCCAAGTACATGTCCATTTATTGATTTCAATCTTGATGAAAAATCATTAACATATTTCTAGTTTTGGAGAGAGAAACTTTATTTTAATCCTTGCATCTTACCTTAGAGCACAAATATCTAGTTAATTATTGTGTCCTATAGTTTCCATTTTTTAAACTTCTTTTAAATGTATTAACATAGTAACCCCATAGCCACTGGCTCCTGATCCAGGTTGCTGACCTCTCTTGCCTCCAGTCATTTTCGTTGAAGCCAATATGATATTCTAGAATACATATCTGATAATGATATTGTATTGCTCCCCAAAATTTCAGTAACTTCTTGTCCTTGGAAGGAGCCCAAATTCCTTTCATCTTGACCTTTCTTATTTCTGAAGCTCAAACTCACTATTACACACTTTAGACTTTTAACTCCCTGACATACCAAACATTTACTTTCTTCAACTATGACATGAACTCTCCAGCCTGTGAGACTTGGTCCTCTATGTGTGTGACATATTTTCAATTTTCTCAACCTGGGCTTGTTTCTGCTTCACTGAGGTTTGTTCCTATTTATCTTTTAAGTTTCCATTCAGGGTTCACTTCTTTCAGGAAGTCATCCATTGCTTCCTTCTCTCAAGTCTTGATAAAGTGCCTCTTCTCTCTGTTCTGATCGCTCCCCTATTTCCATGTGTTGGAGCTTACTGGAATATGCCCTAATGGCAATGTTTATATATCTTTATTAGACTGACATCTTTGTAGGAACACAGACCATGACAAAAAGCGAAGCAAAAGGAGGTGCAAAGGAATCTGTGCATAATGCATGCATGTGACTAGTAATGGGGCAACATGTGCAGTAATGCCATCCTCCCAACTTGGAGTGACAAAAGATGAGATTTTCAGTTTGTATTCAGGAGGCACTATACTCTAAGTGGCAGTTCTTTCATTCTTTTCTTTTCCCAAATGATGGGGCTTCCTGAAAGATAAAGTATTAGTACACCCCTCTATATCCATGGGTCACTCAACTGGGAATAGGCTGAACAGATAGATCTAAAAAGAATGTGGGGCCTGCAAACTCTCATGGCACATCCCAGAGAGGGTGAGCATTTCCCAAACCAGGGAAAGGAAGGGTGAGAGAACTGATGGAGGTGCTCAGGTATCGAGCATCAGGGGCTCAGTGGGAGGCAGACTGAGCAGATGGTGGCAGCAAATGAAAGAATTTATCTGTTTCATTTCAAGGATTCTCTGGAAGTAGGCAGAGTAAACACAATAAATTAAATAAAAAAATAAAAAAAATTGCAATAGAAAAGTATGTTATTATATATTACCCTCCATGTTAAACCTACAAGAAAATTATTGTAGGTAGATTAAGGCAAAAGAGAGAATAAATCCAGAAATGAAAGATTAAGGAGAAATTATAGGTGGTCATAAAGGATAAGCAACAGTAGAAGATGAGATCAAAAAAGAGAATAATTAAACTTCAGAAAGGAGATGCCATCTCTTCTCTTCTGTGTCTGGAATGATTAAATAGAAATTTCTACCTTGGTTTTTGCCATTTTGCTCTTTCTCCTTCTCACTCACTATACACACACACAAACACATACATGAACACAGACCATACATTTTTTATTTAGCATTCTGAAAAAAAAACAAAAACAAGCATAAACCCCATAGAAACAAATAAAAAAGAAAAAAGAGTGGCTGGCTCATATAACATTCAATAACATTTGTTGATGTAAAATTAAACTTCACCTATTCTATCTTTCTATGCAATAGTAAATATGCTGAAATTTAAGTAAAATACATCTTTCATTTTCCTGCTACCATGAGATTGGTTGAGAATGTGATTATCTATATTATCTTGTCAGCCTGCCTCAGAACATAAAACTGCTGGACTCACTATTATATGCTAGACAAACCCATATTTAGTGTTGGCACATATTTTTCATTTACAAACAATATTCTTAAATAATTTTTAAGAATATAGTTTTTTTTTAGTGAATATATACTTGTCAGCTTTAGGTTTCTGTTATTCTGAGACTTCATAATTCACTGAGAGAACAAATGGGCTGTACCAATTATAATGTAATTTTATAAGTGGTGTCATGTTTTTGTCTAGCAGAGAGTTGAGTATCAACTGTCTATTAAATAAATGACATTGTCCAAATAGATTTTACATTTTGTAATTGTGAACACAACATTAGTATTTTCCCTTATCAATTATATCGTCGTCGTCGGCAGCCGTCCATCTCGAGAGACGATGGTGTAGCTTCTTAAGAGTCTATCTGCACCGCCGAGAATGGCTGTGCAGTCCGACTCGGGAGTGACATGGTAGTATCTGTCTCCTCCCGTGTTGAATCGACATCTTGCGATGACGCTGAAGCTACAGAGCCTGGGCAGGGTAATATGGAGGGTCTTCTGTTACCCATGCAGCAGACCCCCCCTTTCTTCGCAGCTGAAGGGTCCAAGGGAAAGACGGAGTCGATACAGCTTGGCTTCAGGTGCGCCGCAGGAGTTGCCGGTGTTGACTACAACGTCAAACCGCCTTAGGGACTCCGGCTCCGGATTTTCTGTCGGGGTTTACTCCCTTAGCCTTTCCCCTGAAGAGGTATGCCACAAGGCAGCGGAGGTTTTTTGGAGTCAGAGTTTTCCTTCTCTGATGTACCCTGACTGGAAGATCGAACCAGCGACACTTAGCTCGCAGGCCGACGCTCAATCCACTGAGCTAAACCAGCCAGGGTTATCAAGTATATGTTTTTGTGATATTTTAATGTCATGTACCACTGCAGTGGATTTTCTTTATTTTTGAATCTAGTTTCCTGAAATGTCAGACAATGTTATTTGCATTTTTATGTTATATATGAAAAAATAATCATAATGTAGAATGCGGGCAATCATTGTTTTTTCCAATATCTTAAAAATGAAAATATAAATAAACATGTAATATCAGAACATAAAACATCTTTTGATAATTGACTTGTTTTTTAAAATATAAAACACATATTCATACACATATGAAATGCATTTAATTAATATTCACAGTTGAATTTCACAGACTTTAAATAACTGTACAAGGCATCAAGATCACAAAACAGGACATTAGCATCATACCATAAGACCCTCTTTCCCATGGCTTGTCCTAGTCAACACCCCCCTTCCCCAGTTAATCACTCTCCTGACTTGAAATAAAACAGGTTAATTTTGCTTGTTTTTGAACTTTACATAAATTCAAGCACATGGTATGTACTCTTTTGTCTGTGTTTTTTATTTCAGTCAATATTATTTTAATGAGACATCCATATTGTTGATGTGCTTGTAAATTAGTGTCATTGCTGGTCCATATTCCATTATTTGCATATAGTACACTTTGTTTTTATATTATACTATTAATAGACATTTTTGGAATTCCTAAGTTTTTGCCATTATAAGTAGTTTTCTTATGGACATGTATATATTTCTGCTAGATATATACCCCAAGTGGAATTTTGGGGTCATAGGCTATGCATATATTTAACTTTAGTCATACAGTAAAACACTTTCCAAAGAGGTTTCACCAAATGCTCATAGACATTTGAGCATTTGAGCATTTGTGTGAGAGTTCTGGTTTCTCAAAATCCTTGTTAACACTTGCTATTACATTATTGTTACTGTTACTATTACTATTATTATTTAAACTTTAGCTATACTGCAGAGTATAGTATAATATACTTTATTGTTCTAATCTGCATTTCTCTGAATATTAATAAAGGTAATACTTTTCCTTTATATATGTTTATTGGCCATTTAAGTATCCTTATTTTGTAACATGTCTATCCAGGTTTTATGCCAATTTTTTATTAGCTTCAATTTTCTTTTCATATAGATTTGTAGAAGCTCTTTATCCTTTGTTGGCTTTATGTATTGAAAATATCCCTTTTCGAGGGAGATCCAAGATGGCGGAGGAGTAAATGGAAGCTACACTAACCTCCTCCCAGGACCAGTCTGGATTTACAACTTAATTTTGGAGAAATCATCTGGAATAACCAATGGAACACTAACTGGAAAGAAGTCTTATAACCACGGAGAGACAGAAAAGGCCGCTACATCACAACTTGACTGGTAGGGAGTGCGGAGACGCGGATGGGCTGGCTGGGCTCACATGGGTGGCAGCTGAAGGGACTGAGAAACAGCTCAGCAGCCGGGGATTCCCCCTGAGAAGGGCAGGGTCTAAACCCCCAGCTGGGCTGCCCAGCCTACAGCAACAGAGTGGAAAGTAAAACAGTATCAGCTGTGAAAAGCAAAAAGCCACAGGGTTTCTTGCTAGCCGGAGAGAAACAGCAGGAGAAAAAGAGCTCTTAAGTGGATCACATATGAAAATATTTTGGCCACCACTTACCCTGGGCTCAAGCAGAGGGAAGGCAGAGAGGACTGGAGACACTTGAGGAGAGTTTGGCACGGTGGCTTTGAGGGGAGAACTGGAGGAGCAGCCGACTGGGTCCCAGTGCTGACTCATCCCCAGTACTGCGGGTAGATCATTCCCCTCCAAGTGGCGTCAGCCTGAGGGGAAGCAAAAGCCCTGCTAACAGGAATTAAGCTGCCACACCCACAGTCCTTAAGCCTGACAGCTAATCACAGATTGAGTAGATTAACAATCAAAGAAGACAGACAACAGCAGTAGGTCCCTGGAAGTATCCAACAGGCTGCCTAGGGCCAGACTGGTACATGATCTGATGCCACCAGAGGCAGATCCAGGAAGTGCAGATCATTCTAAGAAGCACCAACAAACAATAGGAGTCAAAAAAATGGGGAGACAGAGAAACAACCTCCCATCAAAAGGAAAGGTAGAATCCCCAGAAAGAGTGCTAAATGAAATAAAGGGGAGCGAACTATCAGATATGGAATTCAAAACATGGATTATGGAGAAGCTGAATGAGCTCAGGGAAACTACAAAGAACTCCAGAAAAACTACAAGGAACTCACAGAAAATTACGTGAGCACGAAAAAGGACATAGAAGCTATCAATAAGAGCCAGGAGGAAATGAAGAATACGATCTCTGAATTGAAGAACACAGTAGAAGGAATTAAAAGTAGACTAGAGGAAGCAGAAGATCGGATCAGCGAGCTGGAGGACAACCTACACAAAAACTCCCAGACAATGCAACAAAATGAAAAAAGACTGAACGAGACTGAAGAGGCTCTAAGACAGCTGCAGGACAGCATGAAACGTAATAATATCCGTATTATAGGAATTCCAGAAGGAGAAGAAGAAGAACAAGGGATAGAAAACCTCTTTGAAAAACTAATGACAGAAAACTTCCCTAACATGGTGAGAGAAAGAGTCACGCAAGTCCAGGAAGCACAGAGGGTCCCAAAGAAGATGAACCCCAACAGGCCCACTTCAAGACACATCATAATTAAAATGGCAACATTCAAAGACAAAGAGAGGATCCTAAAAGCAGCAAGAGAAAAACAACTAATAACATACAAGGGTACTCCAATAAGGCTATCATCAGATTTCTCAGCAGAAACACTACAAGGCAGAAGGGAATGGCAAAAAATATTCCAAGCAATGAAAAACAAAGGCCTACAACCTAGAATACTATACCCAGCAAAGCTCTCATTCAAAATGGAGGGTGAAATAAGGAGCTTCCAAGACAAAAGAAGGCTAAAAGAATACATCTCCACCAAACCAGCAATGCAAGAGATGCTAAAGGGTCTGCTCTAAGAAGATAAAGAAACAGAGAGAGACAGAGAAGAACACGAGTACAAAGGGGAAAAATGACAATGAATAAGTACTTATCGGTAATAACCTTAAATGTAAATGGATTAAATGCTCCAATTAAAAGACATAGGGTAGCTGAATGGATTAGAAAGAATGACCCACATATATGCTGTCTACAAGAGACCCACCTTAGAACAAAAGATCTACACAGACTGAAAGTAAAGGGATGGAAAAAAGTATTTCAAGCAAATGGGCATGAAAAAAAAGCCGGGGTAGCAATACTTATATCAGACAAAACAGATTTCACAGCAAAGTCCATAAAAAGAGACAAAGAAGGGCATTTCATAATACTTAAGGGAAAAATCCATCAAGAATATATAACCCTTATAAATATATATGCACCCAATTTAGGAGCACCCAAATATATAAGGAAACTTTTGAAAGACTCCAAGAAAGATATAGACAACAACACACTCATAGTAGGGGACTTTAACACCCCATTGTCAACAATGGACAGATCTTCGAAGCAAAGAAACACCAAAGATATTGAGGCACTGAACAACACTCTAGATCAAATGGAGTTAGTCAATATATATAGAAGTTTTCACCCCAAAGAAGCAAAATATACATACTTCTCAAGTGCACATGGAACATTTTCAAAGATAGACCACACGGTAGGACACAAAACAAGCCTTAACAAATTCAAGAAAATTGAAATTATATCAAGCATCTTCTCAGATCACAATGGCTTAAAATTGGAAATCAACCTCAAGGAAAAAACTCAAAAACATTCAAACTCATGGAGAATGAATAACATGCTATTAAATAATGAATGGGTTAACAATGACATCAAGGAAGAAATCAAAAAGTTTCTGGAAACTAATGATAATGAACACACAACAACCCAAAACCTATGGGATACAGCGAAAGCAGTCCTAAGAGGAAAGTTCATAGCAATACAGGCCTACCTAAAAAAGCTAGAGGAATATCTACTAAAAAATTTAACCCTACAGCTACAAGATCTAGAGGAAGAACAACAAGCAAAGCCCAGATCAAGTAGAAGGAAGGAAATCATCAAGATCAGAGCAGAATTAAATGACATAGAGTCTAAACTAACAATTCAAAAGATCAACAAAAGTAGGAGCTGGTTCTTTGGAAAGATAAACAAAATTGACAAGCCTTTAACCAGGCTCATCAAGAAAAAAAGAGAGAGGACCCAAATAAATAAAATCAGAAACGAAAGAGGAGAAATCACAACTGATACCACAGAAATACAAAGCATTATAAGAAATTATTATGAACAATTGTATGGCAAGAAATTTGACAACCTAGAGGAAATGGACAAATTCCTGGAAACCTATAGTCTTCCCAAACTGAATCAAGAAGAAGCAGAAAGTCTGAATAGACCAATAACAGCTAGTGAAATTGAAGCAGTAATCAAAAAGCTCCCAGCACACAAAAGCCCTGGACAGGATGGCTTCACAATTGAATTCTACAAAACATTTAGGAAAGAACTAACTCCTATCCTTCTCAGACTATTCCAAAAGATACAAGAAGAGGGAAGACTGCCAAACTCATTCTATGAAGCCAGTATAACCCTAATTCCAAAACCAGGTTAAGACACAACAAAGAAAGAAAACTACAGGCCAATATCGCTGATGAACATAGATGCTAAAATCCTCAACAAAATATTGGCAAACCGGATCCAGCAACACATCAGAAAGATCATACACCACGATCAAGTAGGACGCATAAGTCTCGCTTAATCCTCTCTGCAGCGCTGCCTCCTGAGACTCAACAGTTTGGCTGAACTAAATGGCTGGGTTGGTGAAGAATGGGGTGGTCTGTGGGCTTCACTTTAAAACTGAATTCTCTTTTCTATCCTAATGGCTTGGACATAAAGGGCCCAGAGGTCTGGGGGGGGAGGAACATAAACTATTTCCCTCAGCCCAAACTAAATATAATGGGCAAAAGGGTTTTGGACAGGTGAGATGTGCCTAGCACACCTTCCTCCAAAGAAGCCCTTATTTTTTTTTTTTTCTCTCCTAATGTGGAACATTGAAAAATTAATCCCTGCCTTTTGTCACCTAGTAGTTATGGATTGAATGATGCTTTTTAACCCTTTTTGCCAAATCTGTTGCCCCCAGAACACAACAAGGATGCCAGCCTGCTAAACCAAGCACGCCGTTGTCCAGAGACAGCCAACTGACCTGGAGTCTGCATAATCCTTCCCCATGTGGGAAGGCCACCCTCCCCTCCACACCCCCACTATTATTGAGATTTCTGGACCCAAGGGTAGGTAGGACGACGACCATGTCCAGCTTGAAGCAGCTAGATGAGCTTGAGACCTTCGCCCATTGTCCTTTACAAGATTACAAAGGGTCTTAATATCTGAGAGGGAGGGATAGTTATTTTTTACGAACCATGGGTATGGACTTGGGGTTGGATGTTGGGGGAGGGAGATACTGGGTGGAGGGGAGTAAAGGGAAAAAAAATGGAACTACTGTAACAACATAATCAATAAAATATACTTAAAAAAAAAGAAAAAATATCCCTTTTCACACTCTGAAATTTTTAAAAAATCTATTAATGGTTTATTTTAATAAACAGTTTCTTAAGTTGAAAATAGATCAATTAATTAGAATTTTTAGGATTTTGACTAGCATAGAGAGTATTTTTCATAAGCCTTTCTTTACAATTAAATATTCTGAAAACTATCTTAATCAAGTTATAAGCATTTGGTCTCTAAGACTTATTTTGTTCCCTCGAGATTGTGTATAGTATTACCATAGACAAGATAGATAATTTCTCCTTGCCCTTATTTCCTCATTATAAAATAAATATAAAGAAAAGAATAATACCTATTTTCTGGACTGAATGCCAAAATTCAAGATATATGATGACAAAATTACTTTTGTGAATTGCAAAGCACAACAGAAATATAAGACAATAATAAACAGAACTATGTGATTTTCCTATCATAAGAACAATAGATTTTATGTGCCCTAATTTGTGCATGACAACGTTCATGTCATAGAAATAATTAATAAGTTGATAAATCAGGGTATTTTTATTAATTCATAGTTACCTCTAATATTACATATTTGAAAGAAATGCCTTAAGCATCAGATCAATTAGTTGGATTTTTTTTTTTCATGATAGTCTTATGGTTTTTGTTTGGTAACCACCACTTAAAATTATGTGTCCCAGAGCACACAATTCATACATGGACAGTAGCCATGTACACTGTAAAAATTTCCAACATATGGACTTCCTCTGGTTGAAGATGGAGTCATAGGTAGACATGTTTTGGCCCCTTTCCACCAACCACAAAAAGGAATTACAACTAAATCTCAAAACAAATAACACCCAGAACTGTCGTAAAATCAAACTATATGGGAGTCCAACAACCAAGAATTTGAAGAAGCCATATTCATCCAGACAGGTAGGAGGAGCAGAGACACTTAAATGGGGCAGAGATGCAAAGAGATGTGGTATGTTGCTAAGAGGTGGTGATGGTGGTGGAACAGGCATGGGCAGTTCCTCATTCATGTGTGGTGGAAAAAAATTTAGTGATACCTTGGGAGCAAGTGATCCCTTCCCCAGGCCAGACTGCACAGTCCAGGGTTCCAGAACTGGGAATATAAAGCTCCATAACTTCTAGCTGTAAAAATTAATGTGGGTTGGTGTAGCAGAAGAAACTGCTGGATTTTCAGAAAACCTCACTTGAATGGCTCACATGGTCTTAAAACATATGCAAACCCACCCATTCTGTGATTCAACAGCTGGGCAATAGCGGAAGGGTGCCAATCACATAAGGGGAGTAGGTGAAGTGACTGGAAATGGGATAAGTGCCAGGAAAATCTCCAGAATACAAGCAGTGGCACAGTCCCCTCTCCCAACTCTCCCCCTACACAGAGCCACAAAGCAGTGAAGTAGGTTGTACCAACTTGGTGATTATCTAAGGCACCATCCTGCATAATTTATAGGTGCCTTTTACAGGGGGGTCCAAACAGCTCTACCTAATACACAGAAACAAACACAAAGAGGCTTCTAAATTGAGCAGTAAAATAAGTGAGGCCCAAATGAAAGAACAGAACAACCCCCCCCCCAAAAGAACTAAATGAAATGGAGATAGCCAACCTATCAGATGCAGAGTTCAAAACACTGGTGATCAGGATACTTACAAAACTCATTGAGTATGGCCACAACAGAAAGGAAATAATGAAGCTTACACTAAGTGAAATAAATAAAAATCTACAGGGAACCAACAGTGAAGGAAAGGAAGTTGGGATACAAATGAACAATTTGGAACAAAAAAATAAATAAATACATATTTAATCAGAACAGAAATAATAAAAAAGAATTCAAAAAACGAGGGTAGTATAAGACTCTGGGACATCTCCAAAAATATGTCAACATCTGACATAGGGACGTCAGAAGGAGAAGAGGAAGAGCAAGAAATTGAAAATTTATTTGAAAATATAATGAAAACTTCCCTAATTTGGTCAAGGAAATAGTCATACAAGTCCAGGAAGCACAGAAAGTTCCAAATAAGTTGGACCCAAAAACGACCACATCAGTACATATCATAATTAAAATGCCAAATGTTACAGATAAATAGAGAATCTTAAAAGCAGCAAGAGAAAAGCAGAGTTACATACAAAGGAGTACCCATAAGACTATCAGCTGATTTTTCAAAAGAAACTTTGAAAGCAAGAAGGGACTAGCAAGAAGTATTCAAAGTGATGAAATGCAAGGACCTATTACCTAGATTACTCTACCCAGCAAAGCTATAATTTAGAATGAAAAAAACAAAGTGCTTCCCAGACAAGGTAAAGCTAAAAGAGTTCATCATTATCAAACCATTATTATGTGAAATATTAAAGGAACTTATTCAAGAAAAGGAAGATCAAAACTATGAACATTAAAAAGGCAACAAATTTATAACTATCAACATATGAATCTAAAAAACAAAAACAAAACCCCAAACAAACAAACAAAAAACTAAGCATACAGCCAGAATAGGAACAGAATCATAGGTATGGAGGTCATTTGAAGGGTTATCAGCTGATAAGAAGAAGGGGAAGAAATGGGAAAAGGGGGCAGGGATTAAAAAGTATAATTGGCAGGTACAAAATAGACAGGTTGACATTAATAATAGTATAGGAAATAGAGAAGGCAAAGAACTTATATGCATAACCCATGGACATGAACTAAGGGGATGATTGCTGGAAGAAAATGGGTATCTGACAGAGGGGAGAAAGGGGGAAAATTAGGACAATTGTAATAACATAATCAATAAAATATACTAAAAAATTCCAACATAAAGTATTGTCATTTTACAAAATCATATTTTTCAAATATTTTACTATTACATTTATTAATCTACACGATGTTTTTTTGGTGATATATTCAATTAGGATTTATTGAGAATCTGGTTAATATTAGTCAGCATAGGCTGAATGATGTTTCATAAAAAAAACTCTAAGAATTTAGTACTTAAAACAACAAAATTGTTGTTTCTGATTCATGTTTTTCTCATTTTGAATACAAGTTAGCCTTTAGAGCATTGATAGTTGTGGAAATAATAATGGTGCTTAGAGTCTCTCTTCAGATGATCCATCCAAGACATACAAAAAGTTTTGTGCTCATAAGTCATTGACCATAACTAGTAATATGGGCCCATCCAACCAAAAGAAGCCATTAAATGCACACTTATCATATGGCTGAAAGATGAAGAGCTGAAATATCTAACAAAGCTAATTATTATTTATACTATGTTGTATATACATACAGGTTTCTTGAGAACACAAAAATAAAAAAATACATAACTTGTGTCTTTATAGTGACAAACAAGCAAAAATTAAACTCCAGCATTGAGATGTGTGAATAATAGTTCAGTGGCTACACAAAGAAAAGCATGATAAATTTTTGATGAATGTGGAAAGATTTCAGAAAGAGGGATATAATATGATATGTGTCTTGAAACATAAATAAGTTCAACAGAAAAAATAAAACTAAATGGATAATTGTTTCATGCATTAGAAACAACTTGTTCAAATCATCAGAAGTATTTATCTTCAATAAGGAACATTTGTGATTTAGCACAGAAGGATCATGACATAAAGGAAAAAAGTGGTAAGAAAGAGAGCTGGAAAGTTAGAAAGAGGTGAGTTCATGGGAGGATTTGCATGCCAAAAGACTGAACATAAATTTTATGTTTATAAAAAGCATATAACTGGAAGGTTTTGAAAAGGAGAGAAAAATTACCAATTTTTATTTTACAAAAAATGTGTTGGTCCTAGTTGTAGAATTGATCCATAGTATAAAAATATAGTCAAAACTCAATTTTACTCAGCAATAAAATTATATTAGTATACATATTAAAAAGAAAAAAAGAGTACATATGCTATGAAAAAGTGCTCTGGCTTTGGTCAGAGTTGAAGAAACTAATAAAAATAGACCACATATATTAAGACACTGAATATCAGACAAAAGTTATCGTGATTCCTGATTGACAAGGTGTGTCCTACAATGTCTAATTTACTACTTGTAGTTTCTAGTCTGTGGCACAGGGAGATAAATGGACCTAAATAAAGACTGATGATCTCTCTGACTTGCAGAAATGGACTGGGAGAATAGGATGCCAGTGCCATTAGAGTGTTTAGGGAAGTGTACTTGAGAAGAAGAGAAGAGAGAGAGACAGAGAGTGGGAGAGAGAGGAGTGTGTGTGTGTGTGTGTGTGTGTGTGTGTGTGTGTGTGTTTAAAGATTTGCAGAATTTTTAGCAGAATACTCATCCTTGCAATGGGAAAGAACTACTTGAAAGGATGAGAGAACCAAGAACAGTTACTGATCCTACCAGTGAGGGCAGAAAGTATAAATTTAAACGGGAATTGGGTATATTATAGATTTTGTCTCAGATTGAGAAAAAAAAACTCTAAAGCATAGTTTTTCCATAAGTAACAATAATTTCTGGAACAAAAGCTCGAGCATTTAAAGAAATATATAATATGCAACACTTGGCATGTTAAACATACAATGTCTGACATCAGGTAAATAATTGCCAGACATACAAAAAGGCCCCAAAATATCACTTAATATGAGGAGAAAAAGCAATTAATTAAAACATCTAAATTTAACACAAATTATATAATTAGTCGACAAGGATATTAAAACAGCCACTATAACTGCATTCCATATTTTAAGAAGCGAGAAAAAAAATTGAACATCTTAAGCAGTGGCGTGAAAGACATAAATATAGAAAACAATTATCTTCTGGAGGGTGGGCCCCTTGTAATACAGGCTTCCCCCACTCAGTGAGTGTTCTAGGAACCCATCTGTATCAGTGTCCAGCTGGAGTTGTTGTGAGAGGCTGTGTTTGGCTTCAGTTTTTTTTTTTTTTTGGAAACTCTTTCAACACATTTGCCCATTTCGTGATGGGTGATTTATGAGTGCACTACCCACACCACACTGATTGTTCTGCTGTTTTTGACAAAAGACAACATGAATCCCTGTGCCCTACCCTCTCTATTCACCCAATCTCTGCCAGAGTGACTATTTTTTGTTTCCCTAGATAAAAAAAGTCCTCAAAGGGAAATATTTCGCCAATGCAGAAGAAGCAAAAGAAAAAATGGTAGAAGCACTAAAAGGCATCAAAACTGATGAGTTCAAAAACCTTTTTGAGCAGTGGGTAAAATGTTTAAATAGGTGTATAGCATCAAATGGAGACTACTTTGAACATGACGGAAGTTTAACATGTAAGAATAAATGCACAATTTCTTTTATAAATCAATTCAGATTTTGGGTTCTCCACATTTAGTAACAAAATAACCTATAAAGTAGTCAACCCCAATATAGGTTTCTCTTGCCTTGTTCTTTGATTGAATTTTTATAGTACTCTAGGTGAGACAATGGCTAAAGAAGCTCACTAAGTGCTGGTAATCCTTCGTAGCAAGTTTTTTGTTTTTTTTTTTTACTACGGATTTTATGAGCTTGAAGGGTAGAAAAAAGAAACAAATTCGGTGAAGTTACAAGATACAAAAATCAATATACAAAAATATCAGTTGTGCTTCTATACACTAAAAATGGCCTATCTAAACAGAAAATGAAGAAAATTTACAGTATCATAAAAAATAAATTAACTAGAAATACTTTAACAAATAGGGTAAAATATCTCTACATTTAAAACTATAAGACATTAATAAAAAATTGAAGAAGACACAAATAAAAGAAAAAATAGCCCATAATCAGAGACTGGAAGAATTAATATTGTTAATATGTCTATACTACCCAAAGCAATCTACAGATTTCATGAAACCCCAATCAAAATTCCAACGACATTTTTCACAAAATTGAACAAACGTAAAATTTGTATGAAACTACAAAAGACCCTGATTAACCAAAGACTTTTGAGGGGAAAATAAGGCTAAAGGTATCACCCTTTTTGATTTCAAACTATATTGAAAAGCTATAGAAAATAAAAGACTATATTATTGGCATAAAAAAAGGCCCATTGATTAATAGAATAGAATTAGAGAGTCCAGAAATAATACACCTCTCTATGGTCAACCAAATTTTGACAAAGGCACCAAGAGTATACAATGGGGAAAGGATAGTCTCTTTAATAAAGGATGTTTGAAAACTAAACACAAACATGCAAAAGAATGAATTTGTACATCTATCTTACACGATACACAAAAATCAACTCAAAATGGATTAAAGACTTAAACATAAGACCCAAAACCATAAAATTCCAAAAATAAAACATAAGGGGTAACTTTTTGATGATTTTTTTCATTTGACACCAAAAGCGAAGGAAACAAAAACAAAAGAAAAAGTAAACATGTAGGTCTACAGCAAACTAAAAACTTCTGCATAGCAAAGAAAACAAGCAAACAGATGCAAGAAAAGCTTTACAAGCCATATATCGTGTAAAGGGTTAACATCTAAAATATATAAAGAATTTATACACCTCAATAACAAATAATTAAATAATAAATAAATAAATAACCCACTTTAAAAATGGTTAAAGAGCATGAATAGATATTTTTCCAAAGAAGATATACAAATGGCCGACAGGTATATAAAAAGATGCTCAACATCACTAATCATCAATAAAATAGAAATAAAATTGAGGATATATCACCTCATACCTGTTGGATGTCAATTATCCAAAACAAACAAACAAACAAGCAAAAAAACATGACATAAGAGGTAACTAGTGTTGATGAAAATATGGAGAAAAACACATGTGCACAATTGGTGGAAATGTAAATTGGTACAGCCATTATGGGAAACAGTATAGAATTTCCTAAAAACAACTTTTTAAATAGGCTTTCAGCCAAGATGGTGGAGTAGGAAAATGCTGTGCTCCCTCCCTTCCTCAACCATATCAAACTTATGACTGAACTACAAAACAACAATCATTGAGAACTACTTGAAGTCTAGTTGTACAGAAGTCCTACAATTAAGGATCTAAAGAAGCCACATTGAGACAGGTGGTAAAGTCAGAGACATGAAATGGGCTGGTCCCACACCCACCAGTGGCAGTTTGGCAGTTTGACATTGGGAGGAATATGTCACTATAGAGGTTTCCCCTGAGGAGCGAGGGGTTCTAGCTCCTGACCAGGCCACCCAGCCCAGAGTTCCAGTGTTGTAAGTAGAAATCTCCATAACTTATAGCTGTAAAACCAGCGGGGAAGGTGGCTTAGTGAAACAGAGGGCTTCTAGAATCCCAGGCTTTTGTCTAAAAGGGCCCACATGTATTTAGTAAGACTCACTGGCTCTGAGCTCCAGTACTGATTTAGCAGCTCAAAACGCACCAGAAACATACTGGTAGGAACTGAATTGTCCTTTGAAGTTTAAGGGGCAGCTTTTTCCTAAGCAGAAGTGCTGACAGAGGCCGTTGTTCCTTTTCTGAGACCTCCTCTCACAGAGCCAGCAGGCAGGTACCATATCTGAGTTTCCATCTACCTGGATCACACTGTTAGCCTTGCCCTGGTAATTTCCTGAGACCTGTTAGCCCACCCAAGCAGATTCCAGCAGTTTTTCTATACAAATGGCCCATCTTGTCTCATGTTGCAGACTTTAAAACTCTCTCAAACATAGTATCTGGCCCCTTATCTCTGCTAAGTGGCCCCAGGCTATGGCTAACAACAGCCAACTTTGGCTTGAGGCTTGGCCACTACCAGACACTTCCAAGACCAGCACTAGTAATAACCATCTGCATCACTTTGTAGTTCATGCCTGGTGGCCCCAGGCAGGGCACAGGTAACAGCTGACATTGGCCTGCACCTGCCGGGTGGCCTCAGAGTCAACTTACCCAGTAAACAGCCTCAGATCATGAGAAAGCACAACTCAACTACCTTCACAAATGACACAGTCAAATGGAGGACGCAGAGAGCACCAGAGACCCAATGAAGTGAGAGCTGCTTTGTGGGGTAGGGCCCACACAGCAGATTCTCTGTGGTGGTCATGACCAGTTTGCATAACTGATCAGCCTGGGAGTAAATCCAAACCATTGATTTACCGACAGTAATCAAGGCTCAACTACAACAGGAAGCTGGGCATAGCCCACACAGAGATCTGTTCCTGGAGCACCCAGTTCTGTTGATCATGAGGCTGCAAAATTGATTTCTTTAGGACACCTACTGCATAAGATCACTCTACCAAAACCAGGAGACATAGAGGCTCTACCTAATACATAGAGACAAACATAGGGAGACAATAAAAATGTAGAGACAAAGAAACATGTCCCAAATGAAAGAACAAAAGAAAACTCCAGAAAAAGAGGTAAACAAAAGGGAAACGAGCAGCCTACCAGATGCAGAGTTCAAAATGATGGTTATAAAGATGCTCAGGAAACTCAGTGAGAACTTTATCATAGAGACAGGAACCATAAGAATGAAGATAGAAAACACACAAAAAGAACAAGTCAGAAATGAAGAACACATTAACTGAAATGAATAATACATTACAAGGAATCGTGAGTAGAGTATATGAAGCAGAGTTTCAAATCAGTAAGTTGAAAGATAACAAAGCAGAAAATAGATAATCAAAACAGCAAAAAAAAAATAATTAAAAAAAATTGAAGATAATATAAGGAGCCTCTGAAACAACTTAAAGCTACCAACATTCAGATCATAGGGATACCAGAAGGAGAAGAGAGAGAGCAAGGAATTGAGAACCTATTTTTAAAAATAATGATGGAAAACTACTCTAACCTGGTAAAGGAAATATATGTACAAGTCCAACAAACGCAAAGTCCCAAACAAAATGAATCCAAAGAGTCCCACATCAAGTTGCACTATAATTAAAACACTAATGATTAAAGACAAAGAAAGAATCTTAAAAGCAGCAAGAGAAAGACAGTTAGATACCTAAAATGGGCTCTTATAAGACTGTGAGCTGATTTCTCAACAGAAACTTTGCATGCCAAAAGGAATTGTCACAAAATACCAAGTGATGAAAATGCAAGCAACATTGTTATTTAAATTTGAAGGACAGATAAAGAGCTTTCTAGACAAGAAAAAGCTACAGGAGTTTATCACCACCATACTAGTCTTACAAAAATTGTTAAATGGTCTTCTTTAAAAAGAGAAAGAAAAAGGAAATAAAATATCAATTAATAAAATGTCAATAGATTCATATCTATCAACAATTATTTTAGATTCAAATGGATTAAATGCTTCAGTCAAAAGACATACATGACTGAATGGATAACAAAACAAGACCCTTACAAATGTTGTCCACAAGAAACTCACTTCAGCCTGAAAGACACACACTGAATGTAAAGGGATGGAAAAATATTTCACAAAAATGGAAATGCAGTAAAAGAGCTGTGTTAGCAATACTAATACCAGGCAAAATAGACTTTAAAACATAGGCTATATAATGAGACAAAGAAAAACCTGGAAATTCCACTTGTAGGTATTTACCCAGAGAACCCCCAGCACTAAATAATAAAAGACATACACATCCCTATGTTCATTGCAGCATTATTTACAACAGTTAAGATATGGAAGCAACCTAATTGTTCATTAATATATGAGTGGATAAAGAAGAAGCAGTGAATATACACAATGGAATGTGACTCATCCATAAAAAAAAAAAAAAAAAAAAAAAACTTGCTATCTGCAACAATGTGAATGGATCAAGCAGGTTTTGTGCTGAGTAAAATAAATCAGAGAAAGTCAAATGCCAGATAATTTCACTTACATGTTGAATCTAAAACACAAAATAAATGAACAAGCATAATAGAAACAGACTCATAGACTCAGAGAACATTTTGACACTTGCCAGATGGGAGGGAGGTTGGAGGGATAGGGTGAAAAGGTGAAGGGCTTATGAAGCACAAATTTGTAGTTACAGAATAGTTATGGAGATGTAAAGTACAGTGCAAGGAATATAGTCAATACTATTATAATAACTATTTATGGTGTCACATAGGTACTAGATTTATCACTTCATAAATTATATAAATGTCTAATCATGGGGTTGTGCACCTAAAACTGCTCTAATGTTGTACATCAATTGTAATTGAAAAATAAAAAAATAATTTTAACAAATAAAATTAAACTGTCAAAAAATTAAAATTTCACTTCTAGGTATATATCCAAAGGAAGCAAAATCACCATGTCAAAGAGATATCTGCTCCTCTGTATTTACTGCAGCATTATTCACAATAGCCAATGCATTGAAACAATCTAAGTTTCTGCAGATGGATGAATGGATATAAAACATTGTAGATATATAGAATAAAATATTATTCAGCCTTATAAATGAAGGAAATCCTGCCATTTGTAAGAATGTGGTTGAACTTTCAGTGCATTAAGTTACATGAAACACCCAAAGACAAAAACTGTATAGTATCACTTATATGAATAATCTTAAAAAAGAATAAGTAGGACTTATCAATACAGATAATGGAATTACGGTTGCTGGGGGTCAGGGTGTGGGGAAATTGGGAGAGGTTGGTTACATGTACAAACTTTCACTTTTAAGATAAATAATTTCTGAGGATCTAGTGCACAGCATGGTGAAGTAACTATAGTTAATATTACTATATTATATATTTGAATATGCTAAGAGAGTAGATCATAAAAATTCTCACAGCCTGCCTCCCTCCAAAAAAGATAACCATGTATGGTAATGGATGTGTTAATTAACATGATTGTGGGAATAACTTTACAATGTATACATATATGTCATGTACACATTATATGTCAAAAATTAAAATAAAAGAAGTAAATAAAAGAGCTGAAGAAATACAGAATGTCTGGAGAAATAAAAAAAACTGTAGAGTAATATAAATTGATTTCAGAACATGGCACATTACTGTCACAGGGAAACATAATTTATTTTCACTCTAAGATGTAAGTAATAAGTCTATCTAAGGATATCACTTAAGTTTGGAGGGGAGATTTTTAATATGTTTTTTAATTAAAATAAATTATGGCCCCCATTTTTAATGAAAATTTTAGCAGTTTAGTTTCTAAAAGAATAGATGACTCTGGGGAAGTAGTATAATTAGTTTTAATTTGGAATACTTGTATGATTAGTCTTGAAGTTTTTCCTCTTTTATTATGTTTTGGAATAGAAATGGCTGATTGCTTGCATTTTCTAAATAGAAGGTATAACAACTATTATCAATCTTTTCCTTCAAATCATTAATTGTCACCGTTAAGAGTTTATGGAACAGAAAATGCAACTGATCCAAATATCAGCCTTCCTCTTATATTTTTTGTCCTCTCAGCTGTGCCGATGATGGCAAACAATTGGATCCTTTTCTTGTTTGATACCAAGTAATATTGATTTGTTTCTTTGTTTCATTATTCTAATACTTGCCTCCAGCTATTGATTGGTGTCAGTAAAGTCTTTGCATGTAGAAGAGAAAAAAAGAAAGCTGGCTATAAATAAATGTCTATCCAAGGTTTACTGACAAAAAATTTACTAAAAACAGCATGACAGCAAGAAAAACAACAATAACTAACATTTAAACACAGTATGTCTGGTATTCTGGTAAGCACTTTTCACTTAATAATTAAGACATTTTATAAACCAGGTTTATAAATTTCTGTAATTTACAGATTAGGATATTGAGAACCATAGTATCTAATTGACATCAAAGTTCAATGTTAAAAAGTCATAAAAGCAAGGTTTGCATGCAGCTGAGAATACACTCTTAAAAATAACATACTGACTCTTTCACTTTATAATATTTGGATGTAAAAAAAACAAAAAGACATCACCCTTATACACATGTTTTAGCCTACACACATGTAAACTGCTTGTAGATATTTCCATTACAAGAAAATATTGTCATAATAAAAGCATTCTCTAATAATGATCATTTGCTGTTCCACAAAGGAGGTAGAACTAATGATGAAAAGCCAGTTTAAATATAATTTTGAACTTCAGGAATTAGACCTGGAATACTGCTGTTAGCAGGGTTTTTTTTTTTCTCAGATCAGTTAACTTCTATGAACCTTATTTTTGTCTGTAAAATTGGACTACTATTAGATATCTCATCATTGTTGTAAAGATTCAGTGAGCGAGTGCATGGATAATGGTTTGTAAGATTCCAAGGGAGATACAAGATGGTGGAAAAGTAAGTGAGAGCTGCACTGACATCCTCCTTGGACCAGTCTGGAATTGCAGCTTAATTATAGAGAGATCATCCAGATGACCAACTGAGCAGAGACTGGAGAGAAACCTTATAACCCTGGACAGACAAAGGAAGCCACTTCATCACAGCATGACTCGTATGGAATGCTAAGGATATGCAAGAGGGCTGGCTGGGCTCCCACAGGCATCACCTAAAGTCTTGGAGGAATATTTCAGTGGCATGGGGTTCTCCCTGAGAAATGGGGTCTGGACCCTGGGCTGGGCTCTGAAGCCCACAACACCAGAGCCCCCAAAACTCCCAGATAACATCCAGCTGTGAAAAGTGTCAGTTTTTCTGCTTACCAGAGACAGATGGCTGAAGATGCGGAGAGGCTTTTAAAGGACCAATGCACAACATTTCATTTGCAGCCACTTACCATGGGCTCCAGCAGAGGGTAGCAGATATACTAGAGCTGCTTGAGGAGGGTTTGAGGATGGAGGCTTTGGGGACAGAACTGAGGGAGCAGCTGATTGGATCCCCATGCTTACTTATCACACATACTGCAGGAACCATCTTGTTCAGGCAGAGCACCCACTCCAAGTGGCATCAGCCTGAGAGGAAGCAATAGCCGTGCTCACAGGAATTACTCTTCCCCACCCTGTGGTTCTTAAACCTGACTGCTGATTACAGATTGACTAGATTAACAATTGAAGGAGACAGCAAAGAACTGTGGATCACTGGCAGTCTCAAACAGGCTGCCTAGGCCCATAATGAGACACTGTCTGACATCACCAGGGGTGGATCCAGATAGAGAAAACAGTGGCAACACTAGATTCTACTGAGACAAATTCCACCATAGCCTTCTTAAAGATTTGCATTATTTTCTCTCCTGCACAGTTTTTTAATATCTATTTCTTGTCCTTCAAGATTGTGCTTTTTAGATTACTAGTTTTTGTATTATAGTTGATTTCTAATCTGATATTTTGCTCCTCCCTTCCCTTAAACCATTTTATCTTCTTCCTTACACTTATTTTCATTTCAAATTTTATCTACTCTCTTGCTACGACTTGTTTCTATCCCACACTCTTAATTCTCACCTCTCCAGCACCTCAAAACCACTTTTTTGTCATTAGTCATCTCATATTCTTTTTCTCATTGTTAAAATACCCTTATTCTCTCTCCACTTTTGTCAATATTTGCTTGTTGGTTGTGGATATGATGGTCACTCTTGCATTTCTTCAATTTTATTTTGATCTTCACTATTTCTGTATTTCAAATCTCGAATTTTACTGTTCCCCTCTCTCACTCCATTTTGGATTCATTCTGCCTTATTTTTTCATTTTAGATTTTAATTTTTCCATCCCTCAGACTGGTTTCCACTTCTTATTTTTAGTATTTCTATTATCCTCTCAAAATCACTTCTCTTTCTTCTAGTCATCTCTTAAGCCTTTCTTTCTTTCTATTTTCTATCTTTTTTTTTTTCAAAATTTATTGAGCATTTCTTAGGGTTGTCTGCTAATAACCTAGGCAAGAGGGTTTTTTTGTTGTTGTTGTTTAATTCTTTAAATATGTTTTATTGATTATACTGTTACAGTTGTCCCAATTTCTTTTCCTTCTGTTCCCCTTCACCCAGTGACCCCCCTTCCTCCAGTTGTCCCCCCCTCTTTTAGTCCATGTCCATTGGTTGTACATATAGTTCTTCTCAACCTCTTCCTGTCTACTCCATTCCCTCCTACTATGCTTCTTAATTCCTGTACCATCTACCTCCCTCTCCCCTTTTCCCCTCCCTGCTGACCTCCCACCAATATGTTCCCCATACCTATAATTTTTTTCCCACTCTCGTCTACTTAGTTTGCCTTTGTTTCCATTTCCTAGCTTCTGTTGGTTGTTGTGATGCAGTTTTCATTTTAATGTTCATAATCTTCATCCTCCTTCTTCTAAACCAGTCCCTTTAACATCTCATATAATAGTGGTTTGGATCTAATGAACTCCTTCACTTTTACTTTGTCCTGGAAGCACTTTCTCTGCCCTTCTATTCTGAATGACAGTTTCGCTGGATAGAGTATTTGAGGCTGTAGGTTTTTGATTTTCATTACTTTGAATACTTCTTGCCAGTCCCTTCTTGCCTGCAGGGTCTCCTTTGAGAAATCAGCAGAGTCTAATTGGGACCCCTTTGTACATAATTCTTTTCTTCTCTCTTGCTGCTTTTAAGATTCTCTCTTTCTCTTTAATTTTGACAATTTGATTATAATGTATCTTGGGGTGTTTCTCCCTGGGTTCAGTTTTTCTGGAATTCTCTGTGCTTCCTGGACCTGTAAATATATTTCCTTCCCTAAGTTCGGGAAGTTCTGCTTCATTATTTTTTCACATAATTTTTCAATTTCTAGTTCTTCTTCTTCACCCTCTGGCAATCCTATTATTTGAATGTTCATTCACTTATAGCTGTCCCAGAGATTTCTGAGCCTCTCCTCATATTCCTCACTTTTTGTTTCCTCTTTCTGCACTGGTTGACTGTTTGTTCCTTCCCTATGTTCCGATCTGTTGATTTGATCTCAGGTTTTCATTTCCTCACCACTTGTCTCATATGTGTTTTCATTTGTTTCAGTATGACTAGCTTTCATTCCTTCCCTGTCTTGTTCCAAATCTTTTGTTAATTCTGTAAGCCACCTTATGACTATAGCTCTGAACTGAGCCTCAGAAAGATTTCCTATTTGCTCATCAGTTAGGTCCCTCATCTGCTGCCTGGTGAGCTGCGTCACTGGGATTTCAGTCACGGTCTGCTTCATCCTGACAGTTTACTGTTTACATTTGCTTCCTGGGTGGGCTGTAGGGGGTGGAGTCCTGTGCACTCGTCACTACCCAGCCACCAGCAACCTTTTTCACTGCTCTGCGGCACTTTGTGTGGAGGTGGGGGTCCAAGACGGATTCCTGCCATTACTCTCCACTGAGAGACCAGCTCACAGTCCAAGGCAATGGGGGGTCTGCCTTCCCCAGCATTGGAATCTCGAGCTGCGGGGTCTCAACTGCAGCTGGGATTGCTCCCCTGGCATTTCTCGCAGTCCTGCCGCTATCCTCGCTGCTACTGCGAACAGCACAGCCCAGCCTTTCCATCCCAATTCCAATTTCACCCCTCCTACCCGTCCAGATGAGCACCGCTGGTTTATAACTTCATACGTTGGGCTTCCATGTAGTTTTATTTTCTGGAATTTCTGGTTATCTTTGGTTTTGAGGTAGTTGTATTCCTTCTTAGTTGTGGAAGGAGACAGAGGGTGTCAGTCTCAACCTCCATCTTGGCTGGAAATCTTTTTCTTTTCCATCTTATTCTCATCCCAGCTAATATTAATCTTTGTTCTGTTGTTTATATTGATGTGGTAGATCTCTTTTCTCAATTTGATTCTTGTTTTTTCTTATTTTATTTTTTCCATTACATATATATAATTCCTGTTTAAACATAATACTATATGTTTTTCTTCTCTTACTCCATTTTGTGTTCTTACCTCACTTTTTTATTTATGAAGTAAATTTTATTTTCTTTCTCTCTTTGCCTATCTCTATTCCCTACTCTTAGTACTGCTTCTGCTCCTACTCTGTCACAATAACTTTTCTTTCAGTTAGTCATCTCATATTCATTTTTCCTCCTTATAATAGTCTGAATCTCTTTACATCTTTATTAATACTGGTTAATTTACTGTTGATAATTGGTTGTGGATGGGGGTTATTTTTGCAGGCATGGGTTTGTTTCCTGGACTGTTTGATTTTGATCTGGCAGCATCTGTACCACAGTATACAAGACATGGTGAGTGAGTGACTCTCCATCAGCTGGAGGGAAGGACACCCAAGATCATCCCAACAAAAAATACCCAATTATAATCATAGTGCTTACATAAATGTCATATAGGGGATCCCAAGAGTATTAAGTTCAGGAGATCAAGGAGACTGCAGCACTGAGTCTCACAGGTCTCTTATCACAGAAGGTCACACCACAAAGACAGAGAGTCAAACCAGATCAATCTAAGAGGCAGAAGAAAACAAGAACAGCTACCAAAATGGGGAGACAAAGAAACAACCCCCAATCAAGAGGAAAAGGGGAATCCCCCAAAAGAGTGTTAAGTGACATAGAGGCATGCAAACTATCAGACATTGACTTCAAAACAATGGTTATAAAGATCCTCAAGGAGCTCAGTGAGAACTACAAAGAACTCTAGGGAAGCTACAAGGAACTTACTGAGAACTACACCAACATTAAAAAGGACATAGAAGCTATTAATAAGAGCCAGGAGGAAATAAAGAATACAATATCTGAAATTAAAAAAAAAAAACCTCCGTTTCCCCCCAGACAAAATATAGTGCCTGGATAAATTTGTTCCATCATGGTCATGAAACCTCTGCTGGACAGAGAAGTTCCCAACTGAGCCGGGACATTGGAGGCAGCTCAGTTTCATCTGGAAGAAATTAAAAATAGCCTAGATGAAGCAGAGGATTGAATCAGTGAGCTGGAGGACAAGGTAGGAAAAAACTCCCAGACAGAGCAACAAAACAATAAAAGACTCAGAGAATGAGGAGGGTTTAAAGGAGCTGCAGGGCAACATTAAATGGAATAGTTTCACCATAGAGATACCAGAAGGAGAAGAAGAGGAGCCAGGGATAAAAAAACTTGTTTGAAAAAGTAATGACAGAAAATGTTCCTAACTTGATTAGAGAAAATGTCACACAAGTGCAGGGGGCACAGAGGATCACAATCAAGATGAACCCAAAGAGGTCCACTCTAAGAAACATCATAATTAAAATGGCAACATTTAAAGGCAAAGAGATAATCTTAAAGGCAGGAAAGAAGGAACAGCTATTTACATACAAAAGAGCTCCAATGAGGCTATCAGCTGATTACTCAACAGAAACACTACAAGCCAGAAGGGAACAGCAAGAAATAGTCCAAGCAATGAAAAGCAAAGGCCCACCACCAAGACTGATCTACACAGCAAAACTCTCATTTAAAAAGAAGGGGAAGTAGTTTCCCAGGAAACGGAGGATGGCTAAAAGAATATATCTCCACCAAACCAGCATTGCAAGAGATGCTAAAAGACTGCTTTAGAAGATGGTGAGAGAGAGAGAGAGAGAGAGAGAGAGAGAGAGAGGAACATAGGTACAAAGGGAAAAAAAATGGCAATGAATGAGTACCTATCAATAATAACCTTAAATGTGAATAGGTGAATGCTCCAGTCAAAAGACCTAGGTTAGCTGAATGAATAAGAAAGCATGATGCACAAATATGCTGTCTATAAGAGACCCACCTCAGAACAAAAGCATCATAGAGACTGAAAGTGAATGGATGAAAAAAAAAAAAACAACCTTCCAAGTAAACGGACATTTAAAAAAAGACAGGGGGAATAGTACTTATATCAGACAAAATAAATTTCAAAACAAAGGCCATAAAAAGAGATAAAGAAGAACACTACATAACTTTTACAAACACATATGCACCAAGCATAGGAGCACCCAAATATAAAAGGAAAATCTTGAAGGACTTCAAGAAAGATGTCAACAGTAACACACTCATAATAGGGGATTTTAACTCCCCGTTGTCAACAATGGATAGCTCTTCCAAGCAAATAATCAACAAGAATATTGTGGCATTGAATAACACCTTAGATAAAATGGAATTAATTAATATATACAGAAAATGTCACCTCCAAAATAAGCAAAATACACATTCTTTTCAAATGCATATGAAAAAATTTCAAAGATAGACACATGGTAGAATACAAAACAAGCCTCAACAAATTCAAGGAAATTGAAATAATAGCAAGCATCTTCATGGATCACAATGGCTTGAAACTAGAAACCAATCACAAGGAAAGCCTCAAAAACATCCAAATTTATGGAGACTAAATAACATGCTATTAAATAATGAGTGGGTTAACAATAAGGTCAGGGAAGAAATTAAAAAGTTTCTGAAAACAAATGAAAATGAACAAACAACAGTGTAAAATCTATGGGGCACTGAGAAGGCAGTTCTGAGAGGGAAGTTCATAGCAATACAGGCCTACCTAAAAATATAGAAAAATTACAAATAAACAATCTAACCATACATCCACAAGAATAAGAGGAACAGCAACAAACAAAGCCCAGAGTGAGTCAAAGGAAGGAAATAATCAACTTCAGAGCACAATTAAATGACATTAAGACTAAAAGAACAATTCAAAAAGAATCAATAAATCCAGGAGCTGGTTGTTTGAAAAGATAAACAAAATTGATAAGCTTTTAACCAGCCTCATCAAGAAAAAGAGAGAGAAGACTCAAATATAACCAGAAGCAAAAGAGAAGAAATTAACAACCAATACTACAGAAGTACAAGAGATTGTCAAAAATTACTATGAACAACTATATTCCAAGAAATTTGACAACCTGGGAGAAATGGACAAATTTCTAGAAACATATACTCTTCCAAAACTGAATCAAGAAGGAGAAAACCAAATAGATTAATAACAACTAGTGAAATTGAAGTAATAATCAAAAGCTCCCAGCACACAAAAGCTCTGGACTGGATGGTTTCAAAGGCAAATTTTACCAAATGTTTAGGGAAGAGCTCACTCCTACCCTTCCAAACTATTTCATAAAATTCAAGAAACTTTTTATGAGGCCAGTATTATCCTAATTCCAAAACCAAGTAAAGACACAAAAGAAAGAAAAGTATAGGCCAATATCGCTGATGAACATAGATGCTAAAATCCTCAATAAAATATTGGCAAACGAGATCCAGCAGTACATTGTACATTAAAAATACCATACACCATGATCAAGTGGGATTCATCCTAGGGATGCAAGGATGGTATGATATTAACAATATACCGTATAAACAAAATGAAAGACAAAAATCACATCACCATATCAATAGATGCTGAGAAAACATTTGAAAAATTTCAGCATCCTCTTATGATAAAAATGCTCAATAAAATGGGAATAGAGGGAGCATACCTCAACATAATAAAGGCCATGTACAAGAAACCTACTGCCAACATCATATTCAACAGGCAAAAACTAAAAGCTTTCATCTTAAGATCAGGAATAAGATAAGGGTGTCTATTTTCACCACTCTTATTCACATAGTACTGGCAGTTCTAGACACAGAGCTCAGGCAAGAAAAAGGAAAAGGCATCCATATTAGAAAGGAGGAAGTAAAGCTGTCATTAGTTGCAGATGACATTATAGTGTACATAGAAAAGCTTATAGGCTCCACCAAAAAACTAGTCAACCTAATAAGTGAATATGGCAAAATAGTGGGATACAAAGTCAATATTCAGAAATTGAAGGAAGTGTATATTAACAAAGAATATTAATAACAGAAACTAGGAAAAAATCCCATTTACTATAGCAACAAGAGAAATAAAGTACCTAGGAATAAACTTAACCAAGGATGTAAAAGACCTGTATTTGGAAAACTACAGAACACCAAAGTAAGAAATTAAAGAAGATACAAATAAGTGGAAGCATATACCATGCTCATTTTAACATCATTAAAATATCCACACTACTCAAAACAATCTATAGGTTCAATGAAATCCTTATTAAGATACCAATGACATATTTCACAAATTTAGGACAAATATTTCAAAAATTTATATAGAACTAAAAATGAATCTAAATAGCCTCAGTCATCTTGAGAAAGAAAATCAAAGTTGATACCCAACTATATTACAAGGCCACTGTAATCAAAACAGTCTGGTACTGGCATAGGACCAGACACAGAGATCAGTGGAACAGGAATGAGAGTCCAGAAATAAACCTATGTCTCTAAGTTCAATCAATATTTGACAAAGAGCGCAGAAGCATAAAATGGAGTAAAAATAGCCTCTTTAACAAATGGTGTTGGGACAACTAGAATGGTACCTGCAAAAAAAGAAACTAGACCATCAACTTAAACCATATACCAGAATAAACTCAAAATGGATGAAAGACTTAAACATAGAGGAAAACATAGGCAGTAACATTTCAGGTATTCCATGCAGTAATAGTTTTGCTGATACATCCTCTAGGACAAGGGAAATAAAAGAAAGAATAAACAGATAGGAATACACAAATTAAAAAGCTTCTGCACAGCTAAAGAAAACTTCATCAAAATAAAAAGGAAACCAACTGTGTGAGAAAATATATTTGCCAGTGATATCTTGGACAAGGGTTTGATCTCCAAAATATATAAAGAAATCACATAACTCCATACCAGAAAGACAAATAATTCAATTAAAAAAATGGGCAAAGGACCTGAACAGACACTCCTCCAAGGAGGACATATAGTGGGCCCCATAGGCATATGAAAGGATGCTCCACATCACTAGCCATCAGAGAGCTTCAAATTAAAACCACAACGAGATACTACCTCACACCAGTCTGTACCCCAAAAATCATGAAACACCACTTCAAAAGAACTTGTGCACCCCTGTGTTCATAGCAGTGTTATTTACAGTAGCCAAGTGCTGAAAATAGCCTAAGTGCCCATCAGTAAATGAATGGATCAGAAAAGTGTGATACATTTACACAATGGAACACTACACAGCAGAAAGAAGGAACTCTTACATTGCAGACAACATGGATGGATCTCGAGGGTATTACTAAGTGAAATAAGCCAGGCAATGAAAAATAAATACCATATGATCTCACCTGTAAGAGGAACCTAATAAACAAAACAAACGAACAAGAAAGATACAACCAGAGGCACGGAAACAAAGAATATCTGACAGTGACCAGGAGTTAGGGAGATAAGGGAGTAAAGAAGAGGAGGAGTCTAGACAAGGAACATGTATAAATGATGCATGGACATGGACAGCAGGGTGGGAATTGACTCCATGAGGGGACGTGGGCAAAGCAGAGGACAGCAACGGGGGAAAATTTGGGAAAATTGTGAAAAAACAACAATAAAAGGCAAAAAAAAAAAGAAAAAAGATTTATAAAATGACTGGAATATAGCACACACTCAACAATTGTCACAATTCTTTCATCATCATCATCATAATCATCATCACTGTAATCTTTATCATTCATAATTGTATAATTTCAATTTCTCTGGCAGATAATTATTATGTATGTTTGATATACCAATGCAGGTTAATTATTAACAGGTTCCTCATTCTAAGCCAACTTGATTGCAGGATGTGACTCAGAGGTTTTTCTTGTTCTATATAAATAGCAAAATGGAAAACACAAATGTAATATAGTTATTTAGTTCTTAAGTATAATTTGAATATAAGACAGATATTGAAAATCATCAACACATAATAAACTCTTCTAAAGGGTTTTCTATTTCCTGGGGGAAGAAAATGAATATTGTTATACTTTTGGATTTATTGCCATATTGATCAAATTAGAGTGACTTCATAGTAATTTTTATACCTCATTATTAAGCTCCTTATATTGATAAATATCATGTTAAAAAAGATTGAATCAGTAAAATCAAAAGTGTTCTTAAAGTTTCCATAAAGCATCTGTGCACTGTGCTTAGTATATTAATCACACATGTCCATATAAACAGACATCAATGGAGTGTGACCTATCTCCATTTAGCTGGTTGTTCTCATTATAAAATCTTTCAAATTATTCAAGTACAATTTTTAATTTTTAGGTATGCTTCATGTTATTTGAACCACTGAAAGTATTATAGAAAACATAATTGGATTGTGACTTTTAGTGTTTTGTATTAGAATGTGACCTTATGACATGTTTTTGATTGGATGTCTTCAAGCCATGCATTTCATAAGCCAGGCACATGAGGGCACATGGCACATGGCAAGTTCCTTGACTAGAGAGATTTCATGAGCTGAAAGGTTAAATATGAATTTACATATTAGAAATAAGTTTATTCCTTCAGATAGAAAATTGCAGTCCAAAGAAAAAATCTGTTATGTTGATTAAAACTTACTGGTATTTAGGATTACTGTATTGGATGGAAAAAAAACATTTTCAGAGCTATCATTTTTACATATATTTGTGTACTGCCAGATTGGTATTGCTTAGTACTAAATAGAAACCCTATACCTTCCTGATGTATTGCTTAATTGAGGATAGAAAAACAATTTTAGTTGTTGGATTCACATAAAAGTTAGAAGAATTATACTTACCTGGCATGATCATGAAGGTGGCTTTCCCAGGGCTAGGCTTATTCATTGCACTCCGGGTGTGATGACCCCTGTGATTTGCCCAATATGGGAAGGTCAACTGCATAATTTGTGAGAGTGGGGGACTGCATTCATGCTTTCCTCTGAAAAAAAAGTAGAATAATTAATTAATATATTTCAATGCTTAACTTGAATTCTTTTATTTCAAGCTGTTTAGCATCAGAAATTTTGAATGCAGTAAAAGTTCAAAAAATATTAGTTGAATCAAAAACAATTAAATCACATTAACTTAAAATTATTTGGCACTTGATTTTTAAATTTTCTAAAACATAACATTCACTTCCTAAAAATAAGAATAAAGGGTGCTATTCAAGTTATAATATATAAATTTTTATAAATATGTTGAATGACTTCAAGCTGCTTTTACATTTAAAATATTTAAATCACGAAAGAAGTGAGAAGATGCACACGTGTAACAAGGATTCCTGTGCATTTTGTTTCACAAAATGTAGGCATGGCGAGGAGCTATAAATAGCTTAATTATGAAATGAGCATTTAAAATGTCACTTTCTGCAAGGGTAAAAATGTAGATTATATTGTTTTTAATCCTTTTACAAAAAATATTTAAGTCATGTTGCTTCTGACCTACAGCTAAAAACAAATTAGACTGCCTTCCACCAGTTGCATCTTCTATACCTAATAATTTCCACACCTATGAGAGAAAATTAGAATGAAATACTTGGGCAGATAATCCTCACTGAGATCCATTATTCCCATAAAAAGAGTCCAGGATGTTTCTATAAGTTTTAACAGTTCCTCTGATTTCAATAGCTTTGTTCTGATCGGGGAGAAAGCATGCTTAATTACAGTTTAGTCCAAAGATGGCCAATGTATTCTCTTGTGTTTGCTAACACTGACCTAGTGTAGTGATTGAAACTATCACTGTATTCAAAAGAAGTTTAAGACCCCATCTTGGCTTAGTGTGAATAAGTTTTCATTGGTTAGTGGAATCTACTATTGGCAGCTATGGAAGGAGATACTAGCAGGCTATCCTTGGTCTTTTCTATGTAGACACCTCAGAGATGTTAAGTATACCTTTCTTAAATAAGATAGAATGCTAAGTCAAACAAAGGTTATAGAAATAATTATTGTGTTAACTATTACTGATGCATATTGAATACTATGTAGATGCTACATACATAGTGCGTATGAAACTCAACCCCTTACTAGCTATATGTCCTAGGCTAGTTTACTTAAATGATATGATAATGATAGTAACTTGCTCCTGTGATGGTTATGAAGATTTAATAATATAATACATGAAATACTATTATGACAATATATCTCAAATGATAAAGCCTCATTAAATATTAGTAATTATAATTCTCATTATGTTGATTATATACCAACAATTTATGTATGTGGAAGAAATTATTCTGACAGTTTTCTTAAGTATATATATATATATTTATATGTATATATATAAATTCTGCACCCTGGCTGGTTTGGCTCAGTGGATTGAGCGTCGGCCTGCGAGCTAAGTGTCGCTGGTTCGATCTTCCAGTCAGGGCACATCAGAGAAGGAAAACTCTGACTCCAAAAAACCTCCGCTGCCTTGCGGCATACCTCTTCAGGGGAAAGGCTAAGGGAGTAAACCCCGACAGAAAATCCGGAGCTGGAGTCCCTAAGGCGGTTTGACGTTGTAAACACCGGCAACTCCTGCGGCGCACCTGAACCCAAGCTGTATTGACTCCGTCTTTCCCTTGGACCCTTCAGCTGCGAAGAGAGGGGGGGTCTGCTGCATGGGCAACAGCAGACCCTCCATATCACCCTGCCCAGGCTCTGTAGCTTCAGCTTCACTGGAGAGGACACTCCAGCGTCATCACAAGATGTCGATTCAACACGGGAGGAGACAGATACCGTGTCACTCCCGAGTTGGACTGCACAGCCATTCTCGGCGGTGCAGATAGACTCTTAAGAAGCTACACCATCGTCTCTTGAGACGGACGGCTGCCGCCGCATATATATAAATTCTAATAACAATGAGCTCAAATATACAGTTTTCATGTTTTGTAAAAAATATTTATTATAATGGCATTACCTCTGAAGAGTATCATAAATAAAATCCTAATAGAAAAATAAATAAATAAGTTAAAAAGAACAAGATCCTAAACTGTCTTTCTTTTCTATGATTCTGTGATTTTATATTAAATTTATTTTTACAAAATTAGAATAAAGTAATATTTTCATACATGTTTTCTTATTAAAAATAGTGTACCTTACAAGTACATGAATTAATATTACTAAAATTATTAAAAGTAGAATATCAATAAATTGTTATTATTCAATATTTATTGAATATCCTCAATTAGTAAGTTGTAAATTAAATAGTCACAGGATCATAAAAGTTTACAAATTGTCAACTTTAAATTTTATTCTAATATATTTAGTGAAAAGCCTGGATATAACTATGTAATTATGTACTTAAGACTGCCCAGTATTTCTCAAAAACATTCTGTCTATATTTCTTAGCTTTTGGGAAGTTAGAAACACTGAATTCAGAAATGTAGAAGGCTAATTGGTATTAAAACTTGAGTCTATTATATGTGTAGAGTTTATCGCAGCTTGCTTTTTCAAAGTAAAGATCTTTATTTTATTTATTTATTTTTACTTGTTTGTACCCTGTTGGTGGGAATAAAAATCGGTGCAGCTACTATAAACAACTGTAGGAGGCTCATCAGAAAACTAAAACTAGAACTACTCTATGATCCAGCCATCCCTCTTCTGTTTAGATATCCAAAGAAAATGAAATCAGTACTTCAAAGAGATATCCACACTCTCATATTTATTGGAGCATTATTCAAAATTGACAAGTATGTAAACAACCTAAGTGTCGGTGGATGGATTCATAGATGAACAAAATGTTAAGCACACACACATGAATATTATGCAGCCTTTAAAAGATGCTTTCATTTGCAACAGCATGGATGAACTGGAAGAAAGTATACTTAATTAACTAAGCCTGACAAAAGAAAGAAAAAAAATCTGCATTATCTCACTTATATGTGAAATCTAAAGAAGTCAAATACATAGAATCAAAAGAGTAAAATGGTTATTACCAGAGGCAGGGAGGTAGAAGAAATGAGGAGATGTTGGTTAAAGCATAAAAAATTGTAGTTATATAGGATGAATAAGTCTAGAGATGTAGTATACGGCATGATGACTATAGTTAATAAATTTGTATTGAAAACTGGGAATTTTCTAAGACAGTAGATTTCAGGTGCTTTCATCACATAAAATGGTAACTGAGAAGGAAATACATTGATTAGCTTGACTGTCATAATCATTTTAATATATATAATCATTACATATAAAATATGTAAAATCATATATAAATATATATAATCATTATGTTGTACACCTTAACAATATACAGTATTTATTAAAACACAAATGATTTTCTGCAAATAGCTTGGTTTAAGAGGGAAAAGATATAAATTTGTATTCAGATCTAGGCATGGCTAGTTACTATCTTTATGATATTTAAAAAAAACAATACTTTTTTCTGCTCCAATTTTTTAGATTTAATAGGACATAATTGTATTTACTTTATAAGGATATTATGAGGACTAAATAGAATATGCATAGAGCCTGACTCATATTAATCATTAATTTATGAGATTCTTTCACACTTGTCTTTGTATAAGTACTGCAATAATGGAATAGAAATTGCTTTCTCTCAGCATACAGGGGGGAAGAGATAGTCAGCTGTCCAATAATTAGTTTTATATATCCAAAAGTTATCTTTTAAAATGTCAAGGACATCATGCCAGTAACTTTGCAAATCTTCTTAAAATACAGATAAAATATTTTACTATTTGTAACATAGCTCACCATGTCTATCCTCTAATCATTTTTTCAAAATTATCACATTTTGTATCCCCACTGTGGCAGGCAGACATTGGGTGGCCCTCATGACCTCCACCTCCCCACCTTATAGAATTTCCTGTCTTTGAGTGTTGGCAGGCTTTCTAACTTCCTTCTAAGCACAGACTATGGCAAAAAGAAGTGATGCGATATCACTCCTTTGAATATGTTATGCTAAGTAAGTCTCCACTGTGCTAGCAGAATCAATCTAAAGTTTTTGTTTGTTTGTTTGTTTGTTTGTTTTTAAACCAGTGGCTTTGAAGAAGCTGCAACAAACCCTACAGCCAGAAGACAATAAATTCTGCCAGCAATCTGAGTGAGTTCTTAGTAGGCTGTTCTCCAATTGCACTTTCAGATGAGAACTCGGTCATTAGTCAAAACATGATCGTAGTCTCAGAGAGGACCCGGATAGCATTTTGAGAGCTCCTGATTCACAGAAATTATGAGATAATTATAGAACATTAAATTTATGGTAATTTGTTATGTGACATAGAGAACTTCCTGTCTTTCTAATCCTTCAACATACAAATTGTGTACTCATCACATTTTTAACAAAACTACACTAAGTCCTACCATTCCCAAGCCTGTTATCTTGTTCTTTATACACATATACTGCCTTTTATTTATTGTCCTAATATACTTGAAATTAATTTACCTTAAAATGTCTTTATTATGTGACCCCACCCCAAGGTGATTGTAATCTCTATTTTTGCACTGAGTTCTACTATATCCTCAGAATCTTCCATACAGCCAGGAAAAGGAGGAGCTGAATGCCATCCTTCTGAAAGTGCAGTTTATATCTACACAATTCCAACCAACTGGCTTGTACATCCAACTGACATAATTGACCTTTAGGTGAACCTTTACCAGCAAAATTACTTGGTTCATAATATCCAAAATTATCTACATAACCAATTACTGTATATAAAGGTAAGATAAAATTGACATTAATTAGCAGGACATACATTCATACTGCTCTAAAATAAAATGTTTTAAATATAAAAGATTACCAAATACAGAGCTACAGAGACTTTATAATTGTTTTTCCTATAAAAAATTTCCTTATGGTCACATTCCTGAGACATAAATCTGTAAATAGATTTTCTCAAAGATCATGAACCTAAACTATATACTAAACACCAATAGATAAAGGAGGCTATTGTAGAAAATTCCTTGCTATGCACTCAAATCTTGATAAACTTGCTTTATTTATTTTGGGGACATTTTAAAACTCTTTTGACCATGGGAAGAAAAAAGCATGTTAATTAATAGTAAACACATCTAATTATATAAAATTTTCATAATCAAGCGGATCTAAACATCTACCAGTTTATTTAAAGCAGTACAATTGTGAAGAGAGATCAACGTTTGTTTAGAAAGAAGACAAGCATGGGGCTAAATTGAACTTCTTTAAAAAATGAAGCTATTTTTAGGCAATGCAAGCTTACCTTTTACCTTCCCTCAAATTGGATGGAACATATCCAAAGCTTTAAAACTGTACAATCAAATACTTTTAAATTTGTTCTTTAAAATAGCTTCTTTACTTATCTTGCCAAAAATGCAATATGTTCTTTTTGATAGTATGCCTGCTTTATCCCCACCACTTTAAAACATATGATCATGGGAGAGAAAATAAAAATTTAAGATTAACAAATAGACAATAGATCAAACAATATTATAAAAGATTGATATACATGTGTTTCAATGTATTTGATGCAAATGTTTAAGAGCACTCATTATATATAGTAAGTATATATCCGCTATGCAATATATATTGAGAGCATTAATTTGAATTCTTCTCCACTGACTTTTACTGTGACAAAGCTAATCCCTTCATCTTTAAAAGAGAAACTAATTTTATCTACCCCATAGGGTTGTTATGAGTATTAAATCATACAACAATAAATGTTAGATATTACTATTAACAGCATATTAGCTAAATATTGCTTTTGTTTTAAAATCATGCACATTAAAAGGAAAGACATATAAATAAAAATAAACATTTTTATTTTGTCTTATTTCTAATGTCATATGCTGCATTGCTTACCTGAAAAAAAAAGACCCTAAGGCAAGAAATGCATGCTACAAATTTAATTCTGTATCAATGTTACACAATTGTAAATGCAACCACATTTTCCTCTGAAGAAAAGCAACATTTTCCCAGTGGCAGAAAGCCTTTTCCTTACCTGAAAAACTGCCCCCATTATTCCTCTAGCTTCTAAAGATAACTCTGTAGACTATGTGAGTTATTATGCACTTCTCTTCTTTGAGTTACAATATACTCTGGCCTGAGGGGTTTGCATACCTTGGTTTAAATTAATATTAATGAAACTATTTGGGGCATAAGCAGGCCAGAGAACAAACTTGGTCTTCACCGACTACTACATCTCCTCATTAAAGGTGCAGAATCTTACCCTCACATTCAATTACAGATGTTTAAATAATATTTTTTCCTGGCAATCTAAGATTTTTAAGCATTAAAGAGGGACCAATAAGTCATGTTTTCTTTCCAAATAGCATTCATTTCTTATGCTGAGAGACAGCTCTGTCAACCAGTAGTAAGTGTGTAAGCGACTCCCTGGTCAGGGAGATGCCACATACTCTTGAGAAATGATGAATGCTCTAAAATCCATGATCTGAAATAAATCTTGGATCTCTGAGGGTTATTTGAGAGCTATTATCTATAACAGCTCACAGAAAGCCATATCCTACTGGTTATGCACTGTTTGAGTAGGTATATTCCAGGGTTTAGGTTACTCTTTGGTTTTATGTGTTATTACTTCTTCTGGGAACCACGTACCTTCTGAAAGTAGTAAAGATGACATTAATGAGATAGTATCCAGGGTTGTGTTAGCAAGCAATTGTCTCAGTAAATTCAAAATTTTCTAAATTCAACTAAACTCTCACAAAATCTGGCCAATTACTTTTATCTCATCTGTTGTTTGACTTCCCTACCACATTCCCCATGGAAGTATCCCAGAGTCCTCTCTATTTACCTTATATGCCCAAACTGACTTTTACTAACACGTGAATGCCATTTACCAACTTTTTTTACTTGATAATATTCTACTTCTCTAGAGGATTAGAGATGGAAGGAAGACACTAACATTTTTTGAAAGGCCAAGATAATCATGCTTAAAACAACCCTGGATGTTAATATCGTCCCCTCATCTATGGGTGGTAATTCTTGCCCAAGAGAAAGCAAGTGGCTTGCTGAATATTATGCACATCTAGGTAACGACAGAGCATAGATTCTAACTCTAACTGTCTGATTCTAGGTCCATGCTTCTTTGCAAGAGGCACACCTCATTCTTGCCAGGGCTTTCTGCCTGTGTGATCAATTCTATGTCTGCCTTATCCAGGGCCTACTTCCTCCAGTTTCAACTGTTACTAACCACATTTAAAACTTTTACTTAACTCACTATTTTAAAGGTAAACTTACTTGCTCTTGCCTCACATAATTGGAAACATAACAAACAAAAACTACTTTCCTTTAAACCTACTATACTTGCACCACAATCCAATCCTCTCCTCCCTTCACTGCTTACCTATTTGAAAAAATAATTTATACTATAAACTTCACTGTATCAAAAAGCACTTTCTTTTATAATCCCTCACTTTTGGCTCCCCCTTGCACTCTTTTATGAAGTATTCTTCACAAAGTCATCAATTGTCCCACATTTATATATGTAAATGTTTCCTTGCAATTTCTAGATGCACTGATTTCTAGTACAGTATGATTTGTTTTTCTTCATGAAGATAGTAACTACAATACATTGTGTGCTAGGGATTCTGTTAGGATCTCTACGTCTTTATTACATTTAATCCTAAAGTGAGTCCTTCAGGTTAGACATTATTCATTTTTACAGATCAAGAAGACAAGGCCCACAGAGCCTATGTAAGTTCCCCAAGGCAACACAGTGATAGGGAACAGCTAAATGTGAACCCATAACTGCTTTCTTCCAAGTGTCATCTTTACTGACTTTGTTTCTTTATTATAGTCCATTAATTATGACAGTTCCTGTGATTTCCTGACAGTGTCTTCTCTCTCTTCATTAGGCTCTTTTCTCTGAGAACATCATCCCGTATAATGCCAACTGTCTTCACCAGGTAGACTGACTTAAATCTGAATTCCAGTGCATAGCTTCCCTAGACCCTTCCCTCCTTCTGTCCACGTATCTTCACCCCAAGGGCTTTGCTTCCTTACTGCCAGTTATGCTGAACACTCTCAGCTAATTAGTCCTGAAAAATAATGCATTCTGATTCCTCCACACCTTAGCTGTCCTGTTGTTAATTCTATTTTATGATTATTTCTCCTAACCGATGTCTCCTTTCCATGGGTAATGCTATAAAATTGATTATTGTTTTTTCCTAGGTTATGTCAGTAACTCATTACAAGATCATTATGAGTTTTGTACAGAATGTCAAATAAATCTTTCTAACATGTATCCTTTTTCATAACATTTCCTTGTTCATGAAGCATCATAAGATTTCTGCTTCACTCTTAAGTCTGACAAATATTTCCTTTCTTCATGAGGCAACTACTTCTCTAATACAGTCAAACCTCTCATAAATTATCTGTATTTGAGTCCAATGGAATTAAATAAACTAAAACACTCACTTATATACCTTTGTTTGTGCTTTTAGAAAAGTTAATTTCCTTCCATACATCTTATTATAAATCTTATTTTTTAATCTTCACCCAAGGACATGCTTATTGATTTTAGAGAGAGGGGAAGGGAGGGAGAGAGAGAGGGAGAGAAAAATCATGTGAGAGAAACATTGATTGGTTGCCTCCCACATGCACCTGGACTGAGCCTGCAAACTAGGTATGTGCTCTGACCAAGAATCGAGCCTGCAACTTTCAGTTTATAGGACGATGCTCCAACCATACGAGGCACACTGGCCAGGGAAATCTTAATTTTTGACTATGTACTATGATGATGATGTGTGTGTGTGTGTGTGCGCACGCGTGTGTGCGTGCACACACAGATACATATCAATATGTACGGGGGGGGGAGCCAAAAGGCCCGGAATTTATTTATAAAAAATTATTTATTCTTACATGCTTAAACTTCAGTCCCCTTCAAAGTTACTCTCCATTTGATGCAATAGCCTATCAAAATGTTTTTTCCACTGCTCAAAATAGTTTTTGAACACTCGACTTTGATGCCTTTTAGTGTTTCCACCGTTTTTAGTTTCACTTCTTCTACATCAGAAAAACGTTTCCCTTTGAGGACATTCTCATCTGGGAAAGCAAAAACAAAAAACAAAAAAGCAAAGTCGCTCAGGGTGAGATCGGGTGAATGGGGGTGGGATACTGGGGTTACGTGATGTTCGGACAAAAACTACTAACAGTGTGGTGTGGGCAGGTGCTCTTCTAAACCACTCATCATGAAATGGACTAACACATTAAAAGTCTTCAAAAAAAAAAGTTTCTAAAGCTGAACTCAGCCTCTACAACACCAACTGGTGCACTGATACAGATGGGTTCCTGGAACACTCACCTAGTGGGGGAACCCTGTACTACAAAAGGCCTGCCCTCCAGAAGATTATTATAATTTTTTTTTGGTGTCCTCCCTCGTGTGTGTGTGTGTATATATATATTACTTTTTGGAATTTTATATTTTCAAGAAAATTTGGAAGTTTGGGATATTAGTGAATAAAAAATCTCTCTCTATATATACACATAAATACACACCGGATATATGGTGCAAATACATATATGTGTATTTATGTATAAATATGCATACATACATATGTAGATGTGTAATGTAAAAAACAGTTAATGAAGCATAATTTTAGATTTGGGTGTATTTTAAAAACTGAAGTCACTTTATTTACATCTAATTGACTTATTTATTTTGGTGTCTTTTTCCCATGTTCTTATGCATCATGATCATTTTTCAACAGGTGTTTATGTTCTCTATGAAAAGTCACATTTTTCTGTTTATTCAAGAATTGATACATACTCTATGTATAATTAGAAAAGAACGGAAAATTTGAAACTGAGGAGGAAGGAAAAAGAACTTTCCAGCGAATATCTTACGTTTTAAAATGTTGCTTCTTGATCCATTGTGTGTATGTATTCTGAAGTTAACGTCTTTCCTCATTGCCTGTTTTTCCCTGATATATGCATCTATAGAGAGATAGATATAATTACATATATAAGGAGTTAAAGAAATTACTAAGAGAATCCAATATTTACTGCCACTTGTAAAAACATTTAAAATACGGAATTATTATCACCTGAAACAGGTGACAATGCTCCTTCTTTTGTGTCATGTAACACTTCTTTGTAATGTTACTCACTATTTCTTCAAACTCTACTGGTAGGTTGAAAATACTTACCAGGTATAAGAAGAAATAATAATTTGAAAGCTAAAATTCATGCTTCAAAATTCATGCCTCTTTCTAATGGCATTAAACATATGCCTTAAATGCATCCAGTGAAGGAAAATCAATTTTTTGGCTTTAAAAGTCAAGAAGATAATAATATCAAATGATAAAAGCAATATAATATTGTCTGTGACAGAGACAAAAGTACTCACCAAATGGTTCATTTACTCCTCAATATTTTTAATACCTCCTTGCAGAGCCACATGACTGTGTCGACCAATGAAAATGAAGAATGACATATGTCATTTCCACACTGAATCAATATGAACCTATGCACAATTCTCCAATTCCTTTTCTTCTTATGTGGCAGCTCAGGAGATTACATGGTCCAAGAAAGGCAGCCATGGTTGATGGCACTTCTCTCTATCTGAGCCCTGGGGAAAATATAGAAAGCATAGACATACCCTGCAATTCCACACAATCACTCCATTAGCAGTAGTGTAAGCAAAAGTAAACATTTGTTTTGCTAAGTCACAGGAATTTGGGGGGTTAATTTGTTATCACAGTATAATACTGCCTATTTTAGAAAATACAATTTCAATGTCATTTTAAGATAATGCTTTTATTACATGTTATTTTAATACTAATATTATTCTTTTATCATAACCCTGGATATAATTTTTCACTCTGAAAATAGTACTTCAGTAGAAAGAACATCATTTGGAAGGTAATCTGAAACAGTAAATCAAGCTCCAAAGAGAATTTTATGGATTTAGTTATTTCATTTTAGGTAGTGCTTGGTAGTTTTCATAGTTTAAATGCTGTAACAATTTAATGCTGCCAATAATAAAATCATGAAATGGAGTCCATTCAAAAACAATTTATTGTACATTCTTCCACTTTAGTTGTCATATAGCTATTAAGATAAAACACGGAAATAATAATTAGTCCAAAGCAAGATCTTTCAAATGTATCCAATAAATAACCCAGGAACTAAAAGTATCTACTTGACCTAGAGCCAATGAAATATAAAATACAGAAGGATACAGAAACACATGTTTTTATACACTTTATTATAAAACTATGCATAAGTTGCAAGAAGTACTTTGTATAAGCAACCTTATTAAAAGATACCACTGAAGAATAACATTCATTTTTTATAACTGCTTTACAAGGTCTGTCCAGAAGGTAACCAGCCATATACTATGAAAAATGAGGACATTTATTGAAGAAGATAAAAGCAACACTGTACCTAGAACAGTGACCCTCAGTCCCCTTCAAAATAGGCACCTTGGAATCTCACACAGTTCTCCCAGTCGCCACCAGATGCCCTATTGTATATTCCTGAATTTCATCGATGATCTGAAATATCTTCCCTTTCAAAGATGATTTTAGTTTTGGGAAAAGCCAGAAGTCACAGGGTGCCAAATCTGGACAGTAGGGGGCTGGGTAACCTGGATGATTTGATGTTTTACAAAAAATCTGTACCAGAGGTGATGCATGAGCAGGCACATTGATGAAGCTGCCAATCACCAGTTGCCCACAGCTGCAGCCTTCTGAATCATCTGAATAATTTCCATGGAGAAATGTACAAGCTTAATGCAAAATTTAATGCAGATCAGTTGCTCTACTCAGTCATTTTATGCGACAGCCACACAGTACACATGCTCACTCAGTGGTGTCTACCTCCTCCACTGACTAATACAGTGAAGTGGTCATTGTTCAGAGATGCGCATTCCAGTCCACTCTCCTTGGCTGCCAGGTTACATCAATGTCGCACAAACCCTTCTCATTATATTAATGTTGTCGGCTGGACTTTCTCTCTCTCTCTCTCCATACACACACACACACACACACACACACACATATATATATATACATATATATATGTCATTCACATTCTTCAATAGTTTCAACTCTATGTACTACAGTAGCCATCTTTCTTTTGAGGGGGTGCAGTGTGGCAGCTGAAACTCCTTTTAGTTTTGGAGCAGTAAGCCATTCTATAGTTCTGGTAACAGGCAAAATTTTTTCTTCCATGGCTCTCTTTCTCTAATGCCTGGTACTTAGCATGCTGGCTAGTTTGCCAAACTGAACCTATTCAATGTAGCCATGTGGAAATTCAACTCTATTGGTTCAGTGACACAATAAATTGGGGTGTAGATTAGAATTATTATATTAGTAGCCACATTCATACTGTAAAAGTCTTGGTGCATACTGTGAAAAGAATTTCACAGTAATAAAATATATTTTTGGTTTGTATTTTTGCACTAAGTCTTAGAAAAATCTGAAGAGCCTCATAATCACTCAACAGATGCTATTGAGTTTGAAAGAAACACTTCATAAACATTATAACAGAATGAAGTACAGTCTGTACTTTAGTTCTTAAATCAAGTTAGTCCATTGAATTTTAATGAATGTCTCATTCCAGACACTTTTCGTGTCAGGTATGTGCATCTATTAAAATGAATAAATCTTGCATTTTAGAAGTTATATTTGAAAATAGAATTTTAATTTATTTCATGGGAAAAATATGGTCATAGGACCTATCAGCTCCATCCATAAATAGAATTTTCATAAGAGATATAAGATAATCCTTTTTAAACTGATAAAGAGAAAATTAGGTTTATGTTCTCCACACTATAGATTAAATTATTTAAAATATAATGAATTATATTCTATATTAGGTCACAAAAACAAGGTCAACAGTGTATATATCCACTTTCTTTTAGCAGTTTAAATAAAATATCTAACATCTGTCGGAAAGATTCTGCAATTCTTTTTTTTTAAATAGAGTAAAATAATTAACTTTTACTGTAAAATCTCTACCAAGTTAAAAGTAATGTAGTAGTTAATATAATTTCTACTAAACTATGATTAACTTCTTTTGATTATATCCTTTAGGATTCCTTTATCTTGCCTTAAAAAAGAAATAAGAAATAAGAAATATAATTATTTTCTTAGTGTTATGTTACCATGATGTAGGGTACTAAACATTGGCACTAATATCATATGGTGCCAATGATATTAGACTGCAGAAATAGGATATGAGGAATTAGTCTGATTTTTTTACTATGTTCTAGGATAGAATTATTCAGAGAATTAATGAGAATATTTAAGGTGAATTTTCTAATGTGAACCTGTATCAGACTGTGCCTCCCCTTAATAACGCTAATGAGCTACTTTCATTATGCACAGTCTTGCCATGCCCACAGATCACTGGAAAGTCAATGTAGACAAATTTAAGAATCCTTTACTAATAAGCAGTACATGTGACATTCTGTAATAATGAGAGCCTCCATCCCATCTGAATAGGAGCCGTCTCTCTTGTCTTTATCTTAATCAGCTTAATGCATCTGACTGTTCTTGAAACTATCTTCATCCTTCAACCTTAGTTATCCACTCAAAGTCCTGGAAAGCAACTGAAAAACCCATGCTTCCCTTCCCCTTTGTCTCAATCTGTACTAATTGTACAAACTGGGTTCTTGTATCAACAATGGGGAAAATTGACATTAAAAGTTTTCTTCAATATTGGAACTTGTTAGGCTATTTTAAAAGAGACAGATTTGTCTTTAAACCTCCTTCAAAATGGCAACATCCAGCCTCATACCTGAGTATCATTTGCCAATTTTATAAAAGGAGTTAGTCCTACTTTCCCAATAGATTACACTCATTTTTTCCTTACTACCCTTTCATCAGCAATGGGTTGATCTTTTCTGGCTCAAACAAATTTAAGTTCTTTATGCTGCATTGTAAACATTTTCATCTTGCTCTCCTCTTGGTGTGATATTTTTCTTCAGTGAATTCTTTAAGAAAGTGAACTAGCGAGGTAGCTGAATAAAAACGTTGGTCATGGAAACTGCTTTTTTGTCTCAGGCTGATTAAAATTCTCAGTTCTTTGAACTTTTTCCCATTGACCTTATTTCCGAAAAGTTATTCAACTTTGCAGTTTCTGGTAAACCTTTTCAAGTTTTTCATATTTTCTATCTTATGTATGAACTCCCTACTTCTAATTCAGTTATATTAACCTTACTTTAGTAACTTGCTTCAAAACAATTTAAAACAGAATATTTTAAAGATAAATAAATATTTCTTATTTATTCTAGAGATTTTATATGGCCATAAATAACTGGGCATAATATGACTGGAAAGAAAAATAGCTTTATAATGATAAACTCATATTAATGCAGCACATATCATTTCCTTCTTTTTTTAATTGCTCTACTACAGTTGTACCAATTTTTCCCCCATTGCTCTCCACTGCCTTGCTCCCCCCAAACCACTCCCACAGTCAATCTCCACCCAGTTGCCCATGTCCATGGGTCATTTACACATCTTCCTTGACTAGACCTTTCCCCTTCTTTCTTCCCTTCTCTCCCTTCCCCGTCCCCTTGGGTCACTGTCAGTCTGTTCCTTGTTTCCATGCCTCTGGTTCTATTTTTCTCATTTATTTGTTTTGTTCATTAAGTTCCTGTTATAGGAGAGATCATATGGTATTTGTCTTTTATCACCTGGTTTATTTCAGTTAGCATAATACTCTCCAGTTCCGTCCATGCTCTCTCAAAAGGTACGAGTTCTTTCTTTCTTTCTGCTGTGTAGTATTCCATTGTGTAAACATACCACAGTTTTTTGATCCACTCATTTATTGTTAGGCACTTAGGCTGTTTCCAGCACTTGGCTATTATAAATAGTGCTGCTATGAATATCAGGGTGCATAGATTCTTTTGAATTGATGTTTTATGATTCTTTGGGTATAACCCCAGCAGTGGAATTGCTGGATCAAAAGGCAACTTCTTCTTTAGTTTTTTTGAGGAAATTCTTTACTGTTTTCCACAGTGGCTGCACCAGTCTGCATTCCTACCAACAGTGCACTAGGGTTCCCTTTTCTCCACATTTTTGCCAGAACTTGTTGCTTGTTGACTTGTTATAATGGCAATGTGAAGTGGTTTCTCATTGTAGTTTTAATTTGCATCTCTCTGATGTTAGTGATGTTGAGCATCTTTTCATATGCCTGTGATGATCTTTTATATGTTCTACTCGGAGAAGTGCCTGTTCAGGTTCTTTGCTTGTTTTTTAATTGGATTGTTTATCTTCCTGGTGTTGAGTTGTATGAGTTATTTATATATTTTGAGATCAAACCCTTGTCTGAGGTATTAGTAAATATGTTTTCTCATATGGTTGGCTTCATTTAAATTTTGTTGATGTTTTCTTTAGCTGAGCGAAAGTTTTCAAACTATATTACAAGGCCACTGTGATTAAAAAAGTCTGGTACTGCCATAAGGACAGACACATAAATCAGTGGAATATAATAAAGAGCCTATAAATAAGCCCAGGTCTCTATGGTCAATTAATATTTGACAAAGGAGGAAGGAACATAAAATGGAGTAAAAATAGCCTCTTAAATAAGTGGTGTTGGGAGATTTGCACTGGTACATGCAAAAAAAATGGAACTAAACCACAACTTACACCATACACCAGGATTAACTCAAGATGGATCAAAGACTTAAAGGTAAGCTGTGACACCATAAAAGTCCTAGAGGAAAACATAGGCAGGAAAATTTCATATATCCCATGTAGCAACAGTTTCACTGATATATCTCCTAGGGCAAGGGAAGTAAAAGAAAGAATAAACAAGTGGTACTACATCAAACTAAAAACCTTCTATCACCTATCATTTCAACTTACATAATTCTACAGATGATGACAGATATCAGAAGGAAAACACAGTGCTTACATTCAAGATGCTTCCATATATCAGAAAATTTTTTAAAATGTCACTTCAAAAATATAAATATAATAAATGGCATAATTAAATGCTAGTTTTCCTTGTGCATTATTGCCTATTATTTAGGCTGCTGTATTTTCATCCATAAATGTGGTTATTTCTGCCTTTTCAAACCTTACAGATTGAGGAGTTTGTTTGCATCCTTATTGTCACTGTTAGTAATAAATTTCCATTTTAGAATCCACAAAAATATAATATTTATATAATTTTATTTAATGTATAAATAACAAATCTTTAAGATCAATGATCATAACTATAATGAATGAAAAATTATCATTTAAGCATCTATGAGCATGAGACTGACTTCTGTGGAACATATCACTATCTTATTGATACTAGTTAATAACTATTGTCTGGGTACAATTTTCCAATAATTTTCTAGTATTTAAATTACCTTAACATTCTATTCTCTGGCCTACTTAATACAGTAATTTCCTGGAAAATTTGATTTTATCTTGTCACTAGAGCTATGCTTTTAATCTAAGACCAGTAAAGTTGAATGATTTAAGTGGAACAACTCAAATATGTAAGTAAAGATGACAACATCACTGTTCAGTACTCTCAAACTAATCCAGGTGACTTATGTGGCTTATCAACATTTATAGCAACTTGAGTTATATTACTGGCTACTTAGCCAAGTCTCCACAGGATGGCAGTATGTTGGTATTATCATTACATGGCATGATCTGAGTCTGTAATGAGTGTCTGTTAATCTTAGAAATTTGATTCCATTAGTGCAGTGAAAGGCAACAAACTCAACAGTAGCTACAGAGCATGCATAAAAGTCAGCACGTTAATTTGTATTAAAAAAATACTTCATAGTAAGTGTTTATTGGATTCATGTTCACTAACTATACTTTGCTTAAAAGCAGATTTGCTTAGTAATTCAAATTCAATCATAAGATTTCTTAATATGTGTAGAGTTTGTCAAGGTAAAACATAAAATGCTATTGATGTTTAGTATACTTTGTCTACAAAAACACCAAAATGCCCATTTCCACTGACAGGTTTTAACAAACCCATGAACTAAATATTTAGTGATATTACTACTACCAAACTACTATAACTATTACTACTACTACCACCACCACAACTACAATTATTGTATCTCAACCCCACTACTTCTATTAGCTATTCTCAAGGTTTCCATGGAAGGATGTTTACTAGCATAACCCTTCAGGCCCCTTTTGTTTTCTGTTTTCTCATGCAATCTATTGTTATACTGGAGTGACCTTATCTGATTGGTGGGTTTAGAAGGAAAAATCTAACATGCCTAGACGAAACTCTTGCTCTTGTCTCTCTTTTTCTTGGGAACTCTGTGCACAGACAACACAAATACTGCTTTGCTATTTCATGCTATAAATCTACAGAAGTAGACCTCTAACGGGGAGCACTTGCGAAGTCTGGTGCTGCTGTCACTGGTTGCAAAATTTTGCCTAAATCTGGAATAAGTATTTTTAAATCTACTTACATGTAGATATAATCCATAGTGCTTTAGATTCAGGTTTATGTACATTAATTTTTTTCTACATCTGCCTTTCTGCCTTATTTCTAAATTGTTTCAGATCAGTCAGAAAATATATAAATTGTTAATTGGACCCTGCTATAGTCCCTGATACTTGCAACCATTTTTAAGATGTTTACTAAATGTTAAAGTACTTTTCAGAGATGAGAAAGCTAGTCTTATTATCACCATTTTACAGATGTGATCACTTAAATTTTGAGAAACTAAAAAATTTGTTAAGGGTCACACTAAATGTATTAGTTATCTACAGCTGTGTGACAAATTACTCCAAGATTTAGTGGTTTAACACCACACTGATTTATTATTGTGCAATTTCTGTGGGCCAGGAATCCAGTTTTACCTTCAGGGTATCTCAGGAGGATGCAGTGAATGTGTAGGCCCAAGAATGGAAATCTCATTTGAAGGCTCAACTGAAGAAGTATCTGCTTCTAAACTCATTCAGTCATTATTGGCAATATTTAGCTCCTTCCAGAGTGCTACAGGCTAGAAGTCAACCTCACTTAATTGCTACTTGGGCCTCTCCCACATGGTAGCTTGCTTTATAAATGCATGTATATTAAGATAGCAATACACTGGGCCTGGCAGCAAGGTGGAAATTATAATCCTTTGCAACCTAATCATAAAAGAGATATCTTATCACCTTTGCTGTATTGCATTGGTCAGATTTAAGTAAATGTGGTCCAGCCCAAACTCCAGAAAACAGTATTACACAAAGGCATGACTAACAGAATATGGAGATCTTTAGAGACCATTTTACAAGCCAGTCTACCACACTGCAATTAATTTCAAGAGTCAGGATTTGAATCCAAATATTCTGATATCAGATTCCATTCTTCCATCTATGTCAATAGTTCAAAGCAGCTTCTGCCCTCTACAGTATTAGAGCACATTGCAATCATTTGTCTATGTGATTCTCCATTTCAAATCTTCTTTTTCTAGTAAACACACATCTAATAAACAGAATCTTTTTTTTTAGAATATTTAGACTATTGATCAGGTTATAGTCAAGTTTTCACTTGAACATTACTGTAAGTTGATTTTACTTATATCTGTTATAAGATATGACATATACTTTTAAATATTTTAACTCCTAGGTGACAGTATTTTTTCTGGATTATTTAATATCCCTAAATTAATTATTAGGAACATATTTTTTTCTAAAGTAAAACATATTTATTTTAAACATTAATTTTTAATACTTATAGATCATAAGTGATCATTTGCTACTCTTGTGTTTATGTAAAAGAACAGGATAAATTAAGAATGGATTTAATGCAGTCCTTTTAATGACTAGGAGGGTAATCTTAAGAAGAAAAATTGTGATTCAAGGAGAATCACAATGCTCAGTGCTAGACTATAAAATAGCGCAGCTAAATGTCTTTAAAGTTTCTTTTCATTTAAAGTTTGTTTTCATTTGAAAGTTAAACTAGGTCTGTGGCATCATCAAAGATGCTTAATTTATAGGCAAGAAGAATGTCAAATGCCTTGCAACTGAATGTCTTTCCAATGAGACAGTTTTACAGATTTAGAGACTGGTTTGTGGGTTATGTTGCATAAATTAACATGTGTTTTCTGCTTTCAAAGGGCATAAGCCTATGATATCATTACCTGAGGGATTGTCTGTACGTATAGGCCTCACTTAATCCTGTCTGCATTGCTGCCTCCTGAGACTCAACGGTTTGGCTGAACTAAGTGGCTGGGTTGGTGAAGAATGGGGTGGTCTGTGATCTTCACTTTAAAACTGGTTTCTCTTTTCTAGCCTAATGGGTTGAACAGAAAGGGCCCAGAGGCCTGAGAGGGGGGAAACCTAAAATATTTCCCTCAGCCCAAACTAAGTATAATGGGCAAAAGGGTTTTGGATAGGTGTAACATGCCTGGCACACCTTCCTCCAAAGAAGCCCTCTTTTTCCATAATGTAGGACACTGAAAAATCAATCCATGCCTTTTGTCATCTAGTGGTTATGGATTCAATGATGCCTTTTAACTCTTTTGCCAAATCTGTTGCTCCCAGAATACAAGGATGACAGCCTGTTAAGCCAAGCATGCTGTTGTCCAGGGACAGCCAACTGACCTGGAGTCTGCAAGATCCTTCCCCATTTGGGATGGCCACCCTCCCCTCCACAACCTCAATCTTATTAGGGATTTCTGGACCCAAGGGTAGGTAGCACGATGACCATGTCCAACTTGAAGTAGCTAGAGGAGCACGAGACCTTTGCCCATTGTCCTTTATAAGATTATAAAGGGTCTTAAGTCTGGGGGGGGTTGTTGTTTTTTATTGTTATAAAAATTAATTCATTATTATTAAAAAATAATATAGGAAAGGGTGTAGCCAGAGAACTTGTATGCACAACCCATGGGAATGGATTGGGGGTGTGTTGGATTGCTGAGGGAGAGAGCGTGCTGGGAAGAGGGAAGCAAAGGGGAAAAGATTGAAACGATTGTAACAATATAATCAATAAAATATACTTAAAATTTTTTAATACTAAGGAAGTAATTCTGGATTAATTATGATCAATCTAAATTAATCTTTTAATAATACAAGAAATTTCCATATATATTTTAAAGCCAACTATAATTCTTAATTACTATTTTTTTCCAAATTATAATAAATAGCACACTTGATTACTGCCCAGTTATGGAAGTCAAATTGTATGTTACTAGAGATAAGAGAAAATTAGTATGTTTCTTTTTCTCCTCTTGCTTATTTTTATTATTGTATAATATGAACAACATCAGGAAGATTTATAAAATAATTAGAGTCCATATACAGAAGTATTAGGTTTTTGCCAGGGATATAAATTAAATTTTTTTCATTGAATTATAATGTCTTAAACAGTTTCTCTTTTTTCTAATCATTTTTGGTAAATGAGGATTTAAAATATTTCAGGCTTAGTCTCACCTGCCTCTCATGCTCAGATTCTCATTCAAGTAGATATTGATTTATACATAAATACCTAACTAGAACAGTGCAGTGTCTATTTATAAAGACTTACAATAGTCTACTATAACAAAAAGTATTTCTACTTAATCTATTTGTCTATAAGTGTACATTTTATCTTTCACATTTTTGAAAGTAGTAATTTTGAAACAAACAAACAAACAAAAAAGCTGTTTTCCAGAAAATGTTAACAGGTCAATTCTAATGGTTACTACTTGCTTTTAAAAGAAAATCCTCGAAGTATCCCATATTACTGAATTATCTCTTTAGATCCTGTGGCATTTCATAATTAATAGTCATACTACTTGTATATCTCCCCTTTTATTTGCTATTCTATCCCTTAGACTTTCTCAATTCTCCTAATTTCCTAATTTTCTTTGTGATAGTCACTGGAAAATCATACATTTCAAATGAAGAATACCATATTTGCCCTTTCATAAAAAATCAATGTATTTTTTTTCTCTTATTCTACTTAGGCATTTTCAGATGTAACTATGCCATCAGAAAGGTTTTCTGACTCATTAATGGTATTTTTTCCCCTTAGTAGAGTAAAAATCTACCATGTTTTGGCTTGACAAATTAACAAACTAAATGTAGGCACTTTATTATATCTTACATAACATGTGAATGTATGGGGAATATGATCTCTGTTGCTGTTCTTTCTTTTTTATTATATAATATTAACAATTATGGTTATCAAAATGAGTTAAGGAAGATAATTCTTAGTAACTAAAAATTATGTCTGAATGAGAATGCTATTTAACCATCCTTTTAAAACTAGCTGTACTCCATAAAACATTTATTTTATAATGGCAAATAAAAGTACTTTTGAATTAATCTAACCCTAAAGCTCAGCACCCCTATAAAAAATAGGTTAAATCTAATCAGACTACCCATGTTTTAGAAACACAGCCTAAAGAAATAGTGTTCCTAAATTCTGTCCAACAAAAAGCTAATTTGACTCATGAAAACATCATTTTTTTTTTACAATGACCATTTCTGATTTATCTTAACTGCTACATTCAAAACCTGTTAGATAGTATTAAAAATCTATTTATCAAACACATAATGAAAACACTCCTGGCCCACATTTTACTGTCAGTATAAACCCACCTTATCCAACACCAAATCGTATAGTTGTTTGAGAACTTTTAAGACTTTTTTGCCTATTGGCTTATTTGATTCATTATCCTTTACATTTTTGAATGTTAAGAGTGCTATCATAAAAAATAAGGTCCATTTTTAGTTGAGTCTTAATGTGAGATGACATATTTGGAAATACATAGAGTCCACATATTATGAGGAAGAAAATCACATAACCTCACTAATTTTTAGTAAAATCAAATGTGAGGAAGGGTGAAAATCTAATTTGCACATGTATCTACACATATAATACAGAATTCTAGGTCTTGCTGTATATTAGAATTACATATTAAGCACTTAAAAAATTCATCTCCAAATATTCTGGCTCACTAAATCTTGCATGGGGCCAGAACATCTGCATTCCTAAATATACCTCAGTAATTTTAAGATGCAGCTTGCTTGGAAAACCATTTAAATCCTTCGATAGAAAAAATCAATATTATGCAATGTGGTTTATTTATGTATAGTAAAAATATAAGATAAAAAAGACTATTTCTCATGAGAGATTGAATTTATGATTATTGTTAGAGTATTCGGACAATCTTTCCTGTGGATTCTGAAAGTGGAGAACACAAAACTATACCAGAATTTGATTAACTAAATGACATAATTTGAGAAAAAAAAAAGTCTCTAAAACCAATAGGAAGAGCTTCTAGACTGAAACTTGATGAGTAAGTAGTATTAACAAATTAAAACATAACACAGAAGGTAAGTAAGGTAAACAGAACAACCCCCAAGCCCTCAAAATGTCAGTGTACTATTTCCTGGCACCTATGAATATGTTACTTTACATGACAAAAGTTCATTAAGACTACAGATGGATTAAGGCTATTAACCAGTTTAGTTTATAATAGAAGACTATCCTGGATTATTTGAGTGCCTCTAGTGCAATCAGAGGATCCTTAAAAATGTAAGAGGGAGGCAGAAGAGGAAGACAGAATGATGCAATATGAGAAGTATTTGACCTACTGTTTCTGATTTTGAAGACAAAAAAATGGAGCAATTAACCAAAAAATTTAGCCACTGTGGAAGGTGAAAAAGGCAGAGAAATGCATTTTCCCCTAGAACCTCCAGAAAGGAATGTGTCCTTGCAGACATCTTGATTCGGGCCCAGTAAGATCCATTTAAAACTTCTAACATACAGAAGTGTGAAATAATAAATCCGTGTTATTTTACACCATGAAGTTTGCAATAATTTCTAATAACAGCAATAGAATACTAACAGAGTAAATAGTCATAATACTAAGGTGGAAATCAGGGAAAGAAAATTTGTCAATGTATTAGCACATATTCTGAGGAAGAGAGTGAAAATTAATCTGCAAGCATATGTAATCCAGGCACTAAAGAGATGGTCTCTCTCTCTTTCATGATATAGTCCAACAATTTTTTAAGACCATACAAAGTATTACTTAAGACTGCTTACTTTTCCTCTCCTCTCCTTTTCTCTTTCCCCCCTTTCCTTTTTTTTTCCTTCCCTTTCTTTTGCTTCCACTTCCTTCTTTCCTTCCTTTCTTCATCTACCTTTTTGCTTTGCCTTTCTATTCTATTACCTGTTCACAAATAATGAGTGGCTAGTTTAATTTTCCATGTAACTTTTTCCAAAAATAGTATCTTGGATAGACAATACTTACAATTCTGCTCATTAGAAAGAATGTTGCCTATTGGAAAATTGGAAAATTAACATTCAGCTAGACATTAATCTGTATAAGGTTAGTCAGTGAAAGTTACTTACTTTCATTCTCATAAATATTCATCCATGACTAAATGTTCCAGCTCCTTTTAGGAGACGAACTTTATCAACAAAGCAGATGTGCGATCATTTTTCTTTAGACACATAAAATTCTGTATGAAAATATCAGTTCATTTTTAGATACTTTGATGTCTTACTTTATAAGTACATTGATTATCAATTTATAAACTACTTTTATGATACATGTAACATTCAAGTATTTCCTTTTTATACCCAAACCAATATTCTATTTAAACCTCTTTCAGTACTTTCAGTGTATATACTTAGTCAGCTTTACTAAAAAAAAAAAAATTGTAGCCTCGTAGTTCTTTTTTTATTATATAGGTAGGTCCTAGCTTCACAGTCAGAGACAAGGGTCACTTACACTTTTGGGGATCTCCAAGTGTGCAGTGACAAGGATGTAGATTTGCTTTTTTAATAAAAACAATTCCCATTCATTAGCTTACATGTTGCTCCCTGATAGTAGATCAACATGATTACTAAATATAAAAATATATAATTCTTTACTGCATTTCATTGGCTTGACTATCTAGTGCTATGATTCTTTATTTTTGTGATTATAATGAACACAAATCTTGTCATTGTATGGTAATGAGAATCAGGAATTGCATAAATCAGATACATAAATTCAGTATGACAATGTACATTCTGATATTTAGTTGGTCCTAAAATCCTCTCTGTAGTTATATGTTAGAATAAGTTCTTACTTTTGGCTATAATGACTGATTTAAGATTCACCTGACTCACTTTTCCTGTTTTTCCCTCCATTGTAGTGACTGCTGAATTGCAAAATGTTCATAGAACAGCAAAGTCCAAGAAGATCAGTCACGACACATGAGAGACAAGCAGCCATGATTTATGGTGAGAACCATTGTCATCCTACCAATTTTCTCTGCGAACTTATTTATTGGGCACATGTATCATTTAGTCTGTACTAGGCTCTGGACATTCAAAGAGGCATGAGAATCAGTTAACTATGCTGTGCTCACCACTTCCCAGAGAGTTTCCTGATCATTCACACTGTTTCCTGTGATTGCCTTTCCACTTCTTCATTATTGTTTCCCAGAAATATTTTTTTGAGATTTTGAACCCACTTGAGTAGAATTTGTTCATATATCTGTCAATGTACTTCTTTCTCTCTCTCCAAGATTACTTTTTCTCTTACATTTTAACATTCCCACATTGTAACACTCTTTCCTTATTATTCATTCCAACAGGCTATGGGCACTTGAGCCCATACCACTTAGCTCCTTAAATGCTTTTTTTATATTGATGATAATTAATTCTAGATGTTTTCAATTCTAATTCCTGACCCTAGGGTCAGGAAGATAAATTGTTTATCAGGTCAAATAAAATTAGATTATTTGCTACTATAGTGTGAGTTTTTTTTTTTTCCTTTGTTCATAACAGCTTCTTGTATTAGCTGTTTATTATCATTCACTTATATTTTTTACTCAATTCTTTCAAGATTTTACATATGTATATATAAAGTGTCAACTAATTTCTAGGCACTCAGTTTTCTTCTCTATCTGGTGGTATGAAAGGAGAACGTATAATTCGTAGACAGTTTACGTTAAAATGACTTATTTTTAATCAAATGTGCAAAAAAAAATTTGGTACATGTTTCTTTGAATAAAAGTAAACATTTATTTATCTTTGTTGTTTTGTAGATATGCAGAGGCATTCAGCACATTTTTGTAAATGAAAAGTAAATCTGTGAAGTGTTGATAACAGGCTATTGCCCAGTATACGACATGCGTCTGCTAAGAGGAGCGGTTTATCTTTAATTGTAGGCTTTTCTTAGTTTAGTTAAAAATGAAGGTAAACCCACAAATATTTCTACCTGATAACTTGTATATTTGAATATTAGACTGAATGGCATGATGTTAAATTTGCTTAACCAAAGCATTTTTGTTTATTAAATATATTATATTGATTAATGAAATAAAAGACTAGCATGCCATGAACACTGTTCAAAAATGCAATTTACTATTTTAAAATATGTATGAAATATTAATTTTGTCCAACCTTGGAGTTTTGGCAGATAAAAACACTGGATAAAATATGAGATTCTTTTATGAAATCTTAAACATTTCTAGCTAAGTATTTTGATGTCCAGTTAAATACGGGCTTATCTGATTTATAATGAACAAGCCCTAACTCATATGGCTTTCGAGTTTCTTAATAATTAGGAAAAATTTAAGACTATTAAAACATCATAGATGAGATGGAGCCTTAATGCGGCCTATGTATCTTTTTTTTTTTTGCCTAAAATATCTTAAACTTTATTTTTTAGTAAACTGATTATATTGGTGTAAACACTTTGTAAATCAATTAAGATATTTTGAGTTATCTATTACTTAAAACATAAATAAACATAACAGACTTCAAACAAAGCACTTGTGCCATGCCCTATTTCATGTGTTAACTTACAATGGAATGCTTGGAAATGTGTGCGCTCTGTGAAAAATAATACTCTGTTCCCTAAAGTGTGTCTTTAAGAATCATTCATGTCCTGGCTGGTGTGGCTCAGTGGATTGAGTGCTGGCCTGTGAACCAAAGGGATGCTGCTTTAATACCCAGTCAGGGCACATGCCTGGGTTGCAGTTCATGTCCCCAGTTGGGGGCATGTGAGAGGCAACTACATATTGATGTTTCTCTCCCTCTCTTTCTCCCTCCCTTCACATCTCTCTAAAAATAAATAACTAATCTTTTTTTTTTTTTTGTAAAGAATCATTCACAAGAGCATCCAACTGTGTCACCTAGTTAATCACAGTTAAAGCTTCTGACAGGGCCAAATGTGTCTGGGGCCAAGCAGGAAGACATACAGAGTTCCTCTAGCAAACTTAGGTAATACACAAGATATTTTAATGCTAAGTGCACTTTGGAATTCTAAATTTAATTATAGCTTTTTATTTTTCCCACTGTCGCTGAGAAGTTGCAATTCTGAATTTTAATTTATGGAATAAAAATGGTACAACAAAAACTAGCCAAGATTCTGTACGTATTTTTAAAGGACTAGGGCAGTATGCTGATAAGAATGAAAGGACAGAAACAGATATCAAAAGACCAATTTTGAAATTACAAAATCAATTTTCAAGGTAGTTTCATGGGACTTAATTCTTATAGGGGATGATCCCCAAAGATTCACACTGAAAATATGTGTGATATCCAGAATATCAATGACACAATGCTGTTCTATGGTAATGTTCACATATTTCTGCTCTAAATTATGTGTAAAACTAGGTAAACTATTTGTGTATACTATACAGTAATAGTTATATCTCTTTCTGTTAAAAGTTACTCATTGAAGCAAATGTTTTATTTCCCTTTATTGTGACATGCTTTAAAATATTTTGATATTTTCCCAGATATATAAGTTTATATAGAATCACAAAAATGGCATCTTGGAACCAATCATGGACAATGATTGTCTCTTATTGTTCAAGTTGCAGAAAATACTGCAATGGATTTCAATAACATTTTATTTCTTGCGCTGCTAATAGTATTCTTGTCTTCCTTCTGTAAATTACTTATTTAAATGGATCTTTAGTCTGTGAGTTATTCAAGTTTGTCATAATGGAAAATGTTCCAGTGAAAATGAGCCCATAGTCCTCAGGAACATTTGTGTCCAGACAGAATTTATTTATGGCTTTGGCATGAACAGGCCATCACTTCCATCCTTCTCTCTTGTATTTGTGAATTTTCTTTTCTTTTTAAGATTTTATTTTTATTTAATTTTTAGAGAGAGGAGAGGGGAAGGAGAAAAAGAGGGAGAGAAACATCAATGTGTGGCTGCTTCTCACACACGCCCAGCTGGGGACCTGGCCCACAACTCAGGTATGTGCTCTGACTGGGAATCAAAGCATTGACCTTTTGGTTCTCAGATGAGCACTCAATCCACTGAGCCACACCAGCCAGGGCAGTAAATTTTCAATAATTCTGTGATGTAAATAGAAACTAGTAAAATATATTTTTTGCTCTTATCACTTTATTGTAAAAAATTTTAAACACACAAAAATGTTGAACAGTAAATATCCATGAGCAGACCAACTAGATTCTATATAGACATTTTACTACATTTTCTTTATTATATATTTCTCTATTTTTTTTTATCTATCCACTTGTCCACCTTGTTTTTTATACATCGCAAGTAAGTTGCAGAGGTCAGTGTATTCCACCCCTAGACATTTCAGCATATAGGTCACTGGTAGCTCATTAATGTGGTATTTTTTTTACATAAATCCTGTTCTATTAGAAATATGTTGTTTAAAAATTATTTTTTCACTTGATTTAGTGTTTTCTTTTTGAGAATGGTCTAATTGTTTTTAAAAATAAGACTTCCTTTTAATTATTTGACCTTAACAGTGTATCATATGCTACAATGATGCATGCCCAATAAGTAGTAGTTCTCTATTATTTTGTTGTTGTTGTTTGAGATCTTTCCATTTTGTAATATAATTGGAAATGCTTAATTTCATACTTAGCACATTATATAAAAACAGCACCAAATTCATCATGTCTTCTTAAGGCAAATAATATATCAATATGTTTTATACTGCTCAATTAATCTATACTATTATTTATAAGAAATAACATAAAAATTGATACAATTCTAAGTCATTTCAAACTAAAAGTTTATTTAGCTCAAACATTCACCACAAAATATCCCCCTTACTCGAATTTTATCATGATTCCATTTTGTCTTATTATCTACATATTTTGTTGTTCTTTGTTGTTAGATTATATAATCGGTCAAATAAGTATTACAGACAAAATTAATAAATATTGAGTAAAGCAAGGTATTTGAACCAATGTTGGACAATTACTGTACCTTGTTACTTTCTTTCCTATGCCATTGCAAATATTGTAGTTATCAACCAATAATTTTTAAAGTAAAAATATTTACATATACACAAAGTAGACTTTTAAGAAAAGATTTAATGCTATATTTTCTGCATTATACCAATACTGTTCTGAGGTGAATAATTCAATAACTCAGAATTTTAGAATATTATCTAAAATGTTTTTTAAGAAAAATTGAATAATGACTCCTATTTCTATATAATGGGAAAATAAAACAAAATATAATCAATTTTATTGGTCCACATGCTTAACATGTGGGAACATATGAAAATCTAATTCAAAACAAGAAGTAAACCTTATTATGCACATTTTTAATCTCTCAAGAGAATCTCTGGGAGGAGGGGAATCCATAGTAAATAAGTCAATTTCAAACATTAGTTTCGTAGCCTTGTTTAAACTGCTAATAAACTCTATCCTCTCATGAACTGAAGAAGTTTCTGACTAATTCAATGTTGAACTGTAAAATTTATATTAATCTTGGTCTTTAAAGATATTCCCATTTCTGTTCATATCAAAGTTGATATTAGGAGTATTTGTGCCAGATTATCTTAGTTTAGACCCACAGTTTTAATCAACTACGTAGGGGATGCAGGCAGGAAACAAATGAGGGAAGCAGCTGATTATAACAAGAAAAAAATCTCCATGAAAATAGCAACTGACTCTTGGTTGGTGAATCTGTGTTGTGAATATAAATAAAACTTGGGCAAATAAAATAAACTAAAGAGAAAAGTCTTTTTGAAGGAAATAGCACTAGTTGATTGTATAATGCAGTGATATTGATTCAGTGTTCTTACATCTAAGTCAGAAATCTATTTTTTATGAGATAGAAGTTTTCCAACTTAACTGTAAGCAACTAATTAAATTTAAAAAAATACAGAAAACAAACACCAATGGTCAATCAAACTCATCTACTTGATCGATAAAACCTGAGGGCAAACAATACTTGATTTCTTGTTCAAATTAACTAAAAAAGTTTGCTTCTTCTTGACCCCTAAAGTCCTTATTCTAAGTACAACTATTCTAAGGAATGAGGTGAAGTTATTTACCCCAAGGATGCTCATTAGAAAGATACGAATACAGACAACATGGCAGTCTTCCAACTGCATCAAGGCTAGATATTCTCAGTATTTTTGATGACGTATGCAAACACTGCTGGTGGCTCCTCTATGCTGCTGCTGTACCATGCCCTTTCCCCTTTTCTAAACCTTTAGAAATGCTTTCACTCTTCTTCCACAATGATTTTGGGTGATGGCAGTTCTTTCCTCTTGACACAATTAGTCAATAGCCAAAGGAAGAATCTAAGCACTTGGTATGTAGGTATATAACAGTGATGGAGTCTTAACATTTTTGTGTAAATTAATTGAAAATATTTTCTCACTGGATAGTCAAAGTTAAGCCCCTCAATAACTTTTTGTGACTTTATATTGACATGAGTAATCTGTTTATTCTTGAAATTGCTACGAGGGTTATATTTGCTTTGTTCACATAGGTTTCCCCTTATCTAGAAACTCAACACATGTAGGTCATTTTGGTGGCCTCAACACACTACAGTATGAGCCAGTTTACTTAAAGCTATTTTAGATGAGAATGAAATATATTATATAAAATATCTCCTCTGTCACTGTTTAGGATCATGAATATTTTCTACTCTGAAAAGGGGAATATCTAGAAAAAGTTTCTAATTTCAGATTTCAATTCTGAATTTGTCACAGTGACTCCCATTCAATAACATGTTCACATTTTATATACATTAAATTCTCACTACATAATATTAATATCTTTTTATATCAATAGATATTGAAGATGTAAGAATAACTTTGCTTTTCTGGGTGCCAAGTACCCCAAAACACACTGCCAGTACAATCATACTAGGTTTTTTTGATAAAATGTACTTCAAAGTCTGACCTTCTGATAATTTTTTTTCTGATCCTCTGGCTTTTTGCTCTTTGATTGCTTAACATACTAAGGACCAATTCTATCTTACGGGCATACTATATATCTTCATGGTCTTAAAAACCACATACTCCCAATTGAATAAAATCCTAGACTACTAGTCTTCATCTGGAATGTTTCCAAGATATGAATTCACTATTCATTTGACTCTATAATATGGTGTTATTTATGGCCATAAGCCATCTGATGAAGGTGCTCAGATTGCTAACCAAGGAATCAACAAGCTAGCCATGATCTTTGGCTATCTCTTGGAACATATGTCTCTCAGAGGAAACATTTATTTTTTGAAGAAATGCTTTGTTAGTTTCAGAATAGCTGCATTAAAACCTCCATTATCTTCTGTTCCTTTGAGCATAGAAAACATATCCTGGAGGTCAGGTCCCCTGAAGTGTGTGTGACTTTTTGGTAAGACAACTGCAGAATCAAATGCAGTTGCAAGCAGTTTGAAAGATCTCCATTCAGATCATATTTGAACAACCCTTAATCCCATCTTGAAGCAAAAATAGTTGAATCCACAGAAAGGTTAAACAGTCACTTAAAATTACATGAAGTAAGTGATGCTGGCAAATCCACATGATTCTGCTCAAATTGATATCAAGTGCCTGTTTCAGATAACTTTGTGTAATACCATTCTTTATGACACTACAGTTAAATAATTTTTATTAACATGATTCTAAATACAACATCATACTACTACTTCTCATCTCGAAAATATTATGAATACCTTATTATGTACATAAATTTTCCTGTACCTCAATAAGATGCCATAAATACAATAGCACATTCTTTTTCTATTGGGCAATTGAAGAAAATGTGTTAAGACTATAGCTTAACCCATATTTTTCAGGGTTGATATGTGGAGATATTATGTATACTTACCTAGTAATGGAATACGTACTAGAAAAGTGATATAAATCAAAATGGATATAGGACTTAGCCTTTAGGAATTTTACCAGTCTATTCATTAAAATAAATTAGAAATTAAAATTGAAACCACAAGTAAACTTGTATGTAATACGTTATACTCTTATAATTATGCGTACATTCTTTGAAGGAAGGCATTGTATGAAGACTGTACTGATTGGATCCATACCCTCCTTACCCCTCCAGACTGAAGAACTTTTTAGTCCAGCTTTTAGAGAGCTGCTGGCTTCCCTGTCCAAGGTCATGCCTCTTTCCCATGGGCTTTGCATTCAATGACTGTCTAATATAAGAAGGCCAAGCCTCTTTGACTATCAGGGATATCACCTCCTCAGATTCTGCTTTCCAGTGAATGCTCATCTGCTCAGAGCAAATACTTGGTGGGTGCACAGTAAATATTTGCTGAATGAAGTATATTGAGTGTAGATTATACATGGAGTGGTGCCCAGGCTTTGAATTATTTTTATTTTTACTTTATCTAAAAGTTTATCAAAGATTTCAGATAGATTGTGTAATATTATGTAATAGGATCAATTTAAATCAACCCTTTTATATGGTTTTATGTTTTGAAGACTTAGCTAAAGAAAGATTTATCCCTTGATTATAGTGAATTGGGAAATTTTAAGCATCTCAGTTGCAATCAGTCACAGACATAAAAATATGATTAACTCTAACTCCACTATTAGAAGTTGTGATCAAGTTATACTTAGAGAGAGAGAGAGAGAGAGAGAGAGAGAGATTGGGAGATCCTACATGTAAGTATTTCCAGATTTAAAGCCCGTTGTATATAAATGTTAATTTATTTATCTAGTAGTGATACTTTAAAGTTTTTGAAATGATGGCCAACTTTAATTAATCACATCAATTGTGTGAAATTAAGGCATGTTATTTTTTGTAATGAAAGTTTAAATTTGAGGTTGAACATTAATTTTGTGAATTATTGATATTTCATAAAACCTTCCTTTTATGGAGTGAAATTTTACTGAAAGTAAAAGATAAACCTTCAGGTGTAACATCTGTTACCATGGATAAAATAACATTCGCATTCAGCAGGAACAGCTGTAGCAACTGCCAGACTTTCTCTCTGGAGGAAACAAACCCAGGAAAAGAAAAGGCCCTGCAGAATTACCCTAGGCTAACACTGAGCAGAAGTGTTAACCTGTTCAAGAAGTTTGTGTAAATGTGGCAAAGTCAGAGTTTTATTTAGTTTCTTTACATTTACAGATGTCTTAGATAGTTGTTTTTTTCTGATTAGTCATTAAAATGATAAACAGGAAACTTTATATTAATGATGTGTGTGCCTGTTCTTATTGTTTCATTTTTATTTCTCGCCTTACATTGTGCAATGTGACTCCAAAAATTGCTTTATACCATGCCTTTCAAATAAGCAGAACAATATATCCTTTACTACAAAGTTATGTTTACAGTAATACAAAATGCTGCATGTTTAATAATACCAACTTTGTATCTTAAGCAATATGGAAGAATTACTGGACATTCTAGGCATTGTAGATTCTGCATGTAGCTTTAATTTTTAGTGTTGTAGCTTGGAGTAGAGACTTGTAATTTTTTTTCACATCCAATTCTTCTTTTCTTCTAGGTGACGGAGTGGATTACATTCCAAAGTATTGTTGAAATTGGATAGAAGCATGTGACTATTTCTGGTAATGAGTTTTGAGAATAAGTAGCATAGATCACTTCCTGGACAAGGCATTTAGTTGTTGGTTTGACACCGGCAGTGCTCCTTTTCCTGCAGCACTGAACAAGGATACCACAGATTGCAGATTGTGCAGCCACAGCAATGTGGTGGAGTCTCTGTAAACAGAGAATTCTGAGAAGGCATGTGGAGGATAAGCACCCTGGAAATGTAACAGAACCCTTGGACTGCTTCGATTGAAACAGAACCCATGGGCTGTTTAGTTAGGGGCCTGATTGCCCACCACCAGAATTATAACTCTCAATACCAGAGTTTGGTGAAAAGAAAAAGAATTGTTTATTTACACATAGTTCTGCCTCCCCCTCCCAGACATGGCCAGTCTTAGGAAAGTCAGAAACACTGTTTCCCTACTTCCTAGGCACAGTTCAGCTTTACCAGTAGCTACCAATCAGTTCTGATTGGGGAGGTCCTTTCTGTGCTGTGGTGCCCTCCAGCTCTCAATGCAGAACCGCCTGGATTCTCAGCCTCCTTGTAAACTGCCTTCTTCCTGCAAACCGCATGGATCTCCTCTCCTTCTCAAAGCAGCCTGGCAAGAGCCTCTTCTTAAAGCAGCCTGGAGATCCCTTCTCCAAGCCAGATGGAAGGAGCCCACAAGAGCCAGAGAGTGAGGGTGTGAGGGCCAGAGAGAGCCTGAGAGAGAGAGCCTCCTAGAGCCAGAGCCAGCCCAAAAAAATATGTCCGCAGCTCCTTCTCTCTTCCTCCCTGCCTCCTCTCTCCCACTCCGTCCTCTCACGCAGTGGGTGTTGCAAACAGTTCTGACCATTCACAGAATCCTAGTAGGCTCTGTCTGCTTCTTCTGTACCAGCCCACGGTCCAAGATCCCTCCCATCTTCCTGAGTCTTAAAAGTAAAGCAGATCTTTGCAACAATGTTTCCAGCCACTAGCTCCAGGCATGCAAGGGCATCCTGAAAGCTGCTTCGTGCTCCCTATCTCCCAACCACAAACTCTGGGGTTTGTTTTTGGACTCCCCTGTTTCTGTAACAGAAAGATATTCAGACCCACAAAAGACTTTGAGAAGTGAGAAATCAATCTTTTCTATATTAAATCAGTAGGGTTTTGTGAATGTGTGTTATCACATTATAATCTATCCTATCCTGACTTTTACTTGTAGATGAAATATATTAGCTAGAGGCTTATTTAAATTTCACAAGGACATATTTAGTTGTATTGTTTTTGAAGTATTCATGATTTAATAGATAACCCAAAGAAACACATTCTAAGAATAGGATAATTTGGTTTGAAAACACCAAAGTCATTTTAGTTGCCCCAAATAGATCAAATTATATCTTAAGAAAAGTTACCTCCATAGGACTACACAGTTATGTCATGTGTTAAAGTTTAATACATAATGAAAAAAATAATGCATTATCTTTTTAGCTTTTCTCTTTGAATATTATGGATATACACATTTATAATTATCTATTTAATACTTCTGGTTTATCGGTTACTGTTTCTCATTTATTCTTTTAACATGTCAACTAATATATCTCACTGCTGTCATTATTCCACACTGTTAGCTTGTCATTTTATAAGTTCTTCTGGGAAATAACAGAAAACATTATCATATTCTACATATAATAATGTAGATCTCATGACCTCTTCTACCCTGCTTCTTATATTTTGTTTTTAATATTTTCTCAGTCAGATTTAAGTACATTTTATTACTAATTTTCTTCCCAGGTAATATGTTCTCTTACCTTATTCTCAGGATTAATATATATTTTTTAATTTTACAACTTTCAAAATTGCATTTGTTCTTGTTTTATATGTAGAAATTCCGGTTGCACTTTTGCCTACAGAAACAAAACAAACCAAAAACAAACCACTAAAAACTTACTTGAACTGAGATTAGAATAAACTGCTTCCAGGTAGGAATATATATATTGCTTTTTTCCCCCCAAATACATGAGGGTGATTAATTAGTAATGAAAGCAATATGTTAAAAAATAAAATAAAATCCAATCTAGTCACTATGATAGATTTTAGAAACTACAAACTAGGACTCATGGTCTGAAGACTGTTTTTATGTTTTTGTGAAGTTATTAATATGAAATATATTGAAATTACATGAAACTAAAATAGATAATATGAATTTAATAAAACATCCTAATCATAACAAAATAAAGTAACATGTAGCTGAGATTATCATAGAAAGTTTAGTATTTATTCTAACAATATATCATACATAAATTAGACATATAATATAGCCAAATAATTATTAAAAATAGATAACTCATATGACAATCCCCTATTAACAATATCCTTGAAATAGATAAGTAATAAACTGTGATTATGCTCAAATGAAATAATAGGAGGGAATGAGCTCTTCAGACCTAAGGCAGTAGTAGTTAAATTGGTCTTTATTGCTTATGTAACAGGATTAGAGAAAGCATCACGTGGACAAGACTGACTTTCTTAAACTATTTAAAAAAATGAGTCTACAGAGTTAAGATATAATTTTTGTAATGGTATATGGCATCTGGCTTGATATTCAAAATGACCTGAAACTCATTAGTTGTTATCCACATCTTATAAAATACTGTCACAGTAACACTTAGATTAGTGTTAAATAACTGGATACTATCACCTAGTGAAGGTTGCGCATAAAATTAACCATTTCGGCCTCATAACCATGGACAGAGAGAAGAAAACACACCTCCCCAACAAGACTGGTATGGAGTGCGGACAAGGTGTGAGAAGGCTGGCTGGGCTCCCATGGGTGGCAGATGAAGTTCTAGAGGGATATTTCAGTGGCTAGGAGCTTACTCTTGAGAAGTGTGATGTCTAAACCCCAAGCTGGGATCCTCAGCCTACAACACCAGAACCAGAAAGGAACCCAGATAACACCCAGCTGTAAAAAGAAGCAGGGATTCTGTCTGCCAGGGAGAGATAGTTAGAGACACAGAGAGCCCTTTAAAGGGCCAAAGCACAAAATTTAATTTGTATCTATTTACCTTGGGCTCTGGTGAGGGAGGGCAGAGAGGACTAGAGATGCCTGAGGATAGTTTGAGGCTGGTGGTTCTGGGGATAGAACTAAAGGAACAGTCACCAGGATTCTTATGCTTAGCCATTCCCCATACCGCGCAACCTGTCTTTATTAGGGAGAGTGTTCCTTTCTGAATAGCAGCAGGCTAAGGGGAAGCAATAGCCCCACCTAGAGAAATTATTCTGGCTTATCCAGTGAAGCTTAAGCTGGGCTGCTGTTTACAGTTTGAGGCTATATCACTGATAAGTTTAACAACTAAGGTTGATTTGTGGGAGCTTTATAAGACTATAGCTGACCCTCCCCAGGACCCAGTGCTGATAAAAGCCAGCTTTGGTGTGCAGCCTCATTCTTTCTCACACAAATAGGCATAGAAGAGGGAGCCATATGCTATGGATTGTTGATGGCTCCAAACAGGTTGTCCAGGGCCAGTCACAAGTAGCATCTGACAAAGGCCAACACCAGAGTTCTTGCTACCTAATACATAGAGACAAATACAAAGAAGCAGTCAAAATGGAAAGACAGAGAAACAAACCCCAAATGAAGGAATAAGAAAATTCTCCAGATGAGGAGCTAGATGAAATGGAGGCAAGCAATTCATCAGATAGAGAATTTAGAATAATGATTATAAGGATACTCAACAATGCAAAAAAAGACATAGAAACCATAAAAAAGGACCAGTTAAAAATGAAGAATGCAGTATCTGAAATAAAAATACACTGGAAGGAATAAACAGTAGATTAGATGAAGCAGATAATAGAATCAGTGATTTCAAAGATAAGGTAGCAAAAAAACGCCAGGAAGAATGGGGAAAAAAAGAATTTATAAAAATGAGGAGAGCTTAAGACACATTTTGGACAACACAAAGCATAACAACATCCACATCATGGGAATCTTAGAAGGAGAAGAGAGGAAGCAAGGGATCGAGAACCTATTTGAAGAAATAATGACAAAAACTTCCCTAATGTGGTGAAGGAAGAAGATACAAAATTCCAGGAAGCTCAGAAAGTCCCAAACAAATTGGACACGAAGAGGCCTACACCAAGATGCATCAAAATTAAAATGACAGGGCTTAAAGAAAAGATGAGAATCCTAAAAGCCAAAAGGTAAAAGCAGGTAGTTATATATGAGGGAGCACTGATTAGACTGGCATCTGATTTCTCAACAGAAATATTTCAGGACAGAGGAGAGTGGCATGAAATATTCAAGGTGATGAAATACAAGGACCTACAACCAAGACTACTTTACCCAGCAAAGCTATAATTTAGAATCAATGGAGAAATAAGGAGCTTCCTAGACAAGAAAAAGCTAAAGGAGTATGTTAACACTCAACCAGTATGCAACAAATGTTAAAGGGCTGGCTTTAAGAAAAATATGAAGGAAAGGATAAGGAGGGAAAAAAAAGAGGAAAACAGTCTAACAATAAAATGGCACTATATAAGTATTTATAAATAATCATCTCAAATGTAAATGGCTTAAATGCTCCAACCAAAAGACACAGGGTAGCTGAATGGATAAGAAAACAAGATGCAGCCCTGGCTGCTGTGGCTCAGTGGATTGAGTGCTTGCCTGTGAACTGAAAGGTCACTGGTTTGATTTCTAGTCAGGGCTTATGCCTGGGCTGTAGGCCAGGCCCCTGGCTAGGGGTATGGG